>NC_132791.1:162800500-164201500 GCF_048418805.1 Vulpes vulpes | reverse complement strand
GATATGTATTTTTGATGACAAAAGAAAAAAATCATGCTACAAAAAGAGGACTAAAGCATATAATCCAGGCTGTCCCCCTCTAACTCCAGTGGCAGCTTAGCCCAGCTATTTCAGGTGCTGAGCATGTCTACTAAGTCATCACCCGGCTGTCACTGCTAGTTTAACAGGTGAAGGGCATCACTAACACTATATGGACTATGAGAACCCCCAAGACATGTGAGAAGGAAAGTTTAAAGGATCTTTCTTAACAGACATAAGGTCTAGCCTCAGATGGGCAACTTCAGAGGATTTCAGCATCTCTCTTACTGAGAGAGTCTAAAGAGTAGAAAGGAACTACAGGTTTTGCTATATAGTAACAAAATCTGTTTGAATAGGTTTTTTATATTGATGATACTGCCCAGATTTTGGGAGGAAGCAGAAAACCACAGAATCCCTAAAGATACTAAAAATCAACATCAAGTGAATGGTGTTTGTTCATGCAGAAGTAACACATTTTAAGAACTGGTTATGAATGTGCTGGGAGGTACCAAAAGCCTTAAAAATGTGTTTTGACTCAGCAACTATACCATTAGTGGTTTATCCTAAGGAAGTAACCAGAGAACTACAAATAAGGATATCTAGTTATTCATGTTAGCAAAAAATAAGAAACAAGATTAAAAAGAAAGTAGGTCATCAGAATAAGTTATAAGTTAGGTAGCCCTGTCGTAAAGTTACTATAACATCCTCACTCTACATTCCAGTCACTGGTCTTGGAAGCTGTTTGCCTTCCTCACTGCAACCACCCAACATTAAGGACTGATTAAAGGGTTACCTAGAAAATTCACTATATACTGCCATTAAAACTCAGTGTATTACTAAGAAGAAAGCAATTTAAAGAATATGAGCCTATTTTAAAACTAGCTATGGGGATCCCTGGGTGGCGCAGCGGTTTGGCGCCTGCCTTTGGCCCAGGGCGCGATCCTGGAGAACCGGGATCGAGTCCCACGTCGGGCTCCCGGTGCATGGAGCCTGCTTCTCTCCCTCTGCCTGTGTCTCTGCCTCTCTCTCTCTGTGACTATAATAAATAAATAAAAAAATTAAAAAAAAAATTAAAAAAAAAAAAAACTAGCTATGGAATTACATTTAGTACATGTACACATGCATAGAACCATTTCTAAAGCGCTTATTTTAGGTGTTGATTTGTGGGTGGTTTTTTCTCCAGTTCTCTTCTTTAAGGGTAACACTGTTAAAAAGAGGACTATTACAGATTAAAACAGGAGTATTTTTACCTTTGCAAAGAGCCCAAGAAATGGTTTAAAAAAAAAATCAAAAAAATTTAAAAGACTATGAGTTGTTTCGGGTGTAGTTTTTATTTCCCACACTCTAAAGTTAATTTTCAACTATACCTAAGCCTCTGCTACCTGATAAAAACAATCGTTCAATATCATTAACTAGTGACAGCATTAAACCTGTTTGATCTTAAGAGTCCAATGGCTATTCAACAGGAGAAATGTGACCAATTTATAAACAAAGGGCTCTGACTTCTTTTCAAAGACCTGAATTTCAGTTCATTGGAAAGATGCCAGCTTAACAGTGAAAACTAGTTACTTAGAGCAAAGCAGTGCTATCAGCCATCACACCAGGTGGATCCACTGGGTTTACGGATTTTAACTATATAATATACTAAGCACTCAATACTTAGCTCCTTTAATGCTCTTCCCTTAAAGAAATCGAAAGAATGTATTTCAGGCTAGTGGGAATGAATCAAAATCCAATTAGTTACTCTGAAAGCATCCTGTTGGAAGATTTATTTTCTTTCTTGAGTGTGTCTGCAAGTAATCCCGAACTGCTGCTTAAGAAGGAACCTGTTAAATACAATGGCTTCAGGCACCATTCTAATAAACCCTCTACATTTTAATCAGTCCTTGCAAGCCCCTGCTACTGCAGTTTCCCTTGTCACAGGAGGCTGGTGCTCGGCCGGAGAATTAGCAGCCAGAGGGCACTGTGAAGGGCGGGTAGGGAGATTCAGCAAGACAGGGCAATGGATTACGCAGCAAGCCTAACAGAGGCTGCTCCGGAGCATGTAACTCTCCTAATCTTGAGTACAAAGGATTTTTGTAAAGCCCACCTCACTAACAACATGAAATCAAAATCATGGAGTATAAAATCATTTTTCAGTTATCCTTCTTGGCTTGAGAGATGCCTTTAACATGGCCAACCTGTTTAAAATTCCTCAGAATGACCAATTAATATCCTGTGTGACTTCAGAAATGCTACCCTCTTACCCCTGTGACTCTGGAAACACTGGGAGATGAAGTTAAAGGATGAAGAGGGAATGACAAGAAAGAGATGAATGAGAAATTCTCCCTACGTTTGAAGAACCAACATTTTTTATTTGGAGAAACAGAGTGGGTGATCACCCATAATAAGTACACTTTCATTGTAGTTATTTATTTTGCAGGTTAAGTTTTCTCAACCGATACTACTCTGAAATAACGAACATACCTCAGTCTAAGCTGCAACTAAAATACTCAAGATGATAATCCAGAATAAATTCTAGTTTATGCAGAACGTCCTACACTTTAGAATTGCTGTGCCAGGCTTCCGAGGTCTTCAAATAAGACAAAATATCTGGAAGACTTCAAAAAGACCCAGAGGCACTGGCTGTATTAAAAGAAAATTACTAATGCTCGAACACATCTTCACTACTATTTTCTTAAAAAAAAAAAAAACAAAAACAGAAACAAAACAGCTCCCTTCCTAACCTCCCTACCACCCAACGTCCCTAAAAATGCGTTGCCACCCCTGAAAAATATCATGTGCATGATGATGAAAAAAAAAAATGCAGCTCTCAAAACACAGGGCACATCTTTCGGGGGAAGCGTCCACCAGCAGGTGGAAAGCATTTCAACACAGCTTCCGGACCGCGTTCCCGCCCCCACCCCGAGGGCCCCCAGGAGCCCTCCCACAGGTTGCTTGCTGGCCAGCATCTCGGAACGCCAGCACCCTGCGGGCCCCGGCTGATGTCCATCACCTGCTGCCCGCCCTCCAGACTGTCTGCACTCGCCGATGCGCTACCCGGAGGAAGCCCCCCGCACCCCGGCCCCCGGCCCCGCGCCCGAGCATCCACGAGTCAGACTGCCCAGGGCCTTGGGGGAAAGGCCCCGGAGCGCAATCCAGGCAGAAGGACGGCGAGTGCGGCGCGACCGGCGCCGCCAGCTGGGAGGGCGTAGGGCGGACCGAGCCACAAGGGCCAGGCAGGACCGCCCCCGAGTGACGCTCGTCACACCAGCTTCTAATTGTCGAAAAGGAGAAAAAGCAGGCGAGGCCGCGGGAGCGCGGCGGGCACGGGGTAAAACCGCCCTCGGAGGATGCGGCCCGGGGCGGGGAAGGCCCGCGCCCCCGGGGCCTCCCCAGCGTCGGGACTTCCTCCTCCTCCAGGAGCCCGCGCTCCGGCCTGGGGAGGGAGGGCGGCCGGCCGGGGCGCCCCAGGGCGCAGCGGGGGGTGGGGGGCCCGCGAGGTGCGGTCGGGCCGGGACGCTCACCCGCCGGCGAAGAGGTGAAGCAGCGTGTTCTCCTTCTGCTGGGTGCCCGTCGC
This sequence comes from Vulpes vulpes, assembly GCF_048418805.1. Lineage (NCBI taxonomy): Eukaryota > Metazoa > Chordata > Mammalia > Carnivora > Canidae > Vulpes > Vulpes vulpes. Next base: position 164,197,923 of record NC_132791.1, on the reverse strand, counting down.
CATGGCCGCGCCGGCTCCGCGGCCCGCCGCCGCCGGGTGCCGCGGGCGCGAGGTCGCTCGAGGGATGCGCGAGGTGGCCCGCTCCGCTCGCCCGGCTGCCCTCAGGCGGCCGCCGGCGCCCCCGCCATGCGCGCGCGCCCCGACGCCCCGCTCCCCCGCGCTGCGCCCTCCGCGGCGTGGCCGCCGGCGCCTCACCGGCCTCTGCGGCGCGAGCCCAGCACCAGCCGGAGCCGGCGCGCGGCCGTCACGTGGCGGGGGCCGGGCCGTGTCGTCACGCGGCTGCGCGAGCCCGGGGCGGCACGCGGCGGGGGTGTGGGCCCGGATCCCGCGCGCCCATTGGCCGGCGCCGGACGTGGGTGGGGCGACTGCGCGGTCGGGCCGGGTGGGCGGGGCCTGCTTGGGCCGGGGCGCCGGGAGCCAGAACCGGCCGAGGCTGCCTGGTACCCGCTCCGACGCGGAGAAACCCGGCTAGGCAAAGCCCGGGGGGACCCGGGGCCCGGACTTCCCAACCGTTTTTTCAGTCTATTTTCAGTTCAGTTGAGCTTTTGTGATACGATGTGCAAAAAGGTGTAGAGATTGCATCTTCTATTTCACAGCTCTGTACTCGACATCCAGCTCAGGGAAAACACGTGATCTCAGCAGCCTGGACCCCGGGGCACCCCTATAACGGGGTGTGCTTTTTTAAAAAAATCATTATTTTTTTTCTGTGGCTCTGCAAAAATGCATTTGGTTTATCCTCTCTATCTGCGGCTCAGACTTCTGAGTTCCAAGCTTCTCTCGTCCAGCTGCCTCTACTCGGATGTCCTTGGGTGACTGTCAAACTCAGGCTGGCCTCTTACCTCCAGGTCTGACGGACAGGCCTTCTCTGGCTACCCTGCCCCACATTATCACATGATTACACTTAATTTCCTTACGTAGGCTCCTGTAGTTACTTTGTTGATTTATTCCTTTAAGCTGATCTTTTACCCCCGGAGTGGAAGCTTCAGGAGGGCAGGAATCTGGTTTCTTTTCTTTCTTTCTTTTTAATTTAAAGATGTTGTTTATTTATTCATGAGAGAGAGAGAGAGAGACAGAGACACAGAGGGAGAAGCAGGCTCCATGCAGGGAGCCTGATGTGGGACTCCATCCCAGGACTCCAGGATCATGCCCTGGGCCGAAGGCTGAGCCACCCAGGGATCCCCGGTTTCTTTTATTTCTAATGGTGCTTGACAAGGCACCTGCTGCTAGTAATGCTCTAGAAAGTAATGAATAAATGTCCCAAGTACTCCTCTTTCTCTTCCTCTCCTCCCCCACACCTGCCCCGCCGCTTGAATTTCCTGTCCCGGTGGTGATACCAGGTGACACCAGGGTGGACTCCGCCCCCCTCCCTCTCTTTTTCTCAGCTGTCTGTCACTCACTCATCTGGCAGTTCCATCTCCTGAAATTCTCCCAAAGGCACCACCTCCTTCTCTGTGTTTCTTCCCTTACTTCTGCTGGAAGTTTTCATGCCTCTCACCTACTTTGTAGCAAAAAAATCTAACTGCTCTCACAGGCCTCCCCTACCCCCCCTCCAGAGGCACAAGGTACAGGATAGATCAGCCCTTTGTTTTCAATCTCCAGACCAAGCTGCTGGATGTCCAGTGTGTAAACACAAAAAGAGCTCAGCAGAAGGGAAATTGTGTGCAAACACAAGAGCTAGATATTTGATTGCTGGGACTCTTTAAAAACAGCTCTTAGGAGCAGTCATCCAAAACACAAAGGGAGTGAATACTCCATATTAAAACCATTACTCCCAGGCTTAGGAAGGGGGAAAAGCACACTAGCTCCATGATATAGGAAAAAAGAGAAAAGGAAAGAATAAAGGCAAACAGGAAGGGGGGAAAAAGTGAGTTTCTTTAGGTTCTCTAGATCTCCCAAATCCCTTGCTTTTAGCTGCTGGTGAAGTCAGTCTTGGTCTTAGCTGAAGATGATTTATGAGGCATGAATAGAAGGAAGGAGAGAATTAGGGGGCCCTGTTAACCAGGAGGGAACCTCTCCCATCCGGGCAGGGTTCTAATCCGAGGAGTTGCTCTCCTTAGAGCAGAGCCCTACCTATTGTCTGCTCTTATGGAGGTGTCTGAGGCAGACCCAGGCTTCTAACAACAAGGCAGCACCCAGCCTCCTGCCTGCTTTGGCTAAGCTAGTCTGGGCTATGCTGGGCACATGAACAGGCCTCCCCACCCCCTTGTGAAGAGTAACACTGCCTTCATGTAAAGTTTTTCCAAGGTCTTTCACATATATTATCTTGTTGGTTACTCACATTGTTTGGCAGCCCTGTTGTTTTCATTCCCGTTTTATGGATAAGCAGGACAAATTTGCCCAAGGTCACACAGCTAGTTAGTGGCTGATGCAATGATCTTTCATGCCTCTGTGCTTTGGAACATGCTGTTGCCTAGGATGCCCCTTTGCTCTGCTGGACCTCCTCTGAGACCAGCTCAACAATTAGCTTTTCTATAAAGCCACCCCTGTTTGTGTGGGGGAATCGAGTACTTCCCTCTTCTGCTGCCTACCACACAGCAAAGGAATGGTGGCTGTGACTACCAGTCCATGTTGCTGCAAATTATTGCAGTGAGCAGCACCAGCGTTCATACCCTGGCATATGTGTTAGTGGGAGTGCAGACTGGGACAACATTTTCAGAGGGAAGTGTGGACACTGCCAAACATTGAAATGGGCACATTCTTTGACTTCCACATTGAGGAAGATATTGGATTGATTAATTCATTTATTCAATGCTTTTTATTGAACATTTATCCTGTTTAAGGTTGTTTTCTAGGCTCTGAGGGTACATCAGGGATTAAAATGGGTAAAAATCTTTATTGAAACAGCAGCACTCAAATCCAGTGATATATAAAAAGGACTATACATCATGACCAAAAGAGATATGTCTCAGGAATGACAGATTGGTTTAACATTTGAAAGTCAATCAGTGTGGGATCCCTGGGTGGCGCAGCGGTTTAGCGCCTGTCTTTGGCCCAGGGCGCGATCCTGGAGACCCGGGATCGAATCCCACATCGGGCTCCCGGTGCATGGAGCCTGCTTCTCCCTCTGCCTGTGTCTCTGCCTCTCTCTCTGTGTGACTATCATAAATAAATAAAATTAAAAAAAAAATTAAAAAAAAAAAAGAAAGTCAATCAGTGTAATTCAAAATACGAACAGAATAAAAAGGAAAAGCTGGATGATCATGTCAATAGATCCAGAAAAACAAAACATTGGACAAAACTGAATGCTCATTCCTGAAAAAAGCTCTCAGCAAATCGGGATTAAGAAGGAATTCCTCTGGGATGCCTGGGTGGCTCAGTGGTTGAGCATCTGCTTTTGGCTCACTTTGTAATTCTAGAGTTCTGGGTTAGAGTCTTGTATCAGGCTCACTGCAGGGAGCCTACTTCTCCCTCTGCCTGTGTCTCTGCCTCACTCTGTGTGTCTCATGAATAAATAAAGTCTTAAAAAAAAAAAAAGAAGAAGGAATTCCTCTACCTGATAAAGGGTATCTACAACAAATCTATAGCTAACATCATGCTTGGTGGTAAAAGGTTGCTTGTCCACCTCCCTAAGATCAGTGTGGAACTAGAGGTCCTAGTCAGTGCATAAGAGAAGAAAAACAAATACAAAATATAAAGATCAGAGAGGAAGAAGGAAAACTGTTTTTAGTCACAGATGATGTCATAGTTTACTAGAAAATCCTAAGGAATCTATATAACAAGTACTAGAACTAGTTATTGAATTTAGTAAGATTGTAAGAGACAAGGTCAATATACAAGGAAGAAATAACTTTTGCTAGCTGCAAGCAGTTTCAATATGAAAAATTTTTAAAAAGATTTTATTTATTCATAAAAGACACACAGAGAGAAAGAGAGAGACATAGGCAGAGGGAGAAGCAGGCTGCCTTTGGGGAGCCTGATGTGGTACTTGATCCCAGGACCCCAGGATCACAACCTGAGCCAAAGGCAGATGTTCAACCGCTGAGCCACCCAGGTGCCCCCAATATGAAAATTTAAAAACATTCTTACAGCAGCATCTGAACAATAGCAACAACAATAAAACCAGACATAAAGGAATACATAATTTCATTTATATGAAAATCTAGGGGACCCCTGGGTGGCTCAGTGGTTTAGCGCTTGCCTTTGGCCCAGGGCATGATCCTGGGGTTCCAGGACTGGGTCCCACATTGGGCTCCCTACTTGGATCCTGCTTCTCCCTCTGCCTACGTCTCTGCCTTTCTCTCTCTCTGTGTGTCTCTCATGAATAAATAAATAAAATCTAAAAAAAAAAAAAAAAGAAAAGAAAATCTAAAAAAGGCAAAACCATTAGTGTGAAGGAGAGCAGATCAATAGATGCCTGGGGCTGGGGCTAGGAATGGGAAGGGGGACTGACTGCAAGGAGGCCAGAAGAATTCTTAGGGTGATGAAAATGTTCTCTCTTCTAATCTAATACATATTTGTCAAAATTCAGTAAAAGAGATGCATTTTATTGAATGTCAGATAAATCTCAAGAAAGTTGATTGTAAGGGAAAAAAGCAAAACAGATTACATATGTAAATATACACACGACATAACAAGTTTAGTGATGAGGAAGGGTTCAGACGGATGGTTATGGAAATCCACTTAGGCGCTACCTTCATTTAAGCCACCGCTCCCAGACTTGGTAAGAGAGGGAGAGAGGCTTGTTTGGGATTTTTTTGCAACTGTTCAAATTTTGAAGAGCCTGAGGCTTCTTGCTGACCTCTTGCTGGTTTCGTCTAGCTTTCTTCCCCTGATTATTGGCTGTCAAACCTCTAATTGCCTCTCTAATCCTTGTTTTTCTGCAAAGCTGCCGGCTTTGGAAAACACCTCTTCCCGCTGCACCCCCACAGGCTGGGATTTCAGATCTGTGGAGAGAACTGTAGGGAGCACTTCGGGTTTCTCGCTGAGGCTAAGGCCTGGAACAGGGCTGGTTTCTTTCCTGAGACCTCACCTAGAATGAGCTGAGGTTCAAGATCCTGTCTGCAGCAGGGGGCTGGTGGGCAGCAGGGGCAGGGGCTATGGGGGGGGGGGGGGGCGGCGAAGGACAAATGCCCAGCAGGCTGCTGCTCTCTCTCCTCTTTCTCCTTGAGAGATGCAGCCTGAGCCAAGTTTCTGCCACAGTTCCAATGAGGTTCTGCAAGCCCAGCCTTCTCACTAATGAAAGGCCTGCGTTGTCCCTGCGCCCGCAAGGATAAGCCACTGCCAGCGAGTTGCCCTCTTGAGGTCTACCAGGCTGGAACCTGTTTGTCTGAGCCCTTCGTGAGCTGGGTGTCCCTACCCCCGTGCTTCCCTGTTCATTTCTTAGAAGGAATGCACTGTAGGGGAGGAAAAATAAATTTACTTCTACCCTTCTAGGTTCTTGGCTGAGACTCCCCCTTGTAATAAAAGAGAGATTAACAAGAGAAAAAAAATTTCATTTCATTTCTTATATATGGGATCCCCTGAAGATAGCAGACCCAACCAAGTGACCAAAGGAGGTAGTTATTTTTTGTTTGTTTTCTGTTTTTGTTTTTTTTAAAGATTTTATTTATTCATTCATTCATAAGAGACAGAGAGAGACAGAGAGAGAGAGAGAGAGGCAGAGACACAGGCAGAGGGAGAAGCAGGCTCCATGCAGAGAGCCCAACGTGGGACTCGATCCCGGGTCTCCAGGATTAGGCCCTGGGCTGAAGGCGGCACTAAACCGCTGAGCCACCCGGGCTGCCCAGGAAGTAGGTTTTATACCTTTTTTTTTTTTTTTTTTTAAGATTTTATTTATTTATTCATGAGAGACACACAGAGAGAGGCAGAGACACAGGCAGAGGGAGAAGCAGGCTCCATGCAGGGACCCGGATATGGGACCCTATCCCGGGACTCTAGGATCACATCCTGGGCCGAAGGCAGGCACTAAACCACTGAACCACCCAGGGATCCCCTCCATGCCAGTTTCCCCACCTATCTGACGAGGCTAGTTATGGTACATATTACAGAGAGGAGATGAGTAATAATAATTCTACTAATATTTAACATGTGCCAGCCACTGCTCTATATCCTTTGAGGACTCTAAATTGGAGCTATGACCGTACCCCCATTCACTATGTCGCAGCGAGGTCCAACAGTAGGCCTTACTAGTGAGTGGCAGAGCTGGGATTTGAACAGAGCAAGTGCCATTGTGGAGGGCACGGGCTTAACCACGCAGTGACACAGTCTGAGGCAGGATACAGGAAGGGCTCAGGGCTGCGTCTGTGATCAGTACTGTGCACACAGACATCACCACCAGGATTCTTACTCATACTTATTTACAGTCATTGAAATGCACAGGAAGCCTTGTTTCCAACATAGAAGAGCAGAGTGGGCTGGAGAGAAAGAGGTTAAGGAGCTGTAGGATCCTAAGAGAAGAGAGAACTGTCATTTATTGAGCACCTGCTGTAAGCCGCCCTTGTATGGAGGACGTATAAACACAACCCCTTATCCCAAATCCCCCAGGGCTGTGTTTCACAAGTCAGAGCTGTTCTGATGATTTCAGAGAAGTCAAAGGACATATATGCTGGGTGACACCCCCAGGGCAGCATTCCCTCTTCCAGCACAAAACAGTTTTGAATAGTTACACTTTGTGGGGTTTTGAAAACACCCTGTAAATAGCCTCCTGGTCAGGCAAAGTCAGGTTTTGCCACCAAACGAGGTGGAGCCAGGTCAGGCTCTGCTGCCGAGGGAGTTAGCCTCCGGTCTTCAGTGCTTTTTGGATTTTGGAGTTGTGGACGAGGGACTGCGGGGTGCTGTTGCATCTCACCGTCTAGCAACCCTGGGAGGCAGAGCATTTGCCAGGCCAGCACTGGTGCTGTGTCCTGTAATCCTCCTGGGAAGCTATGTGCTCTTACGATGCCCCTTTCACAGATGGGCAGACTGAGCTTCAGAGAGACTGAGTAAGGTACCCCCAGCCCCAGCCTGCAGAATGGGAGTGTCTCACTGCCAAGCTGAGGCCGAGGTGAGCACACCAACCCTAGAGTCAGGGCATGTGCGTTCAAATCCCAGAAACTTGGGCAAGTCAGCCTCTCTGAGCCTCTGTTTCCCCAACTGCAAAAGGGTAAGATGGTAACAGTAACTGCCCCATGGAATTGTGGTGAGGCTTCCTGTAAGATAATTGCCCCTTGGCCAGAGAAACTGCAGTTAAACATAAGCTTTGTTATTGTCATGCTTTCGGCTCCCAGCACCTCAGTGTGAGGTCAAGCCAGTGAGGTGGCACTTGGAAAGCCTATAGTGCCAGAATCTTCGAGGACCCCCCGCAGAGGACGCGGGGTCTGGGTTCTTGTCCACAGAGCGTGGCCCTGAGCTGAAGAGATTCCTGTTGCTTCCCTCAGCCCCATAGCACTGAATCCTGAGGGTTGCTGGGCCGGGAGCATCTCCAGGAATGTGGCGGACCCACAGGGACAGGCGACAGTGACTGGACCCACAGCGGCTTCTGGCCCCTGAGGGGAGGTAGGGCAGAGCTGGAGAGAGAAACGGGGTGGGTACCACCCACTCATTCACTTATTCATGTGACAAATACTGATTTGGCTCTCACTCTGGTACAAACCTGGGTATGGCAGGGGGGCTTCCATGGTGGGTGGGCTTCAGAGTCCTGCCTGCCTGGAGCTGCCGTCTTCTTTTTTTTTTTTTTTTGAGAGAGAGAGAGAGAGAGAGAGAGAATGAATGGGGAGGGAGGGGCAGGGGCAGAGGGAGAAGCAGACTCTCCACTGAGCAGGGAGCCCGATGTGGGACTGAATTGCAGGCCCTTAGTATTATGACCTGAGCCGAAGGCAGGCACTTCCCCAGCTGAGCCCCCCAGGTGCCCTGGAGCTGGCAGCCTTGCAGAGAAGCCAATGCCAAGTTGGGGAGACCTCTTTTTCTCGGGGCAGCTTCAGCCCATTTGCACCTGATGGTATTTTGAGAAATATGAGCTCTCTCTGGCTTCCTGGAAGATAACAAAAGTGTTGGTAGACAAGGGACATAGAACAGGGCTGGGGGGTCCCAGCAGCTCCAGGCTGACCTGAGATGGGCATGGGTCCCCACTGAGGCCCAGAAGTGTTGGGGAAGCCAGCAGCTTTGGGCTTGGACAGGTCATTTTTCAGGGGGCCTTTTTCTGGACCTCCTTGCCCTGGGAGGCAGAACCAGGGCACCCTTCAGAGAGCTGAAGGGGTAATGTTCCAACAAGCCCCAGGGTTTGAAGAATTCATTAGCTCCTGGAAACTATCCCATGGTCACCGTCTTCCCTGGGGAGCTGGCTCTGGTTGCAGGCCTGACAATATCATGGTCTAAGTAGGGCAGAGCCGGGAGGCTGCTGCCCTGGGCCCAGGTCAAGGGAGGAGGCAGGTCGGCAAAAGGGATCCAGAATCCTAACTAACATTATAGAGCAACTGTGCTTCTATTAACTCACTCAACCGTTTTAACAACCCGGTCAGGTGGAGGCTACTATTATTGTCCCCATTTTACAGATGAGGACACTGAGGCACAGAGGATTTCAACCAGTGTGGTTTGGCTCTGGAGTCTATGCTCCAGCCTCCTCCCAGGACTGGATTAGAGGCTCTAAGCAGAAAGCATCCCCAGATCTTCTTATCTCTGACTCAAGTTAAACTGATATGTGAGCCACCTTCCCCACAGATCACGTCCCTTTGTGCTGATGTGTAAACCTGTTACTGGTGAGGGAGGAGGGAGGCAGGGGCAAAAAAGGACAGACTGAAAAAAAAAAAAAGAAAGAAAGAAAGAAAGAAAGAAAGAAAGAAAGAAAGAAAGAAAGAAAGAAAGAAAGAAAGAAAGAAAGAAAGAAAGAAAGAAAGAAAGAAAGAAAGAAAGAAAGAAAGAAAGAAAGAAAGAAAGAAAGAAAGAAAGAAAGAAAGAAAGAAAGGACAGGCTGGGTTCTCATTACTGCAAGGCTTTGCCTGCCCTGGCTGTGGCCAAGAACATCAAAGCTGATAACTGAGCATGCCACTGTGTGCTCTGCCACTTTCAGGCTGTGTAACTTTGAGTGAGTTCCCTGCCTTCTCTGAATGTTTCTTTTTTTTATAAAAAAGGTGCTTAATGGGACGCCTGGGTGGCTCAGCGGTTGAGCGCCTGCCTTTGGCCCAGGGTATGACCTTGGAGTCCTGGAATCGAGTCCCACATCAGGCTCCCTGTGTGGAGCCTGCTTCTCCCTCTGCCTGTGTCTCTGCCTCTCTCTGTGTGTGTCTCTCATAAATAAATAGATAAAATCTTAAAAAAAAAAAAAGATGGGGGTGACTGGGTGACGGGCACTGAGGTGGGCACTTGACGGGATGAGCACTGGGTGTTATTCTCTATGTTGGCAAATTGAACTCCAATAAAAAATAAATTTATAAAAATAAAAAAATAATAAAAAAATAAAAAATAAAAGGATTTCACCTTTATCAAATTAGTTTGTGTTATAGATCCAGATTGACTGAATTGTAGACATTTTGTGGACTTTAACATTCAAACACACCAACAGGTGAGTCCTGGGGGTGTGTTGCATGCTTATGTTTCTGCAGGACTAAATCACAATTTTATTGAAGTTTTTGTGGAATATATAAATATTTTTTGTATCACTAAAAAGAAAAAAAGAAAAAAAAAGGAAACTGACTTATTAAAAAATAAATATATAAATAAAAATAAAAAGATGCTTAAAATGCCTTTTTCAGGGGCACCTGGCTGACTCAGTTGCAAGAGCACGTGACTCTTACTGTTGGGGCCATGAGTTTGAGTCCCACGTTGGGTATGGAGCTTACTTAAAATAAATAAATTAATTAAATAAATAAACGAATAAAATGCTTACCTCATCAGGTGGTTCAGAATCTTCCCAACACACACCCTCTATGAGTTAGAAGTGGCCCCTCCTGCTACCTTGGGACTCAGGAATAGCTTTCTTTGTAGCTTTATAGCTCTCATTCCTCTGCCTCCAGGCCTTTCCCATTAAAGGGTGGGGTCCACGTCAGGGCAAAACCAGTGCTCAAGGGCCCTGGGGGAATGTGTTTCATTGTTGATAAATTAAAGAGGTCCAGTGGCTCGAGGTAATTTTACAGAAGGGGAAACTGGGAGAGGTTACATCTTGCTGAGCTATACAGCTAGTAGGGACAGAGTTATGGGATGAAACCTGAGTCTTATCATTCCAGATTCCATGCTGTTGCTGTCAGATTGTAACACCCACCACCAAAGGGGATGTTCTGGGTGATTGGCCATGTGGTATAAATGTGGTTCTTACAGCTCAAAAAATGCCATGCTTCCTCATCTGTGATTGGGGGTCATACCCTTTCCCTAGATGACCTCCCCCAGCCCCAAGACTTCTTTTTTAATATTTTATTTATTTATTCATGAGAGACACACAGAGAGGCAGAGACTTAGGCAGAGGGAGAAGTAGACCCATGCAGGGAACCGGATGAGGGACTCGATCCCAGGACCCCTGGATCACGTCCTGAGCCGAAGGCAGACTCTCAACTGCTGAGCCACCCAGGCATCCCCTAAATAAATAAATTAACAAAAAAAAAAAAAAAAAAAGGGAAGACCTAAGTCCACATCAGGAGTCAGGTGCTCAACTGAGCTACCCAGGTGCCTCACAAATCACTTTTAAAACACTAAGCTGAGTTATTCTCTGATTCATTTATTTATTTTTAACTATAATAATATAGACATAACAAAACTTACCATTTTAGCTATTTTTAAGAATACAGGGGCATTATATACAATCACATTGCTATACAACCATCACCACCATCTAACTAGCTCCAGAACTTTCTCATCTGCCCAAACTCTGTCCCCAGTAAACACTAACTCTCTGTGCTCCCTCCTTGTGTCCCTGCTCGCCACCCTTTCACTTTCTTTCTCTATGAATTTGACAAATCTAAGTGCTTTACGTACAAGGAATAATATACCATTTGTCTTTTTGTGATTAGCTCCTTTCACTTAGTATAATGTCCTCAAGGTTCGTCCACGTTGTAGCACGAATTGGAATGTCCTTCCTTTCCAGCTGAATAATACTCCATTGTACATATAAACCACATTTTGTTTATCCGTTCATGCACTGATGGTCACTTGGGTTGTTTCCGTCTTTTGGCTCTTGTGAATAAGATTGTCAGGAACTTGGGTGTACAAATATCTATTCCCTGATACTCTTTTCAGTTCTTTTGGTTGTGTGCACAGAAGTGAAATTGCTGGATCATGTGGTCATTCTATGCTTACTTCTTTGGGGAGCGGCCATGCCATTTTCATTAAAATCTTTTTTTTTTTAAGATTTTATTTATTTACTCATGAGAGACACAGAGAGAGAGAGAGAGAAGCAGAGACACAGGCAGAGGGAGAAGCAGGCTCCTCACAGGGAGGCCGATGCGGGACTCAATCCCGCATCACGCCCTGAGCCAAAGGCAGACGCCCAACTGCTGAGCCACCCAGATGTCCCCATTTTCACGAAAATCTGTGAGAAATCTCCAGGGGTCAACAGACAGAGGGTTGTGGCTACTCTCTAGCTATTTGCTGGATTTTATAGCCCAGGTGTTTGGGGTCAGATGGCTGAGGGTATAGGGGTACAGGTGGGGCCCTCCAGGGGTGCAAACGGTGGACTTTAACACATCTGCTAGCAGAGATATCTGTCATCTGGACGCAAGGGGGAGGGGAAGAAAGCTTCTCTGAAAATGGGTGCTCACAGGCCTGACCCCCCATGTGAGTTTGGAGTTTGAATTGATACTTCTTGTGGTCCAGAAGGAACAATATAGGAAAGTTATGCTTGCTTTTGCTTCTCCCCAGAGCAGGGGCTGTGATGTGCCTTGAGTGTGGCTAGTTTGTTTGGGGGGTGGTCCTGGGCATTGCCCTGAGGTGAGGGAAGAGAGGAAAGAGGTACAGCGGGTGCTAGTGAGCTGTTACCACTGTGGGGATATGGGGCCAGATCCCTCTGGGGCTCTCAGGGAGGCCACGTGGGACACAGTTTGGAATGCCTCCCTGAGGGGCATGGAAGCTGGGTGTCTGTCCACCCACTCCTATTCCTTTTGTGGGGCTAATTCCTGTATCCCTCAGACTGTCCTGTGTTCCCATAGCCAGGGGCCGTCCTCATAGAGGATTCGGTAAACCACAGGGGTCCACCAAGGGAGCACCTGCCATGGCTTTGGGGGCTGGTTGAGGGGATACAGATGGCTCCCCGACAATACTTGATCCATGAACCTAGTAGCCCTGGGTGGCAGTGCTGGGGTAGCCAGCAGAAATCCCACACACCCTCAACAATAGGTTTACAGGATTCCCATTCTTTGGTGCCCAGCTGATTGTGAGTCAAAGCCACCATTTCAAAGCACAATCTGCTCTTGGCAATATTTCCAGATTCTTCTGTCACGGGACACTGCTTCATGCCTGTGTCTCTGTACATGCTGTGCCCTTTGCCTGGACTCTCCCCTTTCCCTGCTGGTAGATCTACCTTAAATGTCACCTCCCTGCGGAGCCCGCTGCTCTTCTGCCCCAACTCCGGCTAAGCATTCCTCCCTATGCACCTCTGGCCACCTCAGCCGGGTGTCCCCAAAGAGAAGCATTTGTTTCCCTTTATTGTTTCTGCTTTAGTTTTCACTGCATGGCCTGTGCCCCAGGAAAAATGTGGAAAATGAAGAGATGACAGAGTTGTCTGGTCCCTTTTTGAGGAGAGCCTTGCTACGGCAAAGCTGCTAGTCAGCTCCATTTTAACAAACAACCCGCTGTCCTCAAAAATAACAGCATTTTATTCTTTAAAAGTCTGTGAATTTTAGATTAGGGTTCCCCTCAAAGTGTGGGTTTCGGTGTTTTTGTTTTGGTCTTAAATTGTGATGAGAGGGACTCCCTCCTATTCAGTGGAGTTTCATTTTTTTTTTAAGATTTTATCTATTTATTCATGAGAGACACAGAGAGAGAGGCAGAGACACAAGCAGAGGGAGAAGCAGGCTCCCTGCAGGGAGCCCCATGTGGGACTCTATCCCAGGACCCTGGGATCATGACCTGAGCCAAAGACAGCCGCTCAACCACTGAGCCACCCAGGTGCCCCTCAGTGGGGTTTCAAACGCACCTCCCAGCCCAAGGCTCGGGGACCAATCCCGGGACACTGTTGGTCCTGGCAGCTGGTGGGGGAACTCACTGTTCTGTGACAGAGCAGAGAAGCTTCCTTCCTCAGCCCTCCTCCCCTCCTAGGGCTTTCCCTTGGGGGAGGGCAGGGGGCTCCGCTAATGCTCTGGGACTTGACCAGGCCCTGCCAGCACTTAGGCAACCTCCAGGACTAGCCAATCTTTCCACTGAAAAGCAAAGCTGGCACTTCAACCCTCGTTGTTGAGGACACCGCTCAGGGACTTGACCCCCATCTGTGCCCTCACAGTCAGCCCTGACAGCCGCAGATCATATTTCCATCCTAAGGCCTTTAGAAGTTCGTGAATGGCAGATTCCGTTACAAGTCACAAGTCTTCAGTGAGGCCTGAACTGGGAAAGTGACTTTAAGTGGGTGTTTTTATTCCAGGATCATTTCCCAAGGTGGAGGGTGGAGGCGGGGGCTCCTATCTCAAGAAGACAGCCCAGCTAAACTGTATGTTTTATAGCTCAGACTTGGCATCAGGAATCATATCCATCAGCGAGGACTGAAAACAAAGGAAAACTGAAACTGATGAATCAATTAGACTCAGGGTCATTCTATTATTCATCTGTCTTGATGGATTTTTTTATTTTTCAGAATAAAGATGGTCAAAGTACAGCCTGAGGACCCATTTTTGTATGGCCTGGGCTCTAAGAACACTTTTTTACATTAAAAGAAGAAGATTTATTTATTTATTTGAGTGAGAAAGACAGCACACAAGCAGGGGCAGGGGTAGAGAGAGAGCGAGAAAAGCTTAAGCAGACTCCACACTGAGTGTAGAGCCCAACTTGAGGCTTGATGCCACCACCCCGAGATCATGACCTGAGCTGAAATCAAGAGTTGGATGCCCAACCAACTGAGCCACCCAGAAGCCCTGTTTTTTACATTTTTAAAGATTTGGGAGAAAAACACAAAAAGAAGAGTATTTCATGGTATGCCTGGTAGCTCAGCAGTTAAGCATCTGCCTTCCAGCTCAGGGCGTGATCCTGGTATACTGGGATCGAGTCCCACATCGGGCTCCCTGCATGGAGCCTGCTTCTCCCTCTGCCTGCGTCTCTGCCTCTCTCTCTCTCTCTGTGTCTTTCATGAATAAATAAATAAAATCTTTTTTTTTTTAAAAGAATAGTATTTCATGATGTGAAAAGAATAGAAATTCAAAGTTCCTTAAAGTTTATTGGGATACAGCCACACCCATTCACTTACATATTGTCTGTGACTGCTTTCCCTACGAAGGCAGAGCGGTGTAGTTGAGGCAGTGACTGCATGGCTGCAAAGCCTAAAACAATTATTGGTTGGTACTTTAGAGAAATTTTGCGGAGCCATGGGTTAGAATATTGGTGATAAAGCAGTTAATAATGCTACCCATCGGTAGCACCTAGTAAAATACTGGGCAACGCTGAGCATTTGTACATATGTAATGAATGAATGAATGAATGAATGGACTGAGTGGACAAGGTAACTTGGTCTCACACAGAGGTTTACATGCGGCTATTTCCAGATCCAGGCTGCACCAATGCTGAGGCTTCACAGAGGAGTGGCAGTCCCTGATAGCAAGGGTTGTGCCCATGTGCTAGGACTCAGGGGATCAGAAAACTGCCCTCTGGACAGCAGTTCTCAGGAACACACCTGTCCTGTGTAAATGCCGCTCCCTTGTTCCCAGAGCTAGCAATGTCAGGTTACCTATCGTCTCCGTTTACTCAGGCTGCCCTAACAAAGTGCCCCAGACAGGGGACCTTAAACTGCAGAAATGTATTTTCTCACAGTTCTGGGGGCTAGGAGTCCCAGATCAAGGTGCCACCAAGTCTGGATTCATGGACAGCCTCTCTGCTTGGGTGGCCTCCTTACCTCTGTATCCTAACATGGTCTTTCCTTCATGAGTGGGCATCTCTGATGCCTCTCTCTTCTTATGAAGGAGAAGTAGAGAGGGGGAGAAAATCTCAAGCAGAGTCCACACTGAGTGCAGAGCCCGATGCAGGGCTCGATCTCACAACTCTGAGATCATGACCTGAGCTGAAATTAAGTTGCATTTTTATCCAATTGAGCCACCCAGCTGCCCCATGACCTTGGCAATTCTGAATACTGGGCAGGTGTTCTGTCGAACATCACTCAGTTGGAAATTATCCAATCTTTTGCTCATGAGTAGCCTGGGCTTGTTTGTTTTTTTGGGAGGAAGACCACAGAGGGGCAGAGGCCTCATCACACCGTATGAAGGGTACCTGCTGCCAACATGACTCACCACTGCTGTTGTTGACCTTGGTTACCTACCTAGTTCAGGTGGTGTTTGCCAGGTGTCTCCTCTAAAGAGTTTCCTTTGTGTCTCCCTTCCATGGTGTCATTATTGGCAGGGAGTCACTATGCACAGCCCGCACTTAAAGGGTGGGGGTTGTGCGTCACCTTCTTCAGGGGTCATATCTACTTCGTTACTTAGAATTCCTCTGTACATGAGGTGTGTCTTTCCAATGTATATACTTATTCAATCATTTACTTGTATCAGCGTAGACTCACAGAACTTTATTGTCTACTTTGAGTTGTTATCAATACTACACTATTTTGTTCAAATTGTTCTAGTGTTAGCTACCTCAGGAGCTTTCCCATTGGCACCTCTCTCTCTCTCTCTCTCTCTTTTTGTTAAAGATTGTATTTATTTATTCAGGAGAGACACAGAGGGAGAGGGAGACATAGGCAGAGGGAGGAGCAGGCTCCATGCAGGGAGCCCGATGTGGGACTTGATCCCAGGACCCCAGGATCTCGACCTGAGCCGAAGACAGACACTCAACCACTGAGCCACTCAGGCATCCCAACATGTCTCAGATTTCTGTGTTCATCTGTCTGTGCTTATATTAGGCTGAACATGAGTCCATCCTGATGTCTCCCACTCTACACCCACTTCACATGGCTCCTTCTAGCCGACCCCCGCCCCCATCACTTCCACTCCAACAGTGAGGCCTGGGCTTCCACCATCACCGTCCACTGCCTGGTTTATTGGATCCTGGCACACACGTGTGGTGCAGCAGAACTGTTCGCCCACATACCGCCAGGAAAGACTTCACCAACCAGAGCGCAAGGGCGTCTGTGAGGCTCCCCTGTCTTCTGTCCTCTGGTTCCCCACTCAGCCCCAGTTTGTCAGGTGACCTTTGGCGGGCATCACCTTCAGTGAGGTTGCATCACATGTTCCTAACACACAGGATTCCTTGTCACAGTCTGCCTCCCGTCCCAGAATCTTCCAACATCCTCGTGGAGTTTTTATTTTTATTTTATTTTTATTTTTTTTAATTTTTTTTTTAATTTTTTTATTTATTTATGATAGTCACAGAGAGACAGAGAGAGAGAGAGGCAGAGACACAGGCGGAGGGAGAAGCAGGCTCCATGCACCGGGAGCCTGATGTGGGATTCGATCCCGGGTCTCCAGGATCGCGCCCTGGGCCAAAGGCAGGCGCCAAACCGCTGCGCCACCCAGGGATCCCCCTCGTTGAGTTTTTAAAAGTCTGCCCCCATTAAGAGTCACTCCTTGTGCCAGAGATTTTGAAATGCCCAGTGGCACAGGGAACAGGTTTGCTGCGCCCCCTCCGCACCCACCCCCTCCAGCCACCTACTTGGCCTTCCTCCCAACCCTGGCAACCACCCATCTGCTTTCCAACTCCCTCTTCTGCATTTTAACTGAACTTGACTTTCCCCGTGGGTTCCTACCCTCTGGCATTTAGCATCTTTGACAAACCTTGTCCCAAGCGCCTTGGGTTCCTCCCACCCTGGCACCCCAGGTGTCCCCCTTTTAGAGCTAGATTCTGCACTTGTCCTCAGTCTGACATTATCGCTAGCCACCAAAACTGCTCCTGCCACAGTCACTGATGGCTTCCTGGTTGCTAAACTCAGAGGGCCCTCCACCCCCCTGTGGCCACCTTCTGGTGCAGGAAGCCTGGCCCGCCCTTCTCGCTCTGCACTGTGTCTCAGGGTGACTCACTTCCTCTCGGGCATTACTAAACACCCTCCTGCTGGGGCTCCCACGTGGACACGTCCACCCAGACTTGTTTTCAATGAGCTCCTCCGGCCTTCCCCTGGACTTCCTGCAAGACATCCTCACAGGTGCCTCTGACATGATGGCACCCACACCAACCTCATTTCCCTTGCTGCCCACCACGATACTAGAAGTCACCACAAAGTAGGGGATGTAAAAACATTTTATTTAAATCCAGAAATTAAAAAAATCAGGGACTTGAGTGGCTCAGTAGTTGAGCGTCTGCTTTCGGCTCAGGGTGTGATTTTGGGGTCCTGGGATGGAGTCCTGCATGGGGATCCGGGCAGGAATCCTGCTCCTCCTTCTGCCTATGTCTCCTCCTCTCTGTGTCTCTCATGAATAAATAAATAAAATCTTTTTTTTTTTTAAGATTTTATTTTATTTATTCATAGAGACAGAGAGAGAGAGAGAGAGGCAGAGACACAGGCAGAGGGAGAAGCAGGCACCACACAGAGAGCCTGACGTGGGACTCGATCCCGGGTCTCCAGGATCATGCCCTGGGCTGCAGGCGGCGCTAAACCGCTGTGCCACTGGGGCTGCCCAATAAATAAAATCTTAAAAAAATAAAAAAATAAAAATATTTTAAAAGTTAATCAGCTGGCCGGCAGTCTGCTGGCATTCTTTCTCCTACATCTGGCTGCCCCCTCTCTGACCTTGCGCCTCTGTCACCATGTGGAGCGAGCTGCAGTGAGTGGTGGAAGCATTTCTGGAAGCCTTGTCCGTAGACACTTAACATAACAGACTTGGCTATGGTCCATTTAACACACTCTGTGAAACCCAGTTCCCCCTCCCCTCACCAGTCCCCAATCATTGTCACGTACCACCCCTGACAGGAGAACAGTGAGTTGGCAGGGGGAGTCCAAATGGAAAGAAGCAAAATTTGGGGCACCTGGGTGGCTCAGTTGATTAAACATCTGCCTTCCACTCAGGTCATGATCCCAGGGTCCTGGGGTTGAGCCCTGCATGGGGCTCCCTGCTCAGCAGGGAGTCTGCTTTTCCCTCTCCTGCTCCCCCTGCTTGTGCTCACTCTCTTCAATAGATAAATAAAATCTTAAAAAAAAAAAGGAGGGACACTTGGGTGGCTCAGCGGTTGAGCATATGCCTTTGGCTCAGGGCGTGATCCTGGGGTCCTGGGATTGAATCCTGCATCGGGGTCCCTACAGGGAGCCTGCTTCTCCCTCTGCCTATGTCTCTGCCTCTCTCTGTGTGTCTCTCATGAAGAAATAAATAAATAATCTTTAAGAAAAATAAAAAAAAGAAGCAATGTTTACCTGATTGCTGTTGAATATTTCACTTTTGCAAATTTTGCAAAAACATTTGACCATGAAAGAACTGTTGCTAGGCTCCCGGATGCTTAAGGCACACCTCCCTCTCTGTGTACAGAGGTCCCTTCTCTCTCTGGAAAGAGTTCATGACCCATGCTCTCCTGGTGAGCAGGCCAGACGGTGCCTATGGTTCTCTTAAGGACATTTGTACATTTTCTACTTGTGGTCACAAAAGAAATACAATACTTTACAAACTTGCTTATGTGGACACCATAGTACCATTATTCATAATAGCCAAACAGCATAAGAAACAAATGTCCATCAACTGATGAACAGATAAACAAAATGTGGTCTCTTCATACAGTATTTCTCAGCATAGAAAGGAACGAAGCACCATCACCGGCTACTATGTGATGAATCTTGAAAGCATTACTGCACTTGAAAGAACCTAGACACACAAAAAACCACAGGTTATATGATTCCATTTGTATGAAATGTTCAGAATAGGCAAATCCATAGAGGCGAAAAGAAAGTAGATGAGTGGTTGTTGGGAACTGAGGGAGGCAGAATGAGTGGGTAATGCCTAAGGCTCCTTCTTAAGGTAAAAATGCTCTAGAATTGCACCTATCTGTGAATATATCAAAAGCATATTGTACATTTTAAGTGGGCGAACTGTATGGTATGTGAATTACAGCTGGATAAAGCTGTCCCTAAAAACCCAAACAAAATAAAATCCTCACTGACAGCTTTAAGACAGTCTCCATTTATTTATTTTTATTTTTAATAAAAATTAAAAAAAAAGATTTTATTTATTCCTGAGAGACACAAAGAGAGAGGCAGAGACATAGGCAGAGGGAGAAGCAGGCTCCCCATGGGGAGCCTGATGTGGGACTCCATCCCAGGATCCTGGGATCACGCCCTGAGCTGAAGGCAGACGCTCAACCACTGAGCCACCCAGACGCCCCAAGGCAGTCTTCATTTAGATTAGTAATGTAATGACAACCAGGAGGTGTCACTGTGTCTGTAAATTCTCAGGCTGTGTCAGTGCTATAGTTACTTTCACGACGACCCCACCTTGGGTGGAACAGCTTTAGATCAGCTCAAGACTAGCTGAGAAGGCCCATGCAAAGGTGCATAAAACCACATCACACTTGACACTGGTGATGCACATCTGTGAGGTCCTGGAAACTGAGTGAGAATACAAGGGGACAGATTGTGGGGCACCTGGGTGGCTCAGTTGGTTCCGTGTCCAACTCTTGATTTTGGCTCAGGTCATGATTCCAGGGTCTTGAGATAGAGCCCTGTGTCGGGCTCTGTGCTTAGCAGGGAGTTTGCTGGAGATTCTCTCTCTCCCTCTCCCTCTGCCCTTCCCACTTGTGTTCTCTCTCTCAAATAAATCAATCTTTTTCTTTTTTAAAGATTTTATTTATTTATTTATTCATTAGAGACAGACAGAGAGAGAGGCAGAGACACAGGCAGCGGGAAAAGCAGGCTCCACGCAGGGAGCCCGATGTGGGACTCCATCCCAGGTTTCCAGGATCACGCCCTGGGCCAAAGGCAGGTGCTCAACTGCTGAGCCACCCAGGCATCCCTAAATAAATAAATGTTAAAAAAAAACGGAACAGAGGGCAGCCCTGGTGGCGCAGCGGTTTAGCGCCGCCTTCAGCCCAGGGTGTGATCCTGGAGACCCGGGATCGAGTCCCACATCAGGCTCCCTGCATGGAGCCTGCTTCTCCCTCGGCCTGTATCTCTCCCTTTCTGCCTCTCTCCCTCTCTCGCTCATGAATCAATAAATAAAAAAATAAAAATAAAAATAAAAAAAACAGAACAGATTGCGCACAAACCAAAAACAGTCACATGGTTCAGCTTCGGATTGTCATCTCTCAACTCTAAGACAGCAACTTGGGATCATGACCTGGGACAGTTTTGCAAGCGACAGAATTTTCACCCTGTCTGCAGCACCTCGGTGTTGCCCTGCCTCAGAGGGAGGCCACTTTCTGATGCCAGATCAAACCCAGACACGATTACAGCAGCTGAGTTAGGAAACAGCCACAAAGAAGCCAAAGAGCTCGATTCCAGAAGCTGATCTGAGGGTGAGTGTCTCACACACAGTGTCAGTCAAAGGCATCCATTCTCGCTGAGGTTGATGGGTCACAGGGGCCTGAGGAGGGAGGCCAGATGGGTTTTCAGAGCAATCACGAAGAGTTCATACCCCCTTGAGTTCCAGCTCTACCTGCAGGCTTTTTGGCCTCACTTGTGATCTCCTGGCACATTCGCAGTGAATCTGGACACTGTGTGGATCTCCTGGGGCCCAGTTCACCCTATCACCAGAGGATGTTTAAAATTTTTTTTTAAATTTTTATTTATTTTTTATAGTCACACACAGAGAGAGGCAGAGACATAGGCAGAGGGAGAAGCAGGCTCCATGCACCGGGAGCCTGATGTGGGATTCGATCCCGGGTCTCCAGGATCGCGCCCTGGGCCAAAGGCAGGTGCCAAACCACTGCGCCACCCAGGGATCCCTTAAATTTTCTTTTTTTAAGATTTTATTTATTTATTCATGAGAGAGACAGAGAGAGAGAGAGGCAGAGACAGGCAGAGAGAGAAGCAGGCTCCATGCAGGGAGCCTGATGTGGGATTCGATCCGGAGACTCCAGGATCACGCTCTGAGCCAAAGGCAGACGCTTAACCACTGAGCCACCCGGGCATCCAATCACCAGCGGATGTTGAAGATTTTAGCTTCCCTTTCACCATTAATTCTCCTGGGCGTTAGGCCTTGTGCTGAGTTGAATAGTGGCCCCCCAAAGTACGGGCTTTCACAACCTGTGAACATGACCTAAGCTGGGAAAAGGATCTTTGTGGGTGTAATTAAGGCTCTCTAGATGAGATCACCCTGGATCATCTGGGCGGGCCCTACCTTCAATGACTGGTGCCCTTGTAAAAGAAGAGACATTTGCACAATAGTGCAGAAGGCCACGTGAAGAGAAGGAAGAGGTTGGGGTGGCCCTGCCGGAAGCGATGGATCACCAGGAGCTGCCAGGAGCTGGAGGATGAGAAGTCTCTGCCATAGAGCCTCCAGAGGGAGCAACGTCCTGTGGACACTTGGTTTCTGACTTCCAGCCTCTGTAACTGTGAGAGAATCCATTTCTGTTGTTTTAAGCCACTCAGTTGGTGGTCATTTGTTACAGCGGTCAGAGGAAATCAATATGGTCCTTGTACCTGTAACTGACATATGATGTATTTATTTTAAAACAAAACAGCATTTACCACATGCCAGGAGCTATGTAGGTTAAGCATTAACTTACTTACACCATCTAATCCTTGGAATAACCTGCGTGGTGGATGCTAGTATATTCCCATTTGGCCATGGTGAGAGGGAGGTGCAGGCAGGTTGAGTGGCCTGGCCATGGCTGGATCCGGACCTGCAGTGTGATCAGCTCCCCCAGGGCTCCCATCCTTGGCTACATAGTACTCAGGCCCTGCAAATCAAACCCATATACAACCTCTGCCTGGTCTGTCCCTGAGATCTGAGGTTCCTTGCACTAATGAGCACTGCAGGGACCTGAGGGGCTGTGGAGGGGGGGAGGTTAAAGGGTTAAACCCAAGCCTTAAGTGCCAGGCTTAGAAATGACCCTGGGAGTCTCCTGCTGCCCTGCCCTAAAGGACCTCTCCTTCAGTAGCTCCTCCTGCCCCTGCCAGCCTCTGAGGTGCCCTGGCTAGGAGAAAAATGATCAGTTCAGCAGGGAATGAGAGGTTGGAGCCCTGGACACCATTCTCTCCTTGTATGAGTGCGACACTGAGTCTTGCCCAGAAGGCGAGATGCTCGTTGGCCCATGTATTTGTCCTGTTGCGTGTAAGCAGGAGTAACTATAAGATATTGAAGGCTTGGCAGGGCAAGACAGGGCCTAGTCACAAGGGACAGTGTGCACAGGGAGGGAGTGGGATCATGAGACTCTGCTCTGTGGATGGAGATGTTTGTCCCTGCACAGAGTCCCCAGCTTCTAAGGACAGATGGCTCTTAGAAGCCTGTCCAGGTACATGCATCCTTCATCTCTCATCCTTGCACCTGGAAGAAAGCCATATTGGTTATTAAAAAACATTTAAAAATAGAGTAAACAAGTGCAGGTCCTGGGCTGCAGGGCTTGCAGGGACACCCATTCAAGGCAAGTAACTTTAGCTCTGTGACCTTTCCCACGCTGGCCAGGAACTTGTCTGACTGTCAGGCCAGAATGAGCGCACGCATGAAAGTCAGTGGTCAGAGCTCCCTCCTCCCCTTGCAGCCCACAGCTGCTAGCTGACGCCAGAGGGGCGGGCTGGGCCTGGTGGGACAGACTGTGGGCACTGGCTGCTCCGGGGTGAGGTACAAAGCCATCCGGCGCAAGACCTGCCTGCCACCGCACTCCTGGATAGGACTGGCTTGTTTGTTTGAAACTGTGCCAAGTTTTGTCTTTTCTTTTTTCTTTTTCCAGAGAGGATCTGAATGTGAGCAGAGTCAGGTAAACCCAGAATCAAATCACTAGATCAATACTTGCTCACCACTCACTGTCAAGGCCTCAAAGGTTCAAATGTATCCTTTGTCTTCCACTTGTCCCCTGGGCAGGAATCCCATCCTGGTTCCCAAGAGCATCTGCTTAGAATTTATCCTGGATTGTGTCCTTCTCAGAGAGGGACATCTAAGAGCTTCGGTGTTATTTACCAAGTAGACTGAAGTTCCCAGGGAGAGGACCTCCAGAATGTGCACTGAATGCCTCAGGGAAGTGTAATGACTTCCATGGGCCCTGGGTGCTTTTGCTTTCGCGGGTCTTTTTCCCACAAATAGATCATTAAAAGTTATATTTTAGAACCATGTCAGTACACAGACAAACATCATTCAGGCTGGATTTGTTATTATATATTTATTAGTAACATAATCCTTTTCTTCCCCCTGATTTTATAAAGTAGTTAAAATATTCTTGTGAGCATCAAGTATCAAGGTGTAGTGTCTCCTGGGCCTGAAGGTGGCGTCTGCCCTGGTCCTGCTGGTCCACCAGTTTCAGTCGCTAAGGGTCACAGGTGATTGAGGCTCACTGAGCTAAGCGATTTACATGCATGCACACTTTTTTTTTTTTTTAAGATTTTATTTATTTATTCATGAGAGACACAGAGAGAAAGACATAGACATAGGCAGAGGGAGAAGCAGGCTCCTCTCAGGCAGCCCAATGTGGCACTCAATCCCCGGACCTGGGATCACTCCCTGAGCTGAAGGCAGATGCTCAACTGCTGAGCCACCCAGGTGCCCCTACATGCAAACTCCTATTTCTTTGCTACAACAGGCCCATGGGGTGGGTGCGTTTGCTACCCTGCATCCCACGGATGTGGAAACTGAGAAATCACCAACTTGTCTGAGGTCCAAACCCACGGCCAGCCACACTCCACAAGTCTTGCTCTTCACCTCTATGCTAGATGCCTCTTTACCCATATCTGGCTTGGAAAAGTTGACGTGCCCACAGTTCATTGCAAAAGCCACACCCAGCTGCCTAGAAGCCTCTGTTAATCAGTAGCCACTTGCACCTGGCTTAGCAGGCACCCCCAGGAACAGAAAGTATAGCGTGAAGGGAACAGTGGGGCTGCATCTGCCTCTGCAGCAGGCTCTCCCCTCCCACCCCCTTCTCTCGTCTTTGCCAGCCCAGCGTCCTCAGTGGGGTTCCATGAGCAAGGCAGCTGGCTCTCTCTAGTCTCAGCTACTTCAGGCCCAGGGCCATTACCCTATGAAAATTAGCAAAAGGCATCCCTTCCTCTAGACCCCTGATTGTCAGGACATTGATGCAATAAACATATAAATCTAGGATGTCCAGCATGTTCATGATGTGAACAGCACTGTCTTTGATGTGTGCTGTGCATATCCTGCCCACCCATACTGGGTGATCCTGTTTAGCCCCCAAAGTGCCCCAGGGCCATTGCCGCTTTCAGGAGTCTCTGATCTCTCTCTCTTCTAAAAAATTTTTATTTAAATTCAATTTGCCAACATATAGTAATACACTCAGTGCTCATCCCATCAAGTACCCTCCTTAGTGCCCATCACCCAGTTACCCCATCCCTCCACGCACCTCCCCTTCCACAACCCTTTGTTTCCCAGAGTTAGAAGTCTCTCAAGGTTTGTCTTCCTCTCTAATTTTTCCTCACTCAGTTTCCCTCCTTTCCCCTATAATCTCTTTCACTTTTGCTTATTTTCCACGTATGAGTGAAACCGTATAATGGTTGTCCTTCTCCAACTGACTTATTTCACTCAGCATAATACCCTCCAGTTCCATAGGAGTCTTTGATCTTAATGATGATAGGCCGGTTCTGGGAGAAGGCTGGTGACTGAAGTGTTTACTGCAGAAAGACAGAGGACCGTGGGAAAGTGACATGGTGGCCACATAGAGACACTGGGGGCTGGTACTACACTATCCCAGGGAGTCGTACTTGGGGTTGGGACCATCTAGCATAGTGTACCCTGGAGGTGAGGCCTGGAGCTTGCACCAAGTGCTACAAAAGCAGCAAAGACAAACGGGCAATTAGTTCTGCTGGGGCAGAACGGACAGCTAACAAAGGTTTCATGGAAGAGGGGACATTTGAGCTGGGGTTTGCAGGATGAATAAAAGTTTGCAGGGGTAAGAATCCAGGAAGAACATTTTAAAAAGGAGTGTAGAGGGCAGCCCGGGTGACTCAGCATTTTAGAGCTGACTTCAGCCCAGGGTGGGATCCTGGAAACCTGGGATGGAGTCCCACGTCGGGCTCCCTGCATGGAGCCTGCTTCTCCCTCTGCCTGTGTCTCTGCCTCTCTCTCTCTCTCTGTCGTTCATGCATAAATTAATAAAATCTTAAAAAAAAAAAAAAAAGGAGTGTAGAAAAGAGGGAGCAGAGAAGCTGGAGACTGCAGAACTATCCAAGGCTCCTGTGACGCCCCTGCTCTGGCACCCATCCCTCCAGTGTTACAGTGGTTTATTTACTTGCATCTCTGTCCCCTTGCACTGTCTGCTCCTGAGGACAGGGATTGGGTCTATTTGCCTTGTATCTCAGAACTGGGTTAAGGTCTCACACAAAGGGGCTCTCAATACATCTTTGCAGGGTGAATGCATCACCTGTTGATTTGTTGTAGCCAGATTTTTAGAGGCTGGAAGTTGGAGTAAGGAGGTAAGAGGAAGCAAGGCTGAAAAGGCAGCTGGAGACATTGTGTGGGTCTGGGGGCTCTGCCACCAAGCCTGGGTTCACCATTTAGGGGAGTAGAGTCAGCAGAAGGGTGATCCAGACTTGCTCTTTCTCTGTTGCATAAGGTTTAGGGTGACCCCCCAGTTCAAGGGGGCAGAGCCTGAGGATACAGCCCTGAGATAGCAAAGGAGAAAGGAGGAAAGTGTTGAGATTGTGGGCTTCCGGCCTCATCTACCTGTGCTGAAATGATGGAAACAGTCCTACTGAGGGAAAGAAGAAGTTCTCCAAATTTGAAGTGAGTCAGGAAAAGCATCACATTCTCCTGGGTCAATTTCAATGGAGTGGGTGGGAGTGGCATAGGGCGAATGGGACCCATAACCTGTCACAGGGCAGGTACATGAAATTATTCACTCATGATCAAGTGGCATTTATCCCCAGTACAAGGCTGGTTCAACAGTCAAAAACCAATGAATGTAGGGACGCCTGGGTGGCTCAGTGGTTGTGCATCTACCTTCGGCTCAGGTCGTGATCCTGGGGTCTGGGGCTGGGTCCCACATCAGGCTTCTTGTGGGGGAGCCTGCTTCTCCCTCTGCCTATGTCTCTGCCTCTCTCTGTGTGTGTCTCTCATGAATAAATAAATCTAAAAAAAAAAAAAAAAAAGAAAAGAAAAGAAAAGAAAAGAAAAGAAACGGAAAACAGGTTGGCAGTTTCTTACGATACTAAACATATTCTTACCAAGTGACCCAGCAATTGTACTCCTTGCCCACACAATGTCTCACAGAAACCTACACACAGATGTTCATGGCACCTCTATTCATAATTGCCAAACCTTGGGAGCTACCAAGATGTCCTTCAGTAGGTGAATGGAAAAATAAATTTTAGACATTTAGACAATGGGATATTCTCAGGGTTAAAAAGAAATGAGAGATCAAGCCCTGAAAAGACATAGAGGAGACTTAAATGCATATTACTAAGTGAAAGGAGCCAGTCTGAAAAGCCTACGTGCTGTATGATACCAATTGTGGGACATTCTGGAAAAAGCAAAACTGTGGAGACAGTAAATGGATCAGTGGTTGCCAGGTGTTAGGGGGAGGGAGGGAGCATCAAATAGGAGGGAATTTTTATGCAGTGGAACTACTCTGTAAGATACTACAATGGTAGATGTATGTCATTGTATATTGGCCAAAACCCTTAGGATGTACAACATTGAGAGTGAATCCCAGAGTGAACTACGAACTTTGGGCGATGTGTCAATGTGAGTTCATTGTAAGAAAGGCACCACTCTGGTGGGGGATGCTGATCTTG
This sequence comes from Vulpes vulpes, assembly GCF_048418805.1. Taxonomy (NCBI): domain Eukaryota; kingdom Metazoa; phylum Chordata; class Mammalia; order Carnivora; family Canidae; genus Vulpes; species Vulpes vulpes. The sequence continues at coordinate 164,171,084 of NC_132791.1, read as the reverse complement.
GGGGAGGCTGTGCACATGTGGGGGCAGGAGTATATGGGAACTCTCTGTACCTTCTGCTCAGTTTTGCTGTGAACCTAAAACTGCTCTAAAAATAAAGTCTATTAAAATAAATTACTCCCTCAGCCAAACCCCGTTCCTGAGTCCCCCCCCCCCCCCCATCAGCCCTCTGAGCTGGGAAGTAGAAGGGAGGATGGGGCTCACCGAAGAGCCTCTGGGAGAGGCTGCCTAAGGAGGCAAGGACGGCAGTTGTCCCTCATCCAGGCCTGCCCCGGTCAGCCTCATGTCTACATTGTCTACATTGTCCCCTACCTCATCACCCTACAGGGGACAATCATGGGGAGGGGGGCTGGTGGTGATTGTAAACCTGGGAAACTGGGCAAGTCAGTGCCCACCTGTGAAATGGGGTAGTTATTACAACTCTGGCCGGCGCCGGTGAAGATCACGGAGGTGGCACAGGTGGATGGCCAGTGTGGACAGCTAGTTGTGGTCCCCGAGGACTTGCAGGTTCCCTGCGGTTCCCGTGGGCGCCACTACGCCCCCTGGTGGCCACAGCGGGGAGCGGCCGCTCTGGCCGGCTGCCTGGGGCAGGACCACGCCTGCACCTGTGGCTTCCTCCGCGGAGGCTTTGCCAGGGGTGAGCCCTACTCCTCAAGCGTTCCCAAAGGTGGTCACGCCGAGTTTTCTTCCAGATTTCTCTCTCTCAGGTCTTGGGCCACCATCCTCAGGACAGGACTGGTGGACGCTTGGGGGTCAGTATGCAGGACTGTTCCAAACTCCTTCATCCACCCATAACCAACCTTTCCTGGGATGGAGACCACTCCTCTTTCTCTCCGGGCCCCCCCCCCCTCACCGGACGCCCCTCAGGACCTTCCAGGACACATCCCCAGAGGAGAGGGGGCCAACCGTCACCCCTCTGGAAAGCCCGCACCAGCCAGGGGAACCCACCCCATAAAATCAGTGGCAAGGGCTGGATATAGAAAGAGGTCCTCCCTTGGGACCCTCCCTCAAGGGGAGAAAGTCCAGAGGGGGGCGCTGCCACGTGGTTTTTGAGTGAGGCCAAAGTGCCAAGACTTGGGGTGGGTGATGGCAAGGAGAGAGAGGGGCAGGGCTTTACCCATTCCCATCTCCAGCAACCCTAAGTAAGTATTTTTTAATTAATTAATTAATTAATTAATTAATTAATTAATTCCTAAGTAAGTATTTAAACAAATGTGAAGGGGCACCTGGGTGGCTCAGTGGTTGAGTGTCTGCCTTCAGCTGGGGTTGTGACCCAGGGTCCTGGAATCAAGTCTTACATCAGGCTGCCCACAGGGAGCCTGCTTCTCCCTCTGCCTATGTCTCTGCCTCTCTGTGTGTCTCTCATGAATAAATAAATAAATAAATAAATAAATAAATAAATAAATAAATAAAATCTTTAAAAAAATAAAAACGAAAAAATGTGAAGAAGTATATGTTTCAAATTCCCAAGTTGATGGTACTACTGTTTAATTCACGAAAGGAAGAAATTAAGAGGAAGTGGTAATATTGGCAAAATAATTGATTGGCCATTAGGGGAAAATTCTAGATTCCATTAAAAACCCCCACTGTATTAGATAAGCAATTTGTGAGGATAAAATATTTACAAATAACATCTTTCTGTATTATTTTCTAGTGCTGTCTTCAGATGGCCGATGATGTCTTTCATGTCAATGTGCCCTGGTCCTCGCCCAGCAAAATAGCAACCCTAGAGTCGTCTGTTGAAAGACCCCCATCTCCCTGTCCCCGTCCCTACCCCAACTTAGGTCTTTGATTTTGGTGATGATATTAATCTCAGAACAGCCTAAGTGTGACTGGATTCTGGAGTAAACTGGTGAACTGATTGGAAGCCAATGGGGCAACACCCCTAGCTGAGAGAGTGGAGCAGGTTGGGGGGGCGGGGGACCCCCGGGCATGGAAAAACTGGAAGATGGCATGTATCTGTGTTTGGGTTTTCGTCTAGACCTGAGTGAGTTGTGAAATCAGGGCATGTTAGCCATGTTTATCTGAACTTGAAAGGACACAGTTGGCCCAAAGTGACACCTAAGTTAGTTACAACATTTAACGTCATTGCTCTTGTTTTGGAAGCCATGGTGCAGCCAACACAGAGGTTGTGTGGGGCCCTCCAGGATCAAGACTGGCAGGTTGCTCTGGAAGGAGAGTGAGTGTCTGAGCTCAGGGAAGAGAGATGGCTAAGGGAGAGCAGTCAAGGGCTCCCAGTGTAGGCTGGCCGAGCCAGCGAGCTGAGCGAGGGCCTCATCTGCTCAAACCTAGACTCTCCTGGATCTTTGCATTTCGTACCACTGTCTACATGGAGTTATTCTTCACAGGCTTAGGAATCTCAGGACCTTGAGAAATTTTAGGTTCAGGTGATTTGATAGTGGTCAACTGTGTAATTTAAAATTTTTCTGATAGTGTCTCAGATGCATTTCTATTTAAAGAAAATTGGTTTTCTGTGATAGAAGAATTAGAACCACAGAGATCTGGGGAAACTGGGAGAAAAAGGGTCAGTAAAACCTTTGTAGTGGGGTGCCTGGGTGGCTCAGTGGGTGAAGCATCTGACTTCACCCACTGAGAGAGCACAAGCATGGGGAAAGGGGATAGAGGAGCAGAGGGAAGAAGGAGAAGCAGACTCCCCCCTGAGCATAGAGCCCCACGCAGGGCTCCAATACAGGACCCTGAGATCATGACCTGTCTGTCTCTCGTGAATAAATAAATAAAAATCTTAAAAAATAACAATAATACAGTTGGAGAGATTGGATGGGGGTCAAGATGAAATGAGAATGAGATTGGCCACATGGTAATTGTTGAGGGGGGTGCTTATGCAGAGGTGTTCATTAGACTATTTCTCTATTTTTAAAAAATATTTTATTTATTTATTCATGAGAGACACAAAGAGAAGCAGAGACACCGGCAGAGGGAGAAGTAGGCTCCCTCTGGGGAGCCCCATGTGGAACTTGATCCTAGGACCCCGGGATCATGCCCTGAGCTGAAGGCAGATGTTCAACCACTGAGCCACCCAGGTGCCCCTCTTTCTTTATTTTTAAAAATATGTTTGCAATTCTCCATATAAATGACCCATAATAAAAAAAAAGGTTTTGTTTTATTTTTTTAAAAGGTTTTAAAAATAAAAAAGAGGAGTCACATAAGGGCTTCTTTGGGTGCAAAGGGACTCAGTCACACCCAGAGGTACCCAGGCTGGCTGGGAGAGAGTGCCCAGCTGGCAGGTCCGTCCAGATGCCCCCTGTGCCTCAGTCCCCTGTGCCCACCAGGGGGCGGCCAAGACCACAGTAACCTACCCAAGCGCCACCCCATCCTTCCCGGCCCTCCTTTCTCCACCCCCTCTGAGATCTGCAGAGATTTCAGACTCCTGGGGTGGGAGGAGGAGGTTGATGCACAAACCCAAAAGATGTGCATAAGGTCAAGATCAAGGTCACAACTGCAGGAATGTGCAAGCAAGAAGGGCTATCCCAGTGTCACTTCAGAGTACTTTATTTAATCCTTTGGTTTCTATCCCCGACTTTTTCCACTCTCCCTGTGTGTGTTTTGTTTTTATTTTTATTTTTTTTTAACAATTATTTTGGGGATATAATTCACATGTCATACAAGTCACCAATTTAAAACGTACAATTCAATTGTTTTTAGTATAAGCAGATACATGAAACTATCACCTCTGTCAATGTGAGAATTTTTTTTGACACTTTAAAAGGAAACTGTGAAACCTTTAGCTATCACCCTGCCTAACCTCCTATGCCCTGCCCCCAGTTCTAAGTAACCACCGGTCTACTTTATGTTTCTAGATTTCTCTATTCTGGATATTCCCTTGTGGTTTTGACGAGCAAGTAGGCCTCTTTCCCTCCCACCCTGGAAGTGAGACCATTACAGGGGCTCCTGGCACCTCTTGCCCTGTCCCTGAGTGAGTTCAGTCCAGAACATGACAGTTGCAGGCTGCCATCATACTCTGTAGCCTGCAATGAGATAGGCTTCTCCAAAGTTAGAGTCTAAAGAGTCAGGGTCCACCAAAGTGGATTGCACCCCCAATCCACACACATGTGTGCACACAAGGAATTAGATCAGGGTGATGAGCAATTATAGTTCAGACAGGTCTGACCCCCTCACACAGCTGGGGGATTGTAAAATGGTGCAGCTGCTCTGGAATACAGCTTCCCAGTTCCTCAAAGCGTTAAACATCTAGTCACCCCTATGACCCAGCAATTCCACTTCTAGGTAAATACTGAAGAGAATTGAAACCGTATGTCTGTGCAAAAGCTTGCACACAAATATTCGTCGAAGCATCATTCATGGTAGTTGAAAACTTAGAAAAACCCAAATGTCCATCGACAAGGGAATAGATAAACAATATGTGGCACATGCATAGAACAGAATACCACTTGGCAATAGGAAGGAATGAAGTGTGGATACGTGAGAGAACATTGAAAATACTGTGCTGGGACGCCTGGGTGGCTCAGTGGTTAAGCATCTGCCTTTGGCTCAGGGCATGATCCTGGAGTCCTGGCATCGAGTCCCACATCGAGCTCCCTGCATGGAGCCTGCTTCTCCCTCTGCCTGTGTCTCTGCCTCTCTCTCTCTCTCTCTCTGTGTTTCTCAAGAATAAAATAAATAAAATCTTAAAAAAAAAAAAAAAGAAGAAAATACTGTGTCATATGACCATACCAGACACAGAAATTGATCTGAAATGTCCTGGTCAGGTGAGACGGTGGGGATGGAAAGTAGATCAGCGGTCGCCAGGGGCCAGGGAGAGTGGCAATGGGGAGTGACAGCTCATGGGGATGGAGAAGTTGTGGAGGTAGATGGTGGTGATGATTGACAGTGTTGAGCATCTGCTGTAGACCAGTGAACCACACGTTTCAGAATCGTTAAATGGTGAGAGAGGAAGATAGAAACGGAGGGGCCATCTTTCAGCCAGGGAAGTGGGAGCATCTGAGGATTTATATTAGAACCGTGGTAAGAAGCAGGATCTGAAACCTGCTCTAGGCAGCCACCTGTGCTCCCCATGCCATCAAATTCACTCTTGACCAGGTCACTGAGGACCTTTCTGGGGCCCTGTCTCGCCGATTGGGGCTGGCTCTTCTGTTCACAGACTCCAGACTCCCATATCCATCTGTCTCAAAGCCCTGCTGGGATACCCAGTAGGGAGTCCAGCCCTAACTTCTGCAAAACCACTGTCACCCTCCCATCCAAACCTGCTCCTCCCACAGACTTCCTGACCCCTGTAAACAGCAGCTCCATTCTTCCAGTTGGAGGCAGCAGTGGGTAGAATATAATTTCCTTGTTACCAGAAGGACCAGCACCTTTAGGTCCTGTGATGGTCAGATGTGAACATGGAGGAATTGAAGCTTCCAGGGGAAAGGTAAAGGTCTTGGATTCAAATCCAAGCCCTTACTTCCTGATCATACAGCTGTGTTTGGTTACCTAAACCTGCCCAAATCAAGTGTGTCCTCCCTGTGATGGTGGTCATGAAGCCTTCTAGGATGGTTGTTTCAGATGAAATAATGTGGCCAAGCCCCCTGCCATTCCCTGGCCCACCAGAGATGCTCCAAACTGACACTGTCCCTGCAACAACAGGGGCCCTGGGCTGCTGAAGTGACCAGTGGGGGTGGTGGGGACGGGCCCAGGGCTCCAGGATCACCCCCCTGAGCTCCACACTCTGCTCCTAGGGTGGCGTGTGCTTTAGGTAGAATCAGAGAGATCACAAGCTGAAGCAGTTTCCCCTCGTGGCTTGATACAGAGCATCTGGGGAGGGCAGAAGGGTGGGCCAGGAGCTCTCAGAGACAGCAGAAGCCTTCGCCTTCGAGTATCACAAATATGCTCAATCTGGCCAAAACCGTGTCTGCAATCAGGCCCATGAGAAGTACTTGCACAAAAATAACACCTTTGGAGATAAGAGGATGTTTCTTATCTGGGGGATTTTCTTCTGGGTCTCTACACACGGAGCTCGGTGGCGGCTTTGGAGGGAATTTGGAGAGAGGGCGATAAAGGTGAAGAGGCTGGAGGGCCTGGCTTGGGGAGCGAGGGGAGGGCGGCATGGCCAGTGGCTGTTTTGGGGAGCCGGGGCGCCTGGCAGGTGTTAAAGGCCCAGATGGGAGGAGGAGAGGTTCGGGGAGTCTGGGAGGAGCGCTGCTGTGATGTCACGGAGAGGAGGTGACAGGCTGAGCATGAAGACCGTTTCTGGGCACAAAGCCTGAGTGAGAGAATAATAGCATCCCAGGGGCTCGGACATGTTCCCTGGCTTGATGGCTAACATTTTACAAGATCAAAGTCTTAGGAAGTGCTCTGCAGGGAGCGGCCGCCGCCTCCCCACGCCTGAGCTCCAGCTCCCAGCCCATCTCGGATCTCCAGGGTTTGTCTGGGAACATGCAGCCCGGGCTCCTGGGGCTGTGGACGGGCGGCCCATTGACCCGGCTCAGAGGACAGCTCAAAGCCGGGCGGGTGGGTGACATGGGCTGATGGAGCCCGGGGCGGCTGACAGGCCGAGGCAGGTGGTGCTCCCTGAAGACCCGGTAATGACCACTGGGCTTCCGGCCTCTGGTCCCAGCTGAGCAGACATTTGCGGGTTCTTTCCAGCCCAGTGTCCTCGACTTCTCTGATTTCTTGCCCTTGGGGTCACAGAGCCTCATCGTTTCTGGCTGATGATGAAGTGCCCTGCCCGTTGCTGCCTCGATCTACTCCCTCACTGCTACTAGTTGAAGCAGAAACATTTGGATCATCTTCTCTGTTTGCTAGGGAGGAAAGTGAGGCACTTCAGGTGTGTGTGTGTGTGTGTGTGTGTGTGTGTGTGCACGGGACACGGGGACCTAGTGGGATGGCCATGCGCCTGTGACATGTGCTGGCACAGCACTGTGGGGGCTTGAATATGCCCAGGAACTGCTGAAGGAATGGACAAGGTACAGACTTTTATGGAGCAGGGCCTGAGATGTCGTGTTTCCCACAGGCTACTAGGTGACCTGATGTGGCTGGTCCGTGGGCCACACTGAGCAGCGAGGCTGTGGACTCTGTGCCCTCCCTTCAAAGCCAGCTCCCGGCAAGGCCACTCTGCTGCCTCCCATGGTTGCTACCTGGTGCTGCCAGGCATGTGAAACTGGAAGATCAAACAGAGGACACTCCTTTCATCTCTTGGATCGGAGCTCCAGAGGTGGTCGGTCTGCAACCAGCTGTTCTGGATCCTTGTTGTGCATCCAAATTAGGTGGAGTGGGAGGCAGAGATTTTCAAAGATACTCAGACTGCACTCCCTAGAGATTCTACTTCCATTGACCTAGGATGGGGTCTAGGCCATCTCATTTTCAGAAGGTCCCAGGGGATTGGTGAGCACCAAAGGGTGAGAACCATGGCTCTTGGCGTTAAGTTGGATACTTATCATTCATGCATTCACTTGTTTGCTCCTTCCTGCAATCATTTATATAGGTTGCTAACATTTTACAAGACTGAAGTCCTGGGATCTGCTCTGTTGGGAGTGACTACCTGCTCCCCAGGATTTATGGAGCCACTACTAGATACCAAGCACTGGTTTAGGCCCTGCGGACACACTGTGAACAACAGGAGCCCCTGAACAGAAAGCGAGAGGACCATTGAGAAGGAAAGGCAGGAAGGGGAATTGGGGGTGGCCGCTGTTCTTTCCTCTGTGTGCAGGGGCAGGCCTCTCTGGAAAGGTGACCTCTGAGCTGAGACATCCAGCAGAAGTACACTCTAGGCAGGTGAACAGTTTGCAAAAGTCCTGAGGTACAGTGTGCTTGGTGTGTTTGAGAAGCCAGGAGAGGAAAGATACAGAGATACACTTAGCAAACCAAAGTGGAGAACAGTGCGTTACAAACTTGCTAGAGACATATATTTATCTGTTTTAAAATGAACTCTAGGGGCGCCTGGTGGCTCAGTCAGTTAAGTGTCTGCCTTCAGCTCAGGTCATGATTGGGTTCCTGGGTCCTGGGATCAAGCCCTGCTTGTTGAGCTCCCTGCTCAGTGGGGAGTCTGCTTCTCCCTCTCCCTCTGACCCTCTCCATCCCTTGTGCTCTTTCTCTCAAATAAATAAATAAAATCTTAAAAAAATAAAATGAACACTAGAAGCTTACCTCTGGAAGAAATGAGTGGCTGTGGACCGGTTTTGGAGAGAGACTTATTGTATTCCCTTTGTGTACATTTTAAATTCCAAATGCCTGCATTACTTATTCAAAAACAAATAAAATTTAAAAGAAAAAAAAAAACTAAGCAGGGGACTAGTGTGCCTGGGCCTAAGGGAGGAGCGGACCCCAGGGAGGGAGGGGTGTGGTCACGAAGGCCCCCTTAAGGTATTGAGCTTTATCAGTACTGTGTGACCTTGGGCCAGCAACTTAACCTCTTTGTGCTTTTGTGTCTCAGGTCCTACCCTCAGGCCTGTGGTGAGGGGTAAGGAGCAGAGTGTGTCAGCAGTGCCTCCCTGAGTGAGACGGGAGCCCCCAGAGGGTCTGAGCTGAGGTGTGACCGTCCTCAGGAGCTTCTGTTGCAACAGGGTCCCTCTGGCCACTGTGTGAAGAGAAGTGGGGGGACGGGCAGGACCCAGAGGTAGGGAGCCGGATAAGAGGCCCCTGCACTCATCCAGGTGGGAGCCTGATGGCTGGGACATGCTGGGTATGAAGGCGCTGCCTGTATTTGAAGCAGAGCCAGCCTGAGCTTCTGATGGGTCAGACCAAGGCTGTGAGGGGAAACGGGGACTCCAGGGTTTTCAGAGAATCGATGCTGCTTGTCGGCTGAGATGGGAGATGGGGAAGCCTGCAAGGGGGCAGGTGTGCGGCCCGGAAGGTCGGGATGCCTGCCCCACATCCCCACAGAGATATGAGTGGGAAGCAGGATGTCTGGGTCTGGGGTCCAGGGGGAATGTCAGGAGCAGAGAGACTTTTGGGAGTTGTTACCACATAGGTGGCCTGAAAGCCCGATGTGGGGTGAGCTCACACAGGATGACAGGGTGGGTGGAGAAAAGACCTCTCTGGCCCTGAGAAAAGACCTTAGAGGCTCGGAGAAGAGGAGGAGGAGGAGCAATAAATGAGTCCCACGAGCATTTATTGAGCATATACTCTGTTCCACGCACTGCAGACTGCCGGGATAGGGGACAAAAGGCCCGGACCCCACACTGGGGAGCTTCCAGGTTGATGACAAACTGACGAAGTAAGTACACTCAGGGCCTAGTTTGGGGGGTCTGAGCAATAAAGAGAAGAGTATCCACACCTGACTTGGTATGGAGGGAGGTTTCCTAGAAGTGGAACCCTTGATCTGAGTCTTAAAAAAACAATCAAGTGGGGCAGCCCCAGTGGCGCAGGGGTTTAGCCCTGCCTGCAGCCCAGGGTGTGACCCTGGAGACCTGGGATCCAGTCCCGCATTGGGCTCCCTGCATGGAGCCTGCTTCTCCCTCTGCCTGTGTCTCTGCCTCTCTCTCTCTCTGTGTCTCTATGAATAAATGAATAAAATCTTAAAAAACAAAAAACAATCAAGTGTTGGAAAGGGAGGAAGAATGTTCCAGAAGAACTCATAAGAGCGGCATGTACTGAGAAGTGCAGATGTTAGCTGGGGTCCTTGTGAGGTCCAGGAGACCCCAGTCAGTGGTGTCCAGAGCCTCATGCCTGCTTTTGATCCCAAGCATTGTGGTCACCATGACGCCCAACAGTGGTCTGGGGCGGGGGTTGGGGGGCAAATCCTGCCTGGTGTCTGTTACTGCCGCCTGCGATTTAGGAACGGTTGTCACAAAAAACAAAAACAAAAACAAAAAACGAATGGTTGTCACCTTTTTAAATGGTTGGGGAAGAAAAATAATCAAAGGCAGAATAATGTTTTGTGACATTTGAACATGATACGAAATTCAGATTTCAGTATCCGTAAATACAGTGTTGTTCAGACACAGCCTTGTCCATTCCTTCCATAAGAACAGGCTGCTGGGGTTCTGTGGGGACAGAGCCCAGGGAAGTGGCAGAGGTCACATGGCCTGCAAATTTAAATTTACACAAAAATGGTGGGGCTTTGTGATCCCGTGTTTCAGAGACACCTAGCAGTGAACAAGACAGGAATTGGGGCTCCAGGCTGGTGGGGCTGGCCTGCTCCAGAAGCTGCCTCTGAGGGCAGAGACTGTTTGGAAAGTGATCTCCTGCTTCTAGAATTTCTCCAGCTCCTTTTCCCTCTGGGAGCAGAGTCAGCTGTCATGAGGGAGCAAGTGACCTCCCAGACCAGGCTCTGCCCTGAGAAGCTCCCTCATAAGTCTGCTGGCGGAGGTGACAGGTGACGCGGGCCTTGTGCAGCCTCTGGGAACATTCCCTCTGGGGTGGTGTTTTTGACGTCATCCATGCTCCAGGCAGGGAAGGAGCCACACCATTCTCTCACTGGTAAAATGAAATCTCCACTTACCTAGAATCAGAATCAGGTTTCATTGTTTTGTTTCACCCTTCAGGAACAAAAAGGTCATTCAAGGGCAGGCATAAAACCTTGTTTTCTGCAGCAGGAATCCTGCCTCAGGTAGCTCCACTGCAGGGACCCAGCCACAGGGCTCCTGGAGTTCACCCCTGAGGGCTGGAGGACAGAGAGCTGTCAGGCCTGGGAGCCCCCTGACTCACCTGACCCCTGACCTCGGAGCTGGCAGGAGGAGCAGGGTGCCCTGAGATGCGGAGATGCGCCTGTGCCTGGTAACTGAGTGGGAAAGTCACTTGCTCTCTGAGCGACCGGGTGGCTGGTATGAATCTGTCCTGAGAGATGCATCCCATCCTCAGAAGCAGCCTTGACGGTGGCTAAGAGCAGGGACCTGAGCCAGACCACTGAGGTAGAAATGTTGTTTTTTTCTACCACTTAGCACCTCTGTGCTGTCATCTATGTGACCTTCGGCAACTTACTCAACCTCTCTGTGCCCCTGCTTCCCCAGCTTCTATAAAATGTGGTAATCCTAGTATCATATAAAGCTGTTAAGATAATTAAATGGTTTAGCATTTGTTCTTAGAACAATGCCTGGCACAGAATGTTCTGTAAGCCCTTGTTACATAAACTAAACAAAGGAGGGGACTCTCAGAGGGACTCAGACTCTCTTGTTCTCTCTCAGGTCCCAGAGCACTTTATCAATGTGCTCTCCTAGCGATTAACTGTTTTTAACTTAATGTCATTGGCCCCAGGGTGAGTACTGCCTTCAGTATTGTGGCCCACGCATTACCCAGCACAGAGCCTGGCTCCTGTGAGGCTCTGGATGAATGTTGGTGGAGAAACAAATGCATGAAACACCACCCCTCTGCCCAAATTATTATTATTATTTTTAAAAGATTTTATTTATTTTTTCATGAGAGACACACAGAGGCAGAAACACAGGCAGAGGGAGAAGTAGGCTCCATGCAAGGAGCCTGATGTGGGACTCGATCCGGGACTTCAGGATCACACCCTGGGCGGAAGGCAGATGCTCAACTGCTGAACCACTCAGGCGTTCCCCCCTCTCCCCAAATTAATAGACTATTCTTGAAAAAAGGAGTCCTTGAGAAGCAATCTTCCATGCTAATCTCCAAAAAACTTTCAGAGTGGGCCGGGTACTCTTGCTGGGGGCTGCTGGGTCTGACTGGGGACTTGCAGGGTTGCTGAGTAGTACCCGTGACAGCATGTGGCAGGTTGGGAAATGCAGATGCCCAAGAAACCGAGGCAGCTGGAGGGTGAGCAGCTTTCTGGGTGCCATGGTGCCATGGCTTCCAGCCAGCCAGGCCCTGTCCTGCTGACCCTCAGAGAGAAGGCAGGACCCATTGACAATCAGCCAGCGGTGGGTTCCCCCAGTATAGACTTTCCACTTTCTTCATTTCTTCACAGAATCCACTTTTCTTCATGAAGTTCTCGGATGAACTGGGTTATTATAATTCTAGGGGCCAGCTCTGCAGCCAATCCTGGGAAGTTAAACCTGAAAATTGGCTCAGAAGCCCAGCAGCTCCTGGAGGCAAGTGTTCAGAGACGACTTCTGCTCCCTGAGAAGTAAATGGAGGGACTGGCAGGGGAAGGAGAGTGTCCCAGGAGCCTTAATGAATCTCACCGAGAACTCAGGTCAAGGCATCTGTGAACCCCTGGCTCAGGCGCTCTCTGGACAGCAGTTCCCATAGCAGCCCTGAGTCATCCGGCTCGGCCCCACCCTGCTGTTCACACCTTCATTGGCATCCAGAGGAGATGGTCTCTTCTGGAAGCCTCAGAAATAAAGAATGTGCTGGGAGGCTCCTTGTCCCACCTCTGCCAACGTCACCTTCTAAGCTCCTCTCTGCTCACGGAGGCCCAGACACTGAATCAAAGCTCACGGAGCCAGCTGGCAAGAGGCGGGCAGAGGTCTGACATCACTGCCTTGGCCGGTCTGCAAATCAGAACCACCCGATGAGGGAGGAGGGGGACAGACGATGGATGGCTTCCTCTGACAGCCTTTGGGGTCTCATATTTAAAAACATGTATGTGGCCACTGTCAGAGGCATTAGATAGGCTTTGGGTGGTGCCTAAAGGCCTGATCGGGATCATCTGGGCTGGGGGGAGACCTCTGTATGCCCCACCATCAACACTGGGTGCCAGAGGGGCCTCCCTGTGAGCCACTGCTGGCAAGCAAGCCCATCTCTCCTCACCCCTGCAACAGGGGGGTTCAGGGAGGGCACGGCCCCAGAGTCCAATCGCAGCCAAGGCAATAAGAACAGTGGCTGAAATACTAGAAATTGCACTCTTAAGTATGGGACAGAATGGAGCTGATGCATGCCTGGATGAGGGCTGCTGGTGTAAATTAAAACTATCTCTTTGGAAGAAACTTGGAAAATAAACTCTTTCTCAAAGCGATGTTCCACAGCATTTGGTTCATTCATGACTAGAGGGCTTGCCATGGGCCAAGGCCAAGCCTTGTGTTGGTCAGCAGCGAGCCAGGCACAGACATGGCTTTGAAGGACCACCCCTCAACCCCTCCATGTTGGGGGGCAGGAGGAAGCAGGGACAGGTCATTAAAAACAGCTCCCAGGCAGGTGCTGTGACTGAACCACTAGCAGAGTTGTGGGGAGCTGGGGCCTTGTCTTCCAGCTGGAGGAGGGGTGGGGCGCTTAGTCAGGGGAGGCTTTCTGGAGGAGGTCATTCCTGAACCGAGTGATAAAGGATGAGTAAGCATTTGGGGGTCGGGCTGGGGGCAATGAAAACATTCTGGGCAGAGGAGACAGGAAGAGCAGGGATGCAAAGGCAGGAGAAGGTGTGTGTGTGTGTGTGTGTGTGTGTGTGTGTGTGTGTGTGTGTGTGGTGTGGCTGGCATATTAAATGAGAGCCGGATTGTACAAGGATGAAGGGTGCGGGGTCCAAGGGCCTGATCTGGAAGACCTTGTGCCCCCTGTGAAGAAGCTGTATTTTATTCCACAAGGGATGGGGAAATGCAGACAGGAGAGTGAAATGGAGTCACCTCTGGCATGCGTATCGTTCAGGATTCTTTGAGCTGGTGTGTCACAGAAACCCAGTGTCAACTACCTTGAGCACAAACGGTGGTTATCAGCTTTCAAAAGTGCGGTGGCCTAGGACAGCTCTGCCTTCAGGAAGAACTGAATCCAGGGGCTCAGACCATGTTGGCAGGAAGTCAGCCTTTGTCTCCACCTTCCTCTGGGTGGCCTGGTGGGCCAGGTGGACACTGCCTGCGTAGGGATGCTGGCAAGTCTAGGCTCCCGTCCTGCCAACTAAGCAAGCAAGCCATGCAGAGAAGGACGCCTGCCTCAGTGTACATCCTGTGGCTTCTCATCGGCTGGGATGGAGTCATGAAACTGTCCCTGAACCAATCATGGTGCCTAATTTGCAAAGCTTGGGTTGCTTGCCACTTGCAAGCAGGGAGTGGGGCAGTCCCATGGATTGAGGGGCCAGGGGTAGGATGACTTCCCTAAAATGAGATGCAGGTGCTCTGATCAGGAGAAGGGAATTGGGGTGCTGGGTCATATACAGTCACATACAGGATGGTTCCATTTATTTTATTTTTTATTTTTTATTCATGAGAGACACAGAGAGGTAGAGACACAGGCAGAGGGAGAAGCAGGCTCCCTGTGGGGAGCCTGATGTGGGACTAGATCCCAGGACCCCGGGATCACAACTTGAGCCGATGGCAGACACTCAACCACTGAGCCACCCAGGTGCCCAGGATGGTTCCATTTACAGGAAGTATCCAGAATCAGTGAGTCCATATAGACAGGCTAAAGATTGGTGGATACTAGGGACAGGGAAGAAGGCACAAAGAAACCAAGGGTTTACTTATAAGGGAGATGAAATGTTCGGGAAGTAAATTGAGGTGATGGTTACACAGTGCACAACACTGTGAATAACGCTCTCCCAAATGCCCCTGAGTTCTTCACTTTACGATGGTTAATTTTATGTTAAGTAAAGCTCACCTTAATAAAAGAAAAACACAGCCGGTGTCCACCCCCAGGCATCCTGGGATGCTTCTTCAGTCCACAGGGCCTGCTCCCGGGGAGACCCCTTTTTTTCCTGTTTTCTCCCTTTTTGAACCTCAGAGGTTTTGGGGCCTGCAGTGGATTGAAAGCCGGCGGCAATTCTAGGCACGGTCGCCCGCAGGGCCACTGCCCACTGCAGGGGCCGTGGGAACTGAGTGGTTGGTCCAGAAGCTGAGCTCATGTACTTTCATGAGACCTGGTAAAGCAAGCTCCAGTGAGATGCCAAGGACGTCTTGTTCACCAGCTGTACCTGTTTTCCTCGCAGCTCTGGGCTCTGGGCTCTGGGCAGTGGGAGGGAGCTCTGCTGCTTGGGGTGCAAGGCTGGGCCCCCCACCCCAACAGGAAGATGGAGTGCTGGGTTTCCATCATCGCTTGGCATGGAGGGTGTGCATGTGACGCCAGTATGAGTGAGGGCTAGTCCTGGGGAAGAGCTGTTTGCACTGGATTGTAAAGGGGAAAGAGGGTTTTGGCTCTCTCTCTGGGCCTTTCCAAATCCTCCATGCTGGGGTTTGGGCAGAGCCCAGAGCTGCCTTGGGGCTGTCCCAGAATGAGCCTGCATTGGCTCCTTCAGGAATGGGAGTTTGAATCCAAACCCCTCCTTGGGTTGCTCAGCAGAAGAGGACTTCTGGTCCTCGCTGGCCTGGCACTGGGTGCGTCTGGCATGGACAAGGGGACCAGTCTTTGGCTGAGCTGTACTCCGCTCCTACCTTGTGCTGGAGATGGGCTGATCTCCAGGTCAGGGTCTGGTCTCCATGGATGCTTCAGGGATTCTCAGGACATGGTCTTGGACCCATCTGTATAAGTCACATGGGGTCCAGGGCCTTGTTTATAGTGCAGATTGTGGCTCTCCCCTCTCTCTCAGCCAACTGGGTCAGAACCTGCAAGTGATTTTATAAGCTCCTTCTGGGGATGTGTCCACAGCTGAAGCTGGAGAATGATGGGAATTTGGGACCATGCTTGGCTCCCAAAAGCTGAGATTTCCCACCTGGTCCCCCTTGTGCTTGGATATGCAGGGTGGGCATTCTCACAGATGATGGCTTCTGGCACAGACAGGATAGTGGGTCATGGGATCATATGGAATGGGTTTGAATCTTGACTCTGCCATTTACCAGCCAAGAGATTTAGGAATAACCATTTTACCCTGCTGGTACCATTTGCTCATCTGTAAAAAGGAGATCCCCAAATTCATGTCCACCTAGACTCCCAGAATGTGATCTTATTTGGAAATAGGGTATTTGGGGGCACCTAGGAGGCTCAGTTGATTAAGCAGTCAGGGATCGACCCCACATGGGGCTCCCTGCTCAGCGGGAAGTCTGCTTCTCCCTCTCCTTCTGCTTCTCCCTGCTGCTGGTGCTTCTCTCTTTCTCTCTCTTTCAAATAAGTAAATGTTAAAAAATAAAAAAGGTAATAGGGTCTTTGTATTTAAAGATCGTGACATCACCTAGGATTTAGGCTGGATCCTAAATCTGATGACTGGTATCCTTGTAAGAAGGGGAGAGGATGCTCAGCCATGCACAGAGAGGAGAAGGCCATCTGAAGGCAAAGCAGAGTGGAGTGGTGTGGCCAAAGGCCAAGGAAGACCTGGAGCTCCCAGGAGATGGAGGAGGCTGGAAGGCTTCTCCCCCAGAGCCTTCGGAGGGAACATGCGCCTGCTTACACCTCGATTTCTGACTTGTAGTCTCCTGAACTGAGGGAACTAATTTGTGTCATTTTAAGGGTTCAGTGTCATTTTAAGGGTTCGTTAGGGGCAACCCCACGAAAGAGAAACACCCCCTCAAAGGACAGTTAGCACTGAAAGCACTTGACACAGCACATAGTAGGTGCTCAATGAACGCCCACAGTCATCACTGCTGCCTGTGGCCCTGCAGAGGACCAGCGTGTCAGAAGGAGCATCTCCGGCGTCCCCAGGGGCACGCAGCCCCCGTGGTGCACTGTCTCGGCCTGCACCTTGCCGGCTGCCTGAGGCTGGAGCCCTTAGAAGGCAGCACCAGAGGGAGAGAAAACAAGGAGGCCGCTGGGAAGGGCAGCAACAGGCCGAGGGTTGAGGTCCGCGGAGGAACGCTCACCGCCATGAATCATGGCTTGCAAGCCAATCGCTGCCTGCTGACACATCACACCCCGGGGGGGAGGACAGCGGTGACCTAATGCTGGTTGTCACCCACTCAGGGCTCCTCCCAGCACCACCCAGTGCTCAATGGTGCCCAGAGGGAGCTGTCCCCACCCCACCTCTGCCCAAGTGTGTGTGCTCTCTCCTCCCTTGCACACGCAGCAGGACAAGCAGACCTTCTGAGCCAAGACTTCGGTGGAGGTTTATTATTTGGATGCTTTCGGAATGGGCAAGGCGAACAGTTTCCACTTCCCTGAGGGCAGCCGAGTCGTAAACCCTGGAATACGCACTGCACATCTGCCACAGCTGCATTGGGAGAGTCTGCTGGGATGAGCGTCGAAGGGATTTGTTCCCAGGGCTGGAGTCCCATTTTCTCCTGCCTCCATCTATAAAAATAATGGTTTACAGACGGGGAAACAGGCCCAGAGGAGCTAAGGACTTGCTATACACCTTCAAATCAGAGACCTTGGTGGTGAGAGCAAGGATTGGCATCGAGAATTTATCTTGGGCAAAGCTCTGTTCTACTTCCTGGACCAGCCTCCTCATCCTCTTGGCCGCTGCTGTGAATCTCAACTACCCTGCTCCCGGTTCCTGGATGTACCCTGTAGAAACAACTCAGTTTTCTTTGCCCTCGCCTTCTGAAAGCAAGCACGGCTAACAGCAGTGATGTTAGCTCAGTGAACTCCCTCTGTGCATAGCCCACCTTCCAGGATGGAGAAAGTTTTTCCCAGGACTTGGATTCAGGTTCTTGGCCACTATATTGCCAGACTTCGTGAGCAAGAATTTTAGGAGAATCTATTGGGACAGGACATCTGGTATGGAGGATGGGTCCCTTGCATCTGGGGCACACACAGCCTCTAACCTATGTTCCATCCTCTCTGGAGAGAGCTGTAGACTTCAGTAAACTGAGCCAGTTTGGTGCATGGACTTCGACCTGGGGGTCTGGGAGCAACGGGCTGGGCCGCTTTGAGCTCCCCAAGGCTCCTGCTTGTTTATTTTACCATCATAACTTGAAGCCAATTTTTAAGCATTACCAAAGCAACAGCCCCAATCTCCAGCCCTTGGCCCCCCTCCAGCCCCACATGGTGGGGACGAAGCAGCAGGAGGAGCAAGGAAAATGAGTCAACAATGCCCCCCACCTCCCAACCACCTGGGAAAACAGTGACCCAAAAACCAGAGCCCAGCTTATATTCCAGGGTGATTGTTCTTTCCCGTGGTCCTGCAACTCTGTACCTTTCACACAAGTGGAACAAAGTCGGGTGAGACCTCTCTCCCCGTATTTTCTTTTACTTTTGTTGTTATGGTTGGAGCTGATAGGCTTTTCAAACCTTTTATTGACATTTAATATACACGAAGGAAGTGTACAAACCATAAGTGTACAGTTTTTTGGTCACAAACGGAAGCAGCACCCTTCTGCCGGTACCCAGACTAAGCAACGGCTTATGAGCAGCCCCCTGCCCAGGGCCCCCGGGTCCCCACTCCTCATTACTATACCCCCTGGGTACCCGTCATGCTAGCTGCTCACCGCATAGTTTAGCTTTGCCTGTTTTTGTACTTTGTATAAGTGGAATCATACACTATGTTCTCTCCTGGATCGGAGCCAACAGCATTTTTAGTTACTGAGAGGCTTGAGTGGCCCCCTTCTTGCCACTGGGGGACGAGAGGACACAGAGAAGACACCTTCCTTGTCCCGCAGGTCAGTGGGTGTCAAGATAGGAACTGGACAACATATATAGAATGGTGGGGCGTGGCTGGGTGGCAGTCTTGATTGAAAAAAGAAAGACGCAGCATCCTTTTCCCTTGTGCTCCATGTAACTTGGGTTTCCATCTGATGTTCAGGGAGGGAGAAAAGAGGGGAAGAGCAGTCATATTGAGTCTGACCAGTGGGGTTTCCAGACCCCAGGCCCCCCAAAGTCCTCATTCCTTCTGGTGGGACTCTGGGGCACCTGCATCATTGCAGGGGGGGAAGCTCTCCCTGCAGGTCTGGCTCCAATCACCCCTGTGTTTGTGCCTGGGGGGTGCAGGGCAGGGGCTCTAGCAGCTGCGGCACCTTGTGTCCCCGTGGCGTGGGCAGGCCTAGGTTCTTGGCTCCCTCCCAGGGTGGGGCTGCCTTGGGTGCCTGCTCCTGCGTGGATTTCACTGGTTTTGTCCCAGGACCAGGGAGGGGGGCTGTTTTTGCTGCCTCATATCCCTTGGGCCAGGGAATTTCAAACTATCTGCAGAGAAGGACCAGCTTCCAACATTTCCAGCTCATCACAGCCTGCTGCCTCTGTGAAACGTACCATGCATGGCTTAGTCAAGAAAATGAAATGGAAGAAATGAGAGCCGTTCAAGATACAAACCCCTATTTCCTCTTTTTTTTTTTTTTTTTTTGGTTATTAGAGTCAACAGTCACAAAACTATATTTCCCAAAATATAGTAGGACAAACCTAACGAGGGGAAAAAGGCATAGAGAAGTTTCTCAGTGTTTACTCCTGATTGCTCTCTCTGTTGTGTTGCACTCGCGACAAGCGGTGAGCTGATGGCCCCTGGCCCACGGCTCCTGTGCAGCGGCACCACCTTGAGATCCCTCTTGCCGCCCTCAGTTGACCTTGTCCTTCTCTGCGGTTTGTGTCTGCCTGGGGCCCCATCCTCATCCTAGTTCTGAATGCGCTGCCTTAGCTGAAGTGAAAGATGCAAACCTCTGCCCACCTGTTTTGGGATCCTTGGGTAAGATCTAAGCACACAGGCCACGCTCTCCTCAGTTGCTAGCAGATCCCGAGGAGTTACGTTTCACTTCCCTCTGCCGTTGGTGGCTTCTGTCTCTCAGATGCAGGACAAGGTCCCTCCACAGCTGGGTTGGAGGATTATCCAGCTGGCAAGAAGGCGGTGCCACACTCCGATCTTCTCTGCTCCGTTTGTCCCCAACCACATGCTGCACTGAATCCTGGCACCGCAGTGTCATAGGGGTTGTCCCTAGAGCCCGGAGGAGGCACCATTTACCCCCTCGCTGCTTGAGCCTCCATCTGACCATCCTAGTCCTGAGCCCACGCGTCCTGGGCTTGTCCTTTCTGGAAGCCTCTCAGGACCCAGGTGGGCTGGCAGCTTTATTCTAGCTGGGGTGACACTGGGTAGGTAACCAAGCTCCCTGTCCCTGGTGCCCTCTCTGTCCCTGCAGGAGATCTGTGGTCTTGGCACCTCTTACTCCAGGGAGGTGTCCGGGGTTGCTCAGCCCCTCCCCGTGACAGCTTGGTCATTGCTCCCGTGGCCTCTACTGCGTGACTACCTTCCCCAAAGGACAGCCCATTTGTGTGTCCTCCGGCCCTGAGGGGCATGGACCTCTCTGATGCTGGTGTCACTAGCCTGTGTGAGACAGCACCCGGGAAGCGCGATGCTGGGGAGGGCGGAGCGCGTTTTCTACGTGACGTGACGTGGGTCTAACCAGGCTTCCCTTGGGCTTGGTGAGGACAGGGTAACCCCAACCAGAGACACAGGCAGAACGGGCGCTGCCGGGATTTACGAGCTGTCACCGACCCTGCCTGTACAAGCTTGCTGGCTTTCCCTTTCCTCTCTCATTCCTCAGCTTTCTTTCTGTTTAATAACCCTGGCTGCATACTTCTCTAAACCAAACCATCTGTTTACTAGCTTTTTATAAGCAGTAATAAAGACAGGGAAGACCCAAGGGCCCTTTGGTCTCCAGGCGGCTGGGGAACAAGTCGAGTGCCACAGTGGGGGCCCGGAGGGAACGCCAGGGCAGGGTCCTTCCTTTTGCCTGTAGCTGCTTGTTCCAAGTCCTATCTCCTTGCAGAAGAGCTGGGGCTGCCGGTCCCCCACTCCCCTTTCTGTGGTCCCATAGCAGGACTTGGGGGTCCCCTGCCCTGCGGCAGGCTGCCTGCTGGAGAAGGAGCTAGTGTGGAGACGCTGGGAAATGATCCGGGCTCACGGGGTGCAAGAGGTCACTAGGAGGGAATGTTCTGAGTGAGCCCAGGAAAACAATTCGACAACAATGCCGAGTGCCTAGGTGACAGGGAAAAAAAAGAGGAGTCTGTTTGGGAACAGATTTCAGCCTCCGCTTCCAAGGCATTAGTAATTCAAGCAGCAGTGAGTGTAATATTTACTTGGGAAACTATGAAAAGTCTATAACAATGTTCTTTTCCCAGCTTTCATCATGGGCTTGCTCGGTTCCGAATGCAGTCAGCCCCCTAATCACAAACAGAGGCGCACTCTGCCATCTGGCAGCAAGGTGTCAGCATGCTGCGCCCGCGCCCAGCAGCACCCAGGGTCCTCCCCAAGGGGCCCCAGGAGGCCCGAGACCATGGGTCCCACCCAGCCGCTGCCACAGGGACGTTGCGCGCACCGCCTGGAGAAAGAGCAGGGACAGTGGTGCTGCTGATGACAGCGTCTGGCCCAGCGCTTTAGAAAATTTTCAGTTGATTTTATTTTTTGGTGGGGGAAAGGGTGGGGTGGGGAGCGAGAAGGAGACTGGCCAAAGATCCCTGTTTGCCTGGGACTGAGAGGGCTTTTGGGCTACAGAACTTTATGTTCTAAAACCAGAGAATTCCCAAGCAAAGCAGAATGAGCTGGTCCTTCTGGTGGGAGGGGATGCCTACAGGGTAGACAAAAACACAGAATTCAGTGTCAGCATTTATGGTTTGCCCACCTAGAAAGGTCAGGTCACCTCCCAGGGCTTACCTGTGAAAGGCAGAGGTTGGTCCTGTGTGGGGAGATGCAAATTGCCCCGTCTACAGGCAGGGCAGGTAAGCTGAGGCTGAAGGGGGAGGGTGTGAGGTTGTGGATGTCCTATGGAGGTCCTAGGAGACCCCCAGAGGAGGGTCCACCCCTCACCCCCAGCCCCAGCAGAATGTGGGCCCTGGTCTACCAGACGTCTGAGTTTTTAAAGAATTTTTTTGTGAAAGCTCCCAAATTCTGAAGTATTGGCTCACATATTAATGATATCCTGCATAGGCCACACAAACACAGCTGATTGCCAAGTTGGCTTCTGGGCAACTGGTTTGCAACCTCTTGACTACACATTTTCTGTTTCCTGTCAGTTCTAACTTTCAGTAATTTTATAAACTCCAGCCAGCCACCTCTCCAGTTAACTGGAAATGAATCACATGGTTTACTTTGAGAAAGAATAAGCAAACATATATGTTTCAAAAGCTGATTTGGGGGATTTAATTCTAAAAAGTGGTTTCTGCAGTGCCTCAAGCTGGCATATCTCTCCCTTTGTGTGGGTGCTGTAGAGCTCAATTTTGTTGAGATGTGCTGCGACCTGGGTGAACATTGACAATAGTATGTGAAACAAAAGAAGCCAGACACAGAAGGTCACATGTTGTAGGATTCCATTTACATGGATAGTCCAGAACAGGCAAATTCATTGAGATAGAAAGTACATGAGTGGGTGCCAGGGCCTGGGTGAATGGCGTGTGTGTGTGTGTGTGTGTGTGTGTGTGTGTGTGTGTGGTCGGGGGAATAATGGCTAGTGGGGTTGGAGTTTCTTTTGAGTTGATGAAAATGTTCTGGGACTTGATTGTGTTGATGGTTATACAACCTTGTGAATATATGAGACTCTACCAAATAGGACACTTTAAAATGGTGAAGGTTATAGTATATTAAAAATATACTGTTCAGGGGCACCCTGGGGGGCTCAGTTGGTTGGGCATCCAACTCTTGATTTTGGCTTAGGTCATGATCTCAGGGTGGTGAGATCCACGCTGGACATGGAGCCTGCTTGAGATTCTCTTCCTCTCTTTCTGCCCCTCTCCCCACCATGCATGCACACGCATATGTGCTCGCTTTCTGTCAAAGTAAGTAAATAAATCTTTAAAAAAATATATACCGTTCAGGTGTTGATTCTCCTCACATGGATCTGTAGATTTTATGCAATCCCAATCAAACTTTCAGCAGGCTTTTTGGGTAGAAACTGACAAACCAATCCTAATATTCAGATGGAAACGTGGTGTAGGTAGAATAGCTGAAACAATTTTGAAAAAGAAGAACAAAGGAGGAGGTCTTATACCACCTGATTCCAAGACTCCTAAAGCTACAGTAAGCCAGATAATGCAGAATTGGCAGAAAGACAAACAAATAGATCAATGGAGCAGAATAGAGAGCCCAGAAATAGACCCACACAAATATGGACAACAGATTTTCAACAAAAGTTCAAAGACAATTCTGAGGAAAAGGGATACGCATTTCAACAAATGTTCTGCAAAAAAAGAAAAAAGAACATTGATCCATACCTTTCGTCTTATAAAAGTATTAATCCAAACTAGATGTAAATGTAAAACTGTAAAACTTCTAGAAGAAAATCTTGTCACCTTGGGTTAGGTAGGGATTTCTTAGATATTGCACCAAAAGCACAATCCATAAAAGAACAAATGGATACACTGGATTTCACCCAAATGAAAAAAACTTCTGTTATTTTGATAGATACTCGTATGAGACTGAAGACAAACCACAGACTAGTAGAAAATACTTACAAATCATATATCGGATAAAGGACTTGTATTCAAATACATAAAGAACTCTCACAAGTTAATAAGACCACAAGTCGCTTAAAAATGAGTTAAATATCTCCCCCAAGAATTGCTTATTTTGTTTGATAAGCTTATGTTTTCTCTCTTGGATGACCATTAAGCATACAAGACCACTAAAATCATTAGTCACTAGGGGAATGCAAATTAAAACCACAATGAGATATTACTATACTTCTGCTAGAATGGCTAAAACTAAAAAGACGGGCATCTGAGGAGCTCAGTTGGGTAAGCATCTAACACCTCTTGATCTCTGCTTGGGTCTTGATCTCAGGGTCATGAGTTTGAGCCCTGCATTGGGCTCCATGCTAGATGTGGAACCTATTGAAAAGAAATTATTAAAAAAGAAAAAAAGAAAAAGAAAAGACTGGCCACATCAGGTGCTGGTAAAGATGTGAAGCACCTGGAATTCATATACTGCTGGTGGGAATACAAAATGGGACGACTCTGGGAAATACAGTTTGGTGCTTTAAAAATAAAGTCCCACATATAGCTGCCATATGACCCAGCCATTCTGCTTCTAAGTATTTACCCAAAAGAAAGGGAAATGTACAGCATAAAAAGACTTATAAACCAATGTCCATAGCAGCATTATTGGTAAAAAGCAAAAAACTGAAAACACCCTGAATGCTCATAGCACATGAGTGGATAAATACATTGCGGTGTATCCATTTGGTAGGATTTTATTTAACAATAAAAATAAGCCTATACAGGTGAAAATGTAGATGAATTTCAAAATAATGATGCTGAATGAAAGAAGTCAGACAAAAAAAAAAAAGTACAAGTATGCACTTGTACTAGTCTTCTAGGGCTGCCATAAAAAAGTGGCATGGACTAGGGGCTTAAACCATAGAGATTAATTTTCTCATGGTTCTGGAAGCTGAAAGTTGAGATTGAGCATCGGCAGGTTTTGTCTCTTCTGGGGCTTCCATCCTTGGCTTGTAGATGGGTCTTTTGGTGTCTTCATATTCTCTTACCTCTGTTTTTTCCTAACTTATTTTTAAAAAATTCCTTTTATTTTGTTAAGTAGGCTTTGTACCCCATGTAGGGCTTAAACTCACGGCCCTGAGATCAAGAGTTGCATGCCCTACCAACTGAGCCAGCCAGGTACCCCCTACCCTCCTCTTCTTATAAGGTCACCAGTCAGATTGGATGAAGGCCTAATTGAATGACCTCATTTTATCTTCATCACCTCTTTAAAGGCCCCATCTCCAAATACAGTCACACTCTGGGATGCTGGGGGTGAGGGCTTCAAAATATGAATTTTGGGGGGACACAGTTCATCTCATAACAGTATTGTATGATCGCATTTATATAAAAGTCTAGAAAGTGCAGACTAATCTCTAGTGACAGTAAGCAGAGCAGTGGCTGCTGGGGTGAGGACGGGGTGGGGGAAGCAGGGGTGGGAGGAGGAGATAACAAAGGTACTTGAGGAAACTTTTGGGAATGATGGATATGTTCATAATCTTGGCTGTGAGCATGTTCTCATGGGTGTATGCAGGTGTCAAAAGTTGTCAGTCTATACACTTTATTTATTTATTTATTTATTTATTTATTTATTTATTTATTTTATACACTTTAAATATGTGCTGTTTATTGAATGTCCATTATACCTAATATATTAAGGTATTTTTTTAAAGGAGTTTGAGGGACTAATTCTAAAAGATAGTCTCCTTCATGTGTCCTGGACCTGGTATACTTCCAGTTGCATCCTGTCCACCTCTGTCTACGAAGATATAATGGGTGAGAGCATGCTCCCCATTCACTCGCTTCCTCTCCTCAGGCTGGGCTCCACATCACCTGTTCTCCTGCAGCCAGGCTGGTCGTGAAGCACCCCCACAGACTAAGCTTCTTCCTCCCCTAGGGTGGAAGGGGGGGGTCGAGGTGGGGGAAATGCTGCCTCCTCTATCCAAGGTACTCCAGCCCCCACTGGCCACCTCCTCACCTCCTCCTCCTCCTGCTCTAGATCTTGGAGTCAGCTTTGTGCTTGGCCAAAGCCTAGAATGTCCTCTCCCATCCCTTGCCCTCCTCCCCAGAATCTGGGGTGATGATAAAGCATCACTCCTGTGGTTATATTATATTGTTGACACAGGTTACCTCGAGATAGGAAGACGTGCACCCTCAGAGGCAGAGCACTGCTCCGGCTGCTGGCAGATGAAGGCAGAAGTGAAGTGTGGGAAGGACTGGACCCACCCCAAACCACGGCTGTTCTGGAGACAGAGGGGCCTTGTGGGTGGGAATGTGGGTGTCTCTAAGTTGCTGAGGGCAGTCCCCTGCTGACAGGCCATCAGAAGACAGGGACCTCGGTTCTCACTGTAGACTCAGGGATCCCATGTTGAAACGTGAGCCACCGGGGCAGTGTCAGGATGTGGGGCCTCGGGAGGTGACTAGGTCAAGGGTGGAGCCCTTGTGAGTGGGGTTAGTGTCTTTATAAGAGACTCCAGACAGCTGTCTTGTCCCCTCCTGCCATGTGAGGGCATGGCGGAAAGACAGCTGCCTGTGAATCAGGAAGTGGGTTCTCACCAGACACTGAGTCTGCCAGCATCTTCCCAGCTTCCAGAGAGGTGGGAAATAAATGTTTGTTGTTAAAGCTCCCTGCCTAGGGGTTTCTGTTATAGCAGCCCCAACAGACCATGGCAGGCCTGTGACTCCAGAGAAACCGGACTCTGAATTGAATCAAACCTGGAAGTGGATTCTTTCCAAGAGCTTCCAGATGATAGCCCAGCCCTGCCACCATCTTGATTTTGGCCATGTGAAACCCTGAGCCTAGATGCCAGTAGAGCCCACCCAGATTTCTGACCTACAGAATGGTGTAATAAAGGGGTGTTGTTTTAAATGGCTGAGTTTTGTGGCAACTTGTTACACAGTAGAACTCAGAGAGGAACTCTCTGGCCGTCCCCCACCCCTAACACCTTGATTATTTCCCCTCAGTCCCTCTGTTAAATAAACAATAATTCTGTCAGTTTTGTGAGACTCTATCCCATGCTGCTACTTAGCCCATAAAGGCAGAGCCAGTGTCTAACTAGCTCATCCATGGGTCCTGAGTACCCAGGCCTGGGCCCAACCTGCCACTGGCCCCTAATCAGTGTTAGTGAAAGGGGGCATGATCCCTGAAGATCACTGTAATCAAGTCATCTTCCCTGCTTTCTTTCTTTCTTTCTTTCTTTCTTTCTTTCTTTCATTTTATTTATTCATGAGAGACACACAGAGAGAGACAGAGACATAGGCAGAGGAAGAAGTAGGCTCCCTGTGGGGAGCCTGATGCGAGACTTGATCCCAGGACCCCAGGATCATGAGCTGAGCCAAAGGCAGACGCTCAACCACTGAGCCATCCAGGTGTCCTTGCACTCTTCTTTCTCAGGAACCGACTATAAGTGGTCATTTGAATTAGAAGGCTTCTCATAAAATGTTAAAACAAATGGGATCTTAAAATTATTGTTATTAATTTCATCTAACCAAGGCAGTTGGCTGACCACTTTTCACAGCTAAAATTGGGATTTAGACCCAGGAAATTTTTTGGGAAAGATCCAGTGATACTATTGTTTTGTAAAACATGACTGACCAATTCTTAGGACTCCTGAGAAGTGATTAGGGCTGGAAAGTGGTCTGGTGGTTCCTGGAAAGGATAGACGTGGAGTTTCCACTTGATCTAGCAATTCCCTTTCCTGGTATCTACCCAAATGAAATGAAAACATGTGTAAACAAAATCATGTTCATGAAGTTCACAATAGCATTATTCATGATAGCCAAAAAGTGGAAACAACTCAAATGGCCAGAAATTGGTGAATGGATAAATCAAATGTGGTATATCTATGCAATGAAAGGTTATTTGGACATGAAAAGAAATATAGCTCAGATACAACCATGGATGAATCTTGAAGATGTTGACCAAGTGAAAGAAGCCAGAACCAAAAAAGCACAGTGTATGATTCCATTCATGTGAGATGTCAGTAATGGGCAAATTCCTAGAAAAAGTAGCTTAGTGATTATGGAGGGCTGGAGAGAATGGGGATGATGACTACAGAATGTGGGTTTCTTTTGAGGGGGATGGAAACGTTGCAAAAGGGACTGTGGTGATGGATGCATGACTCTTGTAAATATACTAAAATACTCCATTGTATACCTTGAAAGGGTGAATTGTATCTCAACATACAATTCACCTACAATGGTATGTGAATTAGATCTCAATAAAAAAAATTATATGCCATGAAGGTAAGAATAAGAAAAAATGTATGGGTGAGAGCTGCAATCATTACAAAGATGGAGAAGTGGGAAAAGAAGCCCCATCCCCATGCCCTGCTGGGACACCACCACCAAGACTCTGAATCTGAGGAAGCTTTCCTGCTCTGCTGAGGCAAGGGGGTTTTCTTATTTTTTTTTATTTTTTATTTTTTTTATGATAGTCACAGAGAGAGAGAGAGAGGCAGAGACACAGGCAGAGGGAGAAGCAGGCTCCATGCACCGGGAGCCCGACGTGGGATTCGATCCCGGGTCTCCAGGATCGCGCCCTGGGCCAAAGGCAGGCGCCAAACCTCTGCGCCACCCAGGGATCCCGCAAGGGGGTTTTCAAGTTTAATCATTGGTGTGCTTGCACTTCAGGAAAAAAAAAGATCTAAAATTTGGCATGTGAAAGCCACTGAGTATACGCAATCTTCAGATCTTCTCTAATGGGATGGATTATGTCATGAAGGGATATACTGGGTTTCTTTTTTTTGGGGGGGGAGGGGTTTCCTTAGAATCCCTGCTGGGCCTTCCAAGAGCCCAGGCTCCAGGACCTTGACACCTTCTGCCAGAGATGGGAATGCCCGCCTCTGTCAGGGTACACAGAAGTTCTGCTTGCCTAATTCCTACAGCGGCTGTGGCTGATCCCCCCAGGGAATTTCAGAATGGTTGGAAGGAACCCACCACCTGAGTAACACTTACAGTAGAGAGGGAAAGTACAGTAGAGAGAGTAGAGATCCAAGGGGACTTGGGTCCCCAGTGACTCTGGGTTCAGGTTCAGAGGGTGCCTTATCAACGCTATGCAGGGACAGATGTTATTTATGAGAATCAAGTCGTGCACCCTGGGTGGGATCTCAGTTTGGGACCTGGAACTGTCAGGCATGTAAATCTGAGCCTGGAGAGATTGTTGTGGCACCGTGGCCTGTCTGGGTCTCACTTCCTGTAACTTCCTATATAGGCTTCCAGTTCAGGTCTGGAAAAGAACAGAATCCATCTTTGGCCTTTTGTAGACTTTTCCACTTGACCCGGGAGGTGAGACCTGGTGTTGGGTTGTTCTGAGACCATGCTGTTTTACAAGGGCATTTACAAGCATGTGGCATTTGTATTATTCTTCCTTGGGACTGTCTATAATCATATCTGACAAGTATGTTTATCCCAGATGGACCGAGATGCTTGGTTCAATGTGAAGGCTTCCTGATGTCTGCCCAGTCCTTAACCTGGAGGAAAACTCTGGGCCTCAGCAGGGGTGGTTTGCTAGAGGAGAGTCACAGGACCTGTGGGTAGTACCTGGGACCGCAAAGCCTGAGCCCCCCATCTGGTCATCCATGATCTCAGCCCTTCACTGGTCTACACATCTCCCACTGCAATAAACATGTCCTTCCCCACTTGGCCACAATCTAAATGAGGTCTTCCAAGATTGAACCACATCAGCTCCATGTTGCCTGAAGGTGCAGGCTCTGAAGGGCTTTGTGCAAAGCTCTTGATCTTAGGGTTTGCACAAAGGTGGAGTGATGTTAGGCAGCTGGAGAAGAGTCCTCTCTAGGTGGGAACCCCCTCTGGGTGCTACGATCAGCCCTCACCAGGGGGCGCCACACTCCTCCTTTAACGTTATCCTGGTCTGGCTTCCAGATTTTAAAAGCTCAGGGAAGGGGATGGCGCACCTTCCAGATTCTCACAATCACACCACTTTATAAAGTGCTTGTAGGCATTGAAGTTTCCGAATGAATAGCCTGATGATTTTCGGAGAGTAAACACAGCTGACCTACCTGACAAAGGCTCTTTGATAAAATAGCAACAGTGGACTCCAAACTGAGTTTCCTTCTTGGTTTCCACTCTGGTTTTCGTTCCATCTTATGACTCAAAAGTACTTTCTCCTTTTTCCAAGTATAGCATCAGTCCCTTCTGGAATCTTTAGTGGTAAAGAGACCCTGAGAAGGTGGATCTAGCAAAAGGGAGGCTTTCTCTTAAAAGAGTCTAATCAGACCCTAATTAGTCCTGGGAGCAGCAGCTATGCCAAGAAACTACACCAAAATGGTTTTCTTCCTTGGCTGCTGTTGATTGTTACAAGGAGACCATGGTGGCAGGTCTTGGCTGCACAGGGGCTGGGCCTCGCTTCTCTCCCACGTGTACCAAGGGAGGATTGTCCAGGGATTTATTCTCTGTTGTCACAGCTCTCGTTGTCTGCAGGACTGCAGGAGGAGGAGCTGCCCAGGATATCTGGGGGAGCCCGGCTAGGGGTCCTTGGAGGGGGAAAGGTCAAGCCACTGGCGTGGAGAGGGATCTCAACTCTCCTACTAGGAGAGCAAGGTGTGGTGTGCAAAATGGTATATGAGATCACATGTATGTAACACTGACAGGCATGCAAACTGGGGAGTCCCCTTCCCCTGATTTTGCCAGTAGGTGCAGGAGTTCACACTCATGCCTGGAACCATTCATGAGAGCAGTCGATGGTTATGGTTTGGGTCTGTGTTGTTTCCAAGTCTCCCGAGGGAGCCAGTCTTGCTTCTCCTCTTCCACTGTGGATGTTCTCGCCAGTGACAGGCTCCTGGCCTCACTGGACTCACAAAGCAGACAATACAGGGAGCCTGCGATGTTGGGAAGGGTGTCAGAAGGCCTCACACACTCATCACTTTAGTTGTAGGGCCCTGAGGCCACTCCTCGGGTGGCAGGGGTTCTGGATCTCAAAAGCAGCTGTGGTTTCACTGGGGGTCTCTAAGGGTCAGCTTGGCCCTCTGTTCCTTGGGGATCTGTGTTCTAGCCACCACTGCCCTGCATGGGACTGACCTCGGTGCCTCCGTGCCCCTCAGCCTCGTTTGGGCACATTCTAGCCCTCTGACATTTTCACAATGGAGATATCATCTGGGGGCGGTGGGAGAGGATGCAAAGGCAGAAAATGATGCTCAGGCTCATTTTCAGAAAGATGTCAGGAAAACCCCTTGCTCCTTATCCCACGGCTTCCTTCTGGAGCCCTCTCCACAAAGCGCCTCGCAGAGCAGGTGTCGTCGGCAACTGGGTGATGAAGGGGTACACACTCAGGCTCTGAGTGATCCTTGAATTCATGGCTTCCTAGAGCCAGCTGGGTTTTTTTTTTTTCCTTTTTAATTGGAAGGACTCAATGTTTCCAACTTCTCATTTCGCCAAATAAGAACTTTAAGGATAATAGCTGTATACTATTCTGATCACTCTTATTTTTATTTTCTTACAATTAAAAGAATAGTCTCCACACCCAATGTGGGGCTCAAACTCATGATCCCAAGATCAAGAGTCACATTTTCCACTGACTGAGCCAGCCTGGTGCCCCTTTTCTGATCATTTTAAAAAAAGAAAGGTCTTCCTACAGAATTACTGAATCCCAGAGTAAACAACCAAAAGATGGTCTTTATATATTTTTTCTTTTAGATTTATTTATTTATCTTAGAGAGCATATGCAGGGAGGGACAGAGGGAGGGGGAGAGGGAGAGATCCCCAATGATCGCAGAGCCCTATCCCATGGACCCAAGATCACCACCTGAGCCCAAATCAAGAGCCAGATGCTGAACCGACTGAGCCACCCAGGCACCCCAGAGAATGGTCTTTAATGGAGCATATTTAGGTTTATGAAACACTTGCCATCTTTGCCTTTGTCTTTTCTCATTTCGCTGCTTGTCTGTGATCAGTCCTCAGGCCCCAGCAGGCTCTGCAGACCTGGGGCGTCTCTCGCTCCCCTTCCCTCCTCCTCCTTGGGACCTGGGGGGCCTCCCATGTGCCCAATGTTGCTTTTTCACAGATACCTGTGTGGTGGCCTTTTGCGTGTCTCTCTACACATGTGCCCTAGTGCATCTCCCTCAGTGCTACCAGCTGGCTTCGTCACCCTTGGAGAGTGGGGGTGAGTGGGGGGCTGCTCAGAGTGGCTGAGCCCAGGTGTTTGTATCAAATACCTGAGGGTCAGGACAGGACTTTTCAGCAAGTTCACAATCTCTGTTGAAAGACAATGGCCCCAGAAAATTTGTCACCCACTCAAGGTAGGGGACTGAGGTGGCTTGCAGGTGGAAATGCTCTCTGCTGAATACAGCCCATGCCTGCTGGCCCAGAGCATCCTCCACTGTCCTGGCCTTGGCACGGCCAGGCTCTCCGTGTTCCCAGCTCAGAAAACAATCTCAGCCTGGATTGGGGTGGTGCCTCTCGGCTTCTTTCTCCTGCTACTCAAAACATAAAAAGCTCAGATTTTCTCCTTTTCTGTCTCTCCACTTTCTTCATTTTGCCACTGCCTCCCCCCCATCACCCTCATCCCCAGGGCTTACCCAATGAGCCTCCCATTGCCTAGCTCTGCCATGTGTGCCTCCGACCTAGGAGGGTTAACTTTTTCCATATAAGGTGATCTGGAAAAGCTTTTTTCCTGTCCTATCTGTTCCCAGCCCACATAGGCACATTTCATCTCTGTCCTTCTGCATATATATAGTGGAGCCAGCCATGGAGCAAGAGACTAAATACCAAGTTGCATTGCTCTGGGTGAAGTCTTTCCTCCTGCTACAGAACATATTATTCAGACACTTGTTGAAGATGGTGAGGCTGACTTTATCCAAGGGAGGGGCATGGTGACAGGTGTAGGGACCACTGCAATGGGGTCTTGCAGTAGGGGAGGGAGGTTGGGCTCCACTCTGAACACAGCAGGGGCAAGTAGGAAATGATAGCCAAGGTGCAGGGTGGGGTGGGGGATGGGAAATTACTGAGAGGGAATGTCAAGGGTATGGAGGGTTCTGGCTAAACCCACCTAATGGGATTCCTGCTGAAAGCAGGCAGGGTGGTTAGACATCACCTAGGGGGTGGTGGGTGTGGGGGTTCTTGCTGAATTGATTCAGCAGAGTTCTCTCACAAAGAAGGGCACAGTTTGGGATAGGAGAAGTTTCAAGAGCCTGGAAAGGTTTGGTCAAGCAAAGAATCTTTGTCCTCCAGCATTTGCCCCAAGGATAGTGGTGCGGGATATACACCATACCACACAGGGCTCCGTAATGCTGTGGTGTGAGACGATGGCTTTCTACCTCATGGAACCAGCATTCTCTAATGAGAATGCTGAGATGAGAACAAAATGAGAACAAAATGAGAACAAAAAGTCTTTGATTAGGAAAAGACCCAGCTAAGGGGTGAAAGATGAGGCCCTCAGAGTTAAGAGAAAAAGAGGACCAAGAAACAAAAGCCTCCAAACACCGAGAGCTGCCGAGAGCTGCCCTGAATCACACAAGTGCGGGCGTTTGGGTAGAGGGAGGAAGAGGGCCACAAAGAGGCTGGAGGTGGGAGAAGGGGACCAGAAGTAGGGCGAAGGCCCGAACCACGTTGGCAGAAATGGCTTACGGGTGTTTCGGAACAGGGAAAACGCTAATAATATTTTGTTTGCATTTGTACACTTGCTCCGTCTCCCCAGGCTTTTCTCGAGAATACACAGAGACGTCTTCCGCTAATAGTGTTAGTACTTGGTTTTCAAATCAGAGGAATGAGGCTGCACCTGCCGTGAGCTGGTGCCCAGGTGCAGGTAACGCGATGGGGAATCGGAGCGGGAGACAGGGCCGGAGAGGCGCGATGGAAGAAAGCCTGGGGTGGTGCCTGTAGCTGCCACCTGCGTGTAGCAGGTTTGCTGCACTCATGTCAGGGTGGTCTGCATGCCACCTCGAGACAGAGACGTAACTCTGCAAATCTGCTCTTTCAAGGAGCATTTTGGATCACCGACTGTGTGCCAGGCCTGCCGCTGTAGGACTCTGAGGATGCAGGAGGAACCTGGACGCAGATACATTGTTTCTACCGCTTCCTGGAGTCACCATGGCTTCCATCCCTGAAAGTGTTGCCAGCAACTCCTGCCTGAAGGTGAAGTCTGAACAACGGCACATTCCAGAAGATGGATGATGACCCTTTACAGCCCAGGCCCAGCTTACCTGTTCGGCCCCTCCTCTGAAATCCCTCAGGAAGCCCCTCCACCCTCAGATCACGTCTGATTCCCTGGATGTTTCTGGAATGCCTCAGGCAGGCTGCAAAACATCCATGCCCCGAATTCCATTCCCCCTCCCTCCAAACCTTCTCCCCTGGACCTTTCCTACCCATCCTTCCAAGCCAGCTTAGTGGGCACTGGCCTCGTGGCACTCCCTACCACTCCATCTGCTCTCCCCACCCAAGTGCAACAGCCCCTCCCAAGCCGGCCGCTGCCATCATGCTGGCATCCGGCTCCAGTGGTGCTCCCAGTTGGCAGGGATGGAAGGCTCATCATGAGTTGCTTCCATTATGTCTTTCCTCCTGAACTGTACCAGCGAGAAGAGCCTTGTCTTACTCATCTTAGTGTCCGCTCAGTACCTGGCACTCAGTGAGCTGTCTAGGCAGCAAGGATGAGAAACGTTTTCTTTTTCTTCCTTTTTTAAAAAAAGATATTTTATTTACTTAAGAGAGAGAGGAGTACAAGCAGGGGGAGCAGGAGTGGGAGCAGGAGAGGGAGAAGTAGACTCCTTGTTGAGCAGGAAGCCTGATGCGGGGCTGGATCCCAGGCCTCTGGGACCATGACCTGAGCCAAAGGCAGATGCTTAACCAACTGAGCCACCTAGGTACCCCGAGAAATATTTTCACCTAAGGATCTGCAGAACTTTCCCCAGTGTTGGGAGGATAGGAACATCAACTCTGGCTGCAGCCTCCTCTCTGACTAATTTTCATTCAACTCCCAGTATAAATAGCTCCCTCTCCCCATATCAGAAAACATCTGCTCCCACTAGCTGCCCAGGCCTGTACCAGCACTATAAATATCCTGGCTGCATCTCGGCTGCTCTGGCCCAGAGACCAAGAGAACTTGGAAGGAGTGAACACCAAGCAAGATGAGGGCAGCGGGAGTGAAGAAGCAGAGATTGCCCAATCTCCCTCTCTTGAACCTCCAGGCACAGGCTGACAGTACTTCCCACTTGGGCTTGGAAACCCCCACCGTATTCCTGGGAATTCGGCAGAGGCAGATAAATGTCAGCTACTCCTGGTCTCGTGGTTTTCAACACACTGTCTGAAGCAAAGACCCAACTCCTCTCTCACCAGTGGGGAGGCAGCTTGACACTCAAGCTGAGCCAGCCCTCCCCATTCCAGCAGGGTTCTTGCAGGATGGGAGATGATATGGCTTTGAAAGGGTTGCTTTTCTTGCACATGTATAAGGAATCATGTAATTCTACGCTCCTTGAAGCTACTTTTTCTATTTCATAAACAGAAGAGCTAATGTCCACGTAGTGTTGTACTCTAGAACCTGCACAGATTTCCAACGAGGGAGAAAGGAGGCTCGTGCTTGGGAGAAGGGACGTGAGAAGTAGTCAGGTTCCATCTAAAAATACTAGCTGCAGACATCACACGCTGTGTTTGTAAAACCAGGATATGGTACAGAGTTTGTGGGTGCACTGGAGTGAAAGCCTCTTCTTCACTCACCAGCCTGTTTGATGCTCCCTGGGAGGTGGGGTGGCTGATTTCTCTTCAAACCCCCTGGTGAAATGTCTGACTGCCCGGGGACCTTCAGTGGCTGCTGAGTAACAAAAAGTTTGCTGGTTGCTTCAAGTCTACAGAATCTCTGTGCAGCAAAGATTCACTGAAGTTAGATATTTTCCCACCCAGCTTGGCAGCTCCCAACCAGAGGCAGCTGCGGTGGGATAAGGGGAGGGGCCTTTCTTGGAGCATTCTCCGTGTATGGGTCTGAGTTCTCCAGAGAAACAGAACCAATACATATATTTACTGTAATGAATTGGCCTCCAAGGATTATGAAGGCTGAGAAATCCAAGATTTGCAGTCGGCAAGCATGAGACTCAGGAGAGCCGATGGTGTACGTTCGGCTCTGAGTCCAGTCCAAAGGCAGGAGTCTAGTGTCCGGCTGGAGGACAGTCAGACAGAGAGAGAATTCTTTCTTACTCAGGCTTTCATTCTGTTCAGGCTTTCAATGGATTGGCGGAGGCCCGCTCACACTGGGGAGGGCTTTTGCTTCTTTCTGTCCACCGACTCCAATGCTAATCGCGGCCAGAGACACCCTCACAGACACACCCAGAAATAATGTTTGACCAAATATTTGGACACCCTGTGGCACAAACTGACATATACAATTAACCCTCACACTTGATTTCCCCACATTTTCTTTTATTTTTTCTTTAAGATTTTATCTATTTATTTATGAGAGACACAGAGAGAGGCAGAGATGCAGGCAGAGGGAGAAGCAGGCTCCTTGGGGGACCCTGATGTGGGACTCGATCCCAGGACCCTGGGATCACGCCCTGAGCCGAAGGCAGACGCTCAACCACTGAGCCTGCATGGCTCCCCGATTTCCCCACATTTTCTGTCCATCTTCTTCCTTTCCACTCGCTGGGCTGCCTCAGCTCCTCCAGGAGGAAGTGGGGTGGGGGGGTACCCCAGTAACCGGCCAGTGCTTCCTTTGGTCATGGAAAATATTTGAAGCTGACACTTTCTCCTGTGAGGGGCTTTGGGGTTCCTCAGTGACTCCCCATAGGCTGGGGGATTGCTTACCCATGGTTCTCTGAGGGGACGAGGACACTGTAGCTAGTGCCTTAGCATCTTTGCTCAATCCTTTCTCCTGGCAGCCCTCACTGCATCTGGAGTGTGGGAGAACAGGGGGGCAGGAGGGCTCTGCATCCGATCATGCAGCCACCTCCCTTGTTCTGACTCCAGCGTTGTGTCATTAAGATTTCTCAGGCATGCAGCAGATGCCGGTTGTCTGATCCTCTGAACTGCTGGGCATGCACATCAGCTCTGAATGGCCCCCTCTAGGACCTTCTCACGTGCTCTCTCCCCTCATTTGTGGGGCACCCCGCAACTCCTCTGAAGACATCATCTCTCTGATTTCTTGCCACCCTCCCTACGCGTGAGTGGTCACGGGTTTTCAGCAGGCCCAGCTGAGCGAGTCAGCACCTCACTCTGATACACGGTGGTATTGGCACCTACTGGTTCTCTGCATTTGAATTGAAATAGCATCATTTTTTAAAACATCTTTCCTCCTTTGGATTAGCAGAGGGTAGTAGCTCAGCAGGTATTTATAATAGGTACAGTCTGTCTTCTTTGGCTTAATTATGTTCCAAACATTTCCAGTGTCCTTGGATCGCCATTGGGGTAGAGAAGGTTGGCAGCCAGAGAGCCTTTGTGTGCTAGGGTCCTAGTGGCTTTAGAAGGTGGTTGTTTCACCTCCTGGAATCGGGCCCACAGTCAAGGAAGGAAGAAGGGCGAGGTGGCAGTGCTGGTCTTACCTGTCTTTTACAGAAAAAAAGAAAGCTTTTCCAGAGGGTCCTCAAAAGACAGGCCCCAATTCATCCTTTGGTAGGACTGTGCCAAGACAAATTGGCTCTCCCAGCCTCAGTGGAGCTGGGCAAGGGAGGAGGGGGCTGGGAATGTCAACATGGTAGTAATGGCAACAGTATCTGTGTCTTGTTCCGTGTCACCTCAATTGAGATGGTGACTCTGCTCAGGAGAACCTTCCCCATCCTTCTCCTCTGCTTCCTCCTCATTATCAAATATTAATGGGCTCTCATGAATGATGCCATGTAGATTAGACACTAGATGTGGGCAAATTAGATTCTGTCCTCAAGGGACTCATCCTGATTCTTATAGGGTCCCTGTAGAGTCAGAGACATAGAAGTCACACTTTTTACTATCACCCACTAGTAGGAAATTGTGGTGGTGTTTCAGCCTCAACTCAAGAAAATTCAGATGTTGCAAAGTGACCTGGATGTAGTGGGATGGGTCTTAATGACAATGCCCAGTGGGATGGACTTCAAGATGTGAAGATGTGTATTAAACTGTTAAGAGAGAAGAAGGAGGTTCTTTGGAACACCTGACAAAAAATTGGATCTAGCCTTAATATTTGTTTCTCTTTCATGGAAATTTCAGTTTGACGTTGGTTCTGTCTAGACCTTTCTAGAAGATAGGATTGTTGTATAGGGTGCAGGTAGTTGAATTTGCGGTTGAAAATTAGTTTTCTAGTTAGATATCTTTGGGGGATCATATGATTCCCTGAAAGTAGGCTGGCTGCACTCTCAGGCTGGTTCAGTGTTTTTAACGTTGTTACTACTTCAGTTCAGTAAATCTTGTCTTTCAGGCCTAAAATAGCTTCAAAGTTACCAGACTCGATAGTAGAGACACTTTGGCACCAGAAAGAATCTAGCTGATAATGTGAAGAGAGCCTTTTAAAATGTATCCAGGATAACATTATTAGGTTTGGGAGGGGGTGTCCTCCCCACTTAAATTGGGATAACCGATCAGGTGCAGGGGCAGAGAACATGGAGATGGAAATGTCAGTTATTAGGTCTGTGGGTATGTGGGCTTGCTAACGTTGCACTCCTGAAGCAGACGTGCTGATTCATCCTGTCTGGTTGAGAGCTGCCCGGCTGCCCTGTGTGTTCTCTGCAGCCAGAGGATCCCAGAAGAGGAGAGAGGGGGATGCTCTGGATATGTATAGTTCCTCCCCATCCGCCCAGTTAGGAAAGTGGCTCTGCTTCCTTTGGGAGAGGAATGGGTGGGAGGAGGAAGTGGTAAGGGGTTGGGGGAGAGAAGCAAGAAGTGTCCCCCTCGGAATTCCCTCTGCATGACAACATGATGTGGGAATACATGCCTGCCTCTTCCCCACGTATATAAACTTAAAACATTATAAACATAAGCCGGTACAGTATGCTCTGATATGTGATAGAGCAAATGGCTGGGATTCTAGACGCTTCTGTCTTTTTATGGATCTCCCCCCGCTGACCTACCTGCCATGGGTAAGTCAACTTCTCTCTGCGTCTCAGTTTACTAATTACAGCCAGAAAGATAATAACAGCCTTCATATTAATAGGGCTGATACAGAGGTTGTTGTATTCAACCTCAGTCTTGCTTTTGTCTTATCACAGATTTTATTATAATGCTAGTTATTAATAAATCATATCACCCCCATTAGAAAAAACCTGGCATTAAACACACACGAAAATGGCTACATCCAGACAATGGGATATTGTTTCACTCTCAAAATGAATGGGCAATCAAGCCTCGTAAAGAGGAAACCTCGGTGCATGTTACTAAGTGAGAGAAGCCAATCTCAAAAGGCTGCACACTATATGATTTCAATTATATGACATCCTGGAAAAGGCGAAATTACAGAGGTAGTAAAAGGAATGGTGATTGCCGGAGGTTAGGGGCATTTATAGACATGAAAATGGTTAATAGAGAGGCCTGGGTATATTTATTCTTAGAAGTCCAGCCCATTTCATTCCCAAGGTCTGCCAACAAATTCTTCCTCCATATTTGAAATGGATGTCATGTCAGGCGGAGGGAGAAAACACCACTACTCGTCCAGTATAGACATTTATTCAAGCAACCTCACCTTCCTCTTCTCTTTGTCCGGGCTGCCACGGGGCTCGCTGTGCTCACCCCGCGCACAGAGAGCATTGCCAGGTCAGCAGTATACACTGTCCCTTCCACACAAGGAGTATTATTTAGTCTAGAAACTCTCAAAGGAAATATCCGCTTGCACGTGAAAAATCTCTGGAATTTCTCTGTTCCTTGCTGTCCAACATCCCTGTATCTGTGAAACCGCCTTGAAAAGCCTCTGCACACAGGGCTGCTTTGTTCCCTGGTGAGGCAGGCCCACTGCAGCCCACTTCTGTCCCTGCCACTGTCACTCCGAGCTGCTCCCGCCCCAGCCCCTGGTGGTGCCCAGGAAAAGAGAGGAGGAGGAGGAGGAGGAGGAGGAGGAGGAGGAGGAGGAGGAGGAGGAGGAGAAGGAGGAGGATCTTCTGCAGATCCGCAGTGAGAAGTTTTGCACAATTGCAGCAATCAACAGAGGAACAGAATCTCCAAGCTTAAACCCCACAGTCCTGGAGTATCTAGGCCTCACTGCTTCTCACTCTAGAATTAAGACAAGGAGGACTTCGGATCTAGACAATGAGAAAAATTGTGGGCTCATTTGATTCCCTCCTTACCCATTTGATCTGCCCACCCCCAGCCAATGGTGACGGATCTGGAGCTTATTTAGATCAGGCCCCCCAGGGATCCGGGGGCATCCAAGGGCCTTATCTGCGAAGGTATAATGAACTGAGCAACTGCTATGCCATCTCTTTGACAAAAAGACAGGGACACTCTTTCTTCCCCATTTCCTGGGCACCCCTCCACTGTTGGAGGACTGTCTGGTCTCCACCTGAGTCCAGTGGAGACCAGACAAGCAAAGGTGAAAGACCACAAACTCCTAGCTCATTTTATTTATTTTATTATTTTTAAATATTTTATTTATTTATTTGAGAGAGAGAAAGCCAGAGACAGAGCATGAGCAGAGGGGGAGGGGGAGAGGGAGAGGGAGAAGCAGATTTCCCGCTGAGCAAGAAGTCTTGATGTAGGACTCAATCCCAGGATCCTGGGACCATGACCTGAGCCGCAGGCAGACTCTTCACCCACCCCAGGCGCCCCTGAGCTCCTTTTCTAAACAAATTTTATAAACATCTTTCTCTTTGTGCCAGCAGGTTGGATTAAACCAGACTAACACAGGAAAGGGAAGGTGGAAAAGGATCCGAGGTAAAGAGGGTACCCTTTGGAAAACAAGAAGTATTCAAGTACCAGGTGTGAAAGTTTTAAATAGAAACCTGCTTACATTGCACTTGGAATAACAACAGCTGGCACTTGGAGGTCCCGGTTCTTTTCAGAAGACTAACATTTAAGTTCCAGACAGTTCTGGGACAGTCTTAACATCACATGAATTCGCTGTAGCAAATGCCCCAGTGCAGTGGCCTGTTGTGTCTGTGCCTCTCAGATTCTGAGTTTAGGAGTTTATTTTCTGAGTTATATACTAAACCTCTCACATTCCAACACACACACACACACACACACACACAGTTTTTTAAAAATGCAGTCATACATGGGAATTTATGACATCAAACCCTTAAAAATTTTGGTTTCAAAATACTTACTGGGGGGAAAATAATAAACCTCTTGATTCACAATTTTTTTTCTCTGCTTCTTGTTCATTCTGGAACTGTGGCTGGCACACGCTTAGGAGATGGGGTTAGGAGGCATAATCCGGTCTTCACATACGCCCGGCCTGGGCGCTACAGATCAGAATAGAGAGGCTGCTTTTGGGTCACTCCTAACCTCACAAAAGACTTTTCAAACAAGATGAAAGAAAAGAAGTTCTGGTCCATTGGAACAAACCGGTGAGCTTTCAGATGGCAAAAATGCAGCGAGGCTCCGGGAAGGCGCCTCTGTGGGGTGGCTGAGGAAGGAGGGTTACAGGCAGGGCGGAGGAGGTGATGGAGGCCTCTGCTTCCTCCAGGTGTCCTTTACGCGGACTTTCCAGTCAGGCTCTTGGCTGCAGGCGGTCATCCTTTTTCCTGTGGCTCGGGCATCTGCTTTCCAGCTCTCTCTGGAAAGCCTGCGTAAGGGCCGCCTGCCTGCATGGGCTGTCTCTCGCACAGCTCTACCAGTTGCATAGCCCTGCTCGCAACTGGGGAGCATGACCACATTTCAGATGCATTTCCTCCTAGGAGCTCATAAAGAAGCATGCTAAGTTG
Source organism: Vulpes vulpes (assembly GCF_048418805.1). Classification (NCBI taxonomy): domain Eukaryota; kingdom Metazoa; phylum Chordata; class Mammalia; order Carnivora; family Canidae; genus Vulpes; species Vulpes vulpes. The sequence goes on along the minus strand of NC_132791.1, from coordinate 164,130,291 downwards.
GCCCTGGCACAGCAAACACCTGTGTTCCTAAATCATGGAAGGCTCCGTCTCCCTCTAGAAGAACCCCACTTTCCTGTATTTGTTGGGAAAACAGAATATACAGAATCGAGGAGGAGGGAGAGAGGCAAGCGGTGGCCCAACTCCTCCCACATCTCCCGGAGCACAGGAGACACGCAGTTTCCTTGAGCTTGAGGAACTCAGAATTCCTCCATCGCTGGTGTGCCGCAAACACTCAGTAAGTCTTGTGGGATGAATACACTGAGCACTGTTGTAGGCGCTGGGCTGTGACAGAGGCCAAAGAGAGTCAGAAATCCCTGCCCGCGTGAAGCTGGCTTTCCCATGGGTGAGGCAGATAAGGAATGAGACAAGTAGTGGGTGCTGCTTGAGATGGAGACACAAGCTTGCGAGAAATTATGGGGGAAAGGGACCTCTGAAGACAGTGGTTGGGAAGATCTCACTGCTGAGTGGGTGTGTGGGTGAAGACCCCAAGGAAGGGAGTGAGGGATGACACAGAAAGAGGGCTCCTGGTAGAGAGAGCAGCATGTGCCAAGGCCCTGAGGTAGATATGTACCTGGTGCATTTAGCCAGGGTGGCTACAGCCGGGTATGTAGACTGCATAGACAATGAGCCAGAGAGAGGGATCCCTGGGTGGCGCAGCAGTTTGGCGCCTGCCTTTGGCCCAGGGCGCGATCCTGGAGACTCGGGATCGAGCCCCACGTTGGGCTCCCGGTGCATGGAGCCTGTTTTTCCCTCTGCCTATGTCTCTGCCTCTCTCTCTCTGTGTGACTATCATAAAGAAAAAAAAAAAAAAAAGCCAGAGAGAGTGAAGGAGTGGACTTTGTTTAGGGTCCCATCTTCAAAATCTGCTAGAAGCATGTTCAAGGGAAAAGTCATTCAGATGATAAGGTGGCAACCGTGACACTGACGGATAAGACAGGCTACAGAGTTGATGGCAAGGACGGGGGGTTTGGGTATGTAATGGGAGCATCCTGGGTCTGAGACAGGTTGTGCTCTGGAGGAAAGCATGGAAAGGGAGTGGCCTAACTTGCCCTAGAGCAGGAGCTTTGAGCCCTACTGAGAGAGATGTTTTGACATTTCCTGTGACAGCTGGACTGACTATTTTTATTTTTAAATATTTTATTTATTTATTCATGGGAGACACAGAGAGAGAGGCAGAGACACAGGCAAAGGGAGAAGCAGGCTCCCTGTGGGGAGCCTGATGTGGGACTCGATCCCAGGACTCCAGGATCACCACCTAAGCTGAAGGCAGACGCTCAACCACTGAGCCACCTAGGCGTCCCTGGACTGATCCTTTAAATAAAAGAGCATTAAGTCTTCATCCTAAAACGACCTCTCCTGAGGTCAGCTCACCCCTTTCCATCTGGGACAGCACCTCCTCCGTGTTGTCCTCCCGTCTACATCAGCAGTTATTGGCCTGTTGGGAGGTAAGAATGTGTGGCGTGGCACATCCTCTGCTCTGTCAACATGGAGAAAGGAAGCCGCTTTATCGAGTCTGCCCTTGTATCCAGTTCCTAAACCATCTGTTGCTCCAGCCTCCCCGTGACCCCCCATTTTGTTAGGCAAAAGTGTTCCAGCATGTCGTGCCCACAGTTATTTTGGGATCCAAACCAAATTACTATCTCTAAGCTTCCTAGGACCTCATCCTCTGCGATAGAGAAATTGTTGCCAGGCTGGGAAAGAGCCGCTTTAGACTCTGACCACACGCACCATCGTTGCCCTATGTGACAGCGCAGGACTTGTGCCACCAGGCCAGCAGCATTTGAGCCCTGGTTGCTTCCAAAGACCTTTGGAGCCGAGCCCTGTCACTGCTGTGGAGCGTCACCTTTCCTTTCTGCCCTCAGCAGTGTTCCCAGTAACTTCTGTGAATGTAGAGAACACTACTCCATAAATGTGTGTTCTTAAAATGAGGGTTTTGAGCCCATGTGAGCCTTTTTTTGTTTTGTTTTTACCAGTGTGGGGAGTTGGCTCAGGGGCCATGCAGGCCTGTGGGACATAGTTACCTTTGGAGGTGGCTTGCAAGGCACTCTGAGTCACTCTCACACCCCACAAATGCAGCCCTCCTGGAATAAATACTTGAAAAAAAAAAAAAAACCAAAATCCCAAACCTTACCCTGTTTCCTGGCAGTTCTGAAACTCCTAAGGGGTGAGATGTTGCAATACCAAGGGGGCAGGTTAGAGCGAGGTGCTGGGCTGTGGGAAACCTGGCGTGATCATGCCCGGGCCGTATGTGGGGCTCTGGTTACTGCCCCGGGAAGTGTCAGCAAAGCAGGGAGAAGAGCCAGGCCCCAGAAATGCCAGAGAGAGTGGCTAACCTGGGTGAGCCGTGAGGTTGCTCTGGAAGCCCTGACAACCATGGTCAGATCCTAGTGGGAACGCTGTCTGCTGACCAGCAGCTCTGATTCCTTTGCTCAAACCCCAGCTGTGCTGGGGACTGACCTCATTCATGAAGTAAACATTGAATCAGATACCAGCAGGCCTAACCCTGGTTGAGTGGAAATAACATGGATGTTTCCATAATTATGAAGCTGCCAATTGGATTTGGCAAGAGAATCTCAAAATATGTCAATCGGAATGAGTTCATTACCTTTTCTTGCCAATTCAATCAGGGGCCAATTGCCTTGTTGCGGTTGAAATTATTTGTATTAAAATGCTTTACTTACATTTGAGTTTTTATATTCCAAATAATGTACTGGAAAGCAGCGTAGTCTAGCAACTGGAAGACAATCCTGGGAGCTGGTCGACTGGCCTAGCCTTGGGGGATGGCGGGTGTGCCAGCGGTTACCACGACGGGTCTCCTGATCCTGATCCTGGAGGAGCAGCAGGGGCTGCAGAGCAAGGTCCTGAAATGGGTATGGTCACAGTCTTGGTTCTGGGGTCCCAGCACGCTAGGTCGGGGGCCGCACCATGCACTGACAGCTCATGCATGGGGCATCCCTCAGGTTGATGCTCCCAGGCTACCTGTTGTTCGTGCCCTTGACTTCCCTTCTACCCTGCTCCTCCCTTTCCATGCAGCCATTGAGGGGATGAAAGCCTTGGTTTGTGACCCTGTTGTAGTGGGCACCACCGTTCATAAAGCAGTTTCATAATCTGAGGGAGAAATGATACTCAACGGCTGTTCCTTTCTTTTCCTCATATATGTGTAGAGGCATCTAGAGCCTGGCATGTGGAGCCCAGTGGCCTGACCCAGCCCCAGCTCTGCCCCCACACAAGACCTTAGGCAGGTCACCTCTGCTCTCTTCAGTGCCTCCATCTCACCGTCTATGAAGACAGCACCTTCCCTCCAGGGGTGCTGTGAGGATACAAGGGTTAGTTCATGCACAGTGCTCAGAACAGCGCCTGGCTCCCAGAAGAGGGTCGGTATCTTCATCACTATTATCGCTAGTCTGAATGAGTGCACACACACACAATCCACAACTGCTGGAGCTGTGCATAGTGTAGTGATAAATTTACAAGGTGTAAATCAACAACTGCATTCTAGGCCTGGCAGTAAAGAAGCAGGCAGCCAGAGTTCTGACTGGTTCACTTTGTCACTTAAATTGGTTGTGCCGGGTTCATGTTTAGTATTTCTTCCTTAGAATAGTCATCTAATTTTTATAAAAGATTTTATTCATTTATTCATGAGAGACACGGAGACAGAGGTAGAGACATAGGCAGAGGGACCCTAGGATCACGACCTGAGCCAAAGGCAGACGCTCAACCACTGAGCCACCAGGTGCCCCTGATTTTTGATATTGAAGTAACTCAAAGAAAGGTGATTCTTTTTTTTTTTTAATTTTTTTTATTTATTTATGATAGTCATACAGAGAGAGAGAAACAGGCAGAGACACAGGCAGAGGGAGAAGCAGGCTCCATGCACCGAGAGCCCGATGTGGGATTCGATCCCGGCTCTCCAGGATCGCGCCCTGGGCCAAAGGCAGGCGCCAAACCGCTGCGCCACCCAGGGATCCCAAGAAAGGTGATTCTTGAAGGTGATTCTGCTGATGCTCAATTTCTGCATGAAGTCGCAGGCTGAATAACCAGAGGGCCCTGTCCCTGGCCCACGGAGCTTTCTTCACTGAGTGGTGAGAGCAGTTGGTATTTTTCAGCCTCACAAAGACCCCGCTGTCCCCTCAAACTAAGCCATTCAAACTGTTTCCTTGTAATGCTGTGCCTGCTTTGGCTAAGCCTCCTCCCAATACCCTAGGCCCTCTGTCCACGCCAGGAGGGGAGGAGGCGATCCCAGGGACTTGCTCCTTCTCTGTATGCAGGACAACTGGGCCAGGGTGGCAGATCTAACAAGGCCTGGCAGGGGGCTTCAAGCATTTCTGATGTCTCAGGGTACTCTGAGGAATCATGGAGAATTGATGCAGAGATCCTAAATGTAAACACACACACATATATTAATTGGATAAACTGAAGGCCAATGAACTTAGCTTTGATCATGGGCAAAATTCTGGAGCAGAGAATCAAATGAATGGTTGCCTCGCATTTAGGAAGGGTGATGATAAGGGTCAACACGGAGTATAAAGAATGTCTCTCACTAGATTAGTGAATGCATGAGCACTCTGCCATAGCGCAATGACTTTTGACAATAGTTTGTCAGTTTCTCAAGAAATTCTTATGGACAAAATAGTGATGAAAAGCTGCTAGAGCTTGAAGGGCCATTAGCTAATCATGTGGCACATCTCCATTTAAGGTGACACCACTTGCTTAAGACCACCCAGCTAATTACTGTCAAGACTGGAATCTGTGCCTGGCCTTGTTGCCCAGGTGAAGGCCCCATCCAGCGCCTGTGGCTGCTGGGCACTGTGAGGTGGAATCCTAACAGCAGATGGGATGGTGTCCTCCTAGGGGTTTCTCTAGGGGCTTGCCAAACAGGTCTGTCCTTGGCTCTAAACTCTTCAACATTCTATCAACAACTTGGATAAAGCCAAAGATAACTGCTTATCAACTGTGCAAATAACACAAGACTGGGAGAGAAGGCCAACATGTTGGAATTATAGAATCAGGATCCAAATTATCTCAACAGGAAAGAATGATTGGTGGAATCCAACAAGATAAAATGTAACTGGAATACATGTAAGGTCCTGCATTTAGCTCCAAAAGGCGATTGCAAAAGTATAGGATGTGGTTGGAAAACATGTCCGACCTCACCCATAATCAAAGAAATGCAAATTGAAGCAACCATGAGATAATCATTTTCCTTTATCAGATTGGCAGTGATTAAAAGAATGAAAATTCCCCACATTTGGTGGCTAGGGTGTGGGGAAATAGGCTCTCTTGTAAACCACTTATGGGCGGATAGACAAAAGCACCCTTGCTGGAAGGCAATCTGGAAATATACAGCAAAAGCTATAGAATGTACCATTTGTCCCAACAGCTTCATTTATAGAAATGTATCCGAAGACAGGTATACAAAGATTTATGTACGAGAATAATCATAAAAACACTGTTGAGCAAAGAATACTTTTGGAGGGATGTGTTCCATTTGGGAACAGAAGTCTTGAAGCCTCAGAAGGGTATCTCACAGGTTTTGCCAAATCCTTGATGCTATAAAGAGGAAGGATCAGGGTCTGCATAGCTCCTGAAAGCCAGACCAGGACTTACAAGAGATAGTACCCATTAATTCTGTTCAAAATTAGGATGGGTTGGTTGCCTTGTACATTCCCCATCACCAGCACATTATTGCCCTCAGATTATGACACTTTGTCCATGGCATCAAAGAGGACAGTCATTGTTCCTTAGCTATTGGGATGAAATGCTCGTCTTGATTACTTCCAATGTGAAGAGGCAATGAGTCTTTGCTGCATTAAATCATCAAAGGGTGGGGTCACCACTCAAGTTTAAGGTGGCTGGGAGGTCACACCAGGTTCCACTTCTGGACACTGAATTCTAGGAACAAAGTGAGAAACCCTCTTGCCATCCAACGCCACTCTTACTGAGGGCCTGATCACCCCCTTCACCCCAAATCTTTTAGGAGTGCCTGCTATGGGTTGGTCCCTCAAAGGTATACCTAAGGGAAGTTTTTGGCTGAACCTGAAGAAAAGACATAGAAAGATGTATGCTTCTCCTTCTCACTAAATCATTTCCACCGTATTTTGGCTTCTAGTACACAGATGTATGGGGTAAGCATTCAACTGCTCTATCTACACTTTTGCTCCTTTGCATTAATTTCATCGAAAACTTTCAATTTTGGGCAGCCCTGGGGGCTCAGTGGTTTAGTGCTGCCTTCAGCCCAGGGACTGATCCTGGAGACCTGGGATCGAGTCCCATGTCAGGCTCCCAGCATGGGGCCTGCTTCTCCCTCTGCCTGTGTCTCTGCCTCTCTTTCTTTCTCTCTCTGTGTGTCTCTCATGAATAAATAAATAAAATCTTAAAAAAAAATAAAACTTTCAATTTTAGGGGCCCCTGGATGGCTCAGTTGGTAGAGCATGTGACTCTTGATGTCAGGGTCGTGAGTTCAAGCCCCATGTTGGGTGTAGAGATTACTTCAAAATAAATAAACTTAAAAAAATAAAACTTTCAATAATAGTCATAAACCACATCTGCCCAAACTATATTAACTAAATTATATGCAGTACCCCCAAATATGGAGATACACTACTTTTGGATGCTTACCTTTCAGTTTATGAAGTCCCTTCCTGGGATGTCTTTCATCTAATCTTTCCATCAACTGTATCAGGTGGGTATTACTAAAAACACCATCATTAACTCTTGTTAATTCTTTACTGAGCTCTAACTTCGAGCCACTCTGTAGGCACTCCATCAGGTAGTCACACAACTCTGGAGCTGGGAGTAGCCCTCCCCAAACCATTCGGTGTCAGAGTAATCCATCCATAGGACAACTCATCACATCACCAGCAACAGACATAGGTGGTCTCTGAGGTCCCGTACATTCTGCTCCCTCAAACCCCCATCTGTCTCCTACCCAGTCCCCTCACTCTGAGCTCAAGTCACATAGGCCAGTCATGTCTTCCAACTTGGCACCCTCCTTCCAGCCACAGAATTTCTACACATACTTTTCCCTCTGCTGGAAGTCCTGGCTTTCCTTCCTGTGTATCCTTTGGGTCTTGATAATGCTATGAGATGGATCATGCTTCCCCAGCCCTCAATTCATGTGCCGAAGCCCTCACCCCCAGCACCTCAGAATAGGACTATATTTGGAGACAGGGCCTTTCATGAGGTAATTGCGTTTAATGAGGCCTTTGGGATGGACCCTAATCCGATCTGACTGGTGTCCTTATAAGAAGAGATAAGGATATCTAGAGGGACAGCAGGGGAACAGGTGCACTGAGAAAAGGCCATGGGAGTACCCCTCGAGAAGGCAGCCATCTGCAAGCCAAGGAGAGAGGCCCCAGAAGAAACCAAGCTTGTGACACCTTGATCCTGGATTTCTACCTTCCAGGACTGTGAGAAAATAAATTTCTGTTGTTTAAGCCCGCTAAGCCACAGTATTTTACCATGGCAGCCTGAGCTGACTGATACAATTGAGAAGTCCTTCCGTCGGGGATGCTTTCCCCACCTCCCCCCCCCCCCCCCACCATCCTCGCCTTTGGCACTATCTGGCTTTTACTGTGTCACACTTGTCACAGTTTGTGAATAATCACACATTTGGATGACTCTATGGCTATTGTCTGCATCCCTTCCTCAGGATGTAGACTCCAGAAGAGTGAAGAAACATGTGCATTCAGGTTCTCCAGTGTGTCTTCAGCAGCTAGCACAACACTTGCTGCTCCTATAGGGGCCTTTCTATATCATTGGGTGAAAGGCTGACATATTGTTTTAAAGGCACTGCAAATGAGGAACTTGAGGCTCAGGAAGGTTAAATTTCCCAAAGTCACCAAGCAGATAAGTAGCAGAGCAGGACTGGAATCCAAGCCCCTGCAGCTCTGGCTCTTAACCACTACAGGACACTCCAAGTTTTTGTTTTGTTTTGTTGTTTGTTTGTTTGTTTGTTTGTTTTGTTGTTGTTGCTGTTTGAATCTTAATCACCTGGCTGAGGTAGGGTTTGTAGTTTCCTCCACTGTCCTCTTTTCCCCAGCCTCTGTCTGGTTTTGAAATGCATCTATTCACTCAACAGATACTTCCTGAGTGCCTGTCACATGCTGGCTTCTGTCTACAACAAGGAAAAAGAGACAAAATAAATAAAATGGAGCCCAAGGGGAATGAAGGATGGGGGAGTCAGGCTAGTGTTTAAAGTCAGGAGGTTAGGGATGCCTGGGTGGCTCAGTGGTTGAGCATCTGCCTTTGCCTTTGTCTCATCCTGTGGCCATCCTGACACCCTGACTCAGGGTCCTGGGGCTGAGTCCTGCATCAGGCTCCCTGCAGGGAGCCTGCTTCTCCCTCTGCCTATGTCTCTGCCTCTCTCTCTGTCTCTCATGAATAAATAAAATCTTAAAAAAATAAATCAGATTAGAAGGGCACCTGGGTGGGTCAGTCAGTTAAGTGTCTGACTCTTGGTCTCAGCTCCTGAGATAGAGCCCCACATTGGGCTCTATACCCAGCATGGAGCCCACTTAAGATTCTCTTTATCCCCCACCCTCAGCGCCCTCCTTCCCCCCAAATCTGGAAGTTAGAGTAGGCTTTTTTTTTTCAGTAAGGAATGTGGGAGCCGAGACTTGAGGAGGTGAGGGAGGGAGTCCTGGGAATATTTGAGGACAAGTTCCTTGCAGAGGTAAAAGCAAGTTCAGTGTCCCAGAAACAGAAAAAAACCTGGAAAATGACCCATGTGGCTGGAATAAAGTGAGTAAGGGAGTCACAATGAGGAAAGGGGCTCAGCCAGAATCTAGGAGTCTGGTGGTGCAGGACATTTCTGGCCATAGTAAAACTTTGCCTTTCACTCAGTGAGAAAGGGTCTTTGGAAGGCTTTCACAGAGGAGCCACATGATATGACCTATAACAGAATTTACACAGGCTGTCATGTGAACATGGACTAGGGAGGAGAAGGCTGAAGGTAGAATCTGGGGGACCAGTGAGGAGGCCATTACAATAACCCATGTGAGACAGGATGGGGACTTGGTCCAGGATGGTGTCAGTGAGGGTAGGATTCTGAATATGATTTGAAGAAATAGCCAATAGGATTTACCAACAGGACAGACCAAATGTTGAGTGAAGGAGAACTCAAGGTTTAGAGACTGAGAAGCTGGAAGGATGGAGATGTCATTACAAAGAACACAGGTAGAGCACCTTTTGGTGGGGGGAAGCTCGTGAATTTTGTTCTGAACATGATGAGTTTGAGCTTGCCTACGAGGCATTCAAGTTTTGATGCCAGATAGGCAGTTGTACCTTCAAGTATAGAGGGTCAAGGGAGAGGTCCAAACCCTCATCAACAAAAACAGATGGTGGTTAAAGTCATGAAACTAAATGAGATCACTTAAGATATTAAATGAAAAGAGAGAGAAGTCCAAGGAGCCAGTCCTAGGGGCACTGCTACATTTAGAGGTCAGGGGAATGAGGAGGAACCAGCAAACGAGATGGAGAAATAGAAGCCAGGGATGCAGCAAGAAAACCAAGAGTGGGGACGCCTGGGTGGCTCAGTGGTTGAGCATCTGCCTTTGGTTATGATCCCGGGGTCCTGGGATCGGTCAGCATCGGGCTCCCTGCATGGAGCCTGCTTCTCCCTCTGCCTGTGTCTTTGCCTCTCTCTGTCTCTGTCTCTGTCTCTGTGTCTTTCATGAATAAATAAATGAATAAAATCTTAAAAAGAAAGAAAACCAAGAGTGTGTGGCACCTGAGTGGCTCAGTCGATTGAGCATCAGACTCTTGATTTTGGCTCGGGTCACAATCTCAGGGTCCTGGGATGGAGCGCCCCGGAGGGGCTCCCCTCTCCTCGAGGAGTCAGCTTGAGATTCCCTCTCCCCCTCTGCCCCTCTTCCTGCTTGCTCTCTCGTGCAATCTGAAAAGAAAACCAAGAGTGCTTGCAGGTCCTAAGAGCTAAGTGATGCGAGCGTTTGGTGGAGGAGATAACTGTCTCAGATGCTGATGATAGAGCAGGTAAGGCGGCCGCGGGGAAGAGACCGAGTGTGCCGGGAGAGCGCACAGAGGGAAGCGAGCCAGGGACCGCGAATACAGACATTCTTTCAAGGAAGCTGGGATGTTTAGATAAAGGGAGAGAGAGATGAGCTGGGAGCTCAGGGAAAAGCAGAGTCACGAAAAGACTCTCTTAGGAAGAAATAGTGATATGCTTTTGGGAAAGACTTCGTGAAGAAGACACCGAGACCCAAAGGCGTTAGGTCACTCCTGGCACTAAATTTCCCGGGCCAGTCTCTTCCCACCGGACCCTGCTGGAGGAATAAACTTTAGCTTCACTGGGGCCTCCAGCCTCACACTGAATCCAGTCTAGGGCGGTGGGAATTTCTACTTTCCTCGGGCCGAAGCACTTCCGATATTTACTACCTCAGGTGAAAAAGCCCCTCAAGTCGCACTGTGGGCTCGGACTTTATAGCTTTGAGGGTTCCCGGGAATCGCGCTTCCGCAAGGCGCGAGGGCGTCCGCGTTGCCGGGCGACCGCGGGGGCTCCGGGCGCTTCCGGAAATCCCCCGGGTCAGCTGACCGACCCTCCTCCAATCCCGTCTCGGAGGCGGGGCCCGACGCACCGTCTCCATAGCAACGCCGTTGCCAGTCCGCGCTTCAGGCTTCTGCACCGCGGGAGGCGCGCTCCGATGACACCACCCACCCCGCGGCGCCTGCATGACGTCACCCGGGCTCTGCAGAGGGCCCCCGCCGACGCGCAGGTGTGGAAGCGAGCAGGGCGTCGGACGCGGCGTCCGTGTGATGTCAGGTTGTGTCAAACACCACGTTGTGAGCGAACCCGACGGAGGTCGGCTTGCAGCCGCGCCTTTCGCCTTCCCGGGAACCGGCGGAGGTGCTGCGGTTCCATCTGGCTGTCTCGGGGCTGTCTTGAGTCAGGCAGTCCTCACCTCCCGGTGCCTCCCTCCTTGCATCCTAATGCCCCCTACCAGGCCGAAGGTGCTAGTTGAATGCCCACACTGCCCATTCCAGCAAGCGTCCTCAGCAGGCCCTCTTTCTAAACCGGCGCCTGTGAGATCAGCAAGCAAAGTTTGTGGCTCTGGGTGTAACCAGAGTCCTACCGAGGGCCTCACAAATTCCCAGAGTCGGGACTTGTAGTTTGAAGGACTTGCAAGGACTTCTCTTGACTGCTTGTGCTTCTCTCACATTTTTTAGCCAGGATCGAAACAGTCGACGACGTGGCTAAGTAAATGCCCTCCAGGTAAATGAAGTGCCAGTGTTTCCAGACTCCTGGGCGGCCCTGTGCTGACGCTGGGGATCCAGTGATGATGACATCTCTGCCATCCGTGAGAAGTCATTTCGTGGATGAATTCAAGAGACGTTTGTGACCTCAGCTGTGTGCTGGGCACAGTTTGGATTATGACTGTTCATTGAGAATGCAGGGCGATTTAGGATCTAGCGCGTGGCTAGGAGTCAGGTTTGATTTTGAACACAGGATCTGCTGAGTGATCTTGGGTGAGTTACAGATTCCCCTCTGCACCTTGATGTCATGATTTCTAAAAATGGGCATAATAATGCCTACCTCCTATACAGGTGGATAAGAGCTAAACCTCATGCTACCATTTGGGAGACCCTTTCTTTCTACTTTCTTGTGTTTCTTCTCAGAACGTACCAGGAGGACACCACCACCCATAGAAGACAGCTTCCTGACCAGCACCCCGTGTCAGAGGTCATCCACAGATTCTCCTCAAATTGTTTTAAAAACAGCTTTCACCCAGACACTGCTTTCTGTGGGTCTGTACGCTGAGGCCAAGTTATATTTAAGCAGAGCCCTCCTACCTCATCCCCAAGAAAGCTCCTCTAAAACCACCTACATCCAAAGGAAAAAAAAAAAACCCTTTCTTCAAGAGCATGGTGACTTGAAGCATAACATGTGCAGTGTGTTAGAGGGTGGCCTGGGAGAATGGGTCGGCTCCTGGGTCTCTGTCTGGGGAGGAACAAGGCACCATAAGGGCTGGGGAGTGAGTGTCTGGCTCCCTTGTCACCACAAGGCCTGTGGTTTCCAACCCTGTCTGCATCCACGTCCCACTAAACAACAGTGGGAAAGAAAACAGACTTGCACACAAGCGGACACACACACACACACCCAGACTTGCACAGCCTTCAGAGGAAGTGGAGCACCAGATGTTCTGGGTTTCCTGTTCGATGCTTCCACAGCTGGTCGAGTCTGTGGTTGTGGTTTGTCTGTCTCGGGCTCATGTGAGAGACAAAAGCTGGGCTGACGGGAAACCTCCCCTCCCGGCCCCCCTTCCTCAGCTCTAACTGATCAGTCACACGGAAACCTGGCAGGTCAGACATTTCCTGAAACACCCAGAGCTTGGATTCTCCCAGGAGGAGGCTGACTCCCCCTCTGCTTGAGAAGCAGCCCCTGGGCTGAGGGTCAGCCCTCAGAGAACCTGGGGATGACGGCAGCGTCTCCGAATTTACTATTCATGAAAGCTGCATCCCTGCTGAGCAGAAGGAAGCTGAGGCTAGGTTGCTAGAGTCACTGATCCGGGGCCTGGCATAGAGCAGCCCCTCAAAACACTCAGCACGTGTAGGAATGATGAGGAACAGAGAACTTCATCTCTGGGGGTTGGATCTAAAAGCTCTTGCTGGCCATCACTTCTTGCGAGTGGCTTTGGATTCAAACAGGCAAGAGTCTGACACTTGATGGTACTCCTGGTTTGCTGCAAGTAATTCAAACCTCTCTGGGTCAGGTTTCCTCATCTGTAAAGCGGAGACAGTTCTATCTATTTCACAAAGTTGTGAGGCCCAATGAGGCATGTGGATTTGCTTGATAAGTAGTCTTGCCCATAGTCACTGCTCAATAGATTCTGGTTCCCTCTTCTCTTTGAAACACAGCCATTTATTTAAGGGTGCACCAAAAAAGCCAACCAAAGCATTGATCCCAGAACAACCGCCTGGTGGGGCAGTGGAGCAGGAGTGCCCGTACAGGTGTCAGCACCCATTGTAGGCAAAGGGGGCTGGGGCTATCCAGGGTGGGGCCTCTAGGCTCCAGGAGGGAACCAACAGAGCCTTCCTCTGGGCGTGGAGGAGGGCTAGTCCCTGGGAGCTCAAGGGGAGAATAGATAGAGCTTTCCTTCACCCTTTAGCTCGGTGGTGATATTAATACTTACGGCTACTCTTCAGCCTGTTCTTGGACCTGGGCAGCCAGAACCCTGCCCTGAGCCCCAGCTTTTCAACAAGGCCCCTTGAGGCCCCCTGCAGCCACAGTCCTCCCTATGGGTCATTGCCTCTGAAGTCTGACGGACTAGGTTCAAATATTGGCTCTGACACTCATGAGCTAGCTCTGCAGCCTTAGCAAGTTACTTTACCTCTCCGTACCTCTGTTTCCTCATTTATCAACCAGGTAAAATAATAACCACATCATCGGGTAGCTGTGCTGCTGAATGAGTGAATGTATGTAAGCACTCGGAAAAGCCGCTGGCACAGGGTGGGGGGCATCACTAAAGGTCAGCTGTCGTGTGCCCAAATGCATTTGATTTTTATAACAACTGGATGGCAGGTAGGTTCTGTACCTAGTTCCATTTCACAGATGAGAACACTGAGGCTCAGGGAAATGAAGTCAGTTTTGCAAGTTCACACAGGTAGTAAGTAGTAAGGCTAAGACTTCACTCTAGTTCTTTCTCATGTGTGAGCTTTTAACCGCCTCCCCCAGCTGTACTTTTTTCTTTTCCTCGGAGCTCCCCAGCCACCCCCAGGATGCTCAGCCTCTTCCTGCCTCCAGGACTTCACCCCCTGCAGTCTCCAGCTGGATTTCAGCTCTCAGGGCAAGGTCTTGACTCTTGACTAATGTTTCTCTGCAGGAACTTATCTTGCAGAGTCACTTTTTACAAGCAGTTCCTAGCTGGACAATAAGTTAATTCTAGAAACAAGTGTTTCTAGGACAATTTGTATTTTAACCCAAAGAAATGGGAGGGCAGCCTGAGTGGCTCAGCAGTTTAGCGCCGCCTTCAGCCCAGGGCCTGATCCTGGAGACCCAGGATGGAGTCCCACATCAGGCTCCCTGCATGGGGCCTGCTTCTCCCTCTGCCTGTGTCTCTGCCTCTCTCTCTGTGTGTCTCTCATGAATAAAAAAATAAGATCTTTAAAAAAAAACCCCAAAGAAATGGCCCTTTGGGGAGGATTTCGCAAAGAGCAGTCTGGCAGGAGAGATCTTTTGTTTTAGTTGGGGAGTGGGTCCTTTGCTAAACCCTCAAAACCAGCCACTCTGGTGCTGGCTTCATCTGATAGGAGCAGCAGCAATGGTGTGGTGCCAAGGTTCTCAAACTTGGCATAATTATGGTCTGAAGAGCTTTGAAAATGCAGGTTACCAGGGACCATCTCACAGTCCACGAGCTACATTTCGAGAAATACAGGCATCATGGCAAGAGACACAAGACCTAGGTTCAAGTTCTCTAATTTAGCTGTGCAACCTCAGACGGACATTAAATCCTTCGGAGCATCAGTGTCCTCATCCTTAAAATCAGAAATAAGCCTGTGTCACTCGCCTCATGGGGGATCACTGGTGAAGTACTTTGTGCTCTGTGTGCCTCAGGATGTGAGAGAGGTGTGTTTTTATGCAGTATTCAACCAAGGACTGCAGGGACCTTCAAAGGCAAGCACAGACGCCAGGCCCAAGTGCAAGGAAGCTCCCTAAATCTTTGGTGGGATAGGGGCCCCTCAATACACCCTCCTAAGGACTCCTTTGGGTGAAGGCTGAGGACCGGAGGAGGAGGAAGTGATGTCTTCCTTCCACCTCTTGGGTGCTGGTCTCTCCCAGCGAACAGCCTGGTAACATAAACCAGAGTGTGGTTGAGCACGAACCAGTCAGGGTGTGCTGGGTAATGGTGCAGAAACAATCTACCCTGGGTCTCAGCACTCGAACACAATGCAAGTTTATTTCTCCCTCAACACCTATACATCCCAGCAGGCCAGCAGTCAGGTCTGCTGCAAAGACTCGCTCAGGGCCCCAGGCAGACGGAAGGTCCATCTTGTGGCCACACCATCTGGAACACCCTGCTTCCAGAGTCAGCGGCTGGGGAAGGGAGCCTGCAGGATGGGGCATGGGCTTTTTACTGCCGTTGCTCAGTTTCATAGCCTCAGCTAGTCACCTGGCACAGCTGGGCCATGCAGGGGAGCACATGGCATATTTGGTGAGCATTCTTGCTTCTGCCACAGGAGATCGGAAGAATAGGAGATCGGAAAACCCTTGGCCCAGATTTTCAGCTTCCGTACAAAGACCCATGTCCCTTGAGAGAAAAAGCAGGAAGACTTCATTGAGTTGCTCTTGTACCTACATACTGAGAGATTCAGCTTTCCTGTCTGGTGGAGTGCCACTTTATTTGTTTGAGAAGGTGTTTTTTTTTTTTTTTTTTTCTTTCTTTCCCTTTTGCTCATTCTTGTCTACCCTCAAAACGTGGGGGAGAGAAACCATCTGCCTCAGCCAGCCAGCAGTCTGGCCCAGGCCCCCTAGGATGAAGAGAAGCTGTTCCCTACCAGGCCAAGAAATATCCCACGTGCTCCCAGGGTCCTTTGGGTGCTGGGTAGGAGGCTGCCATGGCCAAGGGGCCTCGTGCCCAGCTGCCAACTCCAGGGTCAGTCCAAGCACTCTGTGCAGAGCGTAGCTGAATGCAATGCAAACATCTCTGAAAATGGAGAACACTGGACTGGAACCCAGCAATTTGGGGCAGCAGTTTTCTGGAGCACATAGCTTGGGAATTTGCCTTAAGAAAATTTTCATTCCTAGAGTGTTGGTGGATAAATGGCACTTATTTGTTTAACCTCAAATCAAGCCACAGCCCCCATTTCTGGGCTGATTTGAAAGAGTTGTTTTAAAATAGCTGAACAAGCTGAAAAGCATGGGTCTACATTGCTGGAATGGCTTTGCAGAACGCGGCGGGCTCAGGAAGTTCCTGAATTTTCCATAGAATGTGACCAAGAGGCATGGGGAGGAGGGGAGATGAGCAGAGCCCGGGGCCCCTCTCCTGGAAGACTGCACATTGGCTGGACTGTCTCTGTGGTGGGTCCAACCTGGTCCTGGTCAGTGTCTCCTTGGAAGTTTTGGGGTGGGAGGAAATCTGGAAGATTCATTGCTGAGATCTCTGTTATTTGTCTGACCAGCCTCCGCTTCTGCTCTTTTGGTACTAGAATACCTCTGTCCTTAGGAGAATCTGTTTCATTGGTTTAGACAGGGCTGACTCAGTGGTGTGTTTAACAGATGGCTCTGGAGGGTGGACTGAAAAGCCCTGGTCTGTAGCATCTGCCAATTTCCATGGTGTAAATACTCTCATCATAGCCAATTTGAAGCTACAAACTTCACTTCACTGAACAACCAGCCCTCACAAGTATATCACTGGTGCTGATTTTACCCCAGCCAGGAATGGACACATGACCATGAGGTGCCTTATCAGAGTTCTTTAGGGTTGTCAGAGGAGGTTGGTTCTTTCCCTTGGCATGGCTAAATAGAGAGGATGGTAGTCTGGGGCTGCCAGCAGCCATCTTGCCACTTATAGGGAGAGAATTTGTTTGAGAGAGGGAAAAAGGACACTCCTGGTAGCCTTTGAACTCCTGAATCCAGCCATATCTGAAACTGGTGTATTCAGATATTCACATCAGTATTTCCCCTTCTTTGCCTAGGTACTGTGACTTGAGTTCCTGCCTATAAAAATGCCATGAATAACACAAATGGGCCACCCATAGGAAGCCAGTAAAATAGATCTGGTGTTTGTCTCTTGACTGTGGTGGTGATCTTACAGGTGTACACATCCATCAAGACTCAGTGAATTGTACACTCTAAGTGGGAGAAGCTTACTGTAAGTAAATGACAACCCAAGATGTTAAAAATATAGATTGGGGTATGTATAGGGGTGGGTGGGAGTGGCTTTTTCCATATTTTTTCTGCTAGGCAAAGGTTTGGGCAGGAAAGAAAGTGAAAGTAGAACCGTTCTACCAGGTCATGTCAAGTGGTTCTTATTCTAACCTGTATCATGATTTGTACCCACCAGCCTGCTTACCAGCTGGGACTCCTTGGAGAAGAAAGAGAGGAAGGCAGGAGGGAAGGAGGGGAGGGAGGGGATGAGGAGAGGGAGGGAAGAAGGAAGGAAGGAAGGAAGGAAGGAAGGAAGGAAGGAAGGAAGGAAGGAAGGAAGTGCCTTTCTTGGAAGTGGGAGAAGCAGAGTTCTCCCAAGCCGAAGTTCAGTGTTCCCTTCTCTCGCAAGCCCTGGAAACCAGCCAGAGTTGCCATTATCCTTCCCAACCACTGAAAGTAGCCTTTAGAGCAAACACACAAAAGCAAATGGGGCCCAGCAGAGTTTTGCAAGGTGCTCCTTTGAGGAGGAGTTGAAACCAACCTGCTACAAACCCGGTTTTCCCTTTCTATCTCTGGGGTCTAGGAGAGGGTGGGCTCTGGACTACGAGGGAGGGGAGAGCCTACGTTCGGCCTAGGGCCCCGGTCCCAGCCTCCAGTCCTGGCTCAGGGCTCTGAGGCTTCTGGCTCACTCCCACCCCTCTTCCCGTTGCTTAGGGCACCTGGGCCAACATCTCATCTGTGACACCGGCAGCTTAGTCACGATGGAGTTGAGAAATAATATTGGTAACAGCAGCTACTGCTACTTCTATCAGACTATTTGGCTGCCCACCCTGTATCTGGCTCGGCAAGCACGAGCTGATTTAATTTTCACAATCCTAGAGTTAAATTCTCCAATAATTGCCATTATATAGATGAGAAAGCTGATGCTCAGAGAGGTTAAGTCATTTGCCTGGGGTCACACAGTGAAGAAGAGTCATTGCTAGGTCTCAACTCAGGTCTGTCTGGCCCAAAACCTAGCTTCCTGACCACAGAGGGCAAAGCACTGAATTCATAGTAATCAGCCCCAAGCCACGTGAGCCATCCTAGGCAAGGTGAATTCCAAATGCCTGCTGCCCGCCTGTGTGAGAGTGCTCTGAGCAACACAGCTAGGGTAGAGGTTTCCCAGGTTGTGCACTGATCCCCACCTGCACGCCCCGCCAAGATCCTTGGGAGATTACTGGGGTGGGGGTAGAATGGGGCCACCCGGCTGCCATGGATCGGATCATCCCAGGACTGGCTCATGGCTCTGCCAGAGTGGCTGGGCACACTTGCCCTCCCTGGCATGGGTATTATTCCAAATGTGACATAAGTCCTATTCAGTCCAGCCTGCCCTACAGGCACCCCTCAGATGACTGCCTGGCCCCAGACAGAGGGAGTGCAGAGATCCACAGGCATTGATTGGCTTGCCTGTAGCATGAATGCAGGTGTGGCTCCTTGTCCCCGGTTCACTCTGGTCACGCCTGTTCTGGCCTCCTGAAGCTCCCCTTGGAGCCACCCCCTTTCCCACTAGCCCTTGTCTGCCGAGAGGCTGCTCCAAGGAAGGAACCCTTTTTGGCTGAAATTTTAGCTGAGTTCCAGGGATGCTGGCTTGGTCTGGTTGGGCGGTGTGGATAGATGGAATGGGGATGGGAGGACATGATGGCAAGAATTGGGGAGGGGCCATAGGAAGAGGCTCAGGTGTGGATGGAGAAGAGGAGAGCGGAGAAGGAGGAGGGGATGGGCGTGAAGTGGCAGGGTGGTCCAGCGGATGGGATGTGGACCACCAGAGCAGGGAAGGTCCGTGAGCTTAGTGTGAAGGATGGAGGCTGAAAAGCAGGGAGGGGGAAGTGTGCCCCCCCGGGGGGGTGCTGGAGAGAGGAAAAACACCAGAGCAATTAGAGCAAAGAGAAAGCAGAGTGGAGTTATAAAACAGTTGTAAAACATAGTTATAAAATGATTATAAAACGTGACTGACTGGTGCTGTGTGCTGGGAGGGCCCAGGGGTCCTGGGCTGGGGAGGGCTGGGGAGGGTGGAGTTGCCCCAGTTTGGGGATGAGTGTCTGCTCTGGGTGGCTGCATGCCACTGTCTGGGCGTGTCTGTGACCGGCAGGAAGCCAGGCAGGGGCACCACCCGCCAGGTTTGGGCCTCGCTGTCTGTGGGTGTGCAGGGGGCAGCTGAGGGCCGCTCCACCCCAGGGCCTCAGAAGCCAACCTGGCAGCTAGAGGTGGGAGGTGTGCTAAGCATCATGATCTTTTCGCTCTTCAATTTTCCAAGCATTTACAACCCGTGTGACCGGCGCTAGGTACACTCAGCTTTAGCATGCATTTATTTAATTTGCCCAGCCCTCCAGTGAAGGGGGCACTGTGCCCGTATCGTAGCTAGAGTCCAGTCTTCTGGGAGGTAACAAGCAATGGACCCGGGTCACTCCAGGAGCAGCTTGTCACTCTGTCTCCACGGAGAGGGGCAGGAGCCCAGCAGGGGCTGAGGCTGCTGGGGTCCCTCACATTTGACCCGGGGGTGGCGGCTACCCCCCAGTGAGGGGAGTCGACCAGGAATGCCCCTGTGCATGTGCTAGGAGGGCAAGGCGACTCCAAGTGAGCGTGTGTGCTGTGTGTGCACGAGCACGTGCTGTGGGTGTGCATGAGCGCGAGTGGGGTGGGGATGTGTGCTGCATGTGCATGTGTGTGTGTGTGTGCACCGTGTGCACAAGTGTGTGCAGGGTGAGAATGTACGCTGCGTGTGCCTGAGGGCATGCGGGTGGGAGCGGGAGCCGGGGCAGTGGGCGTGCAGGGTGTGTAGCGGCTCTGGGCGGGGAGCCAGTGGGAGGGGGGCCAGGGGAGCCCGGTAGTCTGGCTGCGGCAGGAAGTCGCTCGCCCTGCGTGTTCGGTGGCGTCGGAGGGCGCCTGCGGAGCCTGGGCCGGGACAGGATGCTGTGGTCTCCACAGAAAAGCGGGAACCAGGGAGGCAGTGGAGGCCTGGGCAGGGTGGGCGTGGGGCAGGTGCCTTGGCCTGGAGGCTGGAGGGGGGCCTGGCTGCTGTGGGGGAGCCACCTTCAGACACGGAAGAGTAAGGGGCAGGGGCTTTGCCTCCTGTTTGGGGGACGCTTACCTGTCCGTGTGCCCGCCGCCCGCCTGGCATCTCGTTGCCTTTCCACCTCCTGGCCCCTCTGCTGGTCCCTCCCCTCCAGTCCAGGGCCCCAGAACCCCATCCCCGCCCCGGCACCCTGCCTTCTTGGGCTCTGTCGCATTTCCCACCCACGGAACAAGGGTTTCTCCTTCATGGGCCCAACTACCCGAACTAATCTTTCAATGCTCCCCACCCTCCCCAGCACCCTGACCGCCATACCCCAGGGCTGAGCTCAGGGATCCCGTATAAAAACCTGGCAGGTGGGGAGAGGGTCCCCGGTGAGACCTCATTCCCATTTTTCTCCTAATACCATTTGTTGGGATTAAAGATGGGGGGGCTTTGGCATGACACCTACGCGGGGCCTGGGTCACTATGTTGTTTTGCACGTCTCGACCTTTCATACTGTAATCCTGCATCTGGAAATTTAAGAATTTGACGCCATCTGGAAATTTAAGAATCTTAAAAACACAAAAGACTTTTCCATGTGAAGGTGTTCACAGTGGTGTTATTTGTAACAGTGAAGAATTGGAAACTCCCCGTATATGCTAAACATGGGAGAGCAGCCACAAGAATAATGTAGTCTATACACATAAATAACAGACAGACATTTTTAAAAGAGCATGATAACTTGGTGGTCACATAGAAAAGTTTTATAATAACATAAAATGATTGTAACTGTGTTGTGTGTTGTGTAACACACAACAATATCCCCACACCCAAAATGTTTGCATAGGAGGGACAGCACAATGTTAGAACTTTGGGTGATTTCTGATTTCTCCCTTTCACTTTCTGTAACAAGCATGAATACTGACACCAAGATTAATCATACCGTACGATCTGTTTCTTTTTTTAAAGATTTTTGTTTATTTTAGAGTGAGCATTAGCAGAGGGGTGGAGGGAGGTAGAATCTCAGTAAGGAGAATCTCCACACTGAGTGAGGAGCCCGACTCGGGGCTTGATCCCATGACTCCAAGATCATGACCTGAGCTGAAATCAAGGATTGGATGCTCAACCGACTGAGCTACCCAGGCGCCCCTTAATAATCTGTTTTCTGATCTTGAAAGTCGTATGTATTTTTGGCAAGACAGTCCAATAAGGAAAAGAAGAAAATAAACATGGTAATATTTCGTGTATTTCCTTCCAGTCCTTTCTCCGTGCATATTTCTACATCTATAAATAGATGCACTTGGTTGACTAGGGAAGAAAAATCCCAAGGAATTTTGGAGGCGTTCTCTCTGAGCTTGGAGGTCCCAGTTGCCTGGAAGTGTCCTATGGCTGTGGGAAGTTAGGCCACTGGCCCAGGCTCATGGGGTAGAGCTGCTCCTTGCTCAGAATCTCGGGCCAGGGGAGCCCGCCACTTTCATCCCTTGGGAACCAGCTCATTGACCCGCTGTGCCCAGGCCTGCTGTCCCCAGGCCCATTGTCTGCACCGCACCTTCCTGTCTCCTCTATTACCTTCTGAGGGACAGCAGAGCAATCAATCTGCTAATTAATCTTGACCTTTCCAAAGTCTGGAGTCTCTAACCAGTGGGAGACTTGCCATTTTCAAGTGGTTTGGGCAGCTGTTGGCAATGGGTGGGTGGGAGCGGTTTCTATCTCAGTTCCATGGGTTGGTCAATCAACAACAGATTTGGCCCTGGAGCTCTGGTGGGGTCAGAGTCCGCCTGGTCCTACCCTGACTCGCCCTGCTGAGATGGGAACACTTCTCCCAGGGGTCTGGCCAAAGCCTCCGCCGCCCTGGCCCCCTGGGAGTCTGCTTGCCGGATTCAGGTGGCCCTACAGGGCAGTGGACTCATTTACCCCCACAGGTTGGGGCCAGCCCAACTAGCCCCCCCCCCCCAGGACTAGGATTGTCTCCTGGGCCTTGATCTCAGGGGAAGCACTGCCTTTGCTCTTCCTAGGAAATGCCCTGCACCCTGGGGAGGGTGGGGGATAAAGGAGGTGAGGAAGAGTGTTCTCAGCGGAGGACCCCCTCCCCTTCCCATCTCCTCCCTCGCCCCACACCCCATCTTGTGGCCACATCTGCCCCTATGAATAAGATCCTGTGATTCAGAGCCTCTCATCCCCCTCCCGTGCCCCCCCCCCCCCCAACCACCCCAGCCTCTCAGCAGCTTTCTGATAACCACAGCTGTGTTTCTGTCTTGGTCAGAGGTGAACATGAATCAAGAGTCACTGGGTTCTGCCCTGAGCCGACTTTCCTTTGCAGCAGCCTGTTTCCACTTAGAAGGCAAAACAGGTCAAGCTGGCCAAGCCCTGCTTGCTGGGTCAGGGCGAGGACAGGGTGGGGAGGCTGGGCTCGGGACCAGGGCAGGAATGGGAGGGTGGGACAGGGGCCCCCAGCGACTGCTGTCTGCACTGCCCTCCAGCGCCCAGGCCGGTACCAGGCACAGAGGAGGCACTTGGAGTATTTTTGCAGAATAGATGCTCCTCCCAAGCCCCAGGGGTACATGGCATGGGATGGTCAGATTTTATTTTTTAGTGCTGGGAACAAATTATTTGGGGTCATTCTCTAAAAGCTTAAATCTACCCAAAGAGCATCTGCTAAGCACCCACTGGGTATGGAATCTGTGCTTTGTTTTCAAGGGAAATCTCTGTCCTCCTGTTGCTGACCCGCCACCAGGCCCAGACTTGGAGCATCGCTGTCCCCAAAGTCTGAAGCCTTCAGCCCCAAGGGGGAAGACAGTGAGGCTGTAAAGACATGGCCTTATGGCCAGGCCTGGTATGTTGGAATTCAGATGAACTTCTTGGCAGGCCTGAACCACCCTCTGTGCTGGGAATGGGCCCTTCCGATTTCAGGGACAGAAAGTCCACTCAAGCTTTCCTCAGAGACTGGGGGACTGCTAGAAGGGTAACTGTGGAGCTAGAGCTGGGAGGGGGCTCAACCAGGCCACCCCAACAGGGGGGCACTGCTGTTTCCGCCTGCCCAGCAGCCCCTCTACCTGCTGATGAGAGCCTGGCTCCAGCCGGTCAGTCAATGTTCCCACCAATGCTGAGACCTCGCCCTCCTCTCCCTGGGGGTGGGCCCAGGACGCAGAGCCTGCCAATCAGGGTACCCACTCACACCTCTGGCTGCCGCGATTGGTTTAGGAATATGCCCTTGACCCAGACTGGCCAATGAGAGCCCTTCCAGGCACTTTGCTGCTGGGCATGCTCTCTCTTTCCTGGGGGCTGCTGAGTCACAAGAATGGCAAACTATGGGTGTCAGATGACCCTTGTGATGGGCTTCAAGAGAAATCTTAATCTTTGAGATATGGAGAAAGATGGAGACCTGGTGACATCATTTGAACTCCTAGATCTTGATGTACCTGAAGCTGGCCCCACTGTAAAATTTTTAGATAAAACCTAATAGGTGGGATCCCTGGGTGGCGCAGCGGTTTAGCGCCTGCCTTTGGCCCAGGGCGCGATCCTGGAGACCTGGGATAGAATCCCACGTCGGGCTCTCGGTGCATGGAGCCTGCTTCTCCCTCTGCCTGTGTCTCTGCCTCTCTCTCTCTCTCTCTCTCTGTGACTATCATAAATAAATAAAAATTAAAAAAAAAAAACAAAACCTAATCGGTACTCCCCTCCCCCGAAGCCAGTAGGTGCTCCCCTCCCCCCAAGCCAGTATGAATCGTTTCTGGCACTATTCAGTAAGAGACAAGCCCACAGTTACTGCTGCCTCTCCTCCACCCTGTTGGATGTGGCTTGAGTGTCCTCAGGAGGAACCAGTTCACGTTGATTTTTTTAAAACTAGCCCTGGAGGCACCTTGCTGGCTCCCTTGGTAGAGCATGCGACTCTTGATCTAGGGGGTTGTGAGTTTAAGTTACTCGTCGGGCATAGAGATTGCTTTAATATTTTTTAAAGATTTTATTTATTTATTTTATTTTATTTTTTTAAAGATTTATTTATTCATTCAGAGAGAGCGGAGAGAGAGGCAGAGACACAGTCAGAGGGAGAAGCAGGCCCCATGCAGGAACCCCCACCCGGGACTGGATCCCGGGTCTCCAGGATCACACCCCGGCCGTAGGCAGCCCTAAACCACTGCGCCACCACCAATCTCTGCCCTAGAGATTGCTTTAAAAAAAGACAAAGCAAAAGTTGTAGCCTGGTGTACAGTCTTGATCCAGATTCTTTCTGCATCCTTGTGGCCCTCCACTCCTCCAATCCACTCACACACACAAGCTTCTCTTGGCTGACCTTAGCATGGTAGACAGGATAATGGCCCTCCAAAGATGTCCACGCCCCAGTCCCCAGAACCTGTGATTATATGATCTCATAAGGCAAAGGGACTTTGCAGATGTGATTGGAGTTAAGAATCTTGAGATGGGGGAGACTGTTTTGGATTATCTTGGGCCCCACGTAATCTCAGGCATCCTTATCAAAGGGAAGCAGGAGAGTCAGAGTCAGAGAAGGAGATGTGACAACAGGAACAGAAGCTGGAGTGAACTGGGGAAGGGGCCAGAGCCGAGGAATGTGGGCGGGTGGCCTCCAGAAGCTAGAAAGGCAGGGCTACAGGCTCCCCACTCAGAGCCTCCGAAAGGAACACAATGCTCCCAAAACCCTGATTCTAGCCCAGTATGTTAGTCTACTTGGCCCGAGATAGCAAAATACCACAGTGTAGGTGGTTTAAACAATAGAAAATTATTTTCTTACAGTGCTGGAGGCTGTAAGTTTAAGATTAAGGGACCAGAAAACTTGGTTTGCAGTGAGGGCTCTCTTTTGGGCTGGTAGAGAGCTATCTCCTGGCTGTGACCTCACCTGATCTTTTCTTTGTGTCTCTCCCTCTTCTTATAAGGACCCTAGTCTTATCAGATGAAGGCCCCACCCTGATGACCTCATTCACATTAATTACCTTCCTAAAGGCCCTATCTCCAAAGGCAGTCACATAGGGGTTGGGGCTTCAACATGAGAATTTGGGAAGAGGGACACAAATCAGTCCATAACTCTTGGTGAGATTGATTCCAGACCTCTGACTTCTGGAACGATAAAAAATAAATCTATGTTGTTTTAAGCCACGAAATCTGTGTTAATTGGTTACAGCAGCCACAGGACACTTGTACATCTCGCCAGCAATGCTCTGTCTCACCTTCATAGCTTCCCACACGCTGTACCTTCTGCCTGGCGCTCTTAGCTGGTTAGGTCCTGCCAGGCCCTAGAGATTCAGCTCAGGTGTCCATGAAGTTTTTCTTGGCTCCATAAAATCTCCCGTTTATACATCTGTCTCTCTCAACGATGGGTGTATATATAAACCCTTGCTGTTGACTCTGTAAAACCCAATGCTCTTGCCCTCTTGGAGATTTTGCTTCAATCAGGGAGCTGGAGAGAGGGCAGGATCTCCACCTCTCTCACCTGCATGTCCCCAGCACCTGGCAGCATCAGGTACATGGTGGATCCTATAACTGTTAAACTGACGCCAGACCCAGTGCGTGGGAGAATGGGTACCAGTCTGAAAGAGGCCTGGGGTTCCAGGCCCTACCCTTGTACAAATCCCCAGGGCTGCCATTCTGGAGAAAGTCCAGATGTGGAGTCTCAAGGCTGGCTCATCAGGCAGGGTGTGCTTTGCTGGCTCTGAGTTCCCTGGGTCCTCTCACACTTGTCAGGATTTCTCATTGCTCAGCCAACATCCAAGGCCAGCTTTGGGGCTAAGGGCACATGTAGACCATTCATCAGTCTGTGGCCTCGATGTGTCTGCTCTGAGCTGGGCTTTTCCCTGGCCCGCCTTTCCCAAGCCCATTGGTTCTCAACATGAGAGAGTCCTCCCTCCCCCGTGCTCTAAGGACATTTGGAACTGTCAAGACATTTTTGGTTGTTGTCATAAGTCAGGCTAAGAGGGTGCTAATGGCATTTAGTGGGTAGAGGCCAAAGATGCTGCTGAACATTCCTTGATGCCCAGGACAGCTCTCTTCTGACACAAAGAAGTGTCCAGCCCCACATGTCAGTAGTCCTGAGGTTGGGAAACCCTGAGGCCTAATCCCACACTTTTGAATGATTTTTGGCTAGAGATTGTTACTGTTTGGGTTATGGAGAGTTGTCACCTCTTTTTAGGAAAAGACGGGCAAAGCTCTCTTGTATCGTGTCACAGTGGAGTCCTGGCCAGGGCTATCTGCCATCACATTATCTTCCTTTGAAGGCTTTCTGTTGAAACTTTGTTCTGGAGGATTCTACACGCTGGGGCTGTGATGTCTGGAGGTCACACTAGGCTGAGAGTAATGTGTTCCCTGATTCACAACAAATCCCCAAGCACACCTGTGTTTCGGTCCCTGCTCATCTCAGCCCAGCTCAGGTGATTGGTGCCAGACTAAAGTCATCTTGGCCTTAAGATCCCCTGGGGTGCAAACCCTTGTCCTGAGCCTCTGAGCTTCCGCTTCCTGATTTGTGAAACCGAGACAGTTATACCCGTCATTTAGAGCTGCAGGGGAATAAGATGTGAGTTCACTGGAATGTTGGACCTGGCTTGTACTGGCTCATGAAAGGCAAATGTTCAATTTTCAGGAATTTCGTGAGCCAGTGGTTAAATATAGCTATCATTAATAATTCAGTTCTACAGACTTACAATTAAATGAATTATAAGAAAAACCAAGCTAATAGATACTCTTGAAATTCATCACTTCCTATTCGACTATGGTGTCTGCTCTTAAGGATATTTGTGTCTACTGGAAATACTATGTAACAGTGGCTGCTCTGCTCCTCTCCTCTACTCCAGGTTCAGGGACCTCACATCGGCAGCTTGGAATCAGCCAGGGCGCAAGCATTAACGCCACGGAAATTGACCAGTGCTCATAGGACTTGCTTTGTTGTTTTGCTGATTTTCTAGATTTAAGACAGTGATGGAGAAAGGGTAAAGATGGAGATGAAACCTGAGAGAGAGTTGTGTCTCTGGTCATTCCATTGTGAGTAGCCCTCCAAAAAATTAAGGAAAACCTCTTCTAGTATTCAAACACTATTATCCAATTCAGCCAGCTAGGGAAGTCCCAATAAACATCTTCACCGTCTCACCTTCCCAGAGTCTTTCATTGCTATGGAAGCACCGATTAAGCTTCATGTCAAAATCCCACCCACTCTTCAATCCATGAACTATTTCTTTCGCTGAGCTGGATGTAATAAAGCATTTATTTGCAGCAAAATTTATTTATTTACTTATCTATTTATTTAAATGTATTTTAAAAAAGATTTTATTTATTTATTTGACAGAGAAAGCATGAGGGAGCACAAGCAGGGGGAGCGAGAGAGGGAGAAGCAGACTCCCCACTGAACAGGGAGCCCACCATGGGGTTCAATCTCAGGACCCTGAGATCATAATCTGAGCCAAAGGCAGATGGTAAACTCATAGCCACCCAGGTGCCTTTCTTTCTTTCTTTCTTTCTTTCTTTCTTTCTTTCTTTCTTTCTTTCTTTCTTTCTTTCTTTCTTTCAAGTATGCTCTGTGCCCAGCATGGAGTCCAACGTGGGGCTTGAACTTGCAACCCTGAGATCAAGACCTGAGCTGAGACCAAGAGTTGCATGCTTAACTGACTGAGCTACCCACACGCCTCTGTGTGTAGTAAGATTTATAATGAACTTATGCATATATATTGATGGGATCATTGCCCCCCCCAACCCCCACCAGAGAACTGTTTGTTATACATTTAGCAGCACAGCATGGAACGTGAGCCTAGATGTGGAAATTCTTCATGCAAGGAGAGGCTTCCACAGGGTCAGCACAGCCAACAGCCCTGCATCTGGAACTCTGTGTGTCTAAGCTGATATGGGGACTGGTTCTTGCAATCCTGGCCTAGAGGGTCCACTCTCCCTGCTCACCAAGACAACCTGAGTGGACATCCATGGGGCTACATGGCACATGCAGAGTCTGTGTCCTGGGCACAGGTGAGCATCTGAGAACCCGAAGTGGGCACCTCCTGGTTTGGGCAGGTCCAGTGCCTACCCAGTTTGTGAGATGGCCCAGAAACCCCAGGGTCCACCTGGACTGAGCAGGTTGGAATGGGAAGGTGTGAGCATGGGTGGCCTCTTGGAGGTAGAGGCGGGGGTGGGGAGGCCTTGAGGGGCACACTCAGAGTTAGTCCAGTCTAGCTGGCAAAATATTGGGCACCAGGTCATTTTCACTGAGTCACTCAGTCATTCAGACAGCATACTGGATACTGCCAGAAAGTATCCCATCTATGCTGGCACTGAACTGGGCGCAGTCATTCAGCTCATTCATCTTTCCTTCTCTTGGAGAGAAAGTGTTCTAAGAGAGAAAAACAGGCCCCAGTGGCTGGAGAGCATGGCTGGAATTGGGGGTGGGGTGGTGCCAGCATGGCTAGGTGGGAGGATAGTGACCACTGTAAACAGTAAACTCTAAGCCTGGCTCATGTGTTGCTCCTTTACTAGTAAAGCTCATAAGCAAATGTTGGTGGAGTGAAAACCATCAAGAGATGGAAAGCTCACTCCTGAGCTTCCAGGGGGGAAGGAAGGAAAGGTTCTTGAATGTCTGAGAAGCTTCATGAGCGTCATTCTTGGAGGATAAGCCGTGTAGGAATCTCAAAGTCTGTAAAGACCCCCACCCACTGGGCAGAAGCCAAAAGGACACTATTCTCAGCAGGATGGAGCTGCCCAGGGAGATGGTTGGGGCCAGGGAGTCCTTTCCAAAGACCAGGTACCTCTTGCCTGGCAGGACAGGCATGTGAGGTCAGTAGGGCAGCCGAGTGAGCACTCAGGATTACGTAAAAGACCCAAAGATGAACCTTCCTGGGGCATTTCGTCCGAACCCCCTTCCCATTCCCCTTCCTGCTGGGAAGCCCCTCACTGTTTCACACATCCACCCCTAATGGAGCCAGATTTAGCAAGAAAAATAGGATGCCCAGTTACATTTCAATTTCAGATAAACAACAAATAACTATTTAATATAAGTCTGTCCCCTGCAACGTTTGGCAACTCCATACCTCCTGTGCCTACCTGAACCAGTCCCTGGGCCAGCACCCTTTCTCCCCGGCCACCCCTCTGTGTGGGCTGGCTGCTGAGCAAGATGGGCTGAGCCAGCCCCAAAGC
Organism: Vulpes vulpes; assembly: GCF_048418805.1. NCBI lineage: Eukaryota > Metazoa > Chordata > Mammalia > Carnivora > Canidae > Vulpes > Vulpes vulpes. Next base: position 164,101,321 of record NC_132791.1, on the reverse strand, counting down.
AGGGAGCCAGGGTCACATCCAGATGCAAGGAGGAGCCCAGGATCTGGAAGACACAGAGAAGCAGAGGGGGGTCAGGCCAAACCTGTGAGGGCAGAGCTGGGCCTGAACCCGCATCAGGTCTCAAACTCTAACTCTCACCTGCTAAAGGGCTTGCTGGCACCTCTCTTCTCTGAGCCCTTGTTGTCTGCCCCACCTGTCAGATGGGGATAATAATACTACACACAGGTGGCCGTGATGGTTACAGGGGATGGAGGGCACCCAGCACAGTGCCCAGCCTTACCGAGTGCTCGATAGATGGTAGGCATGACCATATGCTTATCCATTACTGTATATATCATGTCATGTCATTACCAATGATTATTTATCACAATAATGAGCTATTATTGTTGTAGACTGGACTCTGGTTTTGCTGATTGTTCTACTGCCAGCATCTAGAATGGTGCCTGGAACACAGTAGGTACTCAATAAGTATGTGCTGAAGGACTATATCATGGGAATGAGAGCTTGGCCTCCAGGTGGCCAGGAAGGGACCAGGCACCCAGCAGCATCCCTGAGGTGGGCCTGGCACATTCCTACCTGACCAAGCCACCCAGCATTGCCTGAATGATAAATAAACTAGACATATGGGAACATAGAAAACCCAGGCTGAAATGTGTGGCTTCATTTCCGTCGGGTTCTGGGAAATCAGACCTTTCTGACCTGGGACAGGAGGTGGGTGGCCTCTCGGTGCATCTGGGAATCCTGGCTCATCGTGGTCTCCTGTGGGGATGGAGCATGTTGTGATCCCAGCCCTACCCGTCCCTCCCGGCAGATGGAGAGGAACCTGGGAAAACAAGTGCAGGATAGACAGCCCTGGCTTCTGTTCCAGACATCCCCCTGCCTGCCCTGGCCCTCGCTGGGACCCCACCCCTGTGGCGCCCAGCATGCCTGGCCAGCGCTGCTGAAGGACACTGCAGCACCCAGCTCCAGCCTGAGCTCAGAGATTGGTCCCTTGGTCATTTGAGCAAAGGCCTTGCAAATTCCTGGGACTCTGAGCCCACAAACCCAAACTCAGCATGTTTGAAGCTGAACTCCTGGCCTCCCACTGGGAACCTGCTTCTCCCCTCCTTGAGGAACACCTAAAGATTCAAGTCAATCACAGACACGATGACACCTCACTCCTGAACATTTATTTATTTAAAGATCTTTATTTTTATTTATTTATTCATGAGAGACACACAGAGAGAGGCAGAGACATGGGCAGAGGGAGAAGCAGGCTTCCCACAGGGAGCCAGATGCGGACTCCATCCCAGGACCCTGGGATCATGCCCTGCCCCCCTGCCACTCAACCACTGAGCCCCCCAGGAGTCCCCCTCATGAACATTTAAACAAGTGCCTTCTAAGATCAAGGACAGTCTCTTGTGCTACAAAAATTCCATTTTCATACCCAGGAATTTAACTTCAACGCACGAAGAGTATATAAGGTGCAACCCATGACTGAATTCTCCAACAGCCCCCGGAATTAGCTGCTGTCCTTATTTTGCTTTGATCCAGGATCCAACCAAGAATCACACGCAATGTCTGGTGGCGCGTCCCCGTCGCCCTTCCGGCAGCACCTTGCCCACCGAAGCCCTCGTCCTGCCCCACGGAGCGGCTTCTGCAAGCTCCCTGAGCGCAGGCCCAAGCCTGTCTCCGCTGGTGTCGCCCCGCTGCCCGGAGTTCCCAGTGTAGGGACAGCAGGCAGTCCATGCTTTCTGAAGCCGAATGGAGGAGATGACACACATCCTGGGTGCTCACAACTCTCCTGTCCCTTCTCTGGTGAAACCCACCTCCTATAAAGAAGGTGCAGCTGCGGAAGCGCTTTGAACTCAGACCTTCACTCGGTCTAAACCATCTAAACCGCCTAAACCGTCTAAGCCTAAGCCATCTAAACTGTGGGATGTGCAGCCACGAGGGGAACGGGACCGAGGGCAGCTTGCAGCTCATCTTCGCTCTCCGTTTTTTTCCCTCTGAGGCTGCCCTAGTCTGACAGGGAGGGAGGCGAAAGGGGGCACCTGGGCAGGGATGTGGGGAGGAAGGGCCAACCGGAGCATCTTTCTGGCTCTTTCTGAGGATCTTTTATCTGCACCCCATGGCCATGAATGCCCAGGAGGTCTGGGGGATCCGGGTAAACGAGGACGCGCAACGAGGACGCAGCAAATGCTTCCTGGATGAGGGACTCACTGGGTCACTCGCTCTGCAAGGCCCTGGATCTGGCAGGGAGAGTGACATGCTGGCTAAAATAACAATGGCCCGGACTGGGTCTTTGGAGGGGCAGGAAGGCCTTAATGGCCCTGCGAGACGGAGAGGTCATTCAGAGTCACCAATATTTATTGACACAGCCATGACTGTTCCTGGGACAGCTGTGAATCAGAGGAATTGCCGGGAATAGCACTCAAAGGCCAGACTCACACTGTCTGACCAGCGGCCGGCCGTGTCCCTCCCTCACCCCTGCCCCCAGCAGTGGGGCAGGAACCTCGCTGGGGCCCGTCCTGCCCGGACTCGGGTACTGCCCATGCAGGCTGGACGCAGCAGGGTGCCTGCTTCTGTAGCCTCCTGCACTAAGCCAAGATGAACCTCATTCCTTTGCTTGCTCAGTGCATCTTATTGAGCACCTACTGTACACCAAGCAGGGTTTTAAGCACTGAATTTGGTTTGAATAACCAATGCAGACTGAATGTCTGCATTTTTGAGCACCTACTGTGTGCTACGTGTGATCTGGATACTGGGTTCCGGTTATTGGTCTTTAAAAAAAAATTTACTTATAAAAAAATTTACTTATATATTCATGAGAGACACACAGAGAGAGGCAGAAACGCAGGCAGAGGGAGAAGCAGCCTCCCTGTGGGGAGCCCGATGTGGGACTCCATCCCAGGACCCCAGGATCACGACCTGAGCTGAAGGCGGATGCTCAACTGCTGAACCACCCAGGCATGCCTATTGGTCCTTTTTGTGTGCACCTACTATGTGTGTGTGCCAGGCATGGTATCAGAATGTTTGCCCAGGGTAATGCAAGGCAGTAAAGCCCAGAACCAGGCCCTGCCCTCACTTCCTTTGGGTCCTGACAGTGCTGCCTGGGGCTGGGGGGAAGCAGTTTTCCCTCAGTCCAACAGGGATCCATATGCTCCAAGGCCAGCCTGATAGGGGGGCAGCCCCTCAGGGGGGCAGCAAGAGTGGGTGGCCCAGCTCCAGCCTGGGATGGGCATCCAGCCCTGGCCACTTACAAGGCTGTGCAGCCAGGCTGGCTGCGGCTCTCACCAGAGTGGCCCCCGTTGCTGGGAGACACCATGCAAAACAGTGCTGGCTGTTCTGCAAACCTGGCGTCACCCCCAGCCCCGAGGCCACTGCAAGGAGCCCAATGCCCTAATTAGAACCTGCCGGCTTGGCCCTCGCCCTCCCCAGGCCTGAGCTGACTTCAGTGGCCGTAAAACTTGCAAACTCTTTCCTGTGTGCTCTCTTGGGATGCAGCCTGCAGGAGCTTTAGAGGCGAGTCACTTCCCCTGGCCAGGGACGGGGCAGGTGCAGCTGCAGCCTCTGACCTCCCTGGCGGTGGAGGCTGTGGCTCTGGGGTGTAGGGCTGGCACACCGGCCCATGCCTTTTGGGGCCTGGCACTCTGTGGGCACTGGGAAGGGACTGCTGAACAAATGAGCACACCCCTTCCCCCGCTCTGGCAAAGGCCCCTCTCCAGCATCCTCACCACCCCAGTCTGCTTCAGCCCAGCTCCCCATCCTGTGAGGGTTGGTAGTGGGTTCTTCTCTGGGCTTCCATGGCATCTATGCAGACATACTGTGTTGCCGGGAATTCCTCTAGAGTGGGGACAAGGTTCTGTCCCTCTCTGCATCTTAGCGCCCTCCACTTGGGTCCTGTCTCTGTTGGGAAGGAGCCACCCTTCTTTCCCAGGGATCGGAGATAGCAAAGCCTGACTTCTTCTCCCTACAGACCCCCAGAGGCTGGAACAGCCTGGGCCACCAGTGTCTCTAGCCAGGTGGATCGAACTGGTTCCAGCTCAGAGGCAACTTCTGTCCAAGTCCGGGCCGAGATTTCTACTTGGAGAAGATCCCCATGGTTTGGCTGGCTGAGGACCCAATTCGGAATCTCTGACTAATCCCAGCTGTCCGACCTCTAGTCCCTGAGTGCAAGGGAGCAGCTGGCATAATCTTCCTCCACAAGGTTCTCCTTGGCCATGCCTGTGTGAGAGGTGGGTCTGGGTTGGACACCCCGAGGTCTTCTAGTTCCCCCTTTTGTACCCCACAGCCTGCAGAAAAGCTTGATCCCAGCTTCTGAGAACTGTGTGCTGTGGCTTCCAGCAGGGCCAAGCCCCGCTGCAGGTTTTCTGGAAAGATGGCTGCTCTTTTCTGAGCTCTAGGGGTGTTTGTCCACACCAGTGGCAGTGGGATTCCCTGGTGGGAGGCCAGAGGAAGGGTTGTCAGCCAAGGCAGGGACTTCAAAGGGCTCCTCTGGACTCACCACTTGGGCCTCCAGCTGCAGGATAAGCTGAGCTGCCAGCCTGGCAGCTGGCAAAACATGGCTCTGCTTGCTGGAAGCACCAAACAGCAAACAAGCTGCCCTAAGGCAGCTTTCTAATCAGAGTGACAGGAAGGTCCTCTCAGGGAGTGGGGATTGAGGGTGGCTGTAGGCAGCAGACATAGGCAGCTCCTCCCCGGGGGCACAGTACATGGGATCCCCAATCTCTGAGTGTGTGACTGTGACCCTGCTTGGTCCTTGGCCACCTCCTTCAGGGGCAGGCAACTCAGCTTATGCTGATTATTAGTTACTCATTTGTGAGTGACCATACTGGGGCAGAGTGGGGATTGGATAGATTCTGGTCATGACACATGAGGAGGAGAGGAATCTAGCATTTAGTAAGCACCAACTGCATGCCTGGTTTGGTGCTTGATGTCGGGGATGGAATGAAGAAGCAGCAGCTCATGGGGTGGAGAGAGGGGAGGATGTAAGTCCAGGCTGTGGGCTGTCCCGGGATCAGCTGGGAATGGGGAGGCCAGTCCCCTGTCCTTGGGTGTGGGGCCAGCCAGTGTGTCCAGAGAATGAGGTCTTTGGTGGGCTGTGGCCCTGGAAAGGAGGGAGGAGTGGAGGAGAGGAAGTGGTGTCTGGGCCGAGGCTGCAGCTGTACCCTCCTCTGAGCCTCTCCAGCTTTCCCTGGAGGCTCCAGGCCCCCTTTCCTCCCATCCCCGCTGTGATCCAAGCAGAGTCTGTGGGCCCCCCACCCCACCCCCCGGGCCACCTGCCTCCTGGTCTCAGGCGTTCCCGTGTGACTCAGGAGGGTGGAGAAGCAGCCTGGATGCGTCTCAGCATCCTCTTCCATCTCCTCCCGGCTGGTGGCCAGAGCCCTCCACCTTTTCTGTGGGACCCGGATGGCCTGTCTGGCTCCTCAGTCCCACGGAGCACATGGGATTTGAACCCTGTTTCCACTCAGGAAAAACCTGGTACATTCCACTCAGGAAAAACCTGGCTTGTCCCTGGGTGTGGCTGGCTGGCCTTGGCCCGGGGCCCCGTGCCAACTGTGCAGCCAGTGCTGTGCTTAGGCTCAGACACCCCAAAAAGGCTGCTGCTCAGCCTCACCGATTTAACCAAGGGGTCATTTAAAATCTCACCAGGGGCCCTGGCTGGCTCAGTCAGTGGAGTTTGCGACTCTTGATCTCGGGTTTGTGGGTTTGAGCCCCATGTTGGGTGTGGAGATTACTTAAAAATAAAATCTATAAAGACAATAAAATAAAGTTAAATCTCTCCAATTGCTGGATCACCGAGAGCCTGGAATCCATCCAGAGGACAAGCCTGCAGGGACCAGGAATTATCCCATAGCTCCCAGAGCCCCCAGGACCTGTTTCCCAGAGGCAAGAAGCGGCACGGGCCCTGGCCAAGCCTGGTGACTAGGCTTGCCAGATGCTTCCGTCCCCTGGAGTCTAGTGTGACAGCACTCAGGGAGGCCCTGGTTTTTATGGAGTGGCCTCAAGGGTGACAAAAGCTCGCACAGCAGTGGGCCTCGGGGCACCAGGACTGCTGGACGCTCTAGAGAAGCACCCTCCTTTCCTTCTCCCCCCCAGGGTTTGCTGGGACCTTCCCAGGACACTTATGGGGAGGGGGTCGCTAGCTCCTTGCCAACAAGCACCGCGGCTGGGGCTTACAGGCCATGTGGAGGCTGCCAGGATTCTCCCATTATGCCAGTCAGCCCTGTAGGTGCCAACCCAGGGAACAGTGTTGGATCCACCACCCCTCCTGTCCCCTTGTAAATCTTTCACCCCTTTTCTTTTTTTTTTTATTTTTTAAAAGATTTTATTTATTTATGCATGAGACACACACACACACACACACACACACACACACAGAGAGAGAATGAGAGGCAGAGATACAGGCAGAGGGAGAAGCAGGCTCCATGCAGGGAATGAGGTTATTAGGGGGCCCTGTCTCATGGGCTTCATGTCTTTTTTTTTTTTTTTTTTTTAAGATTTTATTCATTTGACAGAGAAAAGAGAGAGAACACTAGCAGGGGGAAGAGCAGAGGCAGAGGGAGAAGCAGACTCCCCGCTGACCAGGGAGCCTGATGTGGGGCTCGATCCTAGGACCCTGGGGATCATGACCTGAGCTGAAAGTAGACACTTAACCCACTGAACCACCCAGGAACCCAATTTGTGTCTTTATAAGAAGGGACACTAGAGAAGCTGTTCTCTGTCCCTGTCCCCCCCCCCCCCCCCCCCCGCCCCAGGGCTGTGTACACACTGAGCCAAGGTCCAAGCACATACACAGTCAGGAGTGGTTGGCTACAAGCCAGGAAGAGGGCTTTTACCAGGAACTGAATGGGCCAGATCCATCCTTGATCTCAGACTCCTCAGCCTCCAGAACCGTGATAAAACCCCGTTGTTTAAGTCATCCAGCGAATGATATTTTTGTATGGTGGCCTGAGGACGAGGTGCGAGGTGGGGAGGGATGCTAAGGGGCCCATGAACCAGGAGCCAAGGAACCCAGGCAGCCTCTAGAAGCTGGAAAAGGCAAGGAAGTGGATTCTTCCTGGAGCCTCCAGAAGTCAGCCCTGCTGACACCTTGATTTGGAGACCTCTGGCCTCCAGAACTGTAAGATAATCCATTTGTGTTGTTTTCAGCCATTTTGCAGTACAGTCTGGTACAGCAGCCGCAGGAAGCTAAGGCAGGGCCCGAGGCCCGGCCTGCCCTGTCTGCCCCGCTTCCCCTTCCCCTTCCCCTAGGAGCAGCCCCCGGCCCTTCCTCTGGGAACCTACTGCCCTGCCCGCAGCCCCTCCCCGGGCCACAGCCTGGAAACATCCAAACGGTACCTCTCCCTGCCTGGAGGCTGGGACTCTTGCTCAAACCGCGGGGAACCACTCTTCCCACCGAGGTGGCCGAGGATGGACGTCAGCCCGAAGCCGTGGCTGGACGGCTGGCCAGTGGGGGTGAGGCCCGCCGCGGGGTGCAGGCCACCCCTGAAATCAGGAACGCAGAACGGAGGGAGGACGCAGGTGCCTCCTGACCATCACCCCAGTCAAGCCCCATCAACTTGAACTTTCCGACACGGGAACCACTAGATGCCCTGATTTGCTTAACCCACTTCCAGGTGACACTCTGCCACTTGCAACCTGCAGCGGCTTATAATAATGTCACTCACTCCCGGCCACTGTGATGAGCTCAGGTGGGAAAGAAAGGGCTGGAATTACAGCCAGCCCTGTGGGAATCATCCCCCCTCTGGCCTGTCTTATCTCAACAGCGGCCACTTCAGTATTTGGGGGGGGTGGGTTAAGTGTGGATCACCGCGCTCCTCCTTGAACAGTTTCATTTGGGGAGCTTCGGTGAGAAACTGAGTCCTACCTGCTTGCTGTCTTCTACTCACCCTGGTATTGCACCAGGGGTAGGTGGGGACAGAGAGCAGCCTCGCCCCAGGGGAGCACCTGCTTCAGTTCTCCTGGGCATCCTTCTGTAAAAGGACACCCTCTTCTCCAACGTTTTATTTCTATTTGTTTCTTTCTTTCTTTATTTTTATGTAGCCTCCACACCCAGTGTGGAGCCCAACGTGGGGCTTGAACTCACAACCCTGAGATCAAGACCTGAGCTGAGATCGAGCAAGAGTCAGATGCTTAACCCACTGAGCCAGCCGGATGCCCCTTTTACTGTGTTTTATTCCGTGATGCTCTGGAACACAGTACGTGGGGAAGAAAGCGCACGTGGCTTTCTGGAGAAATCTTGTGGGTGCACATGTGACAACGGGTGGAGTAAACGTGCATTTATCAGCGGCCCCACAGACACAGGGTGGGCAGGGCTCCCTGCGCCCTCGGGCAGTCTGGGCCCGTCGAGGTCTCCGTGGCTTCTGTTTTTCACAGTCTTGGGGACAGAAGAGCCACCACTTTTGCTTTGGGGTCTGGGTGTGATGGACACGGTAATAATAACTATTACTTAGTATCTTCCACTTGCCACTTGGATCTTGGCTCCAGCGTCCCCTGCTTCCTTGAGGCTGCCCTGTGTGGATCAGGGGCTCCTGTGGCCTCCGCCTTCTGGTTGGGAAGCCCCATAGTGGGCTGGAGAAAAGGGGGGAGGCTCAAGGCAGGGATTCTATGCTTGTATTAGTTTCCTGGGGTTGCCATCGCAAAGCACCCCAGACTGGGGGGTTTAAACAACAGGAATTTGTTCTTGCACATTTTGGGGGGTGGTCATTAAGTCTGAAATCAAGAAATGGGCAGGGCCACAGCCTCCCTGGAGGCTCAGGGAGTCTCCTTCTCAGCCTCTCCTGGCTCTAGCTGGCTTTGAGCAAAAGAGAGACTTTATTGGCTCATGTGCATGAAAAGTCTGTGATGGTGGCCTCACCTGAGGCAGCTCTGGATTCAGGTGTGCAAATGATGGCTGAAGAAGGCATCTGTCCCTCCTGCCAGCTCCGTGTCTCTGTGCCAGCTCTGTTTTGGATGGTTGTGCCTGGGAGCAGTGGGGGGCTCCTGACCTCCTGGCTTCAGGTTCCCAGCAGAAAGGGGGCTTCTCTCTCAATGGGGCCTGCAGAAGTCCCAGGGAAGACACTGGTGGACAGGGTCACATGTCGGGTAGGTGACTCCCCAAACGGAAATCAGGCTGCAGTTGAGACTTCTGGAAAGGGCAGGTGCTTGGTGGGGGAAGGTGGGTGGAAGTTTAGTCACTTGGGGCTGTGGGGGTTAGGAGGGGCCGGGCAGATATGGGACTAGGGCTCCTTCCACCCTAGCAGAGGGGTCCTCTTTAGCCAGCAATTGGGAAGGAAGGGGTGGTGGTCTGTCTGGGGATGGGGATGAAGGCACTTAGGTGCAGAAGGACACCCCACCTGGCCCCAGGGCTTCAGCACCATAAACCCTCCCTAGGGACTGGTCTGATCCTTCAAAGTCTGCCTCACACGGACGTCCCCAGGTGCTCTCCAGGAAGGCTCCGATATAGTGAATGAGCAGGATGGAGCCCCATCTGCCACCTCTAGCTATGTGACCTTGGGCCAGCACCACCGCCCTCTGGGCCTGTTGTAAAAATGGGGCCTGCTCCCCATCACCGAGAGGACCCAAGGAGGATAAGCAGGCATCTGACAGGCGCCCTGTGTGGATCTAGGAACCTGACCTCTGAGTCCCACCTTGAGGCCTGGTGATGAGTCCAGCGCTCTACAGTGTCCTGTCTTTCTGGGTCCCCTTCGTGTCCTCTCTGGTCATCTTGTGGCCAGGCAGCTGGTTGTTCCAGAGAGGTTGGCTGCGGGTCACATTCTATCCCTCCTGCCCCGTGCATCCTTGGGCACTGCCTGTGGGAACTGATGTGTGAATCAGGAGAGGGGCAGGAGAATGAAGCCATAGGGGGAGGGTGTTGGGGGTTGAGGGGGTTGGGTGAACTCTGCTTTCTCCAGGCTGGGTGTGAGTACCAGGTCTTGTGCCAACTTGGTGCTGGGCCAGCGCAAGCCACAGAGGACGAGGCATCCAAGCATCTCATCTGAACCCAGGCCCTGCCTCCTCGCAGCGGGCAAGCCTGTGTCCTGGATGCCTCTGTTTCGGCCTCTGTGAGGGCAGGACAGACCCCCAATCACAGGGCAGCGCTTCCAGAGCTAAGGGAGGTGGAGCATGTGCGCGCCTTGCGTGGGGCCCGGTCACTAGTTGATCGAACAGCCCAGTGTGGTTTGACTTCACTCCAGTTGCTTGATCTCCAGCTGTGCTCAAACCATTCTTTCCTTGACTTAGAGAATTTCCTTCACTTTCAGTTTTAACAAGCGAATGTGGGGCATTTTGATTCTCTGGTCTCTCCCTTATCTCCCCTCTGCTCTGTCTTTGCTCCTCCTGTGCGTTGGGTGTGGATCGAGGGGAGCAAGGTTCAAGGTGTATGGCCTCGGTCGCCCTGGTCTTTGCTGTCTCTCTCTGGAGCCTCTGGGGGTGGGGGCTTCATCTCCTCCTGTCCTTGCCCTCTGCTCCTGTCCCTGGGGAGATGCACCCTTGCTCCCTCACCCCATCGCTGGCAGCAGGATCAGAAGGATGACCTGTTACTTCCTGTGTCATTTGTTTGAGCCCAGTGGGGCCCATCCCCACCCCACCACCTCTCTTTGACTCTTGCTCTTCTGAGAGGTCCATCTGAAAGTATCAGCCTCTTGGTTCTTCATAAATGTCCTTCTTCTGCTTGACTACTGGCCCCCTGAGATTCTGCAGCCCATACTAGGGGGTGAAATGAAAATTTTACTGACAAAGAAGGAACCCGTTTTCTGTTCCAGAGACTCAATCCAGCTGGGCCTGGGGGAAAGGAGGGGAGGTGGCACAGGGCCGCCTTGTACAGGTGTTCAGGCTGTGTACTGCACAAGGGGGCCTCGGCCTATGAGGGCACTATTGTCAGTGTACACATAAACTGACTTATATGAGGTATGTGGGTAAATGTGGGAAAGCAGGCCTGTGTATTTGGGTAGCTGGGGCAAGCCTCCTTTATATGAACCCCACATTGGCCTGGACACACTTAGGGAGGCATCTGTACACTTCTAGAGCACACATGCATACGCATGTGTGCAGCTGTGCCTTCCCCTGCTGAGCTCAGGGGATGCCTTGAGGTCCCTCCACCTGCTTGCTGCTCTCAAACCCAATCCCTACCCTCACTGGGCTCCTGGGGGGCAGTCCTGAGGCAGGGTTCAAGGAATAAGTAGAGACCAAATAAATGAACAAATGAAGGAAGGGGCAAGTGACCAGACAGGTATAGGGGAGACAGACCTGCGTCTCTATCAGCAACTGGGAGAGAAAGGAGCCGGCAAGCAGCTAAATGTCTGACCATGTGCTTTTACTTCCTGGGTTGAGCCACGCTCGGGACCCAGGCTAGCTGGCTTCAGCATCTGTGCTGGGGGGTGGGGGTGGGGGGTGGGGGCAACGGACCGCCTTTCTCTCAGCTTAACCCCAAGTGGCTCTGGGCCTGGGTCTGCAGTCTCCCCCAGACCACACTCGGGCCTTGGGACCAGTGGGTGGTGGGAGTACTGCCTTTAGAGTCCAGAGTTAAAGCCCCCCAGCCACTTGGGTGTCTGTGGCCCTGGCAGCAGCTGCACGGCGGAGAAAGGGAAGCACCGGGCAGAGGGCAGAGGCTTTACCAGGGCCCCAGTGGGCCCTCCAGGAGCGCCTGGCCTCCTTCCTCCCTCCCGCAGGGGGCATCGGCTCCCTGGTCCCCTGGGAATGGGGCTGGGGGTGGGGGCAGGGAGACGGGTGAGCTCTGTCCCAGCCAGCCCGCAGGGAGTCTGCTGGCCCCTCCCTGGGTTCTGGTGAGAGACTGGAACACAAAGCTATTTTTATTTATGATAGTGTCAGTGGGCTGGCCTCCGTCTAGACAGCTGGTGTTATCATTCGAGGCCATCCTGGAATGCGCAGCCCCATTTATTGAGAACAGAAGACAGTGTGCAGATTAAACAGCTCATAAAAATAAGCTAGGAGCTGACACTGGGCCGGGCAAACCAAGGTAACCGGCTAGGTCAACTGTCCACGTTGGTGTTGGACACTGGGATGTTTTCAGAGAAAACAAACCTCCATGTGGCTCTGAGGGAGCCAGTGTGCTCTGCTGGTGCCCCTCAGCAGAGGTGATGGCCAGGCAGGGGGCGGGGTGGGTGGGTGGTGGTGGGGTTGGGGGAGGCTGCAGGGGCTCTGAAGTCTCTCTGTGGAGCCGGGTGGCAGGCAGGGCTGAAGGAAGAGCCACCTTGCTCAGGACAGGTCTGCTGGGACAGCTGGGCCTCTGTTTGTGGAAACGTCAGCTTCCCCAGGGCCACCTAACACCCAGCCACCCTCTCCTGGGGCTTTTGGGCTCAGCCAGTGGCCAGTGCTGGTCACCCCAGTTATCTGGGTGACCGGTTGAAGAGACACATGTGCTGTTGGCAGGCTCGCCACCTCATTCACTCACTCGTTCACCTGTTTACCTGTTCATTGGTTCATGGGCTCAGTCAACCCACAGATACGTCCTGAGCACTTGCAAGGTGCCAGGCAGTGACTCAGGCCTTGTCTTTGAGAGGTCTCCAGGCAGGTATGGGGGAGACAGACGTGAAAGCACAGACTCATATCCTGGAGTTCAAGGCCGGGGACTCACATGATCTGATCCTAGCACTCCCTGAGTTATAGGGCAGCCCTGTGGCTCTGCAGGAGGCAGCACCCTGGCCTCATTGCTTGGCCGTCCCACCCCCAGTCCTGCCTCTTGTGTACCTTCCAGCCCAGTGACGATGTCTACCCTCCCCAGGGGCCCTCTTGACCTCGGAGCCTCTCTTTGGGCTGCGGGCTGTTTTAGAAGGCGTGTCCTTGGTCCTACCTAGGGCATGCGTCTCAGATGCCCCCACCTTGAGGAAGCCCTGGTGACCCACACCCTAGGCAAGGGTCCTGGCAGTTGCGGCCATGGGCTGTAAAGCCTCAACCCTTTCCTTGGGCCTTGGAGGTCTGGGAGGTCCCCGGAAGCAGGGGCTGGGGGCTGAGTGCCATGTGTGTGTGTGTGTGTGTGTGTGTGTGTGTGTGTGTGTGTGTGTGATTCTGGAGGACATGGCCCAAATCTGCCAGTTCCCTCTGGAGGTGCATCCAGCCGCCCCGGGGCTTCAGTGTCTTCATCTGTAAAATGGGGATGAAGACGATGTGGATAAGGGGCAGAAAGAGTTTGGGAGTGCGCTGGTGCGTGGTGAAAGCCTCCCCAGGCTGATGCCTATATAGCTCAATTGTTATCACTTTTCTCTTCACCTTTGAAGCCTGGCCACAGGGTTTGCCGGGAAGCTCCGCTCTCTGCTAGCATTGTGGGGGATCTATTTCTAAGCTCCAAACAGAAATGTCAGTTCCTGGAAAATGGAAAGAGGAAAAGGCCTTGGCCAAGAGTGGCCTTGACCAGCCCTTCTGAACGGGCAAAGCCGCCGTAGCTGAGGCTCTGATGTGGGCACGGTGGGGCCAGTGCTGGAGAGGCCAGACCTGGGCAGGAGAGAGCTCAGTGTGGATGAGAAAGGCAGGGACCCAGCTCTGCCCCAGCGGACAATCCCAGCACCCCTCTGAGCCTCAGTTTCTACTTCTGAGAAGTGGAAGCTAGTGGCTCCCTCGCTGGCTTGCCTGGTACGGAGTATGCCCAGTGCTTGGGAGCATCTGGTGCTGAGTGGACGCCTGACTCCTCCTGTGAACAGAGGGCCAGGTACCCACTGCCGCACACCAGATAAACCCTGCTAGCACAGCAGGCCGGCTGGTCCTTTGGGTAGGGGCAGAAAGCAATGTACTTTCTGATATCTGGTGACGTCTTGCTGTCCCAAGTGCATCCTGGCCTCCTGCTCCCACCCTGGCACTGGCTAAAGGTACAGATTTGTTCTTCTGCATTACCCTGCAGGCTACCCTGGCCTTTGACATCAAGGCCTCTCCCTGCGCCGGGAGCCTGTGTGGTCAGAGAGGGCCTGTCCTTATTTTCCTTCAGCTTCAGAAAGCCCAATGGTTTCTCCTGCTAACCCTTCCAGCCTTGTGGGCAGCCTCCCTATGAGGCTTGAGCCTCCATTCCAGCCTCTTTTTTTGTTCAACCAATATGTATTTATTGAACATCTATTATGTGCCACGGTCATGTAGGGAATCACATATGGCACCTGCCCTCCCATGCCTGTGGCAGAAGAACCTCTGGGTCGGGTCCACTCTGTCCCAGGGGTCACCCCCAGGGCCCACTGAATGAATGAGAGCCAAGTTCTGCAGGGTAGCAGGACACCCTCAACCACCCAGGGCGGCACCACAGGAGGGTAAGAGCCTGAGGTTGGTGCCAGTGAGTGATCTTGAGTTCCAGCTTCCCCACTTCAGCTGTGTGACCTTGTGTGTGTGCATGGGGGTGCTATCTGAACAACCGAGGTCATGGGGCACCCCCCGTTAAAGGCCGTCATGGTGATAGTACACGTTAATGTGTGAACAGCGAGTGCTTTAGCTGGCACATGGAGAGTTCTCGAGGTTGGGGTATTGAATAGAGGTAGATGTTATGATCGTGCCTACTTTGGAGGGTGGCTGTGGAGGCTCAGAGACGTGGTTTTGTTTTCCCAGGACCACTAAGGAGTCTCAGGGCTGCAGGTGGAGCTGGGATCTTTTACCCTCGTCTATTTTTGAATCTATTATCCCCAGGAGGAATAGGCTCCAGTTCCTGCTGGGCTCCTGCCCCAGAATGACTTAGGAGGAAGGCAGCCTCAATCTATTGGGATATGCTGGGGTTCTTTCCACTCGCCGCCAGGCCCCATGACACTGCAGCAGCATCACAGGGCTGACCCGCTGACACCGTGCAGTGCCTGAGGGACCCGTCACCATGCACAGAAGAGGCCCAGGATCCCCCTTTCTTTTTAAAGATCTTATTTATTCATTTGACAGAGAGAGAGAGAGGGAGAGAGAGAGCACAAGCAAAAGAGTGGCAGAGGGAGGAGAAGCAGACTCCCTGCTGAGCAGGGAGCCTGATGCGGGGCTTGATTCCAGGACCCCAGGATCATGACCTGAGCTGAAGGCAGACTTTTAATAGACTGAGCCACCCAGGTGCCCCATGGGGTCCCCCTTTCCCAGGACACACTGTACTGTGTGGGCTCAGAGTAGCCATCATGACTGCTCCCAGAGAAGACACCAGAAGATAGGGCTCAAAGAGCCACAGGGACCAGCTCAGCCTCTTCTCCAGAGCAAGGACTGCTGGTGGGTTTAAGGGATGGAGCACCCAGGGCAATTCAGAGCCTCAGCATGGACCAGGAGCTGCGTAAGGATGGAAGAACTTCTGGATGTGAGCAGAACACATGACCTAGGTACCTGAAGTTCTTTTTTTTTTTTTTTAGATTTTATTTATTTATTCATGAGAGAGAGAGAGAGAGAGAGGCACAGACACAAGCAGAGGGAGAAGCAGGCTCCATGCAGGGAGCCCGACGTGGGACTCGATCCCGGGTCTCCAGGATCAGGCCCTGGGCTGAAGGCGGAGCTAAACTGCTGAGCCACCCAGGGATCCCCAGACACTACTGTTATTGCTATTATTATATCCATGCAATCCTTCAATGGCACTCACTGTGCCAGACATTGTTTCTAGCACCTTTTAAAGAGCTACTCAATGAGCAGGTCTTATCACCATCCCTATTTCACAGAGGAACCTGTGCAAATGGGCTCAGTCCACCCCCCACCCCTGAAAAATATTTATCTCTCAAAACCCTGGCAGGTCATCCCTGCCCTGATCTCCTGGTAGGGTCTATCCAGAGCCCCTCTGCCTCACTTGGAGCCCTATCTCTTGCACCTGCTGGTCTGTGCCCATCTGCTGAGCATCTTGCTCAGAAGCCTGCTTTTCTTTTTCTTTCTTTCTTTCTTTCTTTCTTTCTTTCTTTCTTTCTTTCTTTCTTTCTTCTTGCTTCTTTCTTTCTTCTTGATTCTTTCTTTCTTTCTTCTTTCTTCTTTCTTTCTTTCTTTCTCTTTCTTTCTTTCTTTCTTTCTTTCTTTCTTCTTTCTTTCTTCTTTTCTTTCTCTCTTCTCTTTCTTCTCTTTTTCTTTCTTTCTTTCTTTCTTTCTTTCTTTCTTTCTTTCTTTCTTTCTTTTCTTTCTTTCTTCTTTCTTTCTTTCTTTTCTTTCTTTCTTCTTTCTTTCTTTCTTTTCTTTCTTTCTTCAGATTTATTTATTATTTTAAAGAGAAAGAGCATGAGCCAGGGGAAGGACAAAGGGAGAAGGAAATGATCTCAAGCAGACTCCACACTGAGCATGGAGCCCAACACGGGGCTTGATCTCACGACCCTGGGATCATGACCTGAGCTGTAATCAAAAGTTGGACGCTCAACTGACTGAGACACCCAGGTGCCCCAGAAGCCTGCTCTTCTGAGTCTGAATCCCTGGTGTTTCTGTGTGTCTGGCACAGACATGCGGTCAAGACACGTTTGCTAAATGGGATAACAGAGGCTATAGCCCCTCTTTTCTTCATTCCCACAGGCCCTTCTGGAGGAAAGGGTTGCTCGTCTCCCTCAAAGGCGGCTAGAATGCCCTAAAAAGCCTGTCCTCCAACGGTGAGTCTGGGCTGGTCTGCTGCCCCAGCTCATCCCCAGCCCATCTTTCCAGGAAGCTGGGGGTGGGGGCGATCCCAGAGGGGCACTCAGCTTCCAGGGATGGCTGCAGGATGCCAGAGGAGAAGCCACAGGACTGGGGTGGGGGGTGTTTTCTTGCAGGGGCAGGCATATCTAAGATGCTCCTCTTTCCCACTTTTTCGCAAGTGGATAAGACCTTGGGCATGTGTGGGCTCTAGCACAGTTCCATGCATTGCCCCACACCCAGTCCTTTCAGTCTTTGCACACCACGAGCCTGGCTGGAAGGTATCATTATTCTCATTTCACAGAAGAGGAAATTGAGGCTCTCAAAGGTGATGTCTGGAGTCACAGGATCAGGGACTGGTGCTGTGAAGTGCAAACCCCAGCCTTCCCGCCCCCTTGCCTGGGTCTGTCTGCGCTTCTGCAGGTGACCGTGGGCCTTCCCCTGCAGCAGGCCAGCCTGGGAGCTTCCTGAATTCCACCACCATTCCTGGCTCTGCGGTGAGGGCTCCCTGCTTGTGATCATTCCTGTCTCTGGTCCTCTGGAGGACTCAGAAGCGAGAGGGGTGCAGAGGCTGGGGCTGGGTGGTGGGGAGGAGCCAGGCTCCTCAGGGTGGCCAGGAGAGACCGGCTGGAGGCGACCCCTTGCACTCCAGGGGGCAGGGTCCCCCGGCCAGTGGGCTGTTCCTTCTGTCCCACGGCCACCAGGCCCGGCTCCTCCCGGCACGGCCCGCAGAGGCGTCTCCTTCCAGGGAGGGCCAAACTCCAGCGCGCTAGCAGAGGATGTTTTCCTGCCCAGTGGACAAAACATTTCTGGCACTTTCAGGAGGGGACTGAACACTCTGTCCACTTTGGCTGCGTTTGGGGTTCCTGGACGGACACAAGTGTGCTTTCACACGCAGCAAGATTAATCACACAGCCTCCCTCCCTCCCGGCTCCTCACCTGCCCCGCCCCTTCCCTCATTGCCCGCTCTGCTCCAGAGCACACTTCTGAGAGGTCACTCCAAGTGGCCTCAGGAAGTGAACACTTGAATCATGTGCCTCCTGCCACAGGCCTCCTCAAGAGGGGGAGGGGCTGAGAAACACCCCCTCACCCCCAGCCCCGAGCCCTGTGAACCCCACCCATCTCCCATTGGGCCCATCCCATCCCAACTGGCAGGGCTGGCCTCTGACCTGACACAGTGGCCTTGATCCAAAGGTTGGTCCTACTGGTGCCTCCCTGGAACTTCCCTGGTTCATTAGAATTTCCAGAGGTTTGGGAACCTTCCAGAACCCTCTGGATTGACTGTGGTCCCAGCCCTCGTTCCCCATGTTCTTCCTTTTTTTTTTTTTTTAAAGATTTTTTATATATTTATTCATGAGAGACACAGAGACAGAGAGAGAGGCAGAGACACAGGCAGAGGGGGAAGCAGGCTCCATGCAGGGAGCCCGATGCGGGACTCGATCCCAGGACTCCAGGATCACGCCCTGGGGCTGAAGGCAGGCACTAAACCGCTGAGCCACCCAGGGATTCCTCCCCATGTTCTTCCATGCTTCATTTAAAAAGGCTGGCCTCAAGTGGCCAAAGTGAAATTAGTGGGTGGGACCAGGATAGGAGATCAGGAAAGAAAGGGAAAGGTCTGTGTCCAGACCTCCAGGGCCACGCCCAGGGCTAAGGGGGGACAGCCCTGGCTCGGAGGGCCTGCTCCAAGGATGCCCCATTGCAAAGCTGTTCTCGAGGTCTCAAGGTTTGTTTTAGATTCTGCCTTTCCCCAAGGGCCCAGTGGTACATATCAGATGGAACATTCCACAATCTTAGGGTGCTGGCAAGACACCCTGAAGTCAGGGCCACACTGCCACCCCAGGAAGACCTGATGCTCTGGAAATCGGGCTCCTACCCTGGCTCCCCTCAAAGCAGAACAGGCTTGGCCTGCACAGGAGGGAGGGGCAAAGCTCTACAAGGGCCCCGTGGGCCAGTGCCAGGGCCCTGAACCCGCTGGGACAAGCTGAACTCCAGCGGGAGGCAGGCTGCTAACCAGTAAGCAAGTTGTAAAAACCCAACTCAGACACAACATCTGGCAGCTGCTTCAAATAGTTCTGTGTCTGAAGTTGGAGTTGCTTGAGGCCCTCCAGTAAATCAAACCATGTGCAAAGAGGAGACTGCGCCGACCTGAAGCACCCTGTTTGGCAAGGCCCCAACCGTGCCTCCAGTCTCTCTTGCTCTTTAAATAGCCTGGGGCTCACATTCCATTTCCTTGTACGATCAATTCGGAGCTGGCCTGGCTGGAGAAGCTGCAGGATGCGAGCTACCTCATTCGGTCTCAAAGAAAGATGGAGGGAGATGGGCACTGAGACTCCATCCTACCCTTGGTCCAGGCTCTGTTTCTGATGACCTCTGAGCACTGCCTGCATCTTCCAAGACCCTGCGACCCCTGACTGTAGCTGGCCAGAGGGACACTCAGAGAGAGCCCAAGCACTCTGTCCGCTGTCAGGTTTCCCATTCTCCTAACATCCTGCCCTGAGCCTGGCCCTGTGGCTTCCACGTGTAGAATCGGTGCCCACCCTATGGTAGAACAACCATCCATCCTAAAGCAGATATGCTCCGGAAGAGACGGGGGCAGAAAGGAGATGCTGGTGTGGCTAATGATGCTGGGAATCCTTACTTTGTTGCCAGCACCCACCCTGGGACTGGCACTGGATTACGTTCTCCATGCTCATCATTTTGTAAATCCTCATGATCAATCTAAGAGGAGGTACTATTCTGAGCCTTGGTCTTTTCTTTTTTAAAGATTTTTATTTTTTAAGTAATCTCTACACTCAACATGGGGCTTGAACACACAATCCCCAGATCAAGAGTTGCCTGCTCCACTGACTAAGCCAGCCAGGCATCCCTAGGTGCCCTGTTCTAAAGATATGTGTAGAGGGTTGGATGATGGTCCTCAGACAGGTGGGTCTACGTCCTACACCCCATAACTTTTGAATATGACCTTATATGAAAAAAGGGTCTTTGGGCGCCTGGGTGGCTCAGTGATTGAGCATCTGCCTTCTACTCAGGCCATAATCCTGGAGGCCCAGATTGAGTCCCGCATCTGGCTCTCTGAGGAGAATTTGCTTCTTCCTCTGCCTGTGTCTCGGCCTCTCTGTGTCTCTCATGAATAAATAAATAAAATCTTAAAAAGAGAGAGAGAGAGAGAGAAAAGAAAAAAAGGGTCTTAGCAAATGCCATTGAGTTAAGCATCTCAAGATGATTTTGTCCTGGGTGGGCCCTAAATCCAATGATGAGTGTCCTTATAAGACAGAGACACAGGGATCCCTGGGTGGCGCAGTGGTTTAGCGCCTTGCCTTTGGCCCAGGGCACGATCCTGGAGACCCGGGATCGAATCCCACGTCGGGCTCCCGGTGCATGGAGCCTGCTTCTCCCTCTGCCTTTGTCTCTGCCTCTCTCTCTCTCTCTCTCTGTGACTATCATAAATAAATAAAAATTAAAAAAAAAAAAAAAAGACAGAGACACAGGAGGGAAGACCACATGACGACAGAGGCAGAGGTCAGTGATGTGATCACAAGCCAAGCACCGCCTAGAGCCACCAGAAGCTGGAAGAGGCAGGAAGGATTCTCCCCTCGAGTCCCCGACGGGAGCACAGCTTTGTCCACACCTTGATTTTGGACTTCTGGCCTCCAGAACTATAAGAGAATAAATGTGTGTTGTTTTAAACCACCCAATGCATGGTAAATTATTACAGCAGCCACAGGAACCTCATGCAATTTAGAAATTGGGCATCAGAGTGACAGCACAAGACCACATGGCTCTTCATTGTTCCATACTCTGCCTCCCTTGATTATGAGGCTGATTTTTAGAAAACTGCCCTCATTTCCATCTAGCAGGATGGAGGCTCTGGGGCCCAGGCAGTTTCCCTGCAAGATGCCTTCCTAGGAAAGCCTTATTCACCAACCTCTGAGCACACAAGAGTCTGGGGGAGTCCCAGGCAGTGTGTGAGACATCACACTAGCTGCTTTTATTGACCACTTATTATAGGCCAGGCTGTGTTCTACGTTCTTCACAAACCTGGGACTCAATGAATCTTCACAGTAATCTCAAGAGAGGAAATTTCCTCTCCGTTTTACAAATGAGGAAACCGAGACAAAGGGAAGCAATGGGGGAGGGAGTCAGGGAACACCCCCTTGGAAAGCCAATTGGAAGTGAAAGAAGCAGGACTGAAAGGTTACATGGAATATGGTCCGTGCACAACAGGCAAATCCGTAGCGTCAGAGTGCAGAGTGGTGGTTGCCAGGGGCGGGCCAGGAGGAGTGGGGAGGGACTGCCAATGGACACGGGGTCTCCCCTGGGAGGATAAAAATGTTCTGGAAGCAGATAGAGGTGGTGGTTGCACAACATCACAAATGTGCTCATGGCACTGAAGTGTACACTTTAAAATGGTGAACATGGTATTTTATGAGTTTTACCTCAATTGTTTAAAAACCCAGTTTGAAAAGGGAGAGGTAGGAGTCCTTGTACCCTGTACCTTCTGGTCTTAGAGGGTCTGAGTAAGAAACTACTGCTGCCATGTCCCAGTACAGCAAAGCTCCTGAGATCCTTGTTGGAAGTTACCATCCTGGGTGCGCTGGGGTGCTGGGTGTGCATCCCTGGCTGTCCTGGCTCCGGAGCCTGGATCCTCTGCATGGTCCTGCAGACTCAACATGCAGACCAGCTCCATGGTGAAGCTCTTTGCTTTACAGCTGAAGTTCGTTCTACTTGTGGCCATCACAACCCAGATGGCAAGTTTGTTTAACAGGATCAGTAGGCAGGAACTTCCCAAAGTGCTTTGGTTGAAAAAGCTGTAAAAAAGTGGGGCCCAGGGCCCAGGTGGAAGGAAGAATAGCTTGTCTGCTCCTCATGCTGTAAAGAGAGGAGACAAGATACAATCGGGGAGAGACGTGATCCTGGGGGGCACTGAGGTCGTGGGACCCACCTGGGGAACCCCCAGTGGACAGCCCTGCTGGACGGCACCTGCACAGTGGCTCCGAGCTCCTGGTTCAGTTTTCTGGACTAATTTCCTTGGGAAAACCAAGGTTCCCTGCCTCCACTCTGGTATTTAAAATTTTTTTAAAAATTTGAGAGAGAGAGAGCGAGAGAGAGAGAGCTCATGCACTAGACGAGGGAGTGGCAGAGGGAAGGGAGAAGCAGGCTCCCCGCTGAGCAGGGAGCCTGAAGTGGGACTCCATCCTAGGATGCTAGGATCACACCTGAGCCAGAGGCAGACGTCTAACCGACTGAGCCACCCAGGCGTCCCCACTCTGGTATTTTTCTCAGGCCACCTGGCTCACTCTTCTAGCTGAGCGCTTCCTCGCCCAGGAAGATGCTGGCGGTGCAGCCCCAGCTGGGGACTCTGCGGGACATTTGCATGTGCTCTGAAACCCGCAGGGTAGGGAGAGCTGATTTCCACGGAATCACCCCCACACTGGCGGTCTCCAGACTTCTCTGACTCACAGCCCCTGAAAGTCTCTGAAGGAAATGGGGAAGGCCAGGGAGTCTGCATTGGGTACAACTCTGCAGATACCCCAGGCCAATGCATCAGACTCTGCTCCAATGTTTCACGAGGCAGAGTCCTGGACTTTACCAACTGCATCAAAGTTTCTAGTATTTTGCTTTTTCCCCAGGGTGCCCTAGTGATTCAGACGCAGGAGGTACCTGCGAGGTTCAGTCGAGGGCCCCCAAGTCAGGTCCTGCTCTCTGTGTGCTTCTGTAAGACACAACCTTAGGGACGGCTGTGAGGTCTACCCTCCAAAGAGTCAGGGGAGGGATAAATGAGGCTTTGACTCTCCTGCCTACAAAGGAGACCCTGAAGGGCTGCAGCTGGGTCTGGCGGGGAGACAGACCCAGGCTAAGTCCATGCCACCTTCCATCTAGCCAGCTGCCCTCAGCCTGGGCTTCTCCATCAGGAACATTCCCTCTGCTCAGCAAAATCATTATCAGACCAGCAGCTGTGTGCTGGCCCAGGAAGAAAGGTTCCAAAGAAGTGTTGCTTTTAGTTTCCAAGAAAGAAAAATAAAAAAAGGAAAGAAAGAGAAAGAAAGAAAGAAAGAAAGAAAGAAAGAAAGAAAGAAAGAAAGAGGAAAAGAGAAAAAAGGTCAGAGCCCCACAGAGGACACAGAGGTCCGAGGCTGGGGCAGGATTTCGCTGAGCACACCAGGAGGACCGGCCGGCCGCCCGCCAGCAGCTGAGCCCCAAGAAGCCCTCGGAGAGCCATGAGCGGCTTCCTCCGGGCTTGCTCGGCCAGGACATCATTTGTTGATTCTAGAGCCCAATCCCTAGCTCATGGTTTCCTCCTTGGTTGCCATGGTCCCGTACAGAAAACACAGCAAACTCCTGGCCCCGGGCAGCTCATTTATTTCAAATATTCCTTGCAGCTGGACTCCAACCATGTTTGGGTGTCTGGACTGGAGCATGAACTAATTGCTCTGTCTTCGCCCCCCCCCCCCCCCCCCCCCCCCCCCGCCCCCAGCTCCCCCAGCATACTTTATGGTTCAGTAAAGTCCACATTCCTCATCTCGCCGCCGAGGAGGCGCGGGAGGAAGGGTGGGAGGGAAGCCCGGTGCAGGAGAAGGAGGGGGTGCTCTTCCCATCTATGGCCAAGCCCCAGGCCGGCTACCTGCTCGAAGGCAGGGTATTAATTACAACCACATGGGCTGGTCTGCAAGATGGTTTTATTAAGACTGCTCCCTTCAACACGAAACCCTGCTCCCCCAGAAGTCTCCGGGCAGTACAAAGGGCCTTATTTTCCCTGGGCTTCCACCACCACCACCACCACCACCACCACCACCACCACCACCACCGCCCCCACCCTGACCCCCTGCCTCCCCCTGCCACCTCCTTCAAAGCAAGCTGAGTTCCAACTGCAACCCAGACATGAACTCCAACTGAAAAAGAATTTCAGGCCACCCCTTTCCTCCCAAACACATCTGGGGAAGGCATCTAGGGCGCCCTTTCCCCCAAAACCCACCTTGATCTTTGGAGACTTTAGCCAAGAAGAAAGAACATTTACCAGGAAGCTGGTTTAGGGATGTTTGGACCGTTCTCAAAGACCAATTCCAGTCCAGGAGCTTCCATTTTCCAGAACAGAAGTGCACGAGCTTTTTTAAAGCATTTGTCTGCACACTTGCTGATGTGGCGGGCCCTGTCCTACAGCCTCATCTCATCCTCGCTGCCCTCCTAGAGATGGGCACTGTGAGGATTACCATTTGATGGAGGCTCATCCAAGAGTGCACAGTGGAGGAGGGGTCAGAGCCAACATTTGAACCCAGGTCTGACTCAGGAGTCCCTGTGCTCGTCGCTGGGCCAACCCACCAACACACTGAAAGAATTTCCCTTTCCTCAGCAACTTGTCCGGAAAAAGAGCTGACACAGTCGCAAACAGTGGTCTCCAAACTCTCTTAGGCAAGGTTGCTTGGGGAGTCTGAGAAAACTGCAGATCCCTGGCCTGGCCCCAGAAACGTTGATTTTGTTCATCTCAGGCAGGGCTCGGAGAAAATGTGCATTTTAGCCAACACCTCCCGTGGGATGCCCGTGCAGGGGGGGTGAGGACAGCTGGCCAGGAGGCTGTCAGAGAAGGGGACATGGGACTTTGGTCCTAGGGGTCTTGGGTCCTCAGACCAGGGTGCTTTCCACAGCACCGTGAGATCCTGAAAGGCCCACCGGGAGCTGAAATGCAGTCTTGCCAATTCTTTGGAAACTAGTCATGACATGTGATCCTATCTAGGAAATTTCTTGACGATTTGTGTATCACTCACCAATCCTCTGAATAAGCCTGATTTTCCTGTCTTCTCTGCTAGGGGGTGAGGGGGAGGACCTGCCCACTGGAGCTGGAGAAAGGGTTCACCGTGAAGGCTCACCAGCATCAGTGCACGCTGGCACTGGTGGTACGATTCCTTCTACCTACAGCGCCTGGGCCCCGAGAGGGCTCACACGGGCTTATACCCTGCCCCTAAAAAGCCCACTGTCAACTCAAGCTGTAGACACAGGCGAGCCAGAGGCTCTTGCTGATGTGCAAAATCCTTTCTGTGAGGCTCAGAAAGTCTTAGTCTGGGCTGCAGGCTCACAAACTTCTGAAAAGGGATGGGGACATTCTAGGATCATCTCTCTAGGATTCGCCTCCTGCTGGGGCTCTCCTCACACTCTCTGCCAAAGTGTCCCAGGGGATCATCTCATTATCTATTGAAAACTAGACGCAAGGAGGCCTTGGCCACGCCTCTTCCCCTTTCCCCAAGGCACACAGAGGGACTCAAAAGTGGTTTTGTATTTTAATAAACTTTCCTTTATTAGGTTACTAACTATTATTAACCATCATAAAATAGAACGGGTGTTTCAAAACTGTACAGGTCACAAGGTTCTGAGCTGAGAGGAAAGAAGGGTGGGGCTGAGGTTTGGGAAGCCAGGGACAGAGGTGCAGAGAGATGACCAAGAGCCCACAATTGATCCAGCGTCCGTGGGAGACGGCTGGGTCAAGGCGGTAAGGCTGGGATCTGTGTAAGTAAAACTCTCTCGTGTGCAACATTCATGAGAACATGACCCACCCTGAAACAGGAGTGAGAAAATGTCTTTAAGAGTCTTATAGGTAAGGTTTCCTCCCCTTCCTCCCCCCTGGAAAAAAACCTCAAAATAATAAGGGGGTAATTTACATTCCTCACCCAGACTTGGCACCAATTTTGTGCTTTAAAAAATATACTCCACTGGAAGACTTTTTTTTTTTTAAAGGTACCCTACAGCAGCTGTTTAAAACATAATTCTTACAGACAAATATATATGTATATATATTAAACATTTAAACAAATAAAGTCATCTATTGTACCTGTACAGAAATGAACAGAAGTCAGATTCTAAGAGAGTTGACTTCAAGATCGAAGAAGCGGTGAGTACGGTGGCAGGGGCTGGGGTCTGCTACGTGGGGGGGCCGTGGCAGGGCACAGGTGGCCCTCTTCTGCTGGCTGCCCCTCCTCACCCCGCCCTGCTCCTCGTGTGGCTCTGGGGGGTCGTGATGAGCTGAGGTTGCTCCACTCGGATGCAAAGCCCAGACAGGAACACTATGTGGAGGCCTGCGCTGGCTTCCGAGGGGCACCTCACTCTGCTCTCCCAACCCTGCCGCGCCCCTGGCTTCTCTGGGGCCACAGACCCCACC
The DNA here is from genome assembly GCF_048418805.1 of Vulpes vulpes. Classification (NCBI taxonomy): domain Eukaryota; kingdom Metazoa; phylum Chordata; class Mammalia; order Carnivora; family Canidae; genus Vulpes; species Vulpes vulpes. Next base: position 164,075,688 of record NC_132791.1, on the reverse strand, counting down.
CATCCTCCCTTCTTAGTTCTTGGGAAGCCAGAGCTTCTGAGGCTGCACATGGGAGATCTCAGCTGGGGAGGCAAAAGCAAAAAGCAACCCCCCACAGAAGACTAAGAAGTAAAACCACGTGCAAAGATGTAGGAGCCGGAGTGGTTAGGTGACTACCTGGAGACACAGGGAGCTGCCACGGCCCCTGCAGACGGGTCCCCTAAGACTCTCATATTGCACATGAGACTAACGTTCCCTGAGGGGCGTGCTCGGAAACTCGGAGCAGAGCCCCCAGGAAACTGTGGGCCCAGGGACCCACATAAAGACACCATTGTGCCCATGTGAGGACATACCACAGACACAGCCCAACGAGAGGGGCAGGTGAGGCACGCATGTCCCCGGGAGGGGCAGGTAGAGGAAGAGCTACAGAACACTCCAGAGAGAGGAGAATGAAACAAGGTTTCCTTTCTAAATGGAATAAATAAATGGCTTTTGTTATTGTTAAAAGAATAAATACAGGGTACCGGGGGAGGGCTGACAGCCGTGGTGATGCTGGGCGCTCATGTGCCTGGGGAAAGTCTTGGCTTCTGCCTGGGTGTCCGTGGGGAGTTTCTGATGTCCTGAGCGTTGTCTGCTGTGCCACGCCCCCCTGGCCTCAGCACCAGCCCTCATCTGAGCACCTCTTAGCTGCCCTGGGGTCTGCTCTTGGGGCCAGGGCACCTCCTCCTGGGACCTGGCAGGTGGGGGGGGGGGTCCCCGAGCCACCCCGAGGGCAGACTGGAGCTCAGTGTAGGGCTTCCTAGGAGTCTGTTCTCTGTGTTTTTTTCCAAAGAGGGACTGTGATATGGCATGCAGGGGACTTCTGCCAATGTCAGCATGGGGACAGAGGAGCCTGTGTCGAGCGGTCGGCGTCCGGCAGGGGCAGCGGGGAGGATGGAGAGGAAGAGCAGGGACGTCTTCCCGCGGCCGGATGCCAGTCTGAGGCACAGGGTACCGCACGGCGGCAGGCCGGTGAGGTGGCACCAGGTGGCTGTCGCGCTGGCGATGCAGGGTGGAGGGTCACTGGTAGAGGAGGTAGGCCTTGAGAGAGGCCGGCAGCGGCAGCGTGTGGATGTCACCCAGACGCTCCTTCCCGAGGGCCAGGCGCACCGAGCGGCGGCAGAGATCCATGAGCGGCAGGGGCTCGGCTGGGGGGAGCGAGGAGAGAGCAGGGACAGGTTAGCACAGCTCTGGACGGCTCGAGAACGAACGATGCTAACAACAACAGCAATTGTAGCGGTGTTAGGTTCTATTTTATTATTTTTAAAAGATTTTATTTATTTGTTCATTCATGAGAGACACAGAGAGAGGCAGAGACACAGGCAGAGGGAGAAGCAGGCTCCCTGCAGGAAGCCTGACGTGGGACTCGATTCTGGGACTGCAGGATCATGCCCTGAGCCAAAGGCAGACGCTCAACCACTGACCCATCCAGGTACCCCACGGTGTTAGTTTTAACACACAAATAGTAATAAGGCAATTTTACATTTTAAATCAACTGTTAATAGCTACCACGGAGAACCTGCTCTGGGCCAGGTACCTTTGTGAGCCCTCATTTAATGGTTTATTACAGTTGGCTATGAGGGACTCGATCCCAGGGAGGCATTATTATTATCCCTATTTTACAGATGAGGACACAGAGGGATAGGGAGTCCAAATAACTTGCCCAGGGTTACCGTGTTGGTAGGAGAAGGAGCTGGATCCGAACCCAGGCCGCCACTGCTCTCACTCAGTGGACAAGCCTTCATTGTGCATCTGACCCAGCACATGGAAGCCTGCCCGTCCCAGCACAGGCCCCAGCTCAGATCCCAAACAGGCATTCAGGAAGGGAATCGTTCTATGTTAGCCCAATGCTTGTAGGTCCTGTAGCCGACCCCACCTCACTGGTGAGAGTGCCGAAGCAGGCAGGGCCTGATGTATCCGGGTTACATGCTGGGGTCTGAATCCAGGCAGTCCGAGCTCAGTAACCACATCGGTTGCTGTCAATGAGGATGTAAGAAATGCTGGTCCAGGGGCGCCTGGGTGGCTCAGTTGATTGTCTGCTCAGGTCATGGTCCCAGAGTCCCAGAACTGAGCCCTGCATCAGGCTCCCTGCCCAGTGGGGAGTCTGCTTGTCCCTCTGATTCTACCCCCTCTCATGCTCTCTTTTTCTCATTCACTGTCTTGAAAAAATACATAAAAAAAAAATTGTAGGGGCACCTGGGTGGCTCAGTGGTTGAGCGTCTGCCTTTGGCTCAGGTCGTGATCCTGGAGTTCTCGGATCGAGTCCCGCATTGGGCTCCCTGCAGGGATCCTGCTTCTCCCTCTGCCTATATCTCTGCCTCTCTCTCTCTCTGTGTCTCATGTATAAATAAATAAAATCCTGAAAGAAAGAAAAAGAAAGAAAGAAAAGAAATAAAGAAAAGAAAGAAAAGAAAGAAAAAGAAAGAAAAGAAAAGAAAGAAAGAAATGCTGGTCCAGAGACCCACTCTACAGGAGGCAGAGCCGAGGGGCCGTTCCCGGCCCAGTCACCCCATAGCCTGAAGGTGCAGTGTCTACAGAAACCCTAGGTCCTAGGTACTTCTTCCCACCCGACACAGTGAGCTGAGGGCCCAGGCAAGGGAAAGTGGAAATGCCAGTCCAGCCTCAGCAACTGGGACCCTCAAGACTGTCCCAAGCACCGCCAGGGAAACTGAGGCCAGGGCTCATGGCAGCGCTGCTTCGGGCACCTGGATTTGAGAGGAACTTCCAGCTGCAGCCTACAGCCTGCAAGAGCACTTCTGTCCTTCTGTTCCTAGACAGCCTAGGATCTGTCTTCCCCAAAGGGAAGCTCCATGCAGCCTGCATCTCAGATAAACTCTGCTCCAGAAGGAGTGTGCAAGTCACTCCCTGCCAGGCCCTGGAGGCCGTGGGGGCAGAGTGGGCCCTGGTCTCCCTGCCTCCCTGTAGTTGACTCTTCCTGGGTCTCTTCCAAGAAGCAAGGTGCAGGTGAGCACACCTGGAGCTGCTCAGGGCCGCCCCACAGCATCCTGGATATGGAAAGAGCTGAAGTGAGGGCATCTGTGGCTTTGTCCAGGGTCTCCCCTTGACGCTGAGACTTCCCTGTGACCAAAAAACCTGAGAAAAAAACCTCAGTATTTCCTTCGAGACCCCACTGCCCCAATGAGAAGTGGATCGAAGTTCTTCAATACAACTGTATCTCAGAATATTAAAAATGCCATTTAAAAAACTCAACTATTGATGAGCAGATCCTACAGCTGGAGGTGTTGGGGGGAAATGGGGAGTGATTACTGATGCGTTCAGGTTTCTTTGTGGGGGGAGGAAGGGGATGAAAGTGTTCTAAAACCAATCCTAGTGAGGTTTGCACAACTGTTACACCCTTTAAATGTGGGACTTGTACGGCCTGGAAATTATATCTCAACAGAGCTGTTAACAAAAGAATAAATCTGAGGGTTGATAACACATTTATTAAATTCCTGGCTTCAAAAGAAGGCAAGCAACTGCTCTTCATCTCTCAGGGGCAGTTGGCCACAGCTAGACAGGAAAAGTATCCAAAATGGTCAATGTTGTTCATGAAAAACTTTGAAATGGGGCCTTTCCTGGACAGCACAGGATGATTAAGGGGAGCCCTGGCTGGAGGCAGGAGGAGGAGCTACAAGCTCTTGCATGCTTTGGGGGCCAAGCATTCCAGCCTCCTGGGGCGCAGGGCCACCAGGTTTCTCCACCGCAAGTCCAGAGAGCCACGAGTCTCCCTCATTCTAAGTGGCCCCACACCCGGCTCCTTACTTCTGCCCTGCATAGCAGCCTGACTTCGAGCAGATCACTCCCTGTGCCTGAGCCTCAGTTTCCCCATCTGTCAGATGAGGAATCTGGACCAGATGCTTCAGTCTCCTTCAGCTGAGATTCTGAAGGCCAGAAATGCCACCCAGTGGCTCTTGGCCTGGACATGCTGAGTGGCCCTTCAACAGATCGAGTGGGGGGAAACCAGTGGCCCTTCCTCTCGTCCACTCAGGAGCTCTCTCCGTCTGCCACATGGGGCTAGCCCCTTTTTCCCCCAGGATGTGGCTCGGCCCCCATGGGGAGACGGAGGGGCTTCCCCTGGTGGCTGGGGACACTTGAGAAAGTATCAAGAGCCATTGAATGTGCCCAGAGAGCTGTGCAGAGCGACAGAGGGAAGGTTGAGAGGGAGTTCCTGTCACACCCTCTTAGCTTAATGGTTTCCCAGGCATCGCATGGGTACCCTCAACGAAGAGATGTTTCTAAATGGCAGAGCCTGCAACACCACCACCGCGCCCCCCACCCCGCCCCGCCCCAGCTTCCTTATTCTTGGTGACAGCCTACCTGAAATTAATGTCATGACCCCAGCAGCAGCTCCAGTTAGTGGAGCACAAATCGTGTGCCTGGTGGGGACTGTGCCCCCCACAATCTACAGATGGGGAAGTGACCTGGGGAGGAGAGAGCCAAGGGCTAGTATGTGGATATGCGCCCAGATCTAGCCAATTCCATAGTCTGGCTCTCTCTTTGCCAACATGACGAGGAAGCTCCTGATAGCCCCTTGTGCTCTACCCCAAGGGACAAGGACCTATGGCTACGTCCTTCCACCCGCACTGAAAGCAGCTGTGTGAGATGGGGGAGCTTCCTCTGCCTGGCCGCCTCTGGACCACACTGAAAAATCCAGGTACGGAGGGGTAGTGAACCCAGGAGGGATGTGTCCTTCAGACATACTAGATCTGCCTGGATGAGTTGCAGGAGCAGCAACTAACAGATGCAGTGATGCATCATGAGCCAAAAACATGACCAGCCATGCAAGCAGCCCATGGTGGGTCTGTTCTTGGGGGCCACAAGTACAAAAACAGGTCATTTCCCCCCTGGATCTTGTAGGGGACAAACGATGATGCACAGGGCCATGGTCTGATTGCTTCCTAAAGGCTGGGCAGAGACCAGGAGTACACTGGCCACAGAAGTGGATGTGGTACCGGGCCATGGAAGATATCGGTCTTGATTTCAGTTGGTCACTAATAGATCCAAGAAGGTCTCCCTACCTCAACACTTTTGATGGGGCACTGCAGGCTCTGTATCCAGCTCCATCCACAAAGCCAGGTACCCACTGAAGTTCCACCAAAGAAGTTTCCAAACAGGGAAGGGAAGAGTTTATTTGATAACCTGTGCGAGGGGCCTCAGCCACTAGGCCCACCTCCAGGAAGCTGAGGCGCTCGTCCTAAACTTTACATCGTTTATATGAATGGGGTGTGAAGGGCACGGAGTTCAGCACAGAAACTGGGAAGTAAATCAGGTGCTATTTATGGAAAGTCGAGGAACTGGATGGGTATATGCAGGAACTTCCACATTTTTCAGAGAAATGATTACCTGGTGGCCTATCTGAACATGCATGGCCTGGCACGCCCGCCTGCGCCTCTCCCACAGTTCTCAGAGCGACTACACCTGACTCATGCCTCCAGAGCCTGGTGCTGCGCTAGTTCACGGGCTCAGGGTATGAACTTTGGGTCTGCGAGGTCGAGGACAGAGATCTCATGTCAGGAAGTGCCCCTGGTCCAGCCATGTTCACAGTCACACCCATCGCTTTCACCTTCCTAAGACTGGCCTCATGCTTACTCCTGCGAGTAGCTCACAGTGAAAATGCCCCGTGAAATGGATTCTAGAAAGTCTTGGGTGGAGGACGGGCATCTCAGGATATGTGTGCATTTCCCCTCCACATCAAGCAGTTCTTATGAAAAAGAAGCAGGACCCCAACCCCTTGTACTTGGCAACCAGGGAAGGATACTTGACACAGTGAGCCTAGAATAGCCCCTTCTCTTCTAAGTGGGCTCTTTTCCCCAGAAGGAAGCCCTTGGAGGTTGGGGTGACTAGGAGGTTCTCTGGAGCCCAGCTGGAATGGAGGTGCAGGGGGGAGCCACCATCAGGTGAGGCGCCCCAGGAGGGCATCTAGGGAGGCCAGGAGGACACCTGGAAGAGGTCACCAAGTGGAAAGTTTCTTGAGGAAAAGAGCTGAGCCCTCTCAGAACCCAGAATCCTGAAAATCCTCACCATACTCTTCTGGGAGCAGTAAAAGGGAGAATTTGAAAAATGGAGGAATGTAAAAAAAGGATTCCTCAGTGGGAGACACAGTCACAAGCAGTGGGGGCAGGGAGGACCCAGGGGGACAGGGACTTTCCCTTGGGTGACAGCCAGTCTGCGGCTTGCAAGTAGGTCTTTTCTTTCTGTGCTTCTAGGGAGGGGCACAGGCAGGCCTGGAGGCCCAGCTGGGCCTGGTCTCCCCCTTACAAAGGTCATCTCCACCCCTTCACCCCAGGAAAGAGGAAGGTGACACCACAGCTCCTCTGGCTGTGGCTTCAGCCCCAGAAGGTCTCAAGACTGGAGGAATCAGAACTAGTGGCCTGTGGTCAGAGCTGGCTGGGGACGGTGGGGGTAGCTGCACAGGGACACACTGATCACTCTGTGCCTTTGCTCTGGGCCCTGCCCCAGAGGGGGCAGCAACTCTGCTGGGGAGGGTGTGCCCAGGACACCAGGGAAGGGGGCCACTCGCTGCTGTGAGCGCTGCAGCACTCGGGGAGGGCCCCCCACTTAGCAACTCTGGCTGACAAGCTCTGCAAACTGCTACTCCCTGCTGAGGTCGGGACCTGGCCTCCAGGGCGGAGTGGAGTGGGGAAGGATGGTGTAGAGGTCGTCCCAGACATCCCAGGGAGTGCTGACAGGTCAGACGGCCTCTGAGGCTGTGACCCCGGGAAGAGGTACCTAGCCAGCCCTGGCCAGACTCTCTGCCTGTCACACTCTGCTCCTCCGGGTGGGCCACAGATCCGGTCTTGCCATGACATTCCCCCTCCTCAGCTGCCTCAGAAGGTAAAGGAAACCCTCCTGAGCAGAAGACTTGGGTCCCCTTCGACCTCACCCAACAAATACCCTATCTGAGGGCCGTCTCGCCTTCCCTTCAGGGGGTGGCATGGGGGTCTCAGGGGGAATGATCTAGAGTCCCTGTCTCCACATCTAAAATGAGGGGGATAGTGTCCTCTCTTCTAAATTCAGAACTCTCTGGATCCTCGGAATGTGACCCTCTTGGAAACAGCATCTTTGCAGATGTCATCACTTAAGGTAAGGTCATGCCAGAGTAGGGTGGGCCCTGAATCCAATGGCTGGTGTCCCCAAAAGATAAAGGCAGACCCAGGAGGTCATGTGGCAACGGAGGCGGAGACGGAGTCGGGCATCCACAAGTGAGGACTGCTGGCAACCAGCAGAAGCAGGAGGGAGGCCTGGAGAGGATTCCCCTCAGAGCCTTCAGAAGGGACCAACCTGTCGCCATCTTGACTTTGGACACCTGGCCTCTGGAACAGTGAGGGAATGCATTCTGCGGGTGGTCATCTGTTCCGGCAGCCCCAGGAATCAAACACACCATCCTTTCTGTCCGTCTGTAAACCCACTGCTCTGTCAGGCTTCTGAACCCCACCCAACCCTGAAGACTTTTGTCAAGGCCACCAGAGATGGCCTGGATGCCAAAGCTGATGGACAATTCTCAGCCAGCACAGCACTTGACCTGGCATCACCTTGTCCTTCTGGAAGTCCTCTTTTCATGCGTTGTCCAGGCCACTACTCTCCCCTTGAGCCCCACAGCCACTCTGTCTCCTCTCCCCTTCAACCTCCATACCCTGAAATACAGACGTGGCCCAGCGCTCAGCCTCAGCCCTGCCCCCTCACTCCCTGGGTGATCTCATCAGGGGGCTCGGTCTTAAACCGCCCAGCTGTGGGTGACTGCCCCAGTGACCTCGATCCAGATTTGTAGAGCCACCAAGATGTGTGGAGTGAGAGTCTAAAACTTAATTCCCCTACCCTGGCCCAAGCCCTAGTCAGGCCACCTCTCCCCTGGATGACTGTCATGGTTCCTCCCCAGCCTCCCAGGGGCCACTCTCGCTCCCACCATTCATTTTGAGGCAGTAGCCAGAGCGATCCCATAAACAGGGCCCATTTATGCCCAACCAGGACTGGAAGAGACATTGAGAAGGCAAGAGAACGCTCTGGTGTTGTCTGGCATCGAAACCAGTGGCCAAGGAATTCATGGAATGGATCACAGCTGCAGACTAACAGGCACAACTTTCTACCCAGATCTTTTCCTTCTGCCTTTAAATTTCACTGACTCTCGGGACACCTGGGTGGCTCAGTGATTGAGCATCTGCCTTTGGCTCAGGTTGTGATCCCGGGGTCCTGGAATCAAGTCCCACATCAGGCTCCCCACAGGGAGCCTACTTCTCCCTCTGCTTGTGTCTCTGCCTCTCTCTCTGTGTCTCTCATGAATAAATACATAAAAATGTTTAAAACATTTTTTCCCCTGACTCTCCCTTGTGGGAGGCAGATTTGAGGCTTACCCTCCTGTCTCCTGGTTTGCCTGTCTCTCAAGTAAATCCTTTCTTTGCTGCATCCCAATGATGGTCTGTGCTGCCCAGGGGGGAGGCAGACTTGGCTTGGGCTACAGCATCACATTTCTGGGGGGCGGAGGGTCCTCATCATCAACCAAGAGAATCCAAGGTGGGCTCAAGCCATTTGGCACTTGGGAGTCTCCATCCCAGACTCAGTTCATAGGTGCAAATGTCTGCAACTCATTCTCAGGCCCGTTCCCTGCTCTGCTCCCCTCAACCTCCCCTCTATGTTTTCCCCAACAAGAAAATTTATAAAAGCATCCAACCTCCCATCGGATGCAGAGCTGACAGGGCATCTATTTCCAAGATGCACATCTGGGCCTCCAGGGCCATCCTAGCAGAACCTTTGCTGAGCCTTGCTCTGACTCAGCAGAGGAATGATGCTTGGTCGAATGTGCCCTGACTTGCCAGGTGAACAGGCCAGTCCCCTCCAGGCCGCTCGGGGCTCTGTGCTCTGTGTTAGAGCTGGCTATGTGAACGGAGAAGCCCAGCCAACTCCAACGCTGATGGACCTATTCCTGGAGGGGACAGGGGCTGCCCTGCTCTTGTCTCGACCAATGGTTTCAGTGACCGGGCAATGACACAGGGGCCCAGTTGTTCGTTCATCTGTCTGCACAGAATGGGCATTGACTGCACTGACTAGGGCTGTGGTCACTCCTCTGTCAGGGCCAGGGCTCCTGAGATCCTAGTCCTGGGCAAGATGTGCCTAGTTCTCCCAAGGCCTGCCCACCCCAGCCTAGGGCAGATTTGGCTGTGGACTTTCTACTACCGTCACCTGGGGTGAGAGACTCACAGAACTTGCTCTGCTGGTTCCTTAGATGATGAGGTTTGAGGTTATTTCCTTGGGGAGGCTACCTGCCTCTGCCAGGAGTCCCATGACCTAGGGGTACTAGGCTGCACAGGTGAGGTTATTGCCATCACTCAGCCAAAGCCAGAGGCAAGAAGAGAGGGAAAGGGGGGGTGGTGGAGGCTTCCAAAGAGAAGCGTTTAAGAGTTCCCTCTGCCTTATGTCCCTGGATATTTTCTCTGATATCTTCCAAGGCTGAAGTAGAGAAGAGCCATGGGAGAAGCTGAAGTTCTGGAGGCTTCCAAGACCAGAGTAAGCATCTGTGCTTCGACCCCAGCAGGGCCTTCCCTGAATGCTCACGTGGCCTATGGGGTGCCAGGTCAGACCTGCCTCATAGGGATGGTCAACACAAGGCTGGGCAAAGCTTTCTGCACCTTTTTTCAGGCTGGGCTCTGCAGATGGTAGAAAGGATCCAAGAAAGAGTAAGGGTCAAACGTGGGGATAGATAGTTTTGGAAGCCTAGGACCTCCTGCTACCATGGGGTCCCAGCCCCGAAGCCACACAGCCCTCCACCTCCTACACTAGGATAGTATCACCACATGGCTATTTTCACATGTGGTCTGAGAAAGGCCACTCCCTTTCCCAAAGGAAAGGGTGGAAATCACTGCTGATTCAGCCTGTTTCTAATCTACACGCTCCAAGGCCTCCTGACGTCATGACTGAACAAGCCAGGGGACTGTGGTCTAAAGGAGCCAACTCAGAAGCCTCCAGCACCAGAAGAGACTCTAAACCTGTCTAATGAACAAGAGAGGCTATTGGCTTTCATTTATGTAAGAGGTCCTCGTACCCTCAAAACTGCAAATCCAAGCCCAATAATATGCTGGCTACTGTACTAGAATTTGGTCAACAACAGATCAAAATTAGAGGTAGATCAACCAGAAACAAAGAGCAACTACCCATGCATCTATCCATCCAGCCACCCACCCATCCATCCATCCATCCCTTCATCTATCCATCCATACTCCCTTATCTATCCATCTATCCATCCATCCCTTTATCCACCTATCCCCCATCCAACCATCCATCCATCCATCCATCGATCCACTCATTCTCTATCCATCCATCCCTTCATCTATCCATCCATACTCCCTTATCTATCCATCTATCCATCCATCCCTTTATCCATCTATCCCCCCATCCATCCATCCATCCATCCATCCATCCATCCATCCGTTCATGAGGTGCTTGCTATCAGATAATCTGGCAGATTCCAGCTAGAATTCTTCATTTAAGCAGAGGCAGGCAAGAATAGCCTCTGAGGATCCGAATATGCTGGGATATCTACTTAAAGACGTTTTAGTTTCAATGACTGTAAACTTTTGATCAGGAGCAGCCAGGACCCCAGGACCACAGGAGGTCCGAGAACACTGCCACCATTGGACAGCACAGGACACTTACGGTCAAGTCCATTCAAGTAGCGCATGCGGATCTCACAGTGGCCCCAGACGGCGCTCACTACAGGATATAGTTTTTTGCCCTTGAGTCCTCGAAAAGCCACTCCCATGTACTGTCCGTCCACAATGAAGCTCAGAGTCCCGTCATCCATGTCCAGGGCCACGAGGAAGGAGTCGGGGACAATAAATGTCTCATCCGGCTCCAAAAAGGCCGGGTATGTTTTGCTTGGTTGGTTTTTGCCATCATGATAGAGCCGGTTGCGCCCTAAGTCCCAGCCCCAAGACTCATGGTTGTTCCCCACGAGGGTTGTGTACCCGACAGAGTGCAGGGGGGCATCTGCTGTTGCCACCCCAACCACAGCGTGTGTGCCCCGCTGCCTCATGGCCCACGTGATCTGCCAAACATGCAGCCCACGCGTGTACCCAACTTTGCCCCTGATAGCATCTGTACTCTGGGCCACCGGATGCCGGTGAAAGATCAGCTTGTCGTCCTCCTTCACAAAGACATTGAGCGATCGGTCATTGTTATTCCATGAGTGGAGCAGCTGGATGTCGTAGGACACAGGGGGCATGTCTAGCAGCAGGTCCAGGCGGGTGGGCTTGCAGTAGTCCAGGCCCTGGAGCTCCTGCTTCAGGGGCCGGTACGTGGGGTCCCTCATGTCCACGGTCTTGATCCCTCCGGTGACCTTCTGACCCATGTTTGCCTTTGGTTTCACCTCTGCACTGAGTCCCAAAGCAAACTCATCAATTGTGGGGCCTTCCGTCCGGTTTTCCAATGAAGCCCAGATCAGTCCTAAGGAAGGTTGGTAGGCGGCCTCTGGGGACTGTAGGGCCCTCCGTGGTGCCTGATGGAAGGAAAGAGAAACAGGCTGGATGAGCAGGGGGTGCGGGAAGAAGGGGAATAGAGTAATTAGGAGTATGAGGCTGCCCACGCAGGCACATCCCAGCTACCTGATGCAAGGCAGGCCGCAGCCATGGCTCTGTCGCCACAGCCATACCACCAGGAAGGCGACAGGCTGTCCATCTGCAGTCGGCAGGGAGAGGTGGGCTGAGGGGCCGGCCACCACGCTCAGTGGTGTTGGCTGTACGGCACTCACCTAACCCTAACCCCAGTTTCTCAGGGGAGAAGGCCCAGTTGGCATGGATCTTGCATCAGCCCCAAGGCAATGGGTGTCCTCCTGGGTCAAAGCAAGGGGAAGCTGATTTCCCTTGCCTGCAGTCTGGAGGGAAGGTGAAGCCATAACATGCAACAGAAGTGGCCAGACCTCGTTTCCCAGCCCCTCTTCTCTCCTAGCACCGCCGCTTCCAAGGGTTCATGCCAGGGAAGGGGACCCTGGTGTAGGTAGAAAGCTCACTTGGGGGCTTGCATGGTACTCAGCTGGAAGGCCTCGGGGTCTCATGGCTTGCGGTTCCCTGAGGCCACAGGGAACTCCCCAGCCAGCCCTGTGACCCTCCTGGGCCAGGGGTACCAGTGATACTCTTCCCGTGGCCCCTGGGCTGTCCCCTGATCAGGTGAGGACAGAGCTCTCACCCTCCTCCCTCAGGTGGTTCTGAACAACACTTAGAGGACCCCCACTTGTCCGTACCTGTACCCTTTAACCAGCAGCCGTTACTTGGCCCCTTGGGTGCCAACAGCCCATCTTGCGGGGAAGTCAGACCTCTGGACCCCTTGTTCCCACTCTGACTTCACCATCCCGTGGCTCCTCGAAGGGACGTCAGGGCCATGGGACTGGAGGAGAGATCTCACTCCATCTGTCCCGGTGTCTCTGCTGGCAGTGCCAGGAGAGTTACCTCCAAGGATGAGGGTCTGAAATGTGGGGCTAATCGACCACCCCCACCACACCTGTCCCGGTGTCCGGCCTTGGGTGAGGGAAAAGAATAGGTCATTTGGTTTCCGTTTTCTTCCCCACAAGATTTTATTTATTTATTCATGAGAGATAGAGAGAGAGAGAGAGAGAGAGAGAGAGAGGCAGAGACACAGGCAGAGGGAGAAGCAGGCTCCCTGTGGGGAGCTCAATGCAGGACTTGATCCCTGGACCCCAGGATCACAACCTGAGCCAAACGGAGCCACACAGGTATCCCTTTCTCAAAGGTTTTAAAAGAAACTCTTGAGATCGTTCCTAGGAGCGCTCAGGTGCCTTAGGTGAAGAGGGCACAAAGGAATCTGCTGGGGGTTACTGCGGGACTCCCCTCTGTGGTGGCAGGGAAGAGCACCTGCTGGGAGATGAGGGCCGCTGGTGGTGCAAGGGAATCCGGGAGAGAACTTCCCAGCGGGGCCAGGAGGAGGGAAGGGATCTGCAGTGGGCTTGCTGTCTCTTGTGGTCGGTCTCCCAGCCGACCCTGAGCCGCCTCCCGCCCCTGGGACCACATCTTCAGGGCAGCCAGGCCTCTGGGAGGCTGGCTCTCGGCAAGATAAGTGTCCCTATGTGGGAGCACTTGGACGCACCGCCCCCCCCCCCCGCCCCCTCATTGACCACATCCAGCTTCTCACCCTCCCCTTTCTGCTGTGGAATGGAAGGCTCACTCGCTCCCTGAGGCATGGTCATTTTTTCAGAGACTCCTAGTGTCAAATGTATGCAAAGCTGGTATAGAGCAGAGGTGTCCGACTGCAGCTAGAGGACCATCCCAGTTCTGGAAAGTTCTATGGAGATCGTGACCTTAGTCCTGGATCCCCCAGGACAATACCAATTTCAAGCCTTCAGGCTCATTGACTCCTGAGAACCATCAATACTTTTAGGACTTGCCTGTGGCCCTGCGGGGACATCCCGTGGCTTTGGCACCTGCTTGTCTGGCTGTATGGGGGTGGAGAGATCTGGGGTTTGGGGGGTGCAAACATGGTCCTTGTAACTACAGACTGGGAGCCGCCTGGCTGCAGCCTCCCCAGACTCCATTCGAGTATCTTCCTGAGCTGGTGTGGGGCAGTTCTTAAAGTCAGAAGCACCCATATCCATCTCTGCCAGGACACCTCACTCTGGCCGGTGCCCTGTGACCTCTCAGTGCAGGAGGACCCTGTGGGGACCCAGGTCAGCCCTCTGGAGGACAGGGAGGGAGCTCTCAGGCCCCTGAGCTGAGACCTGTACACATATAACTCCTATCTCAGCTAGACCAGGGATCGGAAACTTCCCGTGTACAGGGCTAGACGGCAAATGTTTTAGGCTTTGTGGCCAGGCAGCCTCAGCGGAACCACCCAACTCTGCCTTGTGGTGTGAAAGCAGCCACAGACAGAGCATAAATAAACGAGCATGGCCAGGTTCCAATAAAGCTTTATTTATAAGAATAGGCTGCTCCCCAGTCAGCCAACCATTGAGCTAGACAAGGGGCCCGGCATGTCATCTCCCCCGATGACAGAGCACTGCAGAAGGCAGGGGATGGAGGTGGGGAGGAATCTGATGGCTGCGAGGTCAGTCCAGCCTCGGAAGGAGCCGTCAGAAAAGACGGCATAACATCCCGGTGGCACCTCGGCTGTCTGTTGAGGCCAGTTCTGCAAGCTCTCCCCGCTCCACGGCCCCCTGGCCAGTCCATTGACATGGCCCTTGTGCTAAGCTCCCGCCCTCTTGGGCCATGACCCAGGGGACTGTCCAAGAGGTGGGGTCCTTCTGTCCCTGGACCACCTGACCTGGAGTAGCAGGAGCCCCTGGGAGGAAGGGGCGCAGGTAAAAGTGTCTGCAGCAGTGCGGGTGGCTCCCACGCAAGGGCACCCAGAGCCTCACCAGGGAGCACGGCCCACCCACTCTGCTGCTTCTGGGCCATCCTGTTGCAGTCACCCCAAGTGGGCAACCACAGTAGCAACCCAGGCCACTCTTACCTTGTCTGTCACCTGCCTCTTCCCACCCTGCATTCACGCTACAGTCAGAGCCGACACTTTCTTCTCGTAGACCTCCTGCTGTCCATACCTGGCCACCTCCTTGCCATGCAAGGCCATTGAGGTGGTCCAGCTGCCCCTCCTTCCTTCTATTTTTAAATGTGGCCGCAGAGATCTGCCCTTCTGTGGGTCTCCAGGAGCCCTGCCAGCCCCTTCTTGGGGAGAGCCGTAGGGTGCCCCCCCACCACGGCCCCTGACCAGACGCCTCCCCAATCGCACCTCCCTACTTTGTTCTCCTCCACCAGCACTGCTCCTGAGGACAGGGATGGCTCTGCTGCTGCTGCCGCCACCACCCATCAGCCACACTCAGCCACACACAAGCTCAGAGCAGCAGCGGCTGCGGTGTCGGGGCTACTGGGCAGGAGGGAGTGAAGTCCCGACAGTGCCAGGCTGCGGCTCCTTCACTCCCTCTGCGGGAGTTCCTGTTCAGAAAGCTCACACACACATTAGCCTCGGGGTCCCCAAGGCCACACCTGCCTGCCCTACTCAGGGCCGTCCCAAGCCAGCCCTCAAGACAAATTCCTGGTGTACACCTGTCCCGCGCTGCCAACCTCTGATTGCCCAGGTAATAGCTTGCTCCCCCTGCCCTCAGCCCCTGGTGCTTTCCAAGGCCCAGGGCACACCTGGAGCAGGGGTGAGAAGGGGCGACCTGAGGCTCCAGGATGGGGGTAGGGTGGAGATTTTTGGACTGGGTGGGTGGATTGTTACCCTCCTCAGCAGCACAGACGCAGCAGAATGGGTGTCTCAAGGAAGAGTAAGAGTGCATTGTGTACACACACACACACACACACACACACACACACCTGTGTGCACACAGGCACTGAAATGGAAGCAAAGTAAAATATGTTCAAAGGAGCTCTACCCGGAGGACAATTCTTGCATGTTACGTGGAGTCGACAAGTCATTCTGGGTTGGGAGCTCTTAGTGGCATTTTTCTACAGGTAAAAGTAGATTAAAGACTCCAAAGGGCCCAAGGAGAAAAATAACCATACAAGGATGGTTCGGAAAGTGCACAAGAGGAAGGACACTCTACACAACTGTCAGAGAGTGTGAAGTCGTAACACAGAAGCATGCCTGATTGGGGGTCAAGTCCTAGAGCCAGTAAGGTCGTGGGGCTCAGTGTGGTCAAAGTCACCCCGTACGGTTCCAGAAATGCCATATGAACAGCTTCCTCACTGGGAAGGGCAGGCAAGCTGCCCCCCACCCCCCACCGCACTGCCACAGGCGTCTCCCTTGTCAGTTGGGCCACATGGTTGTCGAGGCGCGGGTCACCAGGATTGAGTGTGCCCCTGAGGCTCCACTCTTCACGCTCCACTTCCCTCTGCTCCTCTGCTCAGCCCGGTGCACCAACCTCCCCCCACCCCCCTCCCAGGCCCAGCACAGCACTGGCCCCAGTCCCCAGGGGGACAGAGGAGAGGACCTGCCCCCAACATCAAAGCCAAGCTCGAGGTTGTGTCTGTCTCAAGCACTGGAGGGCTGGGAGCGGGCAGTGGAGGAGCACCCAGTGCGGGGGACGCAGGAACCACAGCCACCGGGCAGGGATACCTGTACTTCATACACTGGCTTTGTGAGCTGACCTGTTTTACCCTCAAGAGGGACACAGAGAGACATGAGCAAACACACCTTAGAAGCTTTAAGATGTTGCATTTACGTACAATCTCGTGGATAATTTAAAAGCTCTGGGACTAGGGGTGGGGGGGTTGGGGGTGGGAGCAGAGAGAGAGGGCGTCTGCTGTCAGGCCAGATGCCACTAAGGCCTATGGTCTGACCTGTGGGGGGGACCCCTTCCCCTCTCTCAACAACCCCCATCTCTCTCTCACTAATGCTACATATGCATCATCTTCGATGGGTCAAGTCAGTTCATGGTTCATTGCACAAGGGGATGCCTCCCCAACCCTCCAATGGGCAAAAGCATCCCTCCTACTATCCCTTGCAGCTGCCATGGGCTGGGTGACCTGTGGCTCCAGGACTTATCCTGTCCATAAAGGAATTCCAGGTGGACCCCCTGGATTCTAAGCAGACAAGTTTCCAAAGCCTCCGGCTCCCACTGCTGCTACAGAGAGCCAAATTTAGGTGGTCTCAGTCCCGGATCAGGGACCAAGGCTCCTGTCACAAATGCCCGCTTTGGAGAGAGTTTGCTCGGGCCACAGCTCTCCATAGGGAGGAACACTAGAACCTCACAAACTATCTTTCCTTTCGTTTCTCAGGCCCCTCCGGGTATGCTCTTCTGTGCCCTCAGATGGCAGGGAGGCCAGATCTGGAATTGGTAGCTGTGCAAGGAAGGATGCCCAGAACTACATACGGATCCCTAGGGGGTGAGAGGAGCCAGAAGCATCCTCATGGTGCACTGCTGGGGCAGGGGGGTGTCTGTGACCTGGGCCAGGGCTCCATCTTAACCCCAGGTCTTTAGTGATCTAAGGCAGCAATTCTTTATCAAGGGGAAGGGAACAGATACAGCATATCTGTGTCTCCCGGGCACACATGGCAGGAGAACGGTGGTCGGATGTGCCATGTTCTCACTCCACGGGTCAGAGTGAAGGGATGCTGGCAGAGTGCCATCAGTGAGAGGGGACAGGGAACCACGTGGGATGCACAGGGTTAAAAAGGTTGGGAAGGAACTCGAGAGAACGTGGGGGAAAGTCACTCACACACAGGTATGGGGGTGTGTCCAAGACATGCCACAGAGCAACCCCCATCCAGGTGTAAAACGCCCAGCAGTCCCCCGGCAGGTGCTCTTCCAGGGTCCTGTCTACAAAACCCAGGAGCTCTGCAAAGGGACATGCTCCCTGCCCTATGACCACACAGCCCTGAGAAGACAGCCCCTCGGACTGCTGGCTGATAAATGTAACGTGATGCTCTTACATTTTAAAAAGTAAATTGGAGAATGTGATCCCATTTCTGTAAGAACAGAATTTAAGAAGGTTCTATCTGTGCACATTTATCTGTTTGTAGACATGGAGAAAGGGCTAAATGAATAAACATCAAACCTTTCACAATGGTTAACCCCGGTGGGGGGGGAGGTGAGAGGGAAGATTTGTTCACTTTGAACAGTTTTTTTTTTTTTTTTTTATGAGGCTCCACATCCAGCATGGAACCCAATGCAGGGCTTGAACTCACTACCCTGAGATCAAGACCTGAGCTGAGATCAAGAGTCAGACGCTTAACCACGGAGCCACACAGGGGCCCCGACTTTGAACGTTTTTTGAATTGAAATTTTTTTAAACGCAAGTGTTACTTTGGTAATGAAATGATTTTTAAGCGTGCGAGAAAAGAATAAAGGCTGGAGAAATACTGACAGTACACTTCCATCAACAAGTGGTTCCCAAAGCAATTCCTAGAGGCTCTCCACTCGTGTCACTTCGTCTAAAGCAAGCACAGGATAAATGTTTTGATTTACGCAGGAAGATACACAGGAAGGATCCAGAGTCAGCAGAAGGGCTTTTAAAATAAAGGGTAGGGATCCCTGGGTGCGGCCCTGGGGCCATCCCAAAGAGGGACGTTATTCCTACAACGATTTCCCCCAAGACTTCCAACTGCACTGCTTCCAATTGGCAATTTTAATTTGCCCAGTAAAACCAGGGTAGCTACTAGTCTCCACTGCCCCAAACAAGAACAGAACTGCTCTGTCCCAACACCTGAGACCCATGGCGGCTGCACCCTTGTTCTGTGCTCAGTGAAGGCCAGGTGAGGAAGGAGCACCTCAGCGGGCAGAGACTGGGGAGGGACCAGAATTTCAACCCTTGGCTCCCTGAGCTCAGCACCTGGCCGCAACGCTATACTGTCCCTTGGCTTAAAGCCACAACTCTGCAGTTCCACTTTCAAAAAAAAAAAAAAAAAAAAAAAAAAAAGCACTTTGGAGTCAACTGGCCCCGGAGCCCACCTCCACTAAAAACTACCCCTCTGCCTTCTTTAAGGACAAGTCTGTTGAATGGGCAGTAGTCTCTGACGGAGACACATCCAAGGGGACCGGTGACAAATGCACGGGGTGGGGGGGGGAGGGGAGGGCACACACACACCTCCCTTTTAGCTCAAACCCCCTCAGTGTGTCCGACTGACCCCAGAACAGTAAAACCATTGTTTTGACCCAAGACGGGGAAAGAATGAAATTCAGGATGTGGAACAAGGTGACCTATTTATAAAGCCTCCTTTCACCTGAAGATCAAATAAACTCCCTCCCTCCGCCTCCCCACCTCACACATCGGTGGTTGCAAGCCCAGAATTTTGCAAGAGAAGCATGCCCAGGAGCGGTCTGTTATTAGATCAGAATACAACCTCTGCAGCCTGGCTGAGTGGCTGCCTGGCTCTGCCTGCTAATTAGGGTGTCGTGCTCCTGTGAGCCAGGACTCGGAACCCTCTTTGGTGGGGGAGCAGGCGCGGGGTGTCCGCCATGTGAGCCCGGCCACGAAGCCCCTGGCACGGGTGTCACCACCAGCAGGACAAGGCCATGTGGTTACAGTCCCCTGCCCCATCCCATCTGCCCGCTTGAGGAGAGATGCCTGGGAGCACCCAGGACAGCTGTGTGCTTCTCAAACAGGGATATAAAAGTAAGTCTCCCTTAGAACCACCAACAAAAAGTATTGGTCCCTTCTGGAAAGTTCTGACAAGTGATTTTGGAGAGAAAATCCTGCACGGTCCAGAGCTCTAGCCTCTGACCTCAAAAGACCAAGAATGCACCTGCTGTAAACACCTACAGAAGGACCCAAATTACTCACGGCACTTTCAGAAAGGGCGCAGATCAGTTGAACCTTGCCCCTGGGAAATCGGCATTACATTCATACAGAGACTAAAAATTAAAATAAAGAGTCACGACTGCAGCCTGAGGCAAGGTTGTGACGGCAGCAGCCTGTGCTTAGTTCGGATGAGAAGCCTTGTTCTTGGAGGGACCTCAGTGACACACAGTGACACATGGGGACCTGACCAAAAGTTTACAGGGAGCTGCAGATGAGCCTACACTGGGGGCTGGGCGTCCATCAAACTGGGCCTGGCTGGTACCCCAGAGACAGGGAGCAGGAGGGCAGGGCAGAGAGCTGCACTCGGCCAGCTCCACAGGGACAGCCCACAGGAGCCCAGGGGAAAGGCCGGGGTACACGGGGCTGAGGGGCAGAAACCTGCCACCCCCAGGAGGATCTGGGGGCCTCAGCGGTGAAGCCTACTCTCCCTGACACAAGTGCCCGGAGGAGCCTCTGCAGGAAATCAGGGTTCTCTCAGGAGCCCTGGCATACTTCTAAGATACCAGTTGGCCTGCTCACCCCAGAGACTGCGGGCCTGGAGCGATACCCCTGCCACCTGCCCCCATCAGGGAGGCCCCAGGAACAGAAGTCTGACCAAGCCCAGGCTTTAGCCTGGAAGCCTGAATGGGAGCAGGTGACACTCTGGCCTCCTCCGGTGGGATTTGCCAGCTGGGAAAGGCCTCCTCTGGAGGGGTCCCTTGAGACTCGGTGGGCTGGCTGCCAGGGGAGTTAGAAGGCTGGTCTGCTCATCCTACCCTGCGACCCAGGTGATGCTCTCAAACCTCCTGGGGGCAGAAATGGTGTGGGGGGGAGGCAGCGCTCATCATTTCAATGTGGAGAAGCTAAAGTGCTCAACATGGCATCGGGCACACACAGTAGGTACTTACTACATGCTGCACCCTGCCTTCTCCCGTTCCCTCTTAACACCAGGGGACATGGATGGAATCTTGAATGTCTAGTGCAAAAGAGCACTGAGCCAGGGGATACCAGGCCACTACCAGTTATGGCCTTAATGGGCAGTCCAAGGAGCCCAGTCCCACCCAGGGGGCGTCTTGGGAGCGGCTTGATGTGCAGACACCGTCCACCACACTGCCCGAAGGAGGTGGGGAGGCAGGAAGCCCCAGGTGGGGATGAACAAAACTCCAAATTAAATAATGTGAATTTCTTAGGTCAGGACCAGGGACAGAAAGTCCCAAAACTTTTCTCCAGCAGGAGGTAGAGGCTGTAGGGATGTTCTACGATGATGCTCATGATAGCTATGGTGAGCTCACCCTGAGCTATGATGATGCTCAGGGGTGGTTCTCAAAGTGGGGTCCCCGGATCAGGAGGTCAGCATCACCTGCTGGTGAAGCAAATGCTCGGGCCCCACCCCTGACCCACAGAACAGAAACTCTGTAGGTGGGGCCCAGGGGTCTGCGTTCCAATGAGCCCTCTGCATGATTAGGAGGCTGCTGGTTCAAATGAATTATGGCTCAACATTTTGGACTCTTGAATCCATGTGAAATAAGAACTGCCAGGCTCAGATTTACAACACCATTTTTTTAAGAACTACTTGTTCTATCTTGATTTGAAATATTTCAAGTGTCATACATGCTCATAAGAAATCTCAATCCAGAAACGTAAAAAGTGTAAATTACAGTGTCCCCCTCCCACTGGGGGTCAGTTCACTACGGGGAAAGGATCACACCCACATGCTACTCCCCAGTTGGCTTTTTCCAAGTCATAGTATATTAGCTCCTGTGTCAATTTTATGTGTTAGGAGCCATATGTTATTCCATCATCATAATCTGTCACTTGTCTCTAGAGATGAATGTGTAGGTTGCTTATAGTGATGGTCATGTGTGGGGTTAGGGATTTCTCCTTGGCAGGGTGGCCTGAGACCAGCTTCCTCTCACTAGTTCATGGCTACCTCTTCTCTCATCACTCTCGAAGTCTTGGACCTCAAGGCCCCACCCTACTGTCCATCTTTAGCAGAAGATTAAATGTCAAAGGAACCTCCGACTGGGCTTCCTGGTCTTGGGACTGGCCATGGTGCCTGGAAGGTGCTCAGATTTCTGCATAGCTAGCTGGAACAACTTCTTAACCCACGATGGCTCACGGACCTCCTCCTCCTCTCCTGTCAACCTGGGAAGTTCTGAACACCATCTGGGCTGCCATCTTGACAAGAGGGGCTCAGCGAATCCAAAGGCAGCAAATAAACCAATCCTGAACTTCCAGGCTGGCAGAAGGGTCCAGGTGCCATACCCCCATGGCAGCAGCTTGTCGCAGGGAGGGCAAGGAAGGACGTGGCCTCCCCAAGCTGAGACTTCTTGGGAATATTACACAGCCATCCAAGATGCTGGCTGGAAGGACCACTGTTCAAGGGGCAAGGAGAAAGGTCTGTGATTTCAGATGAAATGAAGATCACCAACTGTATCTGCCCAAAGAGTAAAATCTAGAACATACTATAGAGGCATGCGTGGGAAAAGAGATGACAAGGAAGCCAGAAAACTGAAAATGTGGCTGTGTTTAGTGTGAATTTCCCTTTCTTTCATATTTCCTTACTGTTGTTTTATTATCGTTGCAAAAACATACATGGATGAACTCACATGTCTGTCAGTAGATGAACGGGTAAACAAACTGTGGATTACACATACAATGATGGAACATTATTCAGGCATAAAGAAGCATAGAGGATTGACACAGGCTACAACATGGATGGATCTTTTTTTTTTTTTTAAGATTTTATTTATTTATTCATATGAGAGAGAGAGAGAGACACAGAGAAACAGGCAGAGGGAGAAGCAGGCTCCATGCAGGGAGCCTGATGTGGGACTCGATCCCAGGTCTCCAGGATCAGGCCCTGGGCTGAAGGCAGCGCTAAACCGCTGAGCCACCCGGGCTGCCCACATGGATGGATCTTAAATGAAATACTTGATGCTGGGTGAAAGCAGCCAGACATAATAAAAGATCGCATATGGCATGAGCCCACTGTTATGATAAAGCCAGAAGAGTGACTCCATAGAGACACTATGCATGTTGGTGGTTGCCGGGGGCTGGGGAAGGTGGGGAGAAGTGGGAGTGACTGCTAAGGAGTTAGGGCCTCTTGTGGTGGGGGAATAAGAATGTTCTGGAACTAGTCAGAGAGTGGTTGCACAGTATCATGAATGTACTAAATGCCACTGAATTGTACTCTTGAAAACCGTTATGTGAATTTCACCTTGACAAACAAAAAAAGCACAAATGGATGACAGATGCCCACCTGTCCAAAGTGCACACGGCAGGAGGTGGGTGTGGAAGCGGCGAGGAAGGCCAGGAGCCGAGGAGGTCTGGCAGGTGGAAGGAGGCCTGTTCGCCTGGGTTACACACAGGGCCATGGCCAACAACATTCATATGTGGGGAGTAAGGAGCCTTCTAGAGCTGGGCCGCTGCTGCTCAGTGCTCTGCTCCCCACCACCCCCCTCTTTCCTCCAAAAGAAAAAGTGCAGAGCTGTGGTTTGGCAGACCTGCTGCCTGGACACAGCACCTGTAGATCGAGTTTCTCTGGAGGAATCTGGAGTGTGTGCCTGCATCTCTGTGCCTGTACCCAAAATGTGGTGTGGGGAGGGGTGACAACACATGCAGGAGCACCCTGCCCTGAAGATGAGCCTATGGAAGGACCCATGTCACAGTGATCACTGTCTGCGCTCTCCCCACTTGGGGAGCGAGGTGGGACAAGGAAAGCCTTCCTAGAATTCCCAGGCCCCTGCTTTTGCACAGAGCAAGTCAACACCCCAAGGCCACTCCAAATTGGCAGAGGTCCTACTTTGCGATACCAGGAAACCATTCTCGCAGCTCAGATCCTGCTCACTCCCTCTGCTGATGACGCTGGTGCCCGCCTGCCAGCTGCGATGCCACACCACAGGGCTTTGGCCCAGGCTGGGGCATGGTTTGACTGGACCTGTCACCACATGAAAACCTGTTCTCATGGGTTGAGTTTCTGTGTTCTCGTGAGGATTATTGCTCACAGACCTGGAAAGACCTAAACCTCCTGGGCCAGGTGCCAACATCTCCCACCGACCCTCTGCGGCTGGACTCACTCATATAAAACATGGAAAGTTGGGCAAAAAACAACCACCCTTAAGGTCTATGTGCATACAGAGGTGTTACAAAATATCCAGGTTGCATACTCATCTGCTAGGCCCTGGGGGGCTGGGGAGCACAAGCTTCCCAAGACCCTTTCCTCGTTTCTTAGTCCCTGAGTACCTCAACTAAGTGGAAAACTCAAAAGTATAGGCTGCACATGGTTGGTGTTTAGGAAAGTAGGAGAGTGCCCCACATATGCTGCCAGAGAGCATCTTCCCCCGGTGGAAAGTGGTAAGAATGGGCAAAATTAGCAGGACAGTCACCACAGAAGTGATCCAACCTGAGAGGTGGTCTATACATGTTGAGCTCATGAACACTTGGGAAACAGCCAAATCCAAGTAAGGTTTAAGGTCAGAATTCATTCCAAAAATATTAAGCACCTACGATATACATAGTAGAAACCATTGCCTTTGTGGAGCTTAGTCTAGTGTGGGGGGGGATGGATAGCAATCATTTGAACAACTCATGCAGGCTTCAAGGACAAAGGTTTTTATCTGTTGTGCTCACTGTGGCAGCTCCCATGCCTAGAACAGTGCCTGGGGCAGAGTAGGTGCTCAATAAATAAGTGCTGAATGAGTAAATATCTAATGCAGGGTCAAGTAATACAGGTCAAAGAAAAACAAGGCAGAGTAGTGAGGACAGAGCAAGGGATGGGAATAGGTGGTAAGGGAAGGTTTCTCTGATACTGTGATATATGGACAGAGATCTGGATGAATGAGGGGAGAAAGCATGAGCCTGCTCCAGAGGAAGAGCATTTTGGGCAGAGGGAACAGCTGGTGCAAAGGCCCTGAGGTGGAAGCATGCTTGGTATGTTGAGAGAATAACTGAGGGGCCATATGGCTAGAGCCCAGGGAGGGGAGGCTGTGGAAGGAGGCAGGGTAAGAGCTCTGCAGATGGCAGGCACACAGGCCCTGTGAGCCAGAGTAGGGACTCTGGATTCTGTCTTCAGTGTGATGAGAAACCAGCAGAGGGCTTTGAGCAGGCAGGGGGCACAGTCTGACTTCTGCTCTAACAGGATCCTGTTAGGCTGCTGTGTTGAGAAGAGGTTGTTGGCAGCCAGAGTGGAGGCAGGGAGACCAGCTGAAGAGTCAATGCAAGGATGTTGCTTGAACTTGGGAGGGTGGTAGAAGCAGTAGGATCCAGAGCGTAACCAAAACGAATTATAACCCAATAGGTGACATTAGGCCTTGTCTAATGAAAGGGCTTGTTGGAGAAAGGGCTTGTTTAAAAAAGCTAGTGGTGAGTGAGGACACAGAGTCAGAGCCTGGGAAGATGGCGGCCTAACCTATGTACCCTCTTGTTACATCTGCCTCGATGGGGACAGCAGATATTGGTTATAAAACAGGAGGGCCATTCAACAGGTTTCCCTGAGCTCTGGTTCTATGCTTCCCATTTGTCACCTTCAGAGGCGAACACAAATCTTTAGCACACCTGACTGTCCTACTCCTTACTGTATGTAAACAAATTACCTCAGGTTTATACCCCAGTCTATGTGAGTTTGTTAGCTCTCTCTAAACTACATCCAAATTGGAAACACTGGGGGGAAAAAAATCCAGTTCCCGAATCTACAAAATGTGGATGGACCACAATGACCCCAAGGGCCCAGATGGCCCCCTTGGGATCATCATCTGAGTAGCCCCAGTGCCTCCATCCAAGACTTCTTGGAACTGCAACGGGGTCAGTCAAGGGCAACTTGTTTACCAAGTGCCTACAAAGATGGAGAAGACACAAGCAGTCTGGAGTTGGGCCACTTGGGTTTAAGCTTCAGCTCCATGAGCTGGGAGACCTTGGGCAAGCTCTCGCCCTCCTCTGAGCCTTGCGTCCTCCACTGGAATGATAGGGGCATGACTGCTTGGCACCAGGGCTTTGCTCTGAGGATCAAATGAGGAGCCCATAGAGAGCTTGGCACTTAATAAAGACCCAGCACTGGTGATGCATTTGTAATTTAGGGGTTTGAGGAGGAGGGAGGGAGGGAGGGAGGGAGGGAAGGAGGGAGGAAGGGAGGGAAGCTGGGAGGGTTTCTTGGGAGAGCATCTCTGGTAGCTCTCCAGTGGTGGAATGCAGTCATAGAACAACCCCAAAGAACAGAGCCTCAGGGTGTCCATGACTCAGCTCGGTGGCTGCCTCTGGCCATCTCAAGCTCATTAATGCAGGGAGAGGCCTCCTCAGGAAGCCCTCAGGTGCCAATGCCCCAAGGCCAGCAGTGGTTTTGCCTGCCTCTGCTGGACACTCCCTGGTGGCTCCCCAACAAGCCACCTCCCCTGCTGCGCCTGCTCCAGGGCGCGGTGGCAGCTGTGGCTGTCCTGGGCTCTGCTGAGGCCCTGTGGCCTCCGGCTGGGACACACACATCTGGAGAAGTTTCTTGGGGAAGCAACTTTGATCTGGGCTGAGTCTATCCTACATATCACATCTGAGAACACAAAAGGAAGAAAGGGGAAGTGGGGAAAAAGGGAAATTGGCCCAATATCCACTGAATGGGCTAGTGGGGCAGGGGGGCAATCAGGCCAGAGGGAGGAAGAAGCCAGGAGGGATGTGCTTGCTTCTTCAGCAAGCTTGTCTGAACAACTTTAGAAACGTGAGCCAGCCCAGGATCGGCCATCCGAGCCGAGCCAGGTCCCATGGGGCCCTGGGTCCCCGTGAAGGCTGCAGGTGCACCCCACAAGTGCACACCTCGACCACCTTCAGAAAGGTACTTCCTCTGCAAGCTGGACTTGCCGTGAAGTACAGGTGGCAGCAGGTAACCTTCACGGGGAGCCGGTGGGAGGGGGGGGCAGAGGATGTGGCCCGCCCCCCCCCCAAGGTCACAGCCACAGGAAGCTCAGACCGTAGACCCAGGTGTGGTGGGGACCCTGTGCTACCCCCCACTGCTGTGGCTGGGCCCCCCCCGGGACTGCCTTCCTGGCCAGGCAGCGAGTTTCCACAGCTGGAGGAGGACCCCAGCTCCTCTCCCGCCGAACACTGGATGTGTCTAGGGCAGTCCCAAGTTTCCGTTCCCATATCAAGAGCGCCTCTTTTCTGCTGAGGCAGCAGGACCTGCCAACAAAACAAGCGGCCAGGACCCACGGTTTTCCTAACACGACGCCTTCCCTTGAAGCGCAGCGAATCCCCGAGGTTTAACAGTATCGGCAGCTGGGCTGGTGGACGGCATCTGTGTGACGGCGGGCGGGGGCCCCGGCCGCCCCCCACGCGCCCTGCCCGGCCCCACGGCCTCTCCACCTCTCCCGACGGACAGCGCCCCTCTCCTGGCCCCCAACTGGGAAACCAGACACGACCGCGGCCCTGCACGCGGAGCAGTCCAACTCCTTCCCTGAGGACACAGCTGCTTTCGGGGCCAGGGACCAGCCACCCCGCGCCCCGCTTCTGGTTACACCTGCAGCTGGCTGGGAGTGCAGTCTCGGGCCCTCCCCAGGTGCCCTGCGCCCGGGCGGGGGGCTGAGGGGAGGCGGCAGAAGGCAAACGGAGGGGGGTCCAGCCTCTCCAGGAAGCGGTCCTGAACGTACCTGCCTCCTAACAAACCAAATCTAGAAGCCAACGAGTCTCACAGAAGTAACGGGGAAGAGTCTGTCACTGCCAGACCCACCGGAGCAGGAGCACCTGAAAGTGGCTGTAGATTCCCTGGCCCACACCTTCTAGAAGCCTCTGGCCACTTGGGGTCTGGGAAGACCCAGGTTTTGGTGACACTGTTCCAGCCCTTCCTCTGCTCACAGTCCGGCAGGGGCTCCCTTCTACCCACCCTCAAGTCCTCAGCTCTCCAAATATCCTCAATCCACCAGCGACCCACGCCAACCTTGCCACTGCTCTCTGGGAGCCTCACACTTTCCTGCGGCCACACATGTTGCAGTGCCGACCCCGTCACTTCAAACAACCCCACCTGCTGGAATCCAGTCCGCCTGTCTGTCCTGGCACTCTTGGTCACAGAGCCTTCCCGGGTCAGCCTCATGCACATCTCCTGCTCCCGCAAAAACCTCTGCTAGAATCACCTCCAGACCCTGGGTCCTGCCAGAACCTAGAAGGCAGGGCCTCTGTGGCCCCAAGTGACATCCTGGCTGAGGCCCACAACCCTGCCAGAGAGCCGCCCCACACAGCCCGCCAGCAAGTGGCCTCACAGTCTCCCGGACACCTACCGGCAGATCCAGAGTTCTGGAATGTTTGGGGCCAGGGGCTGCGGAAGGCGTTGGGAGAGAAGCCCACGGGCCCTCAAGGCTGGGGGAGCGGAGGAGGCAGCGCCCCCAGCCCTGCCAGCGGCCCGGGTCTGCGGGTCCCCCAGACCTCTCTCGCTGGGGCTGGATCAGCCCTGGCCTGAGTGAGCTCCACCGTCACCAAGGGGAAGCGGCCCTTGGTTACCACCGGCCTGGAGAACACAGAAGGCAAAACAAACAGTGGAGCCGCTCCTCCACTGACTCGCTCCTCGCTGCTGGGAACAATTACAAGGTTATAGGCCAGTTTTTAAAAGCCCTCCAGAAGGGAGGCTGTGGGCCCAATGGGAGGCCACTCTGTAACCCATTCCCTTCCTCCTGCTGCTGCTGCACCCTCCCCAAGAGCCAGGGAGCCTCCCTCCACCCCAGTCAGGGCAGCCCAGAAAAGCAAGGCCTGAAGTCACAGAGGAAGCGGGGCAGAGGCAGGATCTCAGGCAGACACTATCCCATTTCGAGGTTTCAAAATGACAGATGGGCCCGGCTTGGCAGCGGCTGTGGAGGTGACATCCCCAGACCCCAGTCCAGCCTGCAGGAGCAGCCTCATGACAGCACTGTCCCCTGAATCCCCTTCCCAGCCCCTCTGGCAATGACCAGCTCTCCTGTCCCCAAACAACTTGCCATGAAATGAACAGAAACTCACCAGCTTACTGGGCTCCAGCTGGGGCTGGCAGGCGATGGGCCAGGATGGCACCGAGGCCATGGCCAGACCCTCAAGGCTATCCTCAGGGGGTACTCCGGGCCCAGTCTGGGCACTGATCCCCATTTGCATCCTGTCAGAGGAGACCCAGAACTCCAGGCAGTTGGGTCACCCACGGGCAGAGGCACCTCTTGGCTGGGGCCTCAGTTATGTCCCAGGTCCCCAAGAGCAGAAATTCACAGGAGGGATACACTAGTGGAAATAGGGTAGGGGGGCAGCCCCGGTGGCTCAGTGGTTTAGCGCCGCCTTCAGCCCAGGGCGTGATCCTGGAGACCCAGGATTGAGTCCCACGTCAGCCTCCCTGCATGGAGCCTGCTTCTCCCTCTGCTTGTGTCTCTGCCTCTCATGAATAAATAAATAAAACCTTAAAAAAAAAAAAAAAGGAAATAGGGTAGGGGAAGAGCTGAGTGATATTCCTCACCCCAGTCTCAAGGTGTCCCCCAGGTGGTGGGGGAGGGGCCCATGCCCCCTCCCTCCCCCACTGTGGATTTATACCGAGCCTTTAATATCTTCCAGCAACCGATTCAAGCCCTGCTTTCTCTCCCTACTTCCACACTGAGAAGGTGGGAGCATCCGTCACTTCCCCCCGGGGACAGATTGCTAACTCTGGAGAAGGTATGGGGCAGTGGGTCCAAACCCCCAACAAAAGGAAGAGCCATGAGAATACCTGTCTTACCTTTGGAATCACCCCACCCCCACTCCTCCCACCCCACCAGGCACAGGAGTCAGGTTTTCCCCAGTCTTAGTGAAGTCATGCTGGTCTCAGGCTGGAAGACCCCACCCTGGCTTCAGGGGCCTCCTAGGGCACAGATAGAGAAAGAGACAGAGAGATAGGGATAGAGACATAGACAGAGAGACAGGGAGAGACAAGATGAGGCAGGAAAGGAAGCACGGGGAGCAGGAGGCAGGGGCCTGGAGGCCTCAAACCCTCAACAAATGTCCACTTGGGACTCCAAGTGGCTAGAGTGTCCCCATCAGGAGGGCAGGGCTGAGGATGGGTGTGGGACCTGCCCACAGAGGGGCTGCTAACCAGGGGAACCTTTTCCATGCGAGGCAGGAGGGTTAGCGCCCATGACCAGAGGGGAGAAGGGTAGCAGAGAGCTGGGATGCACCTCCTCTCACCCCCAGCCTTGCCCTCCTCCTTCCCTGCATAAAGCAGATTTTCTGTTCTCAAACCTGGGAGGTCTTGAAGTTAAAACAAGCTGACAACCTCAGTGATGAGGCAGGCCAGTGGCTCCACGGCCAGGAAGGGAGGGGTCACCTGGCCAGGTGCAAGCTTCCTGTTTGGGGACTGGCTCTGGGGAGAGAGAGGGGACCAGTGGCAGTGGCAGCTCCACCAGGCAGGCCTGGAGGCTTGGGGGCGGTGCCCCCTCTCCTTTTAAAAGGCACCAGTGCATGGAGCCTGCTTCTCCCTCTGCCTATGTCTCTGCCTCTCTCTCTCTCTGTGACTATCATAAATAAAAAAAAAAATTAAAAAAATTTAATAAAAGGCACCAGTACCTTTGGAGGTGAAGGCCTGGCTCCCCTGAGTATCGGAGCCAAGCTCCCAGTCTCTCTGCCCCACCTGGCCAAGTCTCTGCTTGTCTGAGAGGGACCAGGGGCCAACTTCCGCCCCACCCTGCCCCTGTCACGGAGCTGTTCTCTCGGTGGGGGTGGGGGTGGTGCCGAACTGAGGGGTTAGTCTGAGATCCCCACTCTGACATGCTGGGAATTGAAATGGAGCGTTTCTAGGTCAGCCAGACAGAAACTATAGGAAGCTCCTCCCCCGCTCCCATGAGTTGATAGTTTCTTCCAGACCTTCAGGTGTGGACTTTGCTCTGAACGGGGGAAGTGAAAGGACCAAGACTCATTGGACTAAGACCCCAGACCCTCCTGGGAGCGCCCCCTTCCTCTGTCTCCCTTGAGGACTCCCCACTGGGGCAAGGGACCACTGCTGCTTTCCCCAACAGGAGTTCAGCTAGGGAAGAAATCACTGGGCGGTGTCTTCTGTTTAAAAATCTGTAAACTGGCTTTCTCTTTGTAGTCTCTCTCCTCCCACATTAGAGGAAAAACATAAACCATCAGGAAAAAGTAAAAAGCTTCTTGACACAGCCTTGTTCTTTTCAACTACAATGATCTGTCCAGCAAATGTGATGGTCTGCCTGTCTGGCAAGGCAGAGCCTGGGTGGGGAGACCGAGGCAAACACACCAGAGGTGCCTGGAGCCTTGTGGGAGAGTCACAGCAGAAGCAGGTGTATGACCTGCAGGGCTGCAGAGACAGGTGGGGGGCGAGATGAGCCGAGAGAGGCAGGCAGGAGAGACACTCTGGGCAGAGAACCTGGCCAGTGGGGATGGCATATTTGGGAACCCAAGGGAGGTCAAGTGATTATAGAGTGGCAGGAGCATTTAGGGCAATAATTAGCGAGCATGAGCGCAAGACAGGGTCTGGAGCAGGATGGCAAGGGCCTTGAATGCCACTATAGGGGGTCAGGACTCAGGCACTTGGACCAGCTGGGGAGGTATCAGATCAGAAAGTTCATCTGGCCCCCTGGGCTTCCAGAAAGCACTTTAAATGGAAAGCTAATGAATGTCCTCTCTTTCCATGGAGCAGTTACAGTTGCTCTGCTTAATGAAAAGTGCCATGAGGGGCAGTGGCTCCATAAACACAGCAAGTGATGCCCTTTTATTGTCTCCAGGCTTGGGGACCCTGGTTGAGGAGGTGGCCTCTTGTGTGCCACTCCCCCTTAACACTTCCTTGAGTACTTCTTGCTTTCTTTCTTTTACTTTGGGGAGGTAGGTTAAGAACCAGGAAGGAAGAAAGAGAATATTTCTTTTAGGTAAACAAAATTTGAAGTGCGTTATCAACCCAAGAAATACTATTTCCAACCAACAGCATGAGTAACAAATATGTAGTCTGCAAGAGGGCTGAGAGAATCAAAGACAATAATAGACGTGAAGAGGCCAACATTTCCCAGCACATAGTGGATCCTTCAACAATACCGGATGTTCACGCAGACCTCACTGTGAGGGGGGCATTTTTGGGGAACTTTGCACTTTTTACATATTGATGCATTAGGTGGCATAATAATTGTTGTTCACATGATATTCAAGTGGTCAAATCTTAACTCCAAAGATCATCCTCTAGCCACTGACCACAGAACCAGAGAATCATTACTTTCTTTTCAAGCACAAAGAGATCTTAAAGACCACCTAATGGAGCCTGCTTCTCCTGCCTGTGTTTCTGCCTCTCTCTCTCTCTCTGTCTCTCATGAATAAATAAATAAAATCTTAAAAAAAAAAAAAACACCATCCAATCAAAATGCTTTTTTGGTAAAATGGTGTAGCTGCTGAGGTAGGTAGTATGGTGAATCCTCAAAAAAAATTTTAAGACTTTTTAAAAAATTACTTATTCATGAGAGACACACACAGAGAGGCAGAGACACAGAGGGAGAAGCAGGCTCACTGTGGGGACTCCGATCCCAGAACTCCAGGATCACGCTCGGAGCCAAAGGCAGATGCTCAACTGCTGAGCCACCCAGGTGTCCCTGGAATCCTCAGAAATTTAAACACAGAATTACCATTAACATATGATCCAGCAACTCCAGTTCTGGGCATATACTCAAAAGAATTGAACGTGGGGTCTGGAACAGATATTTGTATGCCCACGTCCACAGAAGCATTATTCACAGCAGCTAAGAGGTAGAAGCAACCCAAGTGTCTATGGATGAATGCGTGGGTGAGCAAACTGTGGAAGATCCATACAATGGAATATTATTCAGCCTTAAAAGGGAAGGGCATTCTGACATGCTATATAACACGGATGAACCTTGAGGACATTATGCTCAATGAAATAAGCCAGTCACAAAAAGACAAATACTAGTGATTCCACTTCTATGAGGCACCTGGGGTACTCAGATTCATAGATGGCAAGGGGAATGGTGGGCACCAGGGGCTGCAGAAAGGAAGGGGAGTTAGTGTTTCATGGGGACACAGTTTCAGTCTGGGAAGACGAAGATGAGAGAGTTCTGCGGGTGGATGGTGGTGAGGGCTGCACAGCAGTGTGAATGTGCTTGACACCACCGAACTGTACACTTAAAAGGGGTAAAAACGATAAATTTTATGTATATTTTATGTAAGAAATGCTTTATTTTAGGGGCGCTTGGTAGCTCACTTGGTTAAGCGTCACACTCTTGGTTTCGGTTCAGGTCATGATCTGGGGGTCATTGGATTGAGCCCTGTTTTGGGCTCTGAGCTTGGTGCAGAGTCTGCTTAGGATTCTCTCTCTCCCTCTCCCTCTGTTCCTCCCCTCTGTGAATGCACTCAGTTGCTCGCTCTCTCTAAAATAAATCTTTTTAAAAAATGTTTTGTTTTATTGAAAATAAGGAAGAAAAACCTGAGGCATAGAAAAATTAAGTGAGGAAAAAGGGGTCCCTCTACCCTGAGCTACCAGAACAAATGCTGAACAAGGCAAAGGGATGTGGCCAGCCATCCCTGGCTGTGGCCCCCCATCCCCACCCCTTCAGCCAACTGTGGCCAAGGTTGTCCACACATGGAGCTGTTTTCCAAGGAGCCAAACTAGAGGGGGAAATCGGTCCAAGCAGAGATAGAATGTCACCATTTCTTTGGCTAACAGGCTCCTGAGACTTTTTTGCCAACCTCCCTTCTCAGAATAAGGAAAAGAAAGGCCTGAATACTGACAGGCTGCTTCCAGGCCCAGTCTGGGGGTGGGTGGGCGGTGGGGGTGTTCCCCCACTATTTCACACTGGGGGTGCCTCAAAACCCAATGGGGAGGCAGGACCGGCAAGAGATATAAGTGGGCTTGGAGAAGAAGATAATTTCTGGAAGGCCGAGCCCAAAATGGCTAAGAAGCTGGGATAGGTTGCTGTCCAGGAAATGACTCATGTCTCCCCTGGTCCCTTGGGGCTGCTCTGGGAACAGACGCTGCAACAAGGAGACAAAGGTTCTCGAGGTTCTCACAGGAAGGCGGCTTCTGGCCAATTCCACCAGGGACTAGACACCTGAGAGACACCTGGGCTGGTGGGCACCCTGCACGGCCCACGAGGGCGGCTCAGTGTCCGCTCTGGGCTGACGAGTGCGGAAATGGAGCTGGAGGGCCACCAGCCCGGGGTGTGCCATGGACTCGTTGCCCGCTCCTGCCACCACCCACACTTCCTGTGGCCTCTGTCACCCTCCACACGTTCAGGCTGCTGAGCCTAACAAGCTGTCATGGGGCCCCAGCCACTTCAGGGGAAAGTGTTCTTCTAAAGTCATGACCTCCTCATCAATATATCGAACAGCCTAAAACAGCATCTTCTCCATCTCTCAGCCGTGTGAAAATACAGACCGTGTCCTTGACCTTGAAACATTGGTTTCGCGCTGGGCAAGGCTCCCACCCCAGCTCCTCTGCCAGCTCTTCCTCCTGCCCCTTAGACACAGATGCTCTGGACAGTCCCTCCCTCCCTGGGGTCCTCTGCTCTCCTGGCTCTAGGGAGCATCCCTCTTGACCTTGACGCATCCAGCAGATAGCATCTCTCTAATGGCAACCCTGCCCCCACCCACAGTTCCCCCTACCCCACCCTGACTCAAGGCCTCTATATCTGCCGATTTCTCTCCTCATCCTCCCATCCTCCCAGATTCAAACCCCTTACTTCCCTGTACTCTTCTTCTTGGCTTCCCACATTAGCACTAAATGGTATAAACTCCTTGCCCCCGTAATTGCTCCAATCTGTCCCCACTCTCATGTTTAAGTCACCATCACTGGCAAGGAGGCCGCAAGAGTCCCCAGACTGGCCTCTCTGCCCACAGCGTCTCTTCGACCCAGCCCACACAACCAATCTTCCTGAAACGCTCTCATGTAGATGGCTTCCTTCATTTTGAAAATGTCTAATTCAAAATGTATAAAAGGGATGTGTATTTTCAACACCTAAAATGAACAGTTGTCAACGGTTTGTCACATGCGCTTCTGGTCCTTTTCCTGCGCAATGGTCAAATGGCCAGAGGATGTGAATAGGCAATTTGGGGAAAAAGTAAATGCAAATGGTGAATAAACATGTATGGAAAGATGCCAGACTTCCCTGGTACACAGAGACTCACAGAACTGAAGTGATAGAGTTATCTGTTGTACCCCCAGGTTTTTAAATAGTCAATGCAGAGATCTTGCTGGTGGGGAGGGAGGAGCTGGCACCCACGCGGCCAGTATGGTCTGAATGCATGCAGCTTTGGGGAAACAAAATTGAAACAGAAATCATCCCAGCAATTGCACTCCTGGGGCTTGGGCCCACAAGGATAAAAGTGGCCATAGTAAGGATGTCTGCATAGGGTATATATTACGGAGACACTGCCATTGTCTGCTGCTCAAAATTAAGTGTATTGCCATGGATGGAAGAGTCATCAAGTGGATAGCTCTGGCACATCTGTACCATGAACCAGTACACAGCAATTTCAAAAATAAGGTTTACCTTATGACCCAGCAATTGCTCTACTAGGCATTTATCCAAAGGATACAAACGTAGTGATTCAAAGAGGCACCTGCACCCCCATGTTTATAGCAGCAATGTCCACAATAGGTCAACTATTGAAAGAGCCCAAATGCCCTTCCACAGATGAATAGATAAAGAAGAAGTCACACACACACACACACACACACACACACAATGGAATATTACTCAGCCATCAAAAAAAGAAATCTTAACATTTGCAATGACGTGGATGGAACTAGAAGGTATGATGCTCAGTGAAATAAGTCAGTCAGAGAAAGTCAATTATCATATGATTTCACTCATGTAGAATTTAAGAAACAAATGAACATAAGGGAAGGAAAGGAAAAATAAAATAAGATGAAAATAGGGAGACAAACCATAAGAGACAGTTAACTCTAAGAAACAAACAGGGTTGCTACAGGGGAGTGGAGTGGAGGGGATGGGCATTACAGAGGGCACGTGACAGAATGACTATTGGGTGTGATACACAACTGATGAATCACTGAACTCTACCCCTGAAACTAATGATATACTATATGTTAACTAAATTGAATTTAAATTAAAAAAAATTAAGATTAAAAAATGAGGTAGAACCACACCAGGGAATCTGGAGACATTTCCACATGTGTTCAGAGAGAAGCGTCATGGGGACCACGAAAGGTGAGCCTGTTTTAATAGAATAATGCTGTCCCCAAAGATATATGCATATATATCACTGGGCAGGCAGGGCGGTATGGAGCTAGGTACTTGGGGTGTATCAACCTTCAGTAAGAGATTTATGTCAAAGTAAAAACAACTAGAAGATAACATGTTGGAAAGGAGGCAGAGAATTGGAACCCCTGTACGGTCTTGGCGGGGACGTAACATGATGTAGGTGTTGCAGAAACAGTACGGTGGTTCCTCAAAAAACTAGAAGTAGATTTACTGTAGGGCCCAGCACCTCCACTTCTGGTTATATGCCCAGGATTGCCAGCAGAGACTCAAGCAGGTATCTCTACACTTGTGTTAATGGCAGCATTGTTCGCAGCAGCCAAAAAGCAGAAGAAACCATTGATAGGTGAATGGATAAGCAAGATGTGGGGCGCCCACTCAACGGAGTACTACTCAGCCTTAAAAAGGAAGGAAATCCTGTCACACGCTGTAATGCATATGGCCCTGGGGGACATTATGCTAAGTGAAATAAACTAGTCCTAAAAAGACAAATTCTGTATGATTTCCCTTACCTGAGGTTCCTAGAGGAGTCAGATGCTTAGGGATAAAAAGTAGAGTGGCAGTTGGGTGGGGGCAATGGGGATAACAAAGTATATTTACTATGATGAAAAAACAAGTAAATTTTAAAAATGACTTTTAAAAAAGCTGTTCTATACAAAAAAAATAGTAATAATAATAATAATAATAATAATAATAATAATAAAGGTATCGACAGGCACATAGGAGCCCAGAAGGGGAGACTGCTGTCATTGGGTGTTAGGGGAGCGGGCTGTCACCCACTCCATGCCCAAAGGACAAACTTCCAACCTGAGCACAAGGTATTCTAGAAGAACCTAGTGGTATGCTGGAAGGCAGCAGAGGCCCGTGGACGGACATGGCCAGCCCAAGATGACCTCACAGGACCGAGTCCCCTTGACCTCACTCTTCTCCTTTTCTCTGATCCCAGCTGGAAGCCAGAGGGAAAAGGAGTCCCTCGACATGGTCCACTGGTCCAGTCCCCAGGACCGGGGTCAACATGGGGCATGGCAGAGAATGATCTGGGAGGATGTGGAAGCCCCAGCATAAGCCCCAAGATTGTTTTTTCTAAGCAAAGTACAATGCAGTATAATACAGGTGTCACCGTTTCAGTGAGAGAGAGAGAAGTAGAGTATATTATAGGCAAGGTTACATATACACAGCAGATCTGGATGGACCCCCCTCCCCAAGAAAATGACTATATTTGACATTCTATGGAGGGTACCAGGGTATCTGGGGAACAGGAGTTGATGGAAGGGGTAGACTTTTCACTATCTACTGTATTATGCCTTTTGAATTTTGAACCCTACAAATGGCTCCAAATATTAAAATTTTTGTTCACATTAAAATTTAGAAATAGGGGCACCTGGGTGGCTCAGTCGGTTAACTGTTGGACTCTTGATTTCAGCTCGGGTCATGATATCATGGGTCATGAGAAGGAGCTTTGTATCGGGCTCCATGCTTGGCCGGCAGCCTGCTTGAAGAATCTCTCCCTCTCCTCCTCCTCCCCTGGTCTCCCCTCAAATAAATAAATAAAGCTTTTAAGAACTCAGAAATAAAATTGCATTTTTAAAAGAAAAAAAAGAAATTAGAATGGTGGGTACCAGAGTTTGCGGGGCGGGTAGAGTGTAAGGGATACCGAGTTGTTGTTTTTTGGGGACAAATTTTCAGTTTTACAAGATGAAGAGTTCTAGAGATGGATGTTGGCAGTGGTTGTAAAACCCCGTAAACATGGTTAATGCTACAGAACTATACACCTAAAAATGGTTAAGACATGCTATGGACTTTCAGTGTGCATCCCCAGAAACGCATATGTTGAGATCCTAACCCCTAATGTGATCATACGAGGAGATCAGGCCTTTGGGAGGTGCTGAGGTCAAGAGGATGGTGAATGGGGTTAGTGCCCTTATAAAAAGAAACCCCAAAGAGATGATCTTTCTCCCTGCCGCATGAGTATACAATAAAACAGCTGTGTACCAGCCAGGAAGAGGGTCTCACCACACACCACACCTGCCGGCACCCTGATCTTGGATGTCCAGCCTCCAGAACTCTGAGACGTACATGGTTGTTGGTTAAGTCCCCTGCCTGCGGTATTCTCTTGTAGCAAGCCAAGAGGATGAAGACAGATGGTAAATTTTATTTTTTTAAAAGATTTTATTTATTTATTCATGAGAGACATGGGGGGGGGGGTGGACAGAGACACAGGCAGAGGGAGAAGCAGGCTCCATGTAGGGAGCCTGATGTGGGACTGGATCCCGGATCTCCAGGATCACACCCTGGGCTGAAGGCAGCGCTAAACCACTGGGCCATCGGGGCTGCCTATAGATGGTAAATTTTATTATGTGTACTTCACTGCAACGTGAAAAAAAGGATGGAAAGACATGCTCCAGGTTAACATCAGTTTGGGATGGGAAATGAGAGAGACAAAAGGGAAGAGGGTGGTAGGCAGACACGAAATAGTCTCCCAAACGTGTCCGCCTGAAGATACGAATGTGTGTGGTCAGGCATCAGAAGGCTAATGTGGGGACCTCAGGATCAGGCGATTTGTACTTCTGTATATTTACATATCCCATATCCCTCAGCCTTCACGGTGAGTGCACATCGTAATCAGGAACAATAAAGTTATTTTCACCATGGAAAAAAATGACATACAGAAAAGCACAAGTGTTGATAGCACCAAACTCCGTATTTTTTTCGTGCAGAATTGACAGCCGTAAGCAATGCTGCTTCAGATCGAGTCGTGTCTCCTGGGAGCGTCTTGTGAAAAAATCCCCAGCAATACGTGCATGCCATCCCCTTGGAACGTGCATGATGTTCATCAGGATGTTCTTGCTCTAGAGCCCAAGGTGGCTCCGTCCTGCCAGTAGGACCAAGTCCAAACTTCTGACCTGGGCACCAAAGGCTATTCCCACACTCACCTCAGCTCACTTTGTCACAGAAAGGCTCGCTCCACCGCTTCGCTTGCTCTGACCCCCGCCCCTCCATTAGACTCACACACCTGCCAATGTCAGGTCGCCCCACTCATCTGTCACTACAGAACCAGGAGACCCTCCGGAATCCCCTGCAAGTTGCACATCACCTTGAACAACCAGCTAACTAACCAATCAACCAACCAACCAAGTACAAAGGTGCCGTCTCTTTCCTCTCCATATACTGTTCGCCTGTGAATCAACCTTGGTGTCTGCCCCACCCTAACTGAGACTCCTAGCAATTGTTCAACAATCGTGGGTGAGAAAGGACGCCCCGCGTGCTTAGAACAGTGGTACAAGACCCACGCAGACCGTCTGGTTTCTCTTTCTCAGCACAAACGTGTGGCCATCGGCTGGTGTGCCACTCTGAACCAGTCTGTCACTCAGGGCAACCCTCCTCCCTAGACTCTGGGAATCAGTCCCGGAACAGGCTCCGAAGCTTTATACCATCAAAGTTTTGAGAATAAAACATCTGTAGAGTGGCGCTACCCACAGAACAGTGTCCACGACCCTCCCACTGAACCCATCCACACCCAAGCTCACTGTCATTCCCGCTGCTTGTCCAAGGTCTCCCGGACTCTGGCACTGCCTTCTAGTCGGCTGCCAGGCTCACCTCCCAGAACACTCTCCATGCCAGTGCTTTGTGCACTCCTCATACATCCCACCCACTGCCCCGCAGCCCCCTGCCTGAACACTCCATCATTCCCTGTCCACAAAGTCATTTCCCTCCTGCCCTGGCGTGAAGTCCTTGGCCCCGGGCGCATGCATGCCCTCCATCCACTCAGGATTTCACCTTTGCCTCCCTCTTTAGCTGTGTCTCCCCATCCACGAACCCCTCAATTGGGGGCACCAGACCCTAATGCGGAATAGAACCACCTGTGAATGTTCTCATACCTTCAGGACTCTTCAAACTTCCTGCTGGATGCCTCGTGCTCCTGCCCTGCGCCCCCTGGGGATTCTCATCTACTCTGTTAGAGCTCCAGCAAAACTTCCTACCACTGATCAGAGATCCCAGGAAATGCAGAGTCCACACTTAGTAGCTTAACTAAGCCAGAGCAGCAGTTCTCAAGTGGGGTGATTTTACCTGCCTCCCACCCAGGGGACATTTGGCCATGTCTGTGGACCTTTTTGGGGGCTACACCAGGGATGGGAGGTGCCACTGGTACCCCAAATAACCTCCAGGGCAGATAATCCCACATCAAAAAATCATCCTGCCTGTAATGTCAACAGTGCCCCAGTTGAAAACACAGAGATGAACGGATGCAGTGCACCCCTGGACAAAACTCTCTTCATGTGGCCGTGGCCAGAAGCACAACCCAGGACACCTGCATCTGTGACTCTGTATCAGGGCAAGGAGGTGGCGCCTCCACTCCATGGCTCTCCCGAGCCAGGAGGGAAGTAGCTGACTAGAAACCCCAACCCGACACCATTTCCAGGTCTCTGTGTCACCCTGAGCAAGACATTCGACCACCATGGGCCTTAGGTATCCCCAGCTGTAAAATAAAGTGTCAAAGCAGACTGGCTCTTCTGCAAATGGGGCTAGACAGATTCTTAAAGCACTGGAAAACTTGTTTCTGAGTTAGGGGAGATATGCTATGCCCTCCTGGAGTCACGAAGCCCATTAGCCTCTTCAAGGCTCGGAAAAAATCCTATAGGACAGACACTAGCAGGTGCTGTTCAACTCTGGTGCTTCCACACCCAAGGGAAGGGGATAGTCTTCGCGCAGACACCTGCCCACAACGCCGCAAGCTGCAAGGGACTCCAGTTTGCAGGGCCTCTGAATCTTCCAGCACTGCTGCTTTGTGATTCTCTGATGAGTAGGGGCCCTGCCTCCTTTCACTGCCATGACACTCCGGCTCTAAAGGAGTTGGTGCAAAAGTGTGCTGGAGTTGGGGGTGCTCTGCTGTGTTATGGAAAGGGACATTTTACATGCTCCGCCTCTGCAAACTCCCTGCAGAATCCACCATACTCCTCGAATCCCAAAGCATATCTCTCTGGAGCACTCATTTGTGAATGCAAGATCAGGGGTTCACTTTTTGCTGGGTGATAGCGGCTGGTTCTGAGCCACGTCGGGCCCCATCCCCTTAGTTCAGACCAGGGTTTGGCAAATGACGACCCATGGGCCAGTCTCAACCACAGTCAGTTTTTGTAAATAAAGTTTTATCGGCACACAGCCATGCCCTTATATTGATATAACCACCTCTGGCTACTTTTCTCCTCACTATGCATAGCTGTGATGGAGAGATCACATGGTCCATAAGCCTAATTACTTACTATCTGGTTCTTAAGAGTTTGATGACCCTTGGTCCAGACCTTAGGAAATGGTGTCTGCCATGGAAGAAACGGGCCAAACCTCTCCCCGAAACTCCTCCAAGAGCCCGTTCCACCAGACCCAGGCCCCCACATCCACACGCAGGGGGATGACACACGATGCCCAAGCACAAAGCAGCGCCAGGATGCTGCTGCCTGCCACGCCACACCTGCCCACGCCCTCCTTCGCCAGGCACCTGCTCTGCCTTCCCAGGTGCACTTCCCCACCGCAGCCTTCCCTGGAACCCCCAGGGACGCCCCCTCCCTTCACAAGCCAGAACCCATTCACAGTACAGTGTACCAGCTTTTTTTCGGTTTATGTACCAGGTTAGCAAACGTTTAAGTATATATCTCCTAAAAGAGATATTATGCGTACCTTATGCTCCTGTGTTTCTGTATTGATAGACAATACACATTATGAAACACACATAAAAAAAAATAGAAATTAGACAGGAAGAGGTTAAAAAAAAATCAAGCTACGAATTTCTTCCCCTGCCTTGGCAGACCATCTTAGGAGAGGCGTTCTGGAGGCTGCGGGTTCCCAGCGTCACCCAGCACCTGCAGGTGCTCAGGCCTTCAGGTGGGGGCTGTGCTTCTTTCTCAGCTTCACCAACGGATGCACAATCATCCTGCTGCCCACCCAGCCCTGAGCACCTGTCCCAGAGGACCCCTGGATTGAAGGAGGCTCAGGGTCTTGGGACCCAGGAGCTACCAGGCTGCAGGCAGGAAGGGAAGGATTAGGGACCACCCTCCCACCCCCCAGAAGGCGCCAGCTCCTCCCTCAGCAGCAAGCACTGTGGCACATCCAGGGGGATTTTTGTGTTTTGACTCAGAGGCAATAGGTCTTTCAAATTAAGCCAACGCAGACCAAACTGCAGTAATGAGGAAAGCCCCTTGGACACAGCCGGCTTG
Organism: Vulpes vulpes; assembly: GCF_048418805.1. Lineage (NCBI taxonomy): Eukaryota > Metazoa > Chordata > Mammalia > Carnivora > Canidae > Vulpes > Vulpes vulpes. Next base: position 164,034,066 of record NC_132791.1, on the reverse strand, counting down.
GAGTTCATGCTTGTGCCAGGCCGGGGAGGGAAGATGGCTGGTGAGGGGGTGGAGAGCAGCCTGTGGCTCCCTCCTGGGAGAGGCTGCCTCTGGCACAGCAGCTTCAGTGGGTTCTCAGACCTACCCCCCAGTTCCCACCTGGGCCTCCAGCAACCCTCGTTCCAGTCTTCCCAGGCCAGTCCACCCACCAGGAAAACACTGGGCCCCAGGCAGTGACCCCAGAGAAGCTGAGGTCCCATCACTCCCCTTCTCAGCCTTAGCCACTGCTCAAGGCGCGGTTTGGGGAGTCCACTCGGACACCACCCACTGACCCTCTATGGATACTTCAGAGGGCCTCAGGGGCTCCCACAGGGTCATCTGGCGGTCCCCATGGCACAGGCTCAGAAAAGTGACCTGAGCAGCCCTTGGGGAGTGCTGGGACCAAACTGAGGTCTTCCTCCACTCTCTCGAGGGTGATGCCTCGTTCCCCAGGAAATCTCATGAGTGTCAATGGCCCCGCAGACCAAAGGCAGGGAAGGCCAAACCCACATGGACAATCCTCCGTGTGACCTCTCCAATGTCAGGGGTCAGCCCAGCCACACTCCAGGGGACAGACAGAATGCATTCTGACCTCATGGACCCCAGACCCCCTGTAGCATCTTCTTTCTCCTGGCAAGTCCGGGCAGATGCAGGGACACACATACAACTTCCCTTGAGTTTTATGATGGAAAAAATTCAACCGCAGGGAGCTTAGTGCCAGCCCAGGAAGCAGGGCCACCCAAGTGAAAAGGAGGCCTGGCCTCACTGGGCAACTGGCTGCTTTTCGTGAAACACACCCTGCTCATCCACCACAAACATCAGCCTACAGCTCCCTGGTAAGAGGAGGGCTGCGAGCATGCAGGGCAAAGCTGAGGACGAGCTTCCGCTCTGCCGCCCGAATTGGTCCAGACGGCCTCCCAGGGAGAGAGCATGAGATCAAGTGCGAGCCCCAGCCATCAAGGAGGCAGGAGCAGGGACCTGGCCTCCTCTGTTCCAGGCCAAGCACCAAGCATGGGGCCAGCTCACTCCTGACTGCGCCCCGCCCCCACCCCAAGCAGGCCACCAGGGTGGCCCAGGCCCTCACTCATCTCACGGTGCTGCTTCCCTGCTTGGAACCATCTAGTGGCATCTGTGAAACAGGTCATCGGAGGTAGTTTACTGAGCGACCACAATGTACCAGGCACAGGGCCACCGCAAAAACAATGGTCAAACTCTCACATACAAGAGCGTTTCATGACCTGGTTCTGACTACCCTTCTGGCCTCATTCCCCACCCCTTCCCTGCTGCCAGCCCCGCCCGCCAAACAAACACAACCACCCGCTGAAAAACAAGCATGGTGTCCCTAACAAGTAGGGGTGGCGGTGAGGGTCTGACTCCTGGGTCCACACCCAGTTTCTTTCTGGTGATGCATCTCAATCCTGTCTAGGAGGGCTCCCCGTCCCTGCTCCGGGTCCTGGGCTCCAGGGGTGGGCACCCGGGCTCACTCGACTGCACTGGGGCATCACCCACCCCTGTGATGGTGAGGATGCAGACCAGTCAGAACCAATCCTGGGGCCTTTGCTTAAATGACCTTCTGAGAACCAGGCCAGAAAGAAAAAAGGCAGACTAAGCTTAGCGAGAGAGAGGCACTTGCTGATGCCAGGACTTGAGCTTCTGGATCCAGCTATGCCTGAAACCTCTTAACTTTTTGGCTGCTTAATCTAGTTCAGCAAACCGGTTGTGTTTTGCTTAAGGCTAACACCGGGTTGTCTGTCTTTTGCAACTGGGAAAGTTCTAATCTACTCACAAGCCAAGCTTTTTGAAGACCACTTTTTTGCTTATACTGTGTCTTGCACCTGAATAGCCTGGGGTTACCAGGCTTCTTTTCAAGGAGACTTTGAAACCAAACTCAAGTTCCCTCTGGAAAGCCTGACACACACACACCCATGTTACTTAGATGCCCCTACGCTGTGCGTCTCCATACCTGTGTGCTCTTTCCATTCATTAAACAGTCTCTCAAATGTGCTGAGCACCCGAGCCCTGCCGCTTGGCTCACTCCAGGGGAAGATGCTGTGGCTGCTGGTTTTCTTTCCTGTCTCCCCCACCTTGAAGGAGGGACTGGTTTGCTCAAGCACCCAGCACAGAGTTCGGCACACAGCAAGTGCCAGATAAATGTCCACTGAAGGCAGAGGGAGCAGCCCTGCTTATCCACAGACATGTTATATTCAAGTGATGAATACAGAAATACAGAATCCTGGTCTGTCCGGGAGCAAACCCTGTTAGTCCTACCTTCAGTCTATCCAGAACCCAGCCATCCTCATCATCACCTCACTGCCTCCTCCTGGCCCTCAACATCAGCCTCCTTGGCCCAGACCCTCCAGGGTTCCACCCACTAAAAAGCAGGTATTTCACGATGGCCCACAGGCTCCCTCCAAGCCCAGCCTCCTACACCTTCTCCCCCTCTTCCACTCTGTCCTGCCTCCCTGGCCTTCTGGCTGTTCCTGCCACATGCTAAGCCCCTACCTCTGGGCCTTTGCACTTCCCAAGCCCCTCTGCATGGTACCAGGTACATTGGGCCCAGGCACTAAGGCGGCAATCCCTCAGTTCCATCAGACCTCTACTCAAAGGTCATCTCATCACAGAGGCCTTCCCAGCTAGCCGAATTTAAATGGCAAATGTTCTTTGGCCCCAGCACTCCTGCCTCATGCCCCAATGACATTCCCATGACTTTCAGCTTTCCAATGACATTCACTTGGTTATTTGCTTATGACCCGTTCCCCAACAAGAATACTTGCCTCCTAAGGGCAGGTGTCTTGTTCACCTCTATGTTCCAGGGCCTGGAACAGTGCCTGGTACACAGTAGATGCTCAATGAATACTTGTAGAATGAGTAGCTCTTTCCATTCCATGGTGCCACCTGCCACACTGCCAAGCTCCACAGAAATGCCACCTCCCTGGAAGCAGCACCTAGAGCCTCCACGTCTACACCACCTTCTGAAAGGTGTAGTCTGACATCCCTCTTGCCTGTCCCCTACTGCTCTAGAACCTTCCCCCAACTGATTCGTAGCTTCTCTGCCCCTACCTGCCTTCCAGGCCCCTCATTCCTTGAAAACTCGGTCTCCAAACATGCAAGAGCTCACCACTAAACAGCCCAAATCAACCCTAGTGTGCAGGGCGGGCAAGTGCCCAGACAGCACGAGGCAATCTTGGTCCCTTTCCTCTGCCTACACTGGCAGCTCTTTACTGGAAAACCCCGAGTCAGCGGTGGGAGCAGGAGGCAGGCTCTGTCAACTGCCACATGCTGAGCCCTGGGGTCCCCACGTCAAGCATCCACACAAGCCCTCCATTCAGGGGCAGCAGCTGGCAGGTGGCTGCGCTTCCAGACGGGACTCCCACAGCCCCCCCCAGCGCCCGCCTGGCACAGACCCGCTTACAGGGCACCTCCCATCCCAGCCTCATCCCTACCACCCCCACCCACTTGGTTTTCCAAGAAAGAATGTGTCTGGTCTGGATCCGACAGCACTGGCTCCGCGACAGGAGAACAGACTTATTGTCCCAAACACCACCGTCTCGCCAGTGTTGGCTCAGAGAGGTCAAAGATCACAGGCGTTATCATCACAGTGGGCTGTAGCCCCTGGGCGGTCATACCCGTTCCCGGGGAGAGTCTGGGTGCTGGGAGGTGCTGGCCACCTCCTCCTCCCGCCGGGAGCTGCACACAAAGTTCCCTTTATGGGAACACGGCGGGCTGGGTGCTGGCAGTTTCAGCCTCAGGGAAACCAGGTTTGGGTTTTCTCTGAGGGCACAACCAGGCCTTTGTCTTGACTTTGCCCCATCCCCACCCGGCCGGCCGGCCTCCCTGTCAGGGACACTGTGTCCAGGACCTGAGCCCTTCCGAGTGGACCCTTCTGAGGCTGGGCCCAAATGTCTACACCACAGAAGACAGCAAGGTGTGTGGGAGCAGCACTGAACACAATCCACGCCCCCCACCAAGACCTCATGGGGGGCCTACCGCGCGGTGAGCAATGGGATTGCAGTGGAACCTGCCACAGAGGAGGGCAGCACAAGGGACCCCAGCGAATTGGGACACGATTCAGTGATGTGAGGAAATGTACAGCCCCACTCAATGCTGGCACTGTGCCCACCATGGGTCCAAACAGTGAAAGGACAAAGTGCTGTCCACCTGGAGCCCCCTCTGGCCGCACTGAACACACCAACTTGCTAAGAGAAGCATGAACGTGTGATCATCCATTGGGACTTGGTCCCCTACTTTGGCACACATAAAAGATGCGCCCTAAAAAACGTAGGAAAAAGAAACAGGAAAAAAACCCCACAGATTATGCCTGAAGGGAGCAATCAGGGTGCCCCGAGGAGGGATTCTGGAGCTGGATTTTGGGTGCCCCCACCCCGCTGGCTGGTGCGTATCAAGCCTGCACGTGACACCCCCCGCCCCACCTTGTGTCTGTATCCTGGTTCTCCTTCCTGCAGGAAAAGTCCCCCCAAATTTCACATCAGCTACAGGGAGGAAGGAAGGGAGGGGGCCCCAAGCTGCACGGCCTTGCTGTCTGTGAGCACCACAGCAGACCTGACTCCTCATCCCCGGTATACCCAGCAGGGGTGCCAGTGGTGTGGACGTGGCCTTGACCCCTGGAGGCCTAGGGGCCCTTACAGATCTGCAAAGACTACCTCCCCAGAATCTGCCTAGGGGACTCAGGTGCCCAAAGACACAGGCAGCCAGGTGTGGGCAGGAAACCCCCTCCCAGAGGGGAGATGGGTCTGGTGTGTTCTCTGTTCTCTGTTTTGTGCACACCTGGATTCCACGAAGACTAAAAGTGAAGCCCGAGGTGAGCCCTCCATGGCAGACAGGGCTCCAGGCCAGGCGAGGAGGCCGCACAGCCCAGCACTGCCTTCTGGGCATCAGAAGACGTCGAGTGTGCACCTTCAGGTCACCCCTGGCATCCGGGCTGTGGGGAAGCATCTTCCAAGACCCGCATGCTCTCCACTTGCAGTCCTGGAGTGACAGCTGCCCCCTAGCCAGCCTCGGGGAGGAGCAGAAAAACCCTGGTGATTTTTCGGAAGGAACATCCACCGCTGAGCACCAGGCGGAGGAGCTGGGGAGCCAGCAAGGGCCAGGGGGGAGCCGTCAGGCCCCCTCGGCTCCACCTGGCAGGAACTAGTCTGCTCCACGGAGACCGGCAGAACCGCCGGCCCAGCCAGGGCACTCGGCGGAGAGGAAGAGGTCGGCGCTCAGACAGGAGGTCAGGAGTGTGGATTTCCCCTTGTCCAGCAGGGCCACGGGGAGGAGGCGAGGCCGGCCGGGCATCCGCAGGGCTGCGGAGGGCTGAGGTCCCCGAAGGCCAGAGTGGGGCGGAGTCGGGTGGGGCACTTCGCCCCCAGACACTCGCAGCCCCTCCGCACACAGCATCAAAGAGTGACAGCCAGACACTCACTGCAGGGAAGGTCACATGTGGGTCAGTGCCGGCAGCACGGGAAGGGAGTGACCTATTTCCAAGGCCCATTCAGGAACCTCTCTGCCAGGCCAGACGTCTGATGCAGCCAGACGACAAAGGGAAGGGGGCTGGGGTGGGGGCGCTGGAGGTGTCTGATGGTCCAACACGGCACCCCTACCCATCCCAGGAGCCCCCACAGCTGTGCCTCCACCCCCTGCTGATCATCGGAGTAGCGAGGGCAGGGCCGATCGTGCACAACTACCTGCCACCCTGCTCTGGTGCTCCTGGCTCTCCAAGAATATTCCAATTTTCAGCCTTGGTGGAACGAGAGCTGGTCCTGGACTCCTCAGAATGTGCCCCAGGGTCCCTGTAAGCACACCTCTCCCCGAGAATGATGCCATCTCTCACATGGCTTGGAGGGACACCCGTCACCCCGGACCTTATTCACAGACATCTGCTCCCAATCAACCATCGGTCAGGACTTCAAGTCCACCTGCAGACAGGACAGGTCACCATAGGAATTGGGGAGGAAGAATCAATGCTAATCTACTGAAAACTCGTGAACATCAGAGATGGGCATGGGCTTTAGAAGTGACAACCATGGGTTCAAATCCCAGCTCCGACTCTCCCCTAGCGAGGACCTGAGATTTTTCTGGTCCTCAGTTTCCCTGTCTGCAAAACGAGGACAATAACCTTATCTGTGTCACAGGGGTGGCTTCAGGGTTAGGCCATCTAGTGCACATGTGTCCTGGTGCCTGGTTTGTACTGCGTGCTCCTGAAACAGAAGCCACAGAGACGAGTCCAAGGCAAGAAAGGAGCTCAGGTACCAGGGACTAAGCCCAGCACAGGATGGGAGCTCAGGGGAGCAGGTATTGAAACCCTCTGCCCGCCGCTATTCCCAGGGGTGCACTACCCAGGACAGCCTCTGCCCTTCTGCACAAGACACATCGTGGCTGCTCCTCAACTGGGGTGGAGGCTACAGAGCCCAGCGGCCACCATGGCCGGCGAGCACTGATCTTACTGCTGCTGTTCACTCCCTGGCCCCACTCTGCCCCACCAACTGCCACCCGAGATACCACTGCAGCTGAATGAACCTCCCCCGTGAGCTTGGCCATGCCTCTGGCTGGTCCAAGGCCCCCATCCTGTCTCTCATGACTCAGGATGACTCACAGTTAACATTGCCGAGATCGGGCTGGTCCTGGAGTCCACGGCACGGTCCAGGGACAATCAGCAGCTTATTAAAAAAAGAAAGGGGAACCTTCCTCACTGTGGGTCTCAGACGTGATGAAGGACAGGACTAATGAGCTGCTGTGTCCGCCTCCCTCATCGCTGCCTAAACTGCTCCAATGCACTCTTACCCACTTTTTGGCTGAGTAGTAAGTGTTCATTAAAGGTGTGAAGAGCCCGACTGCTCAGGCTCCTCCCTGGCAGGTACCAAGGTGATGGCCAAAGGTCAGGGCAATCTTGCAAAAGTTACATTGGGCCTGCTCTCTCCCAAGAGTGCACCCTGGGGCTTGGAGGCCACCCTGTGCCATCCAGGATATTTGGAATTCCACCCCACACATGCTTTCTTTGTAAAGAGTTCTGGCTTCCTGTACCACTAACCCAGAAACTCGACACTCAAAAGCATCAGCTAAGCCCTAGGAATGTGAATGTTCAGGGTTTAAGGGCTTTTGTCCGGTGGGGGTGGGGTGGGGGCACAGGGGTTGGAAGAGAAGGTTAGGAGGGGGGCAGGACTGTTGTCAATACCTATAAGCACACTGCTGCCTTTTCTAGCCAAAGTGCGTCTCATCCCTTGGCCTGGGGAGTGGGTCAGAGACTCAGGGATTCAGAGATGTGAATGGAACAGAGAAGATAATTCCTGTTTTAAAGGGGGAGGAGGTCTTCCCCTGGAGCTTGGGGATGGGGAGTGGCCCCTGCCAGTCATACCAACTTTTCATGGGCAGAGCATCCCAGAATTCCAACCCACCTCCACCAGCCCCAAGAGTGAGTATGGCCTTAAACCGCCAGCAACATAAATGAAAAATCCTCCCCAAGGAAACAAGACACAGAGCCCACCTTCCAGGGCACCTTCTAAAAGAAGGCCATGATCAGCCTGGGGGGGGGGGGGTCAGCCCCACAACTGGGATCAAGTGAAGCCTGAAAAGCACTTAGCCGATTCAGTCCTATGTGTGCCAGGCACTGTCTTAGGCACCTTGACTGCCAAAGGAGGCAGTCAGAGCCCCTGCTCTCATGGAGACAGACAGACATCAACAGGCAACCGCAGAATATGAGCTGATTGGGTCAAAGACGCTAACCTTTCCATTGTTGTTGGCTAGCCGGTTCATTCATTCATCCGATGAATGAGCCCTTGTGGTGTCCCAGCCACTGTGCTGGGTGGGTGCAGGACCCGATGGTGAGGACCAAGGTCTCTGCCCGGGGAGGTGTTCCAGTGATTCCCACATCCCTCAAGACCCCATGGTGCCTCCTGAGTTCCTCACAAGCCCCTGGGACAGGCACTGAGCATGGAGATCAGCTCCTTCAATTAATACATTAGGAACACTGAGCAAAGCCACTGGGTATAAGAAGCCCCATCGATAATGTGCTCTGGAAAAGATGCAAAGGAGTCTCCTGGCTCTAGGACCTTCCAAGACCTGCCAGTCAGACAAGAGAGCAGGGGCACACACATCTGTAAAGGACAGTGGGGAGGACAGGTGAGAGCAGGTTAAAGCCCAGCACGGGGGTAGAGGGAGGGAGGAGGTGTTGCAGGTAGGCCCCCAAGATTGAGATCCTCCCAACAGACAGAAGGGAGTCCTTGCCTCCGGAGAGACAACAATGATTATCATTCTTCAGTCTGTGTTGTTTCTGCTGTAACCCCCTGCCTAAAACAATGACTGGAACATTGTGGGTGCTCAGTAAATATTTGCAGAAGGGAGTTTCTGCTCTGAAAGTTTAAGAGGGAAGCAAAGAAAAACCAAAGTGGGGGGTGGGAGACACCCAGAAACAGTGAAAAAGAGACACCAACTTGGGCATCTAGAATCCCTGGCAGGGGACCTGGCCCTGTCCTGAGCAGGTGAGTCTGGCTGCCACAAGAGAAGTCACCTGACCAAGTGGGACAGGAAGTACACATTCCCCTCCACCTCTTGGAAAAGGAGAGTGTCCTGCCTCTGACCCCAGGACCAGGCAAGCAGGTGGCCTGCCCAGGCCCAGACTCAGTCAGGGTCTTCCCAGGAGGTCTGGGGCTGGAAGCTGGGGGACAGGCTTCCCACCTAAGGCCAACAGTTCATGCAACCACAGGACCAGTCGGTATGGACTCAGGAGTTCTCTCAAAATGACCTATCTCCAGCCGCCAGGCGGGACAGTGTTTGGGAGCCCCACCCTTCCAGAGGTGGCCCTATCAACAACACCCCCCACCCAAACCATGCCAGCCACACCTGGGACTGGAAACATCCCATGTTTCAAAGCCACATAAAACGCATGGCCCCTGCCACCCCAATCCAATTCCCCCTCAGTCCCCTTTCCACACTCCAGTGTGGACACCCGCTCCCTCATTCAGCTTCTCCCCACTGCACATGAGCATGCAGATCACATGGCTTCACCCAGCCTCTAACCCAAAATGGTCTCCACCTCCTCCTCAACTCAATTCAGGGGGTTCCAAGGAGGGGTGGGGTAGGAAGGCCCCCAGGACTGTCCTCATCCCTCCTGCCGGCCTCTCCTTCTGTCCTTGCCCTTCAAGGCTCCAGATGGGGGTAGCATGGGAGGGGAAGCCCTGATCCTGTGGCGCAGGGCGTGTTCCACAGGCAAGGTGAATGACACGTGGCTGCAATGGTTCACAGGGCCAGGCCTCCGTCCACCTCCTCTCTAGCCAGCCTGCCATGTCTGCACACCGACTGCTGCAGGACGACCCTCGCCTGGGCTGGGTCTCTGGGCCAGGGGGCCCCTCCTGCAAACTCTCCCTGCACCAGTCACACCGTGTTATAATTATAGCTCAAGTGACTGTCCCCACCAGACAGCACATCCTCCAGGGCAGGGGCCTGCGTTGTCCAGGGTGAACCACCCAGATGGCTGGGTGTGCCAGAGAACAGTGCTTGGAATGAAGCAAACAACTGCCCACCAGGCAGCAGCCCCACGATCTTCGTCTAGCCCTTATGGTGGCGATTCTGCAAGGGGAGCATTGTGCCCATTGTTAAAGATGTGGAAAGTGAGACTCGAAAAGTCTAATGTGTCTGGGATCCAGGTCAGAAGCCAGGATCCAACCTCAGGGTCATTCCAGGACGTACAGGAAGCCTGGCGAGGTGGCGGCTGGATGGAGTGTGGCAGGAGTGCTATGTGGGCTACAGGTGCAGGACAGCCTGGAGGTGTGCCTACGCCAGAGTGGTGTGTGTGTGTGTGTGTGTGTGTGTGTGTGTGGTGCAGCCACTGCTCTGCATGGGCAGTCATGGCCCCGGGTGCCCATGCCTATCACCGGGCCCCGGGACACACCATCCCTCTCTGTGCTTCAGCTTCCCATGAAGTGGGAATGAGTGTGGCAGCTTCCTGTGGTCCCCACCTGGCTGGCAGGGGCCGAGCCTGTCCATCCCGCTTCCCCGGGCTCCCAGGGGACGCCCAGTCACACTGTCTTGCCCAGTCCGGGCTCTCCAGGGCAGGCCCGGGGTACTGGGAAGTTCCAGAATAGCACGGGCTTAAAAACCCAACCAGGGCAATCACACAGGGTCGGGACTCCCCTTGGGTCTTGGCCTGTGTCTGTTGTGCCGTCGGCCTGGCCCACTCGGCAGCCGGCTTGCAGAGAGCTCTGGCAAACATGTGGGATCAAGGGAGGCTCGATGAAAAATAAAAAGCACCCATCCAAGAAGCCTGTGGAGCTGCTGGGACTCAAAAAAAAAAAAAAAAAGGTTCCCTTTGCCACAGGAAATCAGTTGCGTGTGGCTTTGAAATGGTCTTTTCCCACCTGGTGATGTGAAAATCTCCCTCCCATGTGTACACACACACACACACACACACCCTTCACCTCTTGCCCTGGGAAGGCCATGAGTTTGACTCTGGCTTCCAACCTGGATCCCAGACAAATTACTTTCCACATCTATAAAAATAGATAGAACAGAACTATAAAAATAGGTTTCCAGATTCCTAAAAATCCTGGAGTCCTTGATTTTAAAGATATTAATTAAGTGCTTATTACACACTGGGTACCACCGCACTCCCAGCGGTTTGGGATACGGACAGCCTCTTCTGCCAGTGACAGATCTCTTCCCTTCTCTCTCTCTTTCTAGTTTTTACACATCCTAAGGTTCAACTTTAACATCGCCTCTTCCAGGAAGGCTTCCTGGATCTGTCTGCTCTGAATCCCATCTAAATACTCCAGAATTCTGCTCACCTTTCATTGCCTTTATGAGCCTCTGCCTAACATGATATTCTTTGAGAGTTAACCATATATCTGGCCTCTTCTCTTCCAGAAAGCACACAAACAAGTACTCAAAGGCCGGGACTAAAGATGATAAATTCCAAGGCATGTTCCCTCAGAGCAGGAAGGCACGCAGGTGGTAAGGCCCCATCTCACCTCAGGCCTTGAATCCCAGTTATGGGAAGGACAGCACCTTTCACCCATGTCAACTCACTCCATCCATGTGGTACTCTTATGCCCCCATTTCACAGAGGGGAGACCAAAGCCCAGACCACAGAGAGAGGAAGCACCAGAACAGTGCAGCCGCCTCCACCTGACTCCCAGGCCAGGCTCCTAGCTGCTCCAGCCCCCAGACCCAGACTAAACACAATTTCCCAAGGTGGCTTCCTCTAGAGAAGAAACCAGTAAACCAGAACATCACAAAGGGCTGCGTTTGTGCCCTGGGGCAGCGGGACGCCTGTGGGCTCCGAGATGCCCAAACAGTCCCTGATCTCTTGGTAAACAGCTACTGCCCCGAAACCCCCAGGTACCCCCTTCATCAATCAGCCCCTTTGTCACCTTCACCCTCTCACCATCCAGCAGTGACAGACGTCACGCCTGGCACAGCAGGATCCTGCCCCAGGCTGACACGAAGGTCTGCCCTGCACGGCTGGTGCTCACGCCAAAGCAGCATGCTAATATTACCAAGTCGAGCCTGTGTGAGAACACATACTCACACCCACCCACCCACACCCACCCCTCCTTTGTCCCCTGGGGACCGCCTCTCACCCTCTAACGTGCCCAGGCACACCACCATCTCCAACTCACCTGAAGCAGGTGGCCCCAGCCAGCAGGGGAGTGTCTCCTTCCCAGGCCAGGTCCCCCAGGGGAATGCTGTGAGCTCCAGGGTGGGCGAGGCCAGCCATCCCACCTGGCACCGTCCTCCCACCTCTCCCCACCCTCCTCCCAGGCCTGCAGGGCTGAGCGGGGAAGCGCACCTGGTCCCCGCTTGTCCATGACTAAGCAGTTTCCACCTCGGAGTCGGCCTGCCAAGAGGCCCCGCTGGCCGCACGGCCGCATCGGGATGCCCGGAGCCGCACACACTAAACCCATCATTGGCCAGACCTCTTCTTGGGAAAGAAAACCCCCTCCATGTTTTGTTTTGTTTTGTTTTCCCCTAAAATGAAACAAATCCACCCACATAGTTACTGGAAACTCAAGCTTGTGAAACTGAACCGTTTGCAAAGAGAATTAGTCAGCAAGCTTGTGAGTAGCGCCTCTGTGGGTGGAGCGGCCCGTGCTCTCGAGGTTCTGAGCCAGGAGGGGAGTGGGGGTCCCGACACGCAGGCCAGGTCCCCCAGACTGCCGGTGACGCGGCTGAACGTGAGGGCGGGCCTGTTTGCGCCAGGTGGAGGGTGAAATGCGCTGCTTACCGCGTCCCTGTCCCCACTTTGTGAAACTCGGTCATGAGAGATCAGACTCGTATTCAGATCCCACCCCATCCAGTTAGTTGAACCCCTGTGGGTCTCAGTTTCCTCATCTGTAAAATGGGGTAACAGAACCTGCCAGGAACACTGCCAGGCTCACAGGGACCATCTATGGGAAGTGGTTTGTGTCTGGCACCCAACAGGAGGCAACGCGTGCTGCTGCTTGAGGAGGTGCCAGCCACCGGGGAGCTATGGCTCAAAGATTGCTGTAAGGCTCTGTCCCTCCAGGTTCTGTCCCTCTCGCTGCAGCAGACGGCTGAGCTGGTTTCCAGCCCTGCTGCCTTACCCAGGAGGCAGCCTGGGGAGGTGGAGGGGGGCCAGGCCAGGCACCCATAGGTACAAGTCCAGTCCTGGATTCCTAAGCCCTGAAGCTCCGTGACCTTGTCTTCTTCGCCTGTACAAGGAGGGCTCAGACATTTTATTCTGTGTTGTTTCTTAAAAAACAAAACAAAACAACCCCACTAAGTTATTTGCCTACATTAAAAAACAACCAAAACCACCTGGATTCCTGGATTCTCTTAGGTGGAAAAAGAAATGGACCCCACAGTGCGGTGGATCCAGGGCTGGGGTAAGAAGCCACTCCCTGACACAGGATACCCGCGCTCTGCTTTGCCACAGCCCTCCCCCCTCCCTAGAGCCTTCCACCTGGTGCGGGTGCTTCATTAGTGCCTCCCTCCCAGCCTCTGGGGGCATCTCAGTTTGTGACCCAGTTTAAAACCCTAATTTTATGTAGGAGCACGACCTCAGCCACTTGTCACTAGAAATATCCGCAGTAAGTGTCCCTCGGGAAGGTAATTAAAGTCTGATGCTGCGGGCTGATTTTTCTTGGAGAAAAACAAGACGATGTGAAAAGACCTACGCCCCAGTCTGGCCAGAGGGCAAATCAGGGAGGAGATAGCAATTCTCTGAAATTCTTTACGTGATTTACTAGACGGAGTGCAGAAGCGAGGGGCTGGGGTCCTACCCTCAGTTCCCTAATTGCTTCCCTCTCCTTTCGCTAATGAACCAAGAGGCCTCACTCTGCCCTCATCCCTCTGGGCGCGCAGATGGTGGGCAGTGGGGGTCCAGATGCTGAGGCACGGGCCTCCCAGGGCGGCTGCTTGCAGAACCAGAAGCCCCCCCGCCCAGCTCTCCCAGCTGGCTATCGTGTTCTGTTTATTTGAGGGGGCAGGGGAGGTAGGATTCGGTGGACACAGCCGGATCTACTCACAGCCCAGCAGAGATGCTGAAAATGTCAAGTGAGCATTTGAGGGCATTCTCAAGGTGTCTGGGTCACTCCTGAAGGGAAAAACACAGGATTTAGGATCTCCAGTCTCTTGTCTCTCCAGTAACACATCTTCATTCAGTTTCTGCTGAGCACCTGCTAAGGGCTGGCCAGCGAGATGCAGCAGGGACAGGCCGATGGGAACCAGTTATCATTCAGTCTGCGCCCTCATACATCCTCCACCTGGGGACCCATCCTGCATCCCCTCCTTTGTCTGGCTAAGGCTTCTCTCCTCCAGAAAGTTCTCATCCCCCCCAGAGCACCCCTGGCACACTCATATCACGTAATTCAACACTGTGTGGCAACCCAATGACTACTGCCTTTTGACCCACTCCCCATCCCACAGATCATGAGCCTCTACATGCTCAGAGGCCTCGTGGGGCAGCGATTCAGAGCATAGACGGGGGATGCATCCAGCCTGACTTCTTGGCTGTGTGATCCCAGGCTAGTTATTTGATGTTTTGGGGCTTCAGTTTTCTCATCTGTAAAATGGACACAATCAACTCCACTCTTGGGAGCCGTAAGTACGTTAATGCATGGAAGGTGCCAAGCATGGTGCCTGGCACATAGTAAGTGCTCAATAAACAGTAAACAAACTGGTCTAAACCCAAGAGGAAAAGTCAGTGTGCACAGTCCACTGGGGACACACAGACAGCCCTGGGCCCAGCTTTGGGCAATTGGAAGAGTAACTGCCAGTCATTTCCCCTTTATATCCTCCATAAAGCCCCAAACTCTACCCAGGCAGCTGTTAACAGGTGCTTTCCAAGACTGAGGCTCAGTGAGATAACAAAGCGTGAGATTGTCCAATCCTCACAAAATGCAGCTCATGAGCTGCTTACCCAAGGAACTTCCATGACTGTACTGCCTCTACAGGTGCCCACACTCAAAAGACTAGAAACTGCAATCCCCTGACCCTGGTTTCCACCTACAGAGAGTGCTGGCATACTGAGAAGTCACGAATTCAAGGATGGTGTTGCTGGCTGCCATCAAATCAACAAAGTGGACATTTACAGTGGGTGAACTGCATGGCATGTGAACTGTATATCAGTAAGACTGCGGAAATTGAATCCTGCATTAGCTCCTGCTGTATGCACTCTGAGCCTTGAAGAGACTGCATCCCACTATAATACCCAGAAAAGTCAGGTTCTACCTGCTTTGTCTTTTTAAAAATTCAGGGGGAACAGTGACACCAAGGCAAAAACTCGTCATCACAAGGGCTCTTGTATCCTCATGCTTGCGTATTCTCTGGCTTAAGGAGTGAAAGACAACTCCATCGTCTTTCACATTGCCACAACACAGCTATTTTATCTGGTTCCCCATGGATGCTCCAAACCCACCTTCCCAGAAAGAATACAGAGGTCACATCCCTGACACCCAAAATATGGCAATCGAGCCACATTTTGTGCCCAATGCCCAACAAGTTGGGGCAGAACCATCCTGCCTGGCCCCCAACATTGACTTTTACCTGCTCCTGCCCCTCACTGAAATGTTTTGGGTGAAGGGCAGAGGCAGGAGGGGGCGATAGAAAACCACCCTCAGTCTACTTCTAGGACACTGGCCCCCAAACTTATTTTCAGCAGTTCAATTTCCCCCAAAGTTAAGTCTTGCACAGAACCCTACTTTCCCCCCAAAAAAAGATCCAAGTCAGATGCTCTGGTCTTCCCACTTGGGCGCGGCAGCCCGAGGCTCTACATGAAACCAGGGCCCAGGGGATGTGGCATCCACAGCACAAGAGCCCCATCGGGGCTTCTCTGGGGCTTCGATATTACCCCCTGAGCAGGACCTTTGCAGACAGGGGGTGTCCCGTGCACAGTAAAGAGACACATGAATGGTGATAACACTGCACTGGGTCATGGAGACGTGGGGCTCATGAGACCCATCTCTGTGCCTGCAGAGCCTCTAAGTTTTCCACTTAAAATATGCATGTAAACATGGATAGCAAAGGAAAACCTCAGGGGTGGTGAGACACCTGAAGGATGGCGGGGGGGACCTGGTCTCAGTTCTGGACTCAGCTCAGACATGGTCCCCTGGGTCGGTGCCATCTGGGCATCTCCCTCAGCACAGGGACCGTGACAGCCGGGACAGCTCCGGCATTCAGCGAATGTTGGCTGGACGATGACGCCGGAGCCGTCTGGACACGGCTGAGTGAGACACGGTGGTGAGGAAGACGGGCTTGCTGCAACCCTGGGGGGTACAGGGTGGGAGTGGAAGGGGACAAAACATGCAAAATACAAAACAGCTCAAATTTGGCCCAATAGGATAAAACCAGAAGGAGAGAGGGGAAATCCCTATCTTTTTTAACACTATGTATCTCCAAAGATGATGAAGTTTGTTCAAAGAGACCCTGACATTTATATATAATTTACATATAATTAAACACATTTCACACTGGTGTTGCCCCTTAGGGTGATTCTTTCAAGCTTCACAAATGCAAGGTGACGTTTCTCATCAGAGCTTCTCAAAATCTCCAAATTGCAAAGACCCTCAGACAAGCAAAAACCCTCACAGGTCTCCCCCTACACCCCTCCTCCCAACTTCAGAGTAATTAGGCAACGCACTTCTGATTCCCAGGTTTTCTGATATGTCCAGGGGCTTATCCCTCAGAAATCCATGTAGGTGCCCCAGGAACTTGGCATGGGGCCCCTCACCCTGCACAAAAATCACCATGCTCTGAATTCTGTGTTTTATGTCAGGATTGCATGAGGCTTCCTGGGATCAACCTAGCAGGAAGATCCTACCCATGTGGCCTGTTTCCTGTGCCTTCCAATGGTGGGAAGTTAGCTCTGGCGGGTCGAGGAGCCTCAAAGAGCCTCCCCATGCTCTCACCAGCGGTTCAGGCCATGGATGCAGCACCACCCCTGCCATAAACCTCAGCCTTGCTCAGACCTGTAGCCAATTGCTGATGGTTACTAGTCTGCTAGGAGAGTCCCAGAGTGTCCAGGAAAAGGACCAGGGGCTTGATTTGACTCCTAAGAGGACCTGGCCAGAGTATTCAATGAAGGAGGCAGAGGCAGATGGAGACAAAAATTTCTAGTTTATCCATGCCTCTTAGGAACAACTTTTGGGATGAATCGGGTAGGAAGGGACAGGGACACCTCCTATCCATCCGCCCGGGGCCTGGCATTCGAGGCCTCCCTGTTGTACAGCAACCTTCCTATGATCCTCCTCCTAATGGTCAGTCCCTCCTCCTTGGGGTCACTCTACCTCCCTACCCCTATCCCGAGACCCCTCCCCCAGCCTAGCACAAATCATCTGGAACAGTCACAGGAGGCTCTCCGTGCCCACCCAGCACACCTGACAGCTAGCCAGTGATTCCTGTGCACACCTGTCATCTCTATCTGCTCCATCACAGACTCCCGCCAGCATTATGCCTGGGGACAAGAAGTGCTAAATGCACCCCCCACCTCTCCGTGTGCTCAGCAGTCACAGTAGAGAGAACAGAGGCTGTGGATTCAGGCCAGCCTTTTACTATCCATGCAGCTGTGTCTCCTCCGGCAGCTCAGCAAACATCTCTGAAGCTCACTTTCCTCTTTTGTAAAGGGGCAGGCCAGACCTATAACTCCTAGGTTAATGTTTGAAGCATTAGAAATCCGTCTAGAACAGCAAGCACAGTGCCTGACACACAGCAGGCATTTGATAACGGTTAACACCATTTCTGAAAGAGTCATGCTTTGAGCAGACAGGAGTCGAGACAACCTCACTGAAATATTTGCCTGAGGGTGGGAGAGAAAAGGCAGGGGAAAGTTGTCAGGGGCTCCAGCAACAATAGAGCCAACATCCCCAGAGGTGTGACAGGTCAGGTCTTCTCCCATGCTGGGGGACACCCCACTGGTGTCCTTTCTACAAACCGTCCCCCACCCCACCCACAGCGATGGCACCAGGGCTCTGCAGGGTCCCCCGAGGCAGGGGAGCTGCTGATCCATTCAAGGGTGGATGGACACGGAGCAAATGGCACACTGGTCAGGGCATCGCTGCCCCACCCAGTCATGTCCCAAATGAGACAGAGACAGTCCACTCCCTTGGGGCCTGATGGTCAGGTCTCAGCAAACACCCACAGGAAGGAGACAGAATGACCAGCTAAAGCCAAAGAAAGCCCTGGTGTCAGACGGGCCAGCAAGATTTGAAAGTGGCACCGAATTGCCATACTGCCAGTGCCCACTCCTAGAAACAGCTGCCAGCTCCAGGTGGCCTGGGGGAGAAGCAGCTCCACGAGTTACTGACCCCCAGCCCCGGAGCCGGTCCACGTGGGGACACATGTGGCATTGCTGCTTGAGATGGAGGGGGCGGCGGGTGGCTGCACGAAGTGAGCCTGAGACAAGGTCATGCCCTACAGGCCACGTCTCAGATTTGGGGATTTTCCCTAAGAGCAACATGCCTATGGATGGGTTTTAAGAGAAGAGTGGACATCACCAGGTGTTCATTTTAAAAAGATCACTGGAAAAAGTTTGAAACAATGAAAAAGACGGCCAGCAGCAGGAGAGCAGTGGCGATGGATACAGAGAGAGGCAGGTGTTTACAGTTCTAGGTGAATGTTTTAGACAAGCTGTCTGGACAGAGCTGTCCCCACCTTCAAGTGGCCCCTGAGTGAGCCAGGAAGGGAAATCCAGCTTCTATTCAGGAAACGCTGCAATCTTCCATGCCAAACGTAATTAGCCAGAAGCCAGACACAAAAGGTCCCAGAGTGGATGATTCCAATTATAGGAAATGTCCGGAATAGGCAAATCCATAGACACAGGAGGCGGACCGGTGGCGGCCAGGGGCTGGGGGTGGGGGGCAGGCACAGTGACTGCTAACAGGTATGAGGTTTTCTGTTCGGGTGACGAAGATTTGGGGAAGTGGGCAGAGGGGCAGAGGCGATTGCACAGCATTGTGAATGTCCTAAATGCAACTGAACTGGTCACTTTGGGATGGTCTGTCTTAGCTTATATGAAATTCACCTCAATTTAAAGAAAAGGAAGTAGTCAGTACCCCAGTGTATATTAAGAGGCAGTGAGGGCTCTCCACTGGGGCCCCAAACCCATTTCTGCTGGGAGTGCCATCATATCCTCACAAACTTGGGGCCCCTTCTGACTCTCAGTGACCCCCTATGTCCAGTTATCAGGCCACAGTGACGTCTGGTCTTCTAGCCTCTCACGTCACTTATTTCTGCTTCTTCGAGGCAGAGCTTCATGGGTAAGGGTGTAAACCCAGGAGCCAGGCTGCAGGGCTGGGCTCCCAGCTCCTCCCCTTATTGCTCAGTGGCCCCAAGCATCTGTCTTCTCATCTGTAAAATGGGGCAGCACCGTCTGCCAGGCTTCACAGACCACATGAAGCCTGACTTCACACACACGTAGCACCTGCAAGCGCACCCAGACTCACCAGCCTCCAGTAACTGTTGTTACTAACGGGGCTCCAAGCCCAGCACGGTGCCTGAATTTCTGTGCTCGGCCTTTCAGAGCTGCCTCTTGTCCACCTGACCTCTGCATGTGCTCTTCTTCCTCCCTCATGTTCAAACCATCCTGGCCTGGCTTTCCTGTGCCCCTAAGCTGGACCCATCTGCCTACCCCAGTTCCCCAACACTCCACCCATCTCCACCTCCCCGTCCGGGTGGTGAGTGAGGGGCATCCCACAGGGAAGAGTTCTTCCCAGCTCCCCTCCCCATGCCATCCCAGCTCTGCTCTGCCCAGAATGCTCTTCCCGGTCCAATCCTGGCTACTCAGAGTGAACACGTGCTGAGTCAACTCTTCTGGAAGCAGCATCCACCACGAGGAGGCCACTCTGCTATAGGGACCCACAGCCAAGGGGGTAAAAATGACAGACCTAGAGGAGTAGTCTCCCCACAGGCCCTCAGCCACGGCCCTGAGGAGCCCATGTCAGAGCTCCCCCTCCCTACCCCACAGGCCCCCTCCTGGTGTCTGCCGGCTTCTCTGCCCTCACCTAGCCCCAGGCCAGCGGCACACTGGCCCCACTCGTCTCCCATGCCTGCTGTCCTTCCACCAGGAATGCCCACCTACCTCCCCCCACCCTCCCCACCACACCCTGGCAAGGTCATCACTGGAGACAGGCTGATCTCCCACACCAGACAGAGAGGTCTCTGAGAGTGACACTCCCCCTCATCCTTTGTATCCTCAGCCCAGCAGATGGGCCGCATACTGTAGGTACTCAATATGTGCCTACAGCATGCAGCCTACTCATTCTTTCAATATGCACGAATGAAAGAATGAATGACAAGCAGTCCAAAAATACTGAGAGTGGAGGCTTGTTTTGGACTTCTGGAAATTCTCCCGGGGGAAGTTCTGGTAGGCACATTGAAAAGGGCACCAGGGTCTATGGTGGGTGGGTCTGTTGGGGACGATGCCACCCCCCACCCCAGCACATCGGGACTACGCACTGTGGCCAGTGCTGGTGCATGTCACCTTCCTGAAACCCCACAGCCGCTGTCACACTGCAGTTAGGGTGGCAGAGGCTCTAGGGGAAAGCCTGGGTCCAGGTCATCCAGCAACCAGGGCCTGGCACCTTCCCAGAGCCCAGATTCAGGTCTCTCCAAGCCCGCCAATAATCACTGAACCTGCTGCCTTGATGCTGTTGCACTGAACTACCGGCCCTGCCCGCATCCAGCCGTCTTGTGGGTATCCAGTAGGAGCCTACTATGTGTGCTGAGCACTGAGGGTGGAGGGATGAGCGACACCCACAAGGCCTGGCCCTGCCCGCTCCCCAGCCCAGTCCAGCAGGATGACTGCCAGCTTCCCCGTGGTTCCTCGAGGGGGTGAGTGTGTGTCTGGCTTGGGTTTCTGGGTGGAAGGTGGAGGCAGAGCCGCCGCGGGAGCACCATGTGAGCCACCGGGCCCGGGAGGAGGGAGGCACGTAGGAGTCAGGGTTTAAAACCTAAGCCAGACGGGCTTGCAGAACATCCAGGTAGAAATGTGCTGGACTGCACGGAACATGGGCGGAGGAGGGAGGGGGAGGGCGGGGGGGGGCAGTCAGGGAGACATAGATGCAGGAGATTGAGACTGTGAGGGACATTAGGAGGTGGGGGGGAGGGGGGATGCTGGGAGGGAAGGACGCCCCGCCCCCCCCCCACGGAGGCTGGTGCAGAGAATTCCCTAAGCAGGAAGGAAGGGCAACAGCATCAAGGCAGCAGGTTCAGTGATTATTGGCAGTTGGGCCAGTGCCATCCAGGAGCTCCTGGAAAGACCCAGAAGTGCCAGGGAAGCGAGGAAGTGGAGACTAGAGGCACTGACCTGGGAGTGGGAGGCAGGCTGGCAGCAGTGTCTGGATGAGCTGCTCCTCTTAGCCTGAGGGCAGCTCTGGGGGCTCAGGGACCAAGGGGAGCCAGAGCCCTGGGACTCCCTCCACCCCATGACCCAGGCTCCCGGGCCCTGCGAGCTCCCACAGGCAGCCTCATCTTATGTCCGAGCAGCTGGAGGGGGCAGCAGCCTGTGGGGCTGGGCCAGTCACATCAGGGCAGAGAGGGGGCCCAAGCAGCCCAGCATCAGTGCCCCCCTTCCCCGCACCTCCTCCCCCAGCACCCCAAAGGCTGGATGACGAGGCCCCTTCCTGGCGCTGTGCTTTCAGGGAGTGCAATAAAAGGAGACTAAGAGTTCATCCATGGATGAATGGAAAAGCAAAATGTGGTAGATCTATACAAGGGAGTATTATTCAGCTTTAAAAAGGAAGGACATTCAGGGACACCTGGGTGGTTCAGTGCTTGAGCATATGCCTTTGGCTCAGGTTGTGATCCCGAGGTCCTGGGATCGAGTCCCGCATCAGGCTCCCTGCAGGGAGACTGCTTCTCCTTCTGCCTATGTGTCTGCCTCTCTCTCTCTGTGCCTCTCATGAATAAATAAACACAAATCTATACAAAATAAGATAATTTTTTTTTAAATGGAAGGACATTCTGACACAGGCTACACCACAGAGGAACCTGAGGACAACATATGGAGTGAGATAAGCCAGTCACAGAAGGACAGTGCATAGGATTCCACCCACCTGAGGGATGTAAGGAGTCAGACTAGAATGGAGGGTGCCAGGGGCTGGGGAGAGAGAATGGGGAGTTAGCATCTAATGCAGACAGACTTTGAGTTTTGCAGGCTGGAAAAAAGAGTCTGGGAGATGGACATGGAGGCAGCTGCCCAGTAGCGTGAATGTGCTTGCACATTGCGCAGCACTGCACACTTAGGGGTGGCTGAGACAGGAAATTTGATGTTATGTGTACATTACGATAAAACAAGAGATAAGTCAGAAACCTCCAGACCGAGGGAGGCCTTCCCACCTGGCTCCTGGGCAGCCTGGCACCCACTGTGGAGACCCTACGCCCAACCCTCACTGTCAGAGGTGGACCGTCCAGAACACACGCAAGCCCGAGCAGGTACACTAGGGCCTGAGGATGCTGGTACAAGGGTCTCTCCCCCAGTGCTAGATGAAAATGCCAGAGCAAGGGTTCTATTCCCAGGCATGCCTCATCTCATGCCAGATGCTCTTCTGCTAACCCCCTTGAAAAGAAGGTTCCAGAGTTTCTGTCTCCAGCCAGGCCTCTCTCTAGAGCTCCAGGCTTAGCTGCCATCTGGACACATCCACAGACCACTTCTACCTAGGAGAGGCTTAAGGCACCCCCATGCCCCTGGCCCCTAGCCTTCTCTGTCGGGTCGCCATCCACCCTGACCCTCAAACTAGCCAGGAGGCTCACAGACATTTGTAGTTCTTTATACTTCTTCATACCTCGTGTCCAAATAGTTACCAAACCTGAGGATTCCACCTTGAAAATGCCGCCAGCCTCTGTCTCAAGCAGATGGAAACAGATGCAGCACGACACAAGGAAACATTTTTAATCATCACAGGCCCCAAAGCAGAGACAGCATTTGCGTGGCCACAAGCAGCCTGTCTGGCAAGGGCTGTTCACAGTGGGGGCAGCTGTCAAGACCCTGTCACCAGGCAGATCCTGGACTCCTGCCCCCTGTGGCATTTACATCCCACACGGCCTTAGTCTTAGGCCCAAATCACCCACTGTGTCCCTCATTTTCCCAGAGACACCCCAAGGGTGGCAGGTGCCCCCACGCTCCTGCATCTGTTACCCACACAGTGGTGTGTTCAATCGAGACGGTTAAGCTTGGGTTGAAGCTTGGGTCAGGTGCCATGCTTGTTGACAAACCACTTCCACATCCTCTGCCACCCAGGCCCATCTCGAAGGCCCATGCCTACACGAGGCCCAGCCTCAATGGGGAGCAAAGCAGGGTTGCGCCTTCAGGTTCTCCTCCACATTGCCAAGGGAGGCCCACGGGGAGCTGAGGCCTGTGGTTGACGTGGTTTGTCCCATGACCAGCAGACTCATTTATTTGCAATGTTAAGCAATGAACAGGACTCTTAAAACACAAGACAAGCCAGAAGCTTCCCAAAGACCCTGGGAGGGAGGTGGTGGCCACACCAAGACATATCTCCCAATGAGCCATCCTCCCCTTGCTGCAGCCAGGAAGGACCCTTAAGTCCAAGTCAGGAAGAGTGTGCTTACCTCAACCTGCCCCCAGTGGGGTCAGTCTACCTCTTTGAGACTTGAGATTTCACTTAAATGCTTAGCAAGGACTTACAGGAGGCCTGACACCGCATCCGAGATTTGTATCAGAATGGTCCAGCATGAGTGTGCGCGTGTGTATGTGTACACCTGCGTGGGTGTGTACAGATGTATGTGAGCATGGGTGTGCATGTAGGTGTTGACACTTGAAGCTGGTAAGGGGATCCTACACCCTTCTCCCAACTTTGGTATATATTTGAAATTTTCCATAATTTTTTCATTAAAAAAATAAGGGGCACCTGAGTAGCTCAGAGGTTGACTGTCTGCCTCCGGGTCAGGTCATGATCCCCGGGTCCTGGGATCAAGTCCTGCATCGGGCTCCCCGCAGGGAGCCTACTTCTCTCTCTGCCTATCTTTCTGCCTCTCATGAATAAATAAATAACATCTTTAAAAAAAAAAAAAAAAGAGCTTAGGCACCAAAAATAGGGTTAGAGTTTTGTTCTGCTCCTGGTAGCAGTAAGACTACGGCTGGATCATGTGGCCGGCCATTCCAACCTCAGGAGGAGGTGGATGGTAGGAGAACCTGCTCGCTGCCTCAGGGTTCTTAAGAAAAGTACAAGGGTTAGTGTGTCAAGGACTCAGATAGAGCCTGGCACTAGCACGACTATAAAACCATTTCCTACTCTCACTACCACTACCACCATCATCATCAAACAACATCATGCCTGTAAAGCATGCAGCACATGCCTGGCACCTGGCTGTGAGCTGGACTTTTTAGAGCTCACTCTAAGGAAGGACTCACTCTATCAGGTGACTGGGAAAAAAAAAAGGCACTATTTTGGAAGTCTAAAATAAAAGTCTGGGTTCCATCAGTCAGGCTTGTGAGGGAGGGGCAGGGTATTGTATCCTTAGGCTGGCAGAGGCACACCTACGCCTGCCCTGTGCTTTTGCCCAATAAAGATCCTCGTTCTCAAACTTTTCAGAAACCAAAAAATAAACTGATTATGCACAAGAGCCACAACCTATTTCTTGAAAAGAACTGGTGTGAAATTCCTGGACAAAACCCTCAAGCTGTAGAGTCAGAGGTTTTCCTAAGTGTGAAAACACAGCAGTAGGCAAGTCTCTGCTCACCCAAGGAAAAGAAAGGTCCAAGGGACCAGGCCCAGCCAGGGGAGCGCAGTCTCCATTGTTCCTAGTGAACAGGGTCAGCACTGGCCTCCACCAGCTAGACCCCCGTTCTGTTCCCAGGCTTCAGAGGAGAAATTAAATACCTACACTGAATGCCTGGGGGGCCCACAGAGTTTTAGGAGGCAGCCCCAGGAGCCCACTGAAGGGTGGTTTTAGCCTTGTTGGAGCAGCGCAAGGAATGTAGCCTCACCCAGCAACAAAGTGACATCACCCAGGGCCCCTGGCAGGACCACTCCTTCCTAAGAGCCATGCGACCCCTAGAACCCACGGATCACCCCATAGCCCCGACCTCCCTGAAATCAGGTCTGCCCCTGCTTGCCCCGTGACTGTCAGAACCATTGTGGTCCATGTGCCACTGCTTCCCTGATGTAGCCAGGCTGGGAAAGAAACGGATTCGTAAAGTTTCTGCATTAGGCCACTCTACACCTCCCCATTGCCAATCTCCACCCCCCACCCCCCCACCGCCCTGGGTAAAGCACTCTCTGCAGAAGAAAAAGGAGTAAGAAAACAAGAAGTGCTTAAAATGATCTAATCTTGTCCATCACCTTACAGCTGGGGAGGTGTGAGGGGCCCGGCCCATGACCTCAGCACCAGAGGCTGTAACACTCAGCAACAGCCAGGGCTACGGACAGCCTCTGTAAATCAGCCCCCCTCCCCGGGCCTCTGCCGGGAAGGGAAAGGTTGGCCTACATAGATGCCCTGTGAGTAAGATAGGGCTTCCCTAGCTCCGTGATTCCTCAGCAAAGGGAAGCCTGTCTCTGCCCTGCATGCTTAATCTAGCACTTTCTACCACCTAGAGGGGGAGTAGCAGAAAGGGATGGGGCAGAGAAGGGAAGAGAAGCCCCCACTGCCTTCCTTGTTTGCTGTCCTCCCAACACCAGGGGTGCAGTTCTGGGGCCCCCTCCCCAGCTGCCCTATCCCAGGAGAGAATTTTGCCAAGGACACCAAACTGTAGTCACCAGGGATGGCGTTTTTACCATCACCACCTGTTAAAACTCAGCTCATGACCAGTTTCTGATGCTACCGGCTAGAGAGTTTAATTAAATATTACTCACTCAGGAAGCAGCCCCTGCCAACTCACCCTCAAACCCTCGGGTTCATTTTCAGAGAAAAAGAGAGAGAAGGAGAAGGAAGGCTGTGTCCGCTTCAGCTGGCACGGGCAGGGTGACCGGTCTGCACAGCCCACTTTTGAGAAAAAAAACCAAGCAAGGAATAGTCAAGCCAAGCAGCTCTCGGTAACCAGCAGCCCCACTGCCAGGTTACCATAGATGGCACACACACACACACACACATGCACACACACTCAGAGAGACACACACTCACCCCAAACAGATGCACTCACCACACTCGCCCCAGGCGCACACTTGCTGATGTCCACAGATACACAAAGACACAGACACACACACACACTCACGCACACTTAATCTCCCAGACACACACTCGTACACACCACCCTGACGTGCTCAGACACACACACACTCACACACACACTTGCAGTCTCCCATCAGGGGAAGCTGCCGCGCCTGGGGCCAGGAAGCATTCCAGGAGCCTTTGCCCTGAACCCAGACAGGACAATCACCAAGTCCCCACACAACCCGGGCGCGGGTGGACCCATCCCGCCGAGCCACCGACAGACCCAGGCTGCTCTGGGGTGTTGTGTGTGTGTGTGTGTGTGTGTGTGTGTGTTTTCTGTTTTAATCGATCTGCTGACACAACACTCGGCTCCCCCCTTGGTTGCCGGGAGAGGCTGCGGCGGCTCCGGGACGGCGGGGAGGGAGGCGCCGCCCGGGGTGTCGCCCGGCGGGCTCCCTGGGGGAGGCGCAGCCGCCAGGGCGGGGGAGCCCCGAGGGGGCCAGGAGGGCCGCGCCGAAGATCCGGGTCCCGACTGGCGGGAAAAGCGAAACTAAGTTCGCCGAGCGGGGTCGCGCTGCCCCCGTGTGGGAGGGGCAGGTCGGCGCCCCCGCCTCGGCCGCGGGGACCGTCGCGGGAACTGGGGCCCCGGGCGCCCGGGCACCTGGAACCCGGCGGGGGTCCCTCCCGCGTCTGCAGGCAGCCGAGCTTCCACCCCCGGCGCGACGGTGTCCGCGCCGCCAGGACCCCCGCCCCGCCTGGCCCCGCAGGTGGGACCCCTGGCCGCCGCGACCCGCACCCGCACCCGCACCCGCGCCCGCACCCGCACCCGCGCCCGCGCTGGGCGGCGCCCCGGCCCCTCGCCCGGGACCTGCGGGAGGGAGGGGTTCCCCGCGGCCCCTCGCCCACCAGGGCCCCAGCGCACCCCGCGCCCGCCAGCCGGTCCCCGAGGGCCACGGTCCCCGCGCCCACCCCGCGCGGACCCCACCCCGCGCCCGGCCCGTGCCCCGCTGCCTACCGCGCCTGGGAGGCCGCCGCCGCCGCCGCCGCCGCTCTTCGGGGCCGAGGAGGCCGCGCCCGCCGCGGGGAGAGGAGCGAACTCGTCTCCTCCCGCGGCCCCGGCGCCAGCGCCTGGAGCCTCGTTCCGGCTGCGAGCGCGCGGGGAGCCCGAGCGCGACTTCTGTGCGAAGAAGAAAAAGCAGGCGAAGGCTTTAAAGTGCTGCGCGGGGAGCGCGCTGGGGGCGGGGCCGGCGCCCCGGGAGCCCCGCCCGCCCCGCCCCGCCCCGCCCCTCGCCCGGCTCCCGCTCCCGCTCCCGCTCCCGCTCCCGCTCCCGCTCCCGCGCGCTGTGCGCTGCAGGGCGGCGGCGGGGCATCCCGTGCCGGGCGCCCCCTCGGCCGCCCCCCGCCCCCCCGAGGCCGCTGCGGCGCGCGGGGAGGCCCCGGAGCGTGCGTCCCTGCGGAGGCGTCTTTGGGAAACGCGGGGCAGCCTCCACCGGGCGAGAGGCCGGGGTTGCGACACGCGCGGGGCCGCGGCCGTCCGGGGGAGGGGGCTTACTAATAACGATTTTAAAAATCTCCGGGGACGGTGGGGTTTGTTTCAATAACCTCGGGAGCGAGGCCTCGCTTGCCTCATCTGAAATTCCCAGCAGCTTAAAGTTCCGTAATTCGGAGGCGCAGGAGAGGAGGACGCAAGCCCGCGGACCATCCAGGGGCTCTCCGCCCCGCCCCGGAGGCGCTGCCGTTCCGGTACCCACCCCCCGTCCCTCCCCGGCCCCCACCCCCATCCCTCCTGCTCCCATCCCCCCTGCTCCCCCACCCCCAGCCCAGGCGCTGGGGTCTCTGAACTCCCGGACCCCGCGGGCCCGGGCACGGGGGCTCAGCGCACACGGCAGGCAGGACGCTCCGCTCCAGGAGTGTTTGTGGAATGAATGAGCGAGCGATTGCCTGGTGGGCCCCCCCTCCCCGAGGACTTCGTACAGAGTGTCCCGTGGCTCGTGGCTCCTCCAGGGACTGTCCCTCCGCAGCCATAGAACCGGGAACGTTTTAAAGAAATTCGTGTTTTAGGAGGAAGATCCCCCTGCATTTCTCACCCGTGTGTGTAGTGTCCACCGAAGGAGGTGGGGGAGCAGCGTTACTGGAGCGGTAACAAAGTGGTCGAGTTTTTTTCATCTTTACTGTACCTCTGTGACTATATCAGCGTAATAGGAGATTGCTGTTGTCAGACCTCTAGGGTGAGGGCGCCCTAACTGGTGCAAAGGCCCTGCTGGGTCAGAACCTCCAGCCCCAAAGGACTCTGTTATCGTTTCAGGTGTCTCACTTCGCTGTGCTGAAAATCAGCTTTGTTTTGTTTTGAATATAAAAATTACTAAGGCTCGACTGGCTACCTTGCGCAGAGTGAGCCTTGGTGGGCATTCTGGTGGCTCAGTTAACACTGCCACTTCCAGTTGTTTAGGAACCCAGGCTGCTCAGGTGGGTAGCCACGGTCAGCAGTCCAGGGCTGGGTGAGATTTCAAGAGAGCCCAGGACCCCCCTTCAGCCCTTTTGCAATGTGAGAACTGTCAGTTGTCCCAGGATGGAATAGCACTTGGAAGAACTGTGAAAACATCCAGGATGGCAAAGGAGTCTTTCCAAGTTACTGGTATATCCCCAGAGTAACCTAATTCCTAAAAAGGACGGCCACTTCTGTGCTTCGGGTGTCTCCCTTGGAGGAGCAGGCATGGTGGGGTGTGTTACTCAGGGAGTGTATGCCCCTCGCTCCAGCTGTTGTCAGCCTCCTGAGAGGGACTCCTCCAGGCTTCACCTCTTATTCTGGAGGAGACCTTCTGGGGCAGACTGGGGCAGATTGCGTGTAATTCAAGTGGCAGGATCTGTTCATTTAGGGCCAGAGACCCCACCTTTGATGTGAGGGCCCTGAAACAGATGGTTCCCAATTAGGAGTCTTCAGCACTCCCACTCCACCCTCCTTCAGCATTAATCTTAAAATCTCAGCTCTGAGCCAGTAGGGTAATTAGATCCTGCTGACCTAAATTTCCTAAAGGGATCTCTGGGGAGTGAGGCTTCCTCCCCACCAGGACTCTGCGCAGGTAGGTATGGCCATGGCTGGAGAGCTGATGATCCAGCAGTGACCCACTACAGCATGGAGCATTGTTGCACAATCATGGAGACCAGATTGTGAGAAAGGAGTGTATACTCATCCTATCAAAGCTGATACTATTATTTGCTTAAAAGATACAAAATCTTACAATATTGTGACATCAGCTGATAAACATCCAGGAATTTGAAGACTGACTCAAGTCTGTGCTCTACAGGGGTGAGTAGGGAGGGGGGTGGCTCTGGGCTCCTGGTGATGCCATGCCCCCTCCACCCCCACTCCTACTCCACCCACACATTTCATCACTGGCATCCATACACACAATTTGTTCCTTTCTGTTATCTGTCTCGGGAGAAAATTAGTAGATAGCAAATTAACATCAGCTGCTTTTTCTGACAATAGAAAAATCTGTCCAGAAACATGTTGCACACCTTTTGAGCCCTCTGAGCAGAATCTGTTGCCCTCACACGCTTGTGTCTCCTGGGGGACTCATTGTCTCTAGGTTCCTTTTGCTGCCTGGAATGAACAGATGGGCAAGGGATTCATTGCCTATGTGACCCGGAGCTAGTTCCTTAACCTCTCTGAGACTCAGTTTCCCCATCTGTAGCAGTGCTCTATGTGTTCTCCAGGATTTCCAGGGTTGGGGGGAGGCAGGGAGGGGCAGTCATCCAACAAATACTGAGTTTAACATGGGCAGGACAATGTGTTAGAATGAGATCAGAGGTTTTTGAGAAATTTCAAAATAATAGATGCATTTTAGATATTATTATTATTATTATTGACAATAATAAAAAATACTTTCCTGGTTAAAGTGAGGAATCCATAACACAAAAGAGTGGCAAGATCCACCAGAACAGAAAGAACACTGAGGCATAATAATATATGAGGCACATCCTGCATTCCTATCATGAGATATACTTAACTTGTGGAGTGAAGCTGAAATAGAGGGGGACTTATCTTACAGAATTTTGATCTTACAGCATTCATGAAATAGTACACTGATGCATTTTATACTCTTGGCCTTAAAAAGCTGTTGGTGTCACACAAGGTCATGTATTGTTAGACAGCGACACCTGCTGGCAAAGTATGATATTGCAGAGTAGCTCTATCAGACATTATTTATCATCAGAATAAAGGGAAAGATGCAGAGCCCAGTTTCTGTAGCTTTATTTTTTTTTTTTTTTTAAGATTTCATTTATTCGTGAGAGACACAGAGACACAGGCAGAGGGAGAATCAGCCTCCCTGCAAGGAGCCTGATGTGGGACTCGATCCCAGGACCGTGGGATCATGATGTGAGTCAAAGGCAGACGCTCAACCAGAGCCACCCAGGTGCCCTTCTGTAGCTTTATGAGACAGTAGATGATAACCAAGATTGAGGAGACTTCCTGTGACCTTGAGAAGAGATGCTCTTGGGCATGTGACACTAATTATCGTAAAGTTCTTCAAAAACACTTCCAGAGAAGGAAAAGTGAAAAGGCTGTGATCTTGATGCCTGTCTTAACTCTTTACTACAGCTTTCAGTGTATTTTTTCCCCATGGGACAACATCTTTAATTATAGAACTTCAATATTATAGAATTAAAGAACCCCATCATAGAAGTGAAGCACACTTCCAAGTATTTATTCATTTGGTCCTTCAGTATTTTATTTTTTTACTTCAGTAGTGAGGAACTAAATGAATAAATATTAAACAGCACTATTCTGCATGCTGGAGGGAGAATAGTAAACCAAATAGACCAGGTTCCTGACCTTAGAGAATTCCAAGTTAAGTGGGAGAGACAGACCATAAATAGTAAGTGAGATCATTTCAGATAATAACAAGTGATAATAAAGCATTTTATGTAAATTTGCTCTGTGATCTATTTTTCTTTATACAGAGGTCAAAGTGGCCTCAGTTCAAACTTTCAGACTCTCTATAAAAATTCTAGAAAGGTCATCCTTCCGTTCCCAAATGACAGATCAGAGACCTCCAGTATTCAGGGACTCATTTTTCCTTCATGACCCCACAGCACGGTTTGCTGTATTTGGTAGACACCTTAAAAAATGAGTCCAAACTGACTGGTCAGGCCTCTGCTCCATCCTCATCTCAGGATGAATTCCAGTCCCCAGTCAGGGGGTGAGCTGCCTCGCTCCCTCAGCAAGCACTTACTGGGAATGAGCTGTGTGCTGCTCTGTGCCAGGAGCTTGTGAAGTTAGCATCGATCCCACAGAGACCAGTTTAAAGATTGAGGATGGACCGGTTTCCATTCTACTTCACTCCTAGGAAAGCATCTCCAAGAGCTTGGAACTTTGGTCCCGCCACCTCTTCTGCACAGAACCTGCACATTCTGGCTGGGATTGGTGATGCCAGCTCCGGCTGGGCTGTTTTCTCATCAAGGGCATCCTGAATCTTTCTTTTCAGGGATGTCAGGTTGGAAGAAGGAAGAATTAGGCATCCAAACCTATAAGATGGTCATATATATATATATATATATATATATATATATATATATATATACTAACATTTATTGAACACTAACAATATGCCAGGTGCAGGTGCAGTGCTCTGTGCTTTATGTATATCATCCCCTATGAAGTAGGTACCATGATTATCTACATTTTACAAGGGGGGACATGAAGTGATTTAGCATATTATCCAGAGCATGACCAGTAAGTGGCAGAGCTAAGACTTGAACCTGGAGCAATTTCAAGAGCCCCAGCTGTATCTTGGCCCAGGTCAGATCGATGCCTATGAACTCAGGGCTCCTGGTGCAGAGACAAAGTCAAGTGCTGCCTTGTCAAGCCTGCAGAGGGGTCAGGTACAGAGCAACAGCCAAACAGGAGACAAGCCTGATGAGGAAATAAGTGGACACCACCCCCAAGAGGTGGCTCTGCAGCCAGGTGGAGGCTCATCACGGTGATCAAGAGAAGAGTGAAGCCCAGATGGCCAGCAGTTGGGCTCAGCTCCACCTTCCATTTATTTTACCCCCTCAGTAACTCTCTGCACCGCCTATTCCTTGCCCCCTCCTCTGCACTCCCACCCTAGCCGTCTGCATTGGGGTAAAGATCTTGTCCCCCAAATCCTGCTCACCCACAAATTGTGAACATGACCTTATTTGGAAATAGGTCCAGAATGTCATCCAGTTAAGATGGATTAGGGTGAGTCTTAATCCAATGGCAAGTGTCCTTACAAGAAGAAGGAGAAGTGGGGATGCCTGGGTAGCTCAGCAGTTGAGCGTCTGCCTTCAGCTCAGGGCATGATCTTGGGGTCTGGGATTGAGTCCTGTGTCAGCTCCTTGTGGGGAGCCTGCTTCTCCTCTGCCTATGTCTCTGCCTCTGTGTGTGTGTGTGTGTGTGTGTGTGTGTGTGTGTCTTGTGAATAAATAAATAAAATCTTAAAAAAAAAGTTAGAAGTGGACACAGAGGAAAATGTGATGTGATGTCCGGGGTTGGAGTGATGCATCTATAAACCAAGGATCACCAACAGCCACTAGGAGCTGCGAAGGCCTAGAAGGATTCTCTCCTGGAGCTTTCCGAGGGAGCATGGCCCCGCTGACACCCCAATCTTGGACTTCTAGAGTCCAGAACTGTGAGAGAATACATTTGCGTTATTTTAAGCTACTGGTTAGTGGGAGTCTGTTAAAGCCGCCCTCGGGAACTGATGCACATGCTCTCATCACGTGTTCTCATCACGTGTTCCCTGGATGGCTGCCACGGCCTCCTCACCCACCGCCCTGCAGGCACTCAGGGCTCCTCTGATCCATTTCCCACTCAGCAGTGAAACTGACCTTTGCAAGATGCATGTGGCACATGGAGCCCACTCGTGCTCTTCAGACAGAGTCCAGGATTCTTACCTCGCCTCCCGGCTCTAGGTGGTCTGGCTACTGTGGCCCTATAAACCAGCCGTGCATGGCGCCCTGTCCCACCTCTCCTGGCTCCACTGCTTTCCTCTGAGTCCCATGCTGCCTCCTGCTGAGAAGCATCGCCTCGCAGCCTTTCCACTTGGATTTCAATCCCTTGCCCCGTTCCTTTTCCTGCTACCAGCTCCCATCCTACCTGACCTGATCATTGCCTACTACTGCACACTCTCCTATGTACATCCCTGACCCCACTCCACCGACACTTGTCATGGGGAGAATTTTGCATTTATCAGTGTAAGATAAGATAAAGTTATTGCAGACCTTATCTCAGACCTCTCAGACCAAGGGCATACAGTGGGCCTTTGTAACAGTCAGCTATTGCTGCATAACAAACCACCCCAAAACTCAGTGGCTTCCAGTTACGATCATTTATACTCACATTTCTTCAGGGGGATGTCCTGCAGTCCTGACCTGGTGTCTATGCTTTGGACTGTTATGCTGCCTGGCTTGGCTCATCCATCTGCTCTGTCTGTTCATCCTGGGGCTCAGGACAAAGAGGTCCTGGAAGCCGCTGGGAAGTGCTTCTCCTGGCAATGGCAGGGGTACCAAGAAGGAAAGGTCCAGAGTGCTTTTGAGAGCACATTTTTAAAAAAGATTTTATTTATTTATTCATGAAAGACACAGGGAGAGAGAGGGGCAGAGACACAGGCAGAGGAAGAAGCAGGCTCCATGCAGGGAGCCCGACATGGGACTCGATCCCGGGTCTCCAGGACCACACCCTGGGCTGAAAGCAGCGCTAAACCACTGAGCCACTGTCCAGAGAGCACATTTTGATCTCTACTTGAGTCATGTCTGCTTGCTCCGCATTGGTCAAAACTAGTGACATGGGCAAGCCTGGTCCTGGGGTGTGGAAGGAGCTTCTGCAGTGGATGGAGTGTGTGTGTTGGGGGGGGGGGGCAGGGGGACAGTAAATATTAACTCAATGAGAATCTAATCTCCTACAGTCCTCAATCAATATTTGTTGAGCAAATGTATTTGTTTGAGCAAGATTAGTCATATGGGAATAAAGGGATAGTCGTTAGAAAAAAAGGGACGAGGGACAAAGAATTCTAGAATTCTCGGGAGGGTCCTGGGTGCGTTGCTTGGTTCACATGCCTCTGGTGCTGGCCTTTTGGAAGATGTCTCCTGGAGACCCCACGACTGTCAGCATTATGCTCCATGGGAGAACACAGGGCACCCACCACCTTCCCTGTGGGGTGAGAAACACCGGCCCTGCCAGGCCCTGGGGGACGCACCAGGAGAGGAGCCCCTCCTGATCTCCCTCCTGTCCCTTGGGACACTGGTCCCTCATGCCTCCAGCCCGTGGCAGTTGGCCAGTCAGCTCTGGATGTCAATGTCCCTCACCCACCTGCACCCAGCAATGCCCTGCTCACCCTCGGTCACCTTGTTCTCTGCCTCAGAGACACCCTCACCAGAAGCAGTCAGCAGGACGGTGCGGGGGGGACATGCCAACACTTTCCTTCTTCACCTGGAACATTGGCTGGGGAGCCTTTGGTTCACAGGATCCCCAAAGGTCAGCACTGGGGGCAGGGAAGATCCTTGAACACCATGATGGCCAGGTGGGGAAACTGAGGCATACAGGCATCAGTGACTAGCTCAAAGTCTCAAAACTAGCTGGCACAAAAACCAGAGATTAACCTTAGCTCTTTAGATTTAAATTCCAAAACTGGAAGCAGAAATATTTGTTAAGTCTCTCTTTGTACCACTCAGAAATCACATTGGGGAGCCCTCTTCCTTCCTCTGGAGTGAGCCCCAAGCTTAGCCCCAGACTCCTGTATAGGAGACTATTATTATTATTTCTGTCATACAGGTGACAGAAAGGCAAGGTGGCCACGTGGACTGAGGCACCCAACCATCAAGTTGAACCTTAGCCCAACCACGACTTCAGGAGAATCACCTAATCCTTCTGCTTTAGCCTCCTCGTCTGTGAAAGGGGGATAGTATTAGAGACCCCGTGAGTGTTCAGCAGACCCTCATCTTTGTCTTTTCCTCTTCCAGACCCAGGCATCCCTGTGCCAACAACCCAACTTGCTTTGCAGGTGCACTGGCAGGCTTCTGTGGGGGTAAGCTAGCCCTGATCCCTGGGCACCCTTCTGACCACCCGCACGAGGCTCAGGAAACTGTGGGACCCCGCATGGCCTGTGTGTGGACAGGGGTGTAGCCCAGGGGTGCAGTTGGTCACTGCCCATAGGAGCAAACCTTCGCCTAATGGGATATGCCGGCCAGGGATCCCTGGGTGGCTCAGCGGTTTGGCACCTGCCTTTGGCCCAGGGCATGATCCCGGAGTCCTAGAATTGAGTCCCACATCGGGCTCCCTGCATGGGCATGGAGCCTGCTTCTCCCTCTGCCTGTGTCTCTGCTTCTCTCTCTCTGTCTCTCATGAATAAATAAAATCTTAAAAAATAAAATGGGATATGCAGGCCAAAGGAGACGTTCTTATTTCTAAAATGCAATCCTAGGGGCACCTGGTGGCTCAGTTGGTTAAGCATCTGACTTTTGATTTTGGCCCAGGTCCTGATCTCGCTGTTGTGGGAACGAGCCCTGTGTCCAGCTCTGTGCTCAGTGCAGAGTCTGCTTCAGATTCTTTCTCCTTCTTCTGCTCCCCTCTGCTCACCTGCAAGTGCTCTCACTCTCTCTCTAAAATAAATAAATACAATATTTTGAAAAATATTGTATTTATTTATTTGAGAGACAGAGAGAAAGAGAGAGAGAGAGAGAGCATGAACAGAGAGAGAAGCAGACTCGGGGCTCGATCCCACGACCCTGAGATCATGACCTGAGCCAAAGGCAGACGCTTAACTGACTGTGCCACCCAAGTGCCTCATAATAAATAAAATCTTTATAATGGGATTCTAGTGGCTTCCCTGAGAGGCTGAGTGGTAGGTTATAAGACCAGCTCAGGGGTGCTCCTGTATGCTGAGTCTCTCTCTTTCCTTGTCCCCTTACCCTCACCTCTGTTTGCAGTCCCAGGCATTGAGAGGATCGGCGTTCGTTTCATAAAGCCCTTGGAACTATGCCTGGAATGGAGCCTCCGTAGGTGACAGCACCCATGGTTTTTCCTGCCATTACTGTTATTCTCATCATAGCAGAGCTTTAAGGAAGGGGACTTCTGGTGACACATGGCCAACTGACCACTCATAGTTATCTGTCTCCCTCCCAAAATGGGATTTTTCGAGTATGAATGCCTGAGGACAAAGAGGATGGGCAAGATGACAGCTGATGGGGGACGGCAAAAAATTTCAGAGTGGGCAAGCACAGCAGAGCCAGCATCTGCAGGAGGAAGCTCCGAGAAGCCAGCCACCACACCCCACACCCCGCAGGGCTTGGGAGGATCAGGAGCTGTCATGTGTCCTTCCCTCTGCAAGCAGCGCAGGTTGGAGAGAAGGGGGATCCCTGGTATGAAGGTACATGTGAAAGAGCTGGATCCACAAATCCCTCCTGACCAGGTGCAGCCAGGCTGTTTCCCACCCACTTTGGGGAGCCAGGTAACCAACTTACAGGTGCCCTGGGCTCCGGACACCAGGCAGGGTGGAGGGGTGTGGGCGAGGGGTGTGCCTCATTGAAAACAACCAGATGAAACCTAAGTCTGCCTGCTGAGCTGGGACTTCGCCCCTTTCCCTTCCCCAACTTCCCAGGGCTGCCTTTCCCCCCACAGACAAGAGACCCCAGGGAGTTTTCTTGGGGGTCTTTGGAGGGAAGGGGCACCTGGGTGGCTCAGTAGGTTAAGCATCTGCCTTGGCTCAGGACATGATCCCAGGGTCCTAGGATTGAGCCCCGAGTCAGGCTCCCTGCTCAGCGGGGAGTCTGCTTCTCCTTTTGCCCTTCCCCCTGTTCATGTTCTCTCTCTTAAATAAATAAATAAATAATCTTTAAAAAAAGAGATTTGGAGGGAAGAATTTGTAATAGGAAATTAAAAGACAAAGTAATACTTAACTATAGAAAATACACACACACACACACACACACACCAGAAAGGAAATGTAATCATAGCATACTACGTGGCTCAACTGTAAATGATAGAGAATCATAATAATGGGCTTGGTGACTACCTGTCTTACTGTGATTTAACTCTATTCTGAAGGTGGGAGGAGAGTGAAGGTTCTCATCAAGATGAAGACTATTATAATAATATTAATGGCCAACGCTTATTGAGAGCTTATGTGCCAGGCCCGAAGCACACTTGCCGGTCCACTGTCTGTTCCTGTGAACCTGGGGGTGTGTGTGTGGGGTGATACTCCTACCCCACACCACAGATAAGGAAACCGAGCCCGGATGAGGTGAAGAACTTGTTCGGGGGTTGCACCATCATAAATGGCAGAGCCTGGCTTTGAACCCAGGTAATCTGGCTCAAAACTCTGCATCATAACCATTATTCTGTGTAGTTTCTTAGATTTTACACACTTAGATAATGTCAAAAATGAAAAAAATATGCAGCAGTTATATAGACAGGCTATTGAAAAATATGGCAATAAATATTCAAAATACTGGCCAAAAGGAGTTGCAAGTAGTCCCCTCTTGGGTGTTACCACTGGGCATGGGGGTGGGGCAGGAAATGGCTGGGGGGGGTTGCTTTTGCTTGTAGCCCTCTGGTATTGTAAAAAACTATTTGCATGTATTATTTTGATTCAAATACAAATCAAATCAGGACAAGAAGCTTCAAAGGGTACAAGAGGGATCTCCAGTCCTATTCCCCACCCCCCCACCACCACCAGAGAGAAGCCCAGGTCTGGCGGCTTCCTGTGTGTCCTCCAGACCTGCCTGCGCTCTGTAGCATGGGCGCTGCTCATCACACCCATCGGGATGGCCCTCCTGTGGCTCTCCCCTTAATAGCCTGTCTTGGAGCTGGCTCCCATCAGGGCACAGGGGGCTCTCCAGCCTTCCACTGCATGGTTGTGGCTGCACATCTAGCTATGTCTGCCAGCTGCAGGGGGCCCTGGGCGAGCTCTTCTCCAAGTGCCTGAGGACCTGTATGGCATCAGCCACCAAGACGGGAGCAGAGCCATCAAGCCCAGTGGCCTCTCATCCTTGGCAGAGTTCAGACCCAGAGAGAGAGCCACTGTCCGGGCCACTGGCCACTGTTGGCACAGGCCCATGGAGGATCTAGGGTCAGTTACCCAGGTGGCCCTGAGCATCAGAGCCTCGCCGCCCCCTTCTTGTTTTATGGGTCATCTGGTTGCCCTCATCCTGTGATTTCTATGTGCCACAGATGCCCAGCACCTCTCTGGATGAGTGGTGCCCTGGGATATTGAGTCAGCTACATGCCACTCTGGTCGTCCCACTTGTCTCCAGGAATCCCCTCAGGAGTGAGGGAGTCCCCTCCCTGTCCTCCACCCTGTCCCTGCTCCGTCCCCTCTGAGAGCAAGAGCCATCTGCTCAGTATCCAGGAAGCTGAGTCTGGGTGAGGTCCCCAGGGTGCCCACTCAGAACCCAGAAGGAGGAGGACTGGGGTGGAGTGAGTTGAATTTCCTTTCTATTTAAAGAAAAAACCCAAGTCAATATTTTTAGGTGCCAGCTAAGAAGTTGCTTCCTTTGCACAGGGTCCTGGTCTGTTGTGTGGCTGGGTGGCGGCTGACCCAGCCTGCAGGGTGAGGGGGCAGAGGAGGAAGAGGAGCAAGAAGGGGTGGGGGTTTCCGTCTCCCTGAGCTGCTGCAGGATAGATGCTGACATCTGGTTTTAAGTGAGGGGTCTGTTTTTTCCTCACTCAACCAACGGGTTTGCCCGGAGCTCCAGAAGAAACTTGCAGGAAATTGGTGGCAATTCGAACCCAGGCTCCTTCTGGCCTCTGGATTTCGTTCAGATACCAGACCACCCAGGCGGCTGGCACTTAGCAAGAGTGGGCTGAGCTCTGTCTGGAAGCCACATCTGGGAGACACTCCAGGGCGGATGCTAAATCCAGGCCCATCTGTAGGATTGTCAACCTGTGTTTTTCTGTGCCAGCAGGGCCGGTTGCAAGAAGGTGTTCGTGTGGGGGTGGCAGGGGGGGTCAGCTCTGTCTGGCAGGGCAGCTGGGAGGGGCACAGGGACTAGCAGAGGCCCAGCGGGGAGCTCTGTGCCACCCCCACCCCTTGTGCCCACCAGAAGCTTCTGGGCTTTGGGGCAACAGATGGGAGGTGGAGCCTCACTTGTGCTGAGACAAGGCACGTGGGCAAAGTGAGGCCAGGGTCGCTTTGTGGGTCATGCAAAATCAGAACAGCTCATCGGTGGCTACCAGGCCACCTGCACCTGGAGCCTCACGGTCCCCTGCTCCCCCTGCAGCACCTGAGAACTCTCTGTTCAGGGTGTTTGAGTCTTAACAGCCTGTCATTTCCTGGGTGCAGGGCCGTGTCTCAGTCATCCTTGCAGAAGACAAATCCCTAGCGCTCAAGAGACCTACAAGTGTTAGAGGAACAGGCTTGGTGGGTGGGTACGTGCCCCCTGCTTTCGGTGGGGCCCGTGCCTCTGGCCACCTGGGCATGCTGTGGGTCTTGGCTGCTGAGACCCCCATGGAAGCCCAGCTCTGCGCCTCCTTCCTGGAAAAAAGGGTTTATTATCCTGGTTGGCGGTGGTGAAATCAGCCCCGTCGCTCTGCAGCTGCACAGCGGGCCCAGGATTTGAACCCAAATATTTCTGACCCCGGGTGCCAACTCTTAACCTCACAAGCTGCTGTCTCCTCCCAGACGTCTAGGAAAGGCCAAGGACAGTGGGAATCCTGGGTCCTTGCTCCCAATAGCCTGCTGAGGGGGCAGACATGTGCCACAGGCTACGTGGAGCATCTCTGGCTGTTGGCAGCAGCCCCTCCGAGAGCGGGAGCGGGCTGTGTGGGCAGAGCCAGCAAACCTTGGCCTCGGCCACTGATACAAAACACATGGCCACGCAGCCTGACGAACTGCTACTGATCCAGTCATTGACAGAGTCCACAAGCACCCACCAGGCGCCAGCTGGGTGCCAGGCAGTGGGGCCAGAGCGCCAATGGGGAGGGTGCCAAGTGACAGATCACAGCCTGGGGTGGGGAGGGAGGCCCCTGCCGCTTCCTTCACGGCTGAGTCCCCCACATGCATTGTTATCTGTGGAATAGTGACCCCAGGGGCAAGCTGGTTTGGCAGGAGGGCCGACCCCCTTCTTGCTGGGCCCTCACACCATAGGCAGACCTGGCGGGACCCCTCCTGGGCTAGAAGCTCCTGGATGACCCCCACCACCCCCGAAGTGATGCTCAGGCTTCCCCTCCCCCAAACCACCCTCACCTACCTCCAGTGGGAATGTTTTTGAAGTCTTGTGTTTTATATCCGAAAGGGGTGGAATTTTGCTCTTTGCCCAGGGTTGTTTTAGCATAAAAAGAATATTTTTGTTCAATTCTTGAAGCAGATTTTTTTTCCCTTAGAACAGGGTGCTTAATTTGCCCTGTGTCTTCACATCTTCCCAACTCTAGTGGTGATCACGCTCCACAATGCCCACGTTCCTCAGCTGGCCTCAAGGCCTGAGGGTCAGGCCTTTGTGACCTCTGCTGTCTCTACCCCCGCCCCCCCTCCCCCCGACCAGTCTTATTCAGCAGCACAGGACTGCATGTGGCCCCTGACCCAATTCAGGCAGCTTTAGGTCCACTGCCTGGGATTCCCTGCGTGGCTCCCCATCTTCTCTGCAGGCTGATGTCTACTCATCCTTCCACACTCAACTCAGCACCTCCTCTTCCAGGAAGCCCTCTCAGTCCCCAGGTGGGGCTCAGAGCTCTGCCCATGTCCTCTGTAATGCCCTCTAGTGTCAGGCTTCCATTTGGTTTTAGAGTGATGTTTCTTATCTGTCCATCCTGTATTATCTAGGACTCTTTAATTGCAAATGATAAAAATCCAACCCAATTGGTTTAAGCCTGAGAAAGGGTGAGATTGGTTGGCTCACCAAACTGAGGAAGGCATGAGTGGAACCAGCCTCTGGGTGATGGGCTGTGAGGACCCCTTCGTGCCTCTTATCGACCTGGTTTCTTTCTCTGGGCCAGGAGGCCTGGCTGCCTGCTCCCCAGGCAAACACACACACAATTCCCAGTCACAGGACAAAACACCCTTTCTCCACCAGCTGCAGGTAGAAAAGTGCCATGGAAGGTGTCTCAGCTTTTGGTGCACACGCATGAGAGTAATTTGAGCAGAGCTGGGAAAGAAGGTCTTTAGGAAGGTCTGGGCCCATTGTGGAAACGGCAAGGACTGGGGCAGGCCTGAGCTGTGGGTTGGCAGGGAGGGCTGTGTGCACCCCCACCCCCAAGCCTGAAGGGCCAGTAGGAGGCCACAGGTACTGGAGGGCCAGGGGAGAGACCCACAGGGAGTCCGGGCCCCAAGAGCATCCGGGCCTTCCTCCAAGGACGCAGCCACCCTTCGCAGCTGGAGTGACAAGTTACCCATCCAGCTCTTCCTGTCCTGTTAATGGACCCAGCCAGAGCCAGAGATGCTGCCTGTGCAGACCAACCCCTCGGGGGTGTCGGGAGGCTGATGGCGGTGGGAGCAAACAGACGGAGGGTGGGTGAGAGCTGACGACACCCTGCTGTATCAGCCTCCCCGCTGGGCCTCCCTGCAGCCTCCAAGGGGCCTGACTGGCCCAGCCTCTGGCACCTCCTTCTGGAGTCTGTATAAAGGGGTGCTGGAAAGGTTGACACTGGAGTCCTACACCCCCTCAGCACACATTCAGGCCTATTAGGGGGGCCTCCTCTCTTCAGGGTTTAGGACGGATAACTCCTCGGTGGATGAGGCTCCGGCAAAGCCTGGCGGCAGGGGTACAGCTGAGCGGGGACATGTCTGGCTGCCTCACAGGAGGCCTTTCCACAGGGCATGGGGCAGCCCGAAGTGTCCCAAAGATCAGGCCCTGGGAAGGGGCCCTGCCTGAGGGAGGGGAGCTGCAGGTGAATCCTGGGATGAGAGCAGGAGGACAGGGTGGCCCGGAGCCCGCTGAAGGAGAAGGGAGGAAGGAAGCCTCTGTGGGGTTCTCGGGAAGCTCTCTGCTGAGAAGTCCTCCAAGGTGGCCCTCCAAGGGGAGGCCACAGCCCCAGCCCGGCCCCCAGCTGCCTCTGCGTCACCTGTGGTCTGGCCAAGGGAGTCGGGAATGTCACTGGAGCTCAAGACACTGCGGCCACGCCTCCTGGGCCCTGGCTCTCTGTGGCATCTCAGGGTTTGTGAAAATCCTCTCTGGCAGCACCTGGAGTTGGAACATCTTCATGGATCAACCAGGGCTGAGAGTGGAGACGCCCTGGCAGCCTTGTTTCAGAGGCACGGAGGGTGGTTTCAGCAGTTTGCTGCAGAGAATTCAAGTTCGGGTTTGGACCCCAGGCTGCTGCCGGGGTTCCCCCCGGGAGCTCTGCTCTCAGCACCAGTGGGAGGAACCTGGCTGGAAAACGAGGCCCTTGGTTTGGGTTTCTCGGGGGATGACTGCTTCCAAAATCACTTTATGATGGGAAAACCTTTCAGGTGGCCGTTTCCTTCCCTGGAACTCGGGATAACTGCTAAAACTATTATTTCTATTAATGAGATGGCCCTGATTTCTGAGGACCGGTAGGCGCCGAATGAGAAGTATAAGGCTTTTCCCACGTGTCCAGCCCACGGGAAGGATCCATCCATGTGGGTCTGGGCCAGCGTGTTCTCCCTGGGGAGCAACCCAGCAGGTTGGCCCAGCACTCCAGGGATGAACCACACCGCCACCTCCCAGCCCCATCTGGCCATGTGTTCAGAGAGGGGCCCTACCCAAAGCCCCATGAGGAGATACAGGGCAGGCATCTGAGCAGGAAAGGGGACACAGTGCTTGATTTGACAAGAGCATCTCAACTCACCACGTCCAAGAGGGTGCACAGTGCGGGGTGGAAGGAGTCAGGGGGTTCTCCAGGCACCTCCTGGTGCTGCCACCGCAATGACCCACACTGGACACAACAAAGTTCCCCAGGCTCGCTGGCAGAGCCAGGAGCCAGCCCCCCACCCTCTCTTCCTCTGGCATCTCAGGCCATCCAGATGCTGAGAGCTGCAGGCAGCCACAGGAAAACCTATCTGCACACACAGCAGGGTTGCCAGGTTAAACACAGGATACCCCGGTAAATTAGAATTTCAAAAAAACAACAAATAATACTTATAGTATAAGGAGTATAATACATTAGTATAATATGTCCCAAATGTTGCATGGGACATACGTCTACTGAAATTATATTTTTGTGCTTTATGTGAAGTTCTAATTTATCTGCATGTCCTATAGGTTTATCTGCAAATTCTGACAACCCCAGTGAAAGGGAGCTGAACTCTGCTCCTTGACGACACTGCCTGACTTCTCTGGATTTAGTTGTGCCAAAGCTGCTCTGCTCCGGGCCCTCCAAGGACGGGAGACTGGCACTTCCTTGTTCTTTCAGATCTAATCTGAGTTGGGCTTCTGTCACTTGTAACAAAAGGAGTCGAGGTTGAAATAGCCAGTGATGGCTACAGTTCAGGGGGAAAAGCAACCCCAGAATCCAAGGACTTAAAAACCCAAAGAATAGCACTAGGGGCTCAAGAGCTCTTGAAGGAGGGTTTCTGGGGCTGGTGCCCTGAAACCTGAAACCACCCAGCAGGTGACCCCTGCTTTCCCATCTCCTCCTTCCTTCACACTCTCCTCTCCTTTCCTTCCTGGGCCATTGACTGTTGCTGTGGTTATAACTGCAGAGTTCGTTGTTCCAATTACAAAGTCATTCATGTTTACCATCTCATTTTAAACCCCACGTTTCCATAAATTTAAAAGAACAGAGAAAGGACACCTGGGTGGCTCAGTGGTTGAGTGTCTGCCTTTGGCTCAAGTCGTGATCCCAGGGTCCTGAGACCAAGTCTGGCATCGGGCTCCCTGCAGGGAGCTTGCTTCTCCCTCTGCCTATCTCTCTGCCTCTGTCTCTGTGTCTCTCATCAATAAATAAATAACATCTTTAAAAAGAAAAAACAAAAAGAGCAGAGAAGCTTTTTTTTGCAGTAAAAAAACATTTTGTTACAGCATTACCTCCAGCAGACAAATGCTAGAAATAGTGAATGTGTTCAGTGACGGGATAGAAATGTTCATCAGGACGCTTCTGTTCCATGGGATGTGCATGGAACGCATGCATGGAAGCCAAACACGAAGACATGAAGAAACATGGAGAATGTTCATGAAAACATATGCATAAAAAGAGCAGAATACAGAACCCTGGGATGGTAAAGATAAAGTGTCCCAGGACAGGTCCCTGAACACAAAAATAATAGTTAGAGTGGTGGGCAGGCATTGTGGATAATTTTTCCCATTTCACGTTTTTTTTTTTAATGGTATTTTTTATACATAACTAGAAATCCAAAGGGTAGAAAATCTACCTTTACGAATTGCTTTCCCTCTTGGTTGGATGTGGGAAGGGAAACAGACCTCAGCTTTGCAACCATCGTAGTTAAATTAATGGAGAGGCTAAATGAGGAGGAAGGGACTGCAGTAAAAACAGAAGTCACCCTCCAGCCCAGCCCCAGCTTTGCTCTCAGGGTCAGCAGACATCGGCCCAGTCCCCCCAGTTGGGTGCAGCCAGCAGGTCTTGGTGACAACGGCCTTCACCTGGCTACCACCCCAGCTTAATGATGTTCTCTGCTGTGGATCAG
This sequence comes from Vulpes vulpes, assembly GCF_048418805.1. NCBI lineage: Eukaryota > Metazoa > Chordata > Mammalia > Carnivora > Canidae > Vulpes > Vulpes vulpes. Next base: position 163,989,928 of record NC_132791.1, on the reverse strand, counting down.
CAGAAACAAGCCCTTGGGAAGAGGAAGCAAGAGCTGGCCAAAGTGGAGGCCCTCTCTCACTTGGAGCCCAGGTCTGGGGATCTGATGGAGGCTGGGGAAGCGCAGATGGCCTGGCTCTGGGATGGCCACTGGCTGAGCGCTGCTGTTTTACCCAAAGGCAGCACCTTCTTTCCCAGGAGCACCTGCTTCTGAGGTGATCCCATAGTTAAGGGTGTAGACTTGGGTCAGACAGACATTGGGGGCTTTGCCAGTTGGTAGCTGGACCTTGGGCAAGTTAGGGAACCTCTTGATGCCTTGGTTTCTCATCAGCAAAATGAGGTCTTAATCTGAGCTGTGGACACTGTGGCTGTGGTGGCAGTGGCCTTTCACTGCGTCCGTGAGCTCCAAGGTGTGGCTATGTCCAATAGGAGGTCATAATGACCTTCAAGGGCACTTCTGACAGAGTGGTGCAGGTGAAGTAGGTAGGGGGGCCACTGAGAAATCTGCTAGTGAGGAGGGCATTCCTGTAAAACAATCTTTGTGTTTGAATGCTGAGAAGTGGCAGAGGTGGCTAATGAAGCAGAGGAGGCATTTCCCAAAGACGGGGGTGTGAACCCCAAATAACAGAGGGATGGAGGATTTGAGAGAACGAGGAACATGGTCTCCATGTAGATAGGGTCTTTGGTTCCTGCAGGATGCCCTGGGCTGGAACAGAGCCCGGCCTTGAGCCAGCAGCTGCTCTGTATCTAAACTGAGTGCCCCTTCCCTGGGGCCTGGCTCCCTGAGGCTGGGCGGTGAGGTTCTGCACGCTCAGCCTGCACCCCGTAAATGTATAGGTGGAGGGATGCATGCAGCCAGCACACGGTGGAGCCCCGGCCTCCATGGGAGGGGGCACGGAGAGGGAGGGTGCACATTCAGAAGACAAAGGAGATGTAGTCATGCCTCCATCTTCCTGGATGGGAGAAGGTGAATTTGGGCATCAGAAGTGTGACGTAGTGTGGCACGGAGACCACAGGAGGCAACTGGGAGAAACATTAGGAACCCTGGACGACAGCAAAATAAAAATCATAGAGCTACCAAAATCCAGAGCCGGGGGTGGGGGTGCAGGTGACGGGAAGCTGTGTGAGAGCCCATGTCTTTACCTATTGAAGTCAGCAGACCCCCAAATCGAAATCGAAGCATGGAGTTAAAAAGCCATGCTAAAAACCAGTGAGGACCCCAGCCTCTTAATGTTTTTGATACTTCTCATGTTAAAGAACCCTTTTTGGAAATAGTAGGTCTCGTGTGACCAAGTATTTACATGGAGTTCAGCAACACTTTCAATTTCAAGGAAAATAATTAATGCACTATTGAAGTTGAAATTAGCTTCAAGAGAAGGATCTTGTCTTTACAAAATATTTTTGATCTGTTCTATTTGTATCCATGTCTTGCAAGAAGTTCACCTAATGCCACTGTTGCTTGTTTCCGGGGAGGTTTTTTTTTTTTGCATTTCTTTGTGTGCTTTTGGGTACAGTTAAAATTCTGTTATAGGGATCTCTGGGTGTTGCAGTGGTTTAGCGCCTGCCTTTGGCCCAGGGCGCGATCCTGGAGACCCAGGATTGAATCCCACGTCGGGCTCCCGGTGCATGGAGCCTGCTTCTCCCTCTGCCTGTCTCTGCCTCTCTCTCTCTCTGTGTGACTATCATTAAAAAAAATAAAATTCAGTTATACCCAGCATGCATTATTTTTACCAAAATATGCGATTTTGTTTTTTTTTTTTTAAAAAAAAAAGGTCAATATCCAAAGATCTTATAGTGGTTAATGCTGAGTGGAAGTGATCTACATGGATTAGTATTCTTTTTTTTTTTAAAGATTTAATTTATTTATTCATGAGAGACACAGAGAGAGAGAGAGAGGCAGAGACACAGGCAGAGGGAGAAGCAGGCTCCATGCCAGGAGCCCGACGTGGGACTCGACCCCAGGACTCCAGGATCACGTCCTGAGAAGGCAGACGCTCAACTGCTGAGCCACCCAGGTGTCCCTAGTTTAATATTCTTATCTTTGCTTTTCTGTATTATTTTTTTCTTTCTGCTAAAAATGAAAGCATGTGGAGCAGCAGGGAGGGTGTAAGTGGTGGCATGAGCCTAGTTTTATGATTTTTATTTCCAATAATGCTTCTTCAAACAAAAAATATGATGGCAGTGTCCACAGGCCTGTCAGGGCTCGGGACGAGAGAGGGGAGCGGCTGTGCCCACACCCTTCAGGATGGCAGGAGCGGATGAGGCACAGGGGTGGGGGGGTCACGCCTGCCAATGTCCGGCAGCCACATTGACCCCTGGCCCCGCTCCCCATCTGCAGTAAGCCGGAAAGTCCCAGGTGTGAGGGTAGACCTTGCCTCACTTCTGCATGCCCATCACCCCAACATGAGTACTGGCGCCCGTTGCAGCCACTGCTGTGAAGTGGGAGATGCAATCTCCCCTGGAGGTGATGCCATGTATCAGTCTCCCCTCTGGCTGCCACACCCACCTTGTCCTCTACCCATCTGGCCTCTCGCATTGGCTGCCCTGGCTTCGAGAAGCTCTGCCGATGGCGCCCTGCGGAAGCTTCGCGGTCCCAGGCACCAGCCCTGTTCTGTCCTCACCCACAGACACCTACCTCGGGGCTCCCCAGCAGACCTGCCTGAGCCTCTCTTGGTGACTCTCCCCCAGGCTCCTGCTGGGATAGCCTCCCTACATTACTGAGATGGCCCTGCTCAGTAGGTCCTCCAGGAGGCGGCACCTGTGAGCAAGGACTTCAGGACAGTCCCTGAACTTTCCCAGCCATAGCTGACAATTTTTGTCCAGCTTTCACGATCACCCTCTATCCATTCAGTCACACGTTTACTGCGCCACAGGCATGTGGAGTCTCTGGGGTCTTGGTACTCACTCAGTGGACAGGTCAGGGACAGTGGGCAGATGGGGGAGAGAACAGAGGACAGCCAGTGGCATCCAGCCACACAGTCCCCCTCTGCTGGGGGCCCAGGGTACAAGCTGACGCCCTCCAGGGCTCTGGCTGTGGTCCCGCAGGGCTGGGAGGAGACTCCCGAGAAGCCTTTTAGGCCAGGGTTTCCTGAGCTTCTCCGCCAAGAGCTCCATCCCTCCTGCCCTTCTGACTTGCTTTGCAAACACTTTGGTCAAGCAAGAAAAATGGTCCAGATGAAGAAACCACTAAGAGCCAAAGCACTATAGCACTGAGCCAGCCAGAGCTGGTGTGGCCACCCTGGACTGATGAAAGCCTGGCCCGGACGGAGCCATCTGCCCTCCTGATGGGCCCCAGCCACCTCTCGGGTCACTGTGGGGTTTCTGTTGGGCTTCCTCATCCCCCGCCCCTCAGCTGTGGTGCCTCTTAAGTGTATTCCTTGCCACAGGTGACAGCCCTATTTTCACTAATTGAAGCTCCTGCAAATCAATGATCAGTGGGCAGTATCACGGTGCGACTGGTGTCTGGGCCTGGGGTGGCTCCCTGGGCTCTGCTCTGCCGTGCCCCTCACTCTCAGGCTCCTCGTGGTGGGCAAGGGCTGCCAGCAGGTCCAGGACACAGAACAGCTTTGGCTCTCATCCTTGAATTCACTCTGATTTGATTGACAGTCCCCACCGAGCCAGTCATTGCAGCTGTGGGCATCGGACGTCTTGTCTCTCCAGGACCCCTGAACACAAGTACACGGAGGCTCCCAGGGAAGGGGGCGGCGGGGGGGGGAGGGGGAGACTCTCCACTGCTGCCTTCACAGACACCGGCTGGGCTCCCAGCAGACAATAGGGAACCAACACCGGTCTCTCCCCCAGCTCTGGGCCACCTCCCCAGAAGCACATTCTCGGCACACTTCCTGGGATGCAGCAGAGCCGAGGACTCTCTGGTCCCTGGGGACATCATTCTCTGGATGAATCTGTGGCTCTTGTCACTGCCTCGTGAGGTCACCACACCTCCTTGGGGCCCGCAGCCAATGAATCTCTGGCTCCCATACCCCCACCCCCCATGGTTCTGACACTTTATCTGACCCCTCCCCCAAATCTTTAGGTTCCTGGGAACATGACACAGGTTGGAGGTGAAAACCGACCAGAGGACACAAAAATGACCAACTATGGCCATCAAGCCCTGCAGCTTTCAGAGGAGCTCCCTCCTGGTGTCCCCCTCTCAGACACCACAATATACCTCCTCTGGGCAAGGTTTTCCCCAGCTGGTAGGCTGCCAGAAATGCTGGGCGAATAGCTTAGAGACCCATGAAGTCCAGTCACCTGGCCCACTGCGGTCTCTCCCAGGAGGCCTGTGGGTCTCGTACCAATGGGATGCAGCTGGCTTGCCCCCACACACCTGCACCTGCAGTGAGGACGTCAGGAGGTCTTCCCTCCCAGACCTTACTCACCCCCCACCTCCAAGAGCACGCAGAGCACAATGGCCAGGTCCGAAACCCACACACCCTGTCTCCCAGAGGAAGAAGGAGAGCATGGACTGTGGCAAAACAATTTTATTGTTTAAAAAATAAATGTTACATTTGACATACAAAAAGTCTTTTTAAAAACTCCATTCTGAATGTGTCTCATGGTCTGAGACATCTTTGAGTGTTCACCACTTCCATAAAAAACAGGGGCAGTTTCTCTGCGTGAGAAAACAAGGCACATTCCTGCTGCCTGGCAGAGAGCAGTTTTCATGCCTACTGTCGCCCGGCCACATAGGGACATGGTCCCTCTGAGAAAGGAGCTTCCCTGTCTCTCTGCTCGCTAGAAGCCCAGGATGGAGTGTCCCAGCATGGGACAGAGAAGGCCCGGACACGGCCCTGATTGTAACAGACCCTGGTTTCCACACTGGCCGCCCCCACACCGCCACACCCCCGTCTAGGTCTCCTGCAGGCACCGGACCAGCACGGCCTTCCGGCTGAAAGCTCTGCACTCAGGCCGGGGCAGCACCACCCTCGTGCCCAGTGGAGGCCCTGCTGGTTGTGGGGCCTGGAGGAGCAGACTGCACAGGTCACACCTCAGACAGCTGGATGCACCCTGGGCCCTGGTCTGGAGCTAACCCAGGGTCCTTTCCTTTCCCAGTTATGTATCTTGTGACATGTTCTAACTGACCTTCCTAGACTTCCGTAGCGGTAAGGCTAAAGACCCAAACCGACAAATTTATGTAGTGTCTGTTTGCACTTCCACTTTCAAAGCAAACGACTAGCCAATATGCTCCACTGGGCTCTGAGCAAATGCAAACATGTTTACCTGGCCCTACACCCGAGGGACAGAAGAGATGCAGAGATGCGCTGTAAAGCACCTGAGAGCAGGGCAAGAGGCTTAGACAAAGACCATCCTTGGGAATCAACAAACAAGTGGAAGCATAATTCACCTAGACCTACGCCCTATCTCACCTTCAGGTCACACACAAATGCAACCCCAGGGATCTGCTTTGCAAACAGAAGCGACCAGAAGCTGCTGGGGAGGTAGGTTCCCTGGTGTGCTATAATTTCAGAAAGGCCTCAAATCCTGCCACTTCTGTCTCATGCTGGTGACAGTACTAATGAACTTGTATCTCATTTAGTGATGAGCTGTGGAAGTCGTGCTCAAAGACCACCCAGAGCTGTTGGCTGGGCAGGGGGGAGGGGAGGGAGGCCAGAGCATCGCCTCTAGGGAAGACATCTGCTACTGTGCATCCCCAGAAAACATGCTGGCCTGGGTTCCAGCTTGCTCCACCCGTGGAGACCTGTGTGGAGTGAAGGCTGCTCTGAACAGGGGCAGCGATCTGCTCTAGTGCTGATAGGACACCCAGGGACTGTGGCTTCGTACTGAGACTGCACAGTGTGGGGCACAGGGCACCCCATAGCCAGAAACACGAGATGGATGCTGGGCCGCAGAGCCTGTGGCTCGGGTGACCTGCCGGTGAGCCGAGGGAAGAGAAGGCAGGCAGGACCCAGGCGGGAACCAATCCACGCTTGCAACCAGGCAACACCCGTTGCTAGAACTCAAATGCCCAGAGCCTCTGAGAACTGGGAGAACCAACTGAGCCCATTTTCCCCGTTTATCTGCCTAGACACCCCCTCAGGTTCCCATCGGCTACCAGATGCTGGTTAGACTGGAGGAAGTCCCCTCTTCCTCAAGGGGAGGTCACCTGAACAAAGCGAGCAGTCCCCCAGGTGCCACCAGCATGGGCTGCAGACTGTGGCCCACGGCCCAGCAGAGCAGTGGTGGGAGGTATAGGAGGGGTGCAAGCAACAAGGGCTTCAGGTCAGGATGCTGACAGCAGGGGACGGCCTGACACCGGTCTGGTCACAAGGGGGTGGGGGGTGGGCAGCAGCCCTCTTCAGGCCCTTGCCCCCCTGGGGTCCACCTTTCGAGGGGCGGGCAGCTGTGGATGGTGCTGGTGGGCCATCATGGGCATTACCAGTCTTTCCTGTGCCTGGTTCATTTGAGAACATGCTGCCAGGCAGCTTCTCTACAAGTGGAGTAAGTTCTGCAGGGTTCTGTCTGCTCAGGATAAAAGCCTAACTGGATACAACTGATGCTGAGTCTGCTTATGTGAGGCTGCGTATTTTTGCCGGAAAAAAATTTTTTTTTTTGTTCCTGAAAACTAAATTGCGGGAAACTGCCCCTTAAGGTCTGGTGGAAGCTTCTTCCCTCCTCTGTCACACTGCCCTCAGCTCTGTACAAATGGGGAAGGAGGGAGCAAGGCAGAGCAGGAGCAAGCTCTGGGCCTGGGGCCAGAAGCCTGTACTTGGGGGAGGACGCCCCAGAGGGGCATCCTGAACCATCAGTTCGCTGGCAGCGAGCTTTGATTCTTCGCACCTGGAGGCCCAAGAGCGGGAATAAAGCACTGTCTGCAGAGAAACAAGCAGCAGGAAGGTCAACAAGGCACCATTTTTTCACTTGCTTAGCAGAAAACTGCTCCCAGATCAGAACCACAATCTAGTTTACAACAGCCTGGAAAGTCCCTAGTTCATTCCACACAACAAATAGTACCGTGCTTGCTCTAGAGATGCTCATTTGCTGTGGAGGGGCCCTGGGCCTCTTCCAGGACCCCAAGGGCATGCAGGCTTGCGACCACCTAGGAAGCACCCCTTTGAGCAACAAGAGCCCCCTGGGAAGGAAGGGGCAGGACAGGGCTGGCACCCAGGCCTGCTGTCAACAGACAGGTTCAGGTTCAGGTTCAAAGTCATCCAGAAAAAAAGACTGCACCCCTCTCCTCAGGGTTGGCTGAGAGGGTAGATGAGACCAAGTGAGCAGGGCAAGCAGGGTGTGTAGCCCCAGGCCTGGTCCTTTTCACTCCCCTGATGAAGGCTCCTCCGCCAGCCACACCGGGAGGGCCGGGGCGGTGCAAGAGCGCCCCCACGCGGCCACAGGTGGCACCACCCGGCCTGCAACCACCTGCGTCCCCTCAGGAGCACGGCCCACCAGATGCAAAAACAAAAACAAAAAAACAAACCAAAAAACCCTAAAATGCGGACCCCCAGAGAGAAAGAGAGAGACAGACAGACATCCAGACCCGGCAGTGAGGTTCCGCTTTTCTGAGGTTAGCTCTCTTGGTGTAAGGAGATGTCCTGTCCAGACGGGTCATAGGAGGCCAGGGACTTTTGACAGCAGGGGACGGCCTGACACCGGTCTGGTGACACGGGGGTGGGGGGTGGGCAGCAGCCCTCTTCAGGCCCTTGCCCCCCTGGGGTTTACCTTTCGAGGGGCGGGCAGCTGTGGATGGTGCTGGCGGGCCATCACGGGCATTACCAGTCTTTCCTGTGCCTTTCACATAGAGAACCAGTGCCTTTCACATAAAGAACCCCCACTCGGGCACCCAATTCACATGCACTCATCTCAAATGAAAGCCAGAATTCTTTGAAATCCATTGCCTTGAAGAAAGTGTAAACAATCAAAAGCAGAGAAATACACTTTGCGATGCTCCTTCTCACGAAAGCCCTCAGGGTGACACCAACACCTGACACAAAGTGTGACTTTACAATAAGAGAGCAGTTACACAGAATGATTGGTCTTATTCCTTTATGGTAATGTCTGGGGAGCATGATGTGGGAAGTTGAAATAATAATTAGTGAGAATATTTTTAAAAAGATTTTCAGAGGGACCCTCCACACACTAGTACTGGCCCAGCGCTAATCAAGAACAGAGGACCCAACCTGCTCCAAACAGAAGCTATCTATTTGTTCCCTAGGTGGTCAGCAGTGTTGGCAGTGACATGAGAGGTGGCAGGAGGGGCCAGCAGATAGCAGGTAGGCAGGCTCCGTGTCCCCGAGGGGTAGCGAGGAAGGTAGACTGCCACTTGTCCCCCGAAGGCTGCAAACTGGCCACATTCCTGAGAAGCTGGTGGGTAGCCAGTGCGGCCTAGGAGCTGCCTGGCCTGTGGAGGAGGCCTGGCTCCTGTCTGGGCAGATCAGAGCACCTGGACGGTCTGGACCACTGACATCACATCTCTCCCCACAAATGATGTGTCCCATCACAGAAAGACTTAACCAAATTTCCTGGTAAAGTGAGAGGGTATACTGAGAGTATACACCCATCGGAAGTCCCCTGAGGTGCAAAGGACCCTCTTGATTGAGGGACCCCTGGAATGGCCGAATCGTCTATGCCCACTGCGTATCACGACGGGGTTGGCTAGAGAAGGGGGAGTGGGCAGGGGCCTCCCCTGCGCAGAGCTGTTCATCTACTGAGAAAGGAAGCTCCAAATACCAGTTGTGAGATTTCTGGGACCTTTTAACTTCCTAGTTATCTGTTGCTGTGTTACTACTACCATCCTTCATCTGTCTGAGCACAGAGACAGAGCAGGAGGCAGCCACAAAGAGGCCAGGACAGTAGACTAAATGTCAAAGTCTCAGAAAGAAGGGAATAGACGGGAGAAATAGGGACTCAGCCAACTCAAGGTCTCTGAACAGTTTCTAGCACCCTGCTTTGCATGGGCTCTGTACCTGATGAACACCTGTGCTCCCTTCTATCATCCATATTTTTCTTTTGCACAGGAGCCTGTTCAAGGATCACTCCTTCCAGGAAGCCTTCTCTAATTAACCCTAGCCATTGTATTGCTATTGAAGTTGGGAGCTTTCACAGTGTCCTATTTGTGCTGGCTGGTATTAATGCGTAACTGCTACAGCTATGTTCTTAAGGGGGCTACTTCTCTCCTAACTTGGACTGGAAGTTCTCAAGAGCAGAGACTCCACTTCTTCCTTATGTCTGTGCCTACCCACCACAACTAGATACAGACTGTCAAAGGGATTGGTATAAGGCCTCATCCTTTCCTCTCTGGGGCTTAACCCTGAGGCATCGGGTTCCAGAGAGCCAGGGCAGGTGGTGGGATGAAGAGGAAGGGGGCAGTACAGGGGAAAGCAAGCATGGGAGTGAGCAAAGGCCAAAGGCACCATCACCCCAGAAATGCCTCATAGTCCATATACCAAACCAGCTGGCCAGAACTAGGCAGGACACCTGAAATGGGCCACTTCTTGGGCTCATGGCCTGCGCGGCTCACCAGCATGGTGATCTCACGCTTCACTCTGCCCATGACCAGGACTGCCACCTTCCTGGCACGGTTGATGAGGGGCAGGCTAAGGCTCATGCGCTGGTGTGGCTTGTAGGGGCTCCTGGTCAGCACTACTGGCTGTGTGCCATCCAGGCCAGCAGGGGACTGTGGGAAGAGGGAGGCTGTGTGCCCGTCCGTGCCCATGCCCAGCAGCACCAGGTCAAAGCTGCTGTTGGTCACCAGGGCTGAGATCTCGCTGGCATACATCTGGGCCCCCTGGTCCTCCTCAGCACAGAGCCGCTGGTGCAGATGCACAGGCATGGGGTGGATATTGTAGTAGGGGACCCTGATGTACCGTAGCAGGTGAGCCTGCAGGCCCTGGAAGTTTGACTCAGGATCCCAAAGTGGGACACAGCGCTCATCCACCAGCCACAGATGTGTCTGGGCCCAGGGGAAGCCAAAGTGCCCAGTGGCCAGCTGCTCCAACAGGGGCACAGGGCTTGAGCCACCAGAGAGTGCCAGATGGAACTCGCCAAACCGCCGTACGGCCCGCACGGCTGTGGCCTCGATGTCATCGGCCAGCTTAGAGATCAGCTCCTCAGGCCAGGCCGAGATCAGGGGGCTTTCCCGGTACTTGGCTGTAAGAACCTGGAAGTTACTGGGCATTGGAGCAGAACCTGGCCCAGGCACCAGCTGCTCCAGCTGCTGCTGGCAAAAGCGCAGCTGGGCGCCACTGAACTCAAAGTCCAACAGGTACCCATTCTCAGCTCCTCCTGGGTAGAGGCGTGGGACCTCGTGGGCCAGGCTGTCCAGCAAGGGCGTCCAGAAGACCCAGGAGGCCAGCAAGTTCTCCGTGGTGATGAAGGAGTCCTTTCGGCCGTGGAAGATATGAGATATGAGGACAGAATAGGCATCCTGCTCCCTCACGGGGCTGTAGGCATAGTAATCAGAGATAGGGCGGCCGAAAAGGTGGAGCCCAGGTCGGCCCTCCACTTCCTTCCAGCTCTTGGAGGGCAGGGAGGGTCTGAACAGATTCCGACTGACCAGCACGGCAGGGCTGCCCAGCTCACCATGTCCAATGTAGAAGATGATCTGTCGAGGCAGGCACTGGCTCTGGTCCACCACCCAGCGCTTCTCGTTCTGGGCACAGTAAGCCTGGTTCCTAAACAAGATCCGAATGTAGCCCACTCTCTCATCCAAGGCTTTGCCAGACATCAAGATGAAAGGGACGCCCTCCCAGCGAAGGTTGTCCACGTGAACAAGGATGCCTGAGATGACAGGGGACAGCGGAGGTGACACTCAGGCACAGAGAACCCAGGACTTCCAGTGCACCTGCCTTCCCTTCCTTACCACCCCACCAACCTTTCTCCTCTCTGAATGGAGCACCCCTGGCCTTGCTATGCTCATCCTTTCTAGCATCTTCTCCCCCAAGACAGTCCTCAAAATCCAGCCTCTAGGCCACCTCATGTGCCCACCTCTGTGAGGCACCTTAGAGTCCTGGCCTCCCCCAGCCCCAAGCAAAGAAAACTGAAGTCTTATGGTGGAGGCATTTCTGACTCTTGGTGGGGGGAGGAGGATCCTTGAGAACCCAGATGCGCATGAGGCAAGGCCAGACAGCAGAGAAGAGGTGGGCTGGGGTTCTGAGCCAACAGCAGGGTGGGGTGCAGGTAAGGGGGCTGCAGTGGGAGGGGGGCAGGCACCAAAGTGGTGGAAGCCAGTGGCTGAGGGCACACCTGATTTGAGTTCCAAGCCTGGTTTTTCCATGTACTATCTGTGCCTAACCCTGGGCAAGTTTCTGAACTTCACTGAGCCTCTGGTTTCCTGACCTCTGGATGGGGGTAGCAATCATGGCTGCGTCACGGATCTGTGCACCTGAGGATTATACAAGGTAGCGTATATCAAGTGCCTGGCATGTCAGAAGTGCCCCATAAACAATCACTGCTCTTGTAGTAGAGTTTATTATCTGCAGCCTTAGGGAGTCAGCCCTTTCCAAGAACGCTCTGGGCCTAGGGAAGTGTCCATAGGATGGCTCGAGAGGACATTTGTCTGAGCAGCAGGGTGACTGCCTCCTGGCAATGCTGTGGGCTGTGGCCAGACAGGTGGATAACCTCACTGCGGGGCTGGATATAAGCGGGAGCCAGGTCTGAACCCGGCTCAGAGATCTCTGGAAGTGTGTGTGGATGTGGATTGAACTGAGACCACCACTGGGGTGTCCTTTACCCAGAACGACCCAAAAGGTGACCTACTGCTGAAAGACGGTGGAAGGCCAGAGAGGCAAAGGACTTTCCTCCTTGGTGATGAGCACCCCCGTGAATATCCTTCCTGAGGTCTCTTCCAACCCAAACCAAAGGGTGTCTGGCCTTGGAAAGCTGTGGCCCCAGAGCCCACCTGCGAAGGTTGGCGTCAGGCTGTAGAAGCTGTCTGGCTTTTGCTGCTCTCTGCGCACCTGCCTGCTGTACGCCTGGTACTGGCCCAGGACAGCACTGCCCTTCTGCAGGCCCCGCAGAGCCTGGAAGGCCTGCAGCTTGTGCTGCAGCACAGCCTTGGAGCTGCTGATGTTGTAGGGTAGCTCCATAGCCACGAGGGTGAGGACCTCTGTCAGGTGGTTCTGGAGCACATCTCGGATGACACCATACTCCTCATAGAAGCTGGTGCGGCCTGCGCGGGAGGAGGAGGGGAGGCAGAGGCTGTCAAAGACTGGCAACATGCCCAACTTCCCCGAGAAACACCTGGACCCCCACCCTGCACCCCTGCCCTGCCCGCCCACCCTGCAGCTGGAGTCCTCATCCCTCAGAGAGCTTATAAAAATGACTTATGTCGGAGCAAACCATTTTTTTTTAATATATGAAGTTTTTTTTTTAAGATTTTATTTATTTATTCATGAGAGACACAGAAACATAGGCAGAGGGAGAAGCAGGCTCCATGCAAGGAGCTCAACGCAGGACTCCATCCCAGGAACCCAGGATCATGCCCCGGGCCAAAGGCAGGCGCTAAAGGGATCCTGAAGTTTTGTTTTTTTTTTTTTTTATTGATTTGAAAGAGAGAGAGAGAGAAAAAGCATGAAGGGGGGAGGGGCAGAGGGAGAAGCAGACTCCCTGCTGAGCGGGGAGCCTGATGCAGATGGGGTTCCATCCCAGGATCTTGGGATCATGACCTGAGCTGAAGGCAGACACTTAATCATCTGAGCCACCCAGACACCCCAGAGCAAACCTCAACAAAAGAAGGAAGGAGAGTGCCTGAGCATTTTAAGTGAAGCTGTCAAACTCCTTGGGCCTTCCTAAGAATCTGCGTGGGGAAGGGTCTTGTCCCAGCAAAGGCCAGAGGGCATTTATTTGCAGATGGGTGGCCACCCAGACTCCTGCTCTCCTCAGGAATTGGTGGGTGGGTGTGGTGCCAGAGAAGGAGGTGGCATTATGGTGAGGGCCTGGGCTCTAGGGTCCCAGTGCCACTTAGTACTGTGTGATTCTAGGCATTCCCTGACTTCTGGGTCTGTTTTCGCACCCTGCCATTAAATGGGCTAATAACCACCACCCCATTACTAAGGGCACAGCTGCACCAGGCAGCGTGCAGGTGTGAGGGCCCCGCCCTTGGCTTTCAGTGAGAAGGAGAGAAAACAAAGTAAGTCAGCAAAGAAATTACAGGGGCACCTGGCTGCCTCAGTCAGTTGGGTGTCTGACTCTTGGTATCAACTCAAGTCTTAATCTCAGGGTCATGGGTCCAAGCCCTGCATTGGGCTCTATGCTGGATGCAGAGCTGACTTAAAAAAATAAAAAAGAAATTACAGACAGAGTGAGAAGAGGGCCTGAGGACTCCAGAGTGAGCTGCAAAAAAAACAGGGAAAGATGATAAAGGAGCCTTCAGATGCACACACCCCGAGGCAGTAAAGAGCTCGGCTGTGATGGTCTACAGGAAGGTGAGCAGGGGCTGGCGGTACCAGCAGTACCAGCTTCTACCTTCAGAGGAAGCCAGCGGAGAATCTGAGGCAGGGAAAGACGAGATCTGGTGCGCATTCAGAACAGATTCCAGACCGCTGTGGGGAGAATGGTTGCAGAAGCAACAAGCCCACGGCAGAGGCCACACAGTTGCCCAGCAGAGTGGCAACCAGGCTGGAGTTGAAGTGGCAGCAGAAAAGCCAGAGGGAGTGGATGATTTGTTGCAGGATCAGAAGTGACTGGGCTTGCTGCACACTGGTGGCAAGCCTAAGCCCAAGGTGGGGGGCAAAGGTAACTTCTAGAACTGAGGCCTAAGCAAAGAATGGGCAGTGGGGAGGCCCCACTGGGAGAGGAGCAATTTGACGGAGGGGAAATCATGAGGTCCATTTTGTGTGTGTTTAAGTGTAAGACCCCCAGATGCAGACACCAGCTTGGCAGGAGGGCAGGGTCCTGCAAGGGTAGAGGAGAGTAGCACAGAAGACATTGAGCAGAGAGCCCCGCCACAGCAGCTAGGTGCTCACCGTACCCCTTCCGCTCACACACACACACGGGGTCCTGCACGGCAGCCACCACCATTACCCCTGCTGCACACCACATGGAAGCACTGAATGTCTAGGGCCAGCACATGCAACACTACACCACACCCTCCAGAACTCAGGGCGAGGTCTGATGATCAGCGACTCAAATACATACAAGCCCGCAGTCTCACAGCCTGGGCTTCAAATGCACAACACCTCACAGGGCATAGTTCATACTCCACCCACCTGCCGACACCCAGCCAATCCAGAGCCTTATAGAAAAAGCCTGACATCATGACAGGAGGAGCAATCATCTGTCAAAGGCTTCATGTGAGTGAGCTGGAACTTGGGATTGGGTCTTCACCCACTAACATCTACCTGTCCTGCAGGTCCCTGCTTCTAGAGGGTTTCACTGACCCCTTGGCCTGCACTCCTTGGGGGCCCTGTCTTCTGCAAGCCCAGGTGAATGACTCAGTGCCCGCTCGTCCCTCTCTCTGCCACACCTGAATCTGGAGCAGAGTAGGAGCTCACCTGTCTGCCCACTGCTGTGTGCCCTGTGCCTGCCACAGCCCCATGACCATACCATGGGACCCTGGACAGCAGAGAACATGAACATCCATGCTCACAGAAACACAATGTCGAGAGAGAAACATGCTTGCTTTGATAACATAAAAATTAATTTTGAAAATAGGATATAAAATGAACTGTATACATAGAACTCCAATAAATGAAAAACACAACTGGAAATTAAAAATGCAATGAATGGGTTTTATGAATTAGAAACAGAAAAGAGTCAGCCATCAGAAGACACAACTGAAGAGATTATCCTGTATGCAGGATAGAGAGACAAAAAGACCCACACTCTCTCACTCAGACACACACACACGCACACACACGCACACGCACGCACACGCATGCACACGCAGTATGTCTCCTCTTCAAAACTAAACAACATATTGTCTTGGGAATCAGACCTACACAGAAACAATCAAGAGCAGCAAGGGAGTAACTGAACCAAAATCTGGAATAGTAAAGGAGAGGAAATGGGACAGAATTTGGGGAAGGACACAAAGAGCTCTTTTTATTTTTTTTTTAAGAAGCTCTTTTTAAACAATCGTTGCTGGGTACACTGGTGTTTGTTATATCACACTTCTTCACATCCTATACACATTTAGTAAGAATTCTTTTTTATCTAGTCAATATTTAATTCAAACAAGCAAAAACAAGTGGTCCCTAGTTTGGACCTGCTTAGCCTCACATGCTCCCTTCCAGGGGCCGCGCAGGGTCCCCGGCACCAGTCCGAACCACCTGCCCCAACCAGGCCTGCGGTGCTCGGTCATGCCAGCTGGATGGCGAGCAGGGCCAGCCATGACTGGCAGAATGTGCCCTGAATTCAGCCCAAGATGCCAGGCCTGGGAGCACCCGGCTTGTGGGGCAAGAAGTGGAGCCAGGAGCCCGCTTGCAGGAAGGCACCTTTGTCCTCAGTAGTGGGAGTCTGACTCTCTTATTCTCAGCCAGGAATTAGGGTACAGCTCTGGCCAGTTATGCTAAACCCTTGAAGAGCTGGACAATCAGCCCAGCGGGGCCAGCCAAAATGCCAAAAGCACCCCTGCCCCCGCTCCATGGAAACAATGCCTGAGCTCCCCTAGCCCCACAGGGTTCTGGTCTTCAAGGTTCTTAGAGTATGGTTGAGAAGGCATCAAGAAAAGACAATAATTATAATAACAGTATCTACCAGTCTATTTATTCCTCACAGTAACAATCTATAAGGAGATCTTACTTTGAAAATACAAATTTTGGTGATCCCTGGGTGGCTCAGCGGTTTAGCGCCACCTTCAGCCTGGGGCCTGATCCTGGAGACCCCGGATCAAGTCCCACATCAGGCTCCCTACACGGAGCCTGCCTCTTCCTCTGTCTGTGTCTCTGCCTCTCTCTCTCTCTCTCTTTCTCTGTGTCTCTATGAATAAATAAAATCTTTTAAAAAATACAAATTTTAATTTTAAAAATACAAGGAAACTGAGGTTCAGAGAAGTTAGAAATAGGGCCACACAGCTCACAAAGGGGTAAATATGAATTTGAACCCAGAGCCTGCAATTCTTACCACCCCTTTTAACTTCCACCACTCCCATTTAAACAACCATACAATGGCATGAGCACCAGTGACTTGGAGTGAGAAGCTAGTGGAGCTTGGCTCTGGAAGGATGGATCTAGGTCAAAGGTCAAGGGCCCCAACATAGTTTGCCTGGTGACGGTAAGCCTGGTTTAGCAGAAGCAGCCAGTCTGTGATTCAGAAAAGCAGAAATCAAGAACGGTTGGAAAGGGCCTTGGAAACTCGGCTGAGAAGTCAAGGGGCTAGTATAAGTTCTTCACCTCCACTGGTTAAACAGAACTACCGTATGATCCAGCCATTTCACTCCTATGTGCACACCCATGAGCAATGAACACATAGTCCACACAGATGCTGGTACATGAACCTCCACGGCAGCATTATTCATGATGGCCAAAGAGCAGAAACAACCCAAATGCCTATCAACTGATGAATAGAGGGATAAAGTGTGGTCTGTCCATACAACAGAATATTATTCACAATAAGAAAAGAAGCACTGGTACATGCCGCAGCATGGATGCACCCCGAAACCATGCCACTGTGACAGAAGCTAAACACAAAAGGCCACCACTGTGTGATGTCATTTAGATGAAGTGTCAGGAACAGGCAGGTCCACAGAGAAAGCAGGTCGTCTGCTACATGGGGCTGGGAGGGAATATGGATGAGGATGGAGGGTACAGGGTTTCTCTTGGGGGTGATGAAAACTTTCTAAAACTGGCTGTGGTGGTGGGTGCATGACTGTGAATACACTAAAATCTCCTGGATTATATGCTGTACATGGGGAAATTGTCTGACATGCGAATTGAATCTCTAATAAGACTTTTTAAAAAAAAAAAAAAAGACTTTTTCTAGCAAGTATCAGAGCAGAAGTGGAATCACATAGGGGTGCTGTGGGATAGTGGGGCTATCTCCCATCTACCTGCAAGACAAGTATGGAGAGTGGGCTGGTGGTGGTGTAGCAGCAAGGCAGCACTCAGGGCAAATAAGGGAAGTAACAAGGGTCACAGCAAATGCAAAGACATTGGTCGGGGAGGAGTAAAAGCTGTGTGGGAGGAGTAAAAGCTGCGTGGTGCCTGGCTAGACCTGAGAGGCTGCAGGAGTCATGACCTGGAGTATGGTCTCTGGAGCCAGATGTAGGGATTCAAGTACCTGCTCTGCCACCTTTCAGCTCTGCAACCCCACCTGAGCAGCCCTCCCTCACACAAAGAAGAGGACAGTGGCGTCCCTCCCTCGCAGGGCTGCTGTGGACATTAATGAGTTAACACATCTATCTATGGGGCTTGGAACAGTGCCTGGCACACAGGAAGCACTGGCAGGTCCTGCCTAGGATTTGTATTTTTACAGGAGCTGAAAAAGAGGGGCTACTGGCCCGGCAACGCAGAGGGCAGTCACCATCTGGAAATAAAGAAGGCAGAAAATGTAGCTCGTGTTTCAATGACAGTTTAAGTTCTAAATCTGCTGAGTCTGAAGTGGTGACATCCTATGAACATCTCTAGAAGGCCAGTCAGAGATAGAAGACTAGAGCTTGGAGAGGCAACAGAAGTCAGAGATATACTGGATTTCATCAAATCCAAAATGCCAATCATGGTGAAAGCATCACTGGTTTACAAGCACTAAGAAACAGCCAGACCATGGACTATGTCAACCACGGCACCCCATCAACGGTACACGCAATTTCTGAGATGTTCAAATGTAAAATTAAAAAAAAAAAAAAAAGGTGTGTCCTGGAATTAGTGAATTACAGATTTAAGGGTATAAACAGGATAGTTAAAGCTTTGAGAACAGATGAATTTTTGATGAAGAGAACACAGCAGAGTCCTCAAAAGCCCTGTTATCTGTTTACTATTCATTAGTTTAGCAAATCCCTAAGTAGCCCTCTTCCTATTTTTATCCTCTTACACTCCACAGGGAGAATGCACTTCACAGATTTACTACCCGCTGTGTAAAAGAGAGCTTCCTTTATTCCTTAATTTCAAGCTTCAGGGGGTGCCTGTGTTTAGCACAGCTAGGAGACTTGTGGCCTTCCATCCCTCCTCGGTTAGCTCTGCCTTTTCACCTCTCAGGGAGAGGCCACACAGTGAAGCACAGGATGGGAAGTCATGTCAGGGGATGGGCTCTCCCAAGGATGCCAACCACTCCATTTTTTCCCCTAGTCATCATGGGCCGATTTTTCCTGAAAATGATCTAACATTAACCCCTGGCATCCTTTCCTACATTGAAAGTTGAGGGTTAGAAACCCACTGATGTATTAACAAGGGCAGAAAAAAACTCCACCAGGTTGGACAACTGGAAGCAAGACCCCCATAAACCTGGCTACCAAACGGTTCAAGTTCAAGACTAACCCAAGACCATAAGATCACCAGCATGGGGGATCCCTGGGTGGCACAGCGGTTTAGCGCCTGCCTTTGGCCCAGGGCAAGATCCTGGAGACCCGGGATCGAATCCCACATCGGGCTCCCGGTGCATGGAGCCTGCTTCTCCCTCTGCCTGTGCCTCTGCCTCTCTCTCTCTCTGTGTGTGTGTGTGTGTGACTATCATAAATAAATAAAAAATTAAAAAAAAAAAAAAAAGATCACCAGCATGGGAGACCCACTGCTCTGCCCTTTAGCTGTGCTGCCCCTCAAACTTTCATGGGGTAGTATCCCATGGAAGGCAGGAGAAGCTGTGTTCCACGTGCTTGGAGAAGACCCCCACGTGCTTGGAGAAGACCCCCATGGGGCACCTGACTGGCTCTGCAGGTAGAGCTTGTGACTCTTACCTCGGGATTATGAGTTTGTGCTTCAAGTTGGGTGTAGCGATTACTTAAAAAAAAGAAAGAAAGAAAGAAAAGAACCCCTACAAAGCTACCAGACTAGCAAGGACAGGAAGGACAGAGCACCGAAGGTGAGCAAAGCTGTAGGAAAAATAGGTACAAACACATATTGCACACGTTCTAGAAAACAGCCTAATGAGATGTAATAAGAGTAATAAAGTCATTTCTACCATGTGGCCTAATAATTCTACTTCAGAAGCATACTCAAAGGAAAAATATTTTTTAAGTGTTCATAAGTGTTCTTAGAATGATAGTGGTTGAACAACTTTGGGAATCTATTAAAAACTATTAAACTGTATACTTTAAAAGAGTAAATTTTATGATATGTGAATTATATCTTAATTTTTTAAAAGCTTGCAAAGTACTATTTAAAAGGGCAGAAAGTGAGAACAGCTAAAATGCCTCATAATAGGGCAATTCATTTTCTGTGAAACAAAATCGAGCAGAAATACAGAGGTTATACTTTATACAGACTGTCGATATGTGCAAGTTTAAATACATATTCAGCTATATATATGAGACGAAGAGAGATGGTATTAGGTGAAGAACAGACATGAAAGAGTATTACAGACCAGTAGGGTCCATACATCACCCAGTATACGTCACAGAGAAGTCACAGGGAGCCCCAGAGAACTCGGCTGCTTCCTCTCCTTGCCAGCTTGGAAGAACAGCATTTCTATTTGTAAAGTATTTCCATGTATGTTATTTTACCTAATCCTTAAACCAACCCTGAGAGAGAGGTAATGGGGGGAGGGGTGGTTACCATCATTACACAGAGACATGCTGAGGAGGGCACCCCCTCCCCGTCGCCTCCACACTGTGGGAGATCCGGATTTTCCTGGGAAAACACAGATTTCAGAACACCACCACTGAAAGCTAGCTGTGATCCCAACCGATACCTTCAGGGAGAACTAAAAATAAAAAGCAGGGAGGGCCAAGGAGAGAGCAGGTCTGCGGGCGGGCTGGCCAGCGTGCTCTCTGGTCAGGAGGCCTGGCGGCTGCCCCAGCTCACCTTGCAGATAGCTCTGCAGGAGGGGAGCACAGCAGGCTGGACAGCAAGACAGCTGGTGCGCACCTGGAAGGACCCCGGCTGCCTTGGTCTCTGTGAGAGAGGCATGAGCTGGCCACTCTGACCCTCAGAGGTCAGCATGCACCATGCCCCTTCCCCAGTGTCCAAACAGGGACCCTCCCAGGCAGGGAGAGCTACACCATCCTCAGGGAGTCTCCCTTTCTTCCTACAAAAAAAAAAAAAAAAAAAAAAACCTTCCAGCCAGCCAGCCAGAGGGGAAAGTAGGGCAGCAAAGAGATGCAGAGACGCTACGAGCACATCCTGGCAGGAAGGCCAAGTGCCAAGGGCCTAGACAGACACTGCAGCCACGGGCGCAGTGGTCAGAAACCGTGATTCTGAGGTGCCGCAGACCTTGGATCACATTCCTGCTGCACCCCTAGAAGAGAGGACAGTCCAGCCTGGACGGCTGCCCCTCAGGCCACTCATGATGCAGCCCTCCTTTCCGTGGGGCCCCTCAGGGGCCATGATGAGAGCCAGGCAGGGTCATCCCCACATGGTGGCTCAGTGGCCCATCCCCGGTCACTCCTGGTCCAACCCACAGTACTGCAGCTTCAGGAGACCCCTGGCCCCTGGGGTTTCTGAGGCTCTGAGAGGGGTGCCCCAGATGAAACTGAGAGGAGCGGGGCCCCTGGGACTAGGGAGGAAGGCTCTTCTTTTCCTCCTCCACTCCTGCTCTCTCCCTCCTGCTGTGCAGTGGCCATGGTGACACTGCAGCAGATGCCTCTGGGCCCCAGGCTGCGGCAGGGAAGGAGAACGGCTCACACAGCCCATGGCCACAGAGGGGGGCAGGCAGCTCTGATGTTTGGGAGGTGAGGGGAGACATCCCAACCACCCTGCTGCTCAGAAGCTCCCTCCTGGGGCCTGCAGCAGCTTGGGATCCGGCACTCAGCCAGAACTGGGCTGCTGCAGAGCTTCTCTGTGCAGGAGTCAGAGGGGCTGCACATCTGAAGCAGGCCCTGGCCAGGTGGGGGATACAGCCACTGCCCTTTGCCCTTCTGAAGCTTCACAGTCAGATTGCTGGGCTCTAAAGCCTACCTCAGAAACTTCCAGGCCATGCTCCATCTCACCGTGGCTACCCTCCTGAGAAGCACATTGAACCACAGCAAGGCACTGTGACCTCCAGTAGGAGGGCAGTCCTTCCTCCTGCCCACCTCCCATCCCCAACCCCAGGAGGAGGCACAGCCCAGGCCCCGATGAGCTGGTCACAGGGCTCACTGGCCATGCAGTGGCTGCAGGGTCCCCAGCTCCTGTCCCTTTTCTCCAGCCTAGACTCAAGTATCCATAAGGGGCCCCCTGAGGGACAGTGAGGATCAGTGTTTGGGCCTCCAGAGCTACACCAGGCCACTTTCTCAGCATGCAGAGAATGCTTGTCCTTCTGGGTCCCCAAGGCCCAGGAGACAGGGATAACTCACTGTTGCCAGAGGCCCTCCTTGCTACAGGGATGAGCACAGTAGCAAGAACTCAGCCCCTGTAACCCTGGTCTGGGCCCAGGTATGCAACTGGCAGGCACATAGGCTGACCAAGGAGATCCAACCTCCAGGACAACTTCAGTCCCCCTGGCCATCTCTGACAGGGACAGGTGGCTGAACTAGCCCACTGACCACACACTTACTGGTTATAAGTCCCCCAGGGGCTAGTGGGTCTTCTGCTGCCTGCCTGCCTGCTCTGTGTCTCTGTGCCTCTGGGCTGAAGCCACAGGGCCCAGAGGAGTGAAAAAGCTGTATGCTCTGGAGCATGGCAGCAATGAGACTTTCCTCTCAAAACCCACACTCTGCAGGCAGCTGGGCCCATGCTTTGGTTCCACATAGCAACCTCCAAAGCAGAGCCACTGTGCCTTCCTTTCTTGACCTCGGCTGTCTACTGCTATCCAAACCTGAGACTCCCCCACCTCAGGCCAGGCCTTGGCAAATAGATCTGCCCGGGCCTCTGCCCACTTTTCTGTCTTGCCTTCTCCCTTCCTTTCTCCAATATCCAAAGGTACCTTTGCTGGGGTAAGCAGACCTTTAGTTTGCCTAGCCCCTGGCTCCCAAGGGATCCCACAAAAAGAAACCCTACAGATGACATCAGAAACCAAAAGGGAAATGGGGTGGGAGGCCTGGAAGGAACACAGGACAACAGTGTCAAGTGGTTAACTCCAGATGCCAGCTCTTCCCCAGCCCAGGGTGGGCACAGCAAGGACTTGCTAAAAATGGGGGAGGAGTCCCGGTGTCCCAGCCCTGCTGGTGGCTGAGCCAAATCCAGGCAGAGACTGGTGCTAGCCTACAGAAGGGGTGACAGCACCTTCCCATCCTCTACCCCCCACACTCTCGGCGCCAGATCTGAGGTGCATCTCTCTGCAGATGAAGCAGGAGCAAGGCCTAGCACTCACCCCCACAGGGACACAGCGCAAGGAGCAAACCCACAGCCTGAGCCCCTGCTGAGGACAGGAGGGAAATATGGAGGAGGAGGGGGAGGTTCCTGAGACCTACGAAGGCTCAGTGAAGTGTGGAGAGGGCTTCTGCTCTGGTATGGGCTCCCGGCTGGAGAAACCCAGCTCCTCTCTAGGCCAGCCATGCCCTCAGAGGCCTGGCTCGCGGGGCCCCTCACACTGCCTGCCTGCATCATTCATTTTGGAGTCTGTACAGATATAGCCTTTCCCCCAGTGACCTGCGAGGTATCAGGGGGAGGCTGTGCCTCACACACTCTGCACAGCCTTGAGCTCCCCTCACACCCTCTCCATGGCCTTCAGCCCCGGATACACATTTGAAGAGGAAGGGAGGGAGGGAGGGAGGGTGGACAGAATAGCCAAGGGAAGGAGAAAGAAGAGGAGGAAAAGGCAAATGGAAGGAGACAAGACCTCCTGGACCCCCACCAGGCCCGAAGAGTCTGTGGCCCCCAATCTGCCCAGGGGCACACTGCAGGATGGGCACAGTGGCCCTGGGCACTCCAGAGCAGGCTGCACAGAGCAGCCAGCGGGATAAACAGGATGCCGTGGTGCAGAGCCTGGGTCCCAGAGCCAGACTGCACCCCAAGAACCCAGTCCTGCCACTTCCTGCTCAGTGACCTTGGCCACATCACCAAACTAGGTCTGTAGGTAGAGGCTAATAATAGGACCCACCTCATTTGGCCATTGTGGTTTTTTTGGGGGGGGGGGGGGGCTGACACAAGAAGAATTAGCTTGTACTGTCTCGGGTAAGAATGGATGCTTTGAACGTAACCATTGATGCTCCAAACAGCTGGAGAAATCCCAGAATGCCAGAGCTCTGAGAAGTCTCGGGAGGTGCTATCCCCTGCACGCCCTCCCAAATGATAGGAGTGACGTGCTGAGGTCACCCAGCAAAGACAGGCCCAACACTCCCAGGTCCACACTGCTCATTCACTTGGTATTTATTCGGCACTTCTGACATGTGTGCCAGGAGCCAGAATGGAGGGGCCTGGTGCCTACAGCCCTGAGAGTGGCACACTGGACCCGGAAAAGACCCAGAAAAGACTGGAGGGTAGACAAGGGAGGGAGGTGGCTGACAGTGTGATGGGAGTGGACCCTATGGAGAACGGCCTCCGAGCAAAGCCCCCTGAGAAAGTGGCAGCCAAGCTGGGAATGAACAACCAGGAGGGACAGGCAGTAAGGAGCAGGTGAGAAGAAGCATCTAGGCAGACCGGGCCACCTATATAGTACAAGGTCTGAGGAGCCCCTGTGCAGCTCTGAGGGTCTCCACCACATCCATGTAAAACTCAGGTTGGCTTCCAGGTCTGTGTCCCCTAAGGGCAGCAAGGACCATGTGGGCTTTGCCTGTGGGCACCCTGAGGGTTAGCATGGTCCAGAACTGGGCATGCAGCAGCCCTGGAGGGAGACACATGCCAGCAAAATCCTCCCCAAGAAGCACCAACCAAGGCAGGCAGAGGCTGGGCAGATCCTCCTGCCCTGCAGGGCCCGATGCCTCACCAGGCCCAGAGCAGGCGGAGGACCACTCACGCACCTTCTGCATCCACTGTCTCCTTCATGATGATCTCCACCCGCTCCACATGGTGCCGGTTCCAGAGGCCATCTAGAGCCTTGCGGTTCTGGTCTCGGAAAGGCAGGATCTGAGCCACGGCCTGCCAGGGAAGGAGACGGTTATGCTGCTGATTCTCAGGATGAAATAATCCTGACTCCAGGGGAGGGCCCTGATGTCTCTACCCCTGGCTCAGTGAAGATGCTCTCAGGAGCCACAGTCCCTGGGCTTTAGGACTTCACAGCTCTATACAGTCTCCAAAAACTAAGTGACCTCCACAGGATTACCAGCTTTTTATTTTGCAAGGAGAAAAATATTTAAGATTACTTATCTTCTATTATCATCAACTTTTATTATTTTTAAGATTTTATTTATTTATTTGAGAGAGAGAGAGAGAAAGCATGAGAGAAAATCACAAGCAGGGGGAGGGGCAGAGGGCAAAGCAGACTCCCCACTGAGCAGGGAGCCTGATGTGGACTCGATCCCAGGACTCCAGGATCATGACCTGAGCCAAAGGCAGACACCTAACTGACTAAGCCACCCAGGCGCCCACTATTACCATCAGCTTTTAATAAAAGAAAGATATTTTAACAACAAAAATGGAGCAAAAAAACCTTTAGATTGTATACATTTAGGAAGTGCTCTTTTTTCATTTTCCCAGAAACAAGTGAAAACCTCACCAGGTCAGACACTGGTCCAAGAACCACTCTTTGGGAATGTTGCAGCTCTAAATAAGACTAGCTAGAAAGCAATGCCTCTGTCCTGGAAGACTATGAGGTGCCCACACACGTGGCCCTGGGCTCCCCAGCCTGGTCACTACCAAAGAATACTTCACTATGTGCTCTCTGCTGGGGTTTCTAGGAAGGGATGTTCTGGAGGTGCTTGGAGGGTATGCTCAGAGTGAAGTGGCCAGCCGGCCTGCATCGCCTAGGAGCTCAGCCTCATGCTCTGCCACAGAACCTGACTGGGAAGCATGGATGTAGGGTCTGTCCTCACTGTAGGACCTTGTTACCAGCCTTCTGGCTCAAAACAGAACTCAGGAAAACAGAGATACTGAAAAAAGGCAGACTGAGTGTGGAATAAGTTAATTCTAACTCCCACACCACAACCCCCTGGAAGTCAGGCCCACATCTGCATAGAGGATGCAGGGCAATGAGAAACAAACCACTGGAAACATGGACAAAGGCCACGCAGTCCTGCCCTTGCTGAACCGCTTTTCCTGCAGCCTCTCACTGCCTGCCCACCTTCAGGACAGCCATGGGAGCTCGGATTTCACAATGGCTTCAGGCCTAATCCCACAAATCGCAGTGTGGCTCTGTCAATGGGGTCTACCTATCTACCCGGCTCACTCTAACTCTGGCAAGCTCCCAGGTGAAGCTCACCTGCTTGCCCAGGTAGTGGTCCACCCGATACATCTCCTCCTCTTGGAAAAAGCTCCCGAGCTCTGTGGCCAGCTGCTGGGCAGAGACGTAGTCATGGCCAAAGGGTTTCTCCAGGACAACCCGCAGCCAGGCGCCCGGGCCTGGGCGGCAGCTGCTATTGATGCTACGAGCAATATCCGCATAGGCGAAGGGTGGCACTGAAAAGTAGAAAATCCTGCCAGCCTCCCGAAGGCCTTCATGTTGGAGCTGTGCCTCAATGTCCTTGCTCAGGGCCATGTAGTCCTCATTTGTTTTCAGGTGGCGGTACTGGCTCAGCCGCTGGAACTGGCCCTTGAGTTCGGCACAGCGCCCAGGCTCCATGTCCTCAGGGCAGGAGAGGGACTCCAGGACCTTGGCGATTAACTCTTGGCCCTGCTTGGTGGAGGTCAGAGCAGCCCCATGGAAGCTGAAACTGTAGCCCTTCCCCACTTCATCCAGGTACAGCTGGAACAGTCCCTGCCATAAGTATTTTTTGGCCAGGTCCCCAGTTGCTCCCAGCAGGATTATGGAGACATGGCCCTGGAGCTCCTGAGCCTGCAGGCAAGCCAGAAAGGCCATGCACACTGCCACTGTGAGCATCTTCCAACAGCCAGGGGGCCTGGGCAGAGGTAGGACAGACAAGGAACAGGAAGGATCAGACATGGTTCAGGTGGCTGGGATGTGGAGGTAAACACATTTCTAGGCTATCAAACATTTCCTGTCTGGCAAAACACCACCACGTGTTTTCTCAGAAAAAAATTTTATAATCCCACAGCTTGCCCCTCCCTCCTCAGCAGTTTGGCTTCTATGCCAGGAGCAGGTGGGTAGGTAGCCTAGCCTGTAAACAGGGACTACACCCAGCAAGGTGGTAGGCCACTTGCTGGAGACGGGCCACTGTGCTGCAGGAGGCACCAGGGAAGCCCGCAGGGGCTGCCACGGAATTGGAGCTGTCCACTCTCCAACCAAGGCCAGTCTTGTTCATGAGCACAGGTCACCAGGACCATCTGGGCAGCTCAGGAATGGAAACAGGCCCTCAGGTGCTGGCTGGAACTATGAGAAGATATGATCATCCCCTCTCATCCTCCTTTTGTTTTTCCCATGGCCGCTGGGCTCCAAGCACAAAATGATTCCTAGGAACTGCCACAGTGTAGGGATTCAAAACATAGACACTGGGGACCCCTGGGGGGGCTCAGTCAGTTATGCTTAAGCATCCGACTCAGTCTCAGCTCAGGTCTTGATCTCAGAACCTGAGTTCAGGCCCTGAGTTGGGCTCCACACTGGGCAATGGAGACTACTTTAAATTAATTAATTAAAATAAAATAAAAATATAGTCTCTGGAACTGAGTTTGAATCCCAGCTCAACTCTTTAAAAAAATTTTTTTTTTTTTTTTAATGATAGTCACACACACAGAGAGAGAGAGAGGCAGAGACATAGGCAGAGGGAGAAGCAGGCTCCGTGCACCGGGAGCCTGACATGGGATTCAATCCCGGGTCTCCAGGGTCGCGCCCTGGGCCAAAGGCAGGCGCTAAACCACTGCGTCACCCAGGGTCCCCCCAGCTCAACTCTTTACTGTTTGACCATGGACAATTATTTAACCTCCCCATACCTCATCTGAAGTGGGGGGTAACAGTGACCTACGCTGTAGAATAATCATAAGAACAAAATGAGTTAATATTTAGAAAATGTTCAGGACGCTGCCTACCACTTATGAAGCACTGCCTAAGTGATATTACTATGATATGTTAATGATAGTCGCAACACTGAACTAAGTGCTCATGTGCAGAAGATCTTCTGGGATCCAGAGAGAAGTCCTGAAAACAGACCAGTGGAGTGGATACTATTCCCCTTCTGCAGTGAGAGAAGCCGAGGCTCAGGTGGTGAAGGGGGCTAGGTGAGGAAAGAGGGGCTGGACAGGCACTAGGTTCTCTGGCCCTTGAGCACACACACAGTAAAGGCACACCACAGCCTCCCTGGGGGTGGGTCTCACATTTTAGCTGGTTTCCAGCCTAATTTAAAGCAGCTGACACATCTGAAAGGCCAGAGGCCTTGGACCTGCCTCAACCGCACCAAAGGATTTGCTTTCACCTGCGTCTTCCTGATCAAGGCTGTGGGGGCTTACTATGTTGCGTTCTTATTCTGGCTCTCCTGTTCAGTCTCCCACCAAGGCCAGTGCTCTGAGGGCAAGGGAGGAGTGGTGACGGAGAAAGTAATCATGGTCTGAAACACAGCTCTCAGAAACACAAGGGGCAATGGGGCCCGGCCTGGGGCACTGAAGCAGTGAAGAGAGATTCACTAAACCCTCAGCTAAGACACTCTAGTGTATTGGTCAGGCAGAGAAACTGAGGTTTCAAGAGATACCTGGCCAGCTCACCCTCCTGCATCCCTATACCATCCTCCATCCTGAGGACAGCCAGCAACCCTTGCCCCAACTTTTCCCTCTGCCTCTTCATCTCTCTCTGTCAGTGACCAAACCAAGGCAAGAGTCCAACTGCAGTATCTGCATACCAGACATTTCCACTGCTGAAGCTTCAACCAGGGGATCAAGGGACCAGCTGAGTGGCCTCCCAGGCTTCTCCTTCCCCTCCCCCTTAGCCTGAACACTCACTTCCAAATCAGATGGCCCACTGGACCATTCTATACTTTCTTCTGCTTCCCAATCCCTGTCCTTGGTCCTTTATGCATTTTCTTTCTCAACTGGCCATCATCTCTGTCTGGAGGGAAGAAAAAGCTGCAAGGTCAGTGCGGGGAAAGAGGCAGTGAGAAATCTGAAGCCCAGAGAACAGCCTGGAGGAGGAGGAGCCTCCAGCTGGCAAGCTGCATTTCAGAGCTCCTGATCCTATACGGGTAGCAAGGCCTCTGGATGTGCCGGGAACAAGAGGAGGAGCTCAGGAACCTGAGAGAGCCTGGTACCAGGCAGGTGAGGGAGCTCCAAGGGCCAGCACCCCTACCCCAACTCCGTAAGACTGCAGAACTGTCATGTCACCAAGCCAGAGGCCCCAGCCACTGTGCTAATCAGCTTCCTCAGTCAAGTGGAGGAACGTGGCATTTGGGTCAGAGGACCAGGGCTCAAGACCACCTCCCCCTGGTGTGTGATCTAATTAAGTCACCTATTCAATTTGGGCCTATATTTCCTATCAAACAGGGCTAGTTCCACCAAACTAAATGGGGGGGGGGGTTTCAGAAAGATCAGCTGAGGTGACACACGTGACAAACCCTATGCAGATGTGAACTATGTTAGCTAAATGGAAGGTCCCTCCTAGCTCCTAAGGGTGGCATAATGCTGCTGCTGTCAGGAAAAACTGAACGCCTCTTGTCTCAGGGGCTACAGAAGGCAGCACCGAGGAACCAAAACAGGCATTCCCATAACATTCCCCAGACTAGCCCTGATGCCCTGCTCAGAGAGCAGGGCGACAATGACAGATATGGCTGTCCTCCTTGCTGCCCCAACAGGGACATAAACAGGCTCGGAGAAGCCCACCAGAGTCAAGAACAGGGTCCCAGGTTGGGAGTGGCGGTGAGGGAAACCAGATGGCCCCAACACGTCCACCGGTGGTCTAAACTGTTCCCGTGCTATGAGGCTCTACTTCTGAAGGGTTTTCTTTCTTTTTTAAAAAAAATTTATTTGAAAAAAAAAATTTATTTGACAGAGAGAACGAGAGAGCACAAGCAAGGAGAGCAGCAGAGGGAGAGGGAGACACAGGCTCCCCATTGAGCAGGTAGCCTGATGCGGGGCTTGATCCCAGGACCCCAGGGATCACGACCTGAGCCGACCTGAGCCGAAGGCAGACGCTCAACCAACTGAGCCACCCACGTGCCCCTTGATGGGTTTTCTGAAGCACTTTCTCCTGCCTCCTTGCTTGCCCTAAGAGGAATGAACCTAAATACGCCTCCTAAAGTTACACACTTGAAGTGAGCCCAGAAGCATGGATGTGGCATTCCAACAGCTGGTACTGCCATGATTGGTTTCTATTTTTAATGAATAAGTAAATAAGAAAGCCGTTGGTGAAAAGTTCAAAGAGCCCGCACAGCAAGGATAGTGGATCAGGCAGTGGGTTGGACTGTGTGGTGGCTCTGCTCTGGCTCCTGGGGGAAACCACATCACCGTGCACATATCTTGGGCCCTGCGTAGGCCTCCGTTCCTCATCTATGGTGTGAATAGACTTAGCTGAAGCACTGCTACTTCACTGCCTCCAGATCCTCTGTTTTCCATGGAAAGGAAGTAGCCCCTCTTCTATCAGGGAGATGCCAGAGCTCCGCCTTCCTACAGGGCAGTTAAGTGCTTAGTGCCTTAGAGCCGGGCAGCAGGGCCAGGGAAAGAGGGCTAAAACAGGAAGCAAAGGGCTGATGGCTCCGTGTCATTCGAAAGTTAAGACAAAACTCTCTGAAGCTTTAACTTAAATGTGTGAAGGATGCGATTTCATTTACAACAATTATTATTCGAGAAACCTGCCAGAAACACAAAAGCAGAGCTATGGGGGCCTCTTCCAGGGAGGTGCAGAAGACCTTCTCCAGACAGGTGCATCTCAGCCTCAGGCCTGAGGAGGCACATGTACACAGTCCAGGGCACCTTTCATGGCACCCCCACCCAGTCGGAGGGGTTCCCATCAGACTTCCTGGCGGACTCACCTTTTAAAATGTAGCTAACATTCCCAAAGCTTCAAACACTGACCTGGCCCAACCAGAAGGATTGGATCAGAGTCAGGGTACCAGGCTTTGTTTCTGCCCAAGCAAGACTGGCAGGAATGGTGGCAGGGAGGGGCCTGCAGCCGTGCCTGAGCCACCTCTGCATGGACCCAGCATGTGCTGGCACTCCAGTGCAGGGTGGTTTCTGGTAAACCACAGGAAGCAGCAGCTCCAGTCCCCTATTCCCAGCAGACGAGGGGCAGGAGTAAAGTTCAGTGGCTGCCGCAGCCTGTTCCTTTCCCAATGCCACACTGACACCTCTGACCTCTACCTTCTGCTTGCCAAGCAGGAAGGAGGGAGGTTTTCTTCAAATCACAGCCCATGAGTTTGGAATTTTTGAAAGAACATGTGGGAGTAAAACAAGAGTTCAAACTGAAGATCATTTTTAACCGAAGTGGGAGGGGACGTGCCCAGTTCTCTCTACAATCACCAACACCAGCATTTTTCCTGCACTCTCCTTGTTCGGGTCCATCAGCACCCAACACACCCCTGCAGGTCAAATCCTTCAGCCGCTGTGAGACCTGTACTCCTTCCCTACTTGTTCCCCTTGGCTAGACTGGGGACAAGACTTGCAAGATCAGGCTCTGGGGCCCTTTCCCTGCCCTGATCTCAGAGAATCTTTATACCCATCACCTCTTTAGGTGTCTTGGTTCCCTGTGATCACAGTGGTGTGCTGGAGCCACCTTGTACTGGCACACAAGATTTCAACTGCTGCATTTTCAGGAATTTTTCAAGCCAAGCGTTAAACACAGCCATTATTAAAAACCAAATCGCACAATTTTAGAGCTAAATAAATTATATTAAAAACAAAGATAATAAATACTTATTGCAGCTCATCCCTTCCTAATTATTTTACTACGTTTTATTCCTAACCTGTGCTCTTTATGTTTTTTATATCTACTGTATCTGTAAGGTGAAGATACTCTCTACTGCGGTGCTTGCAACAGCCAATTAGGAATATTGCACCACAGATATTGGCAAATGCTGTAAATCGGGCTCTCCATCACCAACCCCCACCCCTGCTGAGTCGTTATACATTTACCAGCATGCCACACCAGGCCTTCATCTCTGGTCTGGGCTTTCTCCCCCTCAACTCTAGGCTGATACAATCAGCTACTCCTCTGACACCATTAGCTGGATGCCTACAAGACTTCAAAATCGAATGGATTTCTCCCCAGAAGTCCCCAATCTGGTCCAAATGCAGATTCCCCCAGCCTCAGTAAATGGCATCTCCATCCTTACAGATGCTGAGACCAGAAACATTGGAGGTCATCCAATCTGTTAGCAAATCCTATAGTTTCTTTCTTTCTTTTTTTAATCCTATAGTTTCTATCAGCAAAATTTATCCAGAACACAGCTACTAACGCACCACCACTCCACTCTAGTCCCAGCCACTATTACCTGTGGTCTAGATTACTGTAGGAACTGCTTAAATGGCCTCCCATTTCTGTCTTCCCCACTCATTACCTCCTTGATCTCTTTTGCTACTGTGCCTCCCTCTCAGCTCCAGCCACCCATCCTCCTGCCTCAGGGCCTTTGTACTTGCTGTTCGCTCTGCCTGACCTACTTTTCCCTGCAGATGTCCACATGGTTCACTCCCTAACTTGAATTCTTTGCTGAAATGTCACCTTCTCTGTAAGGCTTTCTCAGCCGACTCTAAAATTGCAAACCTCCCACCTCCATCTCACTCCCTGCTTTTCTCTCCGCTGTACGTATCAGTCTCCAATACATTGTCCTTGGAAAGTATATTTGTTTTGTTTAGTCCTTGCCGCCCCTTCCCTCAGGAATGTAAGTATCTAAAACCGGGCCCAGGACACAGAAGGTACATTCTAAATATGTGCTGAATGAACAAATAAATCCCATCTGCAGAACACCACTGTCACCTGTGTAGGAGCTATCTGCATCTGAATGATGGCACAAAGGAAGAAATGTCTACTGCTGACCTCAAGCACAGTGACACAGCACACCTTAACACCAGCTTCCTAACTGTAACGACGCGATTAATAATAAAAAGAAACATTTACAGAGTATTTAACTATATGTCAAATACTAGAGCTTCACATTCAACAATGGATTTAAATTCTTGCCACAGCCTATGAGAAAGGCACCATTATTATGCCCATTTTTAAAACAAGAACAGAGGAAACCAAGGTGCACAGAAGGAAAACCACTGAAGGGCAGACAGTTCAGAGGTGATCAGATGTGAATACGGGCAGTCTGGCTTTGGCACTTACCTCCCACCTACCAGGAAAACACGGAATCACAACCCCAAGTGGTAAAATTTAAAACACTGTATTGGCGTGGACACCGATCCTGCCCCTCTGAGAGACTGGAGCAAACCGTCTACTTCTCTCATGTGTCGAAACCATGGAGTAGGAAAACAAGTTGATAAGAAGCACAAGATGAGGCAATCCATATAAAACACGTGGCAGGACACTTGGCATACAGTAAGCACCCAAGAAATGTAGCTTCTATCATTATTAAACCAAAGGTATCTTGGGTAAAGTTACTTTTCTTGCTAGCTTGGAATTGCTACAAAATTAATTAACAAGCGAGCAACAGAAAAAATGCCAAGGAACAGCTCATCAACAGCTTCATGACCCTCCAGTTATACTGATGAAAAATCAAAGAAATATCAGGCTAAAAAGGTTAAAAGTCCCCACTCCAGTCCTTGAAGGATTTATAATCTGGCCCAAAGAAGAGGGGCCAGCATAAACCCCTTCACTCTGCAGCCACAGGCCTATCACCTACCTACCCAACTGTAAAATGGGGATCCATCCGCCTCATTTCAACTTTGGGCTAAAAAAAAATCCAGTTCGTGGCTGCAAAAATACTTTAGGGGGCAATGGTTTTAAGAGCTCTCCCAGACGGAGAGCCACCTGGCTCCCAACTCAGGGCAGCAAATAGCAAAACCAGACTTCCTGCTCTGCCCCTGGGTGAGGGTCTGGCAGGAAGGGTGGGCGGGGTGGGGTGGGGGTGGGGAATCTGGCATCCTGCAATGACATCTTACCTTGTTCCTATTCCATCAATAGTGAGAAGTGGCGGGGCCACGGATGGCCAAAGGTGCCTCTTGGTTTCCCTTTTAGATGACCTGAAACCATCTGACTGTAAGAGCAACTTAGTGAACTCCAATCTTTGGATAAAAATAACTTGAATGTTTGCCTAGAGTGGTTATTTATTGGGCAGTCATGGACCTCAAAGAAAAGTTACACAAAGTACTGTCTGAAAAATAAGCTCCGTTCATGCCAAATAGGGAGCATTTTTATCTCAGGTGCTCCTAAAAACTTACCAAAAGATTAGCCTCATAAGCTCAAAGTCTATCCGCCATCCATCACTGCAGAGAATGCAGAAAATAGTTTGAAATATGCCCACTCTACACCAGTCTCCCCGAATTCGCTCCCTTTCATGAACGGGGGTGGGGGGGACGGTTGGGAGGACAGGGGAGGTTGAGGGGGCAAAGAATTTCGGCTTATGATCTTTCCAGAAGTTCTCACTTCCGACTGCATTCAAGTGAGCTGGTTTTCAGAGATGCAGATAGGTTCACTCCTGGAAAACTATTCACTGCTGGGTGTATTGCAAACGCTGATTGAAACCTGAGGGCTCCTGCCAAAAGTTATAATGACCCCAGGGGGGAAACAAACAAAAAAAGCAACTGGAGGAGGAAGTGAGCGGTCTGTGTGCAGGGCGCGGGCCCGGCGGGCGCTCGGCGGGCTGGGCTGCAGGCCCCGCGGGAGCGCGGCACACGCGGCGGCGCCGCCCGGAAGGCCCGAGAGCTCCCGGGCCGCGGGGCCGCCACCCGCCCCGACCGCGGCCGAAGGAGCCGGAGACCCGGCGGGGGAGGCAGCTTACTTCATCTGGCCCGTCGCAGCCGGCCGCTTCTCCGGGCAAGGTCGGCGGCGGCGCGGGGCGCGCGACACTGCGGGCCGGGCTCGGGCCAGGCCGCGGCCCCGCGCATCCTCTTCCGCAGGCGCCGCCCGCCCCGACAGGTGCGTGTCACGCGGCCCCGCGTCGGACGCGCGCTCGGGTTTCGCCGAGAGGAACCGGGGGCGACCGGCGCGGAGGGCGCGGAGGGCGCGGAGGGCGCGAGGCCGAGTCCGCCCGGCCGCCCCTTCCGTGCCCCACGGGAGCCGTGGCAGGGCCGGCAGCACGGGGGGGGTCCCCCAACCTCGACCCCCCGCGCGCGGGCCCGGGTCCCAAACCACAGCGGCCTCGGCTCGCGCGCGCGCGCAGTGGGGCCGACTCAGGGGCGCGCGCGCGCAGTCGGGTCCGCGGCGAGGGGCGCGCGGCGGAGGCGCAGGCGAAGCCACGCCCCCTAGTTCGGGGTCGCCCCGGGGGGGGGAGGCGGGGCCTCCGGAATGATTTCTTGGTTAGCGTGGATGGGGCGGGTCTGCAGAGCGAAGTGGGCGGGCAAGCGGCGCATCTGTTCTTCTGGTCGCCAGCGCAGGGTTCTGCTGTGCATCTGAGGCGCTGCCCTCTGAGACCCACGAATGGCCGGGGAAGTGGTTGTGTCGTGGAGGAAGCCTGGAGGGCGGGTGGCTGGGTCGTCCCCAGGATCTGGCATGAGCTGTGGGACCTGGAACAGGTTACCTGACCTCCTCAGGCCTTTGCCCATACAAGGCCTTGCCCATCTGTACAAAGAGCAGCTTGGTTCATCCCACTTGCGACGCCCCGCAGTGGTGATTTAGGTGATTTAGGGGTCCGAGAGCTCACTATGGCCCCGGCTCCGCTTTTAGCTTCAAATCTCTGCTAATACCCACGTGACCTTGAAGACCTAAACCTGTACAGTAAGGGCAGTAAGAGGATGTGCTTCAGCGGTGACGCGGCCTGTGACAAGCACTCAGTAAATGGGAGCTTGCACCTGTGTGCCATTATTAGCAAGACACAGTAAATGGGGCTAAGCCCTCCCTGTAGGGTAGTGGCAGGGTGTGTACATGGGATGACATGGTCATTGCTGCTGCTTTCAGCACCCAGGGGATGGTACACTAGTCCTCTACCCTTGTCCTTACCAAGGTCATACAGCATCTGACCCTCACCCTGCCGCGACCTTGTGCCTGCTTTTCTCCCAGCCCTATAGGGCTGTGGGCGCTCCTAGTGGCACCCCAGCCATGAGAGAGGCAGCTGCTGCTTCCTGAGTGAAGATCCTGAGTGACCTCAGGTCATTACGGCAAAGCCACCCAGGACCACGTCCTGGATATGAATCCCACATCCCTACTCCTGGAGCATCTTAGCTCTGTACCTTCTCCAGATCCACCTTTCTCCCAGCGCAGGGACAGGAGAACACATGGTCTCCTCTGCTAAAGTGTGCAGACCACCCAGGAAATGGATTCTGACTGGAGAGGAAAAGCTGGTAGCAGCCTTTTATTTCACAAAGGTTCCATTAGAGGTAGTGCATTGAGAACTAGTAGAGGGAACGTGGCAGTGGCCAGCAAAACGGAGTGGAGCCAACAGGCAAGATTACCACACAGGATATTGGGCAAGAGGGTTCCAGGAAGACTGGGAAGCCAAAGTGGGTGGAGCCTCACTGTCAGCACGGCCAGGGGGCCACCTGGGGGCTTGCAATGAGCTGCCAGGCCTCAGGAAGAATTAAGACCATACAGGGTGGGACCTGGGGAGAGGGTCAAGAAGCCAGGTATCCACTGGCTGGAAGTGGGCAGGAGGGTCTGGGGCATGGGGAGCCAAACCAGTCTGGGTGATACCAGGACTCTTGGCCAAGAGCCCTTCCCATGTTCTGTAACCCTGGGTGCACCATGCCTCACACAACTGTGTAAACTGGGGCTGAGAGAGGTACAGATGAGAGAAGACAGGTGCCCAAGGACTAAGACGACCCCAGGGGATATTTCCTAGGTCCCTAATACAGCCATCGCAAAGGTGATCTGTGGCTACCTTGAGGACATAGTCAATTCAATCATAAGCAGCTTTTTTTTTAAAAAAAAGAATTATTGATTTATCTTAGGGAGAGAGAGAGTGCACATGCACATGCAAGCAGACAGAGGGGCAGAGGGAGAGGGAGAGAGAATCCTCAAGCAGATTCCCAGCTGAGCTCAGACTCCCACTTCCTACCAAGGGGCTTGATCCAACCATTCTGAGATCACAACTAGAACCAAAATCAAGAGTTGGCCGCTTAACTGACTCAGCCATCCAGGCACCTCAATTGTAAGCAGTTTATTAAGAAAATGCATGTGTCCACTTAGGTGTCGGTGGGGTGGGGTCTGAGGAGTGACTTGAAATGAGCCTAGGATCTCACAGCTGTTTTCCCTGCTGGTCCTTCCACTCCCATGCATCACTGAGATGTTTTTATTTCTCTACCCTCCTCCCTTACTTTTAAAGTCCTTATCTCAGGCTCATCCTGACTCTGTACCTTCTAGTCTGATATGGACCAGTACTTTGCTTTCTTTCCATTATGAAAACAATTTGGTCTCGGGGCACCTGGGTGGCTTACTTGGTTAAGCATCTGCCTTCAACTCAGATCATGATCCCGGGGTCCTGGGATGGAGCCCCACATCCGGCTCCCTGCTCAGTGGAGAGCCTGCTTCTCTCTCTCCCTCTGCTGCTCCCCCCCTGCTTGTGCGCGCTCTCTCTCTCTTTCTCTCTCTCTCTCTGTCAAATAAATAAATAAAATCTTTTTAAAGAGAAGAAAGAAAACAATTTTCTTTTCGGGTGTAAGAGTATTGCCCCCCCAAACCCACAAATCTAAGACCTTGCCCATTTGGGCGTGTTACTGGCTTCTACACATTTGCCTACCTGAAGCTTTTCTCATTTCTGTGTTACCAACAGCTACAAGACAATCCAGACTACATCCCAGAGGACAAGGTGTGCCCCAAGCCCTCTGAAGGAAGCCAGAAGAAAGGAACAATAACCCGTGAGGCATCCTGCGACCCAGACTGCGTCGGTGGCTTTCCACCTGTCAAGGAGCACCCTATGGTTCTCTTCGTGAAGCTGATTTTTTTTTCATCTTCCTAAACTGTGGGGTAGGCAGAAGTCAGGGTTAAGCCAGCCTGCTTCACAGACATGGAAAGTGAGACCCAGAAAGATGAATGACTCACAAGAGATGTCTGTGGAGTTAGAAATAAAATCACGTTGCAGTTTCTATTTTCAGAACCACTCACTAAGTCAGCTCTGCTTGTTCACTCTGCTTTTTGCACCAGGTGGGGAGGGGGAGAACAGGTGTTGTGGATTTTCAGCCACAAGTAGATCTTTTCGTCCCCAGACATGAGAAAGCTCAGCACTTCCCCCCCCCTAAAAATTAGCTTCATAAAGTCTACATGAAGCAGCTCTGTATTGTTTTTCTATTGCTGCCATGACTACTTGCCACCATTTAGTGACTCAAACAATGCAAACGTATTATCTTACAGCCCTATGGATCGGGAATCCAGCATGGGTCTCAGTGGGCTCAAGCCCCAAGGCTGCAGGGCTGTGTTCCTTTCTACAGCAGCCTTTTTCTTGCTCATTTGGATGCTGCCAGAAGTCAGTTCCTTGTGGCTTGGGACTGAGATTCCTATTCCCTAGCTGGCTGTCAGCTGAGAGCCATTCCCAGCTTCTAGAAGCTACCATATTCCCTGGCTTATGGTCCCCTTCATCAGTCTTCAAAGCCACACAGAAGGTTGAGTGCTTTAATATCTCCTCTTTTTTGGGGTTCATCTCTGACCCTTCTGAGAAAGGGCTTCTGCTGTTTGTTTGTTTGTTTGTTTTTTAAGATTTATTTATTTATTTTTGAGAGAAAGGGAAAGTGTGTGTGAGCAGGGGGAGGGGCAGAGGGAGAGAAGCAGACTCCCCACTGGGCATGGAGCCTGACATGGGGCTTGAATCTGTGACCCTGAGATCATGCCTGAACTGAAGAGTCAGATGCTTAACCAACTGAACCACCCAGGCGCCCCAGTTTTTAAAAGCTTCTGCTTTTAAAAACTCACGTGATTAGACTGGGCCCACTCAAATAATCCAGGATGATCTCTCCCATCTTCAGAGGCCATATCCTTAGTCACATCTGCAAAGCCTGTTTTGCCACGTAAAGTGACATTTTCACAGGTTCCAGACATTAGAGCCTGGACATCTTCAAGGGGTCATATTCTGTGTGCTACAAATTATAACTTTCCAGAGTCTCAAGCCCTCCTGATAGTCCAGGATCTTGAGGACTTTCTACTAATAGCTTTACTAAAATATAACTCACCCATTTAAAGTGTAAAGTTTATTGGTCTTTAGTGTGTTCACTGAGTGGTGCAGCATCACCAATATCCATTTAGAACACTTTTATCACCCCAA
The DNA here is from genome assembly GCF_048418805.1 of Vulpes vulpes. Classification (NCBI taxonomy): domain Eukaryota; kingdom Metazoa; phylum Chordata; class Mammalia; order Carnivora; family Canidae; genus Vulpes; species Vulpes vulpes. The sequence continues at coordinate 163,951,756 of NC_132791.1, read as the reverse complement.
CAAGAAACTGTATGTATTAGCACATACTCCCTCTGTCTCCCCAACTGTCTGAACCCTAGGCAGCCTCTAGTCTACTTTCTGTCTCTGTGATTTGCCAATTCTGGACATTTCATATACATGGAATCATAGAATATGTGATCTTTTGTGTCTATATACATTAGATACACATACATATAATGTGTACTTACATAATGTTTTCTTTTTCTTTTTTTTTTTACATAATGTTTTCAAGGGTCATCCATGTTGTAGTGTGTATCAATGTTTCATTCCTTTTATTGCTAAATCATATTTAATTGTATGGATAGGCAGCATTTTGTTTATCCATTCATCAGTTCCTGGGCATCTGTGTTATGGGTTATTTCCACTTTGGGGGTATTATAAATAATGCTGCTATGAACATATGCATACATGTTTTTCTGTGGAAGGTTCTTATTTCTCTTAGGTATATACCCAGGAGTGGCATTAGCCAATCTTATGGTAACTCGCCCATTAACTTTTTGAGGAACCACCATGCTGTTTGCCACAGTGGCTGGGCCAATCTACATTCCCACCAACAGTGTATGAGCTTTCCTATTTCGATTTCTCCACATTCTGGCCAATACTTGTTATTATCTGACTTTTTGATTCCAGCCATCCTCATAGGTGTGAATTGGGATCTAATTGTGGTTTTGATTTACATTTTCTTTTTTTTAAGATTTTATTTATTTATTCATGAGAGACAGAGAGAGAGAGAGAGAGAGAGAGGAAGAGACATAGGCAGAGGGAGAAGCAGGCTCCATGCAGGAAGCCCTATGCAGGACTCGATTCTGGGACCCCCGGGATCATGCCCTGAACCAAAGGCTCAACCTCTGAGCCACCCAGGTGTCCCTTTTTTTTATTTTAAAGATTTTATTTATTGATTGATATACATTTTCTTGATGGCTTTAGACATTGGGCATCTTTTCATGGGCTTCTTGGCTACTTGTTTATATCCTTTGGAAAAATGTCTAGTCAGATTCTTTACCCATTTTTCAATTGGGGTGTCTTTTTGTTACTGAGTTACAATTCTTTTTTTTTATTTTTTTTAAAAATATTTTGTTTATTTATTCATGAGAGACACAGAGAGAGAGGCAGAGACACAGGTAGAGAGAGAAGCAGGCTCCATGCAGGGAGCCTGACATGGGACTCAGTCCCATGGGCTGAAAGCAGGGCTAAACCGCTGAGCCACCCGGGCTACCCCTTTTTTAAAAAAAAGTGTTTTGGTTTTCTTTTTAAGAGAGTTGTTACAATTCTTTATATATTCTGGATATAAGTTCCTTCCTAGGTAGATGGTTTACAAACATGTTCTCCCATCCTGTGGGTTGTCTTTTCATTTTCTTGATAGCACCCCTTGAAGCATAAGCTAATTCTGTAATGATATCCAACTGATCTATTTTTCCTTTTGTTGCTTCTGCTGTTAGTGTCATGTTCTAAGGAGGCTTTGCCTAATCCAAAGTCGTGGAAATTTATGCTTGCATTTTCTTCTAAGAGTTCAATAGTGTTAGCTCTTACACTGAGACTTTTTGGTCCACTCTGAGTTGGTTCTGGTATATGAGGTGAGAGGTAGTGGGTCTAACTTCAGTCTTTTATGTGGATGTCCAATTGTCCTAGGATGCTTTGTTGGATTAACACATAATGTGCTCTGAAAACATTGGTTTGGATAGTCATGCAACATGGACGTGACCAAAGTCCCTGCCCCGCCCAGTGAGAGTCCCCAGCAGACCAATGCCTGACACATAATAGACTCTTAAAAAATGCTGACAAATGAATGTCATTGAAGGTGGGGAGCCAGAGCTACCAGGTTCAGCTGTTGGAGTCCCCTTCATTTGGCACATGGCTGTGAGTCACTCCAAGAGTGTTTTCTCTAAGCACCCTCTTGGCAGCAGCCTGAGAGGTGCATTGGTGCCCTTGGGTAAGAGAGATAAACCAGTAGTGCCACTATAGCCCAAGCCAGATCTCTGGGGCGGGGGGGGATCCCAAATTTTGTTCTGAGGCTTCCCAGGAGGTAAGGAGTCAAGAGAAAAGAAGAGAGAAGATGGGGGGAGAAGCTGGCCTGGATGTGAACCAGGACAGGGGACCTTGAGTAACAAAGCAAGAGGTGCCTGTACTCAAGGTCAATGTTTCTTGCCTTAAGCTCCAAGAGTCAAAAGCAGGGAAAGGCTCTTGGCTGGCAGATGAAATGAAAAGATAAAAGTGCTGGCAGCCACCCCAGACATCTCTGCACCAGCAAAAGCTGCATCGTATCCTTTGGGCCAAGTGGAGACGCAACCTGGGGACAGCCAAGCTTCTGGAACAGGCAATGGATGAGCCTGGGGTCTGGGGAAGGATAGGGCACCTTTGCTGGGGAAACATGATGGTCAGCAGGACCTCATGAGACAGAGGTTGGTTTCTGGTTGGCTTCTCCAGGAAGCAGGCATGCTCTGTCTCTCCTGGCCCTGACACTACAGTCATCTTGTCTGGGGGCTGGGAATGTGGGAGCCTCTGGTGAGCCAGCAGCTCCCAGGTGGCTGTGGGGTCATTGCAGGGGACATCTCCATTGTCATCAGACCCTTCTACTTCTTCCCTCTTTAGTGGTGGAAATGCAGGGAAGGTGCCCCTTGTTAATTAGTCCAGTGCTACATGCCAGGCTGTGGAGGCTTGGGGGTTGTAAACATGGACAAGGCTCCTGTTCACTGGGAGCTTCCATTCTATCTACTCGAGGTGGAGGAGTGGGGAGGGCACATGTAAAAGAATGAGTACAGAGTGACAAGCGCAAGGACCACAATAAGACAGAATAATGGAGTGGAATGTCCCTGAGGCAGGAAAGGGTGTGGAATCTCTGAAGGATGGAGGAAAGGCCATTGGGAAGAGCATGGAGCAAGAAGTGTCCCAAGCCTAGTTGTGCAAGAAGTGTCCCAAGCCTAGTTGTAGGTGCCCGTGAGGATGGTGCATTTTATTCCAACTTTCAGTGGAAGTCTCTGGGGAATTATGAGTAAGAGAGCAACACAATTGGTTTTCATTTTGGAAAAGGCCCCGGGGCTCCTGGACCATGGGCTTAAAGGAGAAACACATTGAGAGAGTGGGGTGGGGATGGTTATCAAAGGGTCCAGATAGGCAGGGGAGGGGCACAAATGTGTTACTATTTTTTAAAATGTGTTACTATTATTCAGGTTTGGCAAGGCCAACTGATTAGGAGACACTGTCATTGGAAAAGTAGTTTGTGACAGTCCCCGGGAAAGAGGACAGGCCACACCACCCACAGGGCTACGTGGGGAAGCCCCAGGGTCAGTCAGAAAAAAGGTGGAAGGAGCCTGGGAAAATGTGCACAAGTTTCCCGTGGGAAAGCATGGGCAAGGCAGGGTAAGAAGCCTGAGTATTGGCTAGTCTGATAGTTTCATCAGGCTCTGGGCCACGGAAACTGCTCCCTAGTTGTCAGTACCTGGTTCTGGGGGATTCAGGCAGGTGGCCCTGAGTGTGACAGCATGATAGAGGAGGTGGTTGGGAGTGTGGGCTCTGAATTGGTTGGTTTGTGTATGAAATGCATACTCCAGGGTAAATAATTTACGATCTCTAGGAACTGGCTATTCTAAGAAGGGCAAGGCCCTCCAGAGCCAGCCAGGCTGCAGGTGTCAGAGCATCAGGGGCTCCTGTATCTTACGGAGAGAAGTTTGGGAGACAACATTGGCAGGATTGTCTGATGGGTTAGACATAGGAATGAGGGAGGAGGAATCACCGAGGATGCTGCCTGGGTTTTGGTTTAAGCAACTGGGTCCCTCACTCTCAAAGTAGGTCTTTGGGAGGTCAAAAGACATAGCTCCCCCTAGGGAGCTTAAACTCTTGTAGGGAAGACCAGCTTCAAGTTGGGAAGGTTGGCAAGTCAAGTCAAGTGGCATTAGGCTCCCTGAAGTATGGATGGACCTTGCCTTAAATCACAGAAATATTGCTAAAAAGTATTGCATAATACAAACATTCATAGTAACCATTTAGAAGTCCTATTTCTCCATGGACTTACATTCATTTGAGAAACCATGACTTCCATGATGAGGGGCTCTGCTGCCATCATCCAGGAATGTAATGCTTTCCCTAAACTCGCCTTATCTGTCTTAGAAAAATCTCTTCATGGGAATTTAAGATGAAGCCTTTCAAAAATATACTCTTTTACTCCATGTAAATAATTGCTTTTTAACTTTCTTGTTTTGTAAGATCGTATTTCATCAAATTCAATTACATGTAACAGTAAATAACTTCTATTATTACTTGGAATCAAGATTTAAACAACAGTACCCATGACATAAAATAATTTCTGTGTGGATTCGATTTGATGGTATTAGTTCCACGAAAGGTGGGACTGCTAATATATTTATATCTGTCACAAAGCTATAAAGTAGTATCTTCCTGGAATACAACCTTGATCTGGTAAGGGACCAGATGGGCAGGGGATGTTATAACACCTAAGTTAACATTCTCGAGTGCTTGCTAATTTAGATGTCACACAGCAGCTACTGTGAGGGTGGAAATATTGATTGCTGGTGAGAAATTTGATTGTGTGGTTTGGGGCAGGTGATAAAGGGCTTGAGTGGCTTTCCCTGACTAACCTCCCTTGATGCTGGAACATCCCATCCCATCAACTGGAAATCACACATTTGAAATGATCATATAACACCTGCAAATATCTATTGTTATTATTTTTTGGCCTCCGTTTTATAGGAAGCATCTTGTCTACTACACTATAAGCACTTTGAAAGTGGTCTGGTGGCAACTGTATCTTATGAATACAGACCTCTCCGCAACACCCAGCACCAAACTCTCCTTAGCACATGCTTGGGTTTTTTTTTTTTCATACTTGGGTTAAATACTCTCTATATTACATGTATAAATGAGTGAATTAATTAACATAACATAGGTGTCCTCTGGCAGATCTTTGTCGGATCAACTTTTTTAAAACATATGCAAGAAGTCAGTTTGGTTATGCATCAAAGGACACTATTGAGAGAGAGCAGAATGAGACAAAATTCTGCAAATCATATGTCTGATATGGGATCAATATCCAGAAGATAAAGAGAACTCTTACAACTCCACGAAAAACCGAACAACCCAATTTAAAAATGAGCAGAGGACTTGAAAAGACATTTCTCCAAAGAAGACAGACAGTAAGATATACAATGGCCAACAAGTACATGAAAAGATGCTCAGCATCACTAGTTGTTAGGGAAATGCAAATCAAAACCATAATGAGAGCCCATTCATACTCACTAGAAGGTTACTGTCGAACAAACCAACCAAAAAAAAGGGGGGGGGGGGATAATAACAAGTGTTGGTAAGGATGTAGAGAAAACAGAACTCTCATGCATCACTTGTACGGATATAAAATGGAGCAGCTGCTGCAGAAAAACAATTTAGAGGTCCCTCCAAATGTTCAACATAGAATTACTATGTGATCCAGAGATTCCATTGCTAAGTACACACCCAAAAGAATTGAAAGCACAGACTCAGATACTTGTACATCAACATTCATGGTAGTATTTTTAAAAATTATTATTCATGAGAGATACACAGAGAGAGGCAGAGGGAGAAGCAGACTCCCTGCAGTGAGCCCAAAGTGGGACTTGATCCCAGGACCCCAGGATCACGACCTGAGCCAAAGGCAGATAGATGCTCAACCACTGAGCACCCAGGTGCCCCTTATGGTGGTATTATTCACAACAGTCAAAAGGTAGAAACAACCCAAGTGTCAGCCAACAGATGAATAGATAAATGAAATGTGGTCTAGCCCCACAATGAAGTAGTATTTGGACACAAGATGGACGGACATTCTGAAACCTGCTACAACGCAGGTGAATGCTGAAGAGGTTTATGTTTAGTGAAATGTGAAACATTTTACGCCAGACACAAAAGGACAAATAGTATAGGATTCCACTTACATGTGGTACCTAAAACGGGCACTTTCAAAGGAGACTGAAAGAATGATGGTTACCAGGACCAGGAGAGGGGGAGATGGGACGGTAGCATTTAATGGGAACAGAGATTCTGTTTGGGAGCATGAAAAAAGTTTTGGAGATGGATGGTAGCAATGGTTACTCAACATCATGAATGCTTAATTCCACTGAACCATATGATCAAAAATTATGAAAATGGTAAATGTTATATTTTGTCACAATTTTAAAAATCACTAAAAAGAAGCCAAGTCACATCGGGCAGCATCCCACAGACAAGGGGCTGAGAGGTACTTGGCTTGGGTAGCATCATTTAATCAGGTGCCCACATGTCTCTGCTGCACCCCAGGATTACATCAAGCCAGTCATCCTTTTACCTTTGTCTGGGGAGGGTTGGACACATGGATGTTTATCCCAGGGGCTGACATCTGCCAGAGCGGGGACAGCAGCCAATGTTCATGAGGCAGAAAGGGAACTGCTTCAAGGGTCCAGACCCTGCCTCCATTGCTCCTTGTCCTTCCCAACACCCCAGCAATGCCTGTCCTGTTGCAATTTTATTGTAACAGGTTAGTCATGTGTTAGCTGAAGTCAGATACTTTGCCTTGATGACTGGTCCAGTATGGGAGAGTGCTGAGTACCTGTTAAGTCCCTGTTGCGAAATAACAAGTTTTGCATATGAAATTCAAACACATGCCAAGGACTCTGAAATACGACATTCCCGGGACCCATGCAATCGGGCAAGGCAACAGTGATGCTCTTCTAATTCTCCTAGAATGAAGCACCACGTGGATTAGGCCCCCAAATGGATTTATCTGTATTAAGTTCCAGGATGCTTGGTAAAGTCAGAGCGAGGCTCTCAGGTATTTGAAGAAATCCAAATTGCAAATAGAACCCTAATGAGTGCAGCTCCACATAAACAGGTATTTAGAGGTGAGGCAGGAAGTGTAAATGGAGCCCTACTTAATGCATGTGCTAATTGTGTTTCCCTGCAACTGGGACATCAACCCTGACTGTATTAAAGCTTTGGTGTGTAGCTGGTGAATGGGCGGGGGTGGGGGGAGATGGGTGTGTATGTGTGGGGGGGTGGCAACGGGACTCCCCAGGTGCAAAAAAGAACAACTTCCTATCCCCACTGAGGGTGTGTAGCTGGTGAATGGGGGGGGGGTGGACAGGACTCCCCAGGTGCAAAAGAAAACAACTTCCTATCCCCACTGCTGGCTCAGACCTGCTGGGATGCTCTAACTCCATCCTTGGATGGAATCGAAGGAGGAAATCTGACTTTCCAGGCCTCGCTCTCTAGCCAGGATTTTAAATGTCCAGTCCCATATACTAGTCAAAACCCCAAAGTTACAGCTTCTCCCCACCGCCCAGCTCCTGGGGGAGGTGGGGGAAGGGCTGGTGCATGCTTCCACCTGCTATCTGTAGTCCCTGCCTCCTCTAGAATCACAGTTGGGGCAGGAAAAAGACACAAAAGGGGACAGGTGAGGTTTACCTCGACCGGGAAGCCATGGATCGGCATGAGTGCTCCCGGGGTTCAGCAGGGATCTGAAGCCTACCGCACCAGGCACTTTGGAGGGTCTTTGGAGACTCCAACTGGGAGGAGCTCACACCTGCCGTCCTTCTGATTCCAGTGAAAACACCTTCTCTGGCTAGTCTTCTGTTATTTATTTGTAATCCCACCCCCAGCCCCTGGAGATTTGAACTCATCCTCTGGTTCCCCCTCCAGGCCTTCCCATCTCATCCGGCTGGGAAGATTTAAGAACCCTCCTAGACGCACAGCTGGTCTGCAGAAGCTCCCACCTCAGACCCTCTGCCTGGGGAAGAATGTCACTGCCAGGGGCTGCTTTAGCCACACGCCCCCTCTCTGCCTTCAGATGTGTCAGGGGAGGGCTGCATCCCTGGCGCTGGGGGCTGTGTGCCTGCTCTCTGAGTTCTCCAGAAAGATCCTTCCAGTCTGCTGGAGAATAGGGGAAAACAAGCCACTGCTCCTCCACATGGGGGCGATATTCACAAGACACTGACCCCTGAATGCCATCTTTTCCCTGACCTCAAAAGTGCTGCCCGCTTTTTCTTCTTTATTGTAGTTGTTGGATGTAAAGCGGTCCAGCTGTCCATACCTCACTCTGGAATGGGGAATCATGGCCTCTAAAGACTGAATGGAGCCTGGGTCCTTTTTAGCGTCCCTCTACACATGCTTCTCATGACCATAGATTGCAGGCAAAGCAAGGAGAGTCTCCCGGCAAAGAGCCTGCTTCTCCCTCTGCCTATATCTCTGCCTCTCTCTCTCTTTGTGTGTCTCTCATGAATAAATAAATACAATCTTTTTTTTTTTTTTTAAAGAGTTTCGCTTAATAGTAAATCTAAAAGGTGAAAAATTCTCAGCAGAACTTCAGGGAGTCATGCAAATCATTCAGGGACTTCGGGGGGGGGGGGGGGCAGAAAATTATTCCAAAATACCAGTTGCAGGTAAGAGCTCTAGCAGCTAATGAAGATCTTCATGGCCCATGCAGAGCATCAGCAAACTGGAATCCTCCTCCAGTGGGTGAGTTTTGTCCAGAATATTAATGAATCCACCAGGGCCTTCCTCCCAGGTACTGCAACATGGATGCAACCTAATTAGAATGCAACCGGGTACCCTCTTGGACCATTTCACACTCGTTTACCACCTCTGGGAGCAGGCACCCCAATGGAGGGTCCCCTTCACCCAGCGTTCTCTCCCCTCCATCGTAGCACCCTGCCTAGCACATGGTGGGATCTAGACACGCCCCAATAGAATTACAGTCTAAGGATGGAAAATGGGGTGATCCACAGAGACCAGGTATTTATTCTTCAAGGGTTTACTCCTTTCCTTAAAAACATTCTTTTAAAATTAGATTTGAGATATAAAAAAAATCAATTTGCTGCTTTATTTTATTACTCTTCTGATATATTAAATTATGCCCTTGGTGGTTTAGAACTGTAACCAGAAAAGTCTATAAAACAAAACAGTAAGCATGTTAAAATTGCCTGTATTTTTAAAAAGTGGGCCTTTAACATCCTCCTGCAGAAAAGGCCAGGTGCCCTAATAAATGAGGAAAGAGGACACAGTGTTCTACTGAGCCCATTTGCCTCCCCAGTATCCACTCGCCCTCTCTTCTAGTAACAGACACTTGATTTTATTCAGTGTGGCAATGTACACAGTACTGCATTTCAAGCTTCTCTTACAGCTAAATATGACCACATGACTAAGTTCTGGCCTATGAGATATAAGCAGAAGTTGTCCGAACAGATGAAAAGGGGGAATAGACTGCTGGCATGTGCTTTTTTCATATTCTTCCTCCACCTGCTCCTTGCTTCTTGCCTAGAATGCTGATATGACAACCGGGGCTTCAGCAACTCTTTTGGCTCATGAGGCAACCGTGAGGCTGGAGGTTTAAGAATGGAAGAAGAAAAGGTAGGAGGAGCTCAGGTCCCTGGTCACCTGGTGGAGCCACCAAGATATCCTAGGACCTTTGACCTCTAGATTTTTTTTTTCATTTGCGAGAGAAATTTCTATTTTGTTTGTTTCTTTATTTCCAGCTTCTGTCATTTACTCAGTTTTACCTGTTACATTTGTCATAAAGGATCACTTAAGCACCAATCTTTTTTTTTTTTTACCCATTTCAGAAAAAAATCTTTCCAGAATGCATGTCACACTCTTTTGTCTTTTTAAAGTACCCACATAGGGCGCCTGGGTGGCTCAGTCAGTTAAGTGTCTCCCTTCAGCTCACGTCATGATCCCAGGGTCTTGGGATCTAGTCCCCGAGGAGCAGGGAGCCTGCTTCCCCTTTCCCTCTACGTGCCACTCCCCTTGCTTGTGTTCTCTCTCTGTCTCTGTCAAATGAATAAAATCTAAAAAAAAAAAAAAAAAAAAGGCTTAAAAAATAATAGACAACCCATGTAGTGAACATATAAAGTCACTGGATTAAAATACAGGACACCCAGTAAATCTGAATTTCAGATAAGCAACAAATAATTCTTTGGTAGAAGCATGTCCCAAATATTGCCTAGAATGCACTCATATGAAAAAATAACTTGCTGTTTATATGAAATTTAAATGCAACTGGGAGTCCTGCATTTTTATTGGCTAACTCTGCCAGCCCTAACAGAACAGACCTTTTTCCTGCTGTTACTCATGATGATGTGTATGGCGATGCCGTGGGGGCCTACTGAGGCATGTAGGGCGACCAGCCCTTCTGTGAAATGGACCTAGATTTCTCTGCTTTTCAGTCTTTGTCCTGCCCTCACAATATTTCCTTATCCTCTTTGATTGTCGGTCTGTCAGTAGGTCTGTCTGTTGCTTGGATTTCTGCCTAGATAAGAGGGGGGCAGTTAGAGCTGCCTTGTGGCTTATGTGAGCCTTAAATGTGGGAAGGGATGGGGCAGCGCCTGGCCCTTAAGACACCCCTGGCAAGTGTGGTAATTGCTGTGCAGTGGGCAGAGTAACTGGATAGTCCAACTGGAGAAACAAAGATCTAAGGAGAAAGCTTCGATGAGTAAAATGTGAGCAACAAGGATGCCGAGGTCGCTGAGAGGAGACACAGGCGGGGGGCCGGGGGCTGGGAGCTGAGGTCACCCAAAAGCCTGAGGACATGCACCCAGCCAGTGTGGGTGGAGCCGGTGGGTGACATGGGTGTTGTTATGTGTTCCCCAAAATTCACATGCCGAGGCCCAGACCCCCCAGCACCTTAGGATGGGACTATATGAGGGATGGGGTCTTTCAAGAGGTGACTGAGTTCAAATGAGGTCATTAGGTGGGACTCTGATCCAATCCAACTGGTGGCCTTAGAAGAAAGGTTAGCACTAGACCCACACAGAGGGACAACCACACAAGGACCCAGAGAGAGGATGCCATCTACACACCAAGGAGAGGGACCTCAGGAGAAAGCAACCCTGCCGACACCGTGGCCCAGATTTCCAGCCTCCAGAACTGGGAAAATAAATGTCTGTTGTTTGTGCTGCACTGTCCACACCCTCTGTTATGGCAGCCCCAGCAAACCGGTAGAGGTGTTGCAGCAGAAGGCTGCGGAAAGGTGGCAGCAGGCTGAGTGCCTGGACACAGAAATTGGTCCCTTTATCCAATAGATATTATTATTGCTACTGCTGTCCTTACAGATGTCAGAGAGCTCAGCAATGAACACTGTCCTCCCTGTGAGGAGGACAGAAACCTAAGTGAAGGACAAACTAGAGAACCACAGGCAGTGGCAAGTGCCAGGCTGAGGGACCGTCCGGGAGGGAGTGAGGAGCAGGGAGACAGGTGCCAGTTCAGGGAACCAGTCAGAAGAGGCTCCAAGGATTGGGAGCAGGGGAGAAGGGGCCAGTTGGGCAAGGGGCTGTGTTAGGTGAGGGAACTGTAAGGGGCATTTTCTTTTCTTTCTTTCTTTCTTTTTTTTTTTTTAATATTATATTTATTTATTCATGAGAGACACAGAGAGAGAGGCAGAGAAGCAGAGAGAGAAGTAGGCTCCCCATGGGAAGACTGATATGGGACTTGATCCCAGGACTCCGGGATCACGGCAGGCACTCAACCACTGAGTCACCCAGGTGCCCCTGCAAAGGGCATTTTAAAAAACCCCAAGGAGGCCATGCCGCCAGAGCTCAACATGGAAAGTAGCCAAGAGGAGGCCAGGAGTGGGTGCAGTGGGCCTGGGCCCCAGGGAGGCGTTTGCACTTACCCTAAGATGAGAGGCAGCCAAGAAGGGCTGTGCCCGTAGAGGAGGCGAGCTCCTTCCGGCTGTGTTGGCAACGGTGGGGGTGACTCCCAAGGGCATGATCTGAGCAGCCGTAACTCAGGCTTCTGGGGAGCCAACTTGCACTTATGCTGGAACACCAGAAGTCCCCAAGTGGCGGAGGTCATAGGTTTGCCTAGAATTGGTAAAGAATTCCACTGGGCACAGTGGAAAAAAAGATATAAATGCAGCTTCTCCTGCACACCGGGCACTGCTCTGGTGCTGAGGACACAGCAGCAATGCAACAGCCAACCTCTCTACGTTGGGGGAGGTGGCAATCCAATGCAGTGTGGTTACAAATCAATAAGCGTACGATGCCAGGCACAATATATCAGCTCAGAAGAGAAGTAAAAGTGAGGTGAGAAACAGGGGCAGGAGGCAGTGCTAGTGTGCTACTTGGAAGAAGGGAAGGACTCTCCCATAGAGGACACTTGGGCACAGACCAAAAGATCTGGGTTCCACAACCAGAGTGGTAATTTCAAGGACCCCAGGAATGCTTCCTGGCACTGGAGAGATTTTTCATCTGGCATCGGGGCCCAGGAATGCCCTGCAGCTTCCATACAGACATTCCTGGGAAGAACCTCAGCCCCAGCCGGCGCACCTCCGATGGAGATACGTTAACAATCTGTGCTGTGCAAACTCACCTTTGCCCAGCGTGGATGGAAGTTGTGTCTCTCCACTGCTCTGTGCATAGTAGGTGCTCCAGAAACGTTTTTTAAACGAATAAGTGTGAATATCCATGGAGTGCCCTGGTAAGCCCGCAGATGTGATAACTGAGCATTTATGATTCTGTTCAAACATACCCAGAGGCGGATCAGGAGGGTAGGAGATGGCCATATGATCACTGACAAGGAAGAGGCAGGAGGAAGAGACAGTGTTTGGGGTGGAAGGGCTGTTGCTGATCAGAACCGGCTTTGGCTCCATCATGTCGCCTGGCTCATGGCAGAGGGAGCACATGACGAGGTTATCAATATGGGGTAAGAGATTCAAGACACAGAAGGCCTTTATCCCCTGTTGGAAACAGAAGCTGCCCTCTTGCACCCCCTCCCTGGTGATGGTGGTTTTGTGTTGGGAAGCAAAGGCGAAGCACATGGAAATCATCACAGAAGGCTTTACTCATCCGGAAAGAAAAACCACTGTGGCGCATTCGACACCCCGGTCCCAACCCAGATGTTTTGCTACCCAAAGGTCGAGGGACTTTTTATGAGTTAAGATGTAGGGAATCTCCTGACTCAGATAGCAATCTGGAGCTTATCTCCAGGCGGTACCACTCCTGGCCCTTCAGGCCTTTTCCCTCACCCTAAAAAGGGAAAGACCCTGAAATCAACCCTAGAGTGGTATTTTAGAACAACTGCCAGTTAGAGCACTCTTCCTAGGTGTCACCCAGTTCTCTCCCGCTGTTATGGGACATAAAAGAGAATTGTTGCATATTAACCTCACATAAGGCGGCCGGGGAAGAAAACAGGCTGGATCTGCCTTCCACCTCCAAGCATGCAACCTGAGTGAGGCCAGCATGGGAGACAGAACAAGGAACTGCACATATTTTTTTCCCAAGGTCTAAGTTGACAAGGTCATTCATAAGCTAAAGATACAAGGACTTGGAGTCTAAGAAGAAATCTCTTGTGTGTTAGAGCTTGTCCTTGAAAAAGGGGAAAGAATTGGTGGGTTTGCTAAAACACTATGAGCAAGGTGAAGTAAAACACAGGACCCATACTGTTGGCAGTTCCTGAAGACCACTGTCGTTCCTAAGTTTCTTCCTTTTCCTATTGGTTTAAAAACGAAAGCTCATTTCATGTTAGTTATCAACCTGACAGATGTTTTGCTAATCACTAGTGACACAGTGAGATGTGTAGAGATATGGCCCCTCCATTCTCAAGGTGATCCCGCACGCTCATCAGCAGAGTTGTGTGTGTGGATGGGCTGTAGAGCCATCCTAAGTAGGGATGGCAAAGAATGGTGTCCCACAGTATGTCAGCACAGAGTACACATCCAAAAATGCCCAGTATCTGCAAAAGAAACAAATCCGAGATGTGGGTTGGATAGCAAATCAATGGTGTCAAGTTGAGAGAGAGAGAGAGAGAGAGAGAGGAGTCTGCAGCCATGGCAGGAATTAGCAGAAGTGTGGTCAAGAGCACACATTCTAGAACCAGATGGCCTACCTCCCACCACTCGGTAGCTGTGTGACCCAAACCTCTTTATTGTCTTGGTTTCCTTGACTGTAAAATGGAGGTGATAAGGAAGTACCTGCCTCAGAGGGTTGTTGTAAGAATTAAGTCAAGGTTGTTGTAAGAATTAACTCGAAATGAGCAGAGCCCTTATAAAAAGGCTGAACATTCCATAGATGTAGCTATTCACTTCTTCTAACCAAAGGGGTGGGCATGTCATGGCATCTTTGAAGCCTGAGATGGGATTGGCTGGCATCACATCTCATCACTATTGGTTCTCATAGGAAGCCTTTCATCAGACAAGGTAGTGGGCTGAACAATGGGGCCCCCAAAGATCTGTCCAGCTGCAATCTGTGAAGATGAATTTATTTGGAGAAAGGGGTTTTGCAGATTAATTTAGGATCTGAGGACGAGACCAGGCTGGATTAGGGCAAGTCCTAAATCCAATGACAAGTGTCCTTATCAGAGGAAAGACAAAAAGAGAAGTAAGACACCCAGGGAGGAGACCACGTGAAGGAGACAGAGATTGGTGTGGTGCGTCTACAAGCCAAGGAATGCCAGGAACTGCCGGCTACCACCAAAAACCAGCTGACAGAGATGTGCAACAGATGCTCTCTCAGAGCCTCCAGAAGGAACCCACCGTGCCAACACCTTCGTTTCAGACTTTGGGCCTTTAGAACTGTGAGACAATCATTTCTATGGCCTTAAGCCATATTTTGTGGCAATTTGTTACAGCAGCCCTAGCAGATGAATGCAAATGATATTTTGGGTCTCAAAATTGGAGGATGCTGAAGAAAGCTCCTTCTGCATGGCCTTGCCTCTAGCAACAAGAAGATGACTTGGTATTCCTTGGCCTAAGTCTGCAGACCATCTAGGGAGGGGATATTGAGTGACAGAGCAGAGAGTAATCCTCAAGGTCATGGGAGGAGGTGGCCGGGGCAGATGGCTCACCTAAGGTGATGACAGGTACAGGGGGAGGATGACAGGACGAAGCATCTGAAGATCCAAATTCTAATCTAGATTCTGTACTTCACTAGCCAGGTCACTGTCTTGGGGCTCAGCTTTCTTGTCTGTGAAATGGCAGGATTGGGCTGTGTGCTCTCTGGGGTCCCTTCCGCCGTGGTGCTCCATGAGTCTGCGGCCGTCTGCCACGGCCTCCAGGGGTGCAGCCTGGAGGAGGACAGTGCCAACAGCCTGACTGCGGCTAGGTCCTTGGCTCTGTCCGCTGGCACAGCCTTACCTGTCTGCCAAGGCCCCAGAGCGAGGAAGGTGGGTGAAGGCGGCGGGCACGATGCAGTGCACTGCAGCAGCAGTGTGGCCGCGTGTGTCCCAGGCAGGGCGCAGCAGCAGAGCCTTCCCTCCTGGTCTGTTTAGAAACAAGTCACACACACCGCGTCTTCCTTCCGTAATGAAACATATATGGAATTGATGCAATTGGTCCCTCTGAACTATTTATTTATGAGTCTCGGTTGCCCTCCCCCCACTTTCTCCTTTACTGTCCTTTCTCAGACTCTGAGTTGGCATTAAATTCAAAATCGGGGGATACTTCATGTCCCCCCCACACCCTCCTCGACTTCTGGGTTTATCTATTCTGCATCACCTCTCATGAATTATACTAGGATGTGCCGTTCTAACCATATCTGCATTTAAAGTGCTTCTCTCCCCTGGAACGTTCCCAATTAAATCCCTACCTCAATCTTCAATGATACTAACTTGCAGAGAGGCGGGAGCAAAAACTTTAAGAATCATGGACGTTGTCAGGACAAAATTTACACTTTGTGGGGCCCACCCTGTGTGTTTCACGTGAACACAAATTTCTTAAATGGGATTTTCTTGAAACAAAGCAAAAAATAGACATTTCCAAACTGTTGAAACTTTGCCAGGGGACAGAAAGGAATATTTTTCTATTCCTTTTACTCTGGGTCTTTCTCTGTCCTTTCTCAGTAAAGTGATGGTGTGATCTTGTCTGAAGCAAAGCAGACCATCACTCGTCACTTGCTGTCTCTGCTCCTTCCTGGGCATCAGGCTCCAATTCCCAAACTTCAGAACAAGTCCCACCTTCTCCAAAATGTGGTCCCAGAAAGGAAGGAATTAAGGATTCCGCAGTCCCGGTCTTCTCCTTTTTCTTGTTCTTGTTCTTTTTTTTTTTTTTTTTTTTTTGCAAGAAAAGCATCTTCAGGTGAACAAATGGGGGGAGGTGGAGCAAAGCCTTGGACCTGGTTGTGAGGAAGTATGGGGAGGGAGGAGGTTCTTTGGAGATCTAGGAGCGGGCATCTTGCAGTGTCAGGGGTTTAAATTAAACGGAGGGGAGGAGGAGAGACCATCCCGGTGGCGCCTGCAGCGTTGACTCCGGGCATCATTTCGGTGCAGGGACCCAGCTGACACTTCTTATTTCGGGTCCTGCCTCCCCAGCAGCAGTCTGCAACTTGCCGGCATCCGGGCAGCACCACGGCAGCTGATGAGCAGAGGAAAGAGGTAACTTTCAGGGAGGGGTGTGTTGGCTTCCTGATGCTAGATCAGCTCATTTCACAGGCTCCTTAGGCAGGCGGCAGGAAGATCCCCTTTCCTTTGGGTTTCAGAAAGCTTTCTCCTCTGAGAAGCTTCAGCCCTCTCCCTGCACTTTGCGGAAACTCCGGGCTTGATGAAGTTCCTCTATGTCCTTCCCCGCATGGCTTTCCAGCCGAGCGGTGCAAGGAAAGCTGAGTCAGTCGCTCACAGGGGTACATTTTTCAAAATAATTTTAAGACGCTGTTTGGATTATTATTTTTAATGGGGTTCTTTCTCGTGTTGGTTTCATGTTTGCACCTTGTGTTTTGAGGAAGCTGCAAAGAATGTTAAGTTTACGGAGGAAATTTTGGTGGGGGTTTTACGGTTTAAAAAAAAAAAATTCTACTCCATTGCAGTCCTGCTGCAGTCCCAGCAACCTGGTTTAGCTGCAGAGGCTCTCATGGTGCCGTCTGCCTCTCCTCTTTACCCTTGCTAGAGTCGGAGTCTCTGATTCCCACCTGCCTGGCTTCTCTAAGCCCCCCCACCCATTCCCTCTCTCCTTGCCCACCCACCATCTGCAAAGGACCCCGTAAGTGAGCTGATGTTCGTGACACTTGGGGTTTGAAGGAGAATTTGGGCACTGCAGCTTTAAGAATGCCGTACTGCGAAATCTTTCTCCTTCAAGTGACTGCAGAAGCTCTTCGGCAGTGGGAGGAGGCAGCTGGGGGGGGGGGGGGGAGGGAGAAGGGGGGGAGGGGGGAGGGAGGGGAGGGGGAAGAGATTGGGATACCCACTCTCCGGGTCAGCCCCTGTGTACCTCAGCCTGGGGAGCACTCAGCCCCAGGGCAAAATCCAAAAGCCCGATCAGGATCTTACTTTGGTTTGGTTTCCCTCTCCCGCATGCTTGGGGCAGGGGACCCCACAGACTTATGGATGAGTTTAAGCTTAGTCCTTGCCTCGGAGCGCGCATTTGTATCTGGTTAACTGGCTCTCTAAGTTATGGGGAATCGGGCTGAGGCATTCGGTCCATCTCTGTTGTGATTTTTCCCAGCATGGCTTGAACCCTGGGAACACAGATGCAGCCTTATTAATCGGGGGTGGAGGTTTTCGTCTTCTGGGTAAACTGAGGTGAGCTTTGGAGGGAAACTCAAAATGCAAATTACTGTTTGCGATCACTGGGGCAAAGGCTGTGGTATTTAAGAATGGATGGATTCCCTCTGTGTCAGTAGCAGGTATTGAATGATGATACATGGGGTGCCCGCCAGTTGGGGGGCGCTCCACTGGGGGCTCATCTAGATGGGATGGCACAGCAGCAGCTGAAAGCACACTTTGGGCAGTGGCTTTTTCAGGGCAAATGAACAAGCAGCTTAAGGCCCCTGAGTTCTGGTCTCTGGGACCAGACTCCTTCCCACCTGGCCAAAGGGCCGCCCCAAAGCCAGTCGCTGCCTCAGTAGGTGCTGGCTGGAGGAGCTCCCAGTCTGGCACTGCTGGCATGGCATTCCCGGACATGCAGTGCTGGGATCCTGGTCTGTGCTGAGAGTGATGTCATGCAGGGCCAATGCCCGCAGCTGCCCAGGTGGTCCCAGGCACTGGTAGGGCTGAGCTCCTCACAATTCTCCCAAAGCAAACGGTGTCCTTTTACCAAAAAAGAAAACAAAAAAAGGCAAAACACACACACAAAAAAAACCATATTCAGTCTCACAATAAATCAGCACTAAGGATGTGCAGCAAACGTCTCAGATATAAATTATCCAGGCAAGCCCCTGAAACAGCAACTGGGCTGAGGCTGGCAATGTGCCATGACCTCCGTGAGTTCCTGCGTCTTGTTCTGGTTCTTGCTGGAGATGGGAGCCAGACTGGAGGGCTCGTCCTGAGAAAGCCTACCTGCGCTCGGCCAGGGGAGCCAGAGATAGAGCTCCCTGGGGCACGACAGGTGCTCCTATCAAGCCTCTATAGGCGTTTGGGAAACTACATGCTCACAGACCAGTATTTCATAGAGTCTCAGACCACATAACCACCCAGACTGGAGGAGCACTCTGTGGTGGAAGCACCCCATTCCCAAATTAGGAGTGTCTTTCTGCTTCTCTACTCTGGCCATCCCCATTCTGTCCCACAGAACCCTCAGTTTTGCTCCAGCCATTTTTATACATTCCCTGTGTATTTAAAACCATCTCTGACCCCTGCTTATAAATCTGGGGTGACCCGGGTCGGGTGTTTGTAGGACTCCCTGGTGATATGCAGCAACTTTATTTTTCCAGACAAGCATCCTTAACCTGAAAGATATCGAGCCTGGTCCACCCAAACCAGTCACTGGGGTCCTACGTTCTGGGGCTTTTGAGGTCAGCTTTGTGTGGCACTGAAGTGCAGTCTCATTGGTGCGTCAGCCAGAACTGGCCCTCCACCCCCGCCCCGGAAGCTGCTAGGATGTGCTATTTGGACAAACATTGAGTTTTCCCTCATCGATGGGACAGAGATGTCGGTGGCCTTGCCACCGACAGGGGAGGAGGAGAACAGAGCTGGCAGGCTCAGGCATCTCCTCTCCCATCTGGGGCCTCCCCACCCAGCCTGGATGACAAATGAGCATCCTTCAGATCTGCAATTAATTCCTTTCTATCTGGAATTAGCCAAGAGAAAAGCCTCTAGTTGATGCAAAGCAAGTGTTGCTGTGCCCCCCCTGCCCCAGCATGCTATCCAAGTGTACCAGTCTCTGGGCCCCTCAGGGAGGTCAGGTGACACAGGAACTAGCACATGCGCTCTGAGGGGGAGTAGGTGACCCTGAGCCTAGCACTCTGACTCTGCTGGGGTTTTGGGAATGAGCTCCACTGGCTGCCAGTGTGAGATGAGTGGGGGGCTTCTCACTGCAAGCAAGGTGTCCCTCCCCACAGGCGGGTGCCATCTGGGCCTGAGTGACAGCAGCAAGGCAGCTGGGGAAGAAGCAGTCAGGGTGACAGGAGACCCTCAGGGTTGGTAGGTGGGGGCAGGCCCTTAGCTCCTGGATGTCCCAGTCTCTGGTCTCTGGGGCAGCAGACAGGGAGCTGGTGAGGTAAGAGCTGGCCTAGGATAGCAAGGGGTCAGCACTTCCTGGGTTTTGTCAGGCAGAAAAGCCATTGGCGATGATTGCCGCACACCCCCATGGTCCCCATGGCAGACCCACAGGCCTGAGAAAAGGAATCTCCCCTACCCTACCGTGGGTCAGACCTCCGGGGCCTTGGGCCTGACCCCACAGTAACATCTAGGTGGGGGACATGGGCCTGGGCTGCTTTTTAAAGAGAATTCTCTCTTTCCATCCCCCGGAGTCCTCAGAGGCAGGCTCACCGTGCTCCCCTAATTGTTGAGAGGAGAAATGAGGCTAGAGCTGGTCCCTGAGTCAGGTGGGGGCTGTGCCCAGAGGCGCGGGGTGGGGGGGTAGTGGTGGGGGTGGGTACGTCTGGGTCGGAGGCTCGGCCAGGGGCACCTCGCAATGCACCAGTGCTGAGTCAGGGCTTCTCGGCGCGCTCCCCTCCCACCCCGCCCAGCCTTGGCCGGCCCTGCCATCGCTGCTGCTGCTGCTCCAGGTCCTCTTCTGCAGGGGCAGCTGGAACCCCACGCTAATGCAGGTCCCCCCGCCCTCCCCGCTGCCCGGGCCAAGTCAGCAGTGCTGGCGGCTGCAGGGCTGCAGCGGGCGGTGCGGAGGCCCTGCACCACTGCTCCGGCGGCGGGCGGGCTGGCGGGCTGCTCCTGCTCCGTCCCGACGGCCACCTCCCGGCGGCTGCGCGCAGCCAGCGCCGAGACAGGACCCGGTCCTGATTGGTGCACTGAGTGAGTCTCGGGCTTTATTTATACCACCTTTTCTTCGCGACTCTTCATCAGAGTTGACGGCTGGGGCAGGAGGCAGGAGGCAGGAGGCAGCCTCCCCCGGTGGGAAGATGACAAACAGGGCTCCTGCGCTGACTGGCTTCCCGCTTCCTTGGACGAGCCTTGGCCATGGGCGCCTGGATACTCAGCGTCCACCAAGCCGGGGGCATGATTCGGAAGCCCCCACAGAAGAGCAAGATGGGCAGCACCTCGGAAGGATCAGGAGGAAGGAGGCTTTGAGATGAGCCAGGGGGAGCTGTGACCGAGGCCCTGGCTGTGGACCTCCTGCCCCTCGCACCGTGGACACCAGTTTGGAAAGCGAGGCTGCCTTTCCAGTAGGGGGGTAAGGAAAGGATTCCCACCTCAGCATCTTCTTGGGTGTGAGCAGAGGGACCTTCTCGGACTGCATTCTTGAACGCTCCCGCTCAGGATTGCTGGAAAAGCCTATGGAGACAGACTGAGGCACGGAGACGATGGGAGAAGGTTTTCTCCCCATTGTCATGGAGGCAGTAGCAGGAGGTTAAAGACGACGGAGGAGGTCCAGCTTCCCCTGCAGAGGGAAGCCCAGCCAGCAAATGTGGGTGGGGTCCTGTCCAGCTGACCCTCCTGGGTGATGCGAAGGGCTTAGGTGGCAGGAGCCAAGGGTCTGGGGTACGGAGAGGGCAGCCCCAGGGGGTTTAGCCAGCACCTTGCGCCCAGAATAGCAACCTCTGGTGCAGGTTGTCCTTTATGCCAGCAGCAGGAAAGTACTGCTCCACTCGTCCTCAGGGGCCTGTTCCTGGCAAATGCCCCATCGCCTGGCAGGATGGGAAGTGATGTCACGCTGCGTACATGAGCCTACTCTTTGGGGGCTGCTCGTGCTTGTGAGACAGTTCAGAGACTGGTGTCTCTCACGGTCCTGGACCCTGGACGTCCACAAGGAGAGCCCTGGTGCTGGTAGCCAGCGCTCTTTTTAGTGTCCCCATCTCTGGAGGCTGCCCTAGGAGCCTGCATTGCGCTGGGAGAGGAGGGTGACTGGAGAAGGGGAGGAGGAGGAGATGGCAGGGGCCAGGGGCTGTAGAACCTGCTCTGCATTGATGTCATCAGTTTGGGGGCCCTGTTCAGGCCCATGGCTGCCCCAGAACTCACACCAGGAGCCCTGATCAGCCTGGGACAGGCACTGCGGCTGCCAGTCTTCCTGCCAAGGGCACGGGGACAGGCGGTTCTCCAGGGGACCGTCTGCACCCTCCGGGCAGAGCCAACTGGCCAGCTCCGTCCCTGCAGCTCCTCCAGGGTCGAGGTCTGTGGAAAGGGTCCGTGAATGGAGGGTCTGGGTTTCCACTGGAAATGGGATGCTCTGGTGTCCACCTGGCAAAGCGGCAACCCCAGAAACCCCAAGACGGGGAGTACCAGGGAGACAGGTGGCAGATGGCAGGAAAAGGCTTCAGAGCCAGACCCTGACCCATGGATGTCCCACTGACCACCTTTTGCTTTCTATCTACCTAATGTAGAATCGGCAGTTTCTCTGCCGTGCTCACTCACGCAAATCTGATTAAGGACCAGAACCTGTCTTTCCTTTTATGCATGTAAACTTTAACCTCCCAAATGGGAGATACTTAGAAATCATCTGGTCCAAGCCCCTGGCTCAGAGATGAGGACAGGGAGCCCCAGAGACCACTCAACTTGACCAAGGACACAGGGGGCTCAGGGCAGACCTGGGAGTCTCTGGGACGTGCTTGGACCTGGGCCTGTGGGACAAGGATGAAATCATCAACACTGGATCCACCCTAACTCTGGTGAAATAGGACAAGGTAAGGAAAGTGGGCATCGGGAGGTGGCAGGAACCTGAGCTCCTGAGGACCATGGGCAAAACGTAATGGCCATCAGGTCGTTCTGCCCTGGGACCTGGGTGCTGCCTTTGAGCAGGTTTACAATTCTGGTTTACAATTATCGTGGGGTGAAGTGCCAGGTGGGCCAGGAGGTGGGGTGCGAAAACATGGGGCTTCATCATAGTTGCTTTTCTGGTCAATTCCAGCAAGTGGGGCCTCTGGCACGGATGGCGGTTATCGGAGCTGTAAGTCAGGCTTTCTCCAGCAGAGGGCGCCCGAGGACGTGGGAAGGAAGCCCAGCCGCTTGCCGCTCGGGGGCGGGCTGCGGGGTCGGTGGGGTGCCCGATGGGGCTTTTGGTTTTAATTGACTCACGCCGTCAGGCGAAAGAATTTTTCGGGATTTTGTTTCAACTAATAAAAGAAGGGAGGACTGGCCATCCTCGAATAAGGTGGCAAATGACAGATGGGACTGCCCACCAGCGACGTGAAACTGAGAGCATCCTGGTCCTCTTGCAAGATCTACAGGCCACGCTTGGGTTTCTGGTGGGGACCTGTGCCCACCCCTGCTTGGGGATCCACGGGGGTCCACATGGATTGGCCACTGGGTTTGCTCGTTCTTGTCCCATCAACCTTTCCTGATGACTCTTTTTGTCACTTGGTTGGGGGCTGCTATTGCAGTCTCAGCTCACTTTTGCATGGGATGAGCTCCGGCCGCCTTCCCATCCCCCGCGGTTCCTCTTGTTCCGTATTGATTTGCTGTTGTGAATAGGGCCGATCTGAACACCCTGGAAACTAAAATGCGGTGTACTGGTGACCTTCAGGTGCCGGGAGGTGAATTAGTGCGATTATGTAGAAGACAGTCCGTTTTCTTGTATCATGAGATTACTTCTCCGTGATAAAATAGGTTGCACAGGTCACACATTATTGTGCCCTACTCACCGTTCTTCTTGTGACAGTGTGAGATGATAAAATGCCTACGTGTGGAGATGAAGGCAGGTGAACTAAGATCGCACGTCTTAGTTCTCCAGTGTAGGGCAGGTCTGAGACGTCGTGCTTGTGTGCACCGCATGGACTCCCGGACAGAGGAGCAGGGCAGCTGCTGGGCCCCTTGCTAAGATGTGGGTGGTGTTTATGCCGACATGACAGAAATGGGGACAGTTAACCGAGTGATTTGACTGGGGCAGTCTCAAGGGGCACCAGTAGGCAATGCGTGGCTTTCTGACCCTCTGACAGTGTAAAATTGTTATTGTCCTCCCGCTTGCCGCAATTTTGCTCTCCGCAGTGTCCCTCAGTCAACCACGGTCCGGAAGCAAAAGATCCTCCTTCTGAGCTATCGTCAGATGGTCAAAAGTAGCCTAAGGCTATGTCCCAGCGCCTAGTCATTCACCTCCCTTCATCTCCGCACGTAGGCATTTTATCATCTGACACTGTCACAGAAGGGTGAGTAGGGTACAATAAAATAGAGACACAGAGAGACTACATTCACACAACTTTTATTCCATTATAGTCTTATAATTGTTCTATTTTATTATTCATTATTCTTGTGTCTAATTTATAAATTAAACATTAACGCAGGTGCACATGCATAGGAAAAAACTTAGGGTGTATAGGTTTATCCAAGGTTTCAGGCACCTACTGGGGGTCTTGGAACACATGGCCCTGCAGAGAAGGGAAGACTACTGTCTATCTCCCAAGGAATTCTTTTTTTTTTTTTTTTTTAAGATTATATATTTCTTTGAGAGAGAGCGTGTGTACATGAGCAGGGCAGGGTGGGGGGAGGGATGGGGGGCAGTGTGGTGGGGTGGGGAGCAGAGGAAGAGGGCGAAGCAGGTTCCCCACTGAGCAGGGAGCCCCCTGCAGGGCTCCATGCAGGACTCGATTCCAGGATCCTGGGATCATGACCTGAGCCGAAGGCAGACACTTAACGGACTGGCCACCCAGGCACCCCTGTATATCTCCCAAGGAATTCTTGATCATACTTTCCTGATAATATGATTCGACCCCACAAGTATTTATCAAGCATCCACTCACGTGAGAACTGGGGCTGTGAATAGGTGCAAACAGTATCAACAGTCCCTGCGTTTAAAAATCAATAGCAATATCACCGTATGACAATACGGTGGCAAAGCACCAAGGGATGGGGTCACTTCTTAGTGACTGAATTGACAGTTCTGTTTCTGCCTTCTCCTCCTTGAACCAAGTCCTGGTCAAGAGTGGGCACTTGGACATTGTGCCAGAGTGACAGATCACTTGAGTTCAGAAGCAGGGTAAGTAGACCCATCCAGTCCTGGGGCTCAGGTTCCAGTGCCTGGGTCAATGCCCATTACTTGCTTTCTTGGGGTATCTTGCTGTGGGGTCTATCTGCTCCAGGTGGGGCATTTGGCTTGGGCCCTATGTTCAAAAGAACCTTCAGTCTTTTTTTATCCGTTCTAGTGTACAGCACAGTTCTCTTGTATTTGGGGTATTTGTTAAAAGCATTCTGTTTTAAAATATTAAATGTTTGAAACACATTTTTTTTAAGATTTTGTTTATTTATTCATGAGAGACACACACAGAGAGAGAGAGAGAGAGAGGCAGAGACACAGGCAGAGGGAGAAGCAGGCTCCGTGCAGGGAACCCGATGTGGGACTTGATCCTGGCACTCCAGGACCACACCCTGGGCCGAAGGCAGGTGGCAAACCGCTGAGCCACCCAGGGATCCCCCTGAAACACATTTTTAACCCTATTTTGACATTTCTTCCTTTTGCAACCTCCCAGGTCCCCTACAACAGGGAAGTGGCCTGCATGTCTCACGTCCTCTTTGAAAGGCCAGGCCACGTCCTCTGAAAGGCCGGACCACATGCAAGGCACTGCCACTCTGGTCTAAAGGTCACCTTGCCCTGCAGCCCACATGTTGCAAATAGTCCTTTCAAGGTCTCAGAGATACCAGGCTTCCTTCTGTGTCATAAATGTGCTTATTTCATAATAGGGAGTAGACTAGGCTCAGGCATTTTTGTTTGTGTGTTTCTTTTCTTTTTTTAAGTACTAATTTGGTTTTTCTTCCTCTTCTTTTTTTTTTTTTTTTTTTAGATTTTATTTATTCATGAGAGACACACAGAGAGAAGCAGAGAAGCAAAGACATAGGCAGAGGGAGAAGCAGGCTCCCCATGGGGAGCCTGATGCGGGACTCAATCCCAAAACCCTAGGATCAAAACCTGAGCCAAAGGCAGATGCTCAAGCACTGAGCCACCCAGGTGCTCCTGGTTTTTCTTCAAAACAGAAGGGATTAGATAGGCCTGGCTCATGATAAAAATGTGAAGGGCAACCCGGGTGGCTCAGCGGTTTAGCACCGCCTTCAGCCCAGGGCATGATCCTGGAGTCCCAGGATCAAGTCCCACGTCAGGCTCCCTGCATGGAGCCTGCTTCTCCCTCTGCCTGTGCCTCTGTCTCTCAAGAATAAATAAATAAAATCTTTTTAAAAAAATGTGAAATGGGCCAAGCTTGTCCTTGACACTCCCCACTGCCTTCACCCCACTAGCCTACCCCACAGGCTCAAAGGGACCCAGGTCACCATGGGGCCTCTTTTTGGTGCCTCTGCTCAGCTTAGCGGCCTGAGCTCCATGCTTTTGTTAGATCTGACCCATCTCTCTCTCTCTCTCTCTCTCTCCTCAGAAGTTTGCAAATTCTGTTGTGGACACCAGTGCATGTAGGTCCCTGGAAGGCACAGGCTCTCTGACATTTCCTGGAGACTGCAATGCTTTGACTCAAGAAAGAAACTCCTCCTAGCAAAATCACCCTTGGGAGAGAATGTTGGTGAGGGACCCTTGAGCAGACAAGCCAGGTACCCCCAGGCTACCTCCACATGCACCTGGCCCTGCAGTTGATTTGGTCTTCATGACTTTTTTGCTTCTTAGGTCCTTGCAGGCCAACAGTGGCTGCTCTCCTAAGGTGTTCCTTCTGGGCAAGTGGAGAGACACAGCCCCAGCAAAGAAGCCCGGTGAGTGCCTTTATCTATACCGGCCAGAAGTCCAGGTGCTCGCCACACACAGTCTTCTGAGGGCTGTGCTAAGAATTCTGCTTATTTATAGAAAGACATGGGTGATGCTAATCCACAGCTAAGTGTGAGGCTTGGGGCAGTGACCACAAACACAAGTTGGCAGTATCTACCAAAGGATGAGGATGTGCGTTGGTGTGGCTGAGTAGAGAAAAGGGGGTTCCCTTAAGGACAATGACCCAAGTCATGCATGGGAGTCATCCCCATAATCCTTATATTGGAAATATTTATGTGTCCTGGGATGTGGGTGACTTTCTGGCTTTCTGCTGAGCTGTCATCCTTTAGAGTAGACTCACTGTCAGGGGGCAGCCTATTCCACCAATTACTGTGTCTTTTTACCAGCTGCCTGGTTTTATGAGGGCCCCACCTATGCTTATGGCACTTCCCGCTCCATCTCGTCAAGGGCCAGGTGTGGGACTCTCTCACCCTGCCTTTCAACAGGATTGACTCTTTCTCCTGTCGAATAATCCACATTTCCTACTGGCATGAGGTCACTCTTTTTTTTTTCCTTTTTGATTAATCAGTAGAATAATGTAGGTATCTGCATCAGAAATAAAGTACTCGTGTTAATATTTTCTGAATTAAGAGAGAATTGCCACTTTGTACCCCCACAGCCCTGTGGCTGTAAGAGATGGGTGTTTTAACCATGGTCCAGAGCATCTCCTTAGTACCTGTCACCTCTTACGTCTCACTGGGGGTTCAGGATGGACGCGGGCTTAATGGTTATAGCCTCTGGTTCTCATTGGTGATGATGATGTTGGTGACAGTGTTGGCCCCAGGGCCCTGGTCTGGTTCCTCTGGCCTCCCAGGTAGCAGAGAGGACTTCTTGGTGTGTTTCAAGATTGGCAAGGAGGCAGATGTCGCTGGAATAGAGTAAGTGAGCAGGAGCGCAATAAGACATGAGGTCAGGAGTCAGGGCCAGGTTTATTTGAAGATTTTAGGCCATAGAAGGGACTTTGGCTTTGACTCTGAGCAGGGGGAGGAGCCACTTTTGAGCAGAGGAGAGATGTGACTAGATTTCATTCTAAACGTCACTCCTGGATGCTGTGCTGATGACAGGCCTTGGGGAGCAAGGGCCCAGTAAAACTGTAGGAGGCTGTGACAGTCACTCAGGCAAAAGCATGACAGTGGCTTGGACAGTATAGGAGGGATGGCTGTGATGAGAAAAGAGTCTAGGTTCTGGCTTTATCTGAAGGTGGAACCAGCAGGCTTTGCTGATGGACTGGATATTAGGGGAAGAGAGAAAGGAGTCAAGGATGGACAGCAAGGATTTTTGCCAGGGTGCTGGAAGTATGGGGTTCTTATGCATGGAGAAGGAGGAGACTTGAGGGAAGCAGCCTAGGGTGGCCAGGTGTGATCGGAACTTCAGTTTGACATGTGTCACATTTTCAGATTCCTATTACATATCCGAGAGACTTTGAATTGGCTGTTGGCTCTCAGAGCCTGGAGGTCAGCAGAGAGGTCATGGCTGCTGATAACAATTTGGGAGTTAGCAGTGTACAGAGGAGATTGATAAGCCATGAGGATGGATAAAATCACCCAGGGAGGGTGTGTAGGTGGACTGAGCCCTGGGGTCCCCTGACATAAAGAGGTGGGGGCTAGAGGCGGGCCCAGCAGAAGACACTGAAGGGTGGTCAGCGGAGTAGGTGAGAATGAAGACAGTGGCCTCCAAAAATCCAAACGGAAAGGAAAAAAAAGAGTTTCAAGTATCAGGGAAGGATGAGCCATGTCAAATGGTGCTGAGGGGACTTGGAAGTGGTCATGGGGTTTCGCAGCACAGAGGTCGTCGGTGACCCTGACGAGGTATGAGTGGTACAAAAGCAAGCTTCGGTGCTGTCTCCCCAGACCCAGTTGGCAAGAAAGAGGATCCATTGGACTCAGGCTCATGGCAGCCTTCAGGTTCTGAGGATGCCACAGACTCAGGGGAAGCTCGTCTCTTCTGCCCTGGGTCTCGTGTGGACGGCTGCAGCTGCAGAGCCCCAGAGCTTATCCTCTTGTGTCCAGTGACTGCAGAGAGACAGCCTCCAGGCCGTTAGTCAATGGGGCCAACCACCTCTACTTCTGGTCCTATTGGGAGCTGCTAGGCACTCAGCACTGGGCTGCCCAGCACAAGTGACACACCAGACCTTTCGAAATATTCTGCCCAAACTTGGTCGGTCACACTACTTCCTTTTAAACACCATCTTTGTCCTCATATTCAATAAGCCAGTGACAGCAAACCGACACATGATGCAGCCCAGGTCTATGATTTCCCGATCTTCTGGGTCACCCCAGGATAGGTTTGAGAACTGCATGGTCCCGTACGGTGGCCACTTGCCACATGTGCTTGTGCACCAAGGAACCAAATGTTACCTTTTATTTTTATTTTTATCTATCTATCTATCTATCTATCTATCTATCTATCTATCTATCTACCTGAGAGAGAGAGCGAGAGGCAGAGACACAGGCAGAGGGAGAAGCAGGCTCCATGCAGGGAGCTCGAGGTGGGACTTGATCCCAGGTCTCCAGGATCACACCCTGGGCTGAAGGTGGCGCTAAACTGTTGAGCCACCCACGCTGCCCCTAAATGTTACCTTTTATTTAATTAATTCCAGGAGTCACGTGAGGCAAAGGTGTGGGACTTTCTCACCTTCACGGACACTTCTATTGGACAGCACCATAGTAGTTTCAACTTTTTAAATTTGAGGGGAGGAAAGAGGGGGGAGGAGGCAGCTGAGGGCTTCTGAAATTGTAGGTAAAATTTTGTGTGATGTGAGTTGTTTTTTTTCCCCCTGGAAAGGGTTCATAGCTTTCATCATATTCTCAGGGGATTACATAACCCACAAAAGGGTAAGAACCATTAATCTGGAGCAGTAGATGGTAACTACATCATAATCATCACCATCATATATAATATTTATTTTATTTTTTTAAGATTTTATTTATTTATTTGAGAGAGAGAGAGAGAACATGAGATGAGTAGGGAGAGGGGCTGAGCAGGGAGCCTGACGTGGGCTCAATCTTAGGACCTAAGGTTGATGAGCTGAGCCAAAGGCAGATGCTTAGCCAACTGAGCCACCCAGGTGCCCCTCTTATTTTTTTTAATTAGGCTCCACACCCAATGTGGGGCTCACACTCATGACCCTGAGATCAGGAGTCACATGCTCTACCAACTAAGCCAGCCAAGTGCCCCTATATGTTATATAATAAGACATGTATTTCTTACGTAACGTATGTCGTCATATATAGTGTGGGGCGGCACCAGGTTTACTTAACCAGAGAAATTGCCTTTCAATGTTGTGTGTTGTTCATAACGCTGGCAGCGGAGTTGTGAAGCCATCTTGGAGTGGTCTTGTCCTAGGAGGGACCACTCAAGGGTCCCTTTGACACTCACTGGCTTCTGGGGGCAATTTAAGACCAGAAGCATCTGGCCGAGGAAGGGCTATAGCCAGGGGAGCTGGCTCCCCACTGTGGAGGTAAAGGTGGTTAGAAAGGTGACTAGAAGGTGGCAGTGAGCCAGTAAGCCTTGGGAAAGGAGAGGGTGGAGTTTAGACCTTTCCACTGTCTGGGACGGATGGGGATGACCCTGATGCAGTTGGACAACAAGAAGGAACACACCTCAAAGGTGTCTGGGGAACGAGCCATTGGAAGCCCACCTCAGCAGCTAGGAAGTCCTGGAGAAGCAGGTAGACCCGGCACCCCGATACCCAGGAGGCTATGGTAACACAAACAGGGGGTTGCGGCTGACTCTGGAGCCGGACCACTGGACTCACATCCCAAACTAGCAGCATGACCTTGGGGAGCTTTCTAACCTCTCCACGCCTCAGTTTCTTCATCTGTAAGATGGGAATAATAAAAGCCTAGTGTTTTTATGAAGATTAAAAAAGGTCATTTCTGTAAAACCTTGGGCCCAAGCCTGACCAAGGGAGACCCCCAGTGTAAGTCTTTGTTAGATAATCCAGTGTGGATCAGTAAGACTTTCTGTCTCTAAAGAGCTAGACATTGAGGGTAGTGGGTCTGCTCTCTCCAAGACATGGGGCATCCTCCTCCATCACCCTGCCCAGCTGTACCTGGGGAAACCAGCAGACCTCAACCTGACCATCCAGATCTATTCTGGAGGGATGATGGAGGCAGTAAGCAGGACTGACAGCCTTGGGGTGAGTTGCTGCTCCCAGGGTTCTTTGGGGAGGGGCTATGTCCTTCCTACCATTCTTAGGACAGAAACTAGCCCTATTTTCCTCTTTGAGCTGGAGAAATAGGAGGTACCAGTTATGTATATTTATGAAAGCTGCAGGCAGGGCAAACAGATCTGGGCAAATCTCACTTCTCTGGACTCAGGGTTGGGGAGTTTTCACTCATTCCAATAAAAATGGAGGGGATTCCCCTCTGTCCCTGCAGCCTTTGTTAAATAGTGTCTCTGTGTTCTGAGGCTAAGCATGCCTTTGGGGTTCAGCAGAGGTCCAAATCCCAGGTCTGTCACTTTTTTTTTTTTTTTAAGATTTTATTTACCTATTTAGAGAGAGAGAGAGAGAGTGAGCAGGGGAGGAGCAGAGGGAGAGAGAGAACCTCCAGCAGACTCCTTGCTGAGCGCAGAGCCCGATTTAGGGCTCGATTTCATGACTCTGAGATCAAGACCTGAGTGAAATCAAGAGTTGGACGCTTAGCTGACTGAGCCCCCCAGTTCCCCTAGATCTGTCCCTTTTAAGCGATATGACTGAAGCTTCTCTGAGACTCAGTTTATCACCTGCTAAATGGGCATAATATTAAGGATCTCATAGAGCTGCTGGGAGTCAAGTGAGACCAAGTCTGTAAAACACATTAACAGAGTATAACATGTAGAATAAGCACCTGATAAAGGGTAGTAAATAACGTATGTATGTATTCATTTGTATTAAATATCTACCGATCAATCAATCCATAGATAGATATCTCCTAAGAATAAGCTGACCTCTCTGTCCTCAATTAGGAAAAAGACTGACTTGATGCATAAGCCAAAGGGTGACTTTAGGAACTGGAAAATAAACAGAACTCAAAACTATGTTTAGTTAAAATGCCCAGTCAGCATAGCAATGAGTAAACATCTCAAAGTAATTCTCCCCTTTGTGCAGCACTCTTCTTACATTTTTTTGCTATTTTTAATCTGGTGGCGATTTCTTCACCAGCCCAACCAGTCAAGTTGGGCTTCCTTATTCAGAGATGGGGCCTTGAAAACTGTGCTTGCTGACACAGGGCTCTGTAATGCTAGGGGGACTCCCTGGAGCACCCCCATGTGCCGTGTGCACATACCCAGACCCCTCCACTATTACTCTCCCAAGCGATTCTCTGATGTCAGGGTTGCAAGGAAGAAAGTCCCTCGGTGCAAGAACTCTTTCTTCTGCAGGGTCCAGTCCAGGGCCCTGGGGCCCTGTAGTCCTTTCTTCGAGGGCATAACAGACAGGCTGCCACAGCTTCCTGGCCACTTGCCCCTGAGATGGTCACAGCCAGGGCCCTGGCATAGCACAGCTAGAGCTGTAGGATGCCTGACGCTCCTGTGTTACCAACAACCTGGATTAGATCTGTTAGCAAAAAGTAAGTACCAAGAGTGCCAGAGCTTTCAGATGACAGGCGGGGCTCTTGCCATGTATTTGTAGCCAATAAGGAAGACTGGTGACTCCTTTTTTCTTTTCCTACTGAGATATAACTTACTTGCCATAAAATTTACCACTTAAAAGCATACTGTTCAGTGGGTTTTAGTGTATTCCCCAAACTGTGCCCCATCCCCATATCTAATCCCAGGACATTGTTTGTTTGTTTGTTTGTTTTTAATTCACTATTTTGCACAAGATTGATCCATAGGTTGACTGGAGAGTGGGACTCCTTGGTTACATTTCAGGCCTAAAACCTTCTGGCACATTGGTTCACAGCTATGACTGGGATGTGGACTTTGCACAGCTGGAGGCATACACTGAAGTCTGCCCACACTACTTCTATAGCCCCCTCTCTCCATAGCCCTGCTTTGCTCGTAAGTCAGGTGTATGTGTATGTCTGGGTGCTGGGTGGGTCCTAGGTGAAATACAGATGGCTTGGCATCCTTGAGCCTGGTGGGGCTGGGCACAGGTGAGTGAGACAGATTTTGGTACATACTTTGTAAAAAGTCCTCATTTACACAAAAATGCTAAAGGAAAAGAAAATCAGGCCTGGATATGGTTTGGCCTTTCTGGATGAAAAAGTGTGTTAAGAATCTGATTATTCCAATGCTTTAGTTGCCAGAACCTGGTGTCTCCAAAGGGAATGCATTCAACTGTTGGCTGCCCGGGTCAAGGCATTTTGGTGGTTCTGCAAGGAAAGCAAGAACAGAAAGGGCCAATGAGGGCAAAAGCACTCAAACAGGATGCTCCCAGGTGCTATATGCATACGGCGGCGGAGAGCTAATGCATCCTCAGGGCCTGGCATCCCACAGAGGTCCCTTAGATGA
Organism: Vulpes vulpes; assembly: GCF_048418805.1. Lineage (NCBI taxonomy): Eukaryota > Metazoa > Chordata > Mammalia > Carnivora > Canidae > Vulpes > Vulpes vulpes. The sequence continues at coordinate 163,919,319 of NC_132791.1, read as the reverse complement.
ACTGGGGATGCCCCCAAGTGCCACCACGTGCAGGCACTGTATCTCATGCCGTGTATCCAATTTCCCCGAGGGGCAGAGGTTCCACAGGATTTACTGACTCCCTACCTCGAACTTGATGCTGTCTGTACACACAAGAACACCAAGGCCTGGAGAGGCTAAGCAATTTGCTAAATTGAGACAAAATGGCAAGTGCTTCAGAGGTGAGGCTGGGGGTCTCAAAGGCGTGCATGGGGTCCTGGTTCTGCCTCACTCTCTTCCTTGTGACGGTGGCCAAGTTTTACCTTTCTGATCCTCGGCGTCCTCACCTGGAGATGGGGGCAGTACCAGTACCAATCACACAGGACTGTTTGAAGATCCTGCCTGGGGAAGGGTTTACGATGATGCCTGGCACACTGAGAGCACTCAGGGCAAATGGGCTGTTATTACGATTGGTCAAGGTTACACCCAAGTCAGGAGAATCCCCTTTTCCTTTCATTGCAGTGTGCTGCCTCTAGAGCCACTGGCCTCATTTGAATCTTCCTGAGTCTTTGAGGATCTGGGAAGAACATCATCACCCTATTTGCCCCACGATGATGGCCATCCTGCGGTGAGGGTGGCTGGGGAACTGTCCCCTACCCTGCATGGTGGGTGTGGGGAAAGGTCGGTCTGACCTGCAGCTAGACATTCTCACCTGCTGGCTAACTCTTTACTTTTCTAGGACTGTTCCAGAATCCCCCGGGGAAGTGTGGGAAACGTTGGGCTCCACAATCTCTGTGGACTAATCTCAGGATCTTCATCCATCAAATGGGGGCAGCCCCCACCTGGCCTCCACTTGCTCCCTCCTGCGAGCCCAGATGTGATGACACTCCAGGGCAGCCAGGGCAGCAGCCGCTTCCCTGCCGTCTCCACAAGGGCTGTTTGCTCCCCAGTACGAGTCGAATGAGCTTCCCATGTCGCGTGGGGAGCCGCCGCATCACCAAATCAGGAGGACCTTCGCCCTTCCGTCGGTCTCGGTCGCGGCCCAGGGTAGGAGACGGACGCCTGCTAGGTGTACGGGCCCCGCACGGAGTCCTGCGAGGAGGGGAGAAGGGCTTGCTTCTCCCGGAGAGATCTCTGTCCTGCAGCAACCCCCGGGCAGGAGCGCTTGCAGGGGGATCCCGGGGCAGCTTGTCTCCCAGAGGTCCCGGCCAGGTCGGACCCGGCGGGTCTAAGACGGCTGCGAGCGGGTGGTGGCCGGGGATCTCCTTCCCCTCCGCCGGCAGGCGAAGGGGGGTCTTTGGAGCCACCCCTGCGCGGGCGTCCGCACTAGCCCCGAGGGCGGGCCTGCCCGGGAAACCGCGAGAAACGGGAGGCGCGCACCTTGCGGGCGGCCCGGCCCCTCCCCGCGCCTCCGAGCCCGGGACGCGTCTGCGCCTCCGTGCGGGTGGCCCGGGGAGGCCGAGCCCGGGGCCGGGCCGCGCCGGGGCCGCGCGGGAACGGGGGGCGCGGTGAGTGGGGCGGGGCGCCGCCGCGGGGGCCGGGGCCGGGGCCGGGGGCGTCTCCCTCAACCCGGGCTGCGCGCGCCCTCGGCGCCCTCCCGGCCGCTCGGCGACGACAGGTCCGGCCCCGGACGCCGCCTCCGCCCGCGACGGCCGCGACGCTGGTGCCTCCTTCCCTCTTCCCCGGGGAGGCCGCGCGGGCCGGGCATCGCGGTCCCCGGAGGCTGGCGACGGCGGGACGGGCCCCTCCGGCGCGCGCCCCGACCCACTCCTGGGCAGGAGGCGAGGCTCCCCCGCGCGGCCCCGCCCCCCGCGCCGCGCCTGGCCCCGGGCGCTGCGTCCAGGTGCGGGGAGGCCGGCGCCCCACCCGCCCGGCGAGCCCGTCCGGGGGCCCTCGGGCCAGCCGCGTCTCCCGCCCCGGGGCCGGCCGGGGCGCGCGGGAGGAGGACCCAGAAGCGGGCTCTGCCTGGGCTTGCCTGGGCTTGTTCAGAGCCGGGTGCTTCCCTCGGTGACCACGCGGATCCGGGGGGACTTCGGGATCCTGCGGGAGCCCTGCAGCCCTGCAGCCCGGCCGGGCCTCGGCGTGCCACGGCGAGCGCAGGTAAGCGCTCGTGCTCAGTGTGCTCGGAGCTGGGAAAGGGGGCAGGAGCTTGAAGGGTGATCCCGGGGACCCTGGTGAACCGTGCGGCCTCCGAGTCATAAGGAGAGAGATTTCCAAGAAGCAACAAAATGCTCTTTGATTTCATAATCTTTGGAGAGAAAGGGGTGCCTTTTCTGGGTTTTGCTGGCTGGTGGTTTCTTTCTTCCTCACTCTCCGAGGTGGGTGCAGAAGGGCTCGTGGGTCTGGGGGTGGAAGTGGGGGGCTCTGGTTTATGGCCGCTGCTTTCCCAGCTGCGAGGGAGGCCCGTACCTCGGCTTCCTGAAAGCGGGGGGCCTGGAGACTAGCTCCCCACGGTGGCTATGACAAATCTCAGCAGATATGAAAAGTCCTGTGGTCACTACGGAAGTGTTATATTCGGGGCCCAGTTTGCCAGCTTGCATTTTTAAAGAGAGGAACGGGAGAAGGGGTTTCAGCCTTCCAGTCCGCGAGGTGGACATGAGCCCTCCATCCCCCTCCCCCCACAACCCCCTAGTGGCCAGAGCCGGGTCCAGCTGGGTGCTGCAGGTCAGCATGGAGACTGGATCAGCAGATGGCCTCCGCAGGAACTCCCCGCCCCCAGGTTAAGTGGCTGTGGCCTGGTAGCACAGACAGGGCCCATGCTCTTGTGCCTTCACTATTTCTGTGCCTGCTGAGGGACAGGAAGCAAGGGGACAGCATGGTTGTGCACAAAGACTCCAGGCCTACGCCCTCCTGGTATATTCACTCATGTCTCCTGCAGCGAGGAGTGGCTGGGCTTCCTGGGTTAGTGCCTGTGGACTCCTTTAGCAGATGCTGAGAGCCACATCACAGGAGCAGGAGGGCCCACTGTATGTGAGGCCAGTTCTGCCTCTGCGCCCGGGTCTGAGATGCCTTTGGGACAAATGGTCACTCCCTTGAGTTTCCACATGTGGCATGTGCCATAAGTGCTGTGTGGTAGCAGCTGAGATGGGTGGCTGGCAGGTTGGGTGCTGGGCAGGAGGCGAGGCTCCTATACTTGCCAGCCTTCCCCTTGAGGGTCTGTCCAGGGGCAGAGGGCTGATGGGGAAGCATCAGCTTGTACCCTGGGGCCCAGTGGCTTCTGCTGCCATGTAGGTTAGTGGCCTGGCTCCTGAGCTTCCCCAGCTTGAGGACTGGCCAGTGCTGTCCTGCTTTGCCCTGCCAGTCCAGTTGTCTGTCTGGCCTCAAAGATTCCCTGGTTCACACACGTGGCAGCCACAGGACTGCACTTATACTCCCTACCCCGCACCCTTGGTGCACATTACAAATCAATCATCCTAAACACACTCTGGCCTTGGGTCCTTCAATCCCAGCATGCTGGGTGGTAGTTCCCACGGGTCGTGTAAGCTGATCTTCTGTTGGAGGAAACTGGCCATACATGGACACAGCAAACATTTAAAACAGTGTTAGGTTATGATAAATGCTCTGAAGGGGTAGGAAGGTGAAGAGTGCTAGAAAGGGGTTGTTAGTGTTGATGGGGGAAGGAGGGCTTAAGTCATTGAGGAGAAACCTGAAGAGGCCAGGAGAAGGCTTCTCAGGCAGAAGGGTCACCAGCAAGCACTAAGGTCTGCTGTTTGGTGCATTTGCAAAATCGACAAGAAGGCCAGTGAATCTGGTGGTGAGCAGCAGCAGGTGAAGTTAGGCAGGAATCAGCTCATTAGGACTTTGTGTGCCTTGGGACTTTGAAATCTTAGGTACTTTTTTTTTTTTTATTATTTTTAAAGATTTTATTCATTTGTCCATGAGAGACACACAGAGAGAGACACAGGCAAAGGGAGAAGAAGTAGGCTCCTCAAGGGGAGCCCGATGCAGGACTGTATCCTGGGACCTCGGGACCTCACCCTGAACCGAAGGCAGATGCTCAACTGCTGAGCCACCCAGGTGTCCTGAAATCTTAGGTTTTAAAACTACCACTCTGGCTGTTTTGTAAAGAATATATAGAGGTGAGAGTGGTGGCAGAGAGACCTACTGGAGATGTTCCTTGGACTGGTTAGAAACCACTGTGGTTCGGACCAGGCTGTAGCATCGGTTTTGAAGGGAGAACCAGCAGAGTCTACTGCTGGGTGGTCACGGGAAGGTAGGACGCCACACAGAGGAGATGAAGATGACTCCGTCTGTGGCTTGCACAGATGGGTGAATCATTTATCGAGGGGCGGGGAACAGGCTGCTGGGTTTTATGGGCATCTGGAATTCTGTTTTGGCTACAGTATGTTGCCTGTTAGACACCCCACTGGAGATGGTGTTGGGTTCTGGCACCTGGAGTGTGGGAGATTGGTCAGGGCAGGGGCGTCTTTGTGACTAAGGTGGTACCGAATGCCAGGAGATCGAATGAGGTTGCAGAGGGAATGGGTGGTGGAGCTTTTAGGGAGAGCAGGAGGCAGAGGATAGTCATCTTGGAGAATGGGAAGAAAATGGTTAGAAGTGATAGAACAGCACTTGCCATCTGGCAGATGTTTGATAAATATTTGTGGGACACTTGGATGGGTAGGTGCATACATGGATGCATGCACGCATAAAAAGTGGTAGGATTGGTGTGCAGAGCTGAGCATGAAGGCCAGCTGGGGAATGTAATAGGATAGTAAATCTCTGGGATTTCAGGGGCTCACAGGGCTGGGGCAGTAGAAAGGATTCGGCCTGAACTTGGGAGAGCAGCCAGGCTTCAGAGACAGTTGGAGAGAAGGGGGTGGCATTAGCAGAATTAGGAAGGCACGAGGTGTGTTTAGAAGTCTGTTACAGGAGCTGGATTCTGGATGGGTGGAAGGTTCTTACAAAGGGAGAGTTGGTGCAGCAGAATAGCTGAGGCCCCTCGAGGGGGCTGGGGGGGGGGGCAGGGGGAGAAGCCGGAGAGTGGGAGAGCCTGTTCCCCAACCCAGTCTGAGAGGGCGACAGGACACCCCCCTACCCCTCATCCCCACCCCCACCCCTCGCTGCAGAGCCAAGCTGCCCAGGTGTGGCTGACAACACACTCTCTGGTGTCTGTGAGGTGGGGAAGGCATGAGGATGATGATCTTCATTTGTGTTAGATGAAAATCAAGGTGCAGAGAGGCTGTGGGGCTCCCCTCCTTAGGATGGTGTGGACACAGTCCCACCCCAGAGCCCCCTGGCAGTTCTGGCCGAGTTGGCACTTGCTGCCTCGTCTGAGCAGGTTGCCTGCAGGTCTCTGTTAGGACAGGGAACAGAAACATCTGTTACCTCAGACCTTAAGGTACAGAGCACCAGCGCCCATGGAAATCAGCACCTTTTTCTTTTAGGCTGTCTGGTGGCGAGGGCAGCTTATGTGTGTTCAGCCAGGAGGGCCGTCCGGGGCTACTTTAAATTTCAGCTTGAGGGATTCAAGAGCCGTTAGGAGTGAAAGCGTTTAGTGGCTGGCCTTGTGGCTTTCCCCGCTTTGCCTGGCTGCAGATGCCACGCAGAGGCTGCTAGATGCCAGGGTTTGGCAGCGGGTATGGATTGGTTTTCTCTATTCATAAGCATCTTGGTTCCTGTTGGGGCCCAAAGTGTCCACGAAGCACAGGACTTTCTGATCAAGGAATTGGCATCCAAGCCCATCTCTGCCACCAGCCGTGTGAATCTGCATATAGTACTTAACCTTCCTTGGTTCGGTTCCTCATCTATAAAATTAGGCTTATTGGGACACCTGGGTGGCTCAGTGGTTGGGCGTCAGCCTTTGGCTCAGGGCATGATCCTGGGGTCCCGAATTGGGTCCTGCATTGGGCTCCCTGAATGGAGCCTGCTTCTCCCTCTGCCTGTGTCTCTGCCTCTCTCTGTGTGTCTCTCATGATTCATAAATAAAAAATAAAAAAATAATAAAATTAGGCTTATTGTGTTAGGACCTATGTTGTAGAGTCGTGGTGTAAAATACATGAGATAATGTGTATAGACTGTGGCCCAGGATGCACTGGCAGATATTAGACATCCACAGAGATAGAGAGCTTTTCTTTCAGTACTTTCATTAAATCAGAAGAATCTTCCTCTACAAAGATAATATTTCGTGAGGTTTTTTAGTTGTTTGATTTTTGCATTGCAAATAATTTCTCTCAACTTCCCCTTCCTAAAAATTGATGCTTTCATTTTTGTTGTTGCAGCTAACTAGAATTGCAGATATTTAAATGGAGTAAAATGGAGGTGCTTGGGTAGCTCATTCAGTTGAGCATCTGACTCTTGATCTCAGCTCAGGTCTTGATCTCGGGGTCATGAGTCCGAGCCCTGCACTGGGCCCCACATTGGGTGTGGAGCCTACTTTATTTATTTTTCTTTTTTTAAAGATTTTATTTATTTATTCATGAGAAACACAGGAGAGAGAGGCAGAGACACAGGCAGAGGGAGAAGCAGGCTCCATGCAGGGAGCCCGACATGGGACTCGATCCAGGGTCTCCAGGATCACACCCTGGGCTGAAGGCAGCGCTAAGCCGCTGAGCCACCCAGGCTGCCCTGGAGCCTACTTAAAAAAAAAAAAAAATCATTAAATGGAGTAAATTGCCTTGGATTGATACAAACAGAATGCACCTGCTCCCAAGTCGCTGCCTATGAGCAGGTGGCAATGGACCCCCATGTGCTGTGGGGGAGCTCCCGTGCATGATGAGGCACCACCTTGACCTCTGTGGTACCAGGTGACCTCTTACCATTTGATGTTAATGACCTCTGTCATTTGATGCTTGGATTGTCTCCTTTTTTTTTTTTTTTTGGCTTGTCCCCTTCTGAGAGTGGTGCTGACTACTACTCCAGCTTCCCCCGCTGACCTCCTGCAGGCAGGCACTTCTGCCCAATTCCTGTCACCTCCCCTGGGAAGGTAGATGGTAGAAAGGGAGGGTCCATCCGGAGGAGGGAGAGTTGTCCTGACAGTGGGAGTGTGGGGGGCAAGGGTGGGTTGAATTGAATTGATTCCTAATCCTAGCGTTAAACATATACTGAGGCTGTCACATCGGGTCGTGATAAAATTAATTAAAACAGACTTGAAAGTGGATAAGACTACTCATAACCCCTCTATTATGAAACCTACCGCCAATTGTGGGGTAAAGCCAGTTTAAAATACTAGATCAGGTGGGCAGCCCCAGTGGTGCAGTGGTTTGGCGCCGCCTGCAGCCCGGGATGTGATCCTGGAGACCCGGGATCAAGTCCCACGTCGGGCTCCCTGCATGGAGCCTGCTTCTCCCTCTGCCTGTGTCTCTGCCTCTCTCTCTCTCTGAATAAATAAATCTTTAAGGGAAAAAAAAATACTAGATCAGGTGATTGACTCCTGATCGATACAGCCCCACCTCCAAGACCTCCACGAGGCCTCGGCAATTGTCAGAATTGTCGCCAAACTCAATTCTGTGTCAATTTGAGATGTGTCAAATCTCAGAGGAGATTAACCTTCCTTGCCTTCGACCTGGAGAGACAGAAACAGTTCTTGAGAATCTGAGAAAGTTGCTGGGTCGGGGAGGGAGCGGTGTTGAATTGACTCACCCTGGGTACCACCCCACTGTCTGCCTGCCCTGATCACCCCCTGGCTCGTCAGGGCATAACCAGATGAGGGGCGCCGGGTGGGATACAGTTGGACCTGAGAGATTGCACGGAGGGAGAAGTGGGATCCGCCAGGGAAATAACCACAGGCCAGACAGTGCTCACCTTGGGCCTCTTCCGTTTGTCTCAGGCCAACTCTCTCGCCAACCACGCCAGGTTCCAAGCCCGCGTCCCACTTTGGCGCCCACTGAGGACTGTCCTATCCCCTCAAATGCATCTAACTCCACCAAACACTGCAAACCTTCCATTCCCTTAGAGCCGCTCATAAGCCACATCATTCAACACTGATTGGAGGGGCAAAAAGCCAGCCCTTCCCCCCAGCCTCTCATGCTCATCCCTGCACCGAGGAATCACACCTTCCCCTAAATGCTTCCAGAGATGTGAGCTGCCGCGTGTTCGCATAGTGCTAATTATGTTCATTTATGTGAATTGTTTCCATTTAAGCCTAATTACTGTCCTGGAGGCTAAGACTTCTGCTGTCCTTAAGTATGTGTCAAATTAACTTTGTTAAAAGTTGTCTTGACGGCAGCAGAGAGAAAGAATGTGGTCTGCGAGTGAGATGGCCCTCGGGTTACCCCTCATTTCCTCAGGGGTCCTGGGCAAGAATTGAATGTTTCCCCGACCTGTTTTCTTACCTCGGAATAAAGAACTCCTGTGCCCAGAGTCGCTAGGAGGATGCCAGGAAGTGGTCTTTCGAACTCCTCCATCCACCCCGTGTGGAAGGCTAAGGTAGCAGCAGGTGAGACAGACCGTCGCCGCCCCCACAGACTTTGTCGTCCAGTCAGGACAGCAGAAGGTTGCATAAGTAATGCACAAACAACAAACATTTATTGAGCTCTTACTGTGTGCCAGGTGCTGTCGTCAGCATTTCTCAAATCTTAACCGATTTAATCCTTGTGTCAACAGTAGGAGGAAGCTAGAGTTGTTCTCGCTTTGCATGTGAGGAAACGTAGACGTAAGTTTGGTCATGGCAGAGCCGGGCTCCAATGCACGTGGCATGACTCAGCTGCTGCCGAGAAGGGGTGACCTGCAGGGTGCCCCGGGAATGGACATGGGCGTGCAGGCACTTGGGGGACTGCAGAAGGGGAGGCACATCCCACCACCTGCGCCCTGTTCTGTTGGTTGGAAGCCAGTCTCGGGTCTTCCCCCCCCCCCCGCCCCCCCCCCGCGACACACACCCAGGAGGAGTGGATGGCACCAGGGTGCTTGGCAGGGTCTCTCCACCGCAGTTTCTAATTTTTATTTGTGGATCTTTTGTCCTTATAGGTTCCTGTCCCATCAACAGTTTGCAACCTAAAGAGAAAAAAAGTGGTTAGGACACCAGGCAGCATTTCTTACATATTTTCCTGATCCGCCTGTATCACAGGTATCTGCCCTCTAGGGACTTAATCCCATCATGGCTATTTCCATGGTTAAACGGTCCCAGGAATTTGATAAAAGGGAAATCATGCTTGGGGTAGAGTCAGCAGAGAGAAGGAATCGCCCAGGGAAGAATTCATGTTTCATCAGAACTTTAACATTCATCCATTCATTTATTTATTCTTTTCTTCCCTCATTCGCGTGTTCACGTGTCCGGCACACCTGGGTGAGTTCCTTCTGCACTGTGTGTCTGCTCCATGCGGGCCTTGGTTACAGTCGTGCCCGTGTCCCTCTGCTGCGTCCCCGGTAGAGTTAGTGGGGAGGAGCAGGTGGGCACCCTCTGCCTGGGACATCTTGGGCAGTCTCACTCCCAGGGGTCACCTGCAGGGTGACCACCCCAGAGTCCACTGCAGGCACAGGCAGGCAAAGGGAATAGCATGTTTCTTAAAACCGAATAAACACAATTCACCTTTTCCTGCCGAGCTGGAATATCATGTTGAATGTTCGGGGCTGTGCTGGGTAGTGTGGAACCGCGGCCTGAGGGCCCCAGCTTCAGACTACTGGGCTTTTTCTAATGCTGGTGACTATGTTTTATTGCATTTCCATCACTCCGTTCTCTGCCCCTCACTTGTCTCCCCTGGTGAATTTGTCAGTGAATCTGATTTCTTCAAACCTTCTCCACCCTTCTGAGTTTCTGCTTCTAAATTGCTGTGGGCCAGGAGCCCCTGGATGGCTCAGTGGTTGAGCATCTGCCTTTGGCTCAGGTCGTGATCCCGGGGTCCTGGGATTGAGTCTTGCATCAGGCTCCCCATAGGGAGCGTGATCCTGGGCGTCCAGGGATCAAATCCCACATCGGGCTCCCTGCATGGAGGGATCCAGGGCGTGATCCTGGAGTCCAGGGATCAAATCCCACATCGGGCTCCCTGCATGGAGCTTGCTTCTCCTTCTCTCTCTTTCTGTGTCTCTCATGTATAAATAAATAAAATCTTTAAAAAAGAAAGAAAGAACGAATGAATGACTGTGGGTCAGAAATCCCCATCCCCGTGGCAGGTTAGCACTGTGAGCTATGAGTTAATGAGTGAATCTCAAGGGCGATCTTGCCCCCACCCCAGTATCGGAGGAAGGGACCGGGTGTCATTTGAGAGTCTTTGATTCCTTGCTTTTTAAAATTGTTTCTTTAGATTTTATTTATTTATTCATGAAAGACACAGAGAGAGAGTCAGAGAGACTTCTAAGATGAATTTGCCTGGTTTTGAATTCCAGCTAACTATCACATTGGGGTGACGGTTTATCCAAGGGGAGCATTAATGAACAGAGTATGTGAATAGTCACAGAACACTGCATTGGGGGTAACCGTACCTTCTGAGGAAAGGAAAGAACTCGGTGTAGAAGTTTGTGCTGCTCAGAGGCCTCTTTCTTACTCCTCCCTCCCTGCCCCCCAACACCCTACCCACCCCCACTCCGTGTTGCTGTTTAATGAGTTAATGGATGACTCCAGGGCTGTGTTTCCTGTGGCGGCTGTAACAAATTTACCACAAACTTGGGGGGGGGGGGGTTTACAACAACAAAAATTGATTCTCTCACAGTTCTGGAGGCCGGAAGTCCCAAATCCAGCAGGGCTGCCAATGCTTCTCCCCGCCCTCCACCTCCCCTAGCCTAAAGGCTGTGCAGGAGCCAGTCAGTGAAGCCAGCAGGAAGGATGCTCAGGGCAGGCAAGGCAGGGCCACGAGGCCCAGGCACAGGAGAGTCAGCATCAGTGGGCCGAAGCCCCTGGTCTGTGATCTTGGAGAGATCTCCCCTGCCACCGCCACCCCCACCTACTCTCCAGCAAGCTGGTTTGTGGCTGACATTTAAAAATTAGAGAGCTTTGTTTTTTTGTCTCAAGCCAGGTAGCAGATTCACTCTGCGCCCGAATGCAAAATCACCCCCCTCCGCCCCCAACAGGACGAGGCTCCCCGCTCAGCCAACTGAATTTGCACATCAGGGTGTCTGTATTCTTTTTTTTTTTTTTTTTTTTTTATTCATGAGAGGCACAGAAAGAGAGAGAGAGAAGCAGAGACACAGGCAGAGGTTAGAAGCCGGCTCCATGCAGGGAGCCTGGTGTGGGATTTGATCCCAGGTCTCCAGGATCATGACCTGCACCGAGGGCAGATGCTCAACCACTGAGCCACCCAGGCATCCCATCTGTATTCTTCTGAGGGCAGGTTTTGCCTGGTGAGCCCATGGTCAGGCAAGGTCTGAGGACATGTGGTACTTGAGGACGTCGTAGGTGGAAAGTAAGCCATCAGTATGCAGGGACATGAGCAGAAGGGACAATCCTCAGGATCCACACACATCCCTCCCTTATAACTTCTCTCAGGTCAGTCTTGATCTGTCCGACCATTGGGACACTGAGTCCTGATGCTCTTATGAACACACTTGATGCTTGAGCCCTTCCTTTGGGGGACACCAGTCGGTTCCCCCACTAATTCACTGCCTGGTGCAGTGGATTCATATCTGATTTGGCTTCTGTGTGTCTTCCATTCTCTTTGGTTCCACATCTCAGATCACCAGTTAACCCCCTGAGCTGCAGCCCTCACCAGGACCCCGGACTGGGGCTATGGCGAATGGCTTGCCTCTTGCATGACCCCCTTCACCAGACCCCTGTGACTGAAGTGACTTCTCTATCCTGCCCACTGGGAATGTTGCTGTTGTTTGCCTTTTAGCTGATCTTCATAAGCTAAAGGCGTATGTACAGACACAAACCTTAGATAATTATTCTGAGTATTATTTTTCAACCTACCTCTTTTTCTTTCCAATGTTTTACGATGTTTGCTGAACTATTAAAATGTGATGGTTTCTGGCTGAATGTTGCAGCTCTAGTTTTGCCTTGGATGGCAACAGGAAGTAACTGCTCATGAGAATGTTAGAGTTTGTGAGTGGTCCCATTGGGTCAAGCCCTGTCTCCCCAGCTCCGGTCTTGTCTCTAGGTGTCTGGTCCCTCTTGCAGTACAGGGTAACTTGGAAAGGTGACACCATGTGTGAGTTATTCACCAGCCTGTAAGAAAGCCAGTAGAGGGGAGCCCAGAACTCATGATGGAAAGCAGTAAGGGGTTGAAGTGGTAGGGATGATGCCGAGTTCAGGCCTGAGGCTGAGGCAAGGATTTTAAGTGGAAAAGCAGATCTCAGGCCCCAAGGGTCAGGAAGTGGGGGTGCAGTGCCTTGTTTGAACTCTTAGCAGACTGGGTGGCTAGAGGTTGGCAAGCTTCTGGATTTTAGTCATGCAAGACGTTCTTCAGTGTGAACCTCAGTGGTGAGTGTTGGATCCAGACCCTTATTTGGATCTGAGTAGACATCGGTGGGGGCTTAGGGGGTGTTGGCAGGAGACAGGGGGGTGTCGGGCCTGCAGCTTTCCTTCCCCCGCCTCCCCTCCGTGCCCGGGCTCCTGGTCTGGCACATGAGCTGTTTTTCTCATTTCCCTGTTTGGCCTTTGTGGTCTCGCTTGGGCCACTTTTCTGGGGTCTGGTGACCGGGTACAGCAGCTCTGTGCAAGCCTGCCCTGAGCAGGTAAGGTGTGTTCCCAGAGAAGTAGGTGTGGATACAAGATATTTCTGCCCTCATTCTTTCCTTTTAAATGTTCTTTTAAAATGATAAAATTAGTACAACGCTGGTAAAAAGTCAAACAATCCAGAGGTAGATGAGGCTAATGGGTTAGGTCCATTTCTGGCCTGCGTCTCCTCACAACTCCCCAAAGGCAGCCACTGTCAGCTCTGGGCTTATGTCAGCTCCTGGGTTTTCTGGTGACCAGTTGCTGAGCCTGTGGCAGACCAGAAAAAACTCCAGGAGTGTGATGTGCTCCTTACATTTCTGGAGCTTCTGTCTCTGCAGGACTCACATTCCGGGGTGCACAGTGAGGTGCAGGGGTATCCCCCAGATGTGTCTGCCACCAGCTCAGCCCTGTACTCCTGGGGCTTACCAGGCAGGAGCTTGTCTCAGGAGGTCTGAGGTGGACTCGATCAGCTCTGCCTTCATGTGATGTGAGGGTGGACGTGCCTGGCTCTCCCTTCCCTACCCCCGTGCACTTGGACGTGTGGCATCTGCTGTTCCACTGGGCTGGCAGGTCAGGAACGCAGAAAGACTCTGCTTTAATGGGTGAGGCTTGTATTTATTCAGGCAAGACAAACTGTGTGAAAGTTCACTGACACCGGTGAAGCACCTGCCACCAGGCGAGGTTACCTGCTGTGACGGCGGAGGTGTCATTGTTCTTTCTCCTTGGCTTCATAGCTTCAGTCTGTGCCCTTCAGAGCTGAGCCGCAGTGGGGTGAGCCCTGAGGTCTGGAACCCTCTGCTAGTGGCAAGTGAGAGCCTGGAGCAGCTGGGCAGCTCGCCCAAGCTGAAGTCTGTTCCTGGAGGTCACTCCAAAGATGCAGAGCCCATAATCACAGGCAGGAGGGGTCCCCAACAGTGGCCCTCTGGGCTATGGGACATGTCAAGTGACTAAAAAGGTGACCAATTGCCCAGGACTTTTAAAGAAGAGAGAAAAGTATTTCTCACTGTGTTAGGCTGTTTCCAAACTGTTTTCCAAACTGACATTTGGGGCAGGGTGATTCTCTGTGTCGGGGGTGTCCTGTCTGCCATGTGAGACATTTAGTAGCATCCCTGGCCTGTACCCACTGGATGCCAGTGGCACCCTCCACCTGCAGTTGTGACAACCCAGAACGTCTCCAGATATTGCCAGCTGTCCCCTGGGGGACAGACACCCCCCCCCCCCCATCGAGACCCACCAGACTCCAGGATTCAGAAATGGGCTTCCTATGACCACTGCTTGGGCATCATGAGCTGCTTCTCGCTTGGGTGCAATTTTTCTTTGTTCCTTTTCCAAAAGGCTGACCTCATCCGCCTCATTTGTTTGTTTCCTTGACTCACCCTGCTGTAACCACAAGCAGCCTTCCTACTTTGAGGGATCCCAAATGACTTATCATGGGACTTTATATGTAAATTTGAAAGATTCTGGCCGCCTATATTGGGGGCAGGAAGCCTCAATTTCATTTTTAGCTCTGTTTGATATGCGCTCCCCTAGAGTATTTCCGAGCATGGGAAGCTCCTGCCGACAATTTTACTGTGAGCACCTTTGCAGTTTGGTTTTCTGAAATCGCTGAGCATTTCTCTCCCATTAGTTTGGGTCTTAGCCCAGTGACTAGCAGATGATCTAAGGGCCAGGGCAGTCTGAAGTTGGCCAGAGCTTGAGGGATTTTCTGAAAGCCTGTGACCTGGGACTGGCTGTTTGAGAGCGAGGAGGAGGAAGAGGGAGTCAGGCCCTAGGATGGACCTACCCGGGATCATGCCACAGGGCTGTGCATCAGGCCCCTTGAGCAGGGCTGGCCTGTTTGCTGGCTCCTCTTGGGACCAGAGTAAGGGAGCCACTGACTTTGAGATCCGGCTTCACAAAGCACAGTGTTGCCCTGAGGCCCGACATAACTCTGAGGTTGGAGGCCTCTCCTGACCCAGGCAGCCTTTTCCTTTGCTCCTTTGGGGAGTGAGGTCACCCCCGAGGAAGGAGGTTGGGTTCTGCTTGAGCTCTACCACTGCTTCTCCCTTGGGCAGCTTTCCCTGCCTCACTGTCTGCTCAGGGAAATGGGTTCTGGTTTCCTGGTAGGGGCTTTAAACTTAGCATCTGCCCTTGCACTGGAAAACCCCAGTTATCAGAAGATCTCAGTAGTGCCCACAGCTCAATGGCTCCCAGAGGTTCGGATTACTAGGCCACCTCCAAAGCACACAATTTGAACTTGAGCGGTGGTTGGGATGACCCTCCCTCTCGCCTCCTTCCCACACACCTGTGCTGGGAGCTCACACACTCACTGTGGACTTGCACTTGGCAAGCATCAGAGAGTGCAAGGGAAGAGAAGCTAGGTCTGGCTGCCCAGGGCTCCTAGTCCCGGATGGCAAGGAAAGGACCCAGGATGCTTGTGGACTCGAGACCACCAGCCCCACCAGCTGTGCCCCTCAGCACCTTGGTTCAGACATCAAGCCAGGACCCCCTCTTGCAAGCCAGAGAGTATCCCAGGTGCTCAGTCACCTTTGTTGAAGGCGTGGGGATAGGCAGGCTAGGTGAGCCTGTGTGTGCTCAGAGCAGAGTTTCTCGAGGGTGCCTGGAACCTTTGCTCTTTGGGGCTGTTCTTCCTGCCTTTACCTGCGCCAGAGCCTGGTGGAGCTCTGAGGCTTCCGGATTCCAGTGTCAGCGGTAGCCAGTCTGCTGGAGTAAAGCTGCTTTCCCAAAATAGCCACCCAGAGGGAAAGAGCAGCCCTGGAATTTGATCCCAATGATGACCATGACGGCCTTGCTCAGGCTCCTGGTCCCACCCAGCTCCACCTCCCTGACTGTCACCCAGGAACTGTTGATGGGTGTGGGAACCGGGTTTTTCCTGTCTCCTCTTCCCTCCTTCCTCTTTGTTCTTTCTTACCACCAGCTTTGAGATTAGATACTCAGGAAAGATGTGCCAGCAGGGGTGGTGGTGGTGGTGGTGGTGGTGGTGGTGGTGGGAGGGGGTGATCACAGGGTACAAACAGAGGGGGGAGTGCCTCTCCGCAGGTGAGTGCACACCTATGGAGGGGCCAGGTGCTGGCAGAGAGCCCAGCCCCTGGCAACCGAGTCTGGTGCCTGGCCCCAGGTGGCAAGCCCAACAGGTCAGACAGGTGGAGCCGGCCCTCAGCCCACAAAGCAGGTAACCTGCCTTTTTTTTCCCCCCTGCTGGTTTAGTTCACTGTCAACTTCAGGGAACGTTTACACCTTGAGAAAAAGACTTTTGGGATTAGTAGAGAAAATCATGAATTTGTTTCTAGAGGATTTACTGTGTGTGTGCTGGAAATTTGGCCTTGGCATTAGAAGACACATTTCTAATTGTCTGATCTTTTGTTCTGAAAAGTAAATGTCTTAACAGGGCCTGGTTGCTTAACGGTGAGTGGGGAAGGCAGGGTATCAGTATCCCAGGTGCTCTGGTGATCCTTATTGAGGGGTTAAGGACCAGAGTTTTTCAGTTAGTGCAGATGGAAAGCCTGTGGAAGGCTCTATGGTGGTTAGATGGGCTGTTTTCCATAAGGGGGGGGGGAGGTTTGGGCTGGGGGCTCTCTCTGCCTGGCAGCAGGGCTCAGTATTAAATTAGCGCCACACCCTCAGTCTCTACTCAGAGAAGCACTTAGGGGGTGGGGGAAGTGCCGGGCTTCTTCCAAAATTCAGATTTATGTTATAGCCCCTTGGGCTGGATTTTATTTTGAAATTGTCTGTGAAGTTCTGAAATTGTGAAAGCCTGTCTGCAGCATTTTCACTCCCGCTGTATTTAGCCCTTAGTGTCCAGGGGGATTTCTGGTCAGAGGACAGGAAGGGAGTGCAGGTCTAAAGCACAAACCCAGGACCCTGTATGCGAAACCAGGACTGCTTTTGTCCTGTCAGGCATCATTGAAGGTCCAAGTGGTCCGTGCGCGCTCCTCTCTGCTGCCATCAGGGAACATCACCCACCAGGTCACTGGAGAGGGTTCAGAACAGGGGCCACCTGCCTAAACTGTCCTTGCTCCATCTATTTGTTCAGGGAGAGGACGGGGCTACTGTTTCTGCTGCCGTTGAAACAGATGTTTTTGTTAAATGGTTTTCCTTTTTTGTTTTTTGTTGTTGTTGTTGTTGCTGTTGTTTTTTCAATTCCAAGGTAATTTGTGATGTCTAGATTGCTTAGATCATGGGATATATCTGTTAGGATTCCTTCCTTTGCAAGTAAGACAGCAGTTCTACTCAAACTGACTTAAGTAGTCCGAACAGTAAGTGTTGTACAAAACCCTAATTCCAGAGGCTGGCAGCTTCGTGGTGGGGTGAATCCAGGGCTCGATGATGTCGGGGCATTAGGTTCTCTCCATATTTCTGCTCGGCCACCCTCTGAACAATGACCTTGTCTTCTATCTACCAGCTCTCTTCCCGGCCAGCCTTCCTGGGCATCTCTTGTTCGGAGTGAGGAAATCCTTCTCGAAGCCCCAGCGGACTTTCCCACACATCTCATTGGCCAGAATGATGACTGAGGCCCGGCCAGCCCCAGAGGATCGGTGGCAAGGGAAGGGGCTGGCGGGGATGGCGTTGGTGAGGCCTGTGACTCAGAAGAGGCTGGGCTTACCTGAGCCAAGTCAGGGCCTGTGAGTAGGAGCAGAGAGGCACGGATTTGGGGCAGGTAACCAGGATCTGCTACATCGGAGACTTGAAATTGATTCAGATTTCTAACTGGCTTGGAGAGTCAATAACCAATAATAATGCTCACTCTGAAAATACATGTATTTAATACTCCATTTTTTTTTTAAAGATTTTATTTATTTATTCATGAGAGACACAGAGAGAGAGAGGCAGAGACACAGGCAGAGGGAGAAGCAGGCTCCCTGCAGGGAGCCTGATGTGGGACTCGATCCTGGATCCTGGGATCATGCCCTGAGTCAAAGGCAGATGCTCAACCACTGAGCCACCCAGGCGTCCCAAAGGGAGCATAATACTCCATTCTTAACTCAAGGGCACTTCTAGAAAGTCATGGCATCTACTGTTCCCCGTTCACTTGCCAAACAACTCCTCTTCCCAGTGAGCTGGTGGTCCCGGTTGGTGGTCCTCAAGCATTTGAGCTGTTCTCCCTCCCGATGAACGTGCTGCTTCAGGCCTCCATCTTGTAAGGACTAGAATAGGAAACACTAAGGATTCTAAATAGTCAGAGGTGTTAGATGAGTAAGGTCCCCAGTTCTGCAGAGGGCAGAGGCAGCAGGCTTCTGGCTGGCAGCCCCCAAGAGCCAGCAGACATGCATGCCATTTACTCAGGGATGTTGCAGGTCCAATGGAGGGACAAGCGTGCACCAGTGTCACCTACCAGGGACTATGTGGCCTTTTCTTTTTTTTCCAGGGCAGGCACAAGTGGATCCTGAAATTCAGGAGAAACAGAGGTGCTGCCTGCCCTTCTGGGAATGCTGATTCCCCTTGACCCAGACTGACAATAATTGTTAAGGTTAAAACATCCGAGTAAGTCTTTTATGGCCTTGTCCCGGAGATCTCCCACTGTTGTGTTATTTATTTATTTATTTTTTACCGTGTATTTAGGCTTATTTATTTTTATTTTTTTCCATTTTACTTAGTTATCGTACAATGCAATATTCGTTTCTGGAGCAGAATTCAGTGGTTTATCACTTACATATAACACCCAGTGCTCATCACAAGTGCCCTCCTGGATCCCTATCGCCCACCTAGCCCCTCCCCCACCACCTTCCTCCATCAACCCTCGGTTCTCAATCGTTAAGAATCTCTTATAGTTGATCTCCCTCTCTCCTCCCCACTCCTTTGCATATGTTCATCTGTTTTCTTTCTTAAGTTCCACATTTGAGTGAGATCACATGGTATTTGTCTTTCTCTGACTGACTTATTTCACTTAGCATAATACCCATAATTCCATCCACGTGTTGCAAATGGCAAGATTTCGTCCTTTTTGATGGCTGAGTAGTATTCTAGTGTGTGTGTGTGTGTGTGTGTGTGTGTGTGAGAGAGAGAGAGAGAGAGAGAGAGAGAGAGAGAGAGAGACATCTTTATCCATTCATCAGTTGATGGACATTTGGGCTCTCTCAATAGTTTGGCTATTGTTGATAATGCTACTATAAACATTGGGGTCCATGTGTCCCTTCAAATCTGTATTTTTGCATCCTTTGGGTAAATACCTATTAGTGCAATTGCTAGGTCATAGGGTAATTCTGTTTTTAACTTTTTGAGAAGCTTCCATACTGTTCTCTGGAGTGGCTGCACCAGTTTGCATTCCTTTTTATTTTTTTTATTTTTTTGCATTCCCATCAACAATGCAGGAGGGTTCCTCTTTCTCTGCATCCTCACCAACACCTGTTGTTTCATGTGTTGTTCGTTTTAGCCATTCTGACAGGTGTGAGGTGGTATCTCATCGTGGTTTTGATAGAGTGATGCTGAGCATCTTTTCATGTGTCTGTTAGCCATCTGGATATCTTTTTCAGAAAAGTGTCTATTCATGTCTTCTGCCCATTTCTTCACTGGATTATTTGTTTTTTGAGTGTTGGATTTGGTAAATTCTTTATAGATTTTGGAGACTAACCCTTTATCTGATATGTCATTTGCCAATATCTTCTCCCATTCCGTAGGTTGCCTTCTAGTTTTGTTGATTGTTTCCTTCAGTCTGCAGAAGCGTTTTATCTTGATGAAGTCCCAATAGTTCATTTTTGCTTTTGTTTTTCTTGCCTCGGGCAGCGTGTCTAATAAGTTTCTACGGCCGGGGTCAAAGAGGTTGCTGCCTGTGTTCTCCTCTAGGATTTTGATGGTTTCCTGTCTCATGTTTAGGTTTTATGGCCGTTTTGAATTTGTTTGTGTGTGGTGTAAAAAAGTGGTCTGGTTTCATTCTTTTGCCTGCTGCTGTCCAGTTTTTCCAACACCATTCGTTGAAGAAACTGTCTTTTTCCTTTGGATATTCTTTCCTGCTTTGTTGAAGATGAGTTGATCATAGAGTTGTGGGCACCATCCTGAGTTCTCTGTTCTGTTCCAGTGATTCCTGTGTTTGTTTTTGTGCCAGTACCATACTGTCTTGTTGACTACAGCTTTTGTAATAGAGCTTGAAGTCCAGAATTGTGATGCCTTCAGGTTTGCTCTTTCAGGGTTGCTTGGGCTATTTGGGGTCTTTTGTGGTTTCATACAAATTTTAGGATTGTTTGTTCTAGCTCTGTGAAAAATGCTGATGTTATTTTGATAGGGATTGTATTAAATGTGTAGATTGCTTTGGGTACTGTAGACATTTTAACAATGTTTGTTCTTCCAATCCATGAGCATGGATTGCTTTTCTGTTTCTTTGTGTCCTCTTCAATTTCTTTCACAAGTGTTCTGGAGTTTTCAGAGTACAGATCTTCTATCTCTTTAGTTAGGTTTATTCCTAGGTATCTTATTGTTTTTGATGAAATTGCAGATGGAATCAATTCCTTGATTTCTGCTGTTTCATTATTGATGTATAGAGATGCAACATATTTCTGAACATTGATTTTATATCTTGCAACTTTGCTGAATTCATGTATTCTAGTAATTTTTTGGTTGAGTCTGGTTTTCTGTGTGCAGTATCATGTCTGCAAATAGCAAAAGTTTGACTTCTTCCTTACTGATTTGGATGTCTTTTGTTTCTTTTTGTTGTCTGATTGCTGAAGCTAAGATTTCCAGTACTATGTTAAATAGTAATGGTGAGTGGACATCCTTGTCTTGTTCCCAACTGTAGGGGAAAGGCTCTCAGTTTTTCCCCATTGATGATGATAATAGCTGTGGGTCTTTCATATACGGCCTTTATGATGTTGGGGTATATTCCCTCTATCCCTACTCTGTTGAAGGTTTTATCAAGAAAGGATGCCATGGGGTGGGCCATCTGGGTGGCTCAGTGGTTGAGCACCTGCCTTCGGCTCAGGTCATGATCCTGGGGTCCTGGGACGAGTCTGCAACAGGGTCCCCTCAGGGAGCCTGCTTCTCCTTCTGCTTATGTCTCTGCCTCTCTCTGTGTCTCTCGTGAATAAGTAAATTAAATCTTTAAAAAAAAAAAAAAGGATGCTGTATTTGGTCAAATATGTTTTCTGCATCTGCTGAGGATCATACAGTTCTTATCTTTTCTTTTATTAATGTGATGTACCATGCTGATTGATTTGTGAGTATTGAACCACCCCTGTAGCCCAGGAATAAATCCCACTTGATTGTGGTGAATAATTCTTTTAATCACTTGCATTTTATTGAGAATTTTTGCATCCATGTTCGTCAGGGATATTGGCCTGTAATTCTTTTTTTTTTTTTTTTGTATGAGATTCCCCACTCTTTTTTTTTTTTTAAGATTTTATTTATTTATTCATGAGACACACACACACACACACACACACAGAGGCAGAGACAGGCAGAGGGAGAAGCAGGCTCCATGCAGGGAACCTGATGTAGGACTCGATCCCGGGTCTCCAGGATCACGCCCTGGGCCAAAGGCAGCGCTAAACCGCTGAACCACCTGGGTTGCCCAAGATTCCCCACTCTTAAGGCAGGTTTCTCTCTGCCCAGGCTCTAACCTGGATGGAAGTCACTCACTGATCTGGGCAAGTCTCTGAAGCTCCTCTGAGCCACCATCACCTTCCTGCCGCTGAGTCAGGTTTTTGGAGATCACTTGCAAGAGCACAAAAATTTCCTTCTAGCTTTCAACATAATTGTGAAACTCAAGAGGACACTTAAATAAGACTGGTGGTGGAAATCCTGGTAGAAATCATCGGATTCTAGGCCTGGCAGGGGAGGGAGCACGTGGTGCAAAGCTGTGACTTGTTCTCACTACCAGGCTTTGGCCCCCAGAACGGGCATTTTAAAAGTGCTTGTTCTCATGGTTCAGAACCGTTCACGCTTGTAATTTTGCACGCCTGTGATTTCTTGCCCATCTCTCTCTTCATGGGCACCCCAAGGCCCAAGATGGCCTGCACCCTCCCTGCCCAGCATGGGGTCAGTACATCCTAGGTGCACAGTCAGCAGCTGATGGAAGAGACGTTCATGCTTGCTGAGACATGTGCTATCGGATTGGGAAGGTTTCCTGAATGAATTTCCACATCTCCTGGATGAAGAGGGCGCCTCCTTTTCCAGGAATTGGAACATCCAAGAGCCATGTTGCCAGAATCCACTTTTTCTTTAGCGCCTAAAATTTAAGTGCTAGGAACTTAAAACTCCCTTGGTAGAGATGACTTCTGGTTTTCTTGTATTCCTCCCAGCTCCCTGGACCCGCAGCCCTGGCTCTGCAGTGAGGGGTGTTGGGCCAGGGACTCAGGAGAGACTCTGTAGGAAGTGAAGTGACGGCAAAAATCAGGGCTCTACTGAGCCTCGGGCCTTTGAAACATATTGTGTTAATGCAGCAGAAGCTCTCCTGGTGGTTGAACCAAAGACCTTTCAGTAGAAGAGAATGTACATTTTAATCTAAGTACGTTTACTCTGACCTTGGGTTGCAACTTGGCAGGAAAGTCTGACTTGGTTCAAGACTGCTGCCTTGCCTGCTTTATTTTTATTTTTATTTTTATTTTTTTGCCTGCTTTATACTTCGGGGAACACAGTCGGATTTCATCCACTGACTGATTATTCACCCTTGCCTAAAGTTCTGACCTCGTGTCTGTGACTGGGGAGATTGTCCCTGAAGTCCAAGCCTCCCCTCTCTGACTGGGAAGATTGTCCTCTCTGTGAGGACCCTGGACTGAGGAAGAAGAGGGAGGACACTGTCCTGGCCACTATAACTGCCAGATCAGCCCTGGCCCCTGGGAGTAGCCTCCATAGGCAGACACCTTCACCCACAACACTGCCCAGATTCAGAAAATGGGGTTCTGTGTGGAAGTTGGGGGCAGGGGCTACTGAGCAGTAGAAGGTACATCTGGTCTTGCTTTTTTAAATTTTTTAAAAAATTTTAAATTAATTAATTAATTTATTTTTTATGGTCTTGCTTTTCTAAGCCATCTTTTCCTTTTTCCTTTGGTTCATTTTCTGAGCTAGAGGCTAGGCTGGATCCAAGGTGCAGCACCTCCTGGTCTCCCTCCCTCCCTAGAGCTCTGTGAGTGCTTGACCTTGCTGGGGTTTGGCGTGTGCCCCGTCCCTGGGAAGCATGCAGGCTCTTCCACCGTGCTGCCCTGACCTCGTGCTCTGCAACAGCAGTGCCAGGCCTGAGGCCACTGAGCGCTCCCAAGCCTGTTCCCGCCTCTCATACAACACCATTGGCAGAGCCAGCCCGCCCCAGATGCTGTTCTGTACTCACGGGCACCACGAGTGCTGCTCCTGCTTCTTTCCCACGCAGCTGTCTTTACTGTGGGGGGCCTGCTGCTGTTTCCAGTACTTAGGAGTCCACCTCATCCAGCCAGCCCGGGAGCCCCTCAGCTCTTGCTGGCCCCTGTGCTGATGTGAGGACGGTCACCACGGACAGTGAGTGCCATTGGCCCCGTCCCAGGCCCACCGAGTGGTCAGGAGCTCCAGCGCGGAGCCAGGATTCCTACTTCACCAGGGCCTCCAGCTGATTCTTGGGCACAGGACAGCCGTTGCCAGTGCTCTGACCTGACAGATGTGCTCTGCTGGAACTCACCTCTGGGATGAAACTGACATATTACAGGTGCATCTTCCACCCTAGAAAGCCATAATTAAAGCAGTCTGGTCTGGCTTGCTCTAGGCAGAGCATCACGGGTTCATCTGTTTGGTGGCAGAAGGCTAAGGTGAGAGCAGGCTCCCACCATCTCCGGCTGGACACTTAGCAGCCGAGGAAGGAGGCGGCATGTGCTCTGTATCCTGCCGAGCGTGTGTGACAAGGCTGCAGAGGGGCTTTCTCCTCTCCGGCAGAGGCCCTGCCCACCCGTACGCTGTCCTCATCCACAACAACTTGCCTGAAACCCGTTTCTGGGACCTCCTGGGCTGGGGAAGGGGGCACAGCGACTCTCCCAGGAACACCCCTGTGTGTCCCTACCCCACACAGAAGAGGAACTGTCCATCAGCGGTCCGCATCCAAAGAAGCTAGTGACTAAATATTCTAGAAGCTGCTGTGATGGTCAGCTGAGGCGTCAGTTTGGCCAGGCTGCAGTACCCAGTAACAGCCAAACACTCATCCGGGAGCTGCTGTGAAGGCCTTGTGCAGATGTGGGTGGCATATGTCACTGGTTGACTTTAAAGATTATTCTCGTTAATGTGGGTGGGCCTCATCCAATCAGTAGAAAGGCCTTAAGAACAAAGCGGGGCGGCGGGGGGGAGGGTGGTTTCCTGAGGAGGAAAGAATCCACCTGTGGACTGCAGCATCAGCTCCGGCCTGAGAGCGCCCAGCCTGCCAGGCTGCCCTAGCCAGCCCCACAGTCATGTGAGCCAGTTCCTTGAAATAAACCTCTTCATCTGTATCCCCTCCTGGTTCCACTTCCCGGGTAGGATGCTGACCGGTCCCCTCTCTTGGGGGCGCCCAGGATGGGGGAGCGTTGTTCTCTTGCTCCCTTTTCGTGTGGCTTTAAAGTTCTAACCTTTTCTCTTCCTGGGAAGTGATGACTTTTTTTTTTTTTTTCCTCTCCTGGTCAGTGAGTGGCGGGCCAGGCCTGTGGGGAGCTGTTGCCTGTCCCTGCTTTCTCCACCATCCTCTCTTTCCTCCCCACGTTCCCTTCCCATCCACAGGTCCGAAGGAGAGGCAGAGCAGGCCTGCCCCCTGAGTCATCGTCAGGGCCAGCTGTGAGTGTTTCTTTGGCAGTGTCTTAGCTGGTTGTTGTGAGTAATAGTGAAGGAAGCAATCAGCAAGTATACTGCCCTAGAAGTGCTGCACGTTGTTGGGCCCAAGAGGGAAGAAATAAGCGAGGGGCGCTCGGAGCCAGCGTGAGATGCCAAAACCAGGATGTTGGAAGCTCCGCTCCGCCATGTTGCTTGGTAAGCCAGCTCTGGGGCCTGGAGCGGCCTGTTCATGGATGCTGAGGGGGAAAAAGCACCCCGGCTGGCTTAGGGGAGGTTTTTGGCTGGGAGAAGTTTGCACGCAGGAATAATAAAATCCAGCATTTACAGAGCACTTGGTATGTATGAAGCCCTGCTCTAAGCACTGGAAATGTAGTCTCAGGAGCAAGGGTCTGTTGTTACTTCTGTTTTACAGAGAAGAAGACAAAGTGCCCCGGTAACGGGATGTGGCTGATAGAAATGGGGGATGGGATTTGAACCCGAGCAGTCTGGCTTGAGAATCCGTACTCTTAACCGGTGGCTGGTGTCCTTGGAGATGGGCCTTGGGTGGCATCCCTGCCCTGTGGGCCGGCCTGCCATGCAGAGTGGCTTGAACATAAACACACACCATTCCTCTTCCCCCACGAGGCAGATTGCGAAGGCAATCATTAGTTTTGGTGGGTGTGCCTGGGTGGGCATGAGGAAATGTGTCTGCCTTGGGGAGGATTTTTCCTTTTCAGTCAAGTCCAGGCCCAGGATGTTGACAGGAATGAGAAGTTGCTGGTGTTTCTGCCTCAGCGGCCGATGAGGAAGGTTCCTCCATGGGAGCTCAGCTAAAAGAGAGTCTGCTTCTCTGGGTTCACCCAGCTCTACCTGCAGATGCCAACTTTGGGTTTGCCATGGCAACAGGAAGGGGATCCAAGCTACCAGTGGTTGGGCAGCAAGGGTACAGGGGTCGCTTCTTGGGCCACAAGGTACATCCATGGCCTCCAGTGAGCCTGGATAACCCATCCTCAGGCCCTGTGCTTTGAGAGAGCCCACTGAACCAGCCTTTGGTCCTTGTCTGTCTTGCACTGGTGCCTTTGTGCTCTTTGACGGAACCATGAGTGCTCCAGTCTCTGTCCCACTGATTTCTTCCACTCTCCAATCTAGTGCTATATAGAAATTCACACAAGTCTGAGAGGTGAAGCCAGGTGTCAGCTTTACTCCTCTGACCCCATTGACTAAGAGAAGCTTCTAGAGTCCATGAGGTGATGGGCCTTCTGTACCTTTGATGCAGGCCAAGACAACACCTGCTGTGACCCCCGCCCCTACCGGTCTTCACACACCCCCATTGTTCCTTCTCCAGCCACTGTCTGCGGCACCTTCCCTGCTCATGCCCACCTGCTTGGACCCCATCTTTTGGTTCTGTCTTGTCGACCTCCGTGCTTCCTAGCGCCGAGGGACAAATGAGCCTGCTTCCATTTAGACCACTTTATGTAAGTCGGAAGACCCATTAGAAAGGTATTCTGAGTCTAAGCTTGGCCCTGACGCATTTCTGGTCCAAGCCAGTCCTCCTTGTCTTCATGCTGGAGAGCAGAGTGGGCAGCCAGGCTCTCTTGAGCAAATCGGATTCCTGTGGGAATTGTTCTGTTTCTCCTCAGAGCTCAGAGAGCTTGCCTCAGAGAGGGCCCCTTTGTAACGCACATTGGACTGGCCACACCCGTGCCCACTTGGCCACAAATTCCCCTGCGCTCCCCAGACCCGTGGAGCCGGGCGTGGGCTGAAGTGGGGCCGATGGAATGCCCGGAATGCCGGCTGCAGTGACAGACCAACACTCAGATCCCTCACGGGAGTTTTGACCAAGGCAGCATTTGGGATGGCTTCTGAGCAGAAGTCTTTTTATTTTTCCCAGTTTTAGGCAGAAATGAAGAATGCTTGCCTTCTCCCAACCACCAATTGATTCAGGATCTTGAGCTTTGCAATTTTAATTTTAAGAACCACACTCTTGGGTTGTGATCTAACTGGCCTATTGAGTTCAGGTAAAATTATTTGCAAGTAACCTCTTTTCGTATCTAGCTTTGCTTTTTGTTTTGCCAAAACAGAAACCAGAAAAATGGTGCTTCTCAGATACAGTTCACCTGCAGAACTTCCTGAATGATAAGTAATGAAACAAATAAGCAGGCTTTGCGTCCATTCCAGTCTTTGTAGGAAACCAGTGTCTTTTTGGCAATTTACTTCTGCAGTCTTTAGAACAGATATATAGGATATACTCTGGCATTTTTGTATCTGACAGTAGATTGGGACAAAGAGGGGCCACTTCTCCGTCTGTCTCTCATGCACGCACACATGCACACATACTGGATCTGAGGGCGCCCACATGATAAGTCAGGGATGGTGACAGCCCTGTGCCCTGGACACTTGGCTTTGCCAAGCCTCCCTTTGCTGTTCCCCAGTAGCAGGGTTGGCTTCATGGACTTGTCACGTCCGTGCTCTGCTGGGCCTGCCTTTGGACTTGAAATTTGTAATTTTTGTACAAAGGTCCCATATTTTCATTTTGCCCATGAATTATGTCGCTGTTTCTATCAGCCTACCACAGGCCATCAGGCTGCAGGTCCAGAGGACTCTTGTGCCACATCAAACTCATAACCCGAGATGGGATCGGGCCTTGGGGCCCACTTCCCCGGAGTTCCTGGCACAGAGCAGGCGCTCCAGCAAAAGACATGACTGACTCATCCAGAGGGTCAGGGTGAGTGGAGCTGAGTGGGACCAGAATCTTCCCTCCAGCCGCCCGCCCCCCTTCTGGGGGGGATACACACAAATAGGGAACTCGGGTCCTATGCATGGGGCTGCCTCAGGTGGTAATTAGAAACCGATTCATCAGAATTTGGGGAGGAATTTTGGTTTGGTGAATTGTATCTATTTGGGGATTATTCTGTTAATTTGGTGGGGCTGTCCTAGCAAAGAACCACAGAGTAGGTTAGCTTAACCAACAAAAATTTGTTTTCTCTCAGTTCTGGAGGCTGGAAGTCCAAGGTCAAGGTGTCAGCAGGGTTGGGTCCTCCTGAGGCCAGCCTTCTGGCCTTGTAGGCTGCGTCCTCCCCTCCGCCTTCACAGGGTCTCCCCTTTGTATCCACCGTGTTCAAATTTCCCCTTTGGAAAGGGGCCAGTCATGTTGGATTAGGACCACCCTAATGAGCTCATTCTAACTTAATCACCTCTTTAAAGACTCTGTCTCCAAATAAAGTCACATCCTGAGGTTCCAGGGCTTAGAATTTCAACAAATGAATGGCGGGGTTGGGGGCAGGGGTGCTGGGTGGTGGTTGGACACAGTTCAACCTGTCTCTAAGATTATTCCGGGCACTTCAGAATCTTGTTTTAATAGCTCAACAATATCTTCCCAGTCTGAGAAGGCGAGAATTGTCGACTCCAGGGTCTGTTCTCCAACGCAGGAAGAAGCGACATGAGACTCAGTGGCCAGCAGAATGTGGCTGTGGGTGGTTGCTCAAGGGTGTGAGGCGTGGGTTACTTAATACTGGCTTCCAGATAGACACAGGAAGGGTGACGGTACAGAGGATGGGAGCCAGCTGTTCCCAAGTCCTGTGGGGCCTGAGCGAGAGGAAATGAGTGTGAGCAGGATTCTGGTCAGAGCCGGGAAAAGACCTTCAGGCCTGAGGGTGGGGTCGAAGGTGGGGGTCGGAGGCTGAGGTCGGGAGAGCAGGAAGTGTGGTCTGGAGACCCACACTTGGTCACTTGGGGTGTCCTAGGAGGCAGGGCCGGGCTTATAACTGCTTCCCAAATGGCCTATGAGCTTCAGGGGCCCTAAGTCTGATGCCTCCATCTGGGGCTAGGCCTGGGCATCTGTACACGTAGGAAGCTCCCCACGTGAGGTGATAATTATTGAAGCTGGTTCATGGCTTTCTGGAGCTTCTTATACTTTTGTACTTGTTTGAAGTTTTCTGTAATTAAATTTTTTTTTTTAAAGGGCTTAGTTGGTAGAGCATGTGACTCTTGATTACAAGCTTGTGAGTTCGAGTCCCCCGTTGGGTGTAGAGATTACTTAAAATCTTAAAAAGAGAGAGAAGGAGGCGGGGAAACTCCCAGGAGCTTCTGCTGCCAGCCCTGGTTAGGACGGAGGTGGGAAGGAGGAAGCTTTGAACCTGCCTCTGGGCTCCGCTTGACCTGGGGGGGAGCGGCGCCCCCTGGTGGCGAGAGGCGGCACGACACACACACACACACATACAGCCGGGTCAGGACCTGCAGTCCGTGTCCAGGACGGGGTGTGTCCCAGGAGGACTCCAGAGGGGGAAGCCAAGCAAGCCCTCACGCAGGTTCCTAACCTTTGTTACATACCACGGACCCCTGTGCCCACCTAGTGATGCCTGTAGACCCAAAAGGTAAGATAAAGGCGAAAAATAAAATACTTGGGATTACAAAGCAGAACAATCATAATGCAATGTAATTATCCAACTAGTTGATAAAGCCACATTTGTTGTAGCGTAGATATGTGCCCCTTATCAGCATATTAAATAAGATCCAGCAGAAGCTGTGCTAATGATGACTATAACTTAAAAAGAGTGATGAGCATTAATGGCCTTTAGAGAAATCTGCATCCGTGGTATGAAAATGTCCGCAGTTTGTGTTGCAGACAGAATCACAGGTGCTGTGAAAAACTCCTAGGACTTGTTACCTGTATTTGTCAGGGAATGCTACATTCCTGTGGGAAGTTGGTGAGAGCAGAGGTACCCAGTCATCCTCTAGGTTACTGACCTGGTAAGGGTAAGGACCCTGCTTTAGGAGGCAGGCAGGGCCCCGCTGCACCTACCTCAACGTGGCCCAAGTGACCGTCATGTGGCTGCTGCATATTCCCATCACTCATCCTGCAAACACTGACGGAGGACCCACTGTGTGCAGACACTGTGCACGACGCAGACCGGGTCTCTGCCCTTAGCAAGTGTGCCATCTATGGAGAGACAGGTGGTAAAATACACATAGGTGCCATCTTCCTATTGACTATCTTACGTGTTTCCTGAAATGTTTCCTGAAAATTACATGTTTCCTGAAATGTTTCCTGAAAATTGTTATGTAATTCTTCATAGCAAACATTTTCTCTTAATCCCGTTTGCTTTAAAGCCCTGTTTTCAAACTAGTGAAGCCCAGGGTTCCCTTTTATTTTTTATTTATTTTTTAAAAGATTTTATTTATTTATTTGAGAGGAAGAGCAAGCACAAGCAGGGGGAGCAGCAGGCAGAAGGAGAGGGAGAAGCAGACTCCCCATGGAGAAGGGAGCCCGATGTGGGGCTCAATCCCAGGACCCTGGGATCATGACCTGAATCAAAGGCAAGCGCTTAACTGACTGAGCCACCCAGGTGCTCCGTTCCCTTTTTATACAGCAAAAGAAATCCTTCCTCTGGAAGATTCTGAGGGGCTTCTGGGAAGGAGGGGTGCTCATGTGTTTTATCTCCTTCCCGAACTCATCAAGAGTCCGTTCAGAGTCACAGCTTGTTCACAGAAGCACTGTTCACAATGGCGAAAAGGTGGAAACAACTGAGGTGTCTATCACCAGATGAATAGAGAAGCAAAACAGTCATACAGTGGAGTATTATTTGGCCATAAAAGGAAATGCACGGGCTACAACTTGGGTTGACCTTGAAGACATCATAGCAAGTGAAAGAAGCCGTACACAGAAGGGCTACCTGTCATCTGATTTGGTTGGTGTGAAACATCCAGAAAAGGCAAACCCATGGAAACAAAAAGTAGGTTAGTGGTTGCTAGCGCTGGGGAGAAAAGGCAGTGGGGTTATTGCTTAAGGAGTACAGAGTTTCTGTTTGGGGTGATAATAAAGTTTTAGAAATAGTGGCAATGCTTACATAACCTTGTGAATGTCATTGATGCCACTGGTTTGTGTACTTAAAAATAGTTAAAATGGCAGTGTTTTATGTGATACGTATTTCACCACAATTTAAAAAATTAAAAATCACTGCTTAAAGATATATTTCTGGTTATGCCACGTGACCCACCCCCTCCCGATGCTTTCCCAGTCACACAGTGGCCCCCGCTCCCTCTTCAGTCATTCTCCATACTTGGTCCCTGGGAGCTCTCAGGTCTTGTGACCTAAGTGCTACCTTTATGCTGACTGCTTCCTATTTTTGTCTCTAGATAGGTCCTCCCCCAGAACTCTGACTCCTCCACCACTTGGGTTGTCCAGAGGTAATGTAACGTGTTCAGAACCGAGCTCCTGCTCTTGCCTCCCCAGAAACCTGTTCCCTCCCGTGAAGAGCAACTCTGTCCTTTAATCTTAGAAGTTTAGACTATTTCTTGACTCCTCATGGGCTCACATTCACATCTGAGCCTCCAGTAAATCCTCTCATCTCTGCGTCCAGAAGGTATCCATGACCTCAACCTCCACCATCCCTCGCCTGGATGATGCAGGGGCCTCTAAGCCAGGCTTTATTTCTTACAAGTAGCTTGAGGCACACCTCTGCTCAGCCCTCCAGTGGCTCCCATGTCGCCCAGTGTGTAGAAGCTAAAGCTCTCACATTGACCAGAGGCCTTGCATGCTCCCTTGCCCCTCTCTGCCACCACTCCAGCCACAGTGGCATCTGCTGTTCCCTGAACAAAGAAGCGGGCTCCTCCTCAGGGCCTTTGTGTGTGCTCTTTCCTCTCTGCCTAGGACATTCTTTCCCTGAGTGACCCAGTTCTCACTCGCTCAACATCAGGATCTTGTCAGACACCATCCCACTGGAGTCACCTTCTCTGGACACCTGTATGAAGTACCCCCTTCACCCACCCCACCCAGCACCCCCTGGCCCTATTACCCGGCTTTACTCTTCTCCCCTACACTGACCACCATCGGACACATTGTGTGTTTGTTGATTGTTTACCATCTTTCTTGACCAGAAGGTGAGAGATTTGGTGGTATTCCGTGTCATAACTTCAGATAATTAGCAGCAGCTCAATAGATAAGTATGGAATGAATAACTTAGTAGAACTCTTTGATTCACTGAAATTCTACAATATTCTTCAAACACTGCTTCCTTATAAGCACTAATAAATTACTTGGCGTATGTATGTCTCCACTTTACAAAACAAAACCCTGGGCTAACCCTCAGACCCATCTTCCCTGTATTGGCTGTTTTTTTGTTTTTGTTTTTAAAGATTTTATGTTTAAGCAATCTGTACACCCCACACAGGGCTCAAACTCACAGCCTGGAGATCAAGAGTCTCACACTTTGCCCACTGAGCCAGTCAGGCACCCTGTATTGGGGGTTCATATTGGTTAAGGCAGAGACCAGGGTGCTGTAATAAGGAGCCCCCCCCCCATATCCAGTGGCTCCAAGGAAATAGATGTTTCTTCCTCCCGCGCACGCCGGTAAAGGGGAGTGTGCCCCGTTAGCGGGCACCCTAACACCCACCTGGGTTCAGAGATCTGGGTTCTTTCCATCTTCCTTCTGCAGTATCCTGCAGATCGTGCTCCTGGTCTGCATGTCCACGCTGTGTGGCTGCCTCAGGACCTCAGCATTCCGTTGAAAGGAAGGGACAAGAGTGGAAGGCCATGTGCTGTGTTTGAGGACCCACACCTAGAAGTAGCCCAGTGTCGCCATCCACCTTTCAGGTGAGGCCAAGTCATATGAGCACACCTAGCTGCCAGGGGCTCTGGGGAAAAGCAGGCTCTAGCTGGGTGGCCATGTGCCCAGCTACTGCCACATTGCCAAAGAAATAGCTGCTGTTGGCTCCATTTTAGAGATGAAGAAGCTGAGTCTAAGAAACAAATCACTTGTTCAAGTTGGTGCCCCTAGCTAATCTTGGCAAAGTTAAGTGGCCCCTTTTAGGTCACGCAGTGTATCTGTTTGCTACCTGTGTCACCAGTGACACAAACTTGGTGGCTCCTAAATCAACACCAGGTTATTATCTCACAGTGTCTGTAGGTCAGAAGTCGATTGTGACTCAGCTGGATCTCTTGCTCTGGGTGTTGCACACCCTGTGCTGGCCGGCTGTGTCCTCAGCTCCGCGTGCAGGTGGCTGTGGTTTTCAGGCCACCCTCATTTCCCAGCAGCCTTCCCACATTCATGGGCCCACTGGCGACATTGCAGAGGGCAGCGGTGGGATCCTCACGTCAGAGCCCCCTCCTAGGGATCTCCCTCACTCTTGACATTTCCCTGATTTCCTCTTTTGCTACTAGCCAAAAAAAAAAACCCTGCTTCTTTTGAAGGGTTCTCCAGACTGGGCCAGGTCAACCTGAATAATTCCTAGCCTCTGGAGGCCCACTGACGCAGGACCTGACCTGTCAGCACGGGCCACAGACTGGGTGGCTTAAATGGATAGACCTTGCTTTCTTGTGGTTCTGGAGGCTGGAAGTCCCAGACCCAGGTGCTGGCAGGTTTGGTTCCTGGAGAGAGCCCATTTCCTGGCTTACACATAGATGGATGGCTTTTGCCGTATCCTTCCATGGCCAAGAGAAAAGCAGCAAGCCATCTGGGGTCTCTTCTAAGGCCACTAATCCCATCATGGGGCCCCACCCTCGTGACTTCATCTAAATCGAATCACTTCTCAAAGGCCCCTGGCTCCTAATACCATCATACTGAGGGTTAGGACTTCACATGGGCTTGAGGGGCGGAGAGGACAAACATCCAGTGCATAACAGGCCTTCAATTACATCTTTAAAATTAGCCTCCCAGCAGCATTTAGTGTTTGGTTAATACCAGAGGACCCGAATCTTGGGGGGATGGGGTTGGTTTTTAGAATCCTGCCTATAGCTGGGGTTAGGACAGGAACAAGATTAGAACTTGGGTTGTCACTGTACCACAGGACCCCTCTCCTGGGGCCAGCAGTGTACCTCAAGGCAGTGCTACCTGCAAAATGAGTCCCCAAGCAGAGGTACAGAGAAAGATAGCCTTTCCTTCCAGTGGCTTAGCTTTTTAACAGATCTGGGTGTCTAAGAACTGCAGTCTGGGGCCAACCTGGGGGCTCCTCAAAACCAAGGCCTGGGTGCACAGGTGGGAGGGCTGGGTGCACAGCACGCCAGGGGTAGCAGCTTTCAGAGTTTGGGAGGTGCGGAGTGGGGAGGCTCAAGGTGTCGGGAGAGAGTTTAAATGCATCCCACTGAGACCTGAGGGCCTCTGTGGGAACATAGCCCCACCAGATGGTGCCCCTTAAAGAGGGAAGAGGCCCCCCAACTCCAGAAACGCGGCTGGTCAGCCTGGTCCTGGCCTTTCAGCTGTGTGGCCCAACGGCCTCATGAGCATGCCAGGGGTTGCATAACCTCCTTTGTGGGGGTGGGTGGAGGTGGGGGAATACAGAGAGGGGCCCCTATGGGCCGAGTTCCTCTTCCACAGCATTGCTCATTGTGGCACCGGGGAAGGTAGGGGCAAGATGGGCCATATTCTCCTCCAAACGGGGAAATGAGAAAGGTGACCAGCCCGCATTTCTATCAACAACATAAGGAAAAGTCCCCCTTCTGTTCTAGTTTTTAAAATCATGTACATGAAGGGGCTCCTGGGTGGCTCAGTTGGTTAAACATCCAACTCTGGGTTTTGGCTCAGGTCATGATCTCAGGGTCCTAGGATCAAGTCCACGTGTGGGGCTCTGACTTCAGTGGGGGGTTGGCTTGAAAACTATCTCCCCCCCCCCCGCACCTCTCCCTCTCTCTGTTTCTCTAAAAATAAATAAATCTTTAAATTCACATACATGGCTAGTTACTTAGGTTGGTGTTACACTCTGAAAATTGTTTAGGGCTCCTCTGACTTCGAGACAAGTTGTCACCCCTTTTGCTGTTGTCTGAGGAGGAGGATCTTGTGCCAGTGACTGGGGTGGGAGAAGGGAAGAGAAGTCAACCAAAGCCGATCTGCCTCTGGAGCCACTGGCCATGATTATGGGATTACTCCATATCCGGGCCCCTCATTCTGCAGTCAGGCAATTGCAGTGCAGAGACGGCAGTCATGATGTGCCAGGGCCTTGGACATGGAGCAACAGACAACTGCCAGCTCGCTTGGCGCAAATTCTAGAGAGATGACTTGGGGTCAAAGGAAGACTCCATCTGCGTTTCTTACCAATTCCCCAAGGGGGACGGAAGGAGGGAGGACTGGGAGCCCAGAAGTGGAAAATGTGGCTCATAGGGATCGCATTCCCTGTGGGATGGGAACCGTTGGGGACAGCCTGGAGCCTGAGGTTTTTCTGGGTCCGCTGTTCTCTGGGTCAGTCTTCCTTGTGGGGCCAGCAGCCCCTGGGATAGGAGAAGCAGAGCCCAGGAGCTCTATGGAGAGGTGGGGAGCCTGGAGTCAGTGGCTCCCTTTGGTGGAGACCATACTAAGTAGCTTAAAATCACCCAGCAACCCGGCAGTCATGAGTCTCACTTCCTAGACCCTCGGGGCAACATTGGGGAGCTCAGGCTGTGGAAAATTAGCTACAAGCTTCATTTGAAGTGATTTGAAGGTATATCATTGCATGTCTCTTCCTCGCACCAACCCCCCCCTCCCCTGCCCCTGCCATACCTACAGTGAGAAGTCTGGTTCTTTGAATATTCTTTCCCAGTGCAAGGAAAACCAAGTGATCTCCTGACCAGACTTGCCTGTAAAATAGCCAACCACTCACCTGGGAAGGTGGGCAAAGGGCTTTCATTTCAATAAAGCAAGAAACATATAGTCAGGCCTGGTCTGTGACACAGCCTCTTGCCAGATCTCTCCTGTCCCTCATCCTCCCTCAAACACGCAAAGGATTAAATGACTCTGATCTTGATGGGAGAGGGGGCAGTCTATTCCAGGCTCTTGCCCAGCCACGTGCCAAAGCCCAGGGCTGATTGCACAATC
The DNA here is from genome assembly GCF_048418805.1 of Vulpes vulpes. Classification (NCBI taxonomy): domain Eukaryota; kingdom Metazoa; phylum Chordata; class Mammalia; order Carnivora; family Canidae; genus Vulpes; species Vulpes vulpes. The sequence continues at coordinate 163,884,390 of NC_132791.1, read as the reverse complement.
CAAGCCTAAAACTATTAATATCCGTAAAAAGCTGAGAGGCTTCATTGACAGTACTCTCTGCCGCTGCGGTCTGTTCATTATCTGGGGTCCTCTCAGGAGGAGGTCAGGGGCTTCTGAAGTGACTCAGAAGGAAAGCAGCTGCTCTTCTGCTCTGCAGAGCAAAGTCCATGAATATGCTTGCTCAAGCTCCTGATAATTGTTTTTAGTAAATTTTTTTCTGATTAAAGAAGAATATATGCTCATTCCAGCATTGCTAGTAATAGCCCAAACCTGGAAACAACCCGTGTCCAAAAGCAGTAGAATGGATACATATATTAGCCATACAACAGAATACCATATGGTGATCAAAATGAATGAACTGCTGCAGCTTTGTGTGAGAACGTGGGTAAATCTCACAAAAATGATGTTGAGCAAAAAGCAGAAGACACAAAAGGAACAGTCTTCCTTGTGGGGCCAGCAGCCCCTGGGATGGGAGAAGCAGAGCCCAGGAGCTCTATGGAGAGGTGGGACACTTCCAAAGTAGAGTGTGATTCCGTTGATGTGAAGTTCAAGACAGGCGAACTATACCATTTTGTTTAGGGATGCATGCATGAATGGTTTTGTAAAAAGAAAGGAAGTGACTGAAGCGGAAGAAAGGTTTCGGGAGGTTTCTGGTGTGCTGGAAATGTTATATTTTTTGCTCTGGGTGAGTATTTGTTGTATAATATTAGATTGTACCTTGTATTTTAGGTAATTTTCAGTATGTATATTTCAGAATACAGTGTTTTTAAAAGTTAGATCCAAAAGGTCTATGCCTATGATAATCTTTGCCTTTTGTGAATCACATGCAAAAGCAAATCTAATGTACACTAAAAACCACAAAACATCATTGAAGGAAATTAGTGATGACCTAAATAAATGGAAAGACATCCATGTACATGGATAAGAGGATTTAATATCATTAAGATAGCATTAGCCCTCCCAATTTATATACAGATTCGAAGAAATCACTATCAAAATCCCAGCTGGCTGGCTTTCTTTTCTTTTCTTTTCTTTCTTTTCTTTTCTTTCTTTTCTTTTCTTTTTCTTCTTTTCTTTTCTTTTCTTTCTTTCTTTCTCTCTTTCTCTTTCTTTCTCTTTCTTTCTCTTTCTTTCTTTCTTTCTTTCTTTCTTTCTTTCTTTCTTTCTTTCTTTCTTTTTCTTTCAAGAAATGGAAATGCCAATATGGCATATGCAAGCAACCCCAAACAGCCAGAATAATATTGAAAAAGAAAAGTAATGTTGGAGGACTCATACTTCCCCATTTTAAAACTTACTACAAAGCTACACTAATGAAACACTTGTTGTACTGGGAAGGAAGGAAGTATAGGTGTAAATCTTCATGAGCTGGGACTAGGCAGTGGGTACTTGGATATGACACCAAAAGCACAGCAACCAAAGGGGAAAAAATAAGTACATTGGACATTGTCAAAATAAAAACTTTTATGCTTCAAATTATCAAGAAAATGAAAACACACAGAAGGGAAGATTTTATAAGTCATATATCTGATGTGAGTCCAGTATCCAGAAATATAAAGAACTCCTACCCCTTAATACTAAAAGGACAGAAGAATAGGCAAGGGAATGGAAGACATACACTTCTCCAGCAAGAATATGCAAAGGATGAGCCAGCACATGGAAAGATGCTCCATATCATTATTAACTAGAAAAATGCAAATCAAAGCCACAATAAGACGCCACTTCACACCACTAGGATGGCTAGAATAAAAAATAATAATAAAAAGTGTTCAGAAAATGGAGAGAAATTGGAACCCTCCTGCATTGCTGGAGGAATATAAAAAGTTGCAACCAGTTTGAAAAAGTCTGGCAGTTCCTCAAAAAGTTAAACACAGAGTAACCATATGACCAGCAATTCTATTCCTAGATGCATACCCAAAAGAATTGAAAAATGTGTCCACAAATGTTTAAACAGCATTATTCATAATAGCCAAAAAGTGTGTTATCAGCATATAAAAACGGAAAATGTGGTGTACCCATTCATTGGAATATTGCTTGGTCATAAAAATAAATGAAATATTATACCAGCCACAATGTGGATGAACCTTGAAAACATTCCAAGCGAACGGAGCCAGTCACTAAAGAGGACCTACTATCTGATTGCATGTATGCAGGTACCGGGACTGGCAAATTCACAGACATAGAGGGTGGGTTAGGGATCTCCTGGCGCTGAGAGAGGGCGTAAACGGGGAGTGGGTGGCAACAGTTTCTTCTCCAGGTGACGAAATCATTGTGGAGTTAAAGACGGTTGCACAGACTTGCGAATATACTATAAACTATGGAATATGGAATCGTACACTGAAAAGGGTTATTTTATGGTATGTGAATGGTATCTCAATTAAAACACATGAAATTTCCAAAAATCTAAAACCCAGTAAACCGGGAATCAAAATTTTATTTTTCAAAAAAAACAATAAGCTTGACTTTACCAAATAGCATGTTCGTTGCAAGAAAGAACGAGCACACTTCCTTCCCACAGCAGCCGTCCCTGCCTGCCAACAGCGCGGTACCGCTGGATGAGGAGGGACTTGGTCACAGTTGTCACTAGTGGGAAGAATGCCCCCGCCCCCGCCCCCACCCACACACACACACACCAGCGGGCTGAGAGGAGGGGAACACTAGTCCTGAAAATGCCAGCGTTTCCCTCTGCAGGACGGGACGTCCCAGCCACCTGGCTAGAGCAGCGGCCGCCCTGGCGCGGCGGGCAGGGAGAGCGAACGTGGGAGCCACGGGGTGGAGCCTGGAGGGCGCAGGGGGCGTGGCGCAGGGTGGAGCTCGGGGTCCGGCGCCCTCGGCGGGGGAGGGCGGACGGGGGAGGGCGCCGGGGCGGGGGGCGAGGGCGCTGGGGGCGGGGCGCGGAGGGCGCTGGGGGCGGGGCGGGGGCGGGGCCTGGGCCGGGGCCGGGCGCGGAGGGGCGGGAGGGGCCGGGCCGGGCTGGGACGCGGACCGCGGGCGCGGCGGTGCCCAGACGGCGGTGCCCAGACGGCGGTGGCGGTGGCGGTGGCGGTGGCGGTGGCGGTGGCGGGGGGCCCCTGCCCGCCGGGTCATGCCGCCGCCCGCGCCGCCCACCGAGCTGGGGCCGTCGGAGCGCGCCGTGGTGCTGCTGTCGTGCGCGCTCTCGGCGCTGGGCTCGGGGCTGCTGGTGGCCACGCACGCCCTGTGGCCCGACCTGCGCAGCCGGGCTCGGCGCCTGCTGCTCTTCCTGTCGCTGGCGGACCTGCTCTCGGCCGCCTCCTACTTCTACGGGGTGCTGCAGGACTTCGCGGGCCCCTCGTGGGACTGCGTGCTGCAGGGCGCGCTCTCCACCTTCGCCAACACCAGCTCCTTCTTCTGGACCGTGGCCATCGCCCTCTACCTGTACCTCAGCATCGTCCGCGCGGCGCGCGAGCCTCGGACCGGCCGCCTGCTCTGGGCCTTCCACGTCGTCAGGTGTGTGGCAGCAGCGCCGCCCCCCAGGACTCCCTCCCGGGCCCTGCCCTCTGCCCCCGTGGGCCTCGCGCCCTCCGGCGCCCGCGTCTCGGTCGGACCCCTGGCGGGGGGCTCGCGGGGCAGGTCCGCTCAGGTTCCCGGGCGGAGAGGTGGACCTGCCCCAGCGTCGAGCGTCGGCTCAGCCGCCCCGCACCTGCCCGAGAGGTGGGGGCCAGAGCTGGGCTCTCCTAGCTTGGAAGCACCTGGAGAGATGGCAGGGACACCTGATGCCTTTTGCCTCCTGCTTCCCTGCTTTCTGGCCGCTCTGCTGCCCATGCGGAGAGAGTGCTCGTTCTCAGGCCGAGGGATGAATTAGGTGATGCTCCAGGAGGGAGAGGGCGGCTGCCCCCGGTGCCACCCTGTGCCCCAGTAGGTGTGATGCGTTCAGCCACTCCCAGGCCAGCTACCCCCTGCCAAATGCGGGGTTTCTGCTGTAAAATTTCCGAAGTACCTTCTTCATTATTTTGTCTTTGCTCATCTCTAGACTCACACCATCTCGAGTTTCTAGGGTTTGGAATCTGAGGGTGAGGTCAGTGGCAGAGGCTGGTCTGGGAGAGGGCCCCCAGCTGCCTGGAGTCTGAGAGCAGAGTAAACCCAGGCCTTGCCCTGCCCTGGCACTAAAACGCCTCGTCAGGTAACCCTCACCTATGGAAGGTTGGCCCCTTTCTGGTGTAATTTCAAGATTTGAACATCTGATGGTGTCCTGCACCGCACTCAAGGCAGGAATTTTACAGGGCTTGTTTCTCCTTTTCCCTCTCCCAGATAAGAGCACCAAATACTGCCCTAATTATAGGCTCTCTCTGTTAAATACTTGAGTGCTTTCCACGGGACCAAACTGAGGACAGTCAGCACTTTGGTAGAGACAGGTCACCTGGGTGTCACAACGGTGAGATCACAAGCCCGCGAGAGTCATTTGACCTCTAGGTCTCAGAACTGCTGGATGAAGGCCAGCTGGTCCCTGGGAAACTAAGTGGCCTGCTTCTCAGCTGTTCATGTCAAAAGTTTTGCAAGGAGTCCACAGTACCTCAGATGCTGCAGAGACCCAAGGGGCTGCCTTTTCTCCCCTTGCCCCCTCTCCACCCTGGCCTCTGCATGTTTCAGAGACCCAGTCGTTGGCAGTCTTGCTGGGTGTGGACAGCATGTACACCAGAGTTCACATGTACTTGAGAAGGAGCCTATGACTGGACCTGTCTTTGCCAAGAATCTTTTCTCTTGTTTTCCCTTCTTAAAAAATATATTGAAAAAAAATATTGAAAACAATTTTTTTAAGTGATGAAGAAAACCTGGTGCATCTTATAGAAAAGGTACATTTCGTAATGAACCTGAGTTGGGACTTCCTTCTGTTCAGTCCTAGGGGTGTTTTCTGTGATGCCGAGGGAAAGGCCTCCTAAGAAAGCCCATGTGTCCTCTGTGCTGGCCATAAAAAAGAAGGGAGTTGCTCATCTTTTCTGTTGAATGGGATCCATCAGCTTCTCAAAAGAAAATTACTAGGGTTCCCCAGGTGGCCTTGGACTCTGATCTCAACTCAGGTTTTGATCTCAGAGTCAGGAGTTCGGGCCCTGCACTGGGCTCCACACTGGACGTGGAACCTACTTAAAAAAAAATTTTTTTTTTTTTTTTTAACCTATATCCAAGCTACAAAGGGAGTTTGACAATTTGTTCTTTGGAGCTCCCTTTCAGAAGTTAGCTCACCTTGCTGGTCTAAGAGAATTGGTAGGAAACCTGTCTAACAGGTTCATTTATTGACCTAGATTCCCCCAGACTGTATTGCTAATGACCTTGCTAAGGGCTCTCCATCGGCTTTCTTTGGTGTTGCAGTTTATAATTGTTTAAGACCTGTTGACATGAGAAATCTCATCTCCAGATGTAGTCTCCATGGTCATCTACTTTTTAACCATTTCAGACAACTGAATATCAGTCCTCATCAAAAATTCAGTTTGGGAAAGTTTTAAAATGTGATAACATAGAGGTTGAGAATGTCTATTGGAGTTTTTATGAAATGATTTCTTTTTAAGATTTTATTTTTAAGTAATGTCTGCACTCAACATCGGGCTCAAACCCACAACCCCGAGATCAAGAGTTGCGTGCTCTACCAGCCAGGTGCCCCTGAAATGATTTTTTTTAAAAAAAACAACAAATATCTTGATAAATAGACATAGGAGATATTCAGACAGAAGAGTCAAAATGGTTCATAAATATACACGGGGAAAAGCTGACCCCATCAATAGTCAAAACAATACAAATTATAACAATGAGGTACCATTTTCTCATTAACTTAGAAAAAAATAGTAAAGTAGAATACTAATACGATAAATGCTGGTAAAACTGGTATTTTATTTTCCTACATTATTATTGGCACTGTAAACTGGAATAATCCACATAGAAAGTATTTGGTTCATACCCCTTGATCCAATAATCCTATTCATAGGGACCTAGTGTAAAGAGATAATCCAAAATACATTCAAAGCCATAGGTACAAAGGAGTTTGTACAGGAATTTGGAAGCAACCTGAATGTCCAAAAAATAGAGGAGCAATAGGTCACAAACTACACCTCACCAGAAATGTTACACAGCCATCAGATACTGGCTCTGAACTCTGTAAGCCATTTTTAAATGGTTTTTAAATGGTATGCTACAATGTTAAGTGAAAAAAAGTCATCTATAAAAGCGATCCAGGTAAAGTAGGAGGCCAGATAGAGTTCTGCACTCATACCACTACTCCCCAGAAAATGCCTGCACAGACCCCATCATAAGACCTGACCAGGTTCCCTTTACAGAAAGACTTATTTTCTTTGCCCGCTGGGAGAAGGAGGGCAGCTTAGACTTTATCCTCAAGGAAATGGCATTCTATCACGAGTTGCATCTGGCTCCTGAAGGCTTGCAAAGTGCTGGTTCGTTCCTTAGCTCATTGGCCACCAGTAGCCCTGGGGCCGGGCAGGTTGGTCCTGCCACAGCTGGCAAGACTTGCCCAAGCTCACATGGCCATAAATGAGGGGCTCAGGGTTAGAACTCCGAGGGTCAGTCCTCGGTTTAGGATCCCATCTTGTCTCTTGGCCCAACAATATTTTTTTTAATTAAAAAATTTTGGGGAAAAAAAAAAAAGAAAAAAAAATTTTGGGGACACCTGGGTGGCTCAGTAGTTGAGTGCCTCCCTTCGGCCCAGGGCATGATCCCGGTGTCCTGGGATTGAGTCCCACATCGGGCTCCCCGCAGGGAGCCTGCTTCTCCCTCTGCCTGTGTCTCTGCCTCTTTCTGTGCCTCTCATGAATAAATAAATAAAATCTTTAGAAGAAATTTTTCTTACATCATCAAACTATTTTTTAACTTTCCAGATTTCTGCCATGACAGACATTGTATCCTGTTGGTTTTGTCTTCTGCATTTATTTTTCTGGAACCATTTAAGAGTAGATTGATGTCCCCAGAACCCCTCAGTCCTTTAGTGTGTATTTCCTTAAGCAAGTGTCAGTCTCTTAGGTAACCACACACACCTTCCAGAAGCAGGGAAATGGTATAGCAGGGAATGATGCTATTACCGAGGGTGGACTTTACAGAGATTTTGCCCGTCTTCTACAGAGATTTCCCCAGTAGCAAAGGGAAACCCTTGGCTTGTGTTTGACTTGTTAGGTCTCTATTCTGCAATCGGCAGTAGTTCTTTCTTGGTGTTTCAGGACACTTCTTTGAAGAATACAGGTCCATTGTTTTGCAGAAGGTCCCTCTGCTGGGCTGGCTGGTGCTTCCCCACAAGTGGTTTCAGGTTTTGCACTTGGGCTGGAATCTAACAGAAGATTCTCACTGCTCCCTCTCCAGGGACTTTGATTTGTTCTGCCTCTGGTGATAATAATTTTGATCACCTGATTAAGGGTGTTGCCTGCCAGTTGTGCACAGCAGTTCCTGTTCTCCTCTTGGTAATTAATAAATACCTTGTCGAGATAAAGATCTTCTTATGCCTCAGACTTTACCCACCCAGTTAGCATGCATTGATCTGACAGTGTTCTGAAGTGAATTTCCTGTTTTTTGTTGCCTTTCTACGGTTGTGTGAGAATACTCAGCATTCAAGGGAAGGTCCTGTATTAAGTCCCTGTCCACCGTACGTGAGCTGTTGAGGCAGCCTGACACGGACACCCGATATCTTACAGTCACATGGATGTGCATCTGTGAGCATTTACAATACCTTCTCTGAGAAGGTGCCCAGAAGGTCAGGCCCAGAGGCACTGTGGGTGCCATCAGTTCTTTTCTGGTCAGAAACCATCCCTGCCACCCTGCTGATGGTGAGCTGCCCCTCAGAAGCAGTTGTCAGAGCGGTGGGCTCCTTCTTCTGAACGAGGCCGGAGCAGGGTCGGTGGACCATCTCCTGTACCTGTGCCCAGGCACCACCGTAGCAGATGTCATCCTGTGTCCTGTGAGCAGGGGAGGAAGGCTGGGCTGGGGGGAGCCTCACTGCACCAAATCGTAAGGGAAGGGTCCTGGCCAAGCTAGCCACCTCAGGCAGCCATAGGGTTTCTTCTGGCACGAGGTGGGAGCAGATGTGAGCATGACCTCTGGCCCCTGGGCCCACCTGCTCCCACTCCCTGGAGGTTGCCTGGGGTTCTGGAGGAAGAGTCTGTGGTTCCCAAGCTCACCATCAAGACCCCTGCTTGATGGGGGTGGGGAGTGGGAAGTTCTAATATAGACAAAAGAGGAAGTGAGGGCCACGAAGGGGAAGATCCCCTAAGCTCTTTGATGGGAAACTAGCTCACTGTGGGTCTCAGTGATGGGGCCCCAAGCAGGTGTGTCTGAATGAGGGTTGCATGTAAGCACCTGCATGAACAGTACCCCATGTCAATCGGTGCTCCCCAAAATAACAAGAGTTGAATTGGCTTTGCTTTTGCCCTCCTAAAAAAGTTTTTAGAGGGCACTGCTGCATCGTGAGGTCTCTGTACAGCGTTTTGTGTTCATGGGAAGCTGTCCGCAGCCCCAGGGGCTGTGAGAAAGCAGATGCTGCCCTGGAACCCCCTGCCAGGGCAAGTGCCCATCCTTACCCGGCATCCAGTCGGCCAGGACCTGGCTGGGAAGGAGAGTGTCTCTGAGTGTTGCAGGGTGGCTTTGTGACGCCCACCAGCACCGGGGCTGCAGAAGGGGCACCAGGGTGTGTGTATGCATAACAGTTCCTTTGGACACCCCCCTTCCACACTCCCTTCTGTGCCCAGTGCCACAGAGTGACCTCGTGGTGCCGGTCTAGTGGCCGGCTCCTCAAACTTCTCCCACGACCTACCCCTCTGCCCCACACTCAACAATAAGTGCCCTTTGTTTGGGGAAGAAACCTCCAGGCAGCCACAGGCCTTGTGATTCTCTCCACCAGGCCTGGCTCACTGCAGCTGCGCTTCCCTCTGCACAGCTCTGTCTTGCTCCCAAGAACTCTCTAAATTGGCACATTGTTGCACGGTAGTTTTGTTCTGAAAGCATTTTTTAAGTTAACATTCAAGGCTTTCCGTAGGCCACCCAGCACATAGACCAGGCACTGCTGTTTGTGGGAGAAGACTCTTGTTTCTTTCCCATCAGATGCCAGCCCCCTTCTGGAAACATCTGTAGGAAGAGTGAGGTTTGGGGTGGAGGGAAGAGTGCAGGAATCTAACGGTGGAGGTGGATAGACTCTTTGTGCAGAGTCCCTTCTGTGTGAAGTGCAACTGTCCCTCTAGGTGTCCCCCACCGTGACTCTGGTGGGAGAGATTTCAGAGACCACTTACCGGCAGAGCTGGGAACTCTAAGGGAAACCCAGAGCATCACTGTCCTGGAGACAGGCCCCCGGCTCAGGGTCAGATGACCAACGGCAGGGAATTCAGGCATTGGGGATGGGATGGCTTACTCACCACCTGGCTAATCCTGTGGTGCTTCTGGTTCTGCTCCCCTGGAGGAGATATAAAAACAAAAGGACACTAGGGCCCCTGGCTGACTTGGTAGGTAGGTAGGTCATGCAACCCTCAATCTCAGGGTCTATGAGTTCAAGCCTCATGTTGGGCACGGAGATCTGAACGGATTTTTGTTGTTGTTGGTTTACCCCTCCCCTAAGCTTACTGAGGGACCCCACCAGTCCAGATGTGTTGGGATTCCCAGGAACTAGCATGTGTCTCTTCCCCATATTTCATAGAAAACTTCCCTAGTCATCTCCTGGGGCTGCCCTAATAATGTACCACAGACAGAGTGGCTTAAACTAGAGAAATCCATTTTCTCATAGTCCTGGAGGCTGGAGGTCCGAGATCAAGGTTGGCAGGGTTGGTTTCCTCTGAGGCCTGTCTCCTTGGCTTGTAGATGGCCGTCTACACCTTTGGTCCTCACACAGTCTGCACCTGGTGTGTGTCTGTGTCCTAATCTCTCCACATAAGGTCGGCAGTTGTGCTGGATTAGTGCCCATCCTCCAGACCATTCTAATTTAATCGCCTCTTTAAAGACCCCTCTCCAACTATAGTCACATCCTGAGGTGCTAAGGGTTAGGAGACTTCGACATATGAATTTGGTGGGGACACAACTCAGCTCTTAACAGCCTCTGAAGGAGGACAAAGCCATCTTGGACTCTGGCCTAGGTTTTCAGGTGAACACAAGCAAGAGGGTGTGGGCTTCTGGTGCCCCTCCAAGTGGGGGATTGTGTCCAGAGTGTGGCCTTTGGGCTTCTTCTATCCAGGTGACCCCAGCACTGCTTCTCCTCGGCCTGAGTTATAGCTTAACAATCTCGGATTTAGAATGTGGGTCACAAGCATCCACACAGAGGCAGGACAGTTTGCTCACAGTTCTGGTCTGCCCACATGTGGGTGTCAGGGTGCTTCCTCCAACCACAGGAGTTTCTAGGTCATAATCAACTAAAGCCCATGATTTTTTTTCACATGCTGTTATTCAGCTATATTTTACTTGTTCTGATTTTAATTTTTTGGTTGCCAGCTTCTTTATTAGGAGGGAAAATATTACGTGGTCTGTGACAGAAATTGGAAGTATGCATTTCTAGAAAGCAGGGATGTCACACATGTGTTTCTAGAGTATCTTCCAGATTCACAGCCCCTACAGCTCAGGCCAGCCACCTGGCCAGAGAATGGCTTGGCTTATCTGAGCTTGCCAAAAATATGGACTTTCTCCTCACTCTATAGGTGGAGAACCTGGGGCATCTTCAGCTTTTTATCCTCCACCTGGTGGCATCCTGGAGCCAGCTGGTGAGACCCAATTATTAAATTTTAGGGCATTTTGTGAGCTGATTATTAAGTACAATCATTAATAAAAACTAAACTATATAAACTTATAAGTTGTATTTAAAAGAGTAGTAAGAGTATTAAAAATTACATCTTAATTATTTTACTGTTATCTGTGCACTTGAGGTTATTTACAACTATCAAATCTATGGGATGGAAATACTGTCAATTACTGTCCATCTGTCCCCAACCACATGTATTGGTGGCTTGAAATTAGTCACAGTGGGAGTACTGCACCATGAAAAACAGCAAGCACCACAGATCAGGGCTTGGTTTATTTTGTTGATTGTGTAGAGTAGAGGTCAGCATACTTTCCCTGTAAAGGACCAGATAATAGGTTTTTTTCCAGCTTTACAGGCCATCTGATCTCAATTACAGCTTTTCAGCCTCTGCTCTTACAGTTACAATAAAACTTTATTTAAAAAAGCAGAAAAGGGGCGCCTTTGTGGCTCAGTGGGTTAAGCATCTGTCTTCAGCTCAGGTCATGATCCCAGAGTCCCTGTTCAGCAGGGAGTCTGCTTTACCTTCTCCCTCTGCACCTGTGTGCATGCTTGTGAGCTCTTTCTCTCAAATAAATAAAAATCTTAAAAAGAAAGAACGAGAGAAGAAAAAAGAAAAGGAAAGGAAGAAAGGAAGAAAGGAAGAAAGAAAGAAAGAAAGAAAGAAAGAAAGAAAGAAAGAAAGAAAGAAAAGCAAAACAAAGCAGAGCAGACTCTGGCCAGATTTGGCCTGAGGGCCATAGTTTCCTGGACTCTTTATCTAGATTTGAGAAGATGATAGAGGAAACATCAATAGTTAAAACTATACCTAACAGTATTCCTTGTATGAACTTCAGCAGAGGTGGTAGTCAGATGGGGCAGGCAGGAAGCCAGGTATTTAAGGGGTGAGAAGACATGGTATTGTGGAGCAGGGGGAAAAAAAGTAGAAATACCCTTGCAGGGTTGGGAAATTAATATCTGATCCCACAAAGAAGTTGCTCCCTAGTCACCATTTGTCTTCTCCCTTAGCTTTTCCTTCCTTCACATTTTTCTTACGTGTGAAGAAAAATTAAAACATAAACAACTTCATGTCATGGAACTACTCTCATTTGCCAACTGCAACCATAGTGGGTTGGCAAAAATTGAGTGCATTCTGTGAGGCTCGATTGGCTATATGGAATTCACCACAAGGACCGTAGTGTGATGTGTTATTACCTGCAGATTGTGTGCTTCACATCTTTTATATCAGTTAAATTAATAATAAACATGTATGTGCTTGCTTACATACGTACATACACAGGCACCGGCATACAAATCCTTTCTGTGTACAGAGCCAGTTGTGAAACACTAACCAGCACACCACGGCCCTTACCCATAACTCACAAGTCTGGTAGAGCCTGCTTTGCTGGGTCATTAGCCTCTCCCTCCCTCCCACTCCATTCCCACCCCTCCCTGACATTGCTCCTTACCACCTCCTACTTAAATACCTCCCCAAGCAGCTTCTGGCCATCTGCTGAGGTTCAAACAGTGACTCTGATTGATCAACCCACACTTTCTTTCTTTCTTTTTTTTTTAAATAAAGATTTTATTTATTTGAGAGAGGGCTAGATTGAGGGAGTATGAGGAGGGGAAGCAGGAGGGACAGAGGGAGAGGGAGAAGCAGGGAGCCTGGGATCATGACCAGAGCCAAGGCAGAGGCTTAACTGACTGAGCCACCCAGGCGCCCCAATCAACTCACATTCTTAACCCTTTAAAGCCTTCTGCCTGTTTGGTCTTCTCTCTGGCTACCTCCCAACACAAACTTAGCTCCAGACGCACCCCAGTAATACAGAAGAAACCCATTGCTTTCTAGCTTTCCTAGGACAAGCCTGAAGTCACAGAATGGATCTGTCTCCGTGGGGGACCCGGGTCTCCTGTGAGGGACGTCAGGAAGGAGGAATCACTGTGCCTGTGAGCGCCTGCCCTGGGCGCACCCTGTGTGCTTACTTCCAGCTGGGAGGGCGTCCCTCCAGCCCCTGCCCAGCCTCCTGCAGGGTGAGGCTCTCTACACACCATGCTTTTCTCCATTGCAGGATTCATTGGAGGAGCCCCGTAAACCATAAAGCCATGAGGAACAAGACAACTAAAAGCGTTTTACTTCCTTTTCAACGACAATATGTTCATGCCGTGAAGAACTAAGGAGTAGATTGGGTCACTTGCCACAAACTTCACCCATTCAGCAGGTCCCTGTTCTGTTCCTACCAGGCGCCAGGCATTGTTCTAGATGCTGGAAAGAGCAGTGCACCTGACCTCATGGAGCTCTTTGTTGTGACATGTTGTCCTCAGATGCCCCCAGGATGGCATGAATTTTTTTGTTTTAAAGATTTTATTTATTTATTCATGAGAGAGAGAGAGAGCGCGCGCCAGAGACATAGGCAGAGGGAGAAGCAGGTTCCCTGGGAGGAGCCTGATGCCGAACTCAATCCCAGGACACCGGGATCATGACCCAAGCCAAAGGCAGATGCTCAACAACTGAGCCACTCAGATGCCCCTAAATGGAAACCCTATATTATGACAGAACAGTTTGATGCTAATATATGTCCACTTCATAAATAAGTAACTGATAGGACAAGCATCTAAAGTGGACAGACTCCTGAGGATAACTTGGTACCTTTCTCACCACCCTTTTAACTTCTGTGGGTTTTTTGTCCCTTTTGACCTGACTGAACACAGCACTTCTCCTCATTCTGGCAAGACTAACACTCAACTTTGGTCTCATCAAATGTTCTACAACTTTCTCTCTAAAAGAGCTGCTACTGGCCGGCTCAGTGGAAAGGCATGCTTCCCTTGATCTCGGGGTCGTGAGTTCTAGCCCCCCATTGGGTACAGAGAGAATCCTTAAGTAAATAAATAAAAATTAACTTTAAAAAAGCAGCTGTTGGGGGATCCCTAAGTGGCTCAGCAGTTTGGTGCCTACCTTTGGCCTGGGGCGTGGTCCTGGAGTCCTGGGATCAAGTCCCACATCAGGCTCCCTGCATGGAGCCTGCTTCTTCCTCTGCCTGTGTCTCTGCTTCTCTCCCCCCCTCCCCCCCCGTCTCTCATGAATAAATAAATAAAATCTTTAAAAAAATAAAAAGGCAGCTATTGGGGCAGCCCGGGTGGCTCAGCAGTTTAGCCCTGCCTTCGGCCCAGGGCGTGATCCTAGAGACCTGGGATCCAGTCCCACATCAGGCTCCCGCATGGAGCCTGCTTGTCCCAGTGCCTGTGCCTGTGCCTCTCTCTCTCTGTGTCTCTCATGAGTAAATAAAAAAAATCTTAAAAAAATAAAAAAGCAGCTATTGCTCACACAGAGCTCTCAGGATATAACCAATTTCTGACCTCAGGGTTTTACTGATGACATGTCCTGTTTACATACTGCTTGTCTCCCAGCAACTGACCTGGGACATAGGCCCATAGGCCCGTGTGTACTCTTCCCAGGGGCAGGAACCGCATGGGCCTCACACGTTCCTGGCACCTGCACTATAGGCCAGAGTCCTGGGACGTTGGACATGACTCACGGCAGCAGTGGTCAGACACAACACACTTACCGGTGCCCCAGACGTACACCAGTCAGTTTATTCTCGTGACAACCTACTCTGCTCCAGGCACCGTCATCATCCCCCACTTGGTGGAGAAAAACACTGCTGCGTTGAGGCAAGTTGGAGTTGGGCCTGCTTGAACCCTGTTCCTTGCATGGCTGCCCAAACTCCACACCACCCCACTATCCCACTGTGAAGCCTCTGTGGGTCCCCTGGCCCATTTAAAATGCTTCACAAGCAGCCTGGTTTGGGGACACTGGGAACCTTGGGGCTCAGTTCTCATCTGGCTGTGTTGCCGTCAGGATGCACTCTCAAAAAAGTCAGCCTGGTGCTGCCCTAAAAGGGGGCCCCTGCCCCAGGCCTTATGCTTCAGAGGCCATCTGTGACCTTTGCCAGGAATATCCTTCCCATAGAGCAAGGAGTCCTCAGGCCCAGAGAGATGTGCCCACCCAAGCCCCTGTTCCCCCTCCTAGATCCTGCTGCAGGTGCACAGGACCCTAGCATTCCCTCCCAGGCAACCTCAAGCTGCCAGTGCATGCACCTCTGGGCCCAGGCGGCCACGGGGGCTGTGTGGGTGAGACATGGGTGCATGGGCTGGTGCACGCTGGCATGCAGGCCACCCTGGGGGCAGGAAGGAGCTACCCTCGCCATGCCACAGCATTCTCACACCAATCACCAAGGAGCCCAGCGATTCTGAATGAGAACCCGGCCTCTGAGGGGTGGGGGTGGGGGAGTATCTTTCAGGCAGGAGGCCAGGACATCCCTGTGTCCTCTTACCCAGGCTCTGCGACATTAGGGTGGGCCTGGCAGGGCTTGGGCAGAGTGGGGCTAGGTTAGGGGAGTTGACGACTCCTGCCTTGCTTTCTCCAGGGATGCTATGTGGTCCAAGGTTTGGAGAGCACAGCGGCCAGTGGCATTGCCCCTGCTGGCTTTGTTGGGAGCCTGACCTGCTGCCTCCTGTCTGCCCCTTGTTCCTCAGCTGGGGGGTCCCGCTGGCCATCACCGTGGCAGCTGTCGCTCTAAAGAAGATCGGCTATGATGCCTCCGACGTGTCAGTCGGCTGGTGCTGGATCGACCTGGAGGCAGAGGACCGCATCCTGTGGATGCTGCTGACCGGGAAGCTCTGGGAGATGCTGGCCTATGTCATGCTGCCCGTCCTCTACCTCCTCATCAGGAAGCACATAAACAGGGCGGTAGGTACCTGCCATCCCCACCCCCACCCCCGGCCCCTATTCTAAAACTTTCTGGGGCCACTGTGCCCTGGCAGCCTGGTGCTGGGCTCAGCCACTTGGGGGACAGGCCAGGGTGACGCATCATGGGCTGTCTGGTTTGCTAATGATGCAGCCCTGGCAGGGGTGGGTCCTGTCATTTCTCCACCACGGACAAGGGAGTAGAGGCTGGTGGAGGCTAAGGGCCCCCGAGGCTCACCCAGACCGTGAAGTCCAGGCCACTGCGGCCACTGCCACTGCGACCACTGCCACTGCGTGTGGAGTCCGGGAGGGGAGCAGCGGCCTGTGTTCTGGGCCAGGCCTCTGCTGCCCTCTCCTGGCAGGCCGCCGGGCTTGCTCCACCGGGACGGGAGTGCCGCTGCCGGGAAGCAGCATCCAGATCACTGGGCCGCCATGGCCCCGGGAGACGAGGGCGTGAGATCCCCTAATGGGCCACACGATGCCTCAACCGCATTCCCTGTGGTCACTGAAAATGTGTCATAAATGCAGACTCTTCGGGGTCTCGGGAGCGCAGAGAGCAGGAGCCCAGCTGGCTGGAAATTCCAGGCAAGAAAGGTTTTCCTCTGATGATGTGGAAAATCCTTCCTTGTCCTTGACTGCCGGCTCTGGGCGCTGCAGGCCGAGGCGCTGCGGGGCTGGCTGGTCACGGTGGGGCTGCAGGGGACAGGGCTGGGCGTGGGGACAGGGTGGATGTGGGGAAGGGTGGAAGAGTACTGAAGGGGGCTTCCGAGCCCAGGCCCCGGGGCGCCATGGCCATGCTGGGCTTTCTCTTTGCCCCATTTTTCAGGGGCTGAAGCTGCAGGGGGGGTATGCCCCCCTTTATTCTTTCGGGGTGTATGTGACATGGCAGCCATTTCTGAGTTTGTAGGGTGCTTGTTCCCTGCGGCTCCTGCCTGTGGCTTCTGGAGTCTAGACTTCAGGTTCTCTTTTCACTCTGAAATTTCCCGGCCTTGCCACCTCCCTGCCCCCCTCTTCTGCTACTGCTGGAGTTGCTGAGCGGTCCTGAGGGGCTTAGTGATTGGTTTGGAATCCATCTTCTTGCTGGTCTCCTGCCTGGGCTGGGGACACCCTTCTTGGCTCCTTTTCTTCCCTGGGAAGGTTCTGGGCTCCCAGATGAAGCATCCCAGGCTGTCCGTCTGCAGCCGCCCTTCCATGTACCCCTCTTCCTTGCCCTTCCAGGGTGACCTGGAGCTGTGCCTGGGAGCCCAGCCCCCATGGGAGAACAGATCCTGTCTTACAATCCTGCAAGTGTTTCCAGAAAACCGGAAGACTAGTGGGCAGGGAGGGGTAGGGGTTGTTCCCTGCCCCTAGCTAGGAAGGAGAGCTAAGAATAAGTGAGCTGGGGGCACTCCAGTGGCTCAGTTGGTTAATTGGCCAACTCTCTTGGTTTCAGCTCAGGTCATGATCTCCCAGGGTCATGGGATCAAGCCTCTCGTGGGGGTCTGAGCTGAGCACAGAGTCTGCTTCAGATTTCTCTCCCTTCTCCTCTGCTCCTCTTTCTGCCCCTGCTCATGCACTCTCTCTCTAAAATAAATAAAAATAAAATTTTGAAAAAAAAAAGTGACTTGGAGCAAGCTTTACAAAGAAGAGTTGCCAAGGTATGTGGCTTCTCCCCACACGTGGGCTTTCAGTGTCCCAGACACAGGACCAGGCTCAGAAACACATCTTTGTTATGAATAGCTGCATCTATGGCTACAAATTCAGTTGTGATCTAGAGATGGAGCCTCCCCTTTCCTCTCACTGAAGGTGTTCCCGGGAGTGGGGAAGTACAAAGCTCCCGCCCGCTCCCCTGTCCTTTCTGTCCCAGCTTTGCATGGAGCCCCTCCTTCACAGGCCTCTGCCCTGGGGGAGCTTGCATTCTGGAGGGGGAAGGCAGGACAATAATAGGCAACAGGCCTGATAAACAGAGATGAGTAACTTCTAGGATGGAGGATGTTAAGAGCTACAAAAAAAGGGCGGGGGGCAAAACTAATTAACTGAATCTGGGGACAGGACTACCTGGAAAATGCCTTTGCTCTTGAAAGGAGGTTGTCAGGATAGGCCTCCTCCAGGGGGTGACATCGAGCAAAGATAGGCAGGATGAGTGGCTCACACTTGTTCTCTGCGTTCCCTGCACAGCACGAGGCGCTCTCCGAGTACCGGCCCATCCTCTCCGAGGCGCACCAGCTTCAGCGCCGCACCTCCGTGGCCGATAAGAAGCTGATCCTCATCCCGCTCATCTTCATCTGCCTCCGGGTCTGGAGCACCGTACGATTCGTCTTGACCCTCTGTGGCTCCCCAGCGGTGCGGTCGCCGGTGCTGGTTGTTCTGCACGTATGCAGGCCTGCCCTCCCTGGCCCTTGCTGCTCTGGCTCTGGTGCAGAATTAGATCCCCCCCCCCCAAAGCCCCCATCTCCCACAAAGTGGGTGCATCCCAGCACACCAGTCATCCTGGGACTGGCAGGAATCTCAGCTCCATGGTGCCTTCCTTTCTGCCTGAGACCCAATGGGGAAGTCTTAGTGAGAGAGGGTGGAAGGGCAGTGAGGCTCAGGTGCAGCCCAGGGGCATTAAGGGGCCCTCTGGTGGCCTGGGAATGGCCCGGAGAGAGCTGCCTTGATCCTGTCCTTCCCAGCACAGAAGACCTGCAGCTTGGGGGCTGAATACCAGCCTCGGTGGGTGGAGGACAGGGTTCTGGGGCCCAAAGCACTTCCTGGTGTGTGTGTGCGTGTGTGTGTGTGTGTGTGTGTGTGTGAGAGAGAGAGAGAGAGAGAGAGAGAGAGAGAGACCGCCTCCAGCTCGGGCACTCATGCCTCTCCTTTCCTCCCCTCCCCAGGGTATTGGGAACACGTTTCAGGGCGGCGCCAATTGCATCATGTTCGTCCTCTGCACCCAGGCCGTCCGAACTCGGCTCTTCTCTGTTTGCTCCTGCTGCTCTTCCCAGCCATCTACAGAGAGCCCGACTGGCCCCCCCAAGGCTCCTGCACCCTCCAAGACAGGAGACTCTCAGGGATCCAGACGCACCCCAGATGAACTTCCAAGCACCTGAGCTTTTCCCTTCCTAGTTCTATACAGGTGCTGCCTCCCTGGGAACAGGTGGCTCTATGAGTCCCTGCTGCAGGGAGTGGGGGTGGGCATCTGCTGGCACTTTAAGCCTTCTGCTTTTGAAGCTCTTGACCCCCCCAGTGGGGCAGCAGCCATGAACTCAGC
Source organism: Vulpes vulpes (assembly GCF_048418805.1). NCBI lineage: Eukaryota > Metazoa > Chordata > Mammalia > Carnivora > Canidae > Vulpes > Vulpes vulpes. The sequence goes on along the minus strand of NC_132791.1, from coordinate 163,865,724 downwards.
TTCTTCTACCTCCTAGACCCTCGGGTAGCACATACCCACTCGCCCCCATGTCTGGCTGCACTCGGGGGTACTTGTCTGCAGTGAGATTGCATGCAGGTTGGCAGTGAGATTGGCACATGGTCACTGTTAGGTTGCCCTAATAGATGTCCACTGGTCATCAGCCTCATGACCACACAGCACTATTTACAGTTCGAGGGACCCACACCTGGGGGAAAGGCACAAAGAAATATGTATACCTTGCATCTATCCTAAATAAATGCCGGGGGTTGCCAGAGATGCATCCCCCACTTAGATGTGACAAAGCAGATTTTGAGTTTGTCAGGGCATTGAGATTTCCTGGAGAGCCTATCTTTGCTGGTCAGCAAAAGAGCCGTTTCCCTTTAACCAGGTTGAAGGTTTCCAGGTGACTACCATGACTCTAGCACAATCACTCTGGACAGCTGGTCCCCTTGGGGTCTCCCAAATTCTCTGTATGGGTTGCCAACCCTTGATGCAGATTGTGCTTGCATTTTGAGCCCAGAATCCATACCCTTGCCTCCAGCGGTCACTTTAAAATACAGGTTCCCTTCTCCAGTGTAAGAGCTGGAACAGGTACAAGAAGAGGTATTACGGGGAATCCCTGTGGGTGCCTGCTGCCTCTCGCATCTGTTCTCCTGAAGACTGGAACGGGGAGAACTGGTGAGGGATCGACTGATTCACTTCCTGGCTTGTTTTTTTATAGGAAAGGTGACCAGAGAGTTGGTGAATGATCCACAGACAGATTCCTCCCTGTTGGTTGGGGGAAGTGACACAGGCATCTTGGGGTGATTATTTACTTTTAAAAGAAAAGGATTTAAAATAAGCATCCACATCTTTGTATTCGTGGCTCCTCCACCAACATTTCCTCTAATTTCAGAAAACAGTTTCTCTGTTAAGTCACAGAAGCCACTGGCAAAGATGGCAGGTGTCTGCGTCACCGCAGGAGGCATGGGGAGAAGTATAACTCTAGCCTATAGGTGTCCCTCCCTTGGGTTTGGTCAGAACTCTGCAAAACCAAGATGACCTTCTGAACCTGTAAGACCGTTCTGGATTAAAGCCAAAGCCTCACCATACTGCTGATTCCTATTTTATTCTCAGAAGCAAAATCTGTCAGAGGAAGATAATCTGAAGGGAAGAGTCATTGATAGAACTAGATAAAAAATACTCATTTTTTGTTTCCCCACCCCCTTTTTTTAAAGGTTTCTTTACGAAAATCAGCAGAAGGTGATCATCCCTTTAGGACTCCTGGGCTGCCCTACAGAAAGCTGCCTGTCATAGGGCAATCTCCTAACAGAAATGGCCAATAGAAGGGGAATCCAGGGATCCCCTAAAGACAAGACGGCAGATCATGGGCACATGGCTTCTAGAATGGAGCAGAAATTCAGGAAGTTACTTGCTGCAAGAGAGAAAACGGTTCAGAGCTGAGTTAGCCTGTGGGCCACAGAGGATGAGAAGAAAATAGAGCCTGCTCGGAAGAGGGCCCCAGAATCCTTGGCTTAGACTGCAGCGCCTGGCGGGTGTGGCTTCCACAGGACTGGCCGCTGTCAGGAAGGGCCGGCAGAGGGAAGAGGGGCTCAGGAGACTCTCTGGGGCTCCCTCAAGTTCTCATTCCACTTGTTTGATGCCGCTGCTGTGCTGTCTGCTTTTGTAACAACCACCTAAATGTTACCCCTGGATATTTCCACTTTCACTCCCCCTGCTGCCTGCCCGGCTCTGCCGAGGGCCCAGGTGTTCCCATGATTGGTGGAGACCATGTGGGCAGGGGAGGGGTGCGTCCCAGTGCCTTGGCCTGAGGCCAGGGGCCCGGGTGGGGGGTTGGGGAGGCTGTGGCTGGATCTCTGTGGGGTTCAGAACTCAAAGGTGATGGGAGCAAAGTCATATCTTAGGAGTCCGGGAGGGGCTCCTGCTTTCCTATCAGAGCAAGAGAGGCTTCCTCTGGAACTTAGCTCGGGCCCCTCCGTGGGTTTCTTTCTCTTCCATCAGCCTTGCGCATGTTCCTGCACCTGTGTCCTCCCTTACAGACGTGTAACTCAGCCAGGACAGATGCTACGGCCTCATCCGTGTGTCCTCAGCCCAGAGCCTTCTCTTCTCAGGCACTTTCTGCCTTTCTGTGCTTCTCAGTTGTTTATGTTTGTTTTGTCTTTTAATGAAGTAGTATTTGGCCGGGGCTGAGGGTGCACACAGAGCGCTTCTTATGTACACAACGACAAGAAACCTTCTACCAGAAACGTTTTACAAACTTCCTGTCATGGCATAATAACAGTTGTGAGGTCTTTGGGGCCTGTGCAAAACTGTATCGAAACCCTGATCATCTTGGGTTGAAGCCAAAGTCTCCCTATTTTAACTTAAATAAAATAATTATTTTTTCTTTCGCGTGTTTGGTAAACTGATTGCCCGTGGCCCGGTTGGGGATTGAGGTGGGCCCAGACTAGCCTATGCTCTGGGGCAGCTCCAGAGCCTTCTACACACCTGAGACCTGGAAACAACACCTGGGCCCTTCTCCGTGGGCAAATGCAGTCAAGTTGGGGGAAACCTATTGGCTCAACCATCTTCTCCTGAGTTCACCTGACAGGGTCTCAGGTGTAGGAGGGGCAGGCAGGGAATGAGGACTTTAGATACAGATTCCTGGGCCCTGTCCCCTATGAGGATCAGCAGATCCAGATTCCAAGGACCTGCAGCTTGGAGCTAAGCTCCCATTAGCCAGAGTCACTGACCCTGTTCTTGCCCTGCACCATTTTATCACGGCACAGCGGGACTCACGGCAATGGCAGCTACAGGCTGCCCAGTGGCTGGGACTGCTGGGACATTCCAGGGCTCTTCTCCGAAAGTAACAGCCATCCAAAAACTGGCCACCGAACGGCAGCCCGGCCCTCAGAATTGGGCTCTAAGTGCTCCATCTTGGGAACTTTGCTTTCCAGGGTGCTGCTCGTTTCTTTTTTACACTTTCTGGGTTTTGTGACATTAATGAGCACATGAAAAGATGCTCCACGTCATGTATCATCAGGGTAATATAAATTTAAACAATGGGATACTGAGGTGCCAGGATGGCTGAGTGGGTTAAGCACCTGCCTTCAGCTCAGGTCATGATCTCAGGGTCCTGGGATTGAGCCCTACATCTGGCTCCCTGCTCATCAGTGACTTTGCTTCTCTCTCTCCCTCTGCCTGCCGCTCTGCCTACTTGTGCTCACTCTCTATCAAATAAATAAAATCATAATTAATTAATTAAAAACACAATGAAGGGATCCCTGGGTGGCGCAGCGGTTTGGTGCCTGCCTTTGGTCCAGGGCGCGATCCTGGAGACCCGGGATCGAATCCCACATCAGGCTCGCGGGGCATGGAGCCTGCTTCTCCCTCTGCCTGTGTCTCTGCCTCTCTCTCTCTCTCTCTCTATGACTATCATAAATAAATAAAAATTAAAAAAAAATAAATAAAAACACAATGAAATACCACTGCACACCTACCAAAATCCTAACAACAACAAATTCTAGGAGGATGTGAAGCTGCAGGAACTCTCACTTGTTGCTGGTGGGATGTATCGTAGTAAAACCAGTTTAGAAGTCAGTTGGGGGGCACCTGGGTGGCAGTCGGTTAAGAATCTGCCCTCAGCTGGAGTCATGGTCTCGGGGTCCTGGGATAGAGCCCCATTTTAGGCTCCTCTGCTGGATGGGAAGTCTGCTTCTCTTCCCTCTGCCCCTACCCCCACCCGTGCTGTCTCTCTCTCAAATAAAAATATTTTTTTTAAAAGGAAGATAGTTGGGCAGTTTCTTATAAAATAAACATACTCTTACCATATGATCCAACAACTGCACTCAATATTTACCTAAGTTGAACACTTAACGTCTTCACAAAAACCTTTCCACGAATATTGATAGCGGCTTTATTTGTAATTGCCAAAACTTGAAAGTGACCAACATGTCCTTCAGTAGGTGAACTGATAAAGTGTGGGCCATCCAGACAATGGAATATTATTCAGAACTAAAAAGAAAAAAGAGCTATCAGGCCATGAAAAGACATGGATGATATGCATTTCAGTGAACAGTCAATCTGAAAGGGCTACGTATACTGTATGATTCCAACTATCAGACATTCTGGAAAAGGCAAAACCATGGAGACAGTAAAAGGCTCAGGGGTTGGAGAGGGAGGGATGAATAGGCAAAACACAGGGGATTTTTAGGGCAGTGAAACCACCCCCTATGATACTATGATGATGGATACTTGTTAATATACATTTGCCCAAACTCACACAATGTCCAACACCAAGAGGAGACCCTAGTGATCTCCTACAGACTTTAGGTGATAATGTGCCACAGTGGGTTCATCCATGGTCACAAACACAGCACTCTGGTGGAGAGCGTTGATAATGGAGAAGGCTGTGTGGGAGCATGGAAGTAGGGGTATATGGGAAACCTCTGTACTTCCCCTGCACTTGTGCCGTGAACCTAACTGTTCCAAAAATCAGTCCTAATAAAATTAGCAAATTGAAAATACATTGACTAGCCCCTAGAAATGGCTTGCATCTTTTTTATATTAATTTTGCTATTAAGATGCAACACACACAAATATAAATAGGACTGCACTTGTCCTGCCTCTTCTAGGCAACCACTGTGATGGGCTGTTATTTTGTTTTTTTTTTAAGCTACTATTTCCTTTGCCATTTCTTTCAAGTCTCTAAACAAGATGCTTCATGCTTATCTGTGCAAGAATGGAAGAAGCCTCCCTGTTGCCCATGTTGAGGAACCTTCTTGCCACCCTACACTCTTCATGAGGTGCCACATGCTTCTCCCAGTCTGTCCTGTCTCCCCTCAGTGTTCCTTTGTCACCTCCTCCTGACCTTCCCATGCACCTTCTCTTCCTGCTTAGAGAGGTCCTTTGCACCACCCGTAGCACAACACGCTGGGCCATGTTTGTGATGTGCATGTTTTTTCTTCCCAATGCCAACAAGCAATTCTCTGACACCAGCTGGGAGTCTGACAATTCAATTCTGACACTGTCTACCTGGAGACAGCATCGGGTCCCACAGGTGAAAGGTTCAGTCCCACAAGACTGTTCCTGCCCCTCCAATGCCACTCTCAAATCACTGGTACTTCTGACTAAGCTATGATCAGAGGTTCCAACGACCCCATCCTTGGGTATGATGAGTTTGCTAGAGTGATTCAGAGAACTCAGAGAAATATTTTACTCACTTGGTTACTGGTTGATTATAAAAGGATGTAACTCAGGAACAGCCAGATGGAAGGGGTGCATGGGGAAAGGCATGGGGGAAGGGTACTGCTCTCCTTGGACCACCAACTCAGAGGCCCTTCAGACCCCATTCTTTGAGTTTATCTGGAGGGTTCCTTACAGGCACACAGTTGCTCGTCTCTGGGTTACCTGGGGGCTTTTCCAAAAGTCATCATATGGACATAAAGGTACTTTTACCATTCTTGATGCTTAGGAAATTCCAAGGACTTTAGGATCTGTTTGCCAGGACTCGAACTAAGACCAGTTATATATTCCTTATTAAATCACAATATCACAGTGCTGTCCCCATGCTATTCATTCTCCCTGGAAAGCTCTTTTTCTCCCCTTCCTGCCTGGCTTTTCACTTCTGCCCTTAACCAGCTGACACACCAAAGGGCACCTCCCTCGGCTCCACGGCCTTTTACACAGACCTCTGGGATGCCACAGCGTCTGCAGAGACCCCTTCTCCAGCCTGTTCCCCCAGAGCCTGCCTGATTCCCGACATAGATCAGGACCCCCATCTGGGTCAGCCCAGCACGCACCTGGCAAGAGAGAAGCTTTGGGGAAGAGGTGAACTGCTTTCTGAATGAAGCATGTGAGTCCCAACCAACCAACCAACAAACCCCTCAGAATCACTTACTGGAGCAGAGTCCAGAACCCACACTCCGTGAAGTAAGGGCACCTACTGTTAGGAGTTCAGGACATTTCTAGTAACTATAGCTAGTGTTTCCTGAGGTTTTACTGATGTGGTTTCAGGGGGCGTCTGTGACCCAGCGGCCAAGAAAGACTTCTTGAGATGTTTTTGGTGCAAAAGGGGTGTGTGTGTTTTTTTTTTTTTTTTTAAAGATTTTATTTATTTATTCATGAGAGACACATAGAGGCAGAGGGAGAAGCAGGCTCACTGTGGGGAGCCCAATGTGAGATTTGATCCCAGGACCCCAGGATCACGATCAGAGTCAAAGGCAGATGCTCAACCACTGAGCCACCCAGGTGCCCCCCGCCCGGTGCACCCCAAAAAGGATGGTTTTATTAAAGCACGAGAACAGGACCCGTGGGTAGGAGGAGCTGCCCTGGAGTTGTGAGGAGTGGCGGATTCTATACTTTGGAGTGGAGGGAAGTAAAGACAAAGGAAGTTTCTGGAAGGATTGTCCTATGTTAAAGGAGACTTACAGGATCCTGGCGGGGGCGGGGAAGGGAGTGGTTAATATTAAGATAAGGTCACCTTAAAAAAAAAAAAAGATAAGGTCACCTTTTGCCTCTAGTGAAGTATTAGCATCATCACTGAGCTCCTTGAGGAAGGCCATTCTGCCTCTCCCAAGTGCTTGTCAATGGGCTGCAAGTCATGAGATTTAATTTTATCTACATTTCTTTTGCTTTGTTTTCCACATAACTCCCCCCTTGAATAATTTTGACCCTTAAATCTTTAAGATTGCTGAGGGAGGAAGGTCTTCCCTCTCCTAACTTCCTCCTGCTGAATCAGGGCGTAGAGATGTCCCTCTCTTTGGGTCCCCATTGGGCTGCTATACGAGGAGTTATGAAAGGCAGAGGCCACTGAATCCATTCCAGTCCAGGAGTTTAACCAGCCATTAAAGGACGGAGAAGGATCATTTAAAGTGCCACGGTGAGTGTTCATGTCACTTAGAAACCCAGAAATGTTATTGTGGTAATCTGGAATGTGTACACAGCATTTTGTTTTTAATGATAGGACATGTTCCTTCTCTTCTTTGTGCAGCAGTTAAAGCATCTAATGCTGTAAAACTGCTTCATGCATTTGTGTTTCTTCAGTATTTAATAGGGAAATGCTATTTTGAGTGTCATTTAGGGCTTTGACTGTGTCCTTGTGAAGTTTCCATGTGCCAAACGACATCCTCCAGTCCTGAAGAGGGAATAAGAATGGATGCTCGGTGGTCATATCAGTGAAACATGGAACATGTCCACCATTGTTTTAAATTTGGAAGGTTGGCTGGGTGTAGTGGTTTTAAAAACGCATCTGTGCTCCTGGCAAAACCCAGAGTACAGCACCCAATCCAGCCTGGGGGAAGCCATGGCCACAAGTTAGAGGTGGATCTGGTTAAAGGTGGCTGTTGTATGCATGGCTAAAGCCTCTATTTATAGTTTTACATCAATAGAGGTGGCTCCTAGGACAAATATGGCTATGGGATAATACCATCAAGAAGCCCTCTTTGTTTGAGGTATAGCCTCAACAATATCCTAATTACAAAGAATCACTGGAAAATGCAAGGAGACTTGTCTGGGAATATGGACATCCCCAAGTGCATCATCCAATCCAATCATAAGGAAAGTGGGGCTACCCACTTTCCACAAGTCCATAGTTAATCTCATGGAGTGAGATATGCTCCAACTTTTATTTTATTTTCATTTAACATTTATTTGTTTATTTATTTGAGAGAGAGAGAGAGAGAGAGAGCATGCAGAGGTGGGGGTGGGGGCAGAGGGAGAGGGAGAGAGAATCTCAAGCAGAGATTATCTGAGGGCTTGATCCCAGAACTCTGAGGTTATGACCTGAGCCAAAATCAAGAGTCGGCCACCTAATCAATGAGCCTCCTGGGCACCACATACGCTCTGGCTTTTATGGTCTTCCCAGCCATGTAGAATTGGTCAGGGTGTAGCTGAGGTATACAATTGGTGGGGAATTCATCCCATTTTCCAGCTGTTCAAATAATGAAATGCCCATGGGGTCCTGTTATTATTCCCACAGAATAATAAGCATGAAAACTATCTGTATATGAGCTATTCCTCTGAAGTTTACCTTAAGTTGTCTAGCTTAGGCAAACAAACATTCAAAGACAATCAGAGCTAGAATTTAACATCTTAAAGATGCATTATTGAAATAATTTTTTCCTCTCTAAAATCACCCTTATTTCCAGAGATAGCCAAGCTGAGACTAATTTGTTTGTAAAGCAAGGCCAATTTGAACAAACTCGGCCTAATTATTTGCATAAGCTCAGCAAGAATAGTGACTGATCGCATAGATCTTTCAAAATCTGCTTTGCTGGAACTTCTCATAAAGAACCTCAATTGAACTTTCAGTAGCCTCTTTAGGTCAGAAACCAAGCCAACCCTTGCCATCAGACATGCCTGCAATACCCATAGATTTGGCCGCATTCTTCTTCTTGAGGTCCCCGAATATCCTGAGGTTCCTGTACCTGCCAGGAAGTGACATTCTTTACTCACCAGGTAAGCCTGCTGGGAGTTCTGAGCAAGGTATCAGGTCAACATTTCCAAGGGGCTTTATTGGCTCTATGTTTCATAAAATCAGCCTCAATTCCTTACAACTGTCTGGTCATATCTGAGTGCATGTCTCTCAAATACAACTTTCCAGTCAAAGCCTTGGTAAAAATAACCAATGTTTCCAATGGTGTCCTGTTACAAGGAGAACAGATTCTCATTGAAAGAATACTTACTGAGACCTTTTGAATTTCAGAGGGTTCAGGCAGAGAGAAGTGCTAAAATTTGTTCACAAATGAATACTTTACCACATTTCCATAAATCATGGATATCTTAAGAAGTTTCCTTAATCTGGAAGAGCAAATATTAGGAGAACCAGCAATGTTTCAAATGAGTCATGAAACTGTAATCATCCTCTTCTGTTCACTTAGTCCCATGGTACTATTTCTTGTTCAGTTTAAATGTAGTTTTTTCATTAGTTCTGGAAATTTTCACCCATTTCGGTTTTATGATCTTAAAGATGTCAGATACTTGTATTTATCAAAAGCCCTTTTTATAAATCTCCTTGAAGAAAAACTCATTTTGCAAGAGCATCAGAACAGTAAGTATAAATGACAAAGAACTCAGAAATGTACACATTTCATTTGCCTTGTTCTGCACGTCATTACTACGTTTGGGGCCAAATGAGGTAGTGCTTCTCAGGGCGCGATCCTGTAGCAGGATGTCTTTTGCTTTGGTCCTTACAGTTCTTGGTCACACCACTTCAAAGAATGAAGAGATAGACTGGACAAAGGATGGTGGGCAGCAAAACAAAGTGTACTGAGTGATAGTACAAAGCTCCCAAAGAGGGAGGGCCCCAAGAGGGTGGCCCATGTGGTGTTTAAATCTAGGGGTTTTTGTGGGCTCTTTGGTGTGGGCTGTTTCAATCTGATTAACTCTCCCTGCACCTGTCACCCAATCAGATTCTTGTCCACGCACTCCTCTACCTATCAGGTCCTTGTTCATGTATGAAAGAGTGGAGGGCTCCTTCCAGGGTGGTGTTTTGCAGCCTTGGGGAGCAAGAGGGTTGGTGACTGCCACTGCGTTAAGGAGTGCTGGTTAGCCACAGGCCACCACCAGATCAAGCTCTGTTTAGATATCCCACGGGCTGTTGAGCTGACCCCTGGGCCTGGATTAGGACGCCTGAAACCATTCCCTCCTTCTTGTCATATACAAGTTCCAAGTCCTCCCCCTAGGAAGACTTAAAGCTGGGACCCCGAGAAAAGCCTAGAATAAGAGGATGGGGCCTTTTTCCTTTTAAGGGTGAATTCCTCTTAGGACCAGGAGGCCCCGATATCCCTGCCTGCCTTTCTTCTGACTATCCTCTATTAACTACACAAGTTGCAGGCCTGGGTAAGGAAAAGTACTCCTGCAATGGGCCTTATTGCATCTCAGAGCCGGAGCAGGCCACATTGGGATAGTAGGTGATGTTGCTCTTGTGTGGTGGGGGGTGGGTGTCTCAATGCACTTTGACTGGGCAAGGGTCATAATATCACACATATTATATATATATTTTTTCTTTTCCTTTTTAAAATAATCTATATGCCCACTGTGAGGGTCAAACTCACGACCCTGAAATCAAGAGTCGCACGCTCTGTCACCTGAGCCACCCAGGCACTGGGGTGATGATATCGCAGTTTTGGGATTAGTGGGCATCTGAGGTGAAAATTCAAAAGTGGGATTTAAAGAGTTTTGGGTGGGACGCCTGGGTGGCTCAGTAGTTGAGTGTCTGCCTTCCGCTCAGGGTATTATCCTAGAGTCCTGGGATAGAGTCCTGTATCAGGCTCCTGGTGGGGAGCCTACTTATCTCTCTGCCTATGTCTCTGCCTCTCTCTGTGTGTCTCTCATAAATAAACATATTCTTTAAAAAATAAAAAAATAAAGAGTTTGGGGTGTAAATGTCGCTTGAGGCTTTCTGTTAAAAAGAGCTGTTGAGTGTTTCTGGGAAGTCCTTATAGTGAACAATAAAGTTACTTGCAGCTTCTATCTTTCTGGGCCAGAGTCTCGAGGGTAGAGATAAGTGATGTTGATGCAAGTGGCCATATCATCTTCATCAAGCCGTGTGAGAGCAGGCCGCGGGAAGGGACTGGGAGACACAGGTGAATCCAACAACCATGCTCATGGATGATGAGGCTCTGGAAGGGGAGAAACTGGGTCAACCACATGCTACCATTTATAGTTGCTTCACTCTGGGCAAAAAACTGTGACCTGGCTTGGCCTCAGTTTCATCTAAAATGGGAATAATGGCCCGATGCTTAGTCACTGTATTCACGTTGGCCTTTCTTGTGTTATCTAAACGACACTGAAGATTCTACTCCCAGCCCCGCTCGACACAGCCAGTTCCATCTTTCCCAGGCCCTGGGCCCAGCAGTCCTGGTGGCCCTTGGGAGGGTAGAATATTGGGCAGCCCCAGCTTATGAAGCATTTGAGACATTCCTCATGACTATTTTGCCAGAGGTGGGAGGAAACCCTCCCTTCTAATCCCTTCGGTAGCTTTTCTTCTTCCTGGCAGACAGTGGGTCCCTGGGCTTGTCTGGGCCCAAGGCACTGGGGAGAAGGTGGCCTCCCTGCAGCCGGTGCTGCTTCTCGCCCCACCAGCCCTGGAGGAAAAGCAGAAGGCAAGGATGTGAGAGCGGGGAGTCAGAGCAGGCGCTGAGTGCTGTCTGACGTTGGCCAACCACCACCACCACCAGGTAAGAGCCCTGGGGACTCTGCACACAAGGCCAGAGGGTAAGTCTGCTCTGGTGGGACACAGATCTGGGAAGTCTCAGGGCTGGGCGTCCACACAGCAGGGCTTCTCAGATGGTAGGGAGAGCTGGAACCACCTGGGGTTCTGGTTAAAATGTAGGTTCTTAACAGGTCTGGGGTGGAGGCTGAGAGTCTGCATTTCTGGCAAGCTCCCAGGTGATGGGGCTGTTGCCTGTCCATAAACCAGCAAGAACTAGAAGGAAACTGTGATTCTGGGAGCTCTGAGAGTGTGGACTGGTGCTTGCAGGGTTTGGCTTTGAGGGGAACTGGAGTGGCTGGGCAGCCCCTGTAGAGCTGCTGGCTTCTTCCTCAAGATCTCAGGTTGGTAAGATGCGTTATGTGGCCCTGGGGTGTCATATGGTGCTAGATCCCATGGGGCTGCTGTATGCCTTCGACAAAGGAGTGGACTGGACTGGGGGTGTGTGTTGATTTTTAGCCTTTGCTGATATCTGTGATGCTCCCACCGAGGCCTGTTTCAAACGATGTAGGAGAAACGTGCCTCGGTGGAAAACCATGTATTACCACAGCACACTTCCTGATTCCACAGGGCTCTGCCCCTATACTGCCTTTGAGTTTACAATTCTGCAAGTTGTCAACAACGATGCTAGCACAAAATAATTGTCTATAGACACCAAATGAATGCTGTCAGGGGACTTTCCCTGACTGTCTGTCCTCCCTGGAAGTCGCTTAAAACCACTTGCAAATCCCTTTCGACATTCCGGATCTATAAAATGTGTCTGCTCTTTGGATTCTCTTTCAAACCAGTCATAACATCTGCCTGGATCCCTCAATCACGAGTTAAAAACCTTTAACACGTGCTTCTTTTTGATTTGTACAAGAATCGTAATTTTTAACTTTTTTTGGGGGGGACTATCTTTATTAACATGTGGTCACTAGACACAGAAAGATGTGCAGTAGCTCTCAGATCATTAGAGGATGTCTCAGTATTCTTTTATTAAGGTGAAGTTCACACAACATGAAATTAGCCTTTGTAAAGTGTACAATTCTGCACCGTGCGGTATAACTTCAACTAGTTCTAAAACATTTTCATCTCTTCCAAAGGAAATCCCATACCCATTAAGCGGTCCCTCTCCACTTTCCTCTCCCCCTGGCCCCTGGCAACCACTAATCTGTTTTCTGTCTCTATGGATTTACCTATTCAGGATTTCTCATATAAACGGAATCATGCAATATGGACCTTTTTGTGCCTGGTTCTTTCACTTAGCAGGAGGTTTCAGAGGCTCACGCGGCATTGTAGCAGTACTTCATTCCTTTTTATAGCTGCATAATTGATTGTGTGTGTATGTCACTATTTGCTTATCCATCCATCCATCGATGGACATTTGGGCTGATTCCACTTCTGGCTATTGTGAATAAGTGTTGCTATGAACATGTGTATATGTCTATTTGCTTGAGTACCTGCTTTTAATTCTTTTGGGCCTATATCTAGGAGTAGAATTGCCGAGTCATAAAGTAATTCTGCATTCAACTTTTGGAGGAAACATCAGACTGTTTTCCAGAGCAGCTGCACCATTTCACATTCCCACCAGCGATGTTCCAGTTTCTCCAGAGCCTTGCCTACAAGGATGAACCGCACGGATGACCTGTGTGGACGCTCTGCTAAGGGCAATGAGCCAGTCACAGAAAGACAGGTACTGTATGATTCCACGTATATGAGGTAACTAAAGTGGGTGGATTCACAGAAAGAAAAAGATGAGTGATGGTTGCCAGAGCTGGGGGAGAGGGAGAAATGGGGAGTTGCCAGGTAGTAGACATAGAGCCTTCATCTTGCAAAGTGAGAAAGTTCAGGAGCTCAGTTGCACAACAATGTGGATATATGTAATGCCAGTGAACTGTATGCCTAAAAATAGGAAGCTTTGTTGTGTTTGTTGTGTTTGTTTTTTATGACAGTTAAAAACAAAGAGTTGTCTACCTAAGGTAATGTGTAACCGAGAGAGGCCACTTGGGTCCCCAGGGAGCCTCGTGACACCCCCCCCCCCTTGGCTTGCACGCTTTCTGTCCATGGTTCTTGGGGGACACACCTGTTTGTGTATGTACACTTTGATAAGCAAGGTCAAACTCTATTCTTGGAAGGACACAGGGGAACCTTGTAAAGTGTCTGAAGTTTACTCACCAGGCGTGTCAGAGCGTGATGGGCAGCCTTCCTGTCCTTGGGATACCTGATAGCATCTTGAGCCAGGTTAAGTGTCAGAACTCCTAACTGGCCTAAGGAGCAAGAAAGTTAGCTTGGATCAGATAATGTCTTCTCCATCCTCCTTCTACCCACCATGCTGAGTTGAGTTCTGATGGCCAGGTGGCAGGCCTCAGTGGTGTTTGGTTGGCCCCACTGAGCCCTGGGCTTGAAAAGTTTTATGTCAATAGACCAGACCCCCTCTGCCTCCCTCACTGCACCAGGAGCACTGCCTGTGCAAAGCCAGAGTGCAAGGCACACCTGGATAGCTGGGTGCATGCTAGGACCTGTTAATCACTCCTTCCTTATCTAAACCTGGATGGAGATGACCCATTCCCTTCCCACCCCTCCCTCCAATCCTGCCTACAGGCAGCACGGGGGTAGGCAGCCTCATTTTGTGCCCTCTGAGGCACATGCAGGCATTTCTTTTTCTTTTTCTTTTTTTATAAGATTTTATTTACTTATTCATGAGAGACACACAGAGAGAGGCAGAGACACAGGCAGAGGGAGAAGTAAGCTCACCCAAGGGGAGCCCAACGCGGGACTCCATCCTGGGATTCTGGGATCACGCCCTGAACCAAAGGCAGACACTCAACCACTGAACCACCAAGGCGTCCCTATGCAGGCATTTCTACTATCACGCCATACACATATTCCTAAAGAACCCCGATGTTCTACCATGTGGCACATATAAATAATAGGGTTTATGAGGGGAAAAAGGGTTGGGACAGACCCACTCAAATCTCATGCAATTTTTAAATCTGAACACAAAACCAAATCCAGTCCTAATGAAAACAGCAGCCTGGGTAAACCTCCACTGACATTTGAACCCAGCATTAGAGAGGTTCCATTTTTCCTTTATGACAAAGGTCTTTAGGCCTCTCACTTCCAATAGAGAGCTGTTTCATCAAAATTTAAAATCTGATTTTGGGAAATCCCAGGGTGGCTCAGCGGTTTAGCGCCTGCCTTCAGCCCAGGACGTGATCCTGGAGTCCCGGGATTGAGTCCCACATCAGGTCCCTGCATGGAGCCTGCTTCTCCCTCTGCCTGTGTCTCTGCCTCTTTCTCTGTGTCTCTCATGAATAAATAAATAAAATCTTTTTTAAAAAAAAAAAGAAGCTGTAAGGACATTTTCATTCATATATGTATATATATTTGTTTTCATTGAAAACAGCCAAAGTCAAATTTTATTCATGAGAGACACACAGAGAGGCAGAGACATAGGCAGAGGGAGAAGCCGGCTCCCTATGGGGAGCCTCGCTCCCAGGACCTCAAGATCACAACCTGAGCCAAAGGCAGACGCTCAACCACTGAGCCAACCAGGTGTCCCTGTCCTCACAGCTTCTAAATGGATTTTCTTACATGGGAAGTCCAGGTAGGTAGTCTGGGGCTGGACTAGCACTCCACAGGGTAAGGGGTGCAAGCTCCTTCCACCTTGTGGCATTATCTTATGTAGCTTTGATCTTATGGTCCAAGCTGGTGGCATCTGGATTCCAGGCAGCAGGAAAGAGAAAGGGATAAAGAAAGCAAGGTTCCTAGAAGCCACCAGGTCACAACACCTTTGTGAAATACAGAGCTTCATCATATGTCCATGCCAACTGCAAGGGCCATAGGGAAACGCAGTCTTTATTTTGGGCAGCCAGAGGTCCTTCCCCACATTCTATTACTGTTGAAGAGGACTGAGATTAATCGATTTGGGGATGGGCTGGGGGAGCTACAGCAGTCTGTTCAAAATAAGTCTGCAGCAAAACTTGAAGAGTCCAGACCATTGCTAGTAGAGGTGAGACCAGCAGGGACCCAAAGTCCCAATATCATTGTCTGGTCTCAAAACAGCCCAGGGATTTGCCTGCCTGCCTTCTGGTGCCAATTCAACATTTTACATTTTTGTTAAATTTTCCTATAGAAACTTGTAATTCTGAAAAGCTTCATTTCCAGGAAGATCATTTTGATTCTTTATTACAACAGCAATATAGAAGTCCTCTTATTCCTCCTCCCCTCATCCTGTCTGTCACCAAATTTTATCAGTTTTGCAACTAAATATTTCTGGGATGTATTTACTTCTCTAACCTCTTCCACCACACTGCACCAGGCCATGGCCACCCTTCACGGGTTGTACAGCAAAGGAGCTGCTCCCTCTCCTCTTCCCCAAATCCATTAATCTTCTGTTCCCTCCAGGTTTCAACGTAGCCACCATGAATTTGGAGAAACACAAATGTGATCATTCTCCAAAACTCTTAATGCCTTCTCTCTGCTATCCTAAGTCAAAAATCAAGCTCCTTAACTCACGTGGTCTGCAAGTGCTAAATCTAGTCTGGCCTTGCCCACCCTCCAGCCTCCTCCCTCCACCCTTCCTCTCAGCTCCTCAGACACACTGACCTTGCAATTTCTTGAGGGCATCACTCAACCACAGGCCTTGGCACATATTGTTCCTGTCTGGAAGGCTCTGTCCACCAACCCCTCCCGACCTACCCCCTTTGCCTCTGTAAGCTCTTTTCATCCTTCCTTCCTGTCACAGCTCAAGCTCACATTGTTAAGAACCTTTCCTTGACCAGCCCTCCACCCCACCTTTAGAGCTCTTTTATAGATACAAATTCATCAAATTCATCAATGCCGTTATTTGACTATGCTGTGTCCTCAACTAGAGTCTAAGCCTCCTGAGGCTGAAGGCGATTTTTATTTTTGAACCCTGTTGCATTCCCCTTCTAGTATCACAGTAGGCTCAGTAAATTTAAACGTAGGGGCACCTGGGTGGCTCAATTGGTTAAGCATCCAGACTCTCGATTTCTCAGGGTCCTGAGATCAAGCCTCAGGTCAGGCTCGGTGCTCAGTGGGGAGTCTGCTTGAGATTCTCTCCCTCAGCCCCTCCTCCCACTCATGCTCTCACTCTCTTTAAAATAAGTAAATCTTTAAATAAATAAATAAATAAATGTATGTATGTATGTATGTATGTATGTATGTAAACATACACTAGGGTTAAAATCATCTGTGATTTCACATCCCAAAATAACTAACCAGTCAGATTCTGATATGTCTTCTAAATTTGTGTGCTAACATACTTACATTTTATGTTAGTAAAAACAATTTGGGAGTTGAGATCTGGGACCCAAATCCTCACAGCAGAGTCCCCGGCAAGCACTTTAGCGTCATGAGAGGTTAGAGGGGACCTAATATATGGCCCTCTGGAGAAGGAGGAAAATTGGCTTTGGGTCCTTCTCTCCCTCAATGATAAAATCCTAATATAATTTCCCCATGATGAACCAAACTGTATGGAAGATGGGGAAGAGAGTCAGGAGGGCCCTGCCTGTACCAAATATCCTGCAAGTATCCACTTTTCCTTTAAGAGTGGTTCCTTGGCTCTGATAGAAGTAGCTCCAAAACGCATACAGTTTCCTGGAAATATTTGTACGTGATCCTGGGACACGCCTCAGCCTGTCCTTGGGTTGATCAGTGTTGTTCATTACTGTCATTTTAAACCACAAGGCAAAAATAGGCTTCCATTGGCAGATTCCTCTCCTAGTCGGGACTGGGGCTGGTCAGGGAAGGCCAGGCCCAGAGGACGGAGTCTGAGGACCCCCCCCCCCACTACACGCAGAGACCACTTGCAGGGGGAGGGCACAGGCCATACATCCCCAGTCAGCCTGCCAGGAGTATACCTCCTCCAATGGGCTATTCCTCCATTTGAGCACCCAGATCCCAGGAGCCCAAGGGCCCCTCCACGGGCCCAACAGCAGCCAGAGACCCTAGGCTGCTGGGTCTGGTCCTAGAGTGGGAGTGACCAAGCAGGGACACAGAGCACCTGCAGGGGGTGCAGTCTGGAGCCCTTGGGTGCTTCCCCTGATGGTCCCGGTGGCAGGGGCCCAGGCAAGGGGCTGGGACCGCTGGAGCTGCTGTGGGTCTGTGCCCCCTTGGCCGGCCACACTGGGGCACTGGTGACACACGGCCATGCCCATGATGCCCAGTATCCACAGAAGCCAGGGCAGGAGGGCCCGAGCATGACCCAGGACTGCCAACCAAGGCTGATTCTTTTTGTTTGCACAACTTGTATCTTCCCTTCACTTTCCCATCCTCCTCCCCAACTAAAGTGCATTTTTGGGGAGAATTTTTCAAAACTCTGAAATAACTGGGAACCTCTGGTCTTGCCAAACCTTCACCGGGCATCATACTATGACACAGGGAACAGACAGGGAATCAGCTGGTGGGGGTGGAAATGGCCAATCCTCTCTTGTGAGAGGGGCAGGGGGCCCCCAACTCACACACAGAGACTCTCAGCCACCCTCCTCACAGTCCCCCTCATACAGGAACCTGGTTACAATTCCCAAGTTTGCTACTGAGGGAGGAACAGCGCCTGGCACACTGCGGGCTCCCCATTAACTTCTCCTTGTGAGGGAGGAATGGCTGAAGTAATTGGATTTCTGCCACAGCAAATAAAACAGGAAATATATCCTGTGAAGATGAAAGCCTGTGGGCCTTGTGGGACTCTGCTCTGGATTTTGGCCCCTTGACCCGGGGGTGCCCCATGGTGGCTGAACACGTGCTGAGCATAAGGAGCCTGGCTGTGGCCTGGGCATGCATGGAGGACCCAAACCAGCAGCCGTGACTCACTTTCCCTGCCCTGTAGATAAAGACATCCAGACTAACTACTGCCTTTACAGTAGGGATGATTACACATAAAATCACATCTTTAGGCCACTTGGTTCTTCCAAAGGAAAATAAAGTCTCTGAGCAAGTGTGGCATGGTTATTTGAGCAAAAGCTGCCTCTCGGAAGGATTTGCTGCAAGCTTCTTGGCAGGGACCACTTCTGAGAAACCTCTGGTGACCCTAACTCTTGCCCTCGGGTTACCTGCTATGGTGTGGGGCCAGCGGCTTTCCATGTGTTTGTGACAGAAATAACCCTTCCAGTCACTCATCACGAGCCTGCCTAGTGGAGGCTTTGGCAGGAGCACGTACCACACTGTCCCAATCAGGAAGGCGCGCCGTGCCTGCGCTCCTGGGGGGGGCGCCCGCTTGCTGAGCGAAACCCCAGACGGTTCATTTAAAAGAAGTGAAAGAAGACGCACCTCTGGACTCCCGAAAGGGTTATTCGGTCTCAGGCTGGCTATAAAAATGCTATTGGCTGTTACTTGGCACGGCCAAAGTACAGCCAGAATGTCTTCTCTCTCTATTCAGTGCATTTGTTATTTTGGCTGAAAGGAAGTAAGCAGCAGTCCACGCTTGCAGACCAAAGATGGAGCAACAGGATCCAACCAAGAAGGAGGGGGTAAGTGGGCCTCCCAGCAAAGGAGGGAGCACGAAGCAGCCTGCTGCCGGGGCCTGCTCGGCATTGCTGGGTGGGGATGGCGGTGGTGGTGGGGTTCTGTTGGAAGGAAGGTGCTCCTCAGAGTTCACTTAGACAGGGACTAGAGGACAGATTTAGGGGATATTGAGATGTAGAGATTGTTCGGGGATCATTCTACTGGAACAGCTTTGAAAAATGCCTGCAACCAAATTGAAGAGATGCAAAGGGTTAAGTTGTCCCCACTGCCTCCCCCAGAAAAGCTTGAAGGGCAGGCATTCTGCAACCAGCCACAAAACCCTTTACATGTTGCCGGTGAGGTGCATTTTGATCTGTTTGGATTTTGGCTTCAGAAACATCTTCTTTAGGTTTTTCGGCAAGCCACATGGCTGGGCTGACATGGCAGGAAGGTGGGCACAGAAAAGACTGTGCAGGACTCGAATCGAATTCAGATCTGTTGCAGAGAGTCCCAGCCTTTTAGATGAGAGGCTCCCTGGTTTCTGGATCTTTTGCCTCCTACCCCACTCCCCTCACTCAAAGCATTTCCATTGTACTTTGAGAGTCACCCCATTGAAGAAAATACATGATGATAGAAAGATTATGAATTTACTATGAACGCTTTCAAGGAATTTGCGTTTTATTTGCTGCAACAGCATTTGCTTGTATTTGTGGCAGCAGAGGTACATATTTGTGCAGATTATTATTGAACCGGGCATGGATATGAGACCATTAGCACAGACAGGTTGGGAGCATGCTCTGTAGCTTGCGGGTTAAGAGCAGGTTTTCGAGCTGGAAGCACCTGGTTCCCTTCCTGCTCCATCCTATTCTAGCTGTGGGAACCTGGGCAAGTTATTTAACTGCTCTGTGCCTCAGCTTTTGCATCTGTAAAATGGGAATGATAACCCTACCGCTTCATAGGGCTGCTGGAGCAAATAATGAGATAATGTACTCAAATTACCTGGTACATCATGATTCCCCCATAACTGATATTACTTTGCTCACCCTTTAGAGCAGGGCACTAATGGCATTTGGGGCCAGAAGATTCTTTTTTCTTTTCCTTCTTTTTTTTTTTTTTTTTTTTTTTTTTTTTAGGATTTTATTTATCTATTCATGAGAGAGAGAGAGAGAGAGGCAGTGACATAGGCAGAGGGAGAGGCAGATCCCAGGACTCTGGGATCACGACCTGAGCCAAAGTCAGGCACTCAACCACTGAGCCACCCAGGCACCCCAGGGGCCAGAAGATTCTTTGCTGTGAGGGGCTGGCCTGAGTATTGCAGAATGTTGAGTAACATCCCTAGTCCTTTCTCATTAGAGGTGTTCTCGTACCCAGAGAATCAGAGCTTTCCAGGTTGCTGAGCACCTTCACATGGATCTTGTTAGACTCTCGTGACAACTAAGGAATCATTATACTGCTCAGTGTTAACCCCCCTATTTTATATAAAAGGGACCGTGCGGTGACAAGAACTTAGGGGCTCAAGGGTCAGGAGAGGCCCTCAGCTGCTCTGTGCCCTCTCTTCAAAGAGGAACAGGCTGGCCATCTGTGCCCCTGGGTGAGGCTGCAGAAGAACACCCCGCATGGTGGTCCCTGAAAAGAAGCAACACATTTTGAAAGGATATGATTAAAATGGTCACAAGCAGAAGGTGTAGGCTCCCTGGATTCTCCAAGGGAGGAAGCCTCCTCCAGTGGCAGGTGGGATGAAGGCTATCCCTTCCTGGCTGCCTGAGGGCAGACCTGCCCCTTTGGACAAAGGCCAGGACACGTGCTGGGCTTCCTGGGATACCCGAAAACAAAATGATTCCCATGGTGGCTGCTGGTAAGAATCTGCAGATTACTGAGTGAAGGGGGGGCGGTTAGGAGGTGAGGGAAAGTGGGAGCCCCTGGGAAGCCTGCAGAAAGCAGGGACTGTGTGCGCTGATGGAGGGGGTCCAGCTCTCTGTCCCCCATTGGCTGTGTGACCATGGGCTCACTGGCCTTTGGTTCTTCATAAGTAAAAAAGAAAAGACGAGAATCTAATCAATGGGCATCAAGGACTTTTTACCAAGGGAAAGGACTCTTGGCCTGGAGGGGGGGCGGGGAAGTCCAAGCATTTTAGAAAATGAAAGCACATAATTTTAGGGGGGGTACATCCACCATCAAAACACCCAGCATCTTGGAACAGGTAACCTCCTTTCTGACTCTATCGCTGCTCATGATGATGATAGCAAGCCTGTGTGTAGCACTTACTCTAAGCCAGGTGTGGCTCTAGTGTTTTTCAGGTATAAACTCATCCATTCTTCACATCAGTCCTATGAGGGAGGGAGTATGGTTCCCCCTTTTACAGGTGAAGGATCTGAGACACAGAGAAGTCCAGTAACTGGCCCAGGTCCACCCAGGGAGCAGCAGGAGCTTGGGATCCGATCCCAGGCTCTTGGGCTCCCCCCTCACTCTGCCCTGTGCTCTAAACCACCATGGCCACAAGACAAGGCACCTCTCTGTCCCTCCCTTTCCGTTTGTGAACTTTGGGATCAATAGTGTGAGAAAGTGATTCAGAGTTAATAATTCATAAGAACTAACTTTTCTGGAGATGTGTGTGTTTTTCTGGGGGATCCCTGACAGTGGGAATGGATCCAGGAAGCAAATTCCCAAAGGGATTTGTTTGGGGCAGGGCTCCCTTCCCAGCAGCCTTGAATCACACCCATTTGGAAGACAGACCCCGAAGGCCGCTATTTTACTAAGTCTCAAAATGTGTTCATGGTTATGAAACCGGAAGCCAGTTTACTGTGGGCATGAAGAACGTGCGATTTCTCCCAAAAGCATAGCTGAGTCATGGCTCCCCTTGGCCTCTGAGGATACACGCCCCCCCCGCTGCCCCCTTCATGTCTGAAGGCCACTTGTCATTTATATAAGCTGCTGGAAGACCTGCGTGGCTCTCGCTCATGCCCTAATCCAGCTCAATACTTGATATTTTTCCTTTTCCCAAGAAAGAAAGAAAGAAAGAAAGAAAGAAAGAAAGAAAGAAAGAAGAAAGAAAAAAGAAAGAAAAAAGGAAGAAAGAAAGAAAGAAAGAAAGAAAGAAAGAAAGAAAGAAAGAAAAGAAGGAGAGAAAGAAAAGAAGGAAAGAAAGATAGATGGAAGAAAAAGAAGAAAGCTTAAACCATGGTTTTCTTTTACACGCTTTTTTTTACATATAGTACCTTTACTGAGAACATAACTCACAGATCATGCAGTTTACCCCTTGAAAGTATGCAGTTTTGGGCAGCCCCGGTGGCCCAGTGGTTTTAGCACCGCCTTCGGCCCGAGGTATGATCCTGGAGATCCAGGTTCGAGTCCCACGTCCGGTTCCCTGCATGAAGCCTGGTTCTCCCTCTGCCTCTCTCTCTCTCTCTCTCATGAATAAATAAATAAAATCTTTTTTAAAAAGTATGCAATTTGGATAAAATATACCCATGAATAATTCACAGTTGGGCAACCATCAGCATGATCAAGTTTAGAACATTCCCATCACCCTGAAGGAACCCTGTACCCACCGGCAGTAATCCACATCTCTCCCCAGCCCCTGGCAACCACCAATCTACCTTCCGTCTCCGTGGATTTGTCTGTTCTGGACATTTCACAAAGATGGGGGCAGACAGCGTGACTGGCTGCTTTCGCTTAGCACACTTTCGAGGCTCAGCGCCTTGCAGTGCTGAAGGCCACTTGCAGTGTGTGTCCTTTGCTCTTCCTTTGGGCAGATCATCTTCCATTGCATGGATGTCCTGCACCTGTTGGTGTATTCTTCAACTCATGGACATTTGGATCGTTTCCCTTTGGGGGCCGCTAGGAATAACGCTGCCAGGAACATTTGTGTTCAACTGTTTGCGCGAACAAGTTTTGGTTTCTCTTGGGTACACACCTGTGTGTGGAATTGCTGGGTCGTACGGTTACTCTGTTGAACTTTGTGAGGCTTTCCAAAGCGAATGCATCATCATACAATCCTGCCAGCACCACGAGAGGGTCCCAATCTTCCCCTTGCCAACACTTTTTATTACCTGTCTTATTGATTTTAACCATCCTTGTGAGTGAGAAGCAGTATCTCATTGGAGCTTCGATTTGCATTTTCCTGATGGGGTACCAGTGCTTTGATTTTGCTCCCTAAATGGTCCTCAGAGCTGGTACTTCTGCCCCTGGCTCAGCCATGCCCCACCTGAGCCCCCCTTGCCTGACACTTCTGACACCTCTTTTAAACCATTTCTGGGTTTTTTCTTTGTAGAGCTCACTACAGTTATAGTTAAACTATTAAAATACTATGTCTTTTTTTAAATATCCGCCTTCCGCATTGGACCATGATGTTGAGGGCAGCTGATCTGCTCATCAGACTGTAGCGTGGTGTCTGGAATATAGTCAGCTGTCAACCACTATTTGTTTAATGAATGAAGGCGTTTGGACCAGCGTGGTCAGTGAGAACCTACCCAGAATGTCTTTGCTGTTTCGACAGAGGGTAACCCCTGACTCCTACAGGTCCATATACCCTACGCCTGCATGTGCCTATGGCACATTCTTGAATTCAAGGAGGAAGACAAAAAGCATAGAAGTTAAATTGTACGCTCTATGCTTAGGGACTCTACAGCCTGAGTTCTTTCTGATAATGTTCCCTGGGATCTCATAAAAGCTGTCAGGTTGCTGGCTGTCCAGGACGCCTGGCAGCCTCCCGCATTCTGGGGCACCAGCCAGCTCCCCAGCAGAGCTTTGCTAAGGACTTCAAACCATAGGACCCATCAAAGTAGAAAGTGGTCAGGAGTTGCAGTTGGCGGCATGAGTGAAGCCTGTTGTGTTTCTAGTTAATCATTTACCTAGAAGAGAATTAGAAGAGGAAAACTTTATCACTTTTCTCCTTCCTTCCTTCCTTCCTTCCTTCCTTCCTTCCTTCCTTCCTTCCTTCCTTCCACGAAATCAAGCAATAGAACAGCCACAGGGGAGGGACTTTGTTTTGTTCTCCACTATATCCCCAGCACTTAGAACAATGCCTGGCTCGCATTTGAGTGACTGACTGCCCAGAGCACTTCAGGTGGGAGGTGAGCTAGTTCAGCCCCGTCCTGCATCTGGGGTGGGGGGGGTGTGCTTGTGCCTGTTTATGCACCTGCCTTTAGGGGATGGTGGAGGTTGAGGAGAGGCTGGAAACTGGAGCCCATGGCTCTTATCTCCCTTACCAGAAATTTCCTGCTGAATTAACCATTTGTTCATTCATTTGGTGGAGGGAGGGGAAGGGCGAGGTTTCATTTATGGGGGCTCCTTACAGGTCTCACTCCTGCTCCTGCTGTATGGAGCACCAGCTCATGCTCACCGGGGCAGCAGGACAAGGCAGGGATGGCTACAGGTTCTCTCCCTGCCCTGCTCTTCACTTAACTCGCTGCAGAGGCACTGCCGGGAGGAAGACCTGAGGGCCTCGGCTGCCATGGGGGGCATGTGTCCCCTGGATGGGGCCTCCATGGGAGCACATGGATGATGGTGCCCAGGGGAGGCTTCTGAGAGCTGCGTCCAGGCCCTGGTCTGTGGATTCACCTCCATAGCTCGACACTTTCATAATTCAACCTTGTAACAGCTCTGAGGGAGTGTGATGACCTGCCTTTTGAAGATAAGGAAACTGGAGATTCTTGCAATTAAGCTAGCAAGCGGCAATGGGCAAACATATTATAGAATCCATAGATTCAAAAAAAAAAAAAAATAGAATCCATAGATTCTAAGAGAAGCTTTTTCCACTTTTTTCTCCAGGTTTTCATGATCTTGCTAATGACTTCCTCTTGCCATTAAATAAGTATTCATTTTCCTCATGTATCAAAGGGGGATATGATCACAGAACACTGGTGTTTGAGTCCCCAGAAACCTGGATTTATATATTTTCTCTCTGTGTGCCTGTTCCATCAAAAGTCCAGAGGCTAACGAAAGTTAATCAGTGGCCCTCAAGAAACAATTAAAATTGTTCACATTTTCTTCTTTTTGATTTTTAGGGGAGTTTGTGTTTAAGGCAGGACTTGAGTGCATTTGCTACTGTCAGCACATACAGCCCCGTGGTAGGAATGTTATGGAAGCATTTCAGACATGAGGTAGAGTGTTGGAGTAGGTGAGCCTTTGGTGTCTTTCTGACCCGGCGGTTCTCAGGGGCAATTGCCTCCCCCAGCCCGGAGGACGTTTAGCAATGTCTGGAGACTCTGGGTTGTCACAGGTAGGGGACAGGTGGCCCTATAGTGCCTACAGGACAGCTCCCCAGAGCAAAGAATTATCTGGCCCTAAGTGCTACAGTTCAGGGAACCTACCAGGTTAGGTGGGTAGAGGTAGGCTTCAAGATAGGGAGCAGTCGAAAGACTACGGGTCTTCAGATTCTCTGGCATCCTTCTATATGACATTGGAGTAAATCAGGAGTTCCCTTGAACCCCAGCGCCTCCTATGACCTGAGCCAGGATTTCTCCTCCTCCCGCAGAGGCTGACACTTGTACTTTCACTGGCGATGCTGATAGCAGCCTTTGGGTCATCCTTCCAGTATGGGTACAACGTGGCCGCCGTTAACTCCCCTGACGAGGTAGGTCCCTGGGGTGAGTGAGACACAGCCACCCACAAACGAGGAGGGGGGCTTGGAGCTCCCTGGACCTGGGCATGTCCACAATGGTGGCAATAGGTGCACACCCAGGCACACAGTGTGTCCTCAGGTAACAGGAGAGGGAAATACCCACGAGACACACAGCACAAGCCCAGGAGAGTGACTGGTGGGCACAGGACCACGGGGATGGGCCCAGTGCCCCCGGCCTCAGCTTCTCCTGGAGAGCCAGGCCTGGTTGTGCATGCTGGGGCTGGCCTCGGGATTGCGGGTGGGGGCTCTGGTCTTCTGCAGCCTTGCACTGTCCAGAGGATTCTGGAGGGTCAGGGCTCATGCAAAGGACCAGAGGACTGGAGTTCGGAACTTCAGGGGAAGTGTGCTTATCAGAGGCCTGGCAGCTCCCTGTGCTGGTGCCCAGGCTAATTGCTGTTCATACAACTTCATCCTTTTTCCCTTTCACTTTACTAGTGCCCAGGCCATCTGTCGGTTGGCCCAGCAGCTTACGGGATTCTTTTTGCAAAACCAGGTCAAGTTATTGTGGCACTCTCTTCTTCTTTGTTCTCCAGCTCATGAAAGCATTTTATAATGAGACCTATTTTGAACGTAACAATAACTACATAAATGAGTTTTCCTTGACCTTGCTCTGGTCTGTCTCCGTGTCCATGTTCCCCTTTGGAGGTTTCATCGGATCCCTCATGGTCGGCCCCTTGGTGAATAAACTTGGCAGGTAAGGCGATGTGAATTCCCAGCTCCTGAAGCTCCTAGATCCCAACCATTTAAAACGGAGGGCCAAAACTGAAATGGTTTTTTTGTTTGTAAAACTAGGTAATAACTGCTGTGATGATTTCTGTTTTCTTTTTTTTTTTTTTTAAGATTTTATTTACTTGACAGAATGAGAGAGCACAGCAGGGGGAGCAGCAGAGAGAGAGTGAGGAAAGCAGGCCCCCAGCTGATCAGGGAGCCTAATGCAGGACTCGATCCCAGGATTCTGGGATCATGACCCTAGCCAAAGGCAGACAGATGCTTAACTGACTGAGACTCAATCTTTGCCACTAATTCTAGAAACATTAGAGATTCTTGATCTCTAATGTTTGATTCCAAAAAAGGTCCTTAAGACATCACACTCCCTGGTATAAATTCCATGGGCATGAAAAAGTGGTTTTGTTATTAACAGTATTTAAGAGTCCCACCCCACCAGCCTTTTCCCTTGGCAGACAAGCTCAGAAGCTAGGTAAGGTCAAATTGTCTTCTTGGCCACAGATCTCTTTAGCTCAAGAGTCAAGACCAGAACCCAGTGCCTTCTCCAATATTTTTCAAAAAGAGTATGAGATTAGAAACATACAACCTCTGCTTTGGGATCTAAAATCCTAAGGTCTTCCTGGGAGTTTGGTGTTGAACTGAGCAGTTTTCCCTGGGGGCCAGGACGTTAATCAATCACAGGTTTGAAGGACAAGTCTTCTAAGGAAAGGACTTTGGTCCATTGGTCCTTTTGGTCCACAGATGGAGCAGACAGTTGCTTGTCCAGCTGTCTGCCTGAGAAGATGATAAACGCTATTCAGTAGTTTGTGGTTTTCCTAAGGATCTGTTCCTTATATAACAGTAGCAACCAACAATTTATTGATGGGTTCCTCTGTGCCAGGCTCTATCCTGAACACTTTTAGGCTTATTAATTCTTCCAATCCATACAAAAGCCCCATCTCCTTTTTCAAAATAGGAAAACATTTTCCCATGCTGTAACTTAGCCAAGATTATACAGCTAGGAGGAAATTCCATCTCTGGGCATGTCCAAATAACACTGTTGTATCAGGCAAGTATTTTCTTGATCTCTTGCTTTATTGCTTAATCACACACATAGTATCTTTTTCATACAAGATGTTTAAATGTTCCAGTGGACAGACTTAACTCTCCTTATGGTTTTTGCTTTTTGTGTCTGATGACAGCCTTCCCTATCTATCTGGAGTCACAATGATTGTCTATAATTTGTAAAATATTACAATTTTGCTTTTCCCAGATTTGGCATTTTATTTTGTTTGGTGTTTTTCTGTTTTAAGATTTTATTTATTCATTTATGAGAGACATAGAGAGAGGGAGGCAGAGGCATAGGCAGAGGGAGAAGCAGGCTCCATTGGAACCCCAATGCGGGACTCAATCCTAGGATCTCGGGATTATACCCTGAGCCAAAGGCAGATGCTCAACCACTGAGCCACCCAGGCATTCCTTGTTTGGCATTTTAAAACATTAAAAGATTTTTATATATGCTGTTGGATTCAGTCTGCTAATATTTCATGCACAATTTTTCCATCTATGTAATATAAGTGAGGTTGGCCTACCCATTCCTTTTAATGTCCTTATCCGATCTGGTTTCAAGATTACACTAACATCATAAGAGTTTATGATTTCAAAAACCCTTGAGTGTATTGTACTATGTGGCTCTTTCCCTCTGCTCCCCACCACTGATGTGCTGCGCACTGTGGTCATTTCCACTGTCTCACAGAAAGAATGTTCCCACACCAGGCTGTGCACTTGACCTGTCAGTCTTCGACTGCAGAGAGCATAAAGCAGCCACAGAGCCCGATGCTGTAACTGGGCGGACAGTTGGTGAACATCTATCTTTTAAATGAATAAGTGAATCCTGCACCCAGGCTAACTGAGATTTCCTCCTCTGCAGGAAAGGGACCTTGCTCTTCAACAACATCTTTTCCATAGTTCCCGCCATCTTAATGGGGTGCAGTGAGGTCGCCCGGTCGTTTGAGATGATCATTTTGTCCAGACTTTTGGTGGGAATATGTGCAGGTAAATGATACTACCCTGTGCTACCACTCTGTAATTTAGGATGATCGAGAACCTGAGTTGAAATTTTAAAACAATTATTTTATTTAATTTAAAATAATTTTTAAAAATTTTAAAACAATTCCATCTTATCTCCTCTATTGGTACATTATTTCTATGTCTTATTTTTTTTTTCTATATCTTATTTTAAAGATTTTTTTAGTGGTCAGCGTAGGATTTAAAATGTACATTTACAAATGATTAGAGTGTACTTTTCAATCAATAATAAACTGCTTCACACATTACATAAAAGAACTTGTAACCTTATATTCCCAATTCCTCCTTCCCAACCCTCATGTCATTCATGTGACTTTAAGTTTAAGGTATCCTGTGAATACACAAAATACTTAAAAAAAAAAAAAAAAAAAAAAAGGATAATCAATGAGGAGGGGCAGGCACCAGGGTCCAGACCATTCTGGGACCCCTGAAGGATGGAGATGGAGGCTGCTCCTCTGCCTCTGCCCTGAACCAGACTCTGGATCGGGGGCTTAGTCTCAGGGGTGGCCAAGGGCAGAGCATCCCTGTGCCGCTTCTGGTGAAGAGAGCCGTTCTGTGAAAGTCAGAAATACAGAATTCTGTTCAGAAGCTCGCTTCCCGTCTGGTCCTTTATCTTTGTGTTTTCTCAACTGCAGGAGGAACGGTGAGTGGGTGGTGACCCTTGATTAGTGAGCTGCATTTTCTTGTTCTAGGCAGAGTAGTTTGTGTCGTGTGCTGTAGAGATAAGACTTGTCTTCTGCAACTTTCGTTTTGGTTATCTATACGGGTGTGAAAATCGGGTTGCAATATAAAACAGGTCTCTGTTTTTTTAGTGGGTCTTGGTCAAAAAAAGCATGTTGACAAACAATCCAACATACGACTCCTTCTTTTATTTTTTTTTTTAAAGATTCTATTTATTTATTCATGAGAAACACACAGAGAGAGGCAGAGACACAGGCAGAGGGAGAAGCAGGCTCCATGCAGGGACCCCGATGCAGAACTCGATCCTGGGTCTCCAGGATCATGCCCCAGGCCGAAGGTGGCGCTAAACCACTGGGCCACTGGGGCTGCCCCCATGAATCCTTAATGAGAGCAGCCTTTCAACTTTTATGGGGAATGTGATCACAACTTTTATGTGATGTTTGCAATGGGCTTTTCAGGGGTCTGTTTTCATTTACTCCTCCAAGGCAATGACTCATTGGGGTCTCTCGCT
Source organism: Vulpes vulpes (assembly GCF_048418805.1). Lineage (NCBI taxonomy): Eukaryota > Metazoa > Chordata > Mammalia > Carnivora > Canidae > Vulpes > Vulpes vulpes. Next base: position 163,836,480 of record NC_132791.1, on the reverse strand, counting down.
TCATAAGTCCCAGAGCTATTTTGCAAACCCTCCAAAGCTATCCTTGGAGGCCATCCTTTAGTGGTCATAGGAAGCTCCCCCATAATTGCTTCAGACTGAAGAGATGGGGTTAAATCTATGTGTGGGGCCTTTCCCCAACCTGACATTCTTTTGTAGACTGTACTTCCCAGGGCTGGTGGGAGCGAGCAGGACACCTACTTTCGGGGCTGTGCGCCTGCCTTCAGGGTGGGCATCCAGGGTGGGCGCCCCCAAAATGCTGCATCCTGGGTGCCTTGCCAGCAACCCTGCACCTGGTCCTGGCAGTGCCAGCAGCTCTCATCTTCTCCTTCAAGTATGGGAATGAGGATAAATGATTGAGCTGGCTGGAAGCCAGCAAGTCCCTCAGCTGGTGCTAGTGGACAATGGGGGAGATGGTGAGGAGGTGGTGTTAGGGGAAATGTTGAGGAACTGTGGAGTCCAGGAGAAGAGGAAAATAAGATCCCTGAAGAGAGAAGAGGTCCTGTCAAAGAAAGTGATAGGCCCCATGACAAGCTACTCTGGTACAGCTTTCCCTGAGAGCGCTGGATGGCCCGAGGCCTGAGCCCTGAGGGTGCCTGGCCCTGTTCCTGCCTCCTGCCACCCCTGCTGGAACAGGGCTGATTTCTGGCTGGCAGGTGTCAGCAGTGGGCAGGTGCAGGCAGGCCCTTTTCTGTTGACCATCCGGCACTTCAGAGTTGGTCCCAACAGGGAAATGTTAGACTCCAAAAGAGAACAAATCACAAAACTCCCAACCTTTACTCTTAAATAAGCATGACTTTGAAGTCAGCAGTTCTCAAACGTGTTGGCCTCAGGCCCTTCTTACACTCTTAAAATTATTGAGGGTTCCAAAGAGCTTCTTTCTCATGTGGGTTGTATTGGTCAATATTTGCCATTTAGAAATTGCAACCAACGAATGTTCATTTAATTGACTTAAATGGCAACAGAAAGCCCATTACATGTCTCTAGGAGAAGAGTTGTGTATGCCAAAACAACAACAACAAAAAAAACTTAGTGAGAAGAGTGGCATTGCTTTACGTTTTTTTGCAAATCTCTTTAATGGCTGGCTTCATAGAAGACAGCTGGCTTCTCAGACCTGCTTCTGTGCCCCACTGGTTGTGTAGCCTCTGGAATGCTCCACTGTGTGCTCACGAGGACAAGAGTGAACAGGGCACTATCCAGGGATGATTGGAAAATAGTTTTGATCTCACAGGCCCCCTGAAAAGGTGTCAGGAGTTTCCTGGGTCCTCAGATCATGTTTGGATCTGAGGTCATAATGCATTTGTAGTTAATCCTTTCACATGGCTCTGGATAAAGTCAGGAAGGTGTGTGAGCCAGCAGCATGCTACTCAGACTTCCTAAAAAGGAAGTGAACAGCTGCCAAAGGTGGTATGGGACAACGGCAGTGCAGGGACATACAGTGGGACTTGAGATGCTCAGTTCACCGGCTCACTGTTGGCCAAGTCGCGTGGCAAGAGCGCCAGGCACATTCACCGAAGGAATTTCAAATGGAAAAGCCACTTTCCCGGACTCTGTCCAAATGGACCAGCTGGGATTGCCCAGCGGAGTCTCTTTTAAGTCAGAATAGAGACTGCTTCGCACGAGCATGAAGAGGACCCACCTCTTCACAAACCTCCTGACGTTTGCTTCTTTGATTTTGTCCCTAATTAAGCAACTTGCTGCTGAGATGTGGGGTTCCCCACCCTGGGCTCTGAGTGGTGACCAAGGAGCCCACCCGTCAAGGGCCCCTGCCTCCTCCCAGCCCTTTGGGCACTAGGCTTGCAAGGATCTCCCCCCAGCAACACCTCACCAGACTTCTCAGGGCTGCTGCAAAGGCTGCCCCTCTTTGCTCCGACAACTGGGATGAGCCGATGTGAATGAGCAGCAAGCCTCTTTTAAAACACTAAGCAGATATCCTTGGGCAGAATCGCAAGGCTTGAACACTTGGCTCTCAAAAGGTTCCTTCCTGTCTGGATGTCATCAAATACCCACCCGCTGCCAGCAGCTCCAATCTCCACGAGCCCTACACGGTTCCCCTCGACCTCCCTGTGGTTGGAGCCTCCTCTCAGACCCTTGTCCCTTGGAGCCCCAGCCTGACTCATGACTGGGTGTCCCATCCTTGGGGTACTAACAACCCAGCTGACCTCCATCCAAGATTCTCAGCCTCTTGTGCTTTTAGGGGAATTAAATGGGATGATATATGTGAAAATACTTTAGAGCCTATAAAATTAAGTTCCACCTATTCTTTCTTGTTTCAGTAAGATGAGAAAACTTAAAAGTTTAAATAGTGGGGATTCCAGAAATCTGAGGTAGCAATTATCTTACGATATATATTTACATTTGTCATGCTTACTGATAAATAGAGTTAGTGCTTCGGTGTCTGTGGGCATCTGTGCATCAGTTTGTTACATGATATACCTTCTCAGAAGGTGGAGCCGGTGGGCAGGGGTCCTTGGCCTTGTCTGAACAGACTCTCCCAAGAAGCCAGAGAGGACAAGGTGCCAGACCACACCTGGGCTTTTCTTCCCTGACATGAAGCCAGGTAGGAGGGCTGCCCAGAGGTCAGGCCACCCATGTCCCCTGCCCCCAGTGACACGTGTTGAAAACCAAGGGTGCTTGTCTGTGAACTTCCTTGGTTCAGACTATTTTCTCTTTTCCCTATTGCTTAAAGGATGAAGAATTAAAAGAGGTGTTTGCTTACTCTTGCCTCCTTGAGACAAAAGTTTCAGCCCAACTAATGTGATTACTGGATAAGAACAAGTGTGTTTGGAGATGCAGCTGATCTCTCTCAGACTAATGTTTCCTGACGGTGTTTTTACTTCCATCCCCTGACAGGTCTGTCTTCCAACGTTGTCCCCATGTACTTGGGGGAGCTGGCTCCTAAAAATCTGAGGGGGGCCCTCGGGGTGGTACCTCAGGTCTTCATCACTGTCGGCATCCTTGTGGCCCAGATCTTTGGTCTTCGGAACCTCCTTGCAAACAAAGAAGGTAAGCTCAGGATCGCCTGCAGACCCCACGCTTCCCTCCTCGAGAGCCCAAGTCCAGCATATAGTAGGTGCTCAGTAACAGGCAAAGGCAGTGATACTTGCAGGGTGCCTGGGTGGCTCAGTGGGTTGGGTGTCTGCCTTCAGCTCGGGTCATGATCCCAGGTCATGATCCCAGCCCTGCATGGGGCTCCCTGCTCAGCGAGGAGTCTGCTTCTCTCTCTCCCTCTGCCTGCTGCTCTCCTACTTGTGCTCTCTCTCTTTCTCTCTCTCTCTTTCTGTGTCAAATAAATAAATAAAATCCTTAAAAAAAATAGTCACGCCAACCAAAATGTATAACATGCTTATTGGGGGCCAGGCACTATGTCTTTATCTTAATTCCATTCAATCCTCCAAACAACTCTATAAGGCAGATACTTATTATGCCCATTTTACAGATGTGGAACCTGAAGCATAGAGAGATTGGATAACATGTCCGAAGTCTCATTAGGATGCACTTCAGGTGGCTTGGGCCTAGGTCCATGTTAAACACTGATCCCCCTTTCAATGCCCCTCATAAGGAGCAGGGACCAGAGGTCACAGGGCTAACTTCCTGTCTCCCAGTGATGGCACGTAAATGATCAGCAGGACGCAGGGCAATGTGCAGAGCCCTGGTGTCCCATAAAGTGTTTGCCAGTGTACAGCAGGGAGCCCGGACTGGGGCGGGGGGGAGAGGAGGACAGGCATTCCTGACACAGGCATGGGGGCAGAAGTGCAGAAAGTCTCTGTGTGTTCAGGGCACTACAACTGTTGTGTGGACTGCATTTGTCCCTCCATCCTTTTTTGAGGCTATTCCCCTCTTGGGGCCCTTCCTCTGGACAGAGCTTTGGCCTTATTCGTCATTGAATCTCCAGCACAATTCCTGGCACGTAACAGATGCTCAAGAACAAGGAAGGAGGGAAGGAAGCCCAGATGAGAGTAGCAGTGCAGGAGGCAGGCAGTCACGGTGCAGTGGTTGTGAAGAGGTCTGACAATCTTCTTGAAAAGATTGCAACAGGGTGTCTGGATTTGGCAGTTTGGGGTCTCCAAGAGGAGTTTCCATGGAGGGGGTGGGGTGGGGGCCAGAGTCAGATGGCAGTGGCCCAAATCGGAGATGAGTCCATACGTGTGGTGGGCTATACAGGGCGACTGAGTCAGAGTCTGGGATTAGCGGAGCCCTGGATTCAGGACAAGGGAAGGGAGGAGGTCGGGAAAATGATGAGCCACCCAGCGGAGCAGTGGGCAGGGCAGAAGCTGAACCTACTGCATGGGACTCATTTTCTTAGGGGGAAGGTTCAGGGGTTGAAACGGGACTTGAAAAAGATGATGTTGGGGTGCCTGGGTGGCTCAGCCAGTTGAGCGTCTGCCTTCAGCACAGGTCATGATCTTGGGGTGTGGGATCGAGCCCCACGTTGGTCTCCCTAATCAGCGGGGAGTCTGCTTTGCCCTCTCCCTCTGCCCCTTCCCCTGCTGGCTCTCTCTGCTCTCACTCTCTCAAAGAAATAAAATCTTTAAAAAAGAGATAGAGAAAAAGATGACGTCTAAATGCGGGTGTTCTTTGTTTACTCCTCTTCCATTTCAGGAGTGAGACTCGCTGGTTGTCACAAGGCCGTCATCTAAGTCTGAGCCTCAGTCTGTATAACAGGTGGTGAAGAGTCCCCAGGGCTCAGCATGCCTGGGTCCAGCTCTGAGCTTTGCCCCTGATCTTGGGCACAGGGCCTGTGGCCCCTGTGCCTGCGTTTGCAGGCATAGGGTGGGGTTGGTCCTGGCACCTGCCTCACTACGTGGCTGTGATGGGGAAGTGAATTAACACACGGAGAGCCATTAGGACAGTGCCTAGCACGCAGATGTCCACCATCGTCACTGACTGCAAGCCCTAGGAGAAAAGAGGGAGAGTCAAGGTGTTAAGAGCTCCTAGAAGGGGCCTGAGTGACTCATTCACTCATTGGACCAGTTTTATTGTGCAAAATAACACAAGAAAGGAGAAGCACATAAGACATAAATGGACATATCTTCGCTCTGCCAGAGATCAAACACCGGTGCTCAGTCTGGACACAGATCTGGAACTAGAACCAGGCCAGTCCCCTAGAAGCTTGCTTGCTTGCTTGCTTGTTTTTTTAAAAATATTTTATTTATTTATTTGACAAAGAGTTAGTGAGAGATTGAACACAAGCAAGGGGAAGGGCAGAGGCAGAGGGAGAGGCAGGCTCCCCCTGAGCAAGGAGCCCCAACATGGGGCTCGATCCCAGGACCCTAAAATCAGGACCAAAGGCAGACACTTCACCGACTTGGCCTCCCAAACACCTCGCCCCACTGGAAGCTTTCTGCATGCCCCTCAACCATGGCCTTCCCACCCCCACAGGGAGCCAACTGTGCTGATGTTTACCATCTCATCCTTGCATCTCCCTATAGTTTTTTGTCACCTTTTGCAAAGATCAAGCTAATTTTCTGTTCCTGGACTTCATCCAGTTTTGGACCATTGTGTGGACCACTGCCGCCACCACCAAGTTTGGCTCCTGTGGGGGTTTTCAGCACAGTGTAGAGTTCTGTTCTGTGAATACACCGTGCTTCGTGCATCCATTCTACCATCACGGACATTTGCATTGTTTGTGGTTTTCATTTCGATGGTCAGTGCTGCTCGGGCCATTCTAGTTCAGGTGTCCTGGTGACCCCAACAGAGTCCTGAGTGGCATGCTGCATCAGAGCATGGGAGGGTGTCCAGTGTCACCAGCTCTGTGTCCAACCCTTAAGGAAACCAGTCCAGGATAGACTGGGATAGAGTGGCACCTGGGAGAGCAGGTGCTGGGGGCGCAGAGGGCAGGTGACCTGGCTGGGACCGGCTCTCACGTGGACACCGGCACCCCTGCAGGCTGGCCGATCCTCCTTGGGCTGACTGGCATCCCAGCGGCTCTGCAGCTCCTCTTCTTGCCCTTCTTCCCTGAGAGCCCCCGGTACCTGCTGATCCAGAAGAAGGATGAAGAAGCTGCCAGAAATGGTGAGGCTTTACTGTGTGGGGCAGAGTGGGCAGGGGAGAGAGGCTGCAGCATCTTGGCCCTGGGAAGTTGGGGCACCCTGAGCCGATGCCCTGCTCCCTGCCATTAGCGCTGAAGAGGCTGCGAGGCTGGGACAACGTGGAGTGGGAGATGGAGGAGATCCAGCAGGAGGACGAGGCGGAGAAGGCGGCAGGCTTCATCTCCGTGCTGAAGCTGTTCAGCATGAGGTCCCTGCGGTGGCAGGTCATCTCCATCATCATCCTCATGGGTGGCCAGCAGCTGTCGGGAGTGAACGCGGTATGGGGGCTGGGCTGGGGGACTGTGGGGCTGTGGGGCCAGGGGGCGGTGTCATCAGGGGGGTGGCGGCATCACAGGCGTTGCCCTGAGGGCCCCACCAGCCTCTGGGTACCTTCCAGATCTACTACTATGCAGACCAGATCTACCTGAGTGCCGGGGTGAACAATCATGATGTCCAGTATGTGACAGTGGGCACCGGGGCTGTCAACGTGCTGATGACCATCTGTGCCGTGAGTCTGCGACAGCCACCACGGATGGAGGACATCTTGGGGGGGAGGGTCCTAGCCAAGGAAAGAGCCGGATCCGAGGTGCCTCTTGGTCTCCTCATCTGCAGCCTCTGGCCCTTGTCAGATGACAGCCTGTCTCTTAGGAGAGGCAGCCTGTGCAACCCCCCCAAGGTGGGGAACCCTGCTCCAGAGTCTGGAAGCTTCCACTGCGTGAAGTGGCTCTTCCCCAATGTCTGGCATTCGGGGTTGCTACCTGTGCCAGGAACGCGTGGGACCCCTGGACTGGCCAGCGTGGGGGCCTGCTGGGGGGCATGCACATGGGCAAGTGGGCACACGGTCTGCCCGCGTCTCCTCACAGCTGCCCCTCCAGAAGGGGTGTGTGGGACGAGCGGGGGCTTCCCAGGAAGGCAGCTCCAGGCAGAGGTGCGGCCTCCTGTCCCGCAGGGCTCTGAGCCTCTCTGCTCATCCTGCGCCCCCTCCCTTGCAGGCGTTCGTGGTGGAGCTCCTGGGACGCAGGTTCCTGCTCCTTCTGGGCTTCTCTGTCTGCTTCACGGCCTGCTGCGTGCTGACGGCCGCTCTGGCCCTGCAGGTGAGGCAGCTGGGGCTCGGGTGGAGGCAGGAGTCTTCTGTCCACCCCCTGAGCCCGCGCTTGCAGTATGAGGGGGGAGACCAAAGTGGTCTTTTAGCAGCTACAATGAATCAGATGCCTGGGGACCATCTGCAGGCCCCCGGGGCCCCCACCCCAAAGCAGCCCACTGCCACTGATGGCCGATTTTCTGGAGGCCTCTGGGGGGTGCTGCCTGTTGGAGGAGCCAGGTGCCCTCCTCCCCCAGCCCTTGCAGAGCGGCTGGCCCTCTGAGGACCCAAATCCCCGACGTTCCCCATCCCTGGTTGCCTGCTTTGCAGGTGTGATCCAACTCTGTTCTCTCCCCACAGGACACAATATCCTGGATGCCTTATGTCAGCATTGCCTGTGTCATCTGCTACGTCGTAGGACACGCCCTTGGGCCCAGTATGTACCCCAGAGCCGGCTCTATGCTTTCTGCATCTCTTCCCCTGCACCATCAGCCCTACAAACCTCTGTTACCTGGAAGAGGCTCCTTGGAGACCGGATACAGCCCCCAAAAGGCTTCTCCCCCTGCCTTCTTATTGCAAAGGGGTTTGGACAGAGCATAATTAGAGTTAAAGTGGTAAAGCAGCCTGGACTGTGTGTGTTGAAATGCGCCATATGATTGGCGTAGAGACCCTTGAGGGTGGTCATGGGCCCCTTTTAGGGACGTCACAGAGTGTCACCTGTGGTGCCAAATTCTTGCTGTTGGTCTTCTTACCCTGCTTCTCCACAAGCCCTGGGGTACTGGAGACATACTGGCCCTTGGGCCCGTTGCCTTGGGTGCCCTGACCAGTAGGGGCTCCAAGACCCCGTGTGGTCTTGCTCTGCTTTCAGAGGAGGCAGCTCTTCCTCTTCTCTCACTCTGCCTCCCAAGGTCCCATCCCCGCGCTGCTCATCACGGAGATCTTCCTGCAGTCCTCCCGGCCGTCGGCCTTCATGGTGGGTGGCAGTGTCCACTGGCTTTCCAACTTCACCGTGGGCTTGATCTTCCCGTTCATTCAGGTGAGTGGGACCCGGGGGACCCAGAAGCACGAATCCCCAAGGGGGAAAGGGAGAACCTTTTCGAGAAAGTGAACCCTGGTCCCCATCCCTCAGGTGGGCCTTGGAGCTTACAGCTTCATCATTTTTGCTGTGATATGTCTCCTCACCACCATCTACATCTTCCTGGTTGTCCCCGAGACCAAGGCCAAGACATTCATGGAGATCAATCAGATTTTCACCAAGATGAATAAGGTGTCAGAGGTGCACCCAGAAAAGGAGGAACTAAAGGACTTCCCACTCTCTACTTTGGGGCAGTAACTCCGGAAGAGGAGCCTGCCAAGTGGGTCTGTGTGGAGCTTCCCTCTGGGCTTTTATTCCTGACCAGTAGTGTCTGCGAGCATCCAGAATGAGGACCAGCCCAGGGTGGAATGCAGGCCCCACTGGGACTGTCCAAAAGGCTTCTGTGGTGTCTCTCTCCAGACTGACCCACCATTCCCGATTCACCGTGAGCAGGTGCGTCTAGCTGTGCTGGGCTAGCCCTGGGGTAGTAGCTCCCGATAACACCTGCTCTTACAACGAAAATCATCACTACAGTGATGGGATGGAAGGAACCGCCTCTGGCCAGAGAAAGGAACTCTTCTGCAATCCCATGGGTCTTCTCAGGGCCAGAGGCCTGTATTCAAAGGGATCCTTCCTCTTGCCAGGTCCATCTTCAGAAATACCAGTCCTACAAAGTGTGATGTCTAAGAAACTGGGGCAGGTCCCTGTGGAGACTTTAATTGAGTCAGAGATGATTAATCCTGAATTATATTGCTGATGGACAATGGCATTGCCTCTGTATGCTCAATAAAACACGTATGATCACTTCTCACCAATACACACTTCTTTCCTAAAAGCAGGTAGAAGGCATGGGGTTGGGTGCTCCCTGTTCCTTCAAGCAGATTAAATGTGCTGCGGCACCAGCCCCTCGAGGATGTAAGTTTGGCCAGTTTTGCTTGTCCCGGAATCCCTCTGCCTAGAACAGAGCCTGGGGTGGAGGAGCACTCAGACAGTATTTGGAGGAAGAAGGGGAGAAGCAAGAGATGAGGTGGTTGCAAAGTTGTGGTTTTTAAAAATTTAAGATTGGGGCTCCTCTGCATGTCTTCAGGTGCATAGCAAACACCAAGGGGCCCTGGAAGTGAGGGGTGAGGAGAAGGAGGAATGCCCCTGCCCCCACACATGAGGCAGAGCTAGAGACTCTTCTTAGAGATGTAGGGGCTCAAGGGAGGTGGAGAACAGAATGGAGACCTGCTCCCAGGCATGAGGGAAGCAGAGCCGGGGCCACGTGGATCAGAGGTGGAATTAGGAGCAGCTTTCTTAGGGGTGGGATGGGGATTCCACAGGTGATGAATTAAATAACTTGTAAGAGTAGCGAGAGTCCAGAAGTGAATAGTACCCCGCTGTGGTTGGACCACCCTTGACTTCCTGCTGCAGGGACACACCATGTGCAAGGGGGCACAAGAAACAGCCACACATGCGGGAGCTTTTAGCACGGAGGAGCGGTCCCTCCGGGATTCCAGAATCCAGGAGACTGGAGCTTAAGTCTTTGGTCCTGCCTCTCAGTTATGGTGCAACAGGGGCTCCTTGCTCGGCTTTTCTGTATGTCAGTTTCCTCCTCTGTTAAACAGAGCTAATATCAGATGTCTCACATGGTTACGAGGATGAAAGAATATGTTTATGGTGTTTAGATCAGCAGCTGGCATGCATTATGTATTTAGTTATTTTTAAGAGCTTGAAAATGAGCATTGATCTTGAGGACAAATAAACCCACAGGTAAATATGCAGTGAGAGACCACTATGCATGTATAACTGGGATTAAGCAATTAAGCAAAAGAATGACATATGGTGAGAGCCATCTCACTGGTGCAAATAAGCCAAGATAGGGAGCCTAGGACGATCCATGTGGCCCTAGATGAATGTTGGAGATACTAGTATGAGCTCACATTCAGTTTAATATAAACACAGATTGCTACATATAGAAACACTGGGGCGCCTGGGTGGCTCAGTCAGTTAAGCATCTGATTCTTGATTTAAGCTCAGGTCATGATCTCAGGGTCGAGATCAGGCCCTAAGTCCTGGAGCCTGCTTAAGATTTTCTCCCTCTCCTCCCCAACCCCTCTCTTAAAAAGAAAGAGAAAGAGAAAGAGAAAAAGAAAGAAAGAAAGAAAGAAAGAAAGAAAGAAAGAAAGAAAGAAAAAATAAAGAACGAAAGAAAAAGAAAGAAAAAGCCACTTACAGATATGTTTAATGGGTCAGAAAACACAAGAGAGAGGATTGGGCTTGCACAAGGAAGGTGTAGAACCAGGGAAGACCACAGGATCGCTCCAGTGCAGAAGATGCAGTAGGAAAGTGGAGGATGGGTGTTCCAGGTGAGAGCCGCATGGCACTGTGGAGGTGTTCAGGGGACGTACGGGTCTATCTGAAATGAAGCCAGAAAGGTGTGGGTCCTTGGGAGCCAAAGTGAGTCTGGGGCCCTCCACACAACCTGGGTGTTGGGTGATCACTGGGTCTGAGGGAGGGCTGTGGCAGTAATAAAAAGGTGGGGGGGGGCAGTGGGTAAGAGATAGGGGGGCCCTCCAGAGCCAGCAGTGGTTGGGTTGAGACATGAGAGAATTCAGAGAGAGACCTGTAGGATTTAGGGACCACTCAGCCCTCACAGGTGAGGCACCTGGTGCCCTGCCCGGTTTCTGACATGCCAGTGGTGAAAGGTGTTGGGAACAGACTGGCAAGTTTGGGGAAAAGATAGTAACATTTTTGGACATGTTGTGATGGAGAAGCTCATAACATATGGAAGAAATGTCCAGAAGGACATCAGACATGGCTCTGGGGCTCAGAAGACAGATACCACATTCACATAACGTCTATTACAGTATAATGGTGAAACTATTGTGTTTTATTGTTGATTTCTTACTGTACCTAATTTATAAATTAAACTTGATCACAGGTATGTATAGGAGAAAGCAGTGTACCCAGGGTCCGGTGCTATCCACAGTTTCATGGAGGGTCTGGGAGTGGATCCCCCATGGATAATGGGGGGCTACTGTATTTCTTGCTTCCTCCTTTTACGATTCCTGTTTGAGTGTGTGCTTTATCACATGACATGTCCATGTACATAACTTATAAAAAATAAATACACATACACTGGAAGTTTGTGTTCAAAACTTTATTACTGATGGAATAGTACTACAGAAAAGGTTTGGAGACCACTAGGGGCTGAGGTGGCAACAAAGATAAGTGAAAATGGAGGAGAAAAATAGTTTGGGAGAATTGCAAAGTGTCAGGAGGTTGGAGGTTCTTTGGATGCTGACCAAGGTCAGTCAAGGTCAGGGCAATTAGCAAGTGAGAGAGGAGGAGGAGGAGAGGGGGGCTACAGACCCTGTTTACTCGCTGCAATGTGCACAGTGCCAAGTGCAGGGGCTGGCACATGGCGGGGGCTCACTGAATGTTTTCTGAGTGGCTGAGTATTGCTGGGAGCAGTTCAGGTGATAAAGGCAGAACAGAGCGAGGCTGAGGTGACGCTGCAAAGAGTATACCTGAGAGAGGTCACCAGCCCCAAGGCAACGAGCACATTCATCACCCCATCAGGCGGGTGGCAGGTGGCTTTCACCAGTGGGTTCCATGCTTCTGGATTTCATAGATCAAAATGCAGTGGACTAGGGACACCTGGCTGGCTCAGTTGGAGTATGTGACCCTTGATCCCCGGGTTGTCAGTTCGAGTCCCACGTTCGAGTCCCACTCGAGGGCATACAGATTACTTAGAAATAAAATCTTTGAAAATAAGACTCAGTGGACTGCATTGGACTGGACTCCCCCCACCCTTTTTTTTTTTTTTTTTGCAAGCAAAAACATGACAAAGAAGGAGAAGGAGAAACTCCAGACTACTACTATAATGAGAAAAAGACCATTTAAAAGAAAGCGCATTATTTCATGTAATTTACAGGAAAGACGTGATCACAAAATCAACTATCAACTGAGCAGAGGTTTCTTTGTAGAAGCCTCACTACACTGCCCTCTCCCCCCCCACCCCGGGAGGCAGGCTTCAGGACCAGGAGGGCAGTGATATTGGCCCTTTTTCTTATAAAAGGGCTTGTGGACTGTGTCTAAAGTCCCACTTTGGGGGCACCTGGGTGGCTCAGTGGATGAGCATCTGCCTTCGGCTCAGGTTGTGATCCTGGAGTCCTGGGATCGAGTCTCACATCCGGCTCCCCGCAGGGAGCCTGCTTCTCCTTCTGCCTATGTCTCTGCCTCTCTCTGTGTATGTCTCTCATAAATAAATAAATAAAATCTTAAAAAAGAAAAAAAGTCCTGCTTGGGCATGGGAGTGGGACAGGATCTTGCCATCTGAAATCTGCTCTCTCCAGGGCTGGTTCCTGGGTTCCTGGAGGAAGAATAAGGAGACAGGGAGCTGCCCTGGAAACACGTGAGATTCGGCTCTCTTACCCGCAAATGCTTCATCTTCGTCCTCTTCCTGCTGTTCCCCAGCCTGTTGACTGAGCAACACGGCAGTGACGCATGTGGGGCATATTCTGTCTGCAAAGAGTCTACAGTCTAGCCAGTGATCTGAAAACCGCATTGCCCTGGAGTGGCAATAAGAGAGGACAGAATGGGAGACCTGTGTGTCTCGTTCCGAGCCTGCTCTCAGCACTGACTTAATCATCTGAGCAGGGAGCTTGGCCCTCGCTGGCATCTCACAGATGTTGAATGAATGAATGTGAACTGGAACGGTCTTTGAAGAAAAGATCAACAGTGGGCCGAGCCTTCAAGAATGGGCGAGATTGGGATCCCTGGGTGGCGCAACGGTTTGGCGCCTGCCTTTGGCCCAGGGCGTGATCCTGGAGACCTGGGATCAAATCCCACATCGGGCTCCCGGTGCATGGAGCCTGCTTCTCTCTCTGCCTGTGTCTCTGCGCCTCTCTCTCTCTGTGACTATCATAAATAAATAAAAATTAAAAAAAAAAAAAAAAGAATGGGCGAGATCTGGGGTATCCCTGGGTGGCTCAGCAGTTTGGCGCCTGCCTTTGGCCCAGGGCGCGATCCTGAAGTCCCAGGATCGAGTTCCGCATCGGGCTCCCTGCATGGAGCCTGCTTCTCCCTCTCCCTGTGTCTCTGCCTCTCTCTCTCTCTCTCTCTCTCTCTCTCTCTTTCTCTGTCTTATTGTGAATAAATAAATAAAATCTTAAAAAAAAAAAAAAAAGAATGGGCGAGATCTGTACAGGTGCGGTGGAAAGGTGTTTGCACCTAGTGGAAGAGGGAGCAGCATGATGATGAACGTTGTCAATCAAGGATATTCATTCAATAAATATTTGTTGAGCACCTACTATGTGTCAGGCATTGGCTATAACGGATCTAGTGGCCAAAAATACAAGTAAATAAGCACTTAAGGTTATCGCAGAGAATACTCAAGATAGTGTTCAGAGCGTGCCAGGTGATGGGCGGGGCTTACTTTTGGAAGGGTGGTCCCAGAGAAGATGTTCCCGGGAGGCAACATTTGTCCTGCGATCGGATCGGGAGAAGGAATGTTTTAAGCGGGAGGAGCAGCGGGAAGGAGCTTGGTTTTGCCATCAGCTGGACTTTGCTGTGTGATCTCGCTAAGGAAATGTCCAGGGCTCAGGGCCCGTTCTTAGGCAGCTGAGAGAGCAGGGACCAAAGATACATGCCTTCCTAATGGATCAGGACTCCAGGCCTTGGGAGGAGCAGGGGCTGCAGCAGAGAAAACATAGCCTGGTCCTTTAGAGAATACCTAAATTGTCATGAGCAGAGCATTAGGGGAAATAGGGACTCAGGATCCCCTCTACCCTGTGACATGTCCTCGGTACACCATGACCTACGCACACTCCTGTGTTCTGCTTGGGTCATTTCATATAACGTCCACAGTATGCGTCCACGTTCCTATGCTCATAATTCTGTTTTGAAATGGCAGCCTGGCCTTCCAGTCAGGTGATGCTGTCATAAGCTATTCAGTCACTCTCTTTTTTTCAAAGGTTTTATTTTTAAGTGATCTCTACACCCATTGTGGAGCTTGAACTCACCACCCCGAGATCAAGACTTGTGCACTCTACACATTGAGCCAGCCAGGCAACCCCCGCTTTTTTTATTTAGCTGATAGAGTGAATCTGAAATGAACCTTTGTTCAAAATTCTAATGGCTTATTTAATACTACTAAGCGTAATTAGAAATAAATAGGCTGTATTTTTTTTTAATTTACTTTGCTCTTTCCTCTAAATGGACAATTAGTCCAGGTTCGTAAGAGGAGGCGCAGACGGAGAAATAACACAGGAGAAGCATAACACATCCAGGCGATCAGGCCCGACCTGGTTTCCAAGACTCCTCATTTCTAGGGACGATGGCACATGGTGTTTTCCCCTTCTTGGCGCACCTGCGGAGCTTCTGGTTTGGCGCTTGGCAGAGGCACAGACAAAATTCACGCAGCGTGTGAGTCTTATCTTATCAGTCAACATGTCCAAGGAAAATGTACTCCCTCAGCAGCGTCCAGAGGCCAGAGGGTTATAAAGCCATGCAGGCCCCGGGGGAGAAACGGGTGGTGCTACAAGCTGTCAGGGCGAAGCAGGACCCAGGTGCCGCTTCGGAAGCAGGGTGCACTGTTTTTCACCCAAACAGGGTTGAAGAAAAAAGGAGACAGGGACTCCTCCACCCACTCCACCCAAGGAGGGGTAAGTGCTGAGACTACTGTCACCATCCCTGTCCTATGGGAAGAGGGAACCTGTGGGGGAAGAGGAAGGCTCCAGAAATGCTTCCAGCAAGGAGAGGACAGCCCTGCTCCTGCCTTGCCTGGGGAGTTGCCAGCTCTGAGAGAGCGGGGTTGGGGGTGGTGAGCAAGTAGCTTCCCCTAACATCTCAGCTCAGATGCAGCACAGGGAGCTGAGTCAGAGCTAGTGAATTGTGGGAGGCTGGAGCACTTCAGAGATGCCACCTGCCCTCTAGCCTCTACCCGGTCCTGTTCTCCCCCCAAACCCAAACCCCGGCCCCTAAAGGTGCCTCATCCTGCTCTTGTCTGCCAGGCTGACTCCTAGGGGTGCCAGGCCAGGCAGCTGATGGGGATGGTGGGTCTCAGGCGAGCAGCAAGGCAAGCAAAGTTTTGGGGGGATGGTCCAGCTACCTTTTTTTTTTTTTTAAGATTTGTATTTATTTATTTATTTATTTATTTATTTATTTATTTATGAGAGAGAGAGAGAGAGAGAGAGGCAGAGACACAGGCAGAGGGAGAAGCAGGCTCCATGCAGGGAGTCCTATGTGGGACTCGATCTCGGGTTTCCAGGATCACGCCCTGAGCTGAAGGCAGGCGCTAAACCGCCGAGCCACCCAGGGATCCCTCCAGCTGCCGTTTTAGAGCCCTGGGCTGCAGCCACAGAGCCTGCCCCAATTCAGCCACCCCTGAGCTGTCCTGGGTGCTGTAGCAAGCAGCGAAGTGTGATTGTCTTTCCTGAGGGCCTGTCCTGCAGTAAAAGACAAGTCATGTATGTTCTCAGGGCATCGGTTTGTTGCTCCCTCCTTCTGGAACTTTCTTTCTGCAGAAGCTCACAGGCTGCCTCATCTCATCCATTCAGATCTCAGCCCAAAGGCTCCTCCTCAGAGGCACATTCCCCATCCACCCTACCGAACCCAGCCCGTCAGCCCCCATTGGCTTCCAACCCATCACTCCGTCTTACTGTCCTCACATTATTGTTATTTGGATTTCGCATATGTGTACAATTTTGAGGGTGGCTCCCTCATGCTCCATGAGGGCAGCATGCTGGTGGACCTTTGTCCTTGAAGCTGCCCCCACTTGGTCCAGGGCCAGGCACAGAGGACATGCATAGACAGGTCTTCCAGGAGGGAATGAGTGTTTGGGTGGCCATCCTTGCCCCTAGCCATCCGCCACCTCCAGCTGGACTCAGCATGGGTTCCCTGCTCCCCATTTCCGGGGGCCGAGGGTGACCCCCCAGAGCTCCTGACCATAGCCCCATCTCCCACCAAGACTCCAGCCCACGCTGCTGTTGGTGAGCCTGAGTGCAGCCTTTGGCTTGACCTTCTAGTATAGTTACAACATCGCTGTGGTTAACAGGCCCAACGAGCTGGGCACAGGGCAGGTGGGAGGCTGCCACCATCGTCCTTCCCCTTGTACTCCGCCTGGATGCCCACCTCTGTCTGGAGACCAGGGAATGATTTTAGTCATTTCCCCATCCTTTCCAGGCATATTGGGACAGAGGGGTGGGGTAGAAGTACACCTGAGTTCCCTGCCTGTGGCTTTGAGCCTCAGTCCCACAGCCCTTCCCCTGGGAAGACCACTTGCAGGTGGCAGAGAGACTGGGGTCAAGGAGGTTCAGGTTCCTCCCTGAACCATGGAGCATCTAGGGATCGGGACGGGGTGAAGGCAAGCAAAGGAAAAGGAGAAGGGGTCCTTGTTAGGTGGAGAAGATCCTGAGGGCAAAGTGTCCCCAAGGCCTCGTAAGGCATATGAGTCAAGAGAGAGGGACAGCCTCCTCTGATGAGTCAAGTTGAGGATGGAGAACTGACCATGGCTTTGACCTCATGGAGGGCATGAATGACCTTTACAAGAACAGCTGAGATGAGAGCTGGAGGCAAACATTTGACTGGAGTGGGTTCAAGGGCCAGTGGGTGGGATGGAGGAGAGACAGCAAAGACAGGCAGCTATTTGCAGGAGTTTTATTGCACAAGGGAACAAAAAATGAAACTCAGTGAAGGGAGATGAGGGAGTCATGTTAGGTTTTTATAGGGCAGGAGTCTAGTTTGTGTACTGAGAGGGAGTAGGCAATAAAAAAAGGAAGGAGCTATGATGCAGGACACACAGGGGACAACTGCAGGGAGAAAGCCCCATAAAGAGCAAGGACAGGACCCATGGTCTATTACCATTCATTTGGGTATGAGTTCTGTTGTACCTTTATGATGTCATTCGTTTATAATTATATTTTATTCACAACTGTTTTATAGGAGACACTGTACTAATTGCTCATGGTGTGTGTTAATATACTTACAATGATCTTTTTTCAGTCATGAATGTACCATCACCATATCATACTGCATGCTCACGAGTTTTCTATTAGACATATATTATCTATATAACCGATGAGGAAACTAAGGCTTATGGAGGTTAGGATCACTTGCCCAAGGTCACACAATCAGTAACTTTCTTTCTTTCTTTCTTTTCTTTCTTTCTTTCTTTCTTTCTTTCTTTCTTTCTTTCTTTCTTTCTTTCTTTTTTTTGAAGCACATTTCTTTTCTTTCTTTCTTTCTTTTTTTTTTTTTACAATTTTATTTATTTATTTAGAGAGAGAGCGAGAGAGAACAGCGGGGTAGGGATAGAAGAAGAGAGAGAATCCCAAGCAGACTCTCCAATGAATGTGGAGCCCAATGTGGGGCTCTACCTCACAACCCTGAGATCATGACCTGAGCCCAAACCAAAAGTGGGATGTTCAACAGACTGAGCCACCCAGATGCCCCTGGGTGACTTTTTAGCAACCTTTTGTGCAGTCTGGTTCCTCATCTCACTCCACACTACAGTAGGCTTTTTTATTCTCAGATGACAGCAGAGAATCCATTGTGTCCCAGGGGTACCGGCAGAAACACCCTTCAGTACAATGACAAGGGGCAGCTGAGAACATTACATCATCATCTCTCATGAGATGCCCAGTGTTCTTGGCTGCAGATAGAGAATGGTTTCCATGTCTTAAAGTCATTATAGGTTCCATTAGAAAACCTACTTGGAGAGACACAGAACACTCATGGACAAGATGCTCATGCTGCTCCTGTGGTCTTGCACTCTATCCTTGTTTCCTCTCAGTGGCTTACCGGAGTCGCTGATAGTTGGCCTGCTGTTTGACAGATGTTGCAGGTAAAGGAGATGTGTTGCCCTCACTTAAACCACATTGTCTCTAGATTGTGCATGTGGTGGGAATTGGTATGATCTTGAAAATCAAGAGGCTTGAAGTCCAGTTCCCACTTGGCCACAGACGCCATGCCCTGGAAATAAGCCCCTGAATTTCTCGGGACTTCTTCCCATGTCCATTGCACAGAACAACATTCCCTCCATCATCCACCCCATGGAGGTGGCACAGCCTTTGAAAGAAGATTGCTTGATGGCACTTAGCATATGCCTCACTGGGTTTAGTTACAGCCAGGTGACCCAGGGCTCCAGGTTATAACAGCTGCAGCCCCTCCCTGGGTGGCCTCGGCACCACTGTTGTTCTAAGGTTTGGGGTTCAGACTGAGTCACTGCACATGCTCCTGTCTCGTGCCTTGTGCAAGAAAGAAGAATATAGTTCTTTGTACTTTGCTTGGTTTACCCAGCAATCTTCATGCCCAAGCCTGGGTGCTGCAAGGACATGACTCTGCAGATAAGGAAGGATGCCGAGGTCAAGGTTCCCAGAAGGAAGGGTGTGAGCCGAGGTCTCAGGGAAGGCACCATGGCATTCCATTTGACCAGATCTCGCTCTTTGTTTTTGTTTTTTTAATATTTTATTTTTAAGTAATCTCTTAAAACCCAATGTGGGGCTCAAACCGATAACTTTTAAGATCAAGATCACATACTCTACTGACTGAGCTGGCCAGGCACCCCTAGATCTCACTCTTCAAAGTTCATTATTATACTTAGCACTTGATGTGCCAAGGTTGGCAGTTTGTAGGAGGTAGTGGAAAGCCCTCTAAAGAAAACTAACATTTAAAAAACCATATCCATTCAATTTTCACACATTAAAGAAAACATTGCTGGTGAAAATTACTTATTTATTAAAGCAGGACCACAGGACCTACTCCTCTAGGTACTTGATTAACAATCTGCCAGATGTTGTGCATTTGAATGAAGAAAACATTCAGCATATTGGAATGATTCACAACACAGGCTTCTTTGTAATTCAGACTGTGCTGTTCTCAGTTTCACCAACAGTGATTGGGCTGTTCTAGAAGCCCAGGCTTGGCCACCACTCTCTTGCCTGAACTCCACAGCCCCAGACCTTGGGACCTCGGTGATGGTCTCATCACTGCCTTCAGATGAGAACCCTGAGCCCAGGAGGTTCGGTGGAGCCAGCCTGTCCCAGTGGGATCTGGGCAGCCCTGAGCTAAGCTAAGGCTTTCCGGTCCTCGGGAGGCTGGAGGTGGGGCAGCCATGTGTGCGCTGTTTGTTCTCTTCGGGGCCCCAGGCCTGGCTGATCATCTGCTCTCAGAGTTCGGGCTCTGGTGGCAGTTCTCTCGGGGGGTGTGGCCACCCCAGGTGGCTGAGAAAACCTGTGTGCATACCTGGTGAGCCCTCACTGTTGCCTAGGAGGTGGTTTTCGTAGAACTCCTATGGCTACCTGTCAGGAGGGGTTTCTGGGTTTCTGTTTGGAGACACCCACACATGCACACACACCCATTCCTGGCAGCAGAGCTCCCCTCCCCCGGTACCCCGCTGCTGACTGTGTCAGTCAGGGGCCTGATGGTTCTCAAAGGTGGGCAGAGAGCGGGGACACCACAAAGGGTGATGGTGCAGAGTCTGCAGCCCCCCCACAGCTGGTGCTCTCTCTCCCTTCTCACCTCCTTTGGCAAGGCCCGCACCAAAGTGGGGGCAGGTAGGCAAAGGAGCCATTGTTGTAAGTCAGCATGGAGTGTTCTGGAAAGTAGTGGTGGATCCTGGGGGGTAGGTAAGGTACATCCAGGGCAGTTCTGTTTTTCTTTTCTTTTTTTTTTTTTTAAGATTTTATTTTATTTATTTATTCATGAGAGACACAAAGAGAGAGCAGAGACACAGGAGGAGGGAGGAGCAGGCTCCATGCAGGGAGCCTGATGTGGGACTCGATCCTGGAACTCTGGGATCACACCCTGAGCCAAAGGCAGACGGTCAACCGCTGAGCCACCCAGGCATCCCAGGGAAGTATCTTTAAAAACACACTTTTAGGGCACCTGGATGGCTCAGGAATTGAGAGTCTGCTTTAGGCTCAGGGTGTGATACCGGGGTCCAGGGATAGTCTCACACTGGGCTCCCCTCAGGGAACCTGCTTCTCCCTCTGCCTGTGTCTCTGCCTCTCTCTCTGTGTCTCTCATGAATAAATAAATAAAATCTTAAAAAAAAAAAAAACAACTTTTACCTGGAAACACAACTGATAAGGTTTTACAAGGTATCTTCCGAGGCGGATGTACCATTTACTCTGAGGAGGAAGGGCTTCAAGCAAAAGGAATACTGAATTTGAAGCCTCGATCAGCAGGGGAGCGAGGTTTCTCAACTCCAGTGAATTTTTTTCTATTTAGAAAAAAAGTGATAGAAGTAATCCATGCTTTAGAAAAATCAGAAAGCAAGTCAAAGCAAGAGTTGTCCTCAAGTCCTGCTCCCCAGGGACACACACCTGGTGTGTAGCCAGCGGCCCCAGCTCTGCAGTTAGGAAGGAGAGGGTACCCTCGCGACCCCCTGGTCTGAGGATCCTGCAAGACTTGCCTTATAAGTGCAGACCACAGGGCCTAGTCCCATCTCCGTGGGGGGGGGGGGGGGGGGGGGGGCTGCTCGAGCTGCCTGGCGGGGTGGCTGACTCAGGGAGTAGCAGATGGGACTGGATTACATCCCGGGCTCTGGGCTCTGAACCGCAGGAGGCTGGGACTGCTTCCCCCTCCGACTCCTGTCTTGCTGGAACCAGGCATCTCCTGCACACGCTCTTCCCATGCCCCTGGGAGAGGCGGCCTCCCAAGGACCTTAGGGCCACTCTGGGAACAATGGTGGACATCCTTAGCATCTCGAGACTCTCCCTAGCACAGATCTTCAGGCCACTGGCCATCTTGGGCAGGGCTACAGGTCCCGCAGCACGCCAAGGTCAAAGGCAATGTGGGTGGCCAAAGCCCTCAGCTCTGCCACATTACTGGACGACATGGTCAGGTGAGGCCGAAAGGTGACCTGTGGTTGGGCGATGAGCAGCTTGGGGGACGTGGGTGGGGAGGGCAGCTTTGGTGGGTGATGGGGACAGATGGTTCCCCGGTATGGAAGGGAGAGCCTCAGAGACAAGGGCGCACAGCTCGGGGATTCTGCTGTAGAGAAGATGTGGGGGGGGCCTGGAGGGAAAAGGGTTTCCCAGAGGGCACTATGCAGCGTGCTTGACTGCTAACAGAATGACCCGGGCAGGGCAGTGGGTGCAGGAGCCAGCAGTGGTGGAGGGGCCCTTGGACATTGTCTTCTGGTTGCTTCTATTGCCTCAGGAAAACAGAAGGCCAAGCCATCGCGGGTGGGGTGGAGGGACAACAAGCCTACAAGAGCATGGAAGGGGAGTGTTTGCGGGGCTCAGTCAGTTAAGTGGCTGCCTTTTGCTGGGGTTGTGATCCCGGGGTCCTGGGATTGAGCCCTGCTCCCTGCTCAGTGGAGAGCCTGCTTCTCCCTTTCCCTCTGCTCCTCTCCCTGCTTGTGCTGCTCTCTCTCTCTCAAATAAATAAAATCTTAAAAAAAAAAAAAAAAGGAACAGCGTGGGATTGTTTTTGTTTTGTTAATAAACATTTCCAAATTACCCAAATTCCATGGGGTAGATTCACCACCAGGGACCTTGAAGAGACTCAGAGCCCAGCAGGTGCTCAGTGAAAGGCCATTGGCAGTGAGGGTTCCCAAGTGCAACTGAACTTCAGCAGGAAACTGGGAAGAGGATGCCTGCCCTGGTGCCCAGGCTGTGCTGTCTGTCCATCCGTCCATCCGCCCACCCTCTGTGCCCTCACATGGCACTCAGCAGCAGCCTGTCCCCTTTGCTCCGGTGATAGGATCCCCTGCTCAGTGAGGCTGATGAATATGGTGACTACCACGTTCTCCATCCTGGCTAGCAGGGCTTCCCTGAGCCTTGGCAGCACCCCAGGCCCCGAACCTTCCAGAAGGGGCTCCCATAGGCCCAGCGCTGGGCACCCCCTCCCGTGGGGTGGAGTGGATGCTGTCTCTAGCCACAACAGTAGGAACAAGGCACGGCTTCCTCCCCTCCAGGGCTCAAGCTTTTAAATCACAGGCCTGTTAAGAAAAACGATGCTCTTCCTGCAAAGTGAATGAATAACCTGTCTTTTTAAAATTAGGATGATTTTCTCCAATTTTGAGTGTGGCGCCCCGCTGTGGCTGGTCCCAGGCAGCCCCATCTCTGCAAGGACTTGCCCCTGCTGTCCTCGCTCTCATGGGGGGTGACTTTGTGAGAGGAGGGAGTCAGGACACGGGGAGGCCCGCGGAGGGTGCCCCCAGCTCCCCGGGACCCCTAGCCCCTCAGCTCGGAGCGTTGGCTCCCTCCAGGCCGGCCCGGACGCTGGCACTCGGGGCCCCTCGCTGCTCCAGCTCCTCTCTCTGCCCTTCTTCCCCAAGAGCCCGCGTTTACCTTGGTTCACGAGGGTGAGGAAGAAACAGCTGGCGAGGGAGGGAAGATTCAGGCTCTGTGGGCTACCCGCCGCCTCCCGCGCCTGCAGGTGGCCCTGGGCGGTGCCCACCAGAGGCCGGGCCGCTGCCAAGACAGGAGATGCAGGCGCCAGTGGGACAGGATCATGGCGGGTTGGGGGGCTGGGGGTGCATCCCCGGCAGCTCAGGGCGTGGCCGGTGGAGAACACGGTCAAGGTCAGAGTCAGCCTCATGACTGATGGATGTTGAGGGCTGGGAGCTGGGAGCTGGACCCGGTGGGTGTGGTGGTGATGGGGGCACCATCACAGTGTCGGGGACCCTGTTGTGGTCAAGTAGCACAGCAGGACAACAGTGGGCTGTGGCCAGAGGTGGGCCGAGCTGGCAGGGAGCTCCCCCTGCCTCCCTGAGGCCAGTGAGCTGCCGTCAGCCTCAGGAAGGCCCAGGCCTCCTCTTGGTGCCCAACCTCTTCCCATTTTGGCCTCTGCAGCTCCTGGGACCAAGGTGGGACCTGGGCTGCAAGGGGCAGCTTGTGTGCCCAGCAGCAGGTGGGGGTGGGCAAGCGGCAAGGATGAGGCCTTCGGGGGCTGCTGGCCTGTCCATGAGCTTCTGGTCCCTCAGAACTTCTGGTCCCCCTGAAAGCCACTTCATTTCACCACACCCACCAAACATTTCCTGCGCCCCCCTGAGCGACAGGGTTCTATGCTCTAGTGCGGTGTCCTGGAAATACGAGCTTGCCGAGTGTGCTGTGCTGTCGCTGTCGGGGCTCTGGAGGGAGGAAGCCCGGAGGGAGGTTCTGTCTCCAGATCTGCCTCTCCCTACGTGCCTGCCTTGCTCTTCTCTTGCTACAGAACCTTTTTCTTTGCTGCCCATTCCCCGAGAGCCCCCCCAGTCTCCTGCCAACAGTCCTCTCCCCTCCGCTGCAGAAGGCCAGCCTAGGCTGGAATGGGCGGGGGGGTGGGGGGGTGGGGGTGGGGGTCAACCCCATGTCAGGCTCCCGGGGCGGGGGGGGGGGGGGGGGGGGGGGGCGGGGGCGCTGGTTGACACAGCTTGGGTCAGGAGCCCAGCTTGGCAGCCTCACTGTCTGCGAACATGATTCTTCTGCTGTAACTATCACGTGCAGCCGGAAGGGTGGAGATCTGAGAAAAAGCAGGAGGGAGGGAGTGGGGGGAAGGGGGCCGCTCCCAGAAACATCGCAGGTTGCTCGGCTAGCCCAGTTAGTGTTCAAGGAATGTGTCAGGAAGAGGGGGCATCAGGTTTCAGGGACTCATGGGATGTTAGGAGTGGGGGACAGCCTGGGCAAGAGCCACCGAAGCCACAACAGCACCTGTGGATTTCGGAAGTGCGGTGTGTGCCCATGTCCTGGGGGCAGGGCCAGAAGAGGCAGATCCAGGGGCTCAGAGGGGACACCGCTGGCACCTGGAAGCCCAGACAGAGCCAGGCCCGACCCCAGGCCTCTGGACTCCAGATCACAGCTCTTCTTGCCGGCCACCCACTGACTCCTTCCCATCCAAGGGGGCCCCTAGGCTTTCAGGACTGTTTGTTGTCAAGTCAGGAAGGGTAAGCCAGGGGCCTGGGCCCTTGGGCCACTCCTCACTGCCTCTGTGCCCTTCAAAGACATGATTTACGTGTCTGTGGGCATGGAGGCCGCTCACTCCTGGTATGCAACAGTGGGTGTTGGCAGGACCCACACAGTGGTGATCATCACCTCGGTGAGTGACGGGGAAGTGCCCTTCCCCTTGTAGGGGCGAGGCAGGCACACAGGAGCCCCAAGGGGCTGCTGAGAGGTGCAGTGGTACTGGTCCTGGGGTTACTAGAGGGGCGTAGACTCCTGGATGTCCACATACTGACGAACCACTCGTGTGACCTCCACCAGGCCACTTAGCTACCTTGGAATCAAGTTTCTTCCTTTGTAAAGTGGTCGTGGGGGTTGCACTACCCAGTGTGCTGATGTGGGAGTTATTGTTGCTGTAAAACTTATCTCAGAGTTTTATATTTAAGGTGTGAAGCACTCACACCTTGCTATATATGCCACGTTAAGAAAGTAAATCAACAGAGGAATGCTCGTTCACGAGATCAGGTGACCGTGACCCCAGAGTTCCTTTCTGTAGAACCTCTCCGGGGGTTTTACTATTGTTTTGGTTACTGTTTCTTGAGTTAGCTGTGAGGCTGAAGATATTTTAGAAAGTCACTTATTACTTGCTCATACTTTCCCCGGAGCTAGTTTATTTTTTTATTTTTTTAATTTTTTTATTTATTTATGATAGTCACACAGAGAGAGAGAGAGAGAGAGAGGCAGAAACATAGGCAGAGGGAGAAGCTGGCTCCATGCACTGGGAGCTCGATGTGGGATTCGATCCCGGGTCTCCAGGATTGCGCCCTGGGCCAAAAGCAGGTGCTAAACCGCTGCACCACCCAGGGATCCCCGCGGAGCCAGTTTAAACCCCAGCCAACTTCCAGGGGATTTAAGGAGGTGAGAGCAGGAGGGTGATGGGAAGGGTAAGCCCAAGCCCGGCCCCCACCCTTCCTGCGTGGAGTCCTGTCCACTGCCCTCCCCCTGACTCCCTCCTTCAGGTTACCTTCTTCTGGGCGGGCCTGGCCCCTCCTGGGAACCCTACCCTCTAGGACCCTCTGCCCACCATCCTGCCCAGGACCCACACCTACCTGGAGAAATAGCCCCGGGTGCTAGGCCCACACCGTGAGGTTGGTCTTCTTCCTCTAATTTTTTATATAAACCAGGGCTGCTTTTTTGCTCATGTTGGGCCCTCACTGAATGGAGCAATAATCCTTGTCCATAGGGCTGCTGGGAGGATTAGAAGTGACCACACAGGGCCTGGCACCAGGTCGGCCCTCCATGGGGCACTGCTGTTGATGCTGGTGGCAGGCATGGAGTAGAACTGGAAGTGTTATGGGAACCAGAAGGATGTAGGGAAAGTTAGTTGGAAAGAACATGGCTCAAGATTGGAATATTCAAGAAGGAATATGCACGTCCAGAGAGTGGAAAGGGCAGTGTGCAGGGTGAGTGGGACCTGATGGGAGGCCAGACTCCAGACAGCCACACTGAATCCAAGCAGCAGGTATTGGGGGGCAGGGGGTAATTTTATTTATTTATTTTTATTTTAAAGACCTTATTTATTTATTCATGAGAGATAAAGAGAGAGGCAGAGACACAGGCAGAGGGAGAAGCAGGCTCCCTGCAAGAAGCCTGATGTGGGACACGATCCCAGGAGCCTGTGATTGCGCCCTGAGCCAAAGGCAGATGCTCAAACACTAAGCCACTCACGTGCCCCAGGGACTTGTATTTTTAAATACAAGTTTTATGATTATTTGGGTATAGGAAGGCCAACAAATCAGATGACCGCCACTGAAAGGACAGTTTGTCACAGCTCCCAAGGGAGAGGACGTGTTCTAGTTTCTGTATTTGATGCTTTGACACCTTGGGGCCTTCCTGACTTTGGAGGGACTGCGCCCTGCCTCCCATGATTAGCCAATTTCTAGAAAGAGCAAACAGCTTCACTGGCAAGTGTACCTTTCACGTGAAATCAGCCAATCCAGAGCCCACACACCCGGGCACATCTGCAGAATTTCACACTCTGAGCCTCTCTCCCTCAGCCCTAACCGCCCCAGGGCAGGTACCAGACAGCTAGGGGAGGCCTCTGCACCCCCAGAACCTGCTGAGGTCATTCAGACCAGCCAGTCCTCAGCCTGCCTTCCCCTAGAAACCACACTAAAGGCTCTTGCCCACGTTCCTGCCACTCCCTCTGCCTTCCCATGTGTTCCTCCGTGGGGAGGTCATGGGGGTCAGGGAGTGGAGATCTGGGCTCTGTGGATGATGGGAACAAGGGAGGGCAGCAGTCTGACCACATGACCATCACACTCCTGCCAAGATAAGCAGCTACCATCCCCTTTGGGCAGTGGTCACTTAGGAGGTCCTTGCGGAGGGAGTGAAGACAGAAGCCACTCCTAGACCCAAGAATGTCAGGGGTCAGGCCATGGAGGCTCCTCACCATCCTCCCTTCTCCTGCAGGCCAGCTGGGGAAGCGGCCTCTCCTGCTGCTGGGCTCTGACATCTGTGGCTTGGCCTGCCTTCTGCTGACGCTGGTGCTCCTCTTCCAGGTCTCACCTCCATTTTCCTGCTCCACGGGATTTGTGGGGAAGCACAGAGCAAGGTGGGGGGGTCCCTGGAGCACCACTAGACCAGATGGTCCTCAGCCCTGGGCCCCCCTGCCCCTCATAGACAAGTCCTCTGTAATGCCCCGTCCTGAAGGGAAGCCGGTGGGAGTTTCACTCGCCTACACACATACAGGGGAACAAGCGGGGACCTTTGATGCTCCAGCCATCACGTGAAGGCACAACAGAAGAGCTTTCCATAAAACAGGTGTTTCAATAGCTAAATACTCAGGCACCAAGTTACTAGAAATTACTTGCCCGGGGGCACCTGGGTAGCTCAGTGGTTGAGCATCAGCCTTCAGCTCAGGTCGTGATCCTGGGGTCCTGTGATTGAGTCCTGCATCAGGCTCCCCGCAGGGAGGCTGCTTTTCCCTCTGCCTATGTCTCTGCCTCTGTGTGTGTGTGTCTCATAAATAAATAAATAAATTCAGAAAGAAAGAAAAAAGAGAGGAAGAAAGAAAGAAAGAAGAAGAAAGAAAGAAAGAAAGAAAGAAAGAAAGAAAGAAAGAAAGAAGAAAGAAAGAAGAAGAAAGAAGGAAGAAAGAAGAAAGAAAGAAAGAAAGAAAGAAAGAAAGAAAGAGAAAGAAAGAAAGAAGAAAGAAGAAAGAAAGAAAGAAAGAAAGAGAAAGAAAGAAAGAAGAAAGAAAGAAAGAAAGAAAGAAAGAAAGAAAGAAAGAAAGAAAGAAAGAAAGAAAGAAAGAATCCCCTGGGATGGACGGGGGTAGACTCAGGAGAAGACAGGTCTGAAGTTGGTCCACGCAAGCAGAACTAGAGGGCGAGCGTGGCAGCCGACGTGGACAGCAGAACAAGCAAGTGTCGGGATCTGTGATGAGAGAGAGGGAAAAGGATACTCGAGCACCCGAGAAGGTTAGGACAGAGCACGTGAGGAAGGACGTGATGTTCTAGCAAATGAGCTTGGTCTGATTTAGAGACGTGTCGGTCAAAGAACACCCAGGCTATAAAGTGAGGCCGTGCTCTCATCTCGAAATCCTGAAGCACGTCAAGCCATGTACCATCTGCAACATTAGAAACATCCCGGGGACCAGATCGGAATGAAATGGGAAATGAACCTCGTAGAAGCTGAAAAGTCATTGGGATTACAGTCAGCCCTCGCACAATGTGGGGTTACAGTGGGCTCGACCCCCCCCACACAGTCAAAAATTCAAGCGTAACTTCTGACTCTCAAAACCTAACAGCCTACCATTGACCAGAAGCCTTATCAACAACAGAAACAGTCAATTAACACATATTTTGTGAGTTATATGTATTATACGCTGTATTCTAGTGGTAAAGTCAGTTAGAGAAAAGAATGTCATTAAGAAAGTCATAAGGAAGAAAATATATTTACAACACTGGACCGTGTTTATCAAAAAAAGTTCATCTGTGCGTGGACCCACTCAGTTCAAACCCGTGCTGCTCAAGGGCCAGCTGTGGTGTCAGAGTAAGACTAAAACATAATCGGCTCCCCGAACAAGAAATGCAGGTGTCCCACTTTTTGAAAGTTTCTGTTTTACCAAAGACCTGCATTAGTATGTGTTTTCACTAATCAAAAGAGATCCACTTTTATGAAAAAGTATTTGTTTTGC
Organism: Vulpes vulpes; assembly: GCF_048418805.1. NCBI lineage: Eukaryota > Metazoa > Chordata > Mammalia > Carnivora > Canidae > Vulpes > Vulpes vulpes. The sequence continues at coordinate 163,808,240 of NC_132791.1, read as the reverse complement.
AGCCAGCCCTTGGAGAAGCAGCACCCCACCCTCCGCAGCAGCTAGTGGGACAAACCCCCCATCCCCCATCCCACTGCCACCCCGGCTCCTCCGCCCGGGAAATAGTCTCAGCAGCTCAGCATCCAGCTGCTGGAGCTTTGAACCACATCCGTGAACATCTGTGCTTTTTAGGTCTATTTATTTCATGCATCATACGCAAGATGTGTCCTAAGGTATCAGAAAAGCCTAAGAGAGGTTATTTTGGGGTCTGGGAATGTTCAAATTTTTGCCTGTTGAAATTAATAATAATGGCTCCTCCGCTTCCCATGATTTCAGCTGATGAAATCTTTCATAGGGTGCTCTGCTTTCAGAGAGCGGGGGAGACCTGCACGTTCTTTTATTTTTTTTAAAGGGGTTTTCCTTCTTTTTTTTTTTTTATATTTTATTTATTGATTCATGAGCGAGAGAGGGAGAGAGGCAGAGAGGGAGAGATACAGGCCGAGGGAGAAGCAGGCTCCATGCAGGGAGCCTGATGTGGGACTCGATCCCGGGTCTCCAGGATCACACCCTGGGCTGAAGGCGGCGCTAAACCGTTGAGCCACCAGGGCTGCCCTGCACGTTCTTTTAATTTGTAATTCTCTTGGCCTTCGTTTATTACCTGTGCTCCACAAGCGTTTTGAAAATGCGCAGGACAGGATCCCTGGGTGGCTCGGCAGTTTAGCACCTGCTTTCAGCCCAGGGCGTGATCCTAGAGACCCGGGATCAAGTCCCACATCAGGCTCCCAGGATGGAGCCTGCTTCTCCCTCTGCCTGTGTGTGTGTGTGTGTGTGTGTGTGTGTGTGTGTGTCTGTGTCTCTCATGAATGAATAAATAAAATCTTAAAAAAAAAAAAAGATGAAAATGCACAGGGTGGCCATAATATGAAACAGCCTACAAACAAGCAGTATCTCATACATCCTCGCTACTTCTTCGCCATCCTGCCCGCAGTCAGGAACCCTTGTCAACGCCAGAACGTGCAAAATTGTTCTGTTAGGGACAAGGTCCTCGCTCTTTGTCTTCTCCCTGCTGGCCTCTCCCCAGAAGGGCTCCTTCCTTCATTCCTAGGCAGTACGGCAAGTTTCAGGGGCACAAAGCTGGTTGTGCGCAGGGAATATCAAGACAGGGAGGCGGGTGGAGGAACCGGTAGGGAGACAGTGACCGATGGAACTGGTAAGGAGAATGCTGGAAAAAGGGACTCCTGGGTGAGTCAGTGGTTGAGCGTCTGCGTTTGGCTCAGGGCATGATCCCAGGGTCCTGGGATCGAGTCCAGCATCAGGCCTGACCCTCCTTTTGCCTGCATGGAGCCTGACTCTCCCTCTGCCTATGTCTCTGCCTCTGTCTGTGTCGCTCATGAATATTTTTTAAATCCTAAAAAAAGAAAAAGAAAGAAAAAAAGAAAAAGAGCTGTCCAAACACCAAAATAAAGGTACTGATCCGTTCAACACATGGTGATGGAATCCCGGCTTCGTCTGTGCTGTGCCAAGCTCTCGGATCTCGGAGGCCTCCGCTGGCTCTTCATCCCCGTGTCACCCGGCATGCCCCCTCCGTTCCAGGAGGCCGTCCTCCCAGCCTCGTCCTCCCCTGGCAGCAGGAGATAGCATCATAGAACGAGCCATTCCTGGCTCATCTCCACCGCCAGGCCCGTGCCAGTTCCTCCGCAGCTCGCCTTCTGATTGCAGAGAAGACACTTAGTCCTGTGAGTTAGTCCTGTGAGTTAGATCCCTGCTCAGTGTGCTCGAAGTCTGTGTGCCCGATTTGGTGCCAGCTGTTGTCCTGGCTGTGGGGAGCAGGGATGGTGGTCTGCCAGCTGTCTTGGCCTCGTGGCTCCTAGAAGGTAGTGTAGAGCCCTGTGTAGGGACCTGCAGGTGGCCTCTTCTGCACATGGAGCTCTGGACCTTGAGCTCTCAAGGGTCCCAGGCCAACTGTCTAAGGCCCAGACTACCCTGCCTCTCCCCACAGAGCACAGTCCCCAAGCTGTCTTACTCTGGCATCACCTGCGTCTTTGCCTACATTGTGGGACATTCTGTTGGGCCCTGCACACCCTGCCAGCCTCCCAGGGCCTGGCACATAGCAGGTGCTCAGGAAACACTTGCTGAATGAGTGGATGTCCTCAATTCATGATGCTTGTGACATCCTCTCTGCTTTTTCCTTTGTTGCTGTACAAACCCTGCCCAGACTTGAAGGCTAGGCTCAGTTTACCTTCCCCTTGAAGGCTGTTCCAGTTTGAATTCATCCATTCAACACACATTGATCAAGTGCCAACCTGTGCCACAGCCAGGCTGGGGCCCCACCAATCTCCTGTGACTCCTAACAGTCCCCAACGGAGCCTCTGCAAAGAAGGAGCTCATGACAGCCAGACCCCACTGGGGACACCTCAGCTCAGATCCAAACCTTGTATCATTTGCTTAGCCCACAGCCCACGCAGGCTTGGTTGTCTGGTCCTCTGCCCATCACCCCCTGCCCTGGCTACAATCCTTTGTTGCCTTACCCCTCTGTCCATATGCTGGCAGGCTCAGGCCTTCCCTCAGCCTACCTCTCAGGAGCTTCCAGACTCTGGGGTCCTCCTCTCACTGCCTGGGCAAGGGATCTGACTCCTAAGATGAGAACCTTCCCTGTAGAAAGTTGGTTTGAAAAATAATTGTCCAGGAACACCTGGGTAGCTCGGTGGTTGAGCATCTGCCTTTGGCTCAGGTCATGATCCTGGAGTCCTGGGATCAAGTCCCATATCGGGATCCCCACAGGGAGCCTGCTTCTCCCTCTTCCTGTGTCTCTGCCTCTCTCTCTCTCTCTCTCTCTCTCTGTGTGTGTGTGTCTCATAAATAAATAAATAAAAATCTTTAAAGAAAGAAAGAAAAAAGAAAAAGAGCTGTCCAAACACCAAAATAAAGGTACTGCTCCGTTCAACACACGGTGATGGAATCCCGGCTTTGTCTTGCTGTGCCAAGCTCTCAGATACAGCCGTGAACCACACCGACACCGTCGTGTTTCAGGATGTTTAGGTGGGGTTTTTGGCAGGAAACCTCCCCCGATGAGCCTCAAATGTGGAGGCAGGAGGGCCCAGTGGGAAGAGTGCTGGTCTTTGTGTCAGGAACCTGAGTCCACCCTTTCCTGCCTGTGTGTGGCTTGGAGCAAGCCGCCGTGCTTCCCCAAGGCCTCCGGGCCTCTGGCTCCTGCCTAAGGAATGTGGGTAATCAGATGTGCCGCAGATTCAGGATCAGACAGTGGACGGACTGGACAGGCGAGCCAGCTTCTGAAGGACTGCTTCACTGCCAGTCTGAATGAAGAGGAAAACAGGACAGGGTGGGCAGCACAGGTGACCATTCTCACCATTTGGGGGTACAGAGCCTTGAAAAAGGGGCCTCCTCCTCACTGGATTGACTTCCCAAGGGCAGCCCATTCGGGGACTTGGAATTCCTGTCCATCTCCATCCAGTAAGACTGTGCATTTTCAATGTGGCCATATCACCCTCAAGAGTTGGAAGATGGTTGGGGGGAGGGACAGAATGTTACTCTTTGGGCAGCCCGGGTGGCTCAGCGGTTTAGCGCCACCTCCGGCCCAGGGCGTGATCCTGGAGACCCAGGATCGAGTCCCACGTCGGGCTCCCTGCATGGAGCCTGCTTCTCCCTCTGCCTGCGTCTCTGCCTCTCTCTCTCTCTCTCTCTCTCTCTCTCTCTCTCTCCCTGTGTCGCTCATGAATTAAAAAAAAAAAAGGAATGTTACTCCTTTTATACATAAAACTATAGACAATACATAAAACAGTTATACAGCATATATGTGGCATTAAAATTTCATGAGGAGGGCACTTGGGTGGCTCAGTGGTTGAGCATCTGCCTTTGGCTCAGGTCATGATCCCGGGGTCCTGGGATCGAGTCCCTCGTCGGGCTCCCTGCATGGAGCCTGCTTCTCCCTATGCCTGTGTCTCTGCCTCTCTCTGTGTCTCTCATGAATAAGTAAATAAAATCTTTAAAAAATAAATAAAATTTCATGAGAGGTGGTGATCGGGGGAAAAATGGCTGAGGACATTTTAGACAAATCTCCTTAATGGAAAAAGTTTTGAGAAACCCAAGGCGAGGGGTAACCTGCAGGTGACCGCCATTCCCCACGCCCACCGCAGGGGGGCAGCACTTCCCAGACACAAGAGCTCTGCTATGCCTTGGCTGAGAATTTCAAACTGGCACCAACACCAGGGTGGAGTGGACTCGGTGTGACCTTGGGGCCCACGCACGGAGGTTGTCCCCATGCCGCGCAGCTGTGCACCCAAGAAGGAGCCCGAAGAGAGAGGAAGTGGGGTGTGCTGGCTGAGAGATGTCAGCTTCTCCCTTCGGCCACCTGCAATAGACTAGTGGTCCCCGGACCACTAGTCCTTGAGGGCCCTCTGGGCCCCTCTCTGCTCTCCACTCGTCCTGTGTTCTCTGCTTCCAGGGCCCACCCCCCCCATGGTGAGGACCGAGATCTTCCTGCAGTCCTCCCGGCCAGCTGCCTTCGTGGCAGGTGGGGCTGTGCATGGGCCGTCCAACCTCACCATGAGCTTCTTGTCCCCTTCCATCCAGGTGAGTGGGGTTGTCCCGCAGGAAGCACGTGTGGGCAGCCCCTAACCCACGAGGGAGCAGGGGCTCCAGGAAATAAGTGCTTCCCCTTCTACTTATTCAACAAGGGGGCAGCTCACAGACACTTTCAAGGCCCATAAAGCACACGTGGTACCACTTCAAGCTCTGTAAATAAGCCGGTGTCCTACCTACTGAAGGGAACTCCCTCACTCAGATGATGGAGAAGCAATTACTTAGGGCCTCTGGGCTGCCAAGTTCAAAGGCAATAGAAAGCCTGCTGTAACCAAGGGAACAGGTAGCCCACCCCAGCCTCTTTCCCTGTCCTAAGGGTGTGCACATCATCCTGGAGGACATCATGTCCCCACCGTTAGAAGGCTAAGAAGTCCTCTTTGACATGAGGGTGGGACCTAATTTTCCAGCTGGCCACCAAGAAATTCCTCTGTGACTCACAAAGGCCTCTCCCAGAACTGTCCCTGTCCCTTCTTTCCTCCTCCTTTCTCCCATTCTCCTGCCCCTTGGCTTGGAAGGTCATTGGCAACTACAGTTTCATTCTTGGCCGGAATTTGTTTCCTCACCACTATTTACGTGGATATGGTCATTCCTGAGACCAAAGGCCAAACATTTATGGAGAGAAACTGAATTTTTGCCAAGAGAAGCAGAGTGTTTGCTTCAACGTGGATGGAACTGGAGGGTATTATGCTGAGTGAAATAAGTCAATCGGAGAAGGACAAACAGTGTATGTTCTCATTCATTTGGGGAATATGAATAATAGTGAAAGGGAATATAAAGGAAGGGAAAAGAAATGTTGGGAAATATCAGGAAGGGAGACAGAACATAAAGACTCCTAACTCGGGGAAACGAACTAGGGGTGGTGGAAGGGGAGGAGGGCGGGTGTTGGAGGGGAATGGGTGACGGGCACTGAGGTGGACACTTGATGGGATGAGCACTGGGTGTTTTTCTGTATGTTGGTAAATTGAACACCAATAAAAATTAATTAAAAAAAAAAAAAAGAGAAGCAGAGTGTTTTCTTGAGACATGAGGACAAATCACAGATGTTGGGCCTCACACACTATTTCTGTTTGCCAAAGAAACATGTGTCCCCAGGTGATGCATTCAAGGCTTCCTTATCTGGGAGCTCTGCCCCAGGCCTTGAGGGACAGTAAGAGCTCTGAGGTTTTGGTTATACTACCTTGGCAGAAGACTTTGGAAACTTTACTCCTTGATTTAGTAGAGAAGTGGTTGGCCAATCAGAACTCCATTCTCTGATTCTACATTAACACCAAAACCCAAATGATATATGGATGCACTTCTTCAAAGTACAATGTTTCCAGTTCACTGACTGATGTGGAAGCCTGAATCCTGATCAAGGCATTGGTTAGAGAACTGAAGGAGCTAGAGGCCAAGCCTCTAGACTCCACTGCCTTCCTGGGGGAGGTGGTTTCCCCTCACTCTGTGGCAGGGGGCTGTAATGTTACAAATATAATACAATATCATGACCAACTGGAGCTTATTCTAGAAATGCAAGATTGGCTTAATCCTCCCCAAATTGATCTATAAATTCAACACAATTCCAATCAAAGTCTCAGCAGGCATTTTTAGGGTTGGTTAGAAATTGACTAGCTGACTCTACAATTTATGTCGAAATGCAAATAACCTATAGTAACCAAAAGAACTCTGAAAAAGATGCAGCTGGATGACTGTATGACCAATGTCAAGACTCACTATAAAGCTACTGTAATCAAAACAGTACAATGCAGCAAATAGATGACTAGAACACAATAAAGAATCTGGAAATAAAGTCACACTTACATAAACAACAGATTTTTGACAAAAAAAAACTTGAATAGTGACAGGATAATAGTTCTTTTTTTTTTTAAGATTTATTTTTATTTATTTGAGGGAGAGAGAGAAGGAGTCCATGAGTGGGAGGCTTAGAGGGAGAGGGAGAGAAACCCAAGCAGACTCAATGCTGAGGGAGGAACCCAACTTGGGGCTCGATCTCATGGCCCTGAGATCATAACCTAAGCCAAAACCAAGAGTCCAGTGCTCAACCCATTGTGCAACCCAGTAGCCCCATGACAGGAGAGTGTTTCCTTTCTTTTTTAAAGATTTTATTTATTTATTTATTTGAGAGAGAGAGAGGGAGAGCAGAGGAGGAACAGAGGGAGAGGAACAAGCAAACTCCATGCTGAGTGCAGAGCCCCACCTAGGGCTCAATCTCAGGACCATGAGATCACAACCTGAGCTAGAACCAAGAGTTAGACACTTAACCAACTGAGCCACCCAGGCGCCCCCAGGATAGTATTTCTGACAAATGTGCTGGGTGATTATATCCACATGCAAAAAAAAAAAAAATCTTCTATCCATACTTCACATCATATATAAAGATTAACTCCAAATGGATGATAGGCCTAAATTAAAATCTTAAACTCTAAAACTTATAGAACATGAGAGATAAATACTTGTGAACTTGAGTTACACACAAAGAAACACCAAAAGCACAATTCCTACAAGTAAATATTGATACATCAGACTGCTATGATAATGAAAGAAAAGCAGACCAGCAGGAAATATTTGAAAATCATATAGCTGAGAAATCATCTAGATATTTTAAAGTATAAAGAACCCTCAAAACTCCATAATAAGAGAGCTTACAACCCAATAAAAAAAATGGGCAAAAGATTTAGAGGCACCTGGGTGGCTCAGTGGTTGACTATCTGCCTTTGGCTCAGGGTGTGATCCCGGGCTCTTGGGATTGAGTCCCACATCGGGCCCCCCATGGGGAGCCTGCTTTTCCCTCTGCCTATGTCTCTGCCTCTCTCTCTGTGTCTCTCATGAATAAATAAGTGAAATATAAAAAAAAAGAAATAGATAATAAATAAGCATGGAAAAGGTGCTCAGTATTATTAATTAGAGAAATGCAAATTAAAAACACAATGAGCTACTTCAACACACCTGTTAGAATGTCTGAACTCACCAACATCAAGTGTTGACAGGATGGGGAATGGAGAGACAGGGACACCTGTGCACTGCTGCCAGGATTGTAAGATGGTACAGCCACTTTCAAAACCAGTTTGCTGGTCTCTTAAAAAGTTAACAGTACATCTGCGAGTGAGCCAGCATTCCACTCCTAGGTATTTACCTAAAGAAAGTAGAGTGTTTGTCCATACACAGGCAAATGTCCATAGCAGGTTTATTTGTAATGGCCCCAAGCTGGAAACAATGTAAAAGTACATTCCTAGATGTGTGGTTAAAGAAGTTGTGGTATATCCATACAAGAGAGTACCGCTCAGCAATAAACAGATACGAATGATGGACAAGTGCTGTAATATGAATGAATCCCAAAGTAATTCTGATGAGTGAAAGAAGCCAGCCCCCCAAAAAAGAAGTACATACTGTATTTTTTCAATTATATAAAATTGTAGAAAATGTAAATTAATTGAGGCACCTGGGTGGCTCAGTCATTTAAGGTTTGACTCTTGATTTCAACTCAGGTCATGATCTCAGGGTCATGAGATCAAGCCCTGCATCAGGCTCCACGCTCAGCAGGGAGTCTGTTTGGATTCTCTCTCCCTCTCCCTCTGCCCCTCCTTCTCTCTCTCTCCCAAATAAATAAATAAATAAATAAATAAATAAATAAATAAATAATTTTTTAAAAATGTAAACTATTCTAAAGTTACAGAAAACAGACCAGTGGCTACCTGGGGGGTAACTTTTGGAATAATAGAAATATTCATTATCTTGATTGCGGTGGTAATACCATGATGTATGCATATGTCCAAATATCAAATTGTACATTTCAGTTTTTTAAAGATTTTATTTATTTATTTGAGAGAGAGCCTGAGCAAGAGAGCACAAGCAGGAGGAGCAGCAGAGAGAGAGGGAGAAGCAGACTCCCCACTGAGCAGGGGAGCGTGATATGGGGCTCAATCCCAGGACCCTGAGATCATGACCTGAGCCAAAGCTAGAAGCTTAACTGACTGAGCCATGCAGATACCCCTCAAATTGTACATTTTAAATAAAAGAAATGATTAATAAAAATATTTTTAAAAATTCACATTGGTAAACCACACTGTCTCTAGATTGTGCCTGCTGTGGGGAGTTGGTGTGATCTTGGAATTCAAGAGGCCTGAAGTCTAGTCCCCACTTGGCCACAGACGCCATGCCCTGGAAGCAAGCCCCTGAATTTCTCGGAATTTCTTCCCATGTCCACTGCACAGAACAGCATTCCTTCCATCGTCCACCCCATGGAGGTGGCACAGCCTTTGAAAGAAGATTGCTTGATGGCACTTAGCATATGCCTCAGCAGTGCAGTAAGTGCTTTGCTTGTTCACTGGGTTTAGTTACAGCCAGGTGACCCAGGGCTCCAGGTTATAACAGCTGCAGCCCCTCCCTGGGTGGCCTCGGCACCACTGTTGTTCTGAGGTTTGGGGTTCAGACTGAGTCACTGCACATGCTCCTGTCTCGTGCCTTGTGCAAGAAAGAAGAATATAGTTCTTTGTACTTTGCTTGGTTTACCCAGCAATCTTCATGCCCAAGCCCGGGTGCTGCAAGGACATGACTCTGCAGATAAGGAAGGATGCTGAGGTCAAGGTTCCCAGAAGGAAGGGTGTGAGCCGAGGTCTCAGGGTTCTAAGTACTTGATTAACAATCTGCCAGATGTTGTGCATTTGAATGAAGAAAACATTCAGCATATTGGAATGATTCACAACACAGGCTTCTTTGTAATTCAGACTGTGCTGTTCTCAGTTTCACCAACAGTGATTGGGCTGTTCTAGAAGCCCAGGCTTGGCCACCACTCTCTTGCCTAAACCCCACAGCCCCAGACCTTGGGACCTCAGTGATGGTCTCATCACTGCCCTCAGATGAGGACCCTGAGCCCAGGCGGTGCGGGGGGAGCCAGCCTGTCCCCGTGGGATCTAGGCAGCCCTGAGCTTCCCGGAGGCTAACACGGCTCTTGGGCCTCAGGAAGGACTCGGAGAGAGGTCTTAGGGTGGCCTGATGGCACAGTGAGCGAGGTTTGGGCTCTGATGAGCCCTAGGTGTGTGGCCAGGTGTTTCCCAGGTAGGTCGTCACTGCCTGCTTGGTGACCAGTCTGCTAGAAACCAGCCTGCGTGTTCATTGCCCAGCGAGTCGGGATGTATTTGCGCCCCTGTCCATTCAAAAGATCATGGATTTCAGCACCGAAAGGACCTTTATCTCTTAGCCCTGTCCCCTCAGCCTCTGCTTGAATGCCTTCATCGATGAGCAGTTCTCCCCTCCAAACACAGCCCATTCCAGCCTGGGCTCTGGAGCCACTTACGGCATGGCTTTCCATCCTGGCTCGGCCTCTTGGGTAAGTTACCGAACTTCTCTGTCTCACTTTCCAATCTGAAAAACTGGAAGAATAATAGTCTTTGTATCTACCTGGTTGCATTGTTGAGAAGATTCCGCGTGTCCGTGGGCTGGCAGGGGGGCAGACCCCCTCCGGTGAGGCCTGGCCGAGACTCTGAGTGTCTGGCTTTGCTCCCCTCTTTCCCCAAAGATGTTCTTCTGAGCCCAGGGTGACCCAGAGGGCTGGGGGACCGCCCGCGCAGCACCCCGTACCACTGGCCCAGGGAGTTACTGTGCACGTGCCCCGGGGCCCTCGCCCGACAGTGGGACAGTCGGGTGGCGCCCTGTCTGAGCGACTCCAAGGGATGAAGCAGCAGATGCCTGTTGGCAGCTGGTTCCATGACACATCCTTTCTTGGCTGCTTTCTTGCTCTGGCTCATTTCTCCCCTCCCTACCAGTGTCTTCTTCCACTTTCCAAAGTAGCTACTTGCTCTGGAATCCTTGACTCAGGCTCTGCTTCTGGGGAAGCCAGCGAGGCGGGCTCATACAGTGCAGCCCGCAGCGCCCAGCCCGCGCACGTGCTATTCGGAGTGAGTGGTCACTGCGGCAGCTTCACCGGTGGAATGTCCTTCCCAAGTGGGTCCCCAGCCTTCCTGCTTGGAGCTTGGCCCTGCGTCCCCACCTCTGTGTGGCCCCGTCCTGAGGTCCTGTCCTGGACACCTGCTCGGTGCCTCTGTGGGGGCAGGCGCAGACCCAACACCCCCCTTTGTCATTCAGGTATGGTGTCTGTCTGTCCGAGAGAACCTGCCATCTCAGCATCTTCTGTCCCAGAGTCTATATACTCTCATAGCTTGGTATTTTGTAAGATAATGCATTTGATGTAGGCTTTTATTAACTTATAATTAAAATAACATGTGTAGCTATTCATGTCCTTGCCCCTTGTAAGTAGTTGGAATAAAACCAAAATACATGGAAAAAAAAAAAAAAGCCCCCAGCCCATGTCCTGGTGGAAAGGGAGCCCCATGATGAATAAGGTCTTCACCATCGTCCCCTGGCCCAGTCTCGGGGACCCCAGTGTCAGGGAAGGACATGGGTGCTTTGCTTCCTGAGAGGGACAGGTCAGCACTGTTGGCCAAGGCTGGAAGCAGGCGTGAGCAGGGGGCAGGGCTCCTGCCAATTTACCGGACTTTGCAAGTAGCCTGTTTGCTTCCTGGGTGGGGACAGAAGGGGACCAACGATGAGGGCCCTGGTCCCCACGTCTCATTCTGCTTTCTACATCCTGCAGTCTCCCATTCCTGTTCTCAGTCTCACAGGTTCTCACCTGTGACCCCTAGACACATCCTCATAATGATCCTTTTTTCTTTTTTTCTGGTAATGATTCTTAAAAAAACAAACACCAACTTGTAAATTTGCCATATTTCCTCTCTCACTCCTCCTTTGCTGAAATATTTAAGGGTAAATTTCAGACATCATGACATTTCATCCTTAAATATATTATGTATTTTTAAAAACTAAAGCCTGGTTGGGGTGCCTGGGTGGCTCAGTTAAGCAGTTGGTTAAGCCTCTGACTGTTGATTTTGGCTCAGGTTGTGATCTCAGGATCATAAGATCAAACCCCATGTCGGGCTCCACACCGGGTGTGAGGCTTGCTTGAGATTCTCTCCCTACTCCTTCACCTCCTCCCCCCCCGAAAAAAAACAAATCTTAAAAAAAAACCTTGTTTTTATACCTCTATTTCACATACCAAAATTCAAAATAACTTTTTAAAAAAAAAGATTTTATTTACTTATTTGAGAAAGAGAGAGTACAAGTAGGCAGAGGAAGAGGGAGAAGCGGATTCCTCACTGAGCAGGGAACCTGAGGAGGGGCTTGATCCCAGGACCCTGGGACCATGACCTGAGAGCCCAAGGCAGACGCTTGACCGACCGAGCCACCCAGGGCCCCTCGACAGAACTTCTTAACGTCACCTAATATTCCCGGTCATTATTAAATATCTGCAGTTGTGCCCAACACATTTTTGTGTTTGCTCTGGTCAGGCACATGGAGTTGTTTTTTGGTTTGTTTGTTTGTTTTATTTTTTTATAGGCACCTGGAGTTATCAAGTTTTTGGTTTACCTCCCCCCCCCCCCAGTTGTTTTTATTTTTGTGTTCTCTTAATGTGCACATCATGTGTATTTGAACCCTGAAGCCAGTGGAAGGCTGGCCCATGCTTCTGAAAGCCCAAGGCCTATGTCTTTACCCTCCCCCAATGCCTGACACCTGGATCGTCAGGCTTCCTCATCATTTCCTGTTACTGGGTGGACTTCTTTCCTGCCCTTCCTTTTGCTGAAGATACTCTCTCCAGGGTCCCACTTTGGATAGGGTCTTTATTCCAGTTCTCCCCCCTTGGCTGTGGCACCAAGAGCAGGGAATCCTGGAGCTGCTGGGACCCACCATGGGGGGGAAGGTTTACATGAGAACTCGACCAGCAGAGGGCAGAGCAGAGCGACAAAGAACTCTGTGTTGATGACATGGCGTGAGCACTGGGATCAGCTGTGATGGAAGCCAGACATCATCTGAAGTTTTTAGTAGGGTAAACCAATAGACTTCCTTTGTTGCTAAAACCTGTTTGATCTGGATTTTCTGTCTCTGAAAACAAATAGTCTTGAATAAAATAGTTCCTTAAAGAATAAAGCAAGTCAGAGCCAGCTAGAGATTTAGACCTACCATATTAACTTCCCCTCCTAGTGTTTTCATTTTCCCAAAGAAGCTTGTTGACCACAGAGCATTTTTTTTCCTTTTGAGAGAGAGAGAGAGTGAGCACAAGTAGGCAAAGTGACAGGTGAAAGGAGAGGGAGTAGCAGACTCTCCACTGAGCAGAGAGCTCAATATGGGGCTCGATCCCAGGACTCTGGGATCATGACTGGAGCTGAAGGCAGATGCTTAACCAACTGAGTCATCCAGGGGCCCCAAGGATTTAATTCAGGGCTTAAACTCACAACTCTGAGATCAAGATCTGAACTGAAATCAAGAGTCAGACACTTAACCAACTGAGCCACCCAGGCACCCCAACCATAAAGGATTTTTAATCTCTGGTGGTGAACTTCTGATAGGAGCCCTATGAGGTCTGCTTAAGTGGGAAATATAGTAGAGAGATGACCAGCCTAAGAAACAGAAGACCTGGGATCTAGATCTTGCTTTGCCCTTTCATACCTGAGACACCTGGAGGAAGTCACTTAACTTCCTTTGTTCCTTATTCTTAAATGTGCATCATATGGGTGCTGTGACTATCTCATGGGTGAGGATACCACGTCCTGAAGGATGAACTGGAGCTCACCAGGTAGACCCGGGCCCAGTGGGACAGAGTGAGAAGAACATATGGCGCGCTTGTTTTTGCACATGAGCCGAGGGGCACTGCCTCAGAGGCCCCCTCAGTGAATGTGGGGCGTTTTATTCTTGACAAGGGCTGGCGGTCCCATCTGATATTCCTTCTTTCCTGGTCCAGGGCTCTGTTTGCCCATCTTTGTCTGCTTCTAGGATGGGTGTGCCTCAGAGGTGCCTGGCTGGCTCAGTCGGTAGAGAATTTGACTCTTGATCTCAGGGTTGTAGATTCAAGCCTCATTTGGGTGTAGAGATCACTTAAAAATAAAATCTTTTTTTTTTTTTTTTTTTTTTTAAGAAGGACATGTATCAGCAGGCTTTTCTCATTTCTGCACTGAAAGAGAGGCCAACACTTGAGTGGCCCGAACTGGAGCAGTTGGGGGTGGCCTCTGACCTCAGCTTCTACCCACAGGTGCCTGTTGTGCTGCCAGAGGCAGGGCCAACAGGGCATCTAACACTAATTTGGAAGATGCTTAGGTCCCAACATCCTAAAACTCAACCCAGAGGTCTCCGTCAGTGAGGCTCCCCAGTGAGGGCTCATAATTCCCACTTGTCCCCTAAGAGGCTGTGTGTTGCTCCCTGGTCCCAGGTTCCAAACCAGGCCCTCTAGCCTCCCTGGTTGCTTCCGAGACTCAAACAAAAGAAAAGGTGTGTTGTGTCCTAGTTGGAGAGTGTGTGTTTATGAAGAGCAGAAATGCAATTAAATCTGCTCCATTGAGGCCTGTGGGGAATTTCTGTGGAAGCCGAGGGCAGGAGTCCCGCAGGTCCAGCCGTCACCGGCAGCTCGTTGCCCACAACCCCCAGCCACACTGACCCTTCCTCTCTCTGGACAGCAGCTGTCCCTAGAAGGACCTGGTGTCTGCAGTCCCAGCGTCCACTTGTGTGGGACCCGGGGTGGCGTGCTGGCTCCCTCCGTATGGCCTTGGCACCCAGATGTCAGCGGGGCTCTAGAGAGGCCTCAATGGCGGACCGTCCCTTCAGCTGGGGAGAGGCAGCCCCTGGTGACAAGAGGCTGGATAGGAAGAGTTGGGCATCTCTCAGCCCAGCAGGAAGGGGCCCTGATACCCTGAGAGGCGGCCGAGGAGGCCTAGGGAGGGCCCGCAGCCCAGGGCAATGGCGCGCCTTCCTGTGTGAGAAGGAGGAGCAGCTCGGGGACAGGCGCTGTGCTGTGTGTCGCTGATGTGCCTGTATCTCACCACGAGACCTTTCTGGGCTCCATGTACCTCAGTTTACCGATATGAAAAATGGGAGGAAGAGCTCCAAGGGGCCCCGCCGTCCTCGCAGCAGCCACTGGGGGGCAGCACCTCCTCTGCAAACACAGCCCACCTGCTCAGCCCTCCCATCCATCTTCAGCAAAACCTTTGTTTTCCTTTGTTTCCACAAAATGGCACCACCACAGAAGGCCTTGTGGAAAATTCTGGCACTGGTGAGAGACACCCACTGAGAGCCCCAGGGAACAGCTAACGGGCTGTGTCCGAGGGACACGGGGTTACTCGCCACCGCTTTCTAGCACCTTGGAAGCTCGGAAACCCCTACTGAGCAGTGGGGGCCTGGGCCTGGCCAGGGGGTCTCCCCGCTTCTGCTCCCAGACAGGCCCGGTCCTGGCCGAGGGGGACTGTCTGCCGCTGCCGTGCAGCTGGCCTGTGGCTGCTGGAGGAGCAGATGGTGGCTGCTGTCCCTGGGATGCAAGGTGCCCTCAGAGCCTCTGCGGCTGCCTGGAGAAAACTGAGAGGAAACAAAATTGACCCCAGCAATTTAGCTTAAACAGTGTCCGCAATGACAATCTGAGGGAAATAAGATTAACCCAAAATTAATTACCGCCTGAAGTCTTTTAAGGGTTTTCTTGGGTGTTTTTGTTTTAGTTTTTAAACTAAAATAGTTTGTAATTGTGAACAGTTGGAATCATAAATCAACAGTAACCAGTAACACAATTAAACAATAATATTTATAGTTTCCAGAAAAGTTGTAAAAATGCCGGGGATGATTGAAGACCTTCACTTTCAAACTTTCAATAAAATTAAAACAATGTGGTTGACTACAAAAAAGTAAAAAAAAAAAAAGGTCATTCTAGAAGATTCCAGATTTTTCCTTCTTTCATTTTGTTTCATCTTATTGTTTGTAATATATTATTTTTTCTCATCACAGAGGTAATGCTTGTTCACGAGGCAAGAAAATGTCATACTCTAACCCACCCAAGAAGACTCTATTATTTAAATCCTTGGGGGAGGCCTGGAGGGCTCAGTGGTTGAGCATCAGCCCTTGGCTCAGGGTGTGATCCTGGGGTCCTGGGATCGAGTCCCACATTGGGCTCCCCATGCGGAGCCTGCTTCTCCCTCTGCCTATGTCTCTGCCTCTCTCTCTGTCTCTCATGAATAAGTAAATAAAATGTAAAAAGAAAGAAAGAAAAAGAAAAATCTCATTGTCTATTATGTTCTGTACTTAGCTAGTTAAAGAAAAGTGGACAGCCACTTCCTGGTGGCTTTCTCCCTCTCCTTTCTGTTACCTCCAAGGGGACAGAACCCCCACCAGCCTCATTACCTGCACTTGGAGCTGTGCTCTGGGCCGTTGTCTGCATCTACCAATGGCCCAGGGAGGCTGGAGGAAGCACATGGCTCATCAGCCCAGGAATCCACTGGAGAGGATTCTGGAGACCACTATGATTCTACCTGGGACAACAGTCCCTGGCTCCTCCACAACACAACCTTCCTAGGGCAACCTTCCTGCGAGTTTTTCTCCCAATTCACAGATGACCAGGCCCCAAACAGGATCACACAGCAATGGGCCCAGCCTGGGATCGCAGTGCAGGACAGAATGGTGAAGAAGCAGCCCATCACCGTGTTACCTGGGACAGCCAGGGTCATCTCAAGCTCATTGTCAATCTCTAGGATAGAACCAAAGATGGCCTGGTGGCTTTTGTGGTGATGTGGGTGTAGAAGCATGGCAAGAAAGAACAGAAGCCTGTGTCCTATATTCAATGCAGTGAGAACAGTATGTGCAAGGGCCCTGTGGTTGGAATATATTTGGTATATCTGAAGAACACTATGGTCTGAGCTCAATGAGCAAAAGGGAGAGATGATGTACAGAAAGCAGTCAGGGGCCAAATGGTATAGACCACAATTAGGGCCTTGGTACTTTGTTGAAGTGTAATGGGAAACTGTTGGAGGGTTTTGAGTAGGAAAGTGATATGATTAGATTCATATTTTTTAAGGAATAAATACTAATTAATAAAGAGTAATGAACACCCATGTATCCACCACCCACTTTAAGCAATATATCATCACAGACACAAGTGAAGTCTGTGTCTCCCTTCCTTTCTCCCCGTAATGAACACCACCACTGTTCTGAATTTGATGTTTTTCTTATGAACCACCTTTACTGTGTATTATGCCACCTTAAGATTATATACATGTATAATTATTTTGCTATTGTTCAACTTTATTTTCTTAAGATTTTATTTTTAAGTCATCTCTCCACCCAACATGGGGCTCAAACTCACGACCCTGAGATCAAAACTGAACCAGCCAGGCACCCCTGTGACTGCTCGAGTTTTTATAAATAATATTGTGCTATATGGTTTTCCTGCTACTTGATTTTGTGGCTCATTATGCTTGTGAGTCTCTACCATGTTGATTGGTGTGATTGTGGTTCCTTCATTTTTACTACTACCCAGATGATTATGGTGCATTATCCTGTTAGCAGACATTTAGGAAATTCCCCATATGTTTCAACCACAGGTAATTCTAGTGTGAGCATTTTTATTTCTCATGTACACATGCAAGCTTCTCTAGGGTAAATAACTACGAGTGGGATTTCTGGGTCATAGAATAAGCACATGTTCCAAGTCATACGTATTTCCAAACTGCTTTTGGGTGGTTGTTTCATGGACACTCTTACCAGCACAGGATGACGATCACCCCTCATCCTCAGGGTACTTGATAATTGTCAGACTTTTTAAAGTTTTTGCCAGTCTGAGGGTGTCAAACACTACCTTGTTGTGGTTTTAATTTTCATCACCTTAAAAAAAATTTTTTTCATCACCTTAGTTATTAGTGAGAGTGAGCGTGTTCATGTCTTTATTGATGCTCCCACTTCCTCCCCTGAAAACCAACTGAATGTATAATTATTCAATCATTTTACTATGTTTTTATATATATATATTTTAAGATTTTATTTTTTTATTCATGAGAGACACACAGAGAGAGAGAGGCAGAGACACAGCAGAGGGAGAAGCAGGCTCCATGCGGGGAGCCTGATGCGAGACTCAATCCTGAGACTCCAGGATCACGCCCTGGGCTGAAGGTGGGCGCTAAACCGCTGAGCCATCCAGGTGTCCCATGTTTTTACATTTTAAGTTAAGTTTTAGGGATTTAAAAAGATCTTTAAATTTTAATTTTGTTTTATAATGACTTAAAATGGAAGGTTCCAAAGTTAAAACTCCTGAACAGGATGCACTCAGAAAAACCCTATGTGCAGTCCTATCTCCCACTCTTCTTCTGCCTCCCCTTTTCAGAAACCATTATAGTTAATTTTTTGTTCCTTTCCCCCTTGTTTTCAAGCGCAAACAGGCATGTGTCATCTTGTTTGTTTACATCTTCATTTCCTTATTTATGCAAACCCCTGGGCTGTGCTGCTCAGCCTCCTCTCCAGTTCATCGCAGACCCTCCTTTCCAGTGGAAGGATGAATCTTAGCAAAGCTTCATGCCATTCCCTTGCTGAACATCCTGCAGCAGCTGCCCATCACCTGCAGCAGAAAATCCAAAACCCTTTAGTGGCACAGAGGTCCTCACGTGCCTGACCTCCCGGCTCGGGCCCCTTTCCCTGCCAGCTCCCTTGAACCTGCTCCTCTGGCCACACCACACTCTCCTTCCCCACTCTCCCTCCCATGTGTTTTCTCTTCAGCAGGATCTCCCCAGGCCTGCCCTGGGGTGCCCCTCACCTTCCAGCTGGGCGCGGGGTGAACCGCTTGAACCAGGCCAAGCACCAGCCCCTCTGCGGAGGTCACAAACGATTGCTCTCCCAGGAGAGGGTGACTGCTTCGTTAAATGCGTCCTGGTCTCTGGACTTGAGCTCCCAGTGTAGGAACTATCCCTCCCGCCCCATCTCTGTGCCCCAGTCCTCGGCCCCATGCTTGGTACGTGGAAGGTGCTTTACAAAGCTTGTACACATGGAAGGGAAGCTTTAGGTAACTAACACAACATGGATAGAAAAGACCCGGATTCAGACCCTGGCTCTACCGTCTTCTACCCGGGAGATGGTGGCCAAGTCAGCTGGCTGTCCTGCATCTTGGCTTCTGATTCACTAAACTGGGGAAATGAGGCTTCAGTGAGGACAGCCCTGAGTGGTAAATGAAGTCAGAGATGGTGAAACAAAGGCAGACAAAGGAACCGGGAGGAATGTTAGGGGCCAGGTCGGAGATGGGGGGTCAAGGGACCAGCGGTAAGAAGGGGGCCTCAGTGCAGAACATGTATCAATTTCCTCAAGCCAGGGACGCCTGGGTGGCTCAGTGGTTGAGCAGCTGCCTTAGGCCCAGGGCATGATCCTAGAGTACCAGGATCGAGTCCCGCATCAGGCTCCCTGCATGGAGCCTGCTTCTCCCTCTGCCTGTGTCTCTGCCTCTCTGTGTGTCTTTCATGGATAAATAAATAAAATATTTTTAAAAAAATTTCCTCAAGCCACGGCCTGAAAGGTGATTATCACAGTGTGCAATCATGACACAGTAGCAGAACTGACACTTGAATGGGGCTCCAGCGACGAGTCCCAGCCACCACCTGATTTAGGATCTGCAGGGCAGTCCTCCCTCCAGATCCTCTCTCTTTCCCATCTCTCCTGGCACCCTATGTTCCTGCTCTTTCATTTCCCTTTCGCTCACACAGCGTGGCCGGGGCTCCAGACCTCCCCACTAATAAGCTCCCAACACAGACTCTCTTTCCTTTTTTCTGAACTGGAGCCCCTCCCACCTTGATCTCTGTCCCATCACCTGTGTCCCTGAGGGCAGGGCAAAGAAGACAAATTCAAAGTAGTACAAAGGAATAGAAAAGAGAAATTTTCCAATGAAAAATTCCCAAAGATATTTTATTACACCCAAAATCCCACAGTCTGGGCTGCTTTTAATTTACATAGATGAACATGCATGATTCGATAGGAAGGTAAGCAGGGCTCCATTTCCTTTAAATTTCTATTCCAATCAATTCCCATTATTGTCATCTCACAAACCCCTTCTCATACCCTTAAACCATCTCACTTCTGCTCACGGATGATGGTCTTAATCAGAAACTAAACAGGAGCCTAGGGGAAGGCTGAGATCCCGATGTAGGATTTCTCAGAGCTGGGGGAGGGCCACCTCTTCCTCCTACACATCTCTCCCTTCAAGCTTGGTGTCTGTGCAGTTTTTTTTCCACTTTCGTCTTTTCGAGAAGTCTTCTCAAGTATTCAATCTTATTGTTGAGCTTATTTACGTAAAACTGGAACTCAGAACCTAGATTATATGCGATAAAAAGAAGAGTTAATACAGGAAGGTCAAGACTTTGGTGGTCCTCGTGAAAACAGAATGTGGGGCAGCCAGACACTATTCCCCACACCTGTACTGGAGGGAAGGACTTCAGGTTCCTTAGGATGCCTGCATGTTCCCATCCCATTGGCTTCAAGCACCTTCACTGTGTCTGAGTTTCAGCGTGTAAGCTGCCAGAGTCCAAGGGCTGATATGTCAAAGGTGGTTCTACTCGTGGTCCTTGGTTTCTCATGTGATGCTCAGTAGCCCTTACCTTAAGAAGACATAGGTGTTTTCTAATAAATGAATTGCAAGACATCTATATTTGGCCATTTTCTTGCTTTTGTAACCGAACACCTTTGTTGGGTCATTCCTTATTGATGGGTTGATTGATAGTATTAAGCCATTGGGGGTGGAATTCGATGGAACTCTGAGGCATCGGGTGGGTGATACAAACCAGGCTGACTGGGAACCTAGCTGCCATGTAGAAGTCTGGGTCTGAGGGCAGGTGGGGCAAGAAGATGCCCAGTTCTATTCTCTTAACAGCAAAGAGAGGCCGTTGTTCAGGCCCCCTGGCTGGGTTGGGGGGCAAAGCCTTCTCACTATCTACTAGGAGCTGAAGTAATAATCCTAATAATCCTAAACAGTGAGTCTCAGAAGGGTGAGCTAAATGGACATATAGGCAAACTGCAGTGTGGGGCATCTTGGTCAGAGAGGCGGATATCTAAAACACCTAAGCTTTCTCCTGAGGGTGAATTGGAGCGACACTCCTGCCTTGTGGAATGAGCAGATTTAGCATATGAGAAACTATGCAATTTCATGTGCCTACTGTAACTTATTAGGGAAGATGGGGACGTGGCA
Organism: Vulpes vulpes; assembly: GCF_048418805.1. NCBI lineage: Eukaryota > Metazoa > Chordata > Mammalia > Carnivora > Canidae > Vulpes > Vulpes vulpes. The sequence continues at coordinate 163,787,653 of NC_132791.1, read as the reverse complement.
AAATTAGAATATAAGGAGGCAGATCAGTGGGTCTCTGTGCCCTTTGGCTTAGCCAGCTAGCATTTGGACCTGCTTAGGAGGATGTCACCCTTTGGAAAAGGAATTTGTAGTTAATATCATATATAGTATAATATGGGGAAATGATCATTATAACTGGTGTCCTTTTTCTTCTGTTAATATTGTTGGAGAAGCAAACAAATGCAAGGGAAAACAATCAATGCACCAGGAAGGAAAGATGGGAAGAAAATCGCAAATGGGCCTTTGTTGGTGGGGAGGGGAAGCATGCCCGGAGATTTAAAAGTTTTGAAAGATGCATATAAAGTTGGGGTGAGGGATACCTGGGTGGCTCAGCAGTTGAGCCTCTGCCTTCAGCTCAGGGCATGATCCCAGGTCCAGGGATCGAGTCCCACATCAAGATCCCTGCAAGGAACCTGCTTCTCCCTCTGCCGAAGGTGGCGCTAAACCGCTGAGCCACCCGGGCTGCCCCAACATTTACATTCTTGCAACCACAACAATGAAGTGAGCCAAAAAGCCTGACCCAGGGCATTAGAGGGCCCCAGGGAGGCTGGACGGGTCATGCGTACTTCTAGCACCCTGGTGTCTGGGGCATGATCCCCAAGAAAAGGCAGTAAACAATATTCTAGTTAACCCCACCTTGAGGGAATGTGTGGGAGTTGGGGATGGGCTTGAACAGACCAACATAAAAGTGTGAGGGAAATAATCTGAGTTGTATTTAATGAGGTTACCTTGAGCCTAAACTTTTATGGGAGCATCAGGATGTTGCTGAGCATCTCTCCCTTCTCCTATTGTGTCTGGCCAAGACCAAGTAGATAATGAATCATGTAACTGTCCATCCCTATGGTCTGTGTTCTACTCACTGGCATGACTGCCTGGACTGGGAAGATGAGCCATCTCCTCTGTCCACACACTCCCTATACAGAATGGCCCATCTGGGCTCTTGTCCTTTAGATGACTCTCCCTCCCCTACTACTGCCAGAAGATACGGGTCCACCCAGAGAAGGAAGAAAACAGGACTCAAAAAATTGCAAAGGATAAACAAGAGGTGATCTTACCCTGACTAGGGAGATTCACAAAGTTGGTTTCCACCACTCTGCCATTCAGGGGCTGGATCCTGCGGTAGTCACTGTGGAGGGTCTTATTCTGGTGATCCAATATGGAATTCTCAAGCTTCCAAGTCTACAGGCCACATGAAGTAAATTATGGAGGGAAGGAGTACTGGCTGGTTTAAAGGAGTGTAATTAGCCATTGAACTAGAGCTTGGGTTTATTTTTATAACCCCGATAAAGCAGGTATTAGAAGATCTTAGTTCTGCTATGTGGCAGGCAGAGCATCCATCCATCCATCCATCCATCCTTTCAACCATCTCTTCTAATTGTTTTCTATGAGTATTTGATCACCAGTAGAAAGGAGAGAAAGAAGCAAACAGATTTGTGTGTGTGTATCCTTGAATAGGGATCTTTCCACCTTTTCCTCCATTGGGGAAATGAAAAGTTTAAGAAAGATATGTTTGTTCCTGAAGAAAATCATCACCCAGAAGGAAATGCCAGCCTTGCCTCTGCAACCTCAATAACATTCGTCCTTTAATTAACCCAACAAACTGTTTATTATGCGCCCTGCTATGCTGGGGAACAAAAGGTAGCTGACCCAACTCTTCTCCTCAATGGGCTGCAGGCGTGCTAGCATGGTAAAGAGCAAGGACACTGTCCTTGCATAGAGCCATTTATGAAGTTAGAATGTAAGCTCCATGAGGACAGGGCTTCTGTCCATCAAGGGCCTAGAACAGTACCTGGTGGAAGCAGTGCTCAGTAAATATTTGCCTTCATCATGCAGTCCCTCTCCTCTGACTGGGGTCAGGTCCCAGTCTTTTTGCTACATTGGCTGTGGTTCTTTGGATTCCCTGATGCCTCAATTTACTCATCTTTGCCATAGTACTAGTATGATCGCCCATGGTGATAGAGGTGAGGCCCAGGAGCCTGTGCATGGAAGGCACCCCGGGAGCCCAGGTGTTGGCATTAGGTGAGATGGAGGGGCATATTCTTGTCACCCAGGCAATCAAAAGGGGAGACTTTGGTGAGGTGATGCTGTATTACCTGTATGCTGGAGAGCCGGACATGATGTACCAGCACAAACCAATGGACGTTCTCAGTACAGGGAGGAGTAGTGAGGGACCCACGGTAGGTATAGTAGTGGTGGGTGTTCTCAGGCAGCATGTCTTCAATGTCAAGGCCACTTAGAACTGTGCTTTGTCCTAACAGAGGTGACAAAAGACAAAGGAATGTTAGGGACCACTGCTGCTCCTTAGGACAGCTCAGGCTTAGGACAGCCGCTTCATGTTTGAATCTCCTGATTCACCAGAACATAGAAGCTGATCATTAGAAACATTTCCCCAGTTTGTTGCTTCCTAGAAGGGGTTAAGAGCAAAGACTATGGGGAGAGACCCACTCAGATACCTCCTCTTGGCTGAGTGCTCACTCCTCAAAGGCTGCTCCCTCATCTGTGAAAGGTAATGTTCAATAGGATTGCCGTGAGAATGAAGGGGGGTGTGCTTATAAAGTCTGGCCTTTGACCTCGCGCATAGGAACATATTCATGAGCAAAACTGTCATCATCACAGCTGCTGGGCAGAGGATACGCTTTATGATAAATGAAAGAAATTAATTATGACTGCCAGGGGCTTCTTGGTAAGATCTCCCAAAGAATGAACAAAATTCCTTGGTTTGGGCTCACTTAGAAATGAATGGATAGAGATTAGAAAGGCAGAATCAGAACCAAGCAGGGGTCCAGGCACCCGGTCCTGAACTCATCCTGCCATGACCCTGGGAACCAAGCTCAGCCAGGTGTGGGTGTGGGGAGAGGGGCTTCTGCAGGATGTCCAGAGACTTCTGGCAGTGCATCAAGAGAATCTCTCTTCCTTTCATGTCATGACACTGAGCCCCTGAACTCAGCATGACACTATCAAAAAATACAGAGTTGAGTTGAATTTTATTTCACTTTCCCTAAGAACTTTGCATTTTTCTAATGGCAAAGAGGTTACAGGTTTTATGTAGACATAAATAGGCTCACTAAACCAAGGCATCAGAATCTAGTAGTACATACTCCCATGAATAGGCAAAAGAATTCTAGGGATCCCTGGGTGGCGCAGTGGTTTAGCGCCTGCCTTTGGCCCAGGGTGTGATCCTGGAGACCCGGGATCAAATCCCACGTCGGGCTCCCAGTGCATGGAGCCTGCTTCTCCCTCTGCCTATGTCTCTGCCTCTCTCTCTCTCTCTCTCTCTGTGACTATCATAAATAAATAAAAATTTTAAAAAAAAGAATTCTAAATGTTAGTGTTATTGGAAAGACTTCAAGATACAACCTTCTAAAGGGCTCTAGTGCATAGGTTTGGTTTCATCATTGTTATATATTTAAGTGAATCAAGAATTTCCGAACCACAGTGCAGCCACTATGGAAAACCATATGACACTACTTTAAAAATTAAACATAGAATTACCACATGATCCAGCAATTCTACTTCTCAGCTTACACACAAGAGTGTGGAAAGCAGGGAGGTAAAAACAATAAGACCTGCTGATGGTTTGGATGTGAGGGATAATGGAAAGAGGAAAATCAAGAATGATCCTGGGAGGGGCGCCTGGCTGGCTCAACTAGTAGAGCTTGAGACTCTAGATCTCAGTGTCATGAGTTCAAGCCCCATGTTGGGGGTGGATCCTACTTAAAAACAATTTTTTAAAAAAGAGTGATTCTGGGATTTGGGGCTTAAACAATGGAATACATTATGATGCCCTTTGCTGAGATGAGAAAGTCGGTTTAAGGACAAGCCTTGGGGGGAGGGTGGTAAGGAGCTCAGTTATGTTTAGGCCACGTTCATATTAAGTTTTAGATCCATAGGGTGATATCAAGTAAGCAGTTGGATAAAGGAATCCAGAGCTGAGAGGGAGCCCAGTGCTGTAGGCAGTAGGGATCAGAAGTGGAATTTATCGGATTGGAAAAGGAAATGTATCTGGTTTGTAGAAACAATATCTAAAGTCAGCGCAGTCAGGGAAAAGCCTCATTTATACCCCAGGCCTATGGTTTCTCCTCCTGGCGTTGTTAACTATCCGGAAAATAGCCAGCTGGTTCTTGCGTCTGCTTTGCCTCATCTGTCCTGCCTGATACTGTCCCTGCATGGAGGACCAGATACAGATTTTTGGAGTCCATGGCCCAGAGAGGGCAATCCAGGCCATGAGACTGAATGAGGTCCCCAGGGAAGGCAGAGCTGGTGCCCCGCATCATTATAGCAAGAACAGAGACAGCAGAGCTGGGGGTGAGCCAGAGTGTGACCAGAACAAAAGCCAGGTGTGGTGGATGCTTGTTTCCAGGTCAATTAAGAAAAAGAGAAGTGGCCAGGCGATCTAACACAGGGGATCTGAAAGGTATGGTGGTGTTCCAGGGCCAGCCGAGGGTGGATGAGGAAAGAGAACAAGGACCGTCATGCAACATTTTCAAGGGAGCTTCAAATGGGGTAGAAGATGGGGTGACAGCGGGGAAGTGGCTGGGTCAAAAGATACGTGTGTTGGTTTGTGTTTTGAACCAGGAGGTACTAGAGCACAGATTTGTGTGCTGAGTGGAATGATGGATGAACAGTAAGAAATCGGTGATGTGGACAGAAGAGAGGCGGGCAGGAGGAAGGGCGCTAGGAGAGAGGGGTGGTGGGTGCTGGTGTGGAGGGGTCGTCTTGGTCAGGAGCAGGGATTCTCACCCACTGTGACACAGGAGGGGACATGGAGCTAGTCAGGTGCACATGGGTTAGGAAGATGAGCGAGCATCTGACAGCCTTCTCGGTGAAGTGGGAGCAAGGCATCTAATCTGCTCCAGGGGGGAAGCTGGGGTCAGGGCAGAGGGGCTTCCAGGGAGAGGAGAGAATGTGAAATAAAAATTCTGGAAAGGGGAAAAGCAAATGCCTGGAGGGTATTTTAGGATTTCCAGGCAGTGCTAATATGTGTTCATATTTGGAGCCATGAATAAAAATAACAGCAGTCAGACATCTGTGTGTCTGTCCAGCTACATCCAGCCATTTGGCTTTAGGCTCTGAGTAGGTGAGAATTGTCTGGAGCTTTGTCAGATGAGCTCGTGGAGGGATGGGGGGAGGGGGATGCAGAGTGTGTCAGCAGAAGGCCAAAAAGTCTCAGCTGGGCAAAGAGAGATGGAAGCCTGGGGGCATGACCAGGGGTGAGAGCAGGAGGCCCATGGGTCAGAGGTCAAGGCACTCCCCAGAGGGGTGGGAACTGAAGTCAGGGAGCTGGAGTCTGGAGAGGTAGCCAAAGCGGATGTGGTTGTTGCTCAGGTCCCAGGTGGTAGAGGTAGGCAGCCACTCAGACAAGAATTCGGCTTCCTGGAGGCACAGAAAAGGGAGAGCAGCCCTGTCCAGGCCCAGGGAGGAGGAGCTTCAGGCGTGAGGCTTTTCTCGGCCTAAAGCTAAGGAGGACATCTCCCTCTGGTGCCCACGGTCCTCACTACTTGCTGGAGCCACTGAAGTAAAGCTATCCCCAGGCGGTAGTGCCCCGGCCTTCCAGAGCTTCCAATTGTGGGCATCACAGATGGTGTTTGTGAACAGGTTTCCCAGAGGGTCACAGCCTGAGCCAACAGCAGGAATTGCTAGAACAAAAGTCCTTGCCCAGGGAGTGGGGAACTCCCCAGGCAGGGCCCGTATGCCACCTTCTCTGCCGACATCACCCTCTCGGCCCCCTGTTCCCACCCCACACTCCTGCGGCTGCTGTGCACTTTACTCACCTGGATACTTGATGTTGTTCAAGTGAGAAATGAAGTTGCTGTAGTAAGTGTTCTCACCATAATCTTCGACCTGTAGGAGAAACACAGAGCAGTTAACCGAATGGAAAAGGGACCTCCATCTGGTACTGTCTCCGCTAATCCAGCTGTTTGGTGTCCCTGCTGTGCGGGGAGAGATCGCCTGGCTGTTCTTGGCCACCAACTACCTGGCCCCACTAGTCTGTTCCAGGGAGACAAGACTGAAGCCTTTTGGCAGCTTCCAGGGAAAGCTTTCTCAGAGGTGACAGGTGAGGTCCTCAGGACATGGCCAAAAGTCACTGTTACGATAGCCCCAGGGACTGTGGACAGGGTGGACTCACTGTGATGAGGGGGCTTGGTCTCCTGCGCTCCCTTCTTTATCCTTAGGACTCGTGACTGAGCTGAGGACAGCCATCTGTCCAAGGCAAAACTGCTCCAACTCTGTCCACTGCCAGGTCCCTATTTTTTTTTTCATATGAGCATTGACTTTTTAGAAGTCAGAAAAATTGCTTTTGGTGAAAAAGGTGAATTTTCAATGGTTCTTTTCCAACAGTGGTGGTGTTGATCCAATTCTTTCCCTGTATATGAATTCCAATTTCTTGGATTTATGACCACTCACTATTTGTTTTCTAGGTGCCTCGTGGTTTCTTGTTCCTGTTCCACCTTTGGGTCAAACAAATACTTTTCGTGTCCCATTTAACCATTTTTAGTTATAATGGTTGCTCCAGCGATTACAGGAGTTCCCCTTATCCAAAGGGAATACATTCCAATACCCCCAATGGATGCCTGAAACCATGGGTAGCACCAAACCATAAAAACACCACATTGTTTCCTATACACACCTGTGATAAGAGTTAGTGTATGAATTAGACACGGTAAGAGGCTAACAACAATAACTAATAATAAAATAGAACAATTATAACAAGATACTGCAATAAAAGTTATGTGAATGTGGTCTTTCTCTCTCAAAACATCTTGTACTGCATTCACCCTTCCTGTGATGATGTGTGATGATAAAATGCCTACATGACGAGATGAAGGAGGGGAAGGACATGGGTGCTGGGACCTAGTGTTAGGCTACTGGAATACATCGCTAGGAGGAACATCTGTTTCTGGACTGCACTTGACCTCAGATGACCAAAACTTCAGAATGTGAAACCAAGGAGAAGGGAAGGGCTACTGCACAACATACAACTTGTCACAACCCACGTCATGTTAATACTAACTTAATTCCAATAAAATAGAGCAACTTTGCTCTAAGCTAGGCTGTACTTCTTTCCTGCCTTTTTTCCTACTTTTGTCATTGATATCATATCCACGTGTATTGTAAACCCAACAATAAGTGGTTTAATGATTGCTTTAAAGAACCTTATGTTTTTTTTGAAGACAAAACAAAAATATATGTATATAGTCTTCTATATTTACGATTTCCAGCATTCTTCATTTCTTTCTGTGTATTTGAGTCACTGTCTAATGTCATTTCCTTTCAGCCAGAAGGATTTGCTGTAATATTTCTTGTAAGACAGATCTGTTAGCAATTATCTCAGTTTTTCTTTATCTGGGAATGCCTTTGTTTCACCTCATTGTTGAAGGGTGTTTAGTCAGATAAAGGATCCCTGATGGACAGTCATTCCACAGTCTGATGACTTGTATCTAATGAGAAGTTGGTCCCTATGAGAAAAAGAAAAATTCTTTTTCTCTTGTTGATGTCAACAGTTTGACTTTGACTCTGATCAGACATGTGCTTTGTTCAGTTTCATGGGTTAGTAAATTATTTTTTGCATCAAATTTGGGAAATCTGGGGCCATTGATTCTTCAGTATTTTTTCTATCACTTTCTCTTTCTCCTCTCCAAGACTCCCATTACCCTTATGTTGGGCTGTGTGATCTTATTCCCATGTGTCTCTAAGGCTTTGTTCATTTTTCTTCAATCCTTTATTTCTTTTTACTCAGATTGAATAGTTGCTTTGATCTGTCTCCAAATATACTGACTCATTTTTCTGCTGCCTTGTATCTACTTTGAGACCATGTTTGAAGTTTTCATTTTATTTGTTAAACTTTTCAACTTTAGACTTTCCATTTGGTGCATTTTTATAATTTCTGTTTCTCTATTGAGATTTCCTTTTTTTTTTGAGTCATTGTCATTATATTTTCCTTTAATTCTTTGAACAACAGTTTCTTTTCAATTCCTTGAACATTAATTATCATGTATCATAAACTATCATGTTTATGATAGTTGTTTGAAAGCTCTGTCTGCTAAATCACAGAGTCCACCCAGAGTCATTATCTGTTGACTGTATTTTTTTTCTCCTAAAGATGGATCATATTTTTCTATTTCTTTGCATGCCCAACTTTTTTTGAAAACTTGACATCTTAGATAATATATGTTAGTAAATATGAGTTCTGACTTTTTGGAAATTGTCCTGAGAGTTTTGTTTGTTTGTTTGTGTATCTGTTTAATAATTTGCCTCTCTTTCACCTGCAAGATGTGTTCCCCCAGCCATGTACACAAGCTGATGTCTCTGCTCTGTTCTTAAATCTTATTTTTAGCTTGGATTCCGAGGGGATTCTAGGAACCATGTAGGGCAGCATAGCTTTGTGATCAGTCAATGATTTCAGGAGAGGTTGTGCTCAAACCCCAGGAGTCCATAAGATTTGCACCCTCCGCTGATGGGTCTATATGAGTTGAGAAGCACATTCAGAGTCCGGCCAGTTACCAGGTCAGCCACAGCTTTTCCTTTCCATCAGGCCATCTTGGGAAGCTTACACAGCCCTTCTGCGGGTCTCTCATTTGCAGGATCTCTCATTAAATTTCTGATTGGTCTGCCACTTAACACTCTCCTCAGGTAGGATTGCAGCCTCAGATTATCAGAGCTGTAAATTTTCCCTCTGTTTTCAGCCTTTTGTGTCAAGCTTGTCACTTTTACTGATAGTGTCTGGGGTACTGGTTTTCAACTCACACTCCAGATCAAGTGCACCCCCCACCCCCAGGCAGTGAAGCTACTGGTTTTCCTGCCCAGCCTGCCCTAGTAAAACTACCTTGCTGACCAAACTAGAGGGTGGGGATAGGAAGAGCCCCATTGTTCTTACTCAAAATTCTAGCCACCTTTCGCAAATAAAAGCCTCCATTTGTCTGCCTTTGTTCCATTTCCAGAGCAGGGATATGGTTGTTTTTGGCAATTTTATCCAACTTAACACTTGTTTGAAGGAAATTGAATTCACTGACCACGTCTTGCCACCTTGCCGCAACTTCTACCCTCCAGACTCTCTGAGAAAAGCAGAGGTGTTGCCTTCATCTGGCAGGTTGCTGACTTCCCCCACCCCTCAGACTGGTTTATGTTTGGTCAACCGTGCTGTGATCCTAGCTCTTTTAGGTCGGTTGTCCAACTTATCCAAGGTCCCCAAGATTGGTATCACAGAAGGAACACAGTGACTATGAGCAAGGGTTTCACCGAGTCTGTTTTCAAGAATGGTGAGCTCAGAAACAGATGAGGGGGGAGAGGAAGGAAGACCCTTTGTCTACATTTAATACCTCGGACACCAGTCTGTGACTTCACATGTATAGTTTCAGCCTACCTTAACAAGGGCTGCCAGCACAGCCAAACCATCCGGTTCATGTTGGGCTATATCGTAGCTCTTGTATTTAGAATTGTAGTGAACGATGTGAATCTGTGGGAGCAAGAAAGATAAAACAATAGCAGTACATTTGGACTTCAAAAGCTTTGGATTTTCAGGGAAGAGTGAAGAGAAAGATGCTCCACCCAAGGCCTCAGCGTATCCCTCCTAAACAACTCTGACTGCCTTCCATCTGGGTATGAGATCTATCAAGACCAGAAAGTTCTCCCAAGAATGGAAAGAGCATGAGTGGGATTCTGGGATGGTAATTTAAGTGCTTTTCCCTGACCCCACCTCCCTCTAGGTAGACAAGCTGGCAATGTCTGCAGGGCTCATCATATGAGGACACTGGGTTCTCCTGAGGTCTCACAGGTGTGGCATGAATCACGTTGCCCTGGAGGACACTGTAAACTGTAGCTACCCTAAGGATAGACCTCTGCAGGAGAGAACTCTGCAAATCTAACATATAGAAATTCAGCTTAAACCAGAGAGGGCTTTCCCCATTCTATGGGCTGTAAACTCCTGGTTGCTGTGCGTTCTGTGAGAGGGGAGACCCTGCTTGAACCCCTGGCACATAGCAGGGACCAATACATAGTTGTGAATGAATGAAAAAAAAAATCAACCTTGGGGTGACTTGACTGTTACCATTGCAGTGTTTTTTGGCTGTTTTGATAAGGAAAGAGACTGTAGGGTTTGAAGAAAAGAGGACCTGGCCGGGGTCCTCAAAGTACCTCAGCCACAAATCTGATCCCATCGATGGTGTGCTCCGAGCCGCTGATCTCTGAGGACGCGCCACCCCAGTGGAAGTGCATCTGTTGAGCTATGTACTCGGTGCCATCAGAGGCCGTCATGCGCATGGTCGGGGGCAGGCTGATCTGCACTGGAGGAGAAGACGAGCAAGGACTGCAAGCACTGCAGACGCATATGGACGGCTTAGGTCCATTGACCAGACAGCTCCATATGGGGCCAGCCAGGACTACACTGGCTTAGAACTCCATAAGCACGGGTGCCCACGGGGAGGAGGTGACTGGCACACAGGGCAGGATGGGAGATCAGGCCGTGGGTGAGCTGGGCTGGGCAGGCACCCCTTGTAGGGCACACACCTTCCTACCCAGAATGGGAGGTCATGGGCAAGACCATGAGTGGCAGGGCCAGCTTGCCAGCCCTAGGGAAGGAGGATGCCCTAACAGATTTGGCCAGTGGGTGTGGACAACAGAATTCTACTCTCCACTTCTGGCCAATTTCATAATTTGCCCACAGTGTAGGGAACAGGAAGGAGGCCCTCTTGGGACTAGTTTGATGACTTTTACTCCAGGGTACTGCTTATGAGACCAAGATAAAGTGTTTAACGCAGTCATCCTGGATAGCCTTTTAGAAATAGCCCAACTGATAACCTACCCACTCCATAGAAGGGAGCATCCCTGTAAGGCTTCAGCACTTCTATTTTGTGGACAAGGAAGTCAGCCTGGGGAGTTGGAAAGGAAAGACTTGCTCATAGGCACACAGGTCACGGGAGTGGGGAGGGCAGATGAGGCCAAGAATGGGGCATGGCAGGGGCAGGATGCCACCATTACAGGCCTCCACTTGTCTTCAAAAGACAAGAGACCAAATTCTACAGCATTCAGGAAACACATGAACTCCTGGCCTGGGGTTTAACATGATCTGGTTATCAATGAATGCATTCAAGTCTTGGGTTCTTGCCAACGGAACAACAAGCTACTCTCCCCACTTCCTCCTGCCCCATGCCCTACAGACTTCCCCAGGGAGGTCACTCTGGTCACCTAGCTGCTGTTGTTCACTTCACTGGCTCAGGCCTTGGAGACACCTCTGCATTTTGCAATGAGCCAGACGAAAGAGAGACACGGGACAGTGACAGTAGAGAGTGACTAAGGAAAATATCTAGGAGGAGATACATAATTTAGGACTCAGACAGGAACAGGTAGCATTTATTCTGCTAGCCAGGTCATTCTACTTAAAGTCATCAAAGATGGTTATAAACAAGTGGATTTTCTTTCTTTTTTTTTTTTAAGATATTATTTATTTATTCATGAGAGACACAGAGAGAGGCAGAAACACAGGCAGAGGGAGAAGCAGGCTCCCTGCAGGGAGCTTGATGTGGGACTCAATCCCGGGACCCCAGGATCACGACCTGAGCTGAAGGCAGACGCTCAACCACTGAGCCACCCAGGCGCCCAAACAAGTAGATTTTCTTAAAGAGTAAGTATTAGGTATTCGATATCTATCAATAATGTCCCTTTCTTCCCTTCCATTGTGTCGAAAGCAGCAGGGAGCGGTGATTAAGTTCATGCTGTAAAGCAGGAATCTGGCCCCAAAGATTTTAACATGCTCTTTAGCAGAGCAGGAGCTTTGTATTTAGTGCTTAAAATGCATCCAGCCTCCAAATCAATGCTCACATGAAAAAAAAAAAAAAACCACACAAACAAACAAAGGAAAAGCCTTTAAAAGAAGATGTGGCCAGTCATCTGTGCCAAGAGAGTGAAAAGTGGAGCACCAGGCCAGAGACTCTTGGTTGGACAGCTAGCTCCGCACGAGCAATGACAAAACTCCTGACAGTATGTTTCCCCAAAACACAATTTCCTGCAGACCAAGTGTTTTGCTCAAGTTTTATCGACAGGATGGCACAGGCTGGATTGAAAAGTGGCAGCGCTTCAGGGCATGTTCTTGTGCCTTTGAAAATGTGAGGCCAAATACTTGTCCCCCAAAATGAACTTGCTTAACCTCCCAGATTCTGAAAATTGATTTAACTTTCAGCAGAAGTTGCTCCTCTTTGTTTGAAACTAATTTAACCATGTTCTTATCAGGCCAGGAAATCCACGGGATCTGAGCATATTCTGTGCTCAAGACATGACAGCAAGGTTGTGAAGGTCAAGGAAACACTGAGAAACTGACTCCAGTTGGAGGAGACTAAGGAGAAGGAGAGCCACATGGATTGTGGGGTCCTGGATTAGGTCTCAGACCAGAGAGAGGACATCTATGGGAACATGATGGAATTCACGGAGGTCCATGAAGTAGTTGATCATGTTGTATCAAGGTAGTAAGGTTAGGATGTTAATACTAAGGGAAGTAAGAGAAGGGTAGATGGGAATTCTGTACTATTTTTGTAATTTTTCTAGTCTAAAACTATTTCAGAATGAAAAGGGCTTTGGGTGTTTTTTTGCTTGTTTTATTTTTTTTATTTTATTTTATTTATTTATTCATGAGGCAGAGACATAGGCAGAAGGCTCCCACAGGGAGTGTGATGCAGGATTTGATTCCAGGATCCCGGATTGTGGCCTGAGCCAAAGGCTCAACCGCTGAACCACCAGGCACCCCTGTTTGTTTTAAAGACAAAACTAGCCTTGCTCCTGTAGCTGCCAGAGATCAAAACCTGCTGAGAACCCTACATCATTCATGGGCACCTACTTGTGGGATTTATCTTCTCCCATGTAAGTCTTTTCCCCTCAAGTGCATCTGATCTGTGTCAGGCTCTGTGCCAGGCACGGAGATAGAAGGATGAATGAGAGATCGTCTGTCCTTTCAAGGAGCCTAACAAACAGAGTGGCTGATAGTACCTATTAAGAGAACAGTGCTATTTCTCCCACTGGACACTGGAGGTCCAATGTCTCAGGTCTCTAAACTCTTTGGGAGTCTATGAATATATATTTTGGGTGGATAAAAAAATAAATATATATTTATCAATGAGTACTGGTCCACCAACTGTTACAAGTCCACAACTAAATAGGGAAATTGAGAATAAGCTTTAGAAACTTCTGTAACAATTTAAGTTTGACTCAATATCCAAATGTGCTTTCGATTTCTTTTTACTGAAATATAATTTTATACCAGTTGACTCTAAGAATAAAAAATGGGCCACATAAAAGTGTAAATATAAAGTAGAATTTGAAATTAAAAGCACAATACCATTTATATCAGCACTCCCCTAAATTAAATGCTTATGTACAAATGTAACAAAGTGTGTACAAGATCAACATGAAGAAAGTTCAAAATTCTGATGAAAGAAATCAATGAATAAATAAATGGAGAGATATTCTGTGCTCCTGGGTAGAAAGAGTTGATACTGTAAAGGTGTCAGATCTTCTCAACTTGATCTGTAGATTCAATGCAATCAAAATTCTGGCAAGTTATTTTGTGGATATCAACAAACTGATTCTAAAGCTTACATGGAGAAGCAAAAGACCCAGAGTAGCCAATGAAATAATGACAAAGAACAAGGCTGGAGGATTCATACTACTTGGCTTGAAGACTTATTATTGAGTGACAATGATCAATACAATGTAGTTTCAGCAAAAGAATAGACAAATAGATCGATGGAACAGAATAGAGTGGCCAGAAATAGACCTACATGAATATACTCAACTGATTTCTGGCAGAGGAGCAAAGACAATAATACAATGGAGTCTTTCAACAAATGGCGCTAGAACAACTGGACGTCCACATGCAGAGAAATGAATCTAGACACAGAACTTATACTCGTCCTGAAAATTAACTCAAAGTGGGCTTCAGACATCAATGTAAGATACAAAGCTATAAAATTCCTAGAATATAACATAAGAGAAAACCTAGATGACCATGGGTGGGGTGGTGCCTTTTTTTAGACACAACACCAAAGACGGGATTCATGAGATAAATAACTGATGAGCTAGATTCCATTACAATGAAAAGTTCTATTCTGTGAAAGACACTATTAGGAGACTTAGAAGATAAGCCTCAGACTAGGAGAAAATATTTGCAAAAGACACATCTGATAAAGGACTCCAACCCAAAATATAGAAAGAAACCTTAACACTCAACAATAAGAAAACAGTCAACTGATTAAAAAATGGACCAGAGGGCAGCCCCGGTAGCGCAGCAGTTTAGCGCCGCCTGCTGCCCGGGGTGTGATCCTGGAGACCCAGGATCGAATCCGGTGTCAGGCTCCCTGCATGGAGCCTGATTCTCCCTCTGCCTGTGTCTCTGCCTCTCTCTCTCTCTCTGAATAAATAAATAAAATCTTTAAAAAAATAAAATAAAATAAAATAAAACATGGACCAGAGGCCTTAGCAGACACCTCACCAAAGATATACAGATGGCAAATAAGCATCTGAAAAGAGAGATCACATTGTATGTCGCCAGAGAAATACAAAATTAACAACAATAAGATACTACAGCAAACCTGTCAGAACAGCCAAAATCCAGGACACTGACAACACCAAATTGGGGAACAGCAGGAACAGACTCACTGCTGGTGGGAACACAACATGGTATGGCCCCTTTGGAAGACAAAACTGAACATATTCTTACCATACAACTCAGTAATCATGCTCCTTGGTCTTTACCCAGTGGAGCTGAAAACAGGTCCACACAAAAATCTGCACATAGATGTTTATGACAGCTTTATTTATACTTGCTCAATTATGAACTGAATGACAGCCAAGATGTCGTTCAGTAGGTGAGTGGATAAACTGTGGTCTATCCAAACAATGGAATATTATTCAATGCTAAAAAGAAATGAGCTATCAAGCCACGAAAAGACATGGAGGAAACTTAAATGTGTTACCAAATGAATGAAGCCACTCTGAAAAGGCTGCATACTCTTCGATTCCAACCCTGTGACATTCTGGAAAAGTCAAAACCATGGAGACAGCAAAAGGATCGGTGGCTGCCAGGGCGGCATCAGGGGAAGAGATGAAATGCCAGAGCACAGAGGAAAATTAGGACCGTGAAAATACTCTGAATGATGCTGTACTGATAATATGTCAGTCTACATTTGCTCAAACCCGTAGAATGTCTAACACCAAGAGTGACGCCTAGGGCAAATTGTGGACTTTTAGTGATTATGTTGCGTCAAGGTAGGTTCATCCTCCGTAAAAAAAAAAAAAAAAAAAAAAAAGTACCATTCCGGGGGTGCCTGGGTGGCTCAGTCAGTTAAGCAACTAGCTCTTATTTTTGGCTCAGGTCATGATGTCAGGGTTGTTTGATAGAGCCCTGTGTTGGGCTCTGTGCTTAGCACAGAATCTGCTTGAAATTCTTTCTCCAGGGGGGATCCCTGGTGGTGGTTTAGTGCCTGCCTTTGACCCAGGGCATGATCCCAGAGTCCTGGGATCGAGTCCCACACTGGGCTCCTTGCATGGAGCCTGCTTCTCCCTCTGCCTGTGTCTCTGCCTCTCTCTGTGTGTCTCATGAATAAATAAAATCTTTAAATAAAAGAGAGAAATTCTTTCTCCCTTGCTCTCTGCCCCTCTCCCTGCTCACTCTTTAAATAAATAAATAAAATATTTTAAAAATATATACCATTCTGTTGAGTGATATTGATAATGGGGGGACAATGTAAGTGGGAGCAGAAGGTGTATGAGAAATCTCTGCACTTTCTATTTATTTTTGCTATGAACCTAAAACCGCCCTAAAAAATGAAGTCTATTAAAAATATGTATATAAGTCTATTAAAATATGTATATGTATATAAAATATGTATATATATGTAAATATATATATCTTAGGTTCCAAGATCTAAAAAGAACCCTGCAAAATCAAGATTAATAAGTGTTTAATTACATCACATCAATTTCATTGTTGAGCTTACTCATCAAATGTTATTAATTTGAAAACTTGTTGGTTAGGATGGGTTTTTTTTTTCCCTCAGTAGAATGCTTGAAGCTCAGAGCTTGCTAACAATGAAAAGCCAATTGTAAAGAGTTCTAAAAATCTTTCAAAACACTTTACATCAAAAAACATAAGTAATGAGGGCTGTGACTGCTTTCCAATACATTGGATATGATGTGTGGTAGATTGGGGATCCTACAGTCTTCCAGCATCCAGAGAGCCCAGTATAGCCAGCCCATAGGAGGAAGGTCCAGGGTCCTCTCCAAACTGGGAAAAAGGAGCTGCTGCAAGCACCCCCCCCCCCCCCCCCCCCCCCCCCCCCCCCCCGCCCCAGGAAGTTGGGATCTTCCTAACATCACCAGGGACCTCAGCATGAAGCCCTACACAGCAGGCACGCAACACAAACAGCCCCTGTTACCAGTGGGGGGTTTTCAATCCTTTGCCGTTTCAGGCTGACTGTCCTGGGGGGGTCAACCACACTTCTCCCCTGCCTTCAACTGCCACCTTTGGCCTCTCTTCATCAAAGGCAAGCAGAACAGGGGGAGCTCCAACCTGCCAACCTGCTGGAAGCTTCAGAGAGTAACTTTGGAAATTGGAGCTTGCCATTAATGATAAAATGAGGCTTTCATGAATTATTTGTGGAGTTCAGTGACCCAGACCACATGTGCCTGAGGCTTTTTACAGATCTCTTCCCTCCTGTGCCTGCCAGCCCCACCAAGGGCAACTGGTTTTATCTTCTCACTTGTACAAATAGGAGAACTAAGTCCTGTGACCCCCATGCACCCATGGTCCAGCCCAGGTGGAAGTGGGATGGGGAGGGGTCCCAGGAGAACACGGTCGAAGAATCAGACATCCGGGGCCTGGGTCTGGCTCAGTCACTAGAGACCTCATGACCTTAAGTTCTTTGGCCTCCAGGGCCCCTGGCCTCCCCCGCAAACAATGCTTTCTGCCAGGAGCAGGGGATATCATGGGGCTCAGAAGGAATAGGCCCACATGGAAAATCAAAAGTATGCTCAGTAACCAGAAAGCACTGATTTTACAGTTGTTCCAGTCCAGGCTTCCCGAAGCAGAAGTCCCCAAGACCCAGGCCAGCCTTTTCCTGTCCAACCTCCCAAAGAGAACTCAATTCAAGATCTCAAGAGCTTCTTTTTAAAACCTTTGAGAAAGGGGTACTTGTATGGCTCAGCGGCTGAGCGTCTGCCTTCAGCTCAGGTTGTGATCCTAGGGTCCCGGGATGGAGTCCCCATCGGGCTCCCCGCAGGGAATCTGCTTCTCCCTCTGCCTATGTCTCTGCCTCTTTCTCTGTGTCTCTCATGAATAAATAAATAAAATCTTAAAAAACAAAAATCACCTTCAAGAAATATGGGGCCTGCTTATTAGGCGTTTGGAGCCAATCAGACTCAGTACAGAAAATAGGGAAAATCAGCCCAGGGCATTGATCCACAGAACACGCAGGCAGGTCAGTGGTTTTGGCAGCACTGCCTCTGCAGCTGGATTTCCCAGTGACTGGGTCAGAGTGAGCCTGGGGAGAGGTTAACTCGAAAGGATGGAGCCAGCTGGGAATTGAGGCCAAAGACAGAGGCCCTGCCTGCAGCTTGGGACAGGGGGTGTGACCTCCAACCTGGGCCTCTAGCTCCCAGTCTGCACTCTACATGTCCTGTGTGCTATCCTGACATCTGGCACCCGTCCCTGCTGCTGAGCACCCCTGGACAGCAGCCTGCCGCCTGCCCTTACCTGTGTGGCCGTTGTTGATCATGGGGAACTCGCCCACCTGGATCCTGTAGCCGGTCAGCTTCAGAGCCTTCAGGGAGGGGTTGTACTGAACCTTTCTCCTCTGCAGGTCAACGGGTGACTGTCTCGTCCCCCCGCAGGTGGGGTACTCCCTTGGCCAGTGCACTTGGTCCAGTGCCCCCTCTGCGAGAGAGCCAAGGGGTCAGAGTTCAGAGCTCAGCTCATGGCAGAAGGGGGGGTGGTGTCGAAGTCAGTTCCATGGAACCTAGCATCTCAGGGACTTTGACCTGGATTCCCATCTCCCCTGTTGCTGTCACTGGCCCCTGAGAGGAGAGTCAGTGTTTGGAAACAAGATCTTTAATATATAGCTTTAGTTTTCCCCTGGAATGGAAATATGCTGATAAATGCACAGGAAGGCGCCCACAGTTTGGTATTGCTGTGTTATCCTCAGGGGTCCTGTACCCATTTCCTCCTAATGGGACCATTTACCTTACCCTCCCCCAACAACAATGCAGTCCCCTCCACCAATACAGGACTGTCCCCCTATCTCCTTGCTCCAGCCCCTTTCGTTGGGTCCAAGGATGGTCAAGACCACCTAGGTGCCTACGCCTATGGATTCAGGACAAAAGGGAAAGATGATCAAAGTGATTAGTTGAAAAAAAAAATCAAAGTGAGGAAATGTATTTCTTTAAGGTGGGTAACACTTCTAGGGAGGGAAGGAGGAAAGCTAGCCATTGTAATGGCCTGTGGGTCCTGCTCACACCCACCCATTCACAGTTGGGGATCCAAGCTCACCTCTCCATTAGGGGGCAGCTGTGTGGCCACCCCAGGGCTTATTTTAAGGGAGGTATTTGTATTGGGGGCCCTCGCAGCTCTCGGTTTGGCAATTAACAGAGAAGTCCATTTCTTATTTCTCTGCTCTTCTTTGATGCTACACACCAATATTTAAACAATTCTTTCCTGGAGGTGGGATGCCAGGATCAAGGCCAGAGGCCGCAAGCACACGCCCCATGTGGATCAAAAAGGCTTTGGCCTGTGTCCCTGGCGGTGTTGCGGGTTTCTTGAGTATTCCTGAAAGGCATTTGAAGTAGCCGCCCCGAGTGTTCCCAGGCCCTTGATGACTCTTCAGAGGGCCCATGGTCTCAGGGGCTGGGCCAAGCCTGGGCAGGGCAAGACCTGCCTGTTGGAATTCCCTCTCTTGCTCACCCTACCGAAGCATCCCTGGTACCAACGAGCCACAGGAGGCAGAAGCCCTGGGCCTCCATGCACTGGCCATGTGTGGGCCCCTCTGCTCCAGAGTGGAGAGGTTGGTCAGAGTTGGTCGTCCTGCCCTCTGCAGCTGGCCTTTCTGAGCCTCCCAGCATGTCCCTAATTCTGTTGCCCTTGACTTCACAGGACAGACATCCACCCTGAATGTCTGGTTTGTCTTGTGTCCGAAGCCGGGGGGTTGGGGGGGGCGCCATGGGGACAGTGGGTCCTCCAGCAGCCCTGAGTGTCCCGCAGAGCCCCATCCCTTGGTGCAGCGCAGCAAAAGAGGGCCAGGGGCAGGAGCTCTCTTCACTGCCCTGTGGGAGGGGTGCCCCGTGTCCAGGTGTGCAGATTTGGGTCTCCCCAGGACCGTGGCTATAGGGCGGGTGCAGGGGAAGCCGTGCAAAGATGCTGGGTTCTTGGCAGGTCGGGATGCTCTGGGTAAAACTCCCACTCCAAGAAGAGAGCTCTCACAAGCCCGCCCAGCCTCTGTGAGGTCGCAGGGCGCCCTCTGACCACCTCCTTCTCCGCGTGCAGAGCCCGAGAAAGCAGAGGGCTTTGCGGTCAGAAGAGGCGGGTGGGCTCTGCAACCAGCTCTGTGGCCAGGAAAGGTTCTAAAGCAAAACAAAACAAGAACCCTGCAGGCGAAGCGGGGGTCTGGGAACTCCTCTTGTCCTGATCAGGGTTCGGTGCTTTCGGAAGCCGGCAGCCGCGGAGAGCAGCGCCAGCAGGGGTGAGGGCGACGAGGAAGCTCGCAGCCCTGGGCCGGGCTTACCTGAGTAGGTCCACAGGGAACCGTGCTGGGCCCGGGCCCCCAGGAGGGGCAGAGCCAGCAGCAGCGCCAGAGCCCTCATGGTGTCGCGGGTCTGCAATCAGGCTGATGCTGGGGCTGCTCTTCTTTTAAAAGCTCAGAAACTGTAAATAACAATTTACCAAGTCTCGCTGACAGACCCACCCTCAGCTGCACCCACTAAAACAATAACACCTTCCCACAATGGTCCTTGTGACTGGGGTGACAGGGCCAGGTGGCGCGCACTTGCCCGATCCCCGCTGGCGTCATCGCCGTGTCTGGTAAGCCCACGGTTTGGGCTGATCCACGTGCCAGCTTATGAAAACTCACTGCAAGGGCCACACACTGCGCCCTTTGTGCCCGAGTGGCCCCAGGAGAGGGAAAAGGCCCGAGGCAGAGAGGAGCAGGATGGGGAGGATTTCCTGGGACAATGACACTCCCTATGCCCTCGCTCCTGCCAGTGGGGCTCAGGGCATGAGTGAGGGCCGTCCCGGGGCCCGGAAACCCTCGCCAGATCCTGCGTGGTATTTCCTGCCCGTGTGAGCAACCCATGCAGGCTACCACTGCACACCTGGGCTGCCTCGGGAATGGCCTGGCCACCCCCTCACCGTGTTTGCACATGGACCAGAGGGTCCCATCTGGAGGCCCTTGTACCCTTTTTTCTTTTTAATATTTATTTATTCATGAGAGACATGGATAGAGAGAGAGAGGCAGAGACCTAGGCAGAGGGAGAAGCAGGCTCCCTATGGGGAGCCCAGTGCAGGACTCGATCCCAGGACCCTGGGGGTCATGCCCTGAGCCAAAGGCAGATGCTCAACCACTGAGCCACGCAGGTAGGTGCCCGGCCCTTGTGCTCTCATCCTCACTCTTGAATCAACCGAAGGCCCTGGAGGCCCAGCTTGAGAAACACATCCCAGTGCATGGCTCGGGGCCATGGAGCTAGTGCAGGCATCCTGTGTCCCCACAAGATGCATTCGTTGTGACAGCTGCAGTGCGCTTGGTCACACCCAGACGGGTTGCAGCAGGGCAGTGCCTAATCCTCCCCTGTCTACTTGGGTAAACAGTCCTTGAAGCTAGCCGAGGGAGAAACTTTTGAGTTTATACCTGCTGACAGGCCAGCGGTTCCCATGCCCTTCAGAGAGGGCAAAGGCACCGGGCAGGCCGTGTCCCTGCAGGGCCCTTGCAGCACTGGCCAGACACAGAGGACTGTTCTGGAAAGCAGCATTAACCCCCGCTATCGAGCTCGTCGTGCCCTTCTCCCAGCATCAGTCCGGGGATACTGGAGTCCTGGTGAAGCAGGGTTCTGAAGCCAGACTGCCAGGGTTCAGGTCCCTGCCCTACACTGACGAGCTGTGTGTGATCCAGAGCAAGTTACTCACACACTATTCTCTGCCTCAGTGTCCCCACCTTGAGTAGGCTTTCACAACAGTACCTCTCTCCTGGGGATCCCACCATACACATGTGTGCAGTACTCAGAACTTGTGCAAATGGCAGTATTGCCCATTCAGATCCCTCCCTTTGTAAAGAAAAGCCATGTTCAGCCTGTTCCGGAGGGAGCCAGAGGTAAAAACAAAGGACTCGTTCTCCTCCTGGAACGTTCCTTCACATTTTCAGAAATCAGAAGCCCACTCTCTGGCCTCTGCCAAGCGCGTCCTGCCCTGCCTGCTGGGCCCTGGCCCTGCGAGAGGGCACCCTCCTAGATCCCCTGAGACCCCTCCTCTGCTGAGGACAGCAAGGACGGCCAGGGACCTTCCAACAGACCGGGCTGGGGACCCCCAACATCCAGCAGGCAGGGAAACACAAACCGAGGCGTCTGAGCATTTTTTCTTGGGAATCTGAAGTGGTATTCAGGGAAGGAGGGCGTGCAGAGGGAGCCTGGTGTCATGGCCTGATGGCAACTGGGGGCGTGGAGCTGAGCAGGGGAGCAGGAGAAGGGGG
The DNA here is from genome assembly GCF_048418805.1 of Vulpes vulpes. Classification (NCBI taxonomy): domain Eukaryota; kingdom Metazoa; phylum Chordata; class Mammalia; order Carnivora; family Canidae; genus Vulpes; species Vulpes vulpes. Next base: position 163,765,928 of record NC_132791.1, on the reverse strand, counting down.
TGCTGAGTGAGGGGTAGAGGGGGCCTGCAGGGAGAGGGAGGGAGGAGGGGGCCGGGGCAGTGTGAGGAGACAGGACCCATGCTCAGAGAAAGGAGGGCTCCAGGAGTAGGAGTCCCTGGCCGCTGCTCGGGGAATTGGAGAGTGTCTGCTACTACCCATGGCCCCATTTCCCACCGGTTCCCCTGTCCTGCGCTGAGGCTTGGGGAAGCCCAGAGGGCCGTGGCACTTTCAATGTCCCACAGAGTCCTCACAGTAAGCACATGGTCACTTCTGTGAGTCTGCAATTTTAGCACCCTCACCATGGAGCCATTCCGCAGCACATTATCCATCAATCTGCCTTGCTCTGGTTTCTCGGAATCCTTGGCTCAGGTGAGTACCAGGCTGGCAATCTGTGCAGCTGGGTAATGTGGTCAACAGGCGGTTAGAGTGAGAAACTGAGTTAACCAAGTGATTGGACCAGCCAGGACCCACCTGCCCATGAGGGCGCCTTACTAGAGAAAGAGGGTCCTTCCCTCTCCTGCGTGGCAGGCTCCAGTCACATAAAGGACAGAGTCAGGCAGGGTCCCTTTCGTTGCCTACTTTCTAACTCACCGTCTTCTTCAACCATAAAATTTTCCATTAACTTTGAACATGAGTTTCCTCCTTCTTGTATTTGTGAAGCACAGTTGCTTGTTTTGGTTCGGTTTTTGTTTCATTTTCCTTTGTTAGTGTGTTACATTCGACTCTGAACTCATTTCCGCTATCATCCAACCACATCTCCGGCTCATCAAGGCTGTGTCATATTCTAAACTCCTGTTTTTCTAGGCCTATGGCTTGAGTGACTGTCTGAGATGAGCTGACAAGTATGCCATTTTAATCATAACATCATGTCAAAAATGAGAAGGGAGCTTTGTTCTTCCTCAGTGTCACCGCAGCTCCGTGACGGAGACCCACCAAGGCAAAGAAAAGAAAGAGGCAAGGATGTGCAGTCAGCCCAGGTAAACAGGGAAGCACCATCAACCCACGTGAGCAGGGAGGGGTGGGTGGTCAGCCCAGGTGAGCAGGGAGGGGTGGTCAGCCCGGTGAGCCAATGCTCAGGTTTGCATAAGACTAACATAGAAGAATGGATCTGGCTACGCAAGAATATACACATTCTGGTTGCAGTAATACAGACAGGGCCATCATTTTGTTTCATTCAGGAGCACTAGATCTGGAATCCTGAAGAATGAGTCATTCTGGACAAGTGAACTTTCTAGATGGTTAAAGGCTCAATTCTATAGAAGTACCAACACACAGTCTATTTTGGATTAATACTTCTAAAATGTGGGGATCCCTGGGTGGCGCAGCGGTTTGGCGCCTGCCTTTGGCCCAGGGCGCGATCCTGGAGACCCGGGATCGAATCCCACATCGGGCTCCCGGTGCATGGAGCCTGCTTCTTCCTCCGCCTGTGTCTCTGCCTCTCTCTCTCTCTGTGACTATCATAAATAAATAAATAAATAAAAATTAAAAAAAAAAAAAACTTCTAAAATGTATCACACTCATGCCTATTCTCTTAAATACATTAAGCTAAATGTAATTCAGCTTTTCTTAATGACTGAGGCTCACTGATATGAAAATCAACTATCCTGCACTGTCATCTATGAATGCCCGCTGCACCCACAACTACGTAAGACTGTTCTCCCTACATGAAACAATCCCTAGCTATCATGTTTTTTTATTTCTTAGATATTGAGGGGGGTGGAAATTAGCTAGCTTAATTATTAAAGCAATATACACTGTTGTTCCTGAGTGATATTCTAATTATTAATATCCATAAGGCAGGGCATGACCAATCAGGACAGAAATGAGATTGGTGCTGTAGCAAGGTCTGGTAGCCCCTTGCTTTGCCAGGGTTTAACCCTTTAGCGGGTGGACTGTATGCTGATTGTGAGGCTGGAGCAGGGGTGGCAGCAAGAGCGTCTGGAAGTAACAGTGTATATATGTTTATTTTTGACAGTTAACATTGCTCACACAGTCTGCTCACTGTTTCCTCTTGGGGCTGTCTGTTTGCCTGCCCTCATCTCCTGGCCTCTTAATTACTTTTTTGTTTTTTTAAAATCTGGCCAGAAATCAGATGACTACACATCTTAGAATTACATGCACTAGAAGAATGGATAGAGTTGAACTCAGGGCCCTCGGGCAGTACTAAAACCAAAATAGGTGAACCCTGAAACTTCTTTTTTTAATTTTAATTTTATTTTATTTTATTTTATTTTATTTTATTTTATTTTATTTTATTTTATTTTATTTTATTTTATTTTATATTTTAAGTAAGCTCTACACCTAACATGGCACTTGAACTCACAACCCCAGGTCAAGAGTTGTACGCTCCAACTGAGCCATCCAGGCAGCCTTGAAATATCTTTTTTGACTACCCTAAAATTTTTTATTTCCTTTCTGACTTTCAGCTATGTCCATATAAGGGAATCATTAACATAACTAAATTGTCATATTAAATACTCTGCTTGCAGAATATCCTGCCATGTCCACCTGCAATCAGTGCGGATGCCGATGTTTTCTCTCACCAGCCTCCCTGGGAAGATACTCAGCCTTGTGGGGTATCTCCAGTCTCACCCATTTACCTAGAATTCAGCATTTAGAGCGTCCACCAGCAGGCAAGTTCCTCCATCATATCTACCCTTCTTCCAGTAACCCACATCAAAAAAACACCCACACCAAAACTCTTGTGGAAATTCTCTTCTCTGTTATTAGTTTAGGTATTAGCAAAACCAGAACCAAATTCCTAACAACATTTATAGCCCAGTCTACCATCAACATTCTGAGCCCCTCATCTGTGAAAACTCACCATAGGACCTGCTGTTGGAATTGGCTGTCCTATTTGCCCCTGCTGGCTGGAACTTCTACTTCTTAGAGCAGGCCACAGTCTTGCTTATATCTCTTTTATGTCCTCCACCCCAACTTACTTCTGTAGGACAGGTACGTGTCTTTCAGCTCCACCCTGAAACCAGTCAGGAAGCAATTACAAATCTATACTGAGTCCTGACTTCCCTTACCCAAGCCGATGGTTATGTAAGTAGATTGTATCAGTTTCCAATTGCTGCTGTAACAAACTGCCATAAACTTGGTGCTGATAACAACATAAACTTTTTCTCCTACAGATCTGGAGGTGAGAAATCCAAAATCTGGGCTCCAGTCAGGGTGTTGCCAGGGCTGGTTCTTTCTGGAGGCTCTGAGGGAGTGCTCACTTCGGCAGCACATATACTAAAATTGGACCGATACAGAGAAGATTAGCATGGCCCCTGAGCAAGGATGACATGCAAATTCGTGAAGGCTCTGAGGAGAAAATCCATTCCCTCGCCTTTTCGAGCTTCTGTAGCCACTGGCCTCCCTCCTAAAATCCTTCCAATCTCATTTCAGCCATCACACCTCTTATTTCCTCCTTGGATCTACTTGTTTCCCGCTTATGAGGATTCTTAAGATTGCATTTAGGACCCACCTCAAAAACCTAGGATAGTCTCCGCATCTCAAGATCCTTAATAACGCTTGCAAGTCTCTTGTGACATTTACAGGTCCCAGGGAATAGGACATGGTCATTTGGGGCAGGGGGCAATATTCAGTCTATGACAAGGAAGGATGTAGGGACCCACCAAGCTAAATTAAACTTTGAGCCATTTAAAAGTGGATTTAGACTCTAAAGAATGGAGTAATAGGGCACCTGGGTGGCTCAGTGGTTGAGCGTCTGCCTTTGGCTCAGGTCGTGATCCTGGGGTCCTGGGATTGAGTCCTGCATCAGGCTCCCTTCGAGAAGCTTGCTTTTCCCTCTGCCTATGTCTCTGCCTCTCTGTGTGTGTCTCTGATCAATCAATAAATAAAATCTTAAAAAAGAAAGAAAGAAAGAAAGAAAGAAAGAAAGAAAGAAAGAAAGAAAGAACAGAGTAATAAATCAGCAATGTCATGAAACACACCAGGAATGGAAGAAGCTGTAGAGGAATGAGATGGACGAGAGTTGATCCAGGGAGGGAATCCCTATGGCTGGGCAATTCTCTAAGCTCTTAATGGTCACAATGGAATGACCAGGGTCAGCTGGTTGGGCTGGCGCAGCAACTCAGTAGTCTGAAAGAAATGCCAGTTATACTTTAGGAGAAGGCGTCAAAGACCCAGTACGGTCAATATTCCAGGAGCAGGCAGGACCAGCACCCCTTGGTGCATCAATGGGGACGGAAGAGTCACCTTTTGGCCTGAGTCACAGTCTGGCATGGAGAGGGAGCCTCTGCATAGGAAAGATACAGCCCTCTGCCTTGTGCCCATATGAACCTCTGCAATATTGATCTAAGAGTAGAAAGCAGAATGTAACAGATACACTGAAATCTAAAATCTTTTAAGATTTCTCCACTTCAGCAAAGGGAGCCTGACTTTTTTTTTTTTCCAATACTTCAACCAAGAAAATTAGAAATGCTGAAACAATTTTTTTTTTTTTTTAAGATTTTATCTTTAAGTAATTTCCCAGTGAGGGCCTGGGACTCACAACCTTGAGATCGAGAGTCTCACATTGCTCCTACTGAGAAAGCCAGGTGCCCCAGAAAAAAAATTAGTTTTTTGAAAAATCTCTTGGAAAGCAAGAGATCACCAAGGCAGGGATATATAAATAGGATAATTTGTCACCAGAGGTTGGGTCTGTCCCAGGAATGCAAGGTTAGTTTAACATCTGAAAATCAATGTAACAAAAAAATAGGAGAAAAAGATATTAAAAGCATTTCAACATATGCAGCAAAAATATCAATCAGTAAAATTCACCATCCAAAAGAGAAAATCAAAATCCATTTGTGACTTTAAAAAAGAAAAGAAAAGCGGGCGGCCTGGGTGGCTCAGCGGTTTAGCGCTGCCTTCAGCCCAGGGCCTGATCCTGGAGACCTGGGATCGAGTCCCACGTCAGGCTCCCTGCGTGGAGTCTGCTTCTCCTTCTGCCTGTGTCTCTACCTCTCTCTCTCTCTCTCTCTGTGTCTCTCATGAATAAATAAATAAAATCTATAAAAAAAATTTTTTTTAAGAAAAAAAAGAAAAGATTCTTAGGAAACTAGGAGAAAAAGAGGGACTTTCTCAATATGATAGAAAATATGTATGAAAACTTCTACAGCAAGCATCTTACATATTGGAAGTTCTCCTCTGAGATTAAGAAAGAGACTAGGATATTTGCTACCCCAACTTAAAATTTAAAATTTACCTGGAGGTCCAGGTCAGTGCAATAAAGAAGGGCAAAGTTTTGAGATTAAAAAGGCAGAAATACAACTGTCTTATTCACAGATGACATAACTAGGTAGGTAGAAAATCCAAAAGTATCAACACATATATTATTACAGTTAATAAGTTAGTATACAAAGTTGATGTATACAAGGATAGTATACAGAATGCAATTGTATTTCTATATAATAGCAACAGACAGAAAATGAAACCTAAAACATTTTTAACTAAACTCTATACCTCACATGAGGCTCAAACTCACAACCCTGAGATCAAGATGCCACTCTCCACTGATTAAGCCAGGCAGGTGCCCCAGTGGTGGGGGTATATACAAATATTAATATACCATCAGTGGTGTATTTATACAGTGGAATGAATTAGCTACTGCTCCAGGCAACTACATAGAGGAATCACACAATATGTTAAATGAAAGAAGGCAATCACAGAAGAATAAACAAAAAATGATTCTATTTATATAAAGCTCCAAAGCAAGCACAACTAATCTCTTGTGTTGGAGGTGACCAGAAAGGAACACAAGGGTCTTCTGGAGAGCCAGTAAGGATTCTGGCTGGGTGTAGATTTGAGATGATTGAGTGTGTACATGTATGATTCATGTAATCACCAATGTGTAAAACTTCTATTAAAAAGTTAATAATGGGGGCACCTGGGTGGCTCAGTGATTGAGCATTTGTTTTGGCTCAGGTCATGATCCCAGGGTCCTAGGATCAAGTCCTGCATTGGGCTCCCCCAGTGGGGAACCTGCTCCTCCCTCTGCCCATGTCTCTGTCTCTCTCTGTGTCTCTCATGAATAAATAAGTAAAAAAATTTAAGTTAATAATGAAGGAAAATCTTTTGGCAATTCCTCAAAAAGCTAAACATAGAATTACTACACAATCCAGCAATTCCACTTCTTTTTTTTTAAGTTTTTATTTACTCATTCATTTAAGTAATCTCTAAACCCAATGTGGGGCTTGAACTCACCACCCAGAGACCTCAATCTCTGATTGAGCCAGGAGCCCCTCCATTTCTTGATATATACCCAGAATTGAAAGCTGATTATCATTATATCATTTCTTGATATATACCCAGAATTGAAAGCTGATACTCACACAGTATCACAGATATTTATAGTTGCACACCTGTGTTCACAGAAGCATTATTCATAATAGCCAAAAAGTGCAAATAGCCCAAATGTCCTCTGACAAATTAATGGATAAACCAAATGTGGTTTATATATAAACTATATATATATATATATATATATGATACAATATTATTCAGCCTTTAAAAGGAAGGGAAGTATTTTTATTTTTTCCAGCTTTATTGAGATAAAATTGACACTTTGTGTAAGCTTAAGATGGACAGTGTATTAATTTGATACATGTATCTATCACAAAATCATTACCACCATAGTGTGAGCTAGGATTGACATTTCAACAGACACACCCTACAACCAGGATGAACCTGGAAAATATGCCAAGTGAAAGAAACCAGACACAAAATGACACATATTGTAGGAGTCCTCTTACATGAAGTACCTAGAGTAGACACAAGAGAGTAGAAGTTACCAGTGCCTGGGGACAGGGAACTGCTGTTTTTAGCGCGTTATGGTTTCTATTTGGGAAGATGGAAAAATAAAATGATAAAAATCAAATAAAATAATTAACAATTAAAAATTAAAATGGCAGGGCACCTGGGTGGCTCAGTCGGTTAAACATTTGTCTTCAGCTCAGGTCATCATCTCAGTGTCCTGGGATCAAGCCCTATGTCGTGCTCCTTGCTAGGTGGGGCGTCTGCTTCTCCCTCTCCCTCTGACCCTTCCCCCTCGACCACCTCCTCCTCACTTACTGTCTCTCTCAAATAAATAAATCTTTAAAAATAAAGAAATAAAATTAAAAATTAAAATGGCTAAGATGGTAAGTTTTATTTCATAAATATTTTATTACAATTAAATTTTTAAAAAATTTTCATGGCTAGAATGGTAAATTTTACTCTATAGAAAGTAGCAAAATATAGTAAAATTTACATACATAGGGACGCCTGGGTGGCTCAGCAGTTGAGCACCTGCCCCTGGCTCAGGGCGTGATCCACGGTCCCAGGATCAAGTCCCACATCAGGCTCCCTGCCTGGAGCCTACTTCTCCCTCTGCCTACGTCTCTGCCTTTCTCTCTCTGTGTCTTTCATGAATAAATAAATAAAATCTTTTTTAAAAATTACATACATAATATATATTTGTAACCACAATTTAACAAGTTAATTATTAACAATTCTTTGTCCATTGATGTGAAAACATAGATCAAATGGACAGCTTTCTACAAGAATATAATGTAATGTCTCTTAGAAAGAGACAAGCAGAATTATCCTATAATTTTTAAAGAAATTGAATCAACAGTTCCAAAACATCTTCGCAAATCAAAAGCAAGCCCATGAGGTATTACAAGAGTGTTTTCTCAAACATTTAAGACACAAATGACTCTAAACTTACACAAAACATAGCCTAGAACAGGGATAAACCACAGTTTGTGGGCTGAATCTGGCCATGTCTGTTCTACCCATGGTCTGTGGCCACTCTCATATGCTAACTAGCATGCTGAGTAGTTGCGGCAGAGACCAAAGAACCTGCAAAGCCAGTTATCTAGTCCTCTACAGAAAACATTTGCCAGGGATGCCTGGGAGGCTCAGGCAGTTAAGTGTCTGCCTTTGGCTCAGGTCCTGATCCCAGGGTCCTGTGGTTGAGTCCCAATCGGGCTCCCTGCTGAGTGGGAAGCCTGCTTCCCCACCCCCTCGCCCCCGCTCATTCTCTCTCTCTCAAATGAATAAATAAAATCTTTTTAAGGAAAAGAAAACATTTGTCAATAAAAGAGAACTCTCTCCAACTCATTTTATAAGGTTAGTATATCCTTGGCACCAAAATCTAACAAGGACTGCATAGTAGACAAAAATTTTATTATCACTCATGAATTTAGATATAAAAATCCTAAACAGAACAGGAATGAATGAGTGAATGAGTGAATGAGTGAATGAATGAATGAACAAACGAACAGGTGAACAATCTTCTAAGACTTCCTGAACTTTCAGTCTGTATTCCCTGGGCCTGTTTGGGTGCTTAAGTGAGTGTCATCTTGTTATTGATCGATCCCTTTCAGTTCACTTTTCCTCGACTGTGGAAGACACCATTGCTGACTAACCATCCCTTTTCCTTCATCTACTTCTCAGACTTTCTTATGGCTAATAGTAGCCACATCACTCACTTTTAGCCAATGAAACCTAAAGGGAAATCAGCTGGGGGGACTTCTGGGAAAACTCTTGCTTTCTTATAAAAATAGTCCAAGAGGAGAGGAAAGCTTGCCAACACTGTTTCCTCCTCCTCTTTTTTTAGCACTAAAATCAAGTCTGATGCCTGGAGCTGTGGCAGCTATCTTGTGACCATGAAGATAAAAAGCCAGTATGTTAATGATGGCGAAGCAGAAGGAGAGGAAGAATTTGAGTCCTCAATGGCTTCATAGAGCAGCTGACACACTGCCAGCAGCTGCCTCTAAACTTCCTGTTATCCAAGGAAATAATCCCTTTTGTATGAGTCTCTGATAGTTGGGAGTTCTCTCACTTGCATGTGAAAATTTCCCTAAGACATCCACAAATACACAGTATTTCTGTCACTTTTCTAAGCTATGCTTTAACAGAGCTTATATTTTGGTCAGAGGAAATAAGTATTAAAAGTAAATGAAAGGGGCAGCCCCTGTGGCACAGCGGTTTAGCGCCGCCTGCAGCCTGGGGTGTGATCCTGGAGACCCGGGATAGAGTCCCATGTCAGGCTCCCTGCATGGAGCCTGCTTCTCCCTCGGCCTGTGTCTCTGCACCTCTCTCTCTGTGTCTCTATGAATAAATAAATAAAATATTTTTTTTAAAATGTTAAAAAAAAAAAAAAAAAGTAAATGAAAGAGACACCCTGGTGGCTCAGTGGTTTAGCACTTGCCTTTGGCCCAGGGTGTGATCCTGGAATCTGGGGTTGAGTCCCACATGGCTCCTTGCATGGAGCCTGCTTCTCCCTCTGCCTGTGTCTTTGCCTCCCTCTCTGTGTGTCTCAAATAAATTAAAAATATATTTTTTTAAAATAAAATAAAAGTAAATTAAATAATTAAACATACATAGATACATACATAAAATGGAGGCACCTGGCTGGCTCAGTTGGTGGAACATTTGACTCTTGATCTCAGCATTGTGGGTTCAAGCCCCACATTGGGTGTAGAGATTACTTAAAAATAAAATCTTAGGGTCACCTGGGTGGCTCAGTTGGTTGAATGTCCTGGCTCTTGATCTCAGCTCAGGTCTTGATCTCAGGGTCATGAGTTCAAGCCCCATGTTGGGTTCCATGCTGGGTATGTAAGTTTTCTTAACTTTAAAAAATTTATTTCAAATAGGGATAAATTTATTAAGACACAGCAGCATAATGGCATACAGAATGAGGGAAGGGAAAAGCCACCAGACATGGTGGTCAGGGAAGGCCTCTCTGAGGTGACATTTTAACTGAGGCCTGACAAGAAGAAAGAGCCAGGTAAAGATCTGAGGAGGAGTGTTCCTGGCAGAGCAATCAGCAAAAACCCAAAGGCAAGAAGAAACATAAGTGTGAGGGTCCTCCCCCACACCCAATCCATTAACAGACCCTGTCAAGTCTACTTTCAATATATTTCTGACCATCTTTTTTCCCCTGGACATTGCTACCAGTCTGGTCTAAGCCACCAGCCCCCTTGCTTGGACACCTGTAGTGGCCACTACCTGGTCTTCTGCTTCTACTCTGGTCCTTCATTATAGTCTATTCTCTAAGCAGCATAGAGAACCTTCTAAAACATGAACCAGCTCATGGCAACCCTTGCTCAAAGCCATCCAACAGCTTTGGTTTCACTCAGGGTAGTACCGTCTCCTACCACCCTGCCCTCTTTTCCTGTTCTTCTCCCATCAAATGTGCTCTCACCACAAGGCCTTTGCACCCACTGTTTCTCTTCTTGGAGGCTCTTCCCCCAGATATTCCATGACTCTTCCCTCATCCCATTCAGGTTACTGGTAGAGGGACATCTCTTAAGAGAAGGTCACTCTGCCCATTCATCCTAAAACACCCACCTGTCACTCCCAGTCCTTCCTATTTCTTCTTGCACTGTCATTCTAAAGAATGATCAAATTTTCCTTTTAAGTTCTGAATCTGATCTTTATTCCATACTAGAAGTTGTTGGCATTAAGGATGCAGAAAGTTTGAGCACATTCTTAAAATATAAACATTCCCTTTCTTCACTCCTGGATTTGCTCAGGTACTGGACTGCTTCTTTACATCACCTATTGTTGAATACTCATAGAAATGAAAATGTAAGGGCACCTCGGTGGCTCAATCAGTTAAGCATCTGACTCGTGGTTTTGGCTCAGGTCATGATCTCATGGGTCATAGGATCAAGCCCCTCTTTGAGCTCCACATTCTACCAGGAGTCTGCTTGGGATTCTCTTTCTCTCTATTTGCCCCCACACACACACTTGTGCATGTTTTCTGTCTCTCCCTCAAGTAATCTGAAAGAAAGAAAGAAAGAAAGAAAGAAAGAAAGAAAGAAAGAAAGAAAGAAAGAAAGAAAGAAAAAAGAAAGAAAGAAAGAAAGAAAGAAAGAAAGAAAGAAAGAAAGAAAGAAAGAAAGAAAGAAAAAGATTTTTTTAGTTATCTAAATTTGTGGATATATTCTTTTTTTTTCCAACTCCCTAGTTTCTCTAAGCCCAGATTTCAACACTTCCATCTTCATGAACCCGAAGAGGCTTTTAATAAATGATTCAAATCCATATAACTTGCAGACAGCCCTACCTACGGCGGGTAGGGGACCTGGTGTCCTTGGAAGTATTAGACCTAAACTGTCAAGAGCCCAAATTTACTTCCTACTTAATTCATTGATCCTCCTCCCTAATTTAAAAAAAAGAAAATGTTAGCAATGTCATTGACACAAATGATTTCCAAGAGGAATAATTAGAGCTGCTAGTTGGCACACTCAGGCCTCCTTAACTACCCCAACTTAGAGAGGACCAAGAATACTTTCATAAATGAGGAAGCACTGATGCCAAAACTGAGTATATCTGAAAATTCCATGATTGTACAATTCTGAAGGGGGATCAACTGCATTCAGAATGATTACATAGAAGTTACTACCTAGAAGAATTAAGGACTATTCAATGAGAGGGGCACCTGGCTGGCTCAGTCAGTAGAGCATGCCACTCTTGATTTTAGAGTTGTGCGTTTGAACCCTGTGGTAGGCATTGAACCTACCCAAAAAGAATAAATGAATTAATAAATAAATAAATTAATAAATAAATTTAATGAAATTTTAAGGACCATTCAATGGGATATAAGATAATGACAACAAGCACCTACTTGTCCTTACTTTAATTTGTGAAATGAGTGAAGCTCTGTACCGCCTAAGGCCAAAAGGTACCAAGTCATTCACTTTTCTTGGTCAAAATGTTTGAGAAGTGGCCCCAAGAACACTTTATGTTAGATTCTGACTGTTCGCCCATAACTGGAAATCCATTGAAGTACTCTGGAAAGCACAAAGAAGCCAGTGCTATGTTTTTGCTCATCTTCCTTTGCCTCTCAACGTCACGCTAGCACAAACAAAACCTTTCAATGGCTCATCACTTGCCTCATGCCCTCTATGCAGACATACAGAGGACTGTCGCCATATTGAATGCAACTGAGCTCCTCCAAGTGTGTAGTTTCTCTAGCTGGAGTATATACTGTACGCTCATGACATCCAGTGGTCAGAAAAACACTGTGCAGAGTATTTATTTATTTATTTATTTATTTATTTATTTATTTATCGTTTCGTACACAATCCACGGTGCTATTGCAAGCAGCTGGTCTGTAGAGGCATAAAGGATCCACAGTGAAACAGGAATGAGTTGGGTGTCTCCCTGCTGTAATGTCAGCAAGAGCCCAGGCTGATCTGAGAAACTTTTTTTTTTTTAAGGTTTTATCTATTTATTTGAGAGAGAGGGGGAGAAAGCGTGCACAAGCAGGGGGAGCAGCAGAGGGAGAGGGAGAAGCAGGCTCCCCTGCTGAGCAGGGATTCTGATGTGGGGCTCGATCCCAGGACCTCAGGATCATGACCTGAGCCAAAGGCAGACACTGAATTGACTGAGCTACCCAAGCACCACCCCACCCCTGCCCCAGAAACCTATTTGATAGGTGCCCATAAAAGGTCATTTGGCTATTTAGAAAATCCCGCTCCCCACACCATCAAATATGCGGTTACAGAAAGAATGATCAATTTTTTTAAATTGAGGTGAAATTTACATAACATAAAATTAACCTTTTTGAAGAATACAATTCAGTGGCATTTAGTACATTCATAATGTTGTATAACTACCATCTCTGCTAGTTCCAAAACATTTTCATCACCCCCAAGAAAATCCTATGCCCATTAAGCGGTCGTTCCCCATTCCCTCCTTCCTTCAGTCCTTGACAACCACCTGTCTGCTTTCTTCTCTAGGGATTTACCCATTCTGGTTATTTCATATAAATGGAATCATCCTATATGTGACTTTTGTGTCTGGTTCCTATAACTTATAATTTGGGGAGGGGGGGTTCATTGACTTATATCATTGCATTAGCATTTTATTCCTTGTTATGCCTGAGTAATATTCTATTATTTAAATATCACATTTGAAAGCTCCCGGGTGACTCAGTCAATTAAGCATCTGCCTTCGGCTCAGGTCATGATATCAGGGTCCTGGGATCAAGCTTCACGTGGGGCTCCCTGCTCAGTGGAAAGTCTGCTTCTCTCTCTCCCACTTGTGCTCTCTCAGTCACTCACTCTCTCTCAAATAAATAAATAAAATATTTTGTAAATAAATAAATAACATTTGACATATTTATCAAATCATCTGTTGATGGACATTTCAGGTGTTCCCACCATTTGGCTACTGCTGATAGTGCTGTTATGAATATTTGTATACAAGTGTTTATTTCGTGCTCGCTTCAGCAGCACATATACAAGTATTTGTTTCAATACCTGGTTTCAATTCTTTAGGGTATATATCTAGAAGTGGAATCCCTAGGTCCCATGGTCATCCTACTTAACTCTTTGAAGAAAAAATTGTTAGACTTCTTGAAATCAATAGAAGAAATTGAAATAGTTTTTTAGACTTCTTGAAATTGATAGAGGAAGAATTTTATTTAGACCAGGACCAACTTTTCCCAAACGACCCATTGATTTTTTTTCTTTTTTCTTTCTTTCTTTCTTTCTTTTTTTTTAGTTTCCATCATTCAGTTAGGCCCGCCTGAAAGTACTGATGGGAATGAATGCAAATGGACAAGATAAAAGAGCCCATTCAGGGGAAAGTTAATTTGCCTACGGATACTCTGTTGACATTTGTTTAGCTTGAGATGACAGTTCAGCAAACGGAAATCCTATGCCCCAAATCTTTGGTATGAGCTGTGTCATAACATTTTGTTTGAAAATAGCCTGCAGACCTAAAATGAATTTGGACAGTCAAAGTGAATTAATTAAGCTGAAAATAACTCTCAAAACAATGATTTCCCTGTGTGTGTTTTATTCAAATCTTCCGGGTCACTAATTTGTCATGTTTTCTTTAAGAGGAGAAAACAATGAGGAGGTGTATTTGGCGCCCTCTATGGTAAAATATTCCTGATTTAACTACAGTAAAGAAAGAGCTGCTTGTTCTAAATGAAGGTTCCCATAAACTCTCATTATAAATATGTTCACCATTTTGGATGAAATGTTTTCTGAAACAGCACTAGATTTCCCGTCTCCTAAGAAGATTCTGAACGTGATTATGAACATATTTGTCAGGCCCAGTTTGAGCTACACAACACAGTGGCCTTCTCAAGACCAAAGGGCTTGGAAAGGGTATTAGAGTGCCTGCAATTTACTCTAAAATTCTTCAGCGTGGTCTTTACATGTGACTGAGTCTCAGTCCACTTCCCAGGAACAGCCAGGTCTGCTCAATTGGAAATACAAAACTCCAGAGGTAGTTAGAACTTACATTTGAAAGACTCATCGAAAGCCCACTTTGGCTCTCTTTGTCTTCAATCAACACCAGATAATTTGCTAATTAGCATAATGGGTGCTAAGAATAATTTTTCATTGATGAAATGATGGAATAGCCAAGAATATTGTCTAGAATCTAGACTCAAGACACTTTTGCCCATGTATGAGCAGTGTGTATACATCTGATGAGCCCTTTGTTTAATTTTAATATTCTAGTAGCCACGTTGAAAAAGTGAAAAGAAACAGGTGAAATTAATTTGAATAATACATTTTATTGAATCCAATATAACCAAGACATCATTTCAGCATGTAATTGATATTTAAAATATCTTTGAGATATTTTACGTTATTTTTCTTGTCCTACGTCTCAGAAATCCAATGTGTATTTTACATATTACTAGCCATACCAGCACTGTGCTAGAACCTTTATGTGTATTTTATATCTCTAATCCTTAAAGCAACCCTGAAAAGCTCAGGTATTTTGGACTCATTTTACAGAGAAGCAAACTGAGGCATGGAAATATGAAGTAACTTTCTCAGGTGACATGCAGTTGTCAGGGGCAGCCAGAGGTAGTAGGCTATAGAGTCACATTTAGGCCCCCTCTTTGTGGCAGGCACCCATCCTCTACCTGCTGATGCAGGGATACAAAGGACCAGACCTCCAGTCTCAATTTCAGCTTTCTTACAGAACAGCCCTCAGTTACAGCCACACCGGGCTCACTTTCTCCCCATGGAGAAGGTGCTGGATCCTGCCCTCCTCACAGCCACAGGGCACCTGTCCCCAGAGACCTTCCCAGGCAACCTCTGCAGTGTTTCAAAGGGACCCAGTCTAAGACACCAGGATTCGACTCAATCTCCAAAGCCCTTGCTTAGATGTTTCCTTCTCTTGGGGCACCCAGTTGGCTCAGTGGGTAGAGCATGTAGGGGTTGATCTAGGGGTTGTAAGTTTGAGCCCCATGTTGGGTGTAGAAATTACTTGAAAAATAAAATCTTAAAAAAAGAAGAAGAAGAAGAAGAAATGTCTTCCTCTTTATGGGCTAACTGTAAAGAGGGTGTGGTGCCCTACATTGCTGACCCTTCGGTCTTTAGGAGCTAGGCAATAGAGCTCATCAGGAAAGCAAGCTGAGAAGTAAGCTATCTGCATTTTTAGAGCACACAGACATAGAAGCAGACACACAAATCAACAAGAATGACATCGACTTGGTTTCCAAGGAGTGCCACCAACTAATAAAACATATCTTTAAAGTACTTATTGAAAATGGCAAGAATCTTCAAGAGACTTCAGTCACTGTGGATCTTTGTGTTGTTTTCTTTTCTTTTCTTTTCTTTCCCCAGATTTTATTTATTTATTTGACAGAGCACTAGCAGGGAGAGTGGCAAAAGGAGAGGGAGAAGCAGACTCCCCGCTGAGCAGGGAGTCTGACTTGGATTCTGGGATCATGACCTGAGCAGATGTTTAACCAACAGAGCCACCCAGGCACCCCCTTTGTGTCAACTTTCATTCAGCCCCACCTCAAAAATTCTAACAGCAAACTTCTTAAGTTGGACAGCCAGCAGGCCAGTGGGCACCGGAGAGTCAGCCCTGACCCAATCGCCTGGCCACTTGGTCCCCTGGGTTGGCACTGCCAGCCCCCTAGCACGTAGACTCACCTAAGACCTGAGGGGCCCTCTAGGATGTGTCTTTAGAAATCCCTCACCGGGAGATCCAGGCAGTTAATAAATCAAAACAGCCCTGCTCACTACATTTGAACTTTATGGTCAATGTATCCTGTGACAACTATGCATTTGATTCCTGGGGTCCCTCTAGTTAAATTATGTAGGACTTTTTCTAAATAATTAAAGGGACTTTTGGAAACAGGCCCTGGCCTATCCTTAACACCATACCAGGGAAGACAAAGCAAAAAGAGAATGAAGAAAATGGATAGGTTTTATTTACCTTTGGAGCCCAGGGGCAGCTCTACACAGCAAGAAAATTAATCTTCAAACAAGTCCTTCCCCACAGAAAAGGAAATGGTCTAGGGCCACAGTGGAGCTTGGGGGCTGGGGGCGCCCACCGAGGGGATCTATCCAGCTTGTCCCTTGGGATCCCAGGGACGAGGGAGTGAAGAGAAAAACCCAGCTGGATCTAGCCGCTGGCTGCTTTGCCCCACCCTCCGTCTCCCTGGCCATTCCCTCCTTCAGTGAGCCCCAAAGACACACAGGATGTCACCCCATCTTGCCCCGACCACCCCTTATTATACCTGATCTGAGTCCCAGCCAGAAGCAAACATGTATGGGCTCCCAAAACTGTACACCACAAGTAGTAATGCTTGTTGTAAACAAAACAAAATGAAAAGAAATGAAATAAATAAAATAAAGGAATAAATAAAATATCCCAGCAGTGTACAGAGGAGTAAAACTAAATCCATTTTCTTCCTCCCCAGTGCCACTCCCCAGAGGTAGCCACGGTGAGCCATATGGTGTGTGTCCTTCCAGATATTCCCAGATGCACACATGCACACACAGTTGAGTTCATGTGACACGTGTGGCCTGGGGGTCTGATTTTTTTCCCTATCACTTCACTGTAGACACACACCTTCCCACAGCATATATACACTGTAGATCATTCTGTTCATGCTGGAGGCCCACTCCACTTCATGGATGCCCCATAACATGGTGCAGAGGAGGAAAGCACACATTTCCTTTCTTCTGCTTCCCCTTGCAGCGTTGGCAGGTCCTCTCCTCAAGCTTAGCCAGCTCAGCTACTTGAAATACCCTCTCTCCTTTCCTTTTACCACTGTGACCACAGCCACTAGGAAGCTCAGGCTTCAGAAGAGGCTTGTGTCCAGTGTCCTCCACTGTGGCAAAAGGAAGATCTGGTTGGAACCCAGTGAAACTAGTGAAATTGCCAACACTAACTCCCGTCCACAGATCCAGAAACTGATCCAAGATGGGCTGATCATCTGGAAGTCTGTGACTGTCCATTCCCAGGTTGGGGAAACCTGACAAACACATTGACCCATCGGAAGGGCAGGTATGTGGACACTGGTAAGAGAAAAGGTACTGCCGACGCTTGAATGTCCAAGAAGGTGACCTGGGTGAGGGCGACGAGAATTCTGTGCTGGCTGCTCAAAAGATGCCGTGAGTTTCAGATTGACTGCCACATGTGTCACAGCTGTCCCTGAAGGTGAAGGGCAACATGTTCAAAAACAAGCAGATTCGCATGGAACACGTCCACAAGCTACAGGCAGACAAGGCTCCCCAGAAGCTTCTGGCTGACGAGGCTGAGGCCCACAGATCTAAGGCCAAGGCAGCATGCAAGCACCACAAAGATCAGCATCAGGCCAAGGAGAAGGAAATCATCGAGGCTCTGTCCAAGGAGGAAGAGACCAAGAAATAAAACTCTCCTTCTTTTGTCTGTACATACTGGCCTCAGCAATTACACAGTTATTCAATAAAACAAACCTTTATCTGCAAGAAAAAAAGGAAAGGAAAGGAAAGGAAGGAAGGAAGGAAGGAAGGAAGGAAGGAAGGAAGGAAATATTGTCTCTCAGATTTCTGTCTCCCTGTTCAAGACTTGTAATTCTAACACCTTTTTGGCATCTCCACCTGGATGTCTCATGGACGTCTCCAACCTGTGCCTCCCCAGTGCTCCAAGTTCACCCCTCTGAGCCTCCTCCATCTCAGTAATGTTTCCACCACCCTCCTGGAGCTCACACAGGTCATCCAATCTATCAGGAAGCCCTGTTGGCTCTACCTTCAAAAACATCCTGAACCTAACCACTGTGCACTGCTTCCTCTGCTACCATCTTAGTCCCAGCAGGATCTTTCTTGTCTTTTTTTTTTTTTTTTTAAGATTTATATATTTGAGAGAGAGGGAGAGAGAGAGAGAGAGAGAACATGAGTGGAAGAAATAAAGGGAGAGGGAGAGGGAATTCAAGCAGACTGCACTGAGCATGGAGCCTGACACGGGGCTTAATCCCATGACCCTGAGATCACTACCTGCCTAAACCCAAACGAAGATTCAGATTCCTAACAGACTGTGCCACCCAAGCAGAATCTTTCTGCTGAACAGTCACAACCAGACTTCTTGGCTCTGTCCCATTCCCCATACTCCAGGGAAATCCTTCTAAAGGCAAATCTCATTGCACTTCCCTCCCTTAAACCATGCAATGGCTTCCCTTTAGACCCAGAACGAAATTCAAACTTTCCTGTTTGATTATCATTTCTATGATCCAATCCCTACCTACCTCTCCTACCCAGGTGGTTGAGTCAGTTGAGTCCTCCAGGAAGCGAATGCTGGGATGGAATTATGAATGCAAGAGATGCATTAGGTGGTGGGGGGTGGGGCCGTGAAAGAGAAAAGAGGGACGGAGCAGGCACCCTTAATGTCCTTAACATAATCACATTGGCAAAGTCCCCTTTGGCAAATAAAATCACATATTCCAGATTCTGGATTAGGACATGGGCATATCTTTGGGGGCCACTGTTCAGCCTAGCAGAACCACCATGCCATAATCATAATTAACAAAATTCACAGCAATGCCTTAATATCATCTAATACCCAGCCCATATTTAAGTTTCTCGGATTTTTTTTCAAAAGCATTTTTTACATTTATTGTGTTTGGATCTAGATCCAAACAGGTCCACACTGTGTTAGGCTGTTAGGTCCCTTGCGTCTCCATTTTCCCATACCAGTCACTCTTTCCTTCTTATTTATCTTTTTACAACTATAATTTGGGATAAACTGGGTTGTCCTCTGAGGGGTGTGGATGGCTCCCTTGTGGTGTGATTTACCTTGTTCTTCAATCTCCTGTATTTACTATGAAAGGGAGGATCTGGATCCAGTTTCCGGTTTGTTTGTTTGTTTGTTTGTTTGTTTGTTTTTCTTTAAGTAGGCTCTATCTGAGTGTGGAACCCAATGTAGGGCTTTAACTCACAACCCTGAGCTCAATATCTGAGCTGAGATCTGAGATCAAGAGTCAAATGCTTAACTGACAGAGCCACCCAGACACATCAGTTTCAGTTTTTTGAAGCATGAATCAGAGATTGATCCCCAATACTTCCTATCACATCAGGTCATGAGGACTTACACGTCTGCTGATCTCAGTGCTGTAATGTGGAAATGCATCACAAGGTGAAGATTCCCAAGGCTGATTCCTCACCCAGATCCAGAAAGTGGTCTGCAAAGGATGGAACTTTGACATCATGCAACTACACACATCACTCCCAAACCCCTACCTCACTGCTTTAGTGCACACGGATAATTGTTAATATATCAAGGACACAAAATGTTTCTTTTCTAATTCTATCATTCATTCTACATTCATTAGCTGGTATTCTTGTGTAACTAGAGCTTTCTGTCATCAATTGAGGCTACTTGGTTACTACAGAATATAGAGTATAATCTATAAGGATAAATACTAATTCTTTTCCTTCAAGTACCAATTCTCAGGGAAGGGAGGGTGCATAATAGTCACTTTCAATGGTAACAAATGAAATGGTTCTGTTGTTGTTTGTTTTTAGCTTTTCCTTCTTGGGTTTAATTGACTTGTGGATTGTCATACATTTACTATGTCAGAATTAACTACAGTCATCTTCTACTATTCTTCCTGTACCCATTAGAATTCATCAGAATGACCAGGAATCCACTATGGAAGAAAGGATTCTTCTGTGGATTTGACCCTGGGTAACTGTGGGAGCTGGTTACATATTTCTTCTGTGGCTGTGCTTCTGTGTAGGCAAGCAGTTGGACAGGAAAGATGGATGTAAAATGGGGAAAGTTAGTGTAACTGGAACCCACAAGGACAAGCCAGACCCACATTGGTCTGTCACCGCCTCAGTCTCCAATTTCAACAATGTGGGTGACCTGCAAGAGAAGTCAGCCCCTTCCCCCCCAGAGCCACACACACAAGCCTGGCTGGAGAGATCTGGCAGGAGCGGGTGTTGCCTTGGCTTGCCTGTGGCCCCACTCCAAAAAGGTTAGCCAGCAGTCAGCAAAATGTGTGAGTTGACATAACACAGACCTTACCAGCAGAAACACATCTGCCGCTTCACTTTTTTGTTTTGTTTTGGTGGTGGGGGTGGTGGTGGTTAAAAAGAGAGAGTGTAGGGGGTGGTGATAGGAGGGAAGGGCAAAAAGAGAGGGAGAGAATCTCGAGGCTGATGCTGGGCTCAATCTCATGACCCTGAGATCACAGTCTGATCTGAAATAAAGAGTTGGATGCTCAACTAACTGAGCCACCCAGGTGCCCTTCTGCTTCACTTCTAAAGCACTTTCTTACTGAAGAAAGAGCTACACATGGTTACTGAGTGCCAGAAATGTGGATAAAGTGAGATGTGCCATATGCTTAAGATATACACTGAATTTCAAAGACTTGGTCCAAGGAAAGGAATGAAAATATCTGATTAATAAGTTTTTATACTGATTACATATTAAAATGACATTTTGGATTTGCTGTGTTAAATAAAAATACAGTACTAAAATTAATTTCAGGGGTGCTTGGCTGGCTCAGTGGTTGACTGTCTGCCTTTGGCTCAGGCCATCATCTTGGCGTCCTGGGATTGAGTCCTGCATAGGGACTCCCCACAGGAAGCCTGCTTCTCCCTCTGCCTATGTCTTTGCCTCTCTCTCTGTGTCTCTCATGAATAAATAAATAAAATCTTTAAAAATAATAAGTTAAGGCAGCCTGGGTGGCTCAGCGGTTTAGTGCTGCTTTCAGTCTAGGGAGTGATCCTGGAGACCCGGGAGTCCCATATCGGGCTCCCTGTATGGAGCCTGCTTCTCCCTCTGCCTCTATCTCTGCCTCTCTCTCTCTCTCTGTCTCTCATGAATAAATAAATTAAATATTAAATAATAATAATAATAAATTTATTAAATTAATTTTACCTGCTTCTTGCCTACTAAAAATTCTTAATGGTATATGTGGCTCATGGTATATTTCTGTTGGACAGCAAGGATATAGACAGTCATACCATCTTTAAATGATGACAGTGGATTTCTAATTCTATATTTCATTTATTTTTCTTACTGCATTAACCAAGATCTCCTATCTCATATTAAATAGAATCAGTAATGGTGAGGGTCCTTGTTATGTTTCTGAATCAAAAGGATGGTTTCTCAGATTAAGGAATTTCCTAGTTTATGTTATGGCTAAATTATTCCTTCCTCCATTCATATGTTGAGGTCCTAAACCTGGCAACCTCCAAATGTGACCAATTTGAGGACAGGGTCTTTCGAGAGATAATTCAATTAAAATAAGGTCATTGGTTGGGGGATACGGTTACCTGGCTCAGTCAGTAGAGCATGTGACTCTTGATCTCAGGATCATGAATTCAAGACCCATGATGGAGGTAAAGATTACTTCAAATTTTTTTAAATAAGGTCATTGGGGTGAGCCTTAATCCAATATGACTGGTGTCCTTATAAAAAGGGGAAAGGTAGCCACATAGAAGGAATATGATGAGAAAAGGCATGGGAGAAGATGGTCGTCTACAAGTCAAGGAGAGAGGCTTGGAGCAGATTCTCCCTCACAGTCTCAAAAGGATCCAACCCTGCTGACACCTTATCTCAAACTTCTAGACTCCAGAATCGGAAAGATGTATTTTTCTGTTGTGTGAGTTACCTAGTCTGTGGTACTGTATGATCGCAGCCCTAGCAGTCCTGATACACTCAGATTAAGGAATTTCTCTTCTATACCTACCTTGGCAAGCATTCTTACCATAAATTATTGTTGCCTTTTCTCAAACGCCTTTTCCATGTATACTGAGATCATCATATGGACTTTTTCCTTCAACCTGTATATCAATGGTCGGTCGCTTTCATGACTGAGCCAGCCAGGTGCCCTTATCTGGTCATTTTTGGAATTCTCTTCTGATTGTTCAATTTTTAACTCCCTTTTCTTTTTGTCATATATTGGTATTTAATTATCTATATCTGATCACTCCAACATCTGAAATCTTTCGCTGGCCTAAGTCTGTTGTTCGTAGTTTCTGCTGACTCTCACTCATGATGGCTTGTTTCCTTATGTGTTTGCAAATCATATCTCCTGAGCTTGTCCTCAGTTGAACTTGGTACAATCCTGAAGGCTAAGTTGAGGGTGCTTTCCTCCAGAGAGGAGTGACATGCAGCCCAGTCAGCCACAAAGTGGAAAAGCAGTGAAAGAATATAATAAAATGCCACATGGTCTGACATTGTGGAAACCATAAGTGTCCCAGAAAATGAGAAGGGGAATAGATCTGGAATGGGTGTTAAAGGTAGTGAGAGAAACGGGTTATGTCATGAAGTCACATGATATCTACAGTCATACAGAATGCTATCAAATACAATCACTTTGGAATCCTTCCTAAGTTAACTGGACAAAACTCACAAGGAAAAAAAAAAAAAGAAAGAAAGAAAAGAAAAAAAACTTAGATATAGAGATCACTGATAGAAGGTGAGCAGTAGCCCCAGGATTTTGGTACAATACAGCAACTGGACTGGAAGAGAGAGCTAGCAGCCTTGTCTCAAAACAACACATGTGACTGATCTTACCTAAATTGTATTTGGGGAGATGCCTTGGGGGACATGCCGATGGAGATTATAGGGGAGATAAAGGCACTCCACTAGCGCCCTCAGTGAAGTTCTGTCCATAAGGTGCAGAGAAATCAGTACCCATCTCCTCTCTCTTAGGGAGATGCTGAGCCCCACCTGAAGCTGATGTTTTTCTACCCTGCTCCACCTCTCCCTCTGACACAGTGTTTGGAGCTTGAGTGCCTTATAAATTGCTGATTACAGGGGGGGAAATTATCTGAACAACAGATTAGGGCCAAAACCTGCATATCACAGATGCCAGGCTCAATGGCGTCTTGAGCAGCTTGCTGAGTTTTTAACTGGGTTCATTCCACTGGTCTCGGGAAGCTGGGGAGTTTTCTAGCTGGTAATCCTTGTGGCTGCCAGAGCCCAGGGAGATCCTGCTCGAGCCACCAGAAGAGGTAGGTGTCTTCTGTGATTCCCCACTTCCAGTCTCCACTGGGAAGGGGGATTTGGATGCCTGAGAACGGCTGGGTCTGTTTCTCCTTTAGAATCTCATGCATGCGGGTGGATTCCTGAAGGCTGCCACCAAATCTCAGCATGGACAGACAAGGACAATGAGAGGAATCTGACACTCAAGACGGTCAGTTTGAGGAAGCTGGATATTGGAATCCAACATCCACTGTGGAGAAGCTCTTCATCCATCCAACTAGATGTATTAAGCTCTTGCTTTAGGTTGGACCTGTGGATACAGCAGTGACTCTGAGGAGTCTCAGCCTGGACTTCCTAGACTGATGGAAGAGACAGCCTGGAGAGCAGGCAGTCAGAGGGTGTGGGAGAGACAGCCCAGAGTTCAGAGCAGGGAGCACCAGTCCACAGGCTGGGAGCCAGGAGGAGTGTGGGGATGGAATGCTAAGGAAGAGGTAGTTGGTTTCTAGCGTCCTCTGTACTGTCACCATATAAAGCGTCATAAGGGATGTTGTTATTTTGTCATTTTGGTCACCCAGTCAAAGAGGAGGGTCAGTATCCTAGGTGAAAGGATTCCCACATTCAGAAACATGAGTTGTAAAAAAAAAAAAAAGAAAGAAACATGAGTTGTTACAGACCCCCCACATGTCCCCCAACCCCACTAACCAGCAGGAGGACTCACAGGGCACAGGTGTTGGA
This sequence comes from Vulpes vulpes, assembly GCF_048418805.1. Taxonomy (NCBI): domain Eukaryota; kingdom Metazoa; phylum Chordata; class Mammalia; order Carnivora; family Canidae; genus Vulpes; species Vulpes vulpes. The sequence continues at coordinate 163,742,021 of NC_132791.1, read as the reverse complement.
AACAATGTGCTTCCTTATCCTTTGGCCTCAGGGTCCCTGGCCTAGGTTCTAGGGTCATCCCATTCTACACCTAGATATCAATGCTTTCTAGAAAGCTAAGGATATGTTCATTAATATCACCAATTCCTTGACTTTGTATGGAGCTTTCTACCTTTCAGTCCATGCTTTGGTTTTGAGAACACAAACCATCTCTGCTGGAATTAGCTGGCCACTGAGAACCAGAACCATACCTGACTGAGGCTGCCCTTACTCTGTCCTTCTTTGCATGTCTTTATGCTTCCATGAGTCTCTTGCCCAGGAAAATGGCTTTGACTATTACTATTACAAGAACTTCCTGAAAGACCCATCAACTCTTCAGTGGAAGCCACAGACAGCTTGTGCCCTAAGATTCTTTGAATCCCTTAAAATACTGGCTAATCTCGAAATCCCCATCTCCCTCTTCCCACCAATCCTGGACTGTTGTATAACTCTTAGCTTATCAAGTCACCAGATTGACAGATCCACTTTAAACCACTCTTCCTATTCCCAAGAGGCACCAGGTGGCTTTGTTGGAGGAGCGTCCAACTCGATTTCACAGCTCAGGTCACGATCTCAGGGTTGTGAGAGCAATCCCCGCATAGGCTCCATGCTCAGTGGGGAGTCAGCTTAAGAATCTCTCTCTCTCCCTCTCCCTCTACCCCTCCTCACTTCTCTAAAATAAATAAATAAACCTTCTTTAAAAAATAATAAATAAGTCACACTTCCAATTCCCAATAAATGCTGACCTAACCTTGCCCCCTTGGAGGCCCTGCTGAAACTTTGCAAAGGCGTATTCCCTCTTACTGTGGTAGCAGTAAATCCTGCTCTGTTTCACCAGCAGATTGTGTTGGTGGCAAGTGGGGAGCCAACTTCTGGCTGTTTCTTTTTGTGATAGCCTTCTGAGTTAGGCAGGACAGGTGTTTCTCCCCCATCTAACAGAGAACCTGAGGCATGGAAAGTTGTAAGTTGTGTCCTGGGTAGGACCAGGATGGAAGCCCCAGTTTCAGGGGTTTACCCTCTGATAGCAAGCATCAGCTAGTCTTCAGAAGGAAAACCAAGCTACTAAGCCAGGGTTGTGTTTTCCCAGGTGGGGAAAGACGAGCTAGACCTCTGTAGAAACCAGACATGCAGTGGAAGGCATGAGGAAAACTCCAGTGATTTGGTCACCATCTGCTATGACATGTCGGTGCAGGTGAGCAAGACTATGTGCTGAGGGACAGAATGGGAGGGTTGTCATCCAGAGAAACCCAGGGACAAGCTCGTGGACCAGACCCATTTATTACCACTCTTGATTAACATCAAGAAGCAGGACCCAGAAGATGCATCAGTGGCAGTCAAAAATGTAAGACTGGAGGATTCCTATAACAGGCACTGTTGTGTTGTCTGCAGTTAGAACCTCAAGAACAGAATGTCAGAGTGAGGGGAGCAGGGCAGGAATGGGCTGATAGAAATACAGAGTGCAATTCCATGTCTGCAAAGGTCAAAGTTGTGTAAACTATACAATCTAGAATGGAAAGTACACATATTTATAAGACAACTTTCAAGGAAGGCAAAGGGAAGGTTAAAAACAGCTCAGGATCCCAGGATCCTGGGAGGAGACAAAGAGTGGGTGGAATGGTGGTGGAGGGGATTCAGGGGTCCTCACCAAGAATCGCCCCATGCTTTCTCTCCTGCCAGGTGGTCCTCCCAGCGTTCAATATATCACAATCATCTCTGACCTTTAAAATATCATTTTGGTTTCTAATCAAAATTTACTCAAAACAATGAAAAATAAGACACATGTGCCTGGGTCTCTGCAAATAACTTTCCCCACCTCTTTCCATCTCTTGTCTTTGCCTACCCACTTGGGACAGGATCAAACCAGCAGGTATGGAAGCATGAGTCTCTTGCATTATCCTCCAATAGAATGTGTTTATTTTTAATTATTTTAATCACAGAACTTCATTTTAGGTAACTTTTTTTTTTTTTTAGATTTCATTAATTTATTTGAGAGAGAGAGAGAGAGAGAAAGAGCACAAGAGGGGGGAAGGACAGAGGGATAAGCAGACTCCCAGCTGAGCCCAATGCAAGGCTTGATCCCAGGATTCTGGGATCATGACCCGAACTAAAGGCAGACACTCAAGCACTGAGCTACCCAGGTGCCCCGTGGTACTTTTTATGTACTTGGTGTTAGACTTTTTCATACTCAAAGTGACCATGTTTACAAATGGAATTGAGAAATCCCTATAATCTTTCTCGGGAAGTCTGCGCTGTTGCCAGTTGAGGTGTCCCTGCCACAGGCAGGGGATCAGAGGTCACACAAGAGTGAGGACAGCGTGAAGCCCCACAGTGGCCCCTCACTAGCTACACGCTTAACCTCTTCCTGCAGTGCTTCTGTTGGGTAGGATATCCTGGGGCTGAAGGTATTTAAGTGGAAGTAAGTAGCCTGAACTCCCAACAAAAAAGAATCCTTGTTATCCCTTATTGTTAGACTAATATTTAAATGTTGTGCACTGCTTCATGTACACAGGCTGCTGTGTGTTGACTTTATTGTTAAAATAATACTAGAACCTTACAGATAGTTTGGAGTGGGTGCACCTGCAGAACTGCCCTCAAGTCCACCCCCTAAATATCATTTTCCAGACGTAGGCTGTATTTTGCCCAAAACACTAATTCATTTTTCAGATTATAGGTTAGAAATGCTTAGTGATATGAAAAGATGTCTCAGAGTATGTTTTTAAGAGGGAGGGAAAAAAAAAACAAGCTATTTAACAGTATGTTCAAAATTAGTCCATTTGCTGGGGAGGAGGGCCCTCTATCAATACATAAGCAAACAAAAAAAGACAAATGTGATCCAAGAATTCCACCTCTAGCTTTAAATGCAAGAGAAATGATAACATATGTCCACACACAAACATGCACATAAACAGTCATAGAAGTATTATTCATAACAGCCAAAAGGTAGAAACAACCCAAATGTCCACCAACTGTTGAATGGATTAAAAATGTGGTATATCTGGGGCGCCTGGGTGTCTCAGTTGTGTCCAACTCTTGATCTCAGTCCAGGTCTTGCTTGGGGTCATGAGTGCAGGCTCCGTGTTGGGCACCTACTTAAAAAAAAATGTGGGTGCTAGGGTGCTTGGCTGGCTCAGTTGGTGGAGCATGACACTTGATCTGGGCATTGTGGGTTCAAGCCCCACAATGGGGGTAGAGATTACTTAAAATAAATAAACAAAATGTGGTTTATCTGCACAATAAAATATTGTTCAGTAAAAACAAAAAGTGAAGTATTGACACATATTACAACAATCCTTGGAAAGATTATGGTAAGTGAAAGGAGCCAAACACAAAACATCACATGTTGTTTAAGGCTATTTTTATGAAATATCCAGAACAGGCAAATTTTGTCAGAGACAGAAATAGATTAGTGGATGCTTAGGGTGGGGAGAGCAGGAGTTATCTGCTAAGGGAGGGTAAAATGTCCTATAATTAGACGGTGATGGTGGCACAATGCAGTGAACATACTAAAACATTTTTGAATTATATAGGTTATTTTTAAAATATTTTATTTATTAAAAAAAAAGATTTTATTTATTTATTCATGAGAGGCACACAGAGAGGCAGAGACACAGGCAGAGGGAGAAGCAGGCTCCAGCAGGGAGCCCTATGTGGGGGACTCGATCCTGGGACTCCAGGATCACGCCCTAGGCCAAAGGCAGGTGCTCAACCACTGAGCCACCCAGGCATCCCTGAATTGTATAGTTTAAATGAATGGGTTTTATATTATGTGAAATTTATACCAATAAAGCTATGAAGGAAAGAAAAATCAAATTCCAAGTTGTTTATAGGCTCATTTATGAGTGGATATATGTATGGGTTTTATTTGCTTATTTTCATTTGTCTGTGTTTTCTTTTTTTTTTAAGGCATTTTATTTATTTTTTTAAAAGACTTTATTTATCCATTCATGAGAGACACACACAGAGAGAGAGAAGGAGAGAGAGAGAAGCAGGCTCCACGCAGGGAGCCCAACGTGGGACTCGATCCCAGGTCTCCAGGACTGACCAGGCCCTGGGCTGAAGGTGGCACTAAACCGCTGAGCCACCCAAGCTGCCCCGTCTGTACTTTCTAAATTTGACTACTTTTATAAAACTAGAAGGACTATTTTTAAAAGGTTATGTTTTCCAGGGACTGTGTATACTAATATTTCAACTTTGTTCCTGTCATTCTGACCTTGGTTTGCTAACTTCAGACTGCTTTCAGAAAACAAGGGAATTTTTTTTCACTTAATACCAGTTAACAAACACTTATCTAGGTCCTACTGGGTCTTATTATACACTCTATTTGCCACAAAATCTCGTTTCTACTTGTCCTAAAGTTCACCGGGGACATAGGTCTCCACTTCTATCTTGGAACTAACTTTAGAGATTTGAACTTAAGACTTGAATAGATGTCTTGATAGTATTTTTTTTTTTTTAGTTTGAAATTTATGTAACATTATTCTAGCTAATTCTAAAAATGCATGCAGGTTTAATAGTGCCAACTAATGGTGATCTTGTGATTTGGTGGCCCTTATTTTTTTTGGGGGGGGTTGTTTTTGTTTTCACTTTTGTTTGGTTAAGATGATAAATTTTATGTCATGTGTTTTGACCACAGTTAAGAATAAAATATAATAATTAAAGTTGATAATAGAGGTATAAGAGTTTTTAAAAATTACCTTCAATTCAAAAAAGTGTTTCTCTCACACAGAAAATATAAATTTATCAATAAATAGATGATGAAATTAATTCTATTTTTATGACAACTCACCTAGACAGGATAACACAATCATTGATAACATTAACCAGCAAAAGAAACGAACAAGGTAAGTCATGAACAAAGCATGGGTAACATTTATATAGATAAATATATATATAACTTTACTGAAAATAGACATACGGCTGATTCATACTTGAATTAAACCCCATTTTGTCTTAAAATGCATTGAGTTGAAAAATGTCATCAAAAAACATAGTACATAGGTAAAAGACAAAACCACAATTAACCAATGTTGTGGAAGCTACTATTAAAAGACAAGTATATTGTTATGGAGTTGCAAAACAAGAAAAGGGAAAATTTAACCCCCAAAATTCTAAATAAAACATAGATGTATCAAGTATCAAAGAGATCCTATAAAACTACTATTTTAAATTATGACTGTGTGCCCATGAAAAGCAAGTGTTTTGAATCATTAGCATGTGTTTATGTGGCAGTAAAACTGGGCAGAAAATTCATTACACTCAATCATAAAAGCTCTAATGAAGTTTAATGAATAAGCATTTAAATTACATTAGAGAAATTTATTATGTTATTAATATAATATTGCTCCTACTCTTACACAGAATGTAAAGACTGTAATCCATCCCTTAGATGCAAAAAATAAAAAAGAGAGAAGAAAGAAAGAAAGAAAGAAAGAAAGAAAGAAAGAAAGAAAGAAAGACTAAACAAACAAAAAACCTCTTCATTCTGAATAAAGGAATACCATGAAAGTTGTAAAATACGCTGAGAATCGCTGATACATAAACATTTGAGATTAAGTTACACCACAGTTCAGATACATTTCGAAGAAAGTGGATGATAATTCCAATAATTACTTTTTGTCTGAAGTAAACCTACATTTATGAACCAAACATTTTAATAAATATGAAGTGCCTACTAAGTACCCTGGCTCACTTATAAAAATGTGTACATTCCAGCACATTCTATCAGAACTTTTGGATCTAAAATCATAGACGAATTTCACATAAGTTCAATCAGAAAGTGAAAACATATAAGACATAATCCCAGGAAGCTTCATACTAAAGATGAAATTATAAAATGATAGTTATTAAAAAATAAGGTGATGAGGCGCTTGGGTGGCTCATTTTAGGGAGATGTTCTGTACTCTGATGAAATCGTGGACTCTGAATTTTGCACAGTGATGTCTGAAGCCCCCATTAGATTGGAGATAATAAAACAGAAAACATGTGGCATCTGTCTCCAGTGTTCCTGAGATTTCTGAACCAAATCCCAGTATTGTCACACCCCTCAGAGACTTCAGACATGAAGCCAAACCAGAATTTAAATGGCTTTAACACAGAGGTCCTCAGCAATGGGTACAGATTCTTCCAGATGCCCAGAAGGAAGCGGTGGGAAAACATTCAGTTCCCGTAGGCCTGGCGGTGACCATGATGGAAGATACAAGAACCAAGGAGAATCTTCAGAGGACCGACAGGCAGGACTGTGTCGGACAAGTGTCTTTCTGGGTGGACAGCCACTGTCTCTTTCACTTCACATCCCTAGGCTCATGCTTTAGCTCCACAAAGGTGCCCAGGTCTGGCTTAGGTACAGTGAGACCACATGGATCTGAATTCATCATGCAAAGAAGCTGCCAGGAGACCTTCTTCAAAGGAAAGAAATTGGCCCTGCGTGCAGTTTGGGAATCCCGAAAGGAAGTTATCCTCATGTAAGGAGGGGAGGTTCCTGTGGTTCTCTAACACCTCATCCCTGGATAATTCCTGCTGAGTGTAGGATGCCCAGCCCTCCTGAGGGAATTCTGTGGCCACGTCCCTGAGTGGTCGGCAGGCCCCAAGAATCTGCTGTTTCTTTCTCTTTCTCCTCTTGCTCCACGTTTCTTTCTCAGAAGACCTGATGTAGAGAAATCACATCTGCATCTGGAGAATATACTGAGTTTGTTTACATTTTGAAGCTCATCTCCATGAACACAAGCCTGTGAAAGGGGAGGCTGCCCTGGAGACTGAACTCCTGGCTTAGGTGAAGCCAACAGAAGAGCAAGTCTCAAATTTCTTTGACCATCTCCTCAGCTTTCTCTGCTCAGAGGAAGAGAAGGCTGAAGGAATAGACAGGAAAAGAAGCTCATGTTAGGCGAGACTCATAAAAATGGAAATTAAAGCAAGTTAATGCATTTAACCTCAGACTAGCAACAATTAAAATACGGTGTTATTGAATGTTGGGAAAGGTGCAGAGACAAAAGTTCTCTTCTGCTGACAGGATAGCAATGTATAGTATTGGTATGGCCACTTTAGCAGTATCTATGAAAATGGTATATATACATGCCATTTGTTCAAATTCTAGAAATTCCAATTCTTTTTCAGTTCAAATTGTAGAAATTTGGCCCCACAGGGGTGCCTGAGGAGCTCAGTCCTTTAAGCATCTAACTTGACCTCAGCTCAGGACTTGATCTCAGGATTACAAGTTCAGCCCCATGTTGGGCTCCACGTGGGTTGTGGAGCTTACTTAAAGGAAAAAGAAAAAAACCACTTGCACACTCAGGATATATGTTGCAGCCCTACACATAAGAGTGAAAATGTGGAGGGGCATCTGGATGGCTCAGTCAGTTAAGCAACTGGCTCTTGATTTTGGCTCAGGTCATGATCTCAGGGTCGTGAGATCAAGTCCCAGGTTGGGCTCCATGCTGGGCGTGGAGTTTGCTTAAGATTCTCTCTCTCCCTCTCTCTCTTCCCCTCCTCTGTCTTTAAAAAAAAAAAAGAAGTGAAAATTTGGAGGCAACCTAAAACTTCCACCAGCAGGACACTATTTAAATCACAGGTCATATTTAAACTATGATGTTCAATGTTGCCTTAAGAAGAGCAAGGATAGATGAACTGAGAAATATACACACGATATAATGGGGTGGAGAGGAAAGCAAATGGTCACGGTATATATCTAGTATTATTTTATTTTAATCTTTTTAAAAAGTATCCATCTCTATATGAACATGAACATGTTTCTTGAAACGTGCACAGAAAACACCTGGAGGGTCACATACCAGATTGTTAAGAGTGCAAGTGAAATAGAGATGGGAAATGAATATGTTTCTGGGGTGCTTGAATTATTTAATTAATTATTATAGAGTACTTCTGGAATTTTTTTAAAAGATTTTATTCATTTATTCATGAGAGATACAGAGGGAGAGAGAGAGAGAGAGAGGCACAGACACAGGCAGAGGGAGAAGCAGGCTCCATGCAGGGAGCCTGACTGGGACTTGATCCCGGGTCTCCAAGATCACGCCCTGGACTGAAGGTGGCACTAAACCTCTGAGCCACTGGGGCTGCCCACTTTTGGAATTTTAAAAGGAAGTAGTAAAAAGCTCAACTGCCTATTTTTCTGCCCTTATTTTAAGAACTGGAAGTCTCTAAAGATACGAACTGCTAGAATTTTGTATTAATACATTGATTTAAATGGATCACATAGCACACTGATCATACATGTCCCACCTGTGCTCCCTTCCCCCTGAGACCTGCTTGAAAGATCTTCATACCCTTTACCACCAAGTAACTATCTTCATCTTACTTGCGTATGGCTTGTTCCCTGCATCAAGGTACAAGTCCCGTGAGAACAAGAACTTTACCTTGCTCTCTATTCCATAGCTGGCTCCTAAAACAGTCCCTACCCACATAGTAGGCCCTCAATAAATATTTGTTGAATGAACCTCAACCAGCAGAGGAATAGCAAGGTAACTTTAGGGTGCATAATCTGAATCATGTTTCAATACAAATCAGAAACCAGAGGAGTTGCAGCCCGAGGCATGATGTTGTTAGAGAGAAAAAACTGTTCTTCCACTCTATTGTGTTTAGTCACTGGGGGAGACCTGCAAATTAAACTGACAGAGGACAGATCAGCAAGAGAAAAGACAACTTTTGTAACATATGTAATAATTTAATCATCATGTTATAGACCTGAAACTAAAAAAAAAAAAAAGACCAATTTACCAATTTTCATTCATGTATGTAGGGGAGTTCACAGAAAAACATGACTCAGAAATCAGAAATTTGACAGGGGAAGGAAGGGGGTGAAGGGCCCTTAGGAGAATAGATGGGAATTTTGTGACAGTGTCAACCGATAAGTGCCCGTCTTCCCTGGTTGCTCCTAGGAAAGAGATTTATGACAATTTGAGTTCCTTTAGGAGGTTCTGCTTTTAGACAAAGGAGAGAGAATAACAAAACATTCCATTCTTCAATGCCTTCAGCTCAAAATAATTCTCGTGCCATGGTCCACATCAAGGACCCCTTCAACGTTTAATTTTGCATCATAGCTGTGTATGCTCTCTCCACCCAGCCCCCAGCTGCCTTAGGGGCAGGAACTGCATCGGACTCACCTTGGAATCCCCAGCACCGAGGTGGTGGCTGGAAGCCATTTAATAAACGTCGCTACATGTAGAACTTTTCAAAATAGCTCACACAGAAGGCAAACAAAAAGTTAGTTCTCTCTCCTCATCCAAGTCAAAGAACGTCCAAAACTGAATCAACACATAAATGCACAGTTTTTTATTGAGAAGAACCTCAAATTCCAAAAGGGTATGTAACCCTCTCTAAAAGGTAAAAAAAAAATTACCAATCTGGGTGGTAGAAATTGATGCCTCCCCCTGCCCCATCTTTCTGATTCTCCATAGATTCAGAGTTATCATAGATTCTGGCCCCAAGTATTATTCCCAGAGGGGATAATGGTGCCTACTAATGTGGGTGCCTCTTCCCTGCCTCTGCCCTGCAAGGCTCCTGACTTTGTACTTCAGGTAAATTGCCAGAATCAAAAAGTATAGGAGAGAGAAAAAAAAAAAAAAGTATAGGAGAGGCCCATGTTCCTTCAACTTCCAGATCCCCCAGTACTCTGTACGTACCCTATGCTCAGTACATAGGGAACAAGCATTTGCCTGGCACTGCTTCAGAAAGATCTTCACAAGGAAAGGCTGGGAGCCAGGACGACCTATGTGAGGGGTCTCTTGACTGACTGTTCCCAAAGATATTTTCCTGGGAAGCTGGGAAGAAGGAGGAGATACTGATCCAGCACCTTTGGTGAGTGCTGAGAGCTTTGTAGTTCACAAAACAGAGTTCCTGAGCTTCAAGTCGATAGCTAGATGCTCTAGTTGAGAAAACACAGGGACAGTTTACACAGAATTCGTAGAAGTCAACTCACTTCCTCAAGTGATTCAGATGAACAAAGACAAAATTCTTCAGGGCACTCTGGATCAATGGTTTTTCATCTTTCTGGGCCACAGACCCTTCAGGAATTTCAAGTAGAATCCTTCCCTTCAGAAAATGTGCACAGACGCACCACATCTGCATGCAGTTTCAGGCACTCCTCGAGCCTCTGATGGCTTTTTCATGGGACTCCTGCCCAGATTAAGAAACTGCGCTTCGCCGTAAATGAGACATAGTATATATATTGACTCTTCGGGTGAATGAAAATAAATTAAACTCAGAGTACAAAAAGCACTGCCAAGTTGTAGGCTCCTGCCTGGGGAGCTGGTATCTGTATATCTGGCAGTAGGAGTAAAAGCTTCTGTCCAGAGTAAGCCCAAGAACACCATTAGGATGGAACCAGGAGAGGGACCTTGGCACCACCAGCGGTGGCCCTTCTGCTGCCAGGAGTCTGTGAACAAGCACCGCATTAGCGAGGCCTGGGATGGCATCCAAATGGACGCTTTAATTGCAGTTACAGAAGCATCTTTGTCTTTGCTGAAGCATCTCTGTCTTTCCTGGATCCCAAAATCCATTTGTTATGAATGGAATCTGTGGTGGGTGTTCATTCTCAGCCTTGGGGGTTTTATTTGTTTTCTTCTTCTTTTTTTTCTTAATCCCAAGTGTTCATAAATCATCTTAAACATATTCTAAATATCTCAAAAGAAGTGGCAGTAAGCTAATTTTAATTCTTCTTAAATATGTATACATACATGCCTTCCAGCACCAAGGGAGCCACTGCAGCCCCCAGACTCTCCCCACACAGTGCACTTCAGTGGCGGAACCAAGACTCATCTGGAAATGCTTCCTCCTATTTTCCTCCTACATCCAGCTGCTCCCAGCCTCCCCGAGACTCTCTTTCAGCTCTCAAGTCCCCCAAAGTCTGCTCTGCTCCTGGAGGTGGGTGAGGGTGGACCTGCCTTCCCCCCATACTGCCTCCCTAGCAGGATCCTCTGTGGGCTGGACAAGAATCTTCAATCTACACTGCTTTAGCATTAGCCACCACATCTGCCTCCAACTTTCACAGATTCATGTTACTGAAGCCTTATTACCTGCCAGGTGTAACCCATTTTCCTGTCAACAGGACCATGAACAGGTTCCATGTGATCATCTGAAAAGCTCTGTGCAATAAAACCAATATGCACTAAATCAAGACTAGAAAGATAAGTACCAAGCAGTCAAGAGAACTGGCAAACAGCCACAGGGGAGGGAAAAGCTTGGCAGCAAGAGCTGCCTTGGCCCAGAGGACACTTGTTCCTTGAGACATTTTGCTTCCATCTCAGGAATCAATAGAATTATAATGAAAATACAAAATTTCAAAACAAGTAAGATGGCCATGATGGAAATGGTGTCCTTTTAGAGGCAGCACGCTTGGGTGGTGCGTACTCTGACCGCACGTGTGCAGTGGTCCTGCTTGGGGACTTAGTGCACCAAGAGCTCTGGGGGCATCATGGGCCACCATAATACTGAATATTTCACAGAAGATTTTGAAAAGACTCACTGATGAGTTTGCCTCTGCTAAAGCTGGGGAAGTAAGATGATAATTGAGGTCCCTGGACCTCCTAACTGGAATTCCCCGGCCAGCCTCCTGGCTTCTGCTTATGGCCTGCCCTGTGTGTTTCTACCGTCAGATCATTCTCTTTGTATATCCTGAATTCAAACTTGGCTGGCCAGTCACCCCCAGGCCATCATGACATGCTCCTTCCTGGCAGAGTTCTCAGGCCAGGCCATCTCACTGGCCACTTCTGGGACTGATCCTTGATCCAGCTGGCTCCATGAAGTTGGTAACCACCTGCCATATCTGAGAAATCCTTCCACGGGCACTGTGGTCATGGAGGCACTCAGAAGCTCCTCAGGAGGGGGCAGTTCATTACCCCTGCTTCTTGGCTTGCCTGTCTGGGGCAAACCCTGAGTCAGCCATTCACCAGCACAGCTGTCCCACCCAGCTCTGATGACCTGTGACTTTTTAGCTGCATGTCCTTGCTAACCTCATCAAGAAGAGAGCCTTCAGTTTGGGATAAGCCTCTTAGGAGATCCAGTCAGCCAGTTACAAACCTACCCAGTCTGCTCTGCCCTACTAGCTACAAGAACATCCTGACAGGCTCTGACAAATCTGCGCTGAAATTCATTCTGTCCTCAGCACTTTCCTGACCATCATGAAGCAATCAAATAAACGAGTAAAAGAGTAGCCAGGGAATTCCAGTGTAGGAGGTCCAGGGATCTCTATTCAAGGGGACTGTAAAGGGTTTGTGGAAAATCAGAGACAGTTTCTATCTTTTTGTTTAGGAAATGCCAGCAAATGCCACCATGAGTATGGGGTTGGGGACCTTCTGTAATTGGAACTCATCTGCAACATAGTGTAACAGCTGCTCTGATTCTGCGAGCTGCTTTCTCCTTCCAACTCCAGACTCTTTCTGGAGAGAATTTTTTTTTCCTTAAGATTTTATTTATCTATTCATGAGAGACAGAGAGAGAAGAGGCAGAGACATAGGCAGAGGGAGAAGCAGGCTCCTCACAGGGAGCCTGACATAAGACTCGATCCCTGAACTGGGATCACGCCCTGAGTCAAAGGCAGACGCTCAACCGCTGGGCCACCCAGGCATCCCTCTGGAGAGAATTAAAGGATCCAACAGACAATGAAGGCTTCATGAGTCTTATGTCTCAATCTGAAGCTGTTACGGTTAAATTCTGTGAGGGAGTTGGGTAGATACACTAGTTACAAGAAGGCTCCTTGGACTAAGTTTAGTGTGTGGCCATTCATTGAAACCCAAGGACACTGTGGACTTCCTCTTGGAGGAGCTGGATGCCAAGTGGTTGGGGGAAGTGTTGGTCTCCTGGTGCCTCTACTCACTGGCTATGAGCTTGGGCAAGTCAGCCAGCCTCTCCTCACTTTGAGAATAAAGATGATCATACAGAGCCTGTTCATGCTCCTGGTGACAGGTAAATGGGTTACACCTGGCAGGTAATAAGGCCTCAGTAACATTGATCTGTGAAACGTAGAGGATGAATTTCTCATTATCCCCGTGAAGGCCCTGTAGAAACCCTACTCTCAGGGAATCACAATCTCAATCCCTTCTGAAGGAGGAACTCAGCTCCTACTTTCTATCAGGAACTCTCATGCTGCAACCTCTGCCCTCTCTCCTTCCTTTGCAGTGACTGGCAGCTTGGCAGTGGGGCCATCTGAGGGTCCTGAACTCCTTGCCTCTAGAAATGCCGCCCACCCAGCTGACAGGCTGGAGCCTGTGCTGGCCACACAAAGAGGGTTTTCTGGCTACCAGGGCTACAGCTGCCTGGGCCTTCCAGTGACAACCCAGGGGAAAAACAAGTGCCCCAGGGACCTGTCACAGTTTCTCCTAGAGATACGGGCTGCTGAAGCTTGCAGGTCTTCACCCTAGCTCTGAGAAATTATTCCTGCACTGATAAAGAGCTACCTGGGGCTGTTACAGTTCGAGGCTGCCTCCTGAGGTGGATATTATCATACCTATTTCAAAGATAAAGGAGTTGAGGCACAGAGGATCCACTCAGAGCTCTATCAAACCAAGCCTGCCGTCCCTACTTGCTCTCCTTCATGAGCTCCTCCAAGGGGAATTCTGCTTACGGGTGCCTGCTCCTTGCTGCCCTGACTTCCCTGGGTTCTTTAAACTTTAGTCCCCCTTATTCTTACTCTTCTCATCTGGGAACTCCTAGATAAATACTCTCCTAGCAGTGACTTTGTTTAAAAACCATACCGTGCTCTATCTTCCTAAATCCATGTCTTGCCCAATGCCTACTTCCTCCAGCTGACTTTGTGAAGTCACCTCTGAAGAAAGCCAAGGAGGGGGGTGATGACAGCAGAAAGCCCTAGAATGTGCCCTCACAGCCACCATAAGGGTAGAGAGAGACATGTGGGTTTTGTTAAGTGAAGGACCCGGAAAGGGTGGTAAGTTGAGAATCAATCAAATTTCTAGCAAAAATTGCAAAGGAAGAATGGAATTTTCTTTTCATACTGGGTCAGAACTCATATATGGGGATCCCTGGGTGTCGCAGTGGTTTGGCGCCTGCCTTTGGCCCAGGGCGCGATCCTGGAGACCCGGGATCGAATCCCACGTCGTGCTCCCGCTGCATGGAGCCTGCTTCTCCCTCTGCCTGTGTCTCTGCCTCTCTCTCTGTGTGTGACTATCATAAATAAATTTTAAAAAATTAGAACTCATATATGTTGCCAGTGGAAGTGCATGGAGGTGGGGCGCATGGGTAGCTCAGCTGGTTAAGTGCCTGCCTTTGGCTCATGATCCCTAGGTCCTGGGACCCGAGTCAGACTTCCTGCTCAGCAAAAAGTCTGGCTTCTCCCTCTCTCTCTTAAATAAATAAAATCCTTAAAAAAAAAAAAAAAAGAAAGAAAGAAAGAAAGCGCATGGATGTACAAATACTTTAGAAAACAAAGTTGAGGATGCTTACACCCAGGACCCACATCTAGGTATATGTCCAAGGTATGCATCCTAGAGAAACCCCTGCACCTGTGCTCAAGAGACATTTGCAACAGGATTCATATCAGCACTACTGGTACTAGTAAAAAAAAATAACCGGGAAACCACCCAAAGGTACATCGATTTTAAAAAGTGTGATGTTCACATAATGGAATATTACACAGCCCTGAAAATGAAGCATTTATGATGGTGCTTACAGGCATTTAGTTGAGTCAAAAAGAATTGTACCAAAAGGCTATAAGCAGTATGATGCCATGCCATGCATATATTAAGTTTGAAAAAATATTTAATAACTATAAAGAGAACGAAGGGAATGATAAGCACAAGGATAGCTGACAATGGGTAAGATAGTGGGGCCAGAGAAGATTACACAGGGATGTTAACTGCACTGCTAATGTCCCATGTTTTAAGCTGGAGGTGGATACACAGATATTATTATTCTTTACATCAGATACACTTTATGTAGTTTTTGGTATATGCGATTTTTTAAAAGATTTTATTTATTTATTCATGAGAGACAGAGGGAGAGAGAGAGAGAGAGAGAGAGAGAGGCAGAGACACAGGCAGAGGGAGAAGCAGACTCCATGCAGGGTGCCTGACATGGGACTCAATCCCGGGTCTCCAGAACCACGTTCTGGACTGAAGACAGCACTAAACCGCTGAGCCACCGAGGCTGCCCATATATGAAATATTTTGTAATAAATACAAAAGCCTCAGAACGCCGGGGTCAGTTAAGCACCTGCCCGCGGCTCAGGTTGTGATCGCAGGGTCCTAGGATCGAGTACTGCATCGGGCTCCCTGCTCCTCAGAGAGCCTGCTTCTCCTTCTGCCTCTCTCTCTCTCTCTCCCTCATGAGTAAATAAAATCTAAAAAAAAAAAATAAACAGAAAAGCTTCCCAGTTTGTTACAAGGAGAGGCCATTCACTTAGAGCCCCTGCTGGCCTCTGTTCTCTGATCTCTTACCAGTCTTAGGCCCCTATTCAACGCTGAAGTCTCCTATCAGGCTAGAGACTCGCCTTCTGAAAGAGGTTTGTCACTTTTTCAGCCCTGTAGCAGTTTTCATCCAGGGGTGCATATATGTGCCACAGACAGAATCAGTAACCCAGGATGGTATAGGCTGCTGCAGATTTACCTTCCCTCAACCCTGGTATCAGCAAATGTCTTTCAAGAGCTATACGCAGTGCTTCACAGTGTGGTCTTCTGATAATAGCACTGGATACTCATACCCCTCACCCCTGCCCACCAGGAAGGGGACTGCTTTTGCAATGTCATGGCAAAAATTGCTCCACAAGCATCCTGTTACAAATCCATGTAACAAGAGAAATGCCCCTGCACTGGACAGCAGGCAAATGTGAGCTCCATGGCCTGCTAACAAAGCCTCGGGCGCAGGGAGGTCATTTGGCAGCCTGTGGATATGAGGAAAGATTTGAGGGCATCTCTACCAATCATTAACATTTGAGCTACAATTTGAGGTCCAAATGCTGGCTCAGGATGCTATGCCGTGGCCTCCAAAAATGTTGCAACAGCAGCTGTCTGAGACCAGGTTCTGCATTTGATTTCCTGCTAAATTCACTGGGTCTGGCCAGAGAGACTCCTCTTTCTTTTATCACTCAGACCATGTTAATGTAAAATAAAAGATTGCTTTTGGAGCACTTTCAGGGCCACACCTTAAAACTGCTCTGAACATGAGCTCTAAGTGTCTGATTTCCTTAGAGTTATACGGCTTAGAAGCTGGTTTAGCTGCTGAGTCATGGGGCTGGGATCTTGGCTTTAAGCAGTCTGAAACATCAGAGCATGGCTGGCAAAATCACAAACTGTGCTTGCAAAATTCACATAATTCTTTAGGAAACATTTTACAATTTCCTTGTTGCTTTAATTTAATCCGAAAGTTCTTGCTTCTTGGCCAAGAGGAAACAAAATACCACCTTTACCAAGTGCCTTGGAAACCTAAGCCAGTAGCTCAGGAGATAAAAATGTTAGCAGTGAAGGAAGAAAAGCGGTTTTTGCAGCTGACCAGGAGAAATAATAACTAAATTCAAATATACATTTGAGGGATCCCTGGGTGGCGCAGCGGTTTGGCGCCTGCCTTTGGCCCAGGGCGCGATCCTGGAGACCCGAGATCGAATCCCACGTCGGGCTCCCGGTGCATGGAGCCTGCTTCTCCCTCCGCCTGTGTCTCTGCCTCTCTCTCTCTCTCTATCATAAATAAATAAAAATTAAAAAAAAAACTGCTCAAATATACATTTGAATCTCTCTCTCTCCCTCTCTCTCTGCAAAACAATGCAGAAAATACGGAGATATAAGACATTATTTTAGCTTCCGGATTTCCAGACCAAGGAGAATGCTGACAAATACAAATCTAACGATTATAGGAAACGAAGTAATCGCCTCAGCCCTTTCTTGGAGCGCAGAATGTGCTGCAGAACTGATTTTAAATGCAGTTTAAAATGCATTTTAGCATTAAATGGAGTTTTCTCCACCAGCAAGGTGAATGAAATCACCGCACCGTTTCTCCTGTTTCTCCCTTGCCAGACCACCGTGGAATACTACCCGCTTTGAACTCTGAGAAATGCCTCGGGTCTGTGGGAAATTCCAGTCCCAAATCACCGTACTCATGGCTCACAGGGATGGGGGGAGGGACGGAGGCACACGAAGTCTGCCTTCCAGGTGCAACATTAACCCTGAGACGCACGTGGAGAAGTGCCTGGCACGTTGGAAGGGCTCAAAAAGCATCAGCTCTAACTGCGCCACCTCGGGCCCAACCCCATACCCGTTGTCCGGCCCACGCTCACACACAAAGACTCGCTCGCCCGGCCGGCGCGCGGAGGCCGGCGCGCGGAGGGCGGGGCGGGGGCTGCTCGAGCAGGGCGCAGCGCGCAGGCGCAGGCGCAGGCCGCCGCACGTGGCCCCCGGCACGCGGCCCCGCGGCCCCGCTGCAGACCCGGCCTGGGAGCCAACGTCGCCGGGCCGACGGGGTCTCCGGCCCCACGCTGCGGGGCGGGGCCGGCCCGGGAGGGCGGGCCGCGAAGGTCGTCGCCAAGGTCGTGGGCCGGACGTGAGGCGCCGGAGCGACGCTGCGTGCGTGCGGGACTCGGAGTACGTGCCGGAGCCCCAAACCCTCATGCCGGCCGCGCCACCCCGCCCCTTCCCGGGGCCCTGGCGCCACAGGCCGGCTCAGCCAGCGGTCCCAGCCGGGGCCGAGAATGGAGGGCGCCGGGGCAGGGACTCGCCCGCACCCCCACACAGCCGCGGGGGGAGTCGCGACCCCCCCAGTCCCGCCCCGCTCCACGTCCCCGGGTCTTCGCTGCCCCCTCCCGGCCGCGGGGGCCGCTACAGTCCCGCCCCTTCCCGGGAAGCGCAGGCCTGAGTGACGGCGCGCTGGGCCAATGACGAGGCGGCGCCGCGGGGGGCGGGCTGGGGGGCGGGGAGTGGGCGGGGCATCGGGGAGCTGGGCAGGAAGTCCGGGCAGGCGGCGCTGAGACGAGCTTCGGGTCCTCGGAGCGTGCGGACCGCCCGGCGTAACGCTCGTCCTTGGTGCCTGCGGCATCCTCTGCTTTTTCCCCGGGCAGCGCTATCGGCGGCCAGGTAGGGAATCCAGGAAGGGCTGCCGAGCCGGCACCCAAGCCTGGGGGCCCTGCGCGTGGGTCCGGGGTGGGGACGTGGGAGGGGCGGGTCGGCACGTGCGGGCCGGGCTTCGCCGCAGGGGCAGGAGCTGATTCGGCTGAGATTAGGGGTTCACAGGGCTAATGGGAGCTCGCGAGTGGAGCGCGGGCCTTGTGGGACAGCGGGCCGGACGCCGCAGGGGCTTGGGGAGGTGCGGGCCTAAGCCCGGGGGCTCGTTAGAGCCAGGCCTTTCCCAAAGTGGAGGGAGGGGCAGGGACGCGATGCCCGGAAGCCGCGATCCCCTCCCCCACCAGCAGCCCCTGCGCCCCGCTGGGGGCCCGGCCTGCGGGCGGGAGGCGGGAGGCTGGTGACGGAGTGGGCAGCCTCTAATGAATGGAACTTCAGAGGGTGCTTGTTCTTCAGCGGACTGCGGCCGAACCGTTGCGTAATTGGGAAAGCGGTCCAGGCGACCTCGCCCAGGTCATGCAGGAGCTGCTCCGGCTCCCCGGCCGGGCTCTCGGCAGTCGGCCACCGACCTGACGTTAAAAGGACATATTTTAAGAAAATTCCCTGTCTGGTGTGTGAATTGGGGCCGGGGACACCCCTAGGCCCTGACTGCCCAGTCCACACGTGCTGCCCCTGGTCCGGGGTTCATCCCAGGCAGATGAGCCGTGAACACTCCATCCATTCTTGCTGGCCTTGCTTACTGAACCTTAATGACATCGGGAGTAGTTTTCTAACCAATTTAAGAATAAGTTGAACTTTTATTTTCACAGCTTGAAATAAGTCGCTGCGTATTAATATTACTAAATTAAACAAAAGGACATCTTAAAACAGCAAGAGGATGTATTGTAATAAAGATGTGCTTAAAACGCATCTAAATGCACAGTATAAGTCTATGGTGGCCTGGGGATGGGGGGGGGGGATTGACTGCAAAGGGCATAAAGGGACTTTTAGGTGGTGGCCATCAGACACAGGTATATGATTTGCCAAAACTCAAAGTTACTAAAATCTTATAATTAAAAAATACATTTAAGCAAATTTGCCGTTTTGTAGGATAGTGAATAAAAACTAGATACCTTTTTTTACCTTTTTATTGGCTAACGAATGAAACTTCATTGTTAAATAGTCCCCATGCACCCGAAGTGATTTCACTGTCTAATTTTGAAACTTATTTAAAAAAAAAAGATGCCATTTGCTGCCTCAGAACATTCCAGACAAGATACTGGAGAGGAGCCCAGCTAGATAATGGCTCTGAACACTAACCCAATTCCACTGGGCTGCCTTCAGTCCTACAAGGTCCTTTCTTTCTTGGAAGCCCCTGGGGCCGGGAGGTGAAAGGCTTTCTTTGAGAACTAAGGTGATTGCTCTTTGTAACTGCAAATCTGTTTTTTTTTTTTTTTTTTTTTTTTAAGATGCTTTTAAGGAAAGCCTCCTCCCTTGGAGTATCCTCACATTTGAGGATAGAATCTTTATTCTAGTTTGATTTCAATTATGACATTTCATAATTAATTTTTTTGAATGGGTAAAATGCCTGTTGAAAGTAATACTAATTAGATGTGATTTTTGGTGTGTCCTGTCTTGCTAAAGATCCAAATACTGTGAAATGTGAAAGGCCCAGAAGTTGGCAATAGTAGCAAAGACCACATTGTACAGACCAAGGACACTTCTGGCCTCAAAATTTCTTAAGTATCCCAGTATCCACCGACTGAACATCTTAAGGCTACCTCAAGTTTAACTTGGTGAATTATGTCCCCAACTATGAATTCATTATTTTACTACAAACCAGATTTCTCTCCTTGTATCACCTTGCATTTTTTTGTCCTGGAAGGGTTAGCTTCTGACCTTCGAGTCTCCTTGGTCCATTCCCATGCTACCCTCGGTGGGAGCTATTGACAGTAACCCGCTTCAGACTGTCTCAGCTTTAACCATCCTGCGTGCAGACAACACATTTCCAGGCTTGCTTTGCTTAAAGGACCAGCACCAGACCACTGGGGTTTGAGGCCCTGCAGAGCTGGGCACAGCAGGCTTTCCCCACTCTTGGCAGCCTTCTTGCATCCCGTATCCAGTGCAAATTCTTTCTAGTCCAGGAATCCTCAGAAGCGATTCTTTGAATGAATGACCCAAGGCTGCATTATGGTTTATGGTAAGTATGAACTGTGTTTCCCCCACAGAAAGTCACCATGTCTATTCTCAAGATCCACGCCAGGGAGATCTTTGACTCTCGCGGGAACCCCACTGTTGAGGTTGACCTCTACACCTCCAAAGGTAGGTGCACCTTTGTTTCAGGACTTCCTCTCCCACACTCCCATCTTTTTAAAATTTAAACAACAGAGTCTTGGGCAAGAAAGGTCTGTTGTAAAAGCCTTTCCTTCTGATGTGCACGGGTGCTAGGCTGTGGTTCCTGAATGGGAGGAGGTGGGGGAGGGTTACAAGGCATGGGGTCCTTGTCTTGCTGCTTCTTGGTATGGTATCTAAAACAACTTGCTCCCAGGTCAGTGAGAGTTGGGTAAAGTAAGATCGTACCTCGTCCCTAAAAGGGCCCATCACTGGTTTGCTTCACAGCTTGCTCTGCCTGAGCAAGCGTATCTGGTGTGGTTGGATGGAGCTTTTTTCCTTGGAAAGGAAAGATGAGAGTGCAAGTATATGCAAAGCATTCTCATTCCTGCTTCTAGAAATCATTCTTAGACCAAGGACTGGGGATGTTG
This sequence comes from Vulpes vulpes, assembly GCF_048418805.1. Lineage (NCBI taxonomy): Eukaryota > Metazoa > Chordata > Mammalia > Carnivora > Canidae > Vulpes > Vulpes vulpes. The sequence continues at coordinate 163,721,257 of NC_132791.1, read as the reverse complement.
TTCCTACATTTGAGTATTGGCACATTCCAGAGGCTCTTGTTTCTTACCTGGCTCTAAGTCCCCCTTGGAGGAGTTTGCTCACATGAAACAAAAACACAGCAAGTCAGCTGGGGCAGAACACAGGCAGAGTTTTGCTCAGTGATGCCTAGACTCCAGGTTTTCTTCCTGGACAGGGCAAGGCAGGGTGGGGAGGGGCGGGCGGAAGGGAAGGGCTGCAGTTTGCACAGCCTGTGACTCAGCTCTGACCAGCAGGCCTATGTGCTCAGCACCGCTGGGTGAGTGCTCTCATAGCAGGGTTTCTTTGAGCATGTGCTTCATGCCTTGTACCTTGGGCTCTCAGAGGATGCTGGGAATTCCCTTTAGTCTTATGAGACTGGCATGCTTAGACTGGAACTTTCCATTTGGAAATTAGCGGACTTTAACCAACAGTGGAAAAAAAACTCAAGATATTAGAAGATTTTTGGGAAGGAAGCATTTCCTCTAAAACACTTTTAAAGGGTCAAAATTAATATCTTTTGAAATTTAAATGAATGGAACTCTTTCTCTTGTGTGTCTCTTAGTGCCTTTCAAAAGCAGGAAGTCATGGGTTTGTTAACCTTCCATCACTTATTTTTTTCATTATACTTCTTTATTTTTTTCTTTTCTTTTTTTTTTTCCATTATACTTCTTAGAGCAGTTTTAGGTTCACAGCAAAATTGAGCAGAAGGGACAGAGAGTGAGCACATGGGTACATACACGTTCCCACACGTGCACAGCCTTCCCCACCAGACTGGGACATTTGTTATAGCTGAACCTGCATTAACACATCATCACCCAAAGTCCATAGTTAGGTTAGGGTCACTTTCTTTTCATGGCTTCCTCACCTCGTCCATGCCTGATGGGGATACAGAAAGCCAGGACCTGTGTCAGGAAACCATGTGTCCTACTGTGTGCACACGGTCCCTGCGATGCCACAGGCACGGTGACCCATCATTTGATTATAATACCTGGTAGATTTTTCCCTCTTTGTTCATTTGCCTTCGCCTAAGTCAGATGGGGAAATCCCTTACAGTTTCAAGTAACTTCTAGAGGCTGCCTTCACTTCCTGCTGCCCTGAACCTGCCTGCCCTTGTAACCAGATCACTCAGTACCCTTCTTGAATCTGACCTCCAAGAATCGCCGTGTTTGTGCTCCACAGTGGCTGGTTTCTATATGTGCAGGACTGCATAATGCACTACTTCATTGTGTTCTAGTGTTACTAAATTATTACTTTTATTGTCTTTATATCTCATGTTTTCTTAGTTATATGTTTGAAATGATAATCTCTGGGATATACTTGAATAAATAAGGTATTAAATTAATTTTCCAAAAAAATACTAATTTTCCTTGGTTCTACTTTGTAACTTCAACACAGCTATTAGAAAATCTTAAATCTCCAAAGTGGCTTGCATCATCTCTCTGTTGGGCGGTGCCAGCAGGGGAGAATGGTACCAACATGCGGGGCAGGGGAAGCCGACTGTCTGAATCTCCCCGTTGGTGGAAGGAAGTGGCATGTTTCTGAAGAGATGCCATCTGTGAGGGGGGCAGGACCCGGGCAGGGGCTGAACTGTGTTTCTCAATCGTGACTCTCTCCCCTCCCTCCACATCCAGGTCTCTTCAGAGCTGCTGTGCCCAGTGGTGCCTCCACTGGTATCTACGAGGCCCTCGAGCTCCGGGACAATGACAAGACACGCTACATGGGGAAAGGTAAGAGTCAGAGCCCCAGCCCATGTCTGTGAAGCGTGGCTGCATCTCCCACGCCTGTAGCCTGCTCCCCATGTGCCTTGTATTTGAGGGTGGCACCCCGGTGCAGTGTTGATGGTGGGCAGGTATACAGGACAGCTGGGAGAGCTGGCCTGTGGATTCCAGCCTTCCTAAAAGAGTTGGTGGGCAAGAGTTTTAATGCTTGCTTCTATTGCGGTTTGTCTCCAATCTGGAAACCTCCCAGGTAGGCCAGGGAACCTAAGGATAAGAAGACATGTTAACTAATACTAACCGTAGAGCCATGCCACATTCCCAGTCTCTTGAGAGTGTGGTCTCAGGAGAGTTCTGGAAGGTCTAACCACTGGCTCACCTACAGATCAGTCCTAGTAGCTTGATCTTTCTGTTGATGAAGTCACAGAGGCACTGGTCTGGCAAAGCCAGCCTCTGGTGGGCTCAGTGCAGACTGACTTGTTCCTGTTTTTGCAGTGCTCACCTTTCTATAGACAGAATCTATGTGGCCGAATTACAGAAAAGCAGGTGGGGCCAGACCATGCATTCTCAGCAGGACCAGTATCAACCAAGGGATGGAAATTGGTTCCTGGGGGAGGCAGAAATCTCCTACCATATTCCCATGATATATGGCCCTCCAGAGGGTCTCTGTATGGAGGTACCATGTGTCTGTGGTATTAAATTTTCAGATGAGGGTGATTAGGGAAAAATCTGATATTGCAGGGAAGGGGCAGTGATGAAGTGAGCTGGGGAAGCCCTGGGCTGGTGAAGCAGCAATGATGCTACAGAAAGGCAGTTGCTCCAGGGTTCCTGTTGTCCACAGCCCAGGCACGTTCTGGTCTGAAGCAGGGCTTTGCCTTCCTGTCTCCTCTCTTTCTCTCACTCCCTGTCCTTCACAGCCTGTTCTCTTCTGAGTGTCTTTTTTCCTTCTCCGTCAATCTCTACTGGTCAGGTGTCTCCAGACCCGTTAAGTATATTAATGAGTTCCTGGCACCAGCCTTGTGCACACAGGTAACACATTGGACATCCTGTAGTTTCTATGGCTGGTGTTCTCAGTGCATGGTCTTGCCAATTAACCCCCCTTCAGACATTCTGAGATGGTTGCTCTGTGTGTGGCTCTAATCCTTGGGGGTCCTAGGTAAGAGCACTCAGACTGGGCCAGAATGTACCCCGATTCTGGGGGCACAGAGAAATGGGGATTTGAAAGCTTTCCCGTTTACGGTCTTTGGGTGGGCTTCCAGATATCTGGGTTAACATCATTGGTAGTTCGCTCAATGCTGCTCAAGCCTGTTTTTCGTTAATGTCGGTAATTTGATATGATTGTTCCTTCTAGGTGTCTCAAAGGCTGTTGAGCACATCAATAAAACTATTGCACCTGCCCTGATTAGCAAGGTAGGACCTGCCTCCTGAGAACTAATGTATTAATGCCTTCAGAGCGTCTCCCAGGCCAGTGGGCTTTCCGGGTTATAGAAGAGCTTATTCTGAGAGCTAAAGTAGCCAGTTGGATTCCCTGTCGTGCATGAGAATTATCTCACCTTTTCTCATCCACCCCCTGCCTGCGTGTCCCCATCTAACAGCGCATGGAATTGGAGTACAGTGACGGGAGACCGTCTCATGGCCTTAATTTTTTTTTCCCCTCCAACTATCTTGACCTTTGGGAAGTTAAAATCGAAATTTTAAGAGCAGCTCTTGGGCATTGAGCATAATAGTATCTGTGGTGACTATTTTTCATGAACTATGGAATTATTTACTATATTTCTACTGACGTTTTTGAAACAGGAACTGTGGTTAAAAATCTTACTTGGAGCCTTAGTGTGTAGAATAGGAGAGCTGCTGTGGGTGAAGTAGGGAGGAGGGGCCAAACAACCCAACAGCCCCTCCCCCCCAGGGCCCTCCCTCCATAACTTGGGTGGCATTTGTGTAGGTCGGGGAAGATGTGCAAAGCCCTGGCTAGAGGAGCCTTCTCTGGGTCTGAGGCCAACCCTGGCCTCCCTACCTGAAGTCCTGTATGCCAGTGGCAGGTGGAAATCTGTCCCCCTGGCTCACTCACCTTGGCCCGGCCTTCATGGCACTCGGTAATTGGTCCCAGACGGTTTCTCGTTGCTGCTCTTCAGGCTCACACGCCCCAAACTCAGTCTCCTGGGTACCTCCACACACCCTGATCTTTGTGCCTGGTGCCCTTGCCTGGCGTGACTCATAATGACCAGGGCCTTCCGGAACATTTTTCTTCCCCTCTAGGGGAGACCATCTTCAAACTCATAGTGAGGATTTGCCCCAAGCCATCATTCCTGGATGGTGGCTAACTTCTGCCAAATGTGCTTTGTCAAAACAAATGTCAAATTAATGTGGCATGATGGGAGTTGGGGATGGTTTTCTTTGTCTTTTATAAAGCACATAATAAGTAGTACACGTTATGATCTATTGTGAAGTTTTTAAAGTAATGCTGACATTCAATAAATGAGTTAGTTTTTAAGACACCAGTTTTTGCAGGGGTGGATTTGGGGTTCTTGTTTTTGTTAGTAGATTCCATGCCCAGCATGGTGCCCATTTGGGGCTTAAACTCACGACCCAGAGATCTAGACCTGAGCTGAGATCAGTAGGCAAGTGCTTAACTGACTGAGCCACCCAGGCATCTCCAGTTTTTTGGGTTTGTTTGTTTTTGAGTAATCTACCCAACGTGGGGCTTGAACTCTGAATGCCAAGATCCAGAGTTGCCTGCTCTGTCGACTGAGTCAGTCAGGTGCCCCTTTAAGACACCAGTTTATTGCTTTATACTCTGACCAGAAATACTCATCTAGAGGTGTCATTAAGCATCTTGCTGAGTGATTCTGGGCTGCCTGCAGAAGTCCTGTTTGCCACGAGATGGGGAAGTGTGCCATCACTGGGTATAGCCGAGCGGTGGTGGTGTCACTTAACCTGTGAGGAGCCCAGCTCATTTGCGTGAACAGAGTTCTGCTATGTACCATTCCCACATCACACTATTTTGTGGTGACCTGCGTCAGCATGTGCCAGGCAGTTCTGGCTTCCATGTGGTGCCACCGGGACCATGTCTGACATATTTTACTGCTGGCCCTGGTCCTTGGAGAAATGCCTGCTGCCAGGAAAGCAAGTGACGTGCGCTTTGGTGCCTCCTGTTTTCTCTCCATCCGCCCCCCCCCCCCCCCCCCCCGCTTCTTTTTTTTGCTTTCCAAACACATAACATAGAAGTGATTTGGACTTTGCACAGTTCCAAAGTTATCTGGGTTCTGTCACAGGAGTGCAAAGGTCCTGTGAGGGGTATGACACTGCCGCTGCCACCCCCACCCCCCACCCCCGTGACTGACCCTCTCCTCTCCCCACAGAAAGTGAACGTTGTGGAGCAGGAAAAGATTGACAAACTGATGATCGAGATGGACGGGACAGAGAATAAATGTGAGTGGTCAGGGGTGGAGGCTGCTGGTGTCTCCCAAATACCTTCCGACCCTCTGGGGGTGGTTGTGCGGTCCCCACTGAGGACTGCGCGTCAGTCTGGGAGCTTTTCAGGGCCCCCCTCCTCACCTGAATAAATCACGTTTCTAAGTATCAGGAGCAATACCAGGTGACAGCAGCACGCAGATTTTGTGGAATTTGCCAGAGTTCCACAGACCAAAGAAAGGGCTTTCTCTTGGGAGAAAGCAGATAGATGAGTTCATGTGGAGAGCTGTTGGGTTTCTGGTTCGGATTCGGGGAATAGACGTGGTCAGGAGAGGAAAGGTTCCAGATGCAGGCCATGGTATATGCTGGTGTGGGGGTGCAGGCTGGAAGGTCAGCAGGAAGCCGGCTGGGAGTATGAAATTCCTCAATTGAATTGTTCTATTCCAGCTAAATTTGGTGCAAACGCCATTCTGGGAGTGTCCCTGGCTGTCTGCAAGGCAGGGGCTGTCGAGAAGGGGGTACCCCTGTACCGCCACATTGCTGATTTGGCGGGCAATTCTGAAGTTATCCTGCCAGTTCCGGTGAGTGGCTTGGAACTCCAAGTGAGGAGCTTGTGGGTATTTGCTTTGTGGGAACCTAAGACCTCCCACATCTTGGTGTCCTCCACATGGAACTCTCCCAGCACAGTGGGCACGTGCAGGCCCTGGAGGTCTCGGGTGCAGACACCTGCCACTTGCTAAGAATGACCCTGAGTAGAGGACTAGCCTCCCCTGTATCCCACATCCCTTACTGCTGATGAGGGAATGAAAACCATACTTGCTGGGTTGTGAATGTTCGCTGAGGTCATAGCTGGTCCTCAGGACACTAAGCACACCTGGTGGTGACCACTGCTCTTAGCGGGAGAGACCTGGTGAGCATTTCAGAGCCACACTGTGAGCCAAGCAGTCATGAGGAGGCTGCTTGGGGGCGCTCTCTGGGCCAGATGGCTGTATTTCTCTCCATCTCTCCCTAGGCTTTCAATGTCATCAACGGTGGTTCCCATGCTGGCAACAAGCTGGCCATGCAGGAGTTCATGATCCTTCCCGTCGGTGCAGCGAACTTCAAGGAGGCCATGCGCATCGGAGCAGAGGTTTATCATAACCTGAAGAATGTCATCAAGGAGAAATATGGAAAAGATGCCACCAATGTGGGCGATGAAGGTGGATTTGCTCCTAATATCCTGGAGAACAAAGAAGGTAAAGTCTCTGGAGGAGTTCCCACATTCCGTGGCACTGCCCGCACGCTTAGCGGATGTGCCGTAACTGTGATGTAGGGAGCTCTGGTCCTTCCACCTTCTGTTCACCAAGCAGAGTTCTGGGAACAGATGGGGAAGCTAGCACTTTATTTGTTAAAATAAGGAATTTGCTTATTAATTTGATTTCTGAGTGGCCTGGTTGCTTAAGATTTTATTCATTTGAGAAAGAATATGGACGGGGGAGGGACAGAGGGAGAGGAACAAGCAGACCCCCTACTGAGCAGGGAGCCAGATGAGGGACTTGAGCCCAGGACCCTGAACTAAAGGCTCAGATCAGGACCAGAGCTGAAGGCAAACACTTAACCAGCTAATCCACCCAGGTGCCCCTACTTGCTCTCTTGCTATTGAACCACCTCATAAGGGGCAAAGGTTTGAAGTCCGCACTGTGTCCCGGTGATGTCTGTCCAGCCCGTGACCAGGAACCCCCCTGAGTTCATCCACTACAGGGCTGTTCACACAGTGCCTTGTTGCCTGGAGCCCTTAGGCACAGGGTTCAACGTAAGAGTTGGGTAGGGCACAGAGAGTCTTAAGAGGAGAACTCACGGCTGAGCTTTTTGTTTTAGAAGGAAAGGAGGGTTCAACCACATTTTGTTGTCTCAGGGACAACTAGTAAAGGAAAACGCATCCATCCTGCTCTTTGGGTCAGTCATACAAAATGCTGAGACTCGGCTACTTTGACCTACAAAACATGACCCTTTCACGTGGTTTAATGGGATAGCTTGGAGATCTGTGGTGGGGAACAGACGCCGAGTGCCTCTGTCCGCCTCTGTCCGGGCAGCTCTGCCGTGTGAGGCCGCCCTCGAGCTGGAGACAACAGGCCCCAGAGGCCGGGCCTCGCCCTTATGCTGCCCTCTTGGGTTCCTAGGACAGCGGCTCTCAGCTGGTCACTGTAACTGTCTCAGCCAGCACAGTCACTCCTGGCTGCTAAATTTGGGAGCATTGTGTCAGCAAGAAACCCTCTGGGAGGAGAGACTGAATTTTCCATTTGGCTGTCTGCTGGGGGCCATTTCCAGGAGTTTCTTGCTCCAATGCGGAAAGAAGTATTGGACTCGTCAAAGCGACGATTGGGGTCAGAGTACCTCGTGGTCATTCTGTTAGAGCTCCCCATTTGGCAGCTGCTGAAGGAAACTTTTTTCTCCACCTGCCCTGTTTCCAATCCTGTCGCCAACCTCTTTCCAGCTCTGGAACTGCTGAAGAATGCCATCGGGAAGGCTGGCTACACCGATAAGGTGGTCATCGGCATGGACGTAGCTGCTTCCGAGTTCTTCAGGTCTGGGAAGTATGACCTGGACTTCAAGTCCCCTGATGACCCCAGCAGGTACATCACGCCTGACCAGCTGGCTGACCTCTACAAGTCCTTCATCAGGGACTACCCAGGTGAGTGGGGCAGGCGGGCACTGGCGGAGCAGTGGAGTCAGGTGGTTCTGGGGTGCCAGCCAGCACTGACCTCAGGTGGTAGGTGGTCTCCAGAGTGTGTGAGCCCTCTGTCCCTATCACAGCCTCCTGAGCAAAGGCTGTCCTGGCTCCATCGTGAGCAGAGCGAGCCTCAAGCCCGCTGACTGCCTGTGGGTGACACAGTGAGCTGGCGCTCCTCTAGGCTCTGTGTCACTTCACGCATGCAGGGTAGGGACTGTTCCTGCTGTTTCACGAGGGGAACTGAGGCACGGAATGGGTTAGTACTCGGCCCGAGGGTGCTTAGCAGGTGACGGAGCAAGAATCAGACCAGGAAATCTGAGTCCCTGCTGGAACAGAGTTAGAGAACGTGCTCAGAGTGGAGCCAGGGCGAGCCCAGCTTCGCAGTCTCCTGAGCCCACAGCTTTTCTCTTCTCGTGGGCACTAAACTCAAGCCACCCTGAACAGGAAGTGTCCCACTTAGCGTCTGTAGGGTCCTAGGGTTGCAGGTGACATTGGTGCCCTGTCACAGGAGTCGGTGGGGACACGGGGAGCCAGTCCTGTCCTGCGGGAGAGGGGTGAGGCCAAGTGAGGAGGTTCGGGTGGCAGTCAGCACAGGGGTCTCACCGACCACACATGGCTCTCCTTTCCCCAGTGGTGTCTATCGAAGACCCCTTCGACCAGGATGACTGGGAAGCTTGGCAGAAGTTCACTGCCAGCGCTGGAATCCAGGTGGTGGGGGATGATCTCACTGTGACCAACCCAAAGCGGATTTCCAAGGCTGTGGGCGAGAAATCGTGCAACTGCCTCCTGCTTAAAGTGAACCAGATTGGCTCTGTGACCGAGTCTCTTCAGGCGTAAGTCCCTTCAGGGCTCAGCTGTCCGAACAAGGTACTGCATGTCAGCCAGAGCACCTGGCTAGAGCTGTGATGGGAGCTTGCAAGTGGCTTCTGAAATCTGCAGTGGCGCCAAGGAGACTGGGGTATCAGGCAGCTGTGGCCCAGTCCTGTCTGTCCAGTCTTGGTTCTAGGCTCATGACCTGATCTTTGGTGGAAAACATCGGGCATAGGCACTGTCTGGGGAGATAAACCTCTCCCCTCAAGGAGTCTGAACCCACCTTTTAAAAAGTAACCTAGAAGACTGAGAAGGTCCTCAGGGCTCTGCGAGGGGGGAGGAAGGTGAACGTCCGTGTCCCCAGGGTTTAGGGCTTGATGGCAGCTCCTGGCCCTGAGCTGCCTCTGGTCTCCCACTGGGGGTGTTGAGGCCTGGCATCAGGAGGGCCAGAGCGACTGCAGGGCCCAGGAAATGGGAGTCACACCATCCTAACCGTCCGGTGGTTTCCTGCCTTGTAGGTGCAAGCTGGCCCAGTCCAATGGGTGGGGCGTCATGGTGTCGCATCGCTCCGGGGAGACCGAAGATACCTTCATCGCTGACCTGGTGGTGGGACTCTGCACTGGGCAGGTAAAGAGCTGCTTAACTCTTCTGGGACCTCAGCTTCTCGAGCAACATGCCAAGAAGGAGGGGGAGGATGGGATCCTGGATGCCCCTTGATGCCCTCCTTTCTGCCCAAAATGCCCATGAAGATCGAGCATCCATGACAAACACAAGTGACTTTTCTTTTCTCTTCTAGATCAAGACGGGTGCACCATGCAGATCTGAGCGCTTGGCCAAGTACAACCAGATCCTCAGGTAAAAAGGAAGCCAACCTGCACTGAGTGTGTGGGCACCATCCTCCAGGGGGAGCCCTGGTTCTATGGGGGGTATGCAGGTGGGGGCCCTTGGTTTAGGGGCGGCCCCAGCACAGAGCCTATATCCCCTGAGGCATGGGCCCAGAGCTGGAGGCCGAGGACCATGCTGCCATCTTGTGGTGGAAGAAGGAACAGGTCCCCCTTGGGATAATGTGATCCTAGAATTTTTAGAGCCAGCAAGAAGCCTTAGTGATTGACTAGTCCAGCACTGTGTTTTGTGGGTGAGGAGACCGGGCCTCAGAGAAGGGGGACAGGCAGGTTCCCACTGGAACCCAGTGCCTTTGGATGTTCTGGTCCCTTTTTATTACCATAATGGGTCCTTGGGGGCCCCTGAACATGGAGACTTGTCTATTTTTTTGTTCCTTTTTCCAGTCTTGAGTCAGCCTGGTTATTACCCTTTGCTTAAATGGTGCCTGGTGGGACATCTGCCCTGTGACCCACACAGGGCAGCTGTCGGCATTCCCACGGGGCTTGTCTTCATACACTACGTTTCCTCCTTTTCTACTGGAGAACTGGAAGCACATTCCAGTTCTAAGATTTCACCTGTAAATACCTGAGTATAGGTCTCCGAGAAACATTTGTTTACTTTTTAATCACCTGCTCTCCCCATGCCATGAGAGTGCCGGGGATTCAGGGTCATTCTGTAACATCCACGCTGAGTGTGTGTCCTTATGCCACCTCTAAAGAAACTGGGTTGTTCTTTCATTAAAAACATTTTTCTTTCTCTTCCAAGAACTAGCACTTCTGCCCTTTTTCTACTTTGTCTTTGGGAAATGCTGGGGGCCGGGGAGGTTGGGAAGCAGAAGCAGCGGTGGGTGGCCCACTTGCTGGGGTAGCTGGGTGGACACAAGAGCCAAATGCCCCTCTCTTGCTGCCGCCTCTGAGCAGCCACATCCAGAGGAGGCTGGTCCCTGCTCTCTGGGTGGGGGATGTGGGCCTTGGGGACAGATGTTTGACTTCTCTTTTCCTCCTCCCCCTCCCCCTCTCTCTCCTCTGCCTCCCAAGAATTGAAGAGGAACTGGGTAGCAAGGCCAAGTTCGCCGGCAGAAGCTTCAGAAACCCCCTTGCCAAGTAAGGTCCAGGTGGCGCACCCTGTGGTCCTGAGTTGGCTCGTTAGACCTCTGCTTCCCCGGGCAGCTCAAGGCCCCCAGCCCAAAGTGGCAGGGCCCTGTGCTAGTTAGCTGCCCTCTGCCTTCCCCGTGATGTTCTCAAAGCTTCCTTAGAATTGCTACAGAAACCAGACTTGACCATCTGGAACCCTGCTGGGAACCCTAGCTCTGTAAACATGTGATTGGTCCAAATCATTGTTTTCTCACCTCACTTCCACCAAGCATATGGAGCCAGGTCTGTCTATGTAATAATATCAAGGTGTCCACAGGCAAGATCCCCAGTGGTTTTATGTGCAGAATAAAAAGGCCTCAGTGACCCATAGAAATGCTGTGTGTGTGTGTGTGTTTGTTTAAAGCAGTCTGAGTCTTTCCTCATGGCAGGTGTTTGGTGAGTCTTGCACTGGGCTCTGGGCCTGTAAGAGTTGTCCCTAAAAGGGACAGGCGGTGCCTGGCTGGCTCAGTAGGACACACACTTTTCACACTTTTTTTTTTTTTCTTAAGATTTATTTATTTATATATTTTTTATTTTATTTTTTTAAGATTTTATTTATGCAGAGACACAGGCAGAGGGAGAAGGCAGGCTCCATACAGGGAGCCCGATATGGGACTCGATCCCAGGTCTCCAGGACCACCCCCCCGGGGCTGAAGGCAGGTGCCAAACCGCTGAGCCACCCAGGAATCCCCAAGATTAATTTATTTTAGAGCACAAGCAGGAAGCACAGGGAGAGGAGAGACTCCAGCAGACTCCCTGTTGAGCATGGGGGCGGGGGTGGCTTAATCTCCTGACCCTGAGATCATGACCTGAGCTGAAACCAACTCAGTCATGACCTGAGCTTACCCACTGAGCCACCCAGGCACCCCTTAGTACATGACTCATGATCTTGGGGTTGTAAATTTGGGCCCCATGTTGGGTATAGAAGTTACTTAAAAATAAAATCTTTTAAAAAGGAGGGTGGGGGAGGACGAGGAGTTAAGGACATTTCATAAGTCCTTGGGCTAAGCAGGTGAGGCAGAAAGTTGTTGTATCCTTCAGCAGAAGTAGGGTCTGTCTTGGGGGTGGAGCCTGACTAAAGGTTCAGGCATCTTATTTGGGAGAAGGTACAAATGCAGAGCTGTCACAGATGACCTGGAGGTGGTGGCTTCTAGGTTATGTCACCCTGTCCTGCAAACCGGAAAGCCTGCCAGAGTACAGCTAACCATTCTGGGCAAGCTGGAATGTGGCTTCAAAGGTTCTGGGGGAAGCAGGTGAAAGAATGGTTAAAAGGGAACTTAGGGCATCTAGAGACTTTTGGAACCCTCTTTAGATTCCTGCAATTTAATTACATTCCTCATTTTCACTAATCTTAGTTCAAGTATTCAAAAGTTTCACGTAGTGATCGATACCCACTGTACTGTGTGGTGCAGATGTGAAATAGCATTGCAGAGAGCACTGTTGAGCAGTGAGCACCGCGTGCACAGCCATAGGTTTCCACAGGAGAGGTGAGCTACTATGGTTGCTGTGTGCCCCTTGAGGGTCTAGGGTTTTATTAGCATTTTCCTTTCAAGTAGTTTGATCAAGTCTGCAATTGTCTTTTAACACCCACTTGGAGAACTAGGAGGCCCCCTTGTGGACGTTCTTGTTCACTGTTTATCAGTCAGGATTTAACCCAAGAGGCAGAAGTAGGAAAAGGTGTATCATGAGATTTAGCACAAGGAATTGGCTTCTGAGATTGTGGGGCTCGGCTAGGCAAATCCAAAGTCAGAAAGGACAGCCAGTCAGAAGGGAAGATGACCAGGCACAAGTGAAGTGTTGATTCACAGGTGCACTTTCTTGGGGAACCTCAGACCCTGCTTTTAGGACTTTCCACCTGATTGAGGGTATCCTGGGTACCCATATATCCAGATGATCCAGGATAGTTTAAACTCATGTGACTAGTGGTTTTAGTTAGGTCTGCAAGATAGCTTCACAGTAATATTTAGTGTTTAATTAACGACTCTATAGTCAGGTTGATAGGCCACAAGCAAGGCCACCACCCATTGTCAACTCAGCAACCGTCCCTAATCTCCAAATAACCCATGACAAAGTCCTATTTCCACCTAATGTGTAATGACTCCTACAGCCAAAGCCACTCTAGGTGTTGATGACTGGTTTCTATCTGAAAATTGATTCTAGAGGGAAAGGGAATCCTTGAACTGGGCCTCATAACCTTCCTAGAGTTTATTCCAACTGGAAAGCAGCAAGTTAGCATGAGTATTTTCAAAAGTGGTTTAATGTCATTTACTAAACTTTGATTTAAAACAATGGCAGATAAAGGCATTTACCACCCTTCGGTGAAAGGATGTGTCCCTTTCACATCTGCACCACCTGTGAAGAAAGCTGCTGGGGGTGCCATGCCCACCCTGGGACAGGTTATGACCCAGCCAAAACAAACCACGTGCATGAGATTGGTTGGCATGTGTAAGCTGGGAAAAACCAGAGGCCAAAGGGCCTTTCCCAAGGAGCCCAATCAAGCAAGACAGGCAGTGTTAATTCTGTCTCCAGAAAACCACCTCTGGGCCTTCTGATGGCCTGTGATGTGAAACCTGTCTCTGGATCACATGAGTTTACAGGAACTTCAAGTGTTTTTTATTAAGCAGCTTTGTTAGCACTTGGTAGTTTCTGGATTTGGCTTTACGTGCTTTTTTTTTTTTTTTTTTTAATTTTCTAGCTCCATGCTAGGCATGGAGCCCAACTTGGGTCCTGAACTCATGACCCTGAGATCAAGACCTGAGCTGATGTCAAGAGTCAAGGTTAATTGGCTGAGCCACCAGGCACTCCCCCCCCCTTTTTTTAAACTTCATATTACAAATGCTTTTCCACAAAACATATATTTCTCTTTTTTAAAGATTGTATTTATTCATGAGAGACACAGAGAGGCAGAGACACAGGCAGAGGGAGAAGCAGGCTCCATGCAGGGAGCCGGATGCGAGACTCGATCCCGGGTCTCTAGGATCAGGCCCTGGGCTGAAGGTGGTGCTAAACCGCTGAGCCACCCGGGCTGCCCCTATTTCTCATCTGTGGTTGTCTTCTAACTTCTGCAACTCTGACACCAGAACAAAATCGATGGAAAACTTGAAGTGGTTTGGTTCTCAAACCCAGCTGTACAGGAGAAACACCTGGGGAGCCTGGAAAGCTCCCATTGTCCAGCCGGGCTGGGTCGAAGCTCTGGGTGGGACCCAGAGGGTCCCCGTGTTGAGGCCTGCCAGCTGCCCGCAGCGCGGCTGGGCTCGGGGAGCACCGGTGTGTGGCTAGGGGGCTGGGGGTCAGCCGAGCAGGCGGGGTGAGGATGCCGGCCTTTCCAGGAGACTGGGCAGTGGCCAGGCTTCCCCGGAAATGTTCAGTAAATGCCTCCGGGGCTTGGAGCCGGCAGCTGAAGGCTGGAATGGCGTTCACAGGGTGGGCACCCGCCGTGGGACCTGTAGCCAAGGCCTGCTCCTTGACTGAATTCCAGTCCGTCAGCTCTCCTCCCCCATCCCCCACCCTATCCAGGGGGACCCCGGGCCCGCTCCCCCTCAACAGTGGCTGCAACGCAGCCAGTGCCGTGCCCAAGAACCCAGATGGAGCCAGACAGGCTGAGATTGTAGCCCTTCTACCAGACAGTTGTGCTCCGCATCCCCATCTGTAAAATGGAGCTGACAATACAGCAGCGGCGGCCCGAGGGTTATCATGTAGTACAGTCAATGCTTACGTCGACACGGCCCTGCAGTGAAGCAGTCAGGCCGGGTAGCCTCCCCTAAGAAGAGGTATAGGGCATAAGGAAGGGAGCAGGGCCTTCAGAGCAGATGAAGCACCTGCAACCATGACGAAGCCGAAAGGGAGAGTTTGGGGTCAGCTGCTCAGGGAACCCAGGGCAGAGGATGAGCACCCACTGAGCTGATCTGCAGTTTAGTAACCTTATCCAGGTACCAAGACTTCCTTGAGCCCCTTCTCAATTTCCACCCCCACCCCTATCCCCTGGACTCAGGCAATCTAAGGTTTTTTTTAAAAATTCTAATTAGGGCAGCCCAGGTGGCTCAGTTTAGCACCGCCTTCAGCCCAGGGCCTGATCCTAGAGACCCCGGATCAAGTAGCAGGTGGAAGGGGAGGAGGGCGGGTGTTGGAGGGGAATGGGTGACGGGCACTGAGGTGGACACTTGACGGGATGAGCACTGGGTGTTTTTCTGTATGTTGGTAAATTGAACACCAATAAAAATTAATAAAAAAAAAAAAAAAGAAATAGCACCTACCACTCCATCACTTTAAAAAAAAAAAAAAAAAGTAGCAGGTCGGGCTCCCTGCATGGAGCCTGCTTCTCCCTCTGCCTGTGTCTCTGTGTCTCAAATGAATGGATGAATGAATAAAATCTTTTTAAAAAAATAAAATTCTAATTAGCTGTCAATCTAAAAAGGAGGTATCTTGTAAAAATTCTACTTTCTGGGATCTAATGGATGGGAAATTAGCTACACTGGGCCTGCATTTGTAGAAGGCAAGCAGTTGGCCACTTTTTTTTTTTAAGATTTTATTTATTTGGCAGAGAGAGCGAGCACAAGCAGGGGGAGGGCAGAGGGAGAAGCAGGTCCCCCGCTGAGCAGGGAGCCTGACCTGGGGCTCAATTCGAGGGCCCTGGAATCACAACCTGAGCTGAAGGCAGACGCTCGCTCAATCGCCCAATGATCTGAGCTACCCAGGTGCCCCCGCCATTCACTTCTGATGGCAGCAGGGTCCCATTCACCTGCTTCCCTTACGTACCTGTGTGGCTCACCTCAGCTTTCAGTGTGCATCCCCTGGTCCATGGTCCCTTCTACAGGCTGCTACCTTCCCAGTTCCTTCCTCTTCTATGGAAACCTTCTATCCCCAAGGGCTCTATGAGTTCAGGTCCTCCAAGGCTTCTCTGCCATTGACGACTGATCCCTGGTGCTTTCAGGGACCAAGAACCCCCCAGGATCCACCTTGAACACCTCAGCTTATCCAGACCCAGACATACCTCTACCCTCTTCCCACTCACCAGCTGAGGGCAGGCCAGCCTGGCCAGGGGCAACCGGCCTCCTCCCTCCAATCTTGCTGCAGAGTGAGGGCTGCTGTCCACCGGGACCAAGGATGACAGCAGGCTCATTTGCATATGTGACCTAAGATTGTAATTAAACCCACACGCCCCAGGGGTGAAAAGTAAGCACATTAATTCAGGAGCAATTAAAAGCCTCCAACATCCTCGTCACAGCCACCGCTGCTGAGACTGTTTCTAACTCATGATAGTCGGCTTCTTGAAGGGGGCATCCTCAAGTCTAAGGGGGGCAGATTCCCCAGCCTCCCAGCCCTTCTTAGGACGCCCTGTGCTATTCTGGAGATGTAGCTGTGCAAGGCTGTGCCTAATCTTTTTGTTTATTGTGACAAAATATATGTAACAGAATTTATCATTTTAGCCCTTTTCATGGGTACAATTCAGTGGTATAAGTATAGCCAAAACATGGGGCCACTGGGCGGCTCGGTCAGCTCGAAGCTGTCTTCGAGCCCTGGGATCGAGCCCTGTGTCAGGCTCCTGCTCAGTCAGCAGAGGTCTGCTTCTCCCCCTCCCCATGCTCATGCTTGTTCTCTCTAATAAGTAAAATCTTTTTTTTTCAAATAAGTAAAATCTTAACAAAAAGTATAGCTCAAACATTGTATATCACCATTATCTATTTCCAGAACTTTCTCAGTGTCCCAGACAGAAATGCTATACTCGTCCAGCAGTGACTCCTCGTTTTCTCCATTTATTCTACTTTCTGTCTTTGTGAATTTGCTGTTTTAGATATCTCATCAAAGCGGACTTGTATAATTTTTATCTTTTTTGATCTGCCTTATTTCTTTTAGCATAACATTTTCAAGCCTTATACATGTTGTAGTGTGTGCCAACACTTCATTCCTTTTTACAGCTGAATAATACTCCATTTTGTGGGGGTGCCTGGCTGGCTCATTTGGTGGAGCATGCAACTCTTGATCTGAGGGTCGTGAGTTTGAGTCCCATGTTGGGTATAGAGCTTATGTAAGTAAATAAATAAAAACTTAAAGAAATAAAGTGATTATGTATTTTTTTAAATATTCCATTTTGTGGGTGTACCATATTTGTTTATTCATCTGTTGATGGACACTCACCTGTTGATGTTCCACCTGATGGAATAGGTGAGTGGGTGTTTCTACCTTTTGACCATTGTGAATAGTGCTTCTGTGAACGTGGGTGTGCAAATATCTGAGTCCCTGCTTTCAGTTCTTTTGGGGTAGGTACTGAGCAATGGATGCTGGGTCATAGGGGAACTGTCTATGTCACTTTCTGAGCATCTGCCACACTATGTTCCATGGGAACTGTGCCATTTTACATCCCATGGTTGTAATGGTTCCCATTCCTCTATGTTCTCATCAACATTTTTTCTCTCCCATTTTTTCATTAGGGTCATCTCAGTAGGTGGGATCTCATTGTGGCCTCGATTTGCATTTCCTTCATGACTAGTGTCCAGCATCTTCCCATGTGCTTGTCGACCATTTGTTAATCTTTTTTGGTGAAATGTCTTTTCAGGTGATTTGGCTATTTCTTAATTTCTTTGTCTTGTTGAGTTCTAGAGTTCTTTATATTTTCTAGGTACTATCAGATATATGTCTTGCAAATATTTCCTCCTATTCTGTAGTTTGTTTGTTTGTTTTTTTTTTCACTTTTTTGATTTTGATTGTGTCCTTTGATGCACAAAAGTTTCTCATCTTTTTTTTTTTTTTTTTTGGTTAAAGATTTACTTGCTTATTTGAGAGAGAGCAGGGGGAAAGGGCCGAGGGAGAGGGAGAGAGAAAAACCTCAAGGAGACTCCCCTCTGAGTGCAGAGCCTGATGCAGGGCTGGATTTCAGGACCCTGAGATCATGACCTGAGCCAAAAACCAAGTCGCTCAACCAACTGAGCTATCCAGGCACCCCACAAAAGTTTCTCATCTTGATGAAGTCTAACTTGTTTGTTGCTTATGCTTTTGGTGTGATGGTCCAGAAACCATTGCCAAATCCAAGGTTATGAAGTTTTGTCCCTATGTTTTCTCCTAAAAGTTTAGGGTTCTAACTCTTACATTTTGATGTCTGGTCCATTTTCAGTTACTCTCTATCCATGATGTAAGGGAAGGGTTCAACTTCATTCTTTTACATGTAGATGTCCAGTTTTCCCAGTACCATTTGTTGAAAACACCATCTTTTCTCCACTGAGCAAGTAGTCTTGGCTCCCTTGTCAAAAGTCAACTGAGGGGCTCCTGGGTGGGTCAGTCAGGGAAGTGTCTGCCTTTGGCTTGGGTTGTGATCTCTGAGTCCTGGGATCAAGTCCCACATTGGGCTCCCTGCTTCTCCCTCTTCCGCTGCCCCTCCCCCTACTCGTGCTCTCGATCTCTCTCTCTCTCAAATAAATAAATAAAATCTTAAAAAAGGAGGGAGGCTGGGTTGCTCAGTTGGTTGAACGTCACACTCTTGGTTTCAGCTCAGGTCATGATCTCATGGGTCATGCGATGGAGCCCTGAGTGGTGGCTCCACACTCAGCTGAAAGATTCTCTCCCTCTTCCCTTCCCTCCACCTTCTCTCTCTCTCTCTCTCTCTTTCAAATCAATCAATCAATCAATCAATCTTAAAAAAAAAAAAAAAAGTCGATTGACCTTACACACAAGGGTTTCCTTCTAGGTTCTGCACTTTGTCCTCTTGCCAGTGCCATGCCAGCTCTGTATGGCACTGGCATGATGAGTGCTCACAGACTCCCTTTCCCCAAGGGCTGACATCTCAGCTACCTCAACCTTATAAGGAAGGGACCCTGGGACACCTGGGTGGCTCAGGGGCTGAGCACTTGCCTTCTGCCCAAGGCATGATCCTGGAGTCCCGGGATCGAGTCCCGCATCTGGCTTCTGCATGGAGCCTGCTTCTCCCTCTGCGTGTGTCTCTGCCTTTCTCTCCGTGTCTCTCATGAATAAATAAAATCTTAAGAAAAGAGCCCTCAGGGGGCGGTCGGGGCTGTGAATTTTAGCTGAGTTTAATCCTGGCGGGGCCTAGGAAAGTCAGCACGAACGAAAGCTTCAACCTGCCTGTGCCTGTGGGACCAGGCCTCCTGGCTTGGCCGCGGCACTGAAGGGCCGCACGGCCTCCCCTCACCTTCTGCGGACGCAGCTCCGGCAGCCCCTGGCCCGTGCGCAGGATGCCCTCCGTCCACCATCCTTGGGTGAAGTCAGAGGCAGGGCTAGGGGAGGCACGGGGGGCACAGGGTGCAAGGAGGAGCTTCTCTCCGTGAATCTCATTCTCAATCGTAGTGTGGTGGCTCATGACTTTCCCAAGGAGGTGGGAAAGATGACTCTGCGGGCACCTGCGTGTAAAGCTCTGTAGGAAACCGTAATAAACATAACAGGGAAGAGAGCCTCCTGGACGAGTTGCCAGGAAGGAAACGGAGACCTTGAGAGGAGTCCTGGAGGACTGGGGCCCTGCTCCCCGCGCCAGGCTCAGAGCCCCGGAGGACAGAAGGATGGGTCACCCCCACCTCCGCCGGACAAGGACAAAACCAGCAGGCCCGCGCCGAGCTGCAGCACAGAAGCTTGCCCATAACTAGGTCGGCGGGAGCCACACCGGCTGGCCCCCAGGGCACAGGCAGGCTGCCCGGGCAAGCAGTGGCCTGTGCGGGGTGGGGGTGCGGGGCAGCTGGGTGCTCCCTGAAACCAACATGCTGCTTTGCCCAGATCCTGCAAAAACAGGCAGGGACCCTTTTGCTCAGGACTTCACAGCAAGAACAGAGGGGCCAGATGGAGGTGCCAGGCTCCCGTCTGTGCTCAGCCTGGCTGCCCGGGGCTCCGGAGGGAGAATTCGGGGGCCAGGACCTCGACAGGGCTGCCGGGCCTGCCTGTGCCCTGGAACCGTGGCTCCTCGTGGGGCTCCGCTTCCTTCTTCCCTTTGCTGAGAGCCTTCAGGGAAAGGGGGTTGCCTTTGCCAGAGGGGTTGCTTTCCTTTCCTCCTCCTCCTTTGCTTATAAGGGCCAGAGGAACTGAATGCTTTGTTGATTTGTTTCAAATTTTTGTTTAAATTCTAGTTAGTTGGGCAGCCCGGGTGGCTCAGCGGCTTAGCGCCGACTTCAGTCCAGGGCGTAATCCCAGAGACCCGGGATCGAGTCCCACATCAGGCTATCTGCGTGGAGCTTGCTTCTCCCTCTGTGTCTCTCTCTCTGTCTCTCATAAATAAATAAAATGTTAAAAAAAAAAAAAAAAGAAAAGAAAGAGAGAGAGAGAATGGAAGAGAAAATGCATGTGAATCTGAACCATTTTTCAAAAAGGAAAAAACTGACCACCCGTCTGTCTCCAGGCATTAAATGGGTTTTTTGCTCTGCTGAGCTCTCTATATCTCTTCTGGAATAACGGCCTCCCAGAGGACTCAACCCTCTGTCCCTCCGACTGCTGGTCTTCACGGCTTTCCATCTGTTGCCTCCCACAGACCCTCTGCCACCTGAGTCATCAGCCCACGGCTGGGGTGGGGTGCAAGGCATGGCCCCACCCCTGAAACGCCAACGTGTGAGTGTTGGAGCCGGGATCGTGATGTTCTGGACCCGTTATAGCAGCAAGCCTGATTAGCGTTTGCTCAGATCTTTGCAAGGCAGAAAGCCCATATAGGGGCAGCCCGGGTGGCTCAGCGATTTGGTACCTTCAGCCCAGGCGTGATCCTGGAGAGCGGGGACTGAGTCCCACATCGGGCTCCCTGCATGGAGCCTGCTTCTCCCTCTGCCTGTGTCTCTGCCTCTCTCTCAATCTGTGTCTCTCATGAATAAATAAATAAATAAATAAATAAATAAAATCTTACAAAAAAGAAAGCCCATATAAGTACATTACCTATAGCTACTTATCCCATTGCCATCACAGGTTCCTACCATTTTTGCTTTATTAAAAAAAAAAATGTTTTTTTCAGTTTTCTTGAGATATAATTGGCATACCCAAGCCTTTTTTTTTTTTTTTTAAGTAAACTCTACATCCATTGTGGAGCTTGAACCCAGGACCCTGAGACTAAGAGTCACACGCTCCATCAACTGAGCTAGCCAAGTGCCCTCATTTTTGCTTCTTAATCATGCAGGATTAGCTGAAAGAGTCAGATGTGGAAGAAAGGAATGAGGGGGGAGGTATCTAGCTATGAATGGGTTAAAGTTTGTATTCTCTCTAATATTGCCCTCAGGTGAACCTGACTTGTCCACGAGTTAATCAAGCAAGAAAATATCTTCAATATCTTGAGCTATTAATATTTGTGCTGTTCTTTTTCCCACTCCCTTTGCTCCTCCCTTAGGAAGAGGATCCACGTTGTTTCAAGAATATGAGAGGTATGGTAAGAATGTAAAGGCCAAGGAACAATCAATATCTCCCTTTTGAGGACTCAGCAGGAAAAAGGTAAGGAAGCATCAGGCTTTATGTCACTCTGAGAGAATTGGGAAGAGGACAAGGAGAGAAGGGGCACCCCCAGGCTCTGCCCAGACTATGGGAAAATCCCCAGGGGCTGGGGCAGGGAGGGAGGATGAGGCTGGGGGTTACCTGGGAAGAGGTTGTAGAGCAGAGGTACAAAATGGGTTAGCCCTGGGAGCCCTCCCTGCAAGCAACCCCACCCAAGGGACACTGTGACGCATCTGATATTGGGGTGGGAGGGGGGGTGATGTGTTAGTTTCCAATGGTTGCCATAACAAATGACCACAAACTAGGTGGCTTAAAACAACAAAAATTTATTCTTTCACAGTCCTGGGGTCCAGAGTCCAAGATCAAGGTGTCAGCAGGGTGGTGCTCAGTCTGAAGCCTCCAGGGGAAGCTCCTTCCTTACCTTCTCCAGCATTTCTGGGCATCCCTGAGCATGTAGATGCATCACTCCCATCTCTGCTCTTGTCACCATGTGGCCTTCTGTTATCTCTGTGTTTCTTCTGCGTCTCTGAATTACTCTTTTCCTATAAGAAGCCCAGTCATTGGATTTAGGTCCCATTTCAGTAGGACCTCATTTTAACTTGATGACATCTCCAAATCAGGTCCCATTCACAGGTCCTAGGGGCTAGGATTTGGACATAGCTTTTTTGGGGAAATGATCCAACCCATAACAGGGCCTTTCAGGCAGAAGAGGACAAATGCCAATGCTCCAGGGTGCCAAGCCTATTATCTGTGTGAATAACAGCCAGGAGGCCAGTGTGGCTGGAGCAAAATGGGCCAGATGGAGAGCAGTGGAGAATGAGGCCATAGAGAAAACACAGGGCCAGATCATGTGGGACTTTGTAGGCCCCTAATAAATCCTCTGGTTTCTCTCTGAATGAGTTGGAAGCCAGTGGATTCGTTTGAGGGGAGAAAGGAAAAATTGTTTGAAACTCAAGTTTTCAAACAATTGCTCTGGTGGCTCCACTGAGAATAGACCGAGGGTTGGGGATGAGGAAGCTACTAATATAATTCAGGGAAGAGAGCACCAAGCTCTGGACCAGGGCAGAACCACTGCAGGAGGTTAGAAAAGTGGTCAGAGCCTGAATCAATTTTGAAGACAGGATTGGCCAACAGGTTGAATGTGGGGTATGAAAAAGAGGCAGATCAAGAATGGTTCTGAGGTTTTTGGCTCAAACACCTGGAAGGATGGAGCTGCCATCAACTGAGATGAGGAAGTCCAGGAAGGAGCATGTCTGAGGGAGGGAAAGCAGGAGTTTGGTTTGGGGCCTAACTGGTTTAAGATGCTGCTGAGACTATGCCATGAAGGCCTGCCCATCTTTGAGTTTGGAGCTCTGGGAAGAGGGCTGGGCTGGAGTGTCCATCTGGGAGTTGTCAGCAGGTACTTTCATGTCAAGCTATAAGTACAGGTGCTGCACCTAGGCTCTGAATGTAGAGAGAGAAGAGAAAAACCCGAGGTCGGGGCCCTGAGGCAGTACATTTGCAAGTTGGAAGACTGAAAGGGGAAACGGTCACCTACATTTCCCCCAGGTTTAAGTATTTTTGCTATAGTTAACTATTTATTGGGGCAGCCCGGGTGGCTCAGTAGTTTAGCGCCGCCTTCAGCCCAGGGCATGATCCTGGAGAGCCGGGATTGAGTCCCACGTAGGGCTCCCTGCATGGAGCCTGCTTCTCCCTCTGCCTGTGTCTCTGCCTCTGTGTGTGTGTGTGTGTGTGTGTGTATGTGTGTGTGTGTCTCATGAATAAATAAATAAAATCTTTATTTTTTTATTTTTTTAATAAAATCTTAAAAAAAAAAAAACTATTGAAGTAATGTCTACATCCAACGTGGGGCTTGAACTCATGACACCAAGACCTAGAGTCGCATGCTCTACTGACTGAGCCCACCAGGCGCCCCACCCCATGTTCCATTTAACTCTTTAAATAATTAACGTTTTATCTTGTGTGTGATGAGAAATAGGATTCTACACTGGCTTTCCGTCCCCCAGACAGTCATAGGAGATAACTACTTTATCTGGAAGGACCCTTCCTGGCCTAATCCCTGGCTTAATAATTATTGATTAACCATTCTACCATACAGCCACGGCTTCACTGGCAAAATCGCAGTACAAGACGACCCATTCAGACCCGCCCTCAGACGTACAGGACAGCCTACTTACCAGCCTCAAAGGAACGCCAGGCAGTTAGTGAAATGCAGAGCATCAAGGAGCCTTCCAAGGTATGTGCTGGATCCAAAGTGAGGCTCTGCTCCCAGGAAAAAGTCTTGCATAGGCAGGGAACAAATATTTGTGTAACGGACCAATTATTATAGATAGCTCTGACGCTCTTATCCTTTGTGGATAAGTAAAAAGGTCGAGATTTTGAGTCAAGATGTGAATGAAGGAATCACTTTGCTCTTTTTAATAAGCATCAAAATCGATTTGTGAAAAAAAAAATCGATTTGTGTTCCTCCATAAGGGACAGGTTGACAAAGAGGCCATTGGCCAGAATCACACTGATGTGGCTAATGCATCCCTAATGCATTTCCTTAGTTCAGGGAACAGTCCTATAGACATTGAATGCATTTTATTCTTTGGAACGATTTATTGCATTTATATGATCCCCTTAGAATTTTTGTGCTTTTGACTGGTTTCACTAAAAACAGAAAATATTTTGTTATGAAAAATATCTTTTGATATTTTTCCCATTTCTTCATCTTTCCTTTTTTTCTATATGAAGGTATTCTTTTGGAAAATTGCATCTATATTTATTGAGAAAGATTGCATTCTCAGTTTGAGAATTTAAGAATTACGTATTAAGTTGTCAGATAACTTATTTGATACTAAAATTAGGGTTACAATTCTAGTTTTATTTATTCAATGCTAGAACACAGCATTAACTAAAGCACATTTTATTTGATTATGCTGTGCTAAAAAATGGAGATGTGTTAGCTAGACAATGACTGGTTTTCAACATGCTATGCTATGTTGCTATGCTATGTTACTCCACGTTAGAAATGAAGGCACTTTTGGGTGTGCATTAATGACAAGCAGCTACAACTTAGATTTCTAGTTTCTGAGATTTATAATGAAAAGAAGATGATTTTTTATTTTTATTAAAGATTTTTATTTATTTATTCATAGAGACACACAGAGAGAGAGAGAGAGGCAGAGACACAGGCAGAGGGAGAAGCAGGCTCCATGCAGGGAGCCCGAAGTGGGACTTGATCCCGGGTCTCCAGGATCACACCCCAGGCTGCAGGTGGCACTAAACCACTGCGCCACAGGGGCTGCCCAAGAAGATGATTTTTAAAAATCAGTTTACCATATTATGAAGGTCATATCTCTTTGACAAGCTGGTATTATTTGGAATGAGGAAATGCTGAAGGGTATCTGGTTAAGGCAGTGTGTTTATAATCTGAAGCTTCCATATCCTGAATCAGATGTTTGTCAACAAATAATGGTGACACAAAAATATTTGTGAAATTATTTGTAAATTAGCCAAGTTAAAAATGGGCCAAATGATCCTATAAATACTTTGACCTTTTAGACAAGCACTATTAAATAATGAACTGTAAAATAGAGATGACCATAATACATTGATGCATAATGATCGTAATGTAAGTACCGTCTTAATAGTCTTGGCATCCATCAGAAAACCTATAATTTCTATGACATCGTGAAGAGGCTGTTTTGGACTCAGACCAAAATAAGTTAATTAAATTGTGATATTTTACCAGATAAAAACCAAGAGTGAACTACTTTTTTTTACTGCAAGATATAAATAGAATACATAAATAGGGATCTGGGGGGATATGCAATTAAATCCCACTAGGTGGAGGGTTGGGGGGTGGGGGGAAGACCTCCTTTGGCCATAAGCAGTTGCAGCATTTGTGAATTTGAAGGTGCACCAATACCATCTTTGGAAGATAAATATCCTTTTCCAGAAATGGCCATGACATATTTTTGTTGTCCCACAAAATATGCAAAAATAAGTGATGAGTTATTTCCAACATTTGTTCAACTGAAGTTTTTTTTTAATTGTTTCTGTGCTGTATATTTTGGTGTTTAGATGACAAATCAATCTGCTAATTTTCTCTGCTCAGAAGCCTCCAAAAATAATGTGGTTTGGGCCAGTGAAGCTGATTAATGAACATGACCATGAAAAGGCAAATAACTGAACTATTTGGTTATTATGAAATTGAACTTTAGATAGTTGGTGAAACCATGACAAGACTTTATTTATCTCAAAAGAAAAAATACACACACACACACACACACACACACACACACATATATATATATATTTTTTGCTGTTTATTTCCAATTAGAAAAACCTTGTTTACCTAGACCTGAGTTTAGTCCACCAAGATCCATCCAATATATGTTCAAGTGTTAAAATATGTAGAATTTTATTTTTTATTTATTTATTTTAAAAGATTTTATTTATTTATTCATGAGAGACACAGAGAGAGAGGCAGAGACACAGGCAGAGGGAGAAGCAGGCTCCATGCAGGGACTCGATCCAGGGCTCCAGGGTCACACCCTGGGCCGAAGGCGGCGCTAAACCGCTGAGCCACCCGGGCTGCCCAAATACGTAGAATTTTAAAGATCACTGTCACAAGGTTTGTATTTATCCGAACATTTGGTTGTTCTGGACAAAATGGAGAGTGAAAGCACAAAGTCTCTGTCTTTTGGTGGCCCCCACCTGCCCCTACGGCCCTAAATTATTCTGTTATTTGATGACTACTGCAGGCGGAGGTCATTCTTCACATGACTTCTGAATAAATTAGCTGTTTCATGCACATCTGGTTTCAGGTCATGAGGCATTGGCATGAAAAGCTCAGGGCTGAGAGAGGTCCTGTCCACAAATGTGCGGAGCGTCGTGCAGAAAGACTTGTCCTGTGGGCAGAAGAGGGAGAAGTAGCTTGATTTCAAAGTCCACATATAGCCGAGAGAGAAAGCCTCTAAGTCAGCGTTCCTGGGATGACCGTTCCCTCTTGCAGGGGTTAGCAATCTTCTTGGAGTCATGGATCCCCTTTGAAAACCTGAAGAGCACTATGGCTCCTTCTCACGAAACATGTGCATGTGTCGGGTGCACACACACCTCTGCGTGTATGCATGCACACTCACGCTTACTTCATACCAACTCCAGGAGGCCATGGGCCCCCTAGACTTCCTCAGCATTGCAATTACATGTTGCCTTTGATGTTGGGGAAAAAGCTCTCTTAAAATATGGGCCACACCCTTTATATCACTTTTTTTAATTAAAAATTTTTTTAAAGATTTTATTTATTCATGAGACACACACACACACACACAGAGGCAGAGACACAGGCAGAGGGAGAAGCAGGCTCCGTGCAGGGAGCCCGACCGCGGGACTTGATCCTGGGTCTCCAGGATCACGCCCTGGGCTGAAGGCGGCGCTAAACTGCTGAGCCACCCGGGCTGCCCAATAAATCACTTTTTTTTTTAAAAGTAGGCTCCATGTCCAACGTGCGGCTTGAACTCATGACTCTGAGATCAAGAGTTATATGCTCTACTGACTGAGCCAGCAGCCAGGTGCCCCTAAATCACTTTTTAAAATAATGAGTGCTGGGGCAGCTGGGTGGCTCAGTCGGTTAAGCATCCGCCTTTGGCTCAGGTCATGATCTCGGAGTCCTGGAATACAGCCCAGCATCAGGCTCTCCACTAAGTGGGGAGTCTGCTTCTCTCTCTTCCTCTGCCCCTCCCCCCTGCTCAGGCTCTCACTCACTCTCTGTCTCTCTCAAATGAATAAATACAAAAACATTTTTAAAAAAATAAAATAAGGGCAGCCCTGGTGGCTTAGCAGTTTAGTGTCGCCTTCAGCCCGGGGCATGATCCTGAAGACCCAGGATCGAGTCCCACATCAGTCTCCCGGCATGGAGCCTGCTTCTCCCTCTGCCTGTGTCTCTGCCTCTCTCTGTGTGTCTCTCATGAATAAATAAATAAAATCTTTAAAAAAAATAAAAATGAAATGAATGTTGTGCACAAGCCAATTTAGAGGAACTATGTTTGGGGCACCTGGCTGGCTCAGTCGGTAGAGCATGCAACTCTTGATCTCAGGGTTGTGAGTTTGAGCCTCATGTTGGAGAGAGTTTACTTTAAAAAAAAGATAAATAAAGGACCTTTACTTCATAATGTAACTAAGTCTAGAGCAGTGTCTAGTGTAGACTAACTAGTTGGTTTGCTCTAGTTACTTGATTTTGCCCCTCCCCTAAACATTTGTTCTGTGGCTCTGTGGTTCTAGGAACCCCCACAGGGAGTCAGGAAGCTGGGGCTTAGCCCAAGACTAAGGGAAGGGTCCTTCCTACCCTTGGTCTTCAGTTTCCTCGTCTATAGAAAAGAAGGGATTTGGATAAGTCAGCAGTTCTCAAGGGACCCTTTTTTGGGGTTTGCAAGGTCAAAAACATTTCACAACAAACCAAGATGCTATTTGCCTTAATCACTATGGCGAGTGCACAGTGGGGTTTAGCAGAGGCTATGTGACCTGTGATGAGGTCATTGTTCTGACAGTGTGCGGAACGTGAGTTTGTGTATTCTTGTGTTTCAAAGACAATGTGATACACGTCAGAGGGTAAAACCCACTGAAACAAAAGCTCTTTGGCTTATTCTCTTGGTTTCCTTAGCTCTAACAAAGTACCACAAACCGGGTGGCTTAAGACAATAGAAATGTATTGTCTTATATCTCTGGAGGCTAAAAGTCCCAAGCCAAGGTGTTCATAGGGTTGTTTCTTCTTTTTTCAAATCTTTTTTTAGAGAAGGAGAAAGAGTGCTTCCGAACATGAGGGGGGTGGTCAGAAGGAGAGAGAGAGAGAGAATGAGAAGCAGGCTCCACAGCCAGTGCAGAGCCCCACTCAGGGCTTGATCCCACTTCCCCAAGACCATGACCTGAGCCAAAATCAAGAGTTGGATGCCCCCCGCTCAAAAAAAGAATTGGATGCCCAACTGACTGGGCCACCCAGATGCCTTTATTTATTTATTTATTTATTTATTTATTTATTTATTTATCTATCTATCTATTTATTTATATTATTTATTTATTTTTAAAGATTTTATTTATTTATTCCTGAGAGACATAGAGAGAGGCAGAGACATAGGTAGAGGGAGAGGGAGAAGCAGGCTTCCTGTGGGGAACCTGATGTGGGATTAGATCCCAGGACCCTGGGATTATGACCTGAGCCAAAGGCAGATGCTCAACCACTGAGCCACCCAGGTGTCCTATTTATTTTTTTTACAAAATTTTATTTTTCAATAATCTCTATACCTAGTGTGAGGCTCCAACTCACAACCCTAAGGTCAAGAGTCACAGGTGCCCCTAACTGAGCCAGCCAGACACCCAAAGGGCTGCTTCCTTTTGAGGGTGCTGAAGGAGAATCTGTTGCAGGCCTCCCTCCTCACTCCTGGTGGCTGCCAGCCATACTCGGTGTCCCTTAGCTTGTAGACACATCACTCAAATCTCTGCCCCCATCTTCACATGCCATCTCCCTGAGTCTCTGCATCTTTAGATGGCTATCTTCTTATGAGGACATCCTTCATGTTGGATTAGGGCCCACTCTACTCCAGTATGACACTATCTTAACTCATTACCACTGCAACAACCTTATTCCAAACAAAGTCACATTCTGAGGGACTAGAGGTTAGGATTTCCACATATCTTTTTTGAGGGACATAATTCAACCTAAACAGTAATTAATAATATTTAAGATCGTGGGGCACTTGGGTGGCTCAGTTGGTTCAGCATCTGCCTTTGACTTAGGTCATGATCCTGGGGTCCTGGTATCAAGCCCCATGTGGGGCTCCTTGCTCAGCAAGGAGCCTGCTTCTCTCTCTCCCTCTGCCCCTCCCCCGCACTTGTGTTTTCTCTCTCTCTCAAATGAATAAAATATCTCAAATGAATAAAATGAATAATAGTAAAATTAAAGATTTTATTATATATATATATAACATATATTATATTATATTAAATATAAATAATATTTAAGATCCTGAGACTGAAGAGTCTGACTAGATGATTTCAGGGGTTCTATCCAGATAAAGCATTATAAGATTCAAAGGTAAGGGGCACCTGGGTGGCTCAGTCAATTAAGCATCTGCCTTCAGCTCAGGTTGTGATTCCGGGGTCCTGGGATTAAATCCTGCATCTGGCTCCTTGCCCTTGGAGAGTCTGTCTCTCTCTCTCATGAATGGATAAATAAAATCTTTATTAAAAAAAAAAAAAGATTCTAAGTGTCTTTTAATGGTAACAATAAATTTATTTATTATACTATTTAATGGTAATAATAAATTCTGCTTTATTAAAAAAAGATTCTAAGCGTCTTTTAATGGTTAAGGTAAATTTTAATGGATTCAGACTTGGCTTCTGCTAACCTTGTATTTTTCTCACTCTCAGGTTTCTTGATATTTGTATCTTCACACCATCCTAAGGATCTCGTACAGCACTAGTAGCCTTGACTGAATGGGACTGTATCATTTTTTGGTTACTTCCATGAATACCATGCTAATGATTTGCAGATGCTTATATTTCTCTTCTAAGGATCAACATATCTGTTTAAAAAACCGTGCTATAAACTGAGGGTATTAACTGTCAATCATTCCTCCAGGGTAATTGGAGGCAAAGACACCAGGAGTGCCTGGATGGCTCAGTTGGTCAAGCATCTGACACTTTTTTTTTAAGAGAGGGAGAGAGGAGAAGGGAGGGGCAGAGGAAAAGGGAGAGAGAGAATCTTAAGCAGGCTTCATACCCAGCATGAGCTCAATGCCCGGCTTGATCTCACAACCCTGAGATCATGACCTGAGCCAAAAGCAACAGTTGGACACTTAACTGACTGAGCCACCCAGGTGCCCCAAGTGTCCAGCTCTTGATCTTGGCTCACATCTTGATTTGAGCTCAGGTCTTGATCTCAGGGTCGGGAGTTCAGGCCTCTCCCACACCCCAAAAAAAGGGAAGCGACGACACCAGAGTCTTTTGAGGGCAGATGAAAATTTTTTCTCCACATTAAACAGGTTTACATTTCAAAGAGTTGTTCCTAAATCTTAAACCCCTCAGTTCAGCTTTGAGACTATGGAATCCTATGGAAAGCAAATGCAACCTTTGTTTACCGAGTAAAGGGCAGTTGTCATTTCTCTACTGTTGCTAGCTTTACTCTGCTGCTGAAAAAAAAAATCCAAGTTGAGTGCCAGGGATTTGTCTTAAAATGCACAGTAGAAGGGGCGCTTGGCTGGGTCAGTTGGAAGAACATGTGACTCTTGATCTTGGGGTCATGAGTTTAAGCCCCATGTTGGATATAGAGCTTACTTAAAAAAAATGTATGGTAGAGAAAGAGAAAGTGGCTTTTTGTAATATTATGAGGATATTTGGCTATTATTTTTCTTTTAAAAAATACTTTATTTTTAAGTAATCTTCATACCCAATGTGGGTATACAAACCCAAAATCAAGAGTTACATGATCCACTGACTGAGCTAGTCAGCCGCCAGAGCTAGTATTTTTCTTAAAAATTAAAAAAAACTTTTTCTTAACAAGCTAAGTATAGGACATAATAGACAAATAGATATTTAAAAATATTTTATTTATTTATTCATGAGAGACAGAAAAATGATGTAGCAGAGAGACTGGAGAAGGCTGAGTAATATTCATGAGTATGGGAAGGAAAGGGTCAAAGCAGAGGGCTGGGCTTCCACAGGACCCTTGGTGATTCATCTGTAATAGCAGGCAAGGAAGTCAGAGGGTGGGTTCAGAAATGGATAGATAGATGTGGGGAGTGGGCAGTCTGTGGACTTTCTCTGCTCATTACATCAATAATCACGGTGACCTTGGAAAGAAGGGAGGAGGTGTTGGAGGTTTGAGGAGGGAGGAATGGATGTGAGATTACTGGCTGGAGCACTGGGGGAGAAATGAACCTGGGTAAGTATCCTATGATTGCTAAGGGCATTAAAAGTCCACTTGAGGTTTGTGGTCATGGATTTAAAATAAAATCAGGCAGTGTGATGCCAAAAGAGTTTGGCTGGGCAGGTGGAGATGTCGAGTAGGCAGCATGTTGGAATTATCACCAGGATTGTGGTTTGACTCGGAGAATATTAGGAAGTGAGAGGACAAGCTTCTGAGCTTCTGTGTGCAAGGCAGAGGGTACAGTGCTTGATCATAGAATGTAAACAGATATGGAGGAGAGAGGTCATCGAGTCACTGGGGATATTGTATTAGGACTGACTCAGATTTGTTTTAAGAAGACAAGAATCTGACTTCTCAAACACAGATATACACCACATGTATGTTTGGTCCAATCATAGGTTCTCAGAAAATCCTTAAGATTAAAACAATGCCGGGATGCCTGGGTGGCTCAGTGGTGGAGCGTCTGCCTTTGGCTCAGGGCATGATCCCAGGATCCTGGATGAGACCCAAATTGGGCTCCCTGTGGGGGGCCTGCTTTTCCCTCTGACTATGTCTCTGCCTTTCTCTCTGTGTTTCTTATGAATAAATAAATAAATCTTTAAAAAAAAAAAGAAATGCTTCTTTCTTTTTTTTGAAGTGCTTATTTCTTCAAAAAAAATTAAAACAATGCCTGTAGCTTTGTCTACTTCATATTGGTCTAGTTTAATCTGCATTAACATTAATTAACATAAACATTATAGGACAAATAACTTGTTTTTTATTTTTAATTTTAATTTTTTTTATTATTTGAGAGAGACAAAGAGCAGAGCGTGCGAGAACAGGAGTGGGGGCGTAGGGGCAGAGGGAGAGGGAGAAGCAGACTCCTCACCAAGCAGAGAGCCTGATGGAAGGCTCGATCTCAGGACCCTATGATCATGACTTGAGCTGAAGACAGATACTTAACCTATTGAGCCACCCAGGAGACCCTAAATAAATTATTTTAAATT
Organism: Vulpes vulpes; assembly: GCF_048418805.1. NCBI lineage: Eukaryota > Metazoa > Chordata > Mammalia > Carnivora > Canidae > Vulpes > Vulpes vulpes. The sequence continues at coordinate 163,689,307 of NC_132791.1, read as the reverse complement.
AGCTCACAAAAAATGATTTGATAACATTTCAGTGACTTTAAGTAGTTTATTTTCCCCAAAGCCAATGATCAACTTCATTCAAAAGTTTTCAAAGATTGGGACGCCTGGTGGCTCAGCGGTTAAGCATCTTCCTTCAGCCCAGGGTGTGATCCTGGAGTCCCGGGATCGAGTCCCATGTTGGGCTCCCTGCATGGAGCCTGCTTCTCCCTCTGCCTCTCTCTCTCTGTGTCTCTCATGAATAAATAAATAGAATAAATCTAAATAAATAGAATCTTTAAAAAAAAAAAAGTTTTCAAAGATTTATACCTGACAATGGTCAATGCCGAAGCTTACATCTGCTAGATACTCACATTGGCTATAACTGAACTGAGTCTTATATTGAGTTAAGCAGTGTCCACAGTCAACCCTGAGGGCTTTACATGCATTCTTTAAATCCCCACCACACCCCTTCTTTGTGATTCAACAAATCAGCATCTCCTTAATTCTTTCTGGAAGCCCTGTGAGACTTTTCAAGGAGCACATGTGGTTGGAAATCGGATGTTGGGTTTAGATCTTATCCAGAATAAGAATCTCCATGCTGGTGTGGAGCTGATCTCACGACCCTGAGATCATGACTGGAGGCGAAAACAAGAGTGAGACACCCATTCGACTGTGCCACCCAGGCACCCCTAGAGTGGGCCTGTTTAAGAGCCATTCAGGCCCTGGTGTTGGCAGTATCCTTGATGTGCCTGACATGGATGGTATCCTTTGGAATGGCTTGTGTCAAAAAAATTAACAAAAATATTTTATTTATTTATTCATGAGAATACACAGAGAGGAGAGAGAGAGGCAGAGACACAGGCAGAGAGAGAAGCAGGCTCCATGCAGGGAGCCCGATGTGGGACTCGATCTCAGGTCTCCAGGATCACACACTGGGCCAAAGGCAAGTGCTCAACCGCTGAGTCACCCAGGCGTCCCTATCTGTTTTTTTTAAAAGATTTTATTTATTTATTCATGAGAGACACACAGAGAGAGAGAGGCAGAGACAAGGCAGAGGGAGAAGCAGACTCTCTGTGGGGAGCCCCCTGGGGGACTCAATCCTGAAACTCCAGAATCATGACCTGAGTCAAAAGGCAGATGCTCTACCACTGAGCCACCCAGGAGCCCTGTCTCAGGAATTTTATGTAGGAAATAAGTCCTGAGGTGGCCAGCAGAAGCAGCTCTACCTGAGAAGCCACAAGCTACAGAAAAGCTAGAGAAGCCACTAGAGGCCACATGGGAGCCGACATGTCCACAGACATGGAGGAGCTGAGATGATGAGAAAGCAGACACTCTGGAGAGAAAAGGAGGTACAGGGTGAAGGTTGAGGAAGCCAGCATGTGGGAGAGAGAAGGAAGGGGAGGCAGTGATGATGTCCTGGGGCCCCAACCTTCCTGGGGCCCTGCTTCTTGTCTCATAGTTCCTGATGTCACTGGGTTCGGCTTTGCCTGGGTTCCTGTCTCTTGTTACTTGACATGCTGAGTCTCTGTGTCTTACAACACAAACAGCAGAGGTAAAATGCTCTTTATAAAAAAGTTAATAGACTTTTTCAGAGTAGTTTTAGGTTTACAGCAAACTGAAGCAGGAAGTGTAGAGTTCCTATGTGCCCTTTCACCCCTACTCCAGTCTTCTTTTATTAACGACTTGTGTTAGTGTGGTCTATTTGTTTAATTGATGAACCAATATAGAAATATTATTTATTAACTAAAGTCCATTGTTTACAGTAGGATCCATTCACTCTGTGTTTTATAGATTCTGTTGGTTTTAGCAAATGTATCATGACATGTATCCACCCTTATAAAATCATACTGAATAGTGGAACTTTTGTGAAATAGTGAAAACTATTTCACTGTATAGTGAAAAATCTCCTGTATCCACCTATTCAGGCCTGTCTTTCCCTTATCCCTGGCAACCACTGATCTTTTTACTTCCTATTCTAGGATGTCTTTTCCAGACATAGTTTTGCCTTTTCCAGAATGTCATATAGTTGGAAACACACAGTGACTTTTTTCGTATTGGTTTATTTCACTTAGTAATGCCTGTAAGGTTCCCTAATGCCTGTTTATGGCTTGATAGCTTAGTGCCTTTTAGCGCTGAATAATATTCCATTGAATGGATGCGACATAGCTTGTTTATTCATTCACTTATTGAAGGATATTTTGGATACTTTCAAGGTAAAATGCTCTTTTAAGATTTTTTAAATATTTTATTTATTTATTTATTCATGAGACACACACACACACACACACACACACACACACACACACACACACAGAGGCAGAGGGAGAAGCAGGCTCCATGCAGGGAGCCCACTGCGGCACTCAATCCTGGGTCTCCAGGATCACACCCTGGGCTGAAGGCAGCGCTAAACTGCTGAGCCACCCGGGCTGCCCCTCTTTTAAAATGAAAGAGAGGGGGGATCCCTGGGTGGCTCAGCGGTTTAATGCCTATCTTCAGCCCAGGGCGTGATCCTGGAGACCCGGGATTGAGTGCCGCAGTGGGCTCCCTGCGTGGAGCCTGCTTCTCCCTCTGCCTGTGTCTCTGCCTCTCTCTCTGTATCTCTCATGAATTAAAAAAAAATAAAATCTTAAAAAAAAAAGATTAAAGAGAGTAATTATTCTGGAAGTTGGAGTATTTGAGGAGACATTTGGGGTTGAAATTTGAAATTGAGAGGTCGTAAGTGTTGAATGAAAAGGAGGAGGCATTTAACTGAGTGCCCCAGACATGTCCAACATAGACACTGGAGCTCGGATGGCAGAGGGTGAATTTTGTTGTTTCCTCTGGTTTACAGAGTTACTTGCCCATTTGCTCTGTTTGTAAACAAATGCATTTTGGTGACAAATAGCGCCTGTTTCATCAATGTTGAAGATTAAATTCTGGGGGTGCCTGGGTGGCTCAGTCCGTTGTGTCTGACTCTTGATTTCAGCTCAAGTCATGGTCTTGGGGTGTTGGGAGCCTGTGTCAGGCTCTATGCTTAGCGCGGTGTCTGCTTGTCCCTCTTCCTATGCTCTTTCTCTCACTCACACTCTCTCTCAAATAAATAAATAAAATATTTAAAAAGGTTAAATTCTGGATTCCCAAATAAAATGTTAGAATCTGATATTTATTTCCTATGGACTCTCCCTTCTGAGGGCCCCTTTGTGATTAAGTCCAGTCGTCTTTGTTCACCATTGAGACAAAATAGGGCTTGTGGATAATTTTTAACTCCCCATTACTATGCCCTTATTCTTGCTAGAAAAATATCTTTCCTCCAAGGTAAATCTAAGTAATTTACCAAAGATGCGGAGGAAATGTTTATCTTGAAATGCAGCTTCCCCCAGGGTGGAATTCGCTGGCTCTCCGGCTCGCTCGGTTAACAGTGGACAGCTGTTTATAACAGGAACTGTGGACTAGCACGTCTCAGTGAGATGGCAGGCAGACAAAGGAGGACTGCGAACGATCAAACTTGGAATTGGGCCAAGACAATGAAAATCAGCATCTCCTCCCTTTAATTCTTTCACGAAGCCCCGTGAGACTTTTCAATGACCACATGTGGTCTGAAGTCAGATGTTGGGTTTAGATCTTATCCCAAAGGCACCCAAGGTCCCCGGATAGCATGCTGTGGCATTGGCTGGCTAAGTGTGACGCAGAGAAGAGCATCACTCTGCTGGGTCTGATGTGGTTCAGTGGAGCAGGGTCTCCTAGAGATTTGTCTATAGGTGTGTTGGTATACAGACCCACTTTACTTTGGTTGAAAGAAAATTCATCTGAGCCTGGAGTTGAATGGAGAACCAATTTAATTGTTATCCACAATCAGTCACGTTCACACAAAGGAAAAGGGCTATGAGTTTTGGGAAGCTGTTTCACTTTCGTACATGTCTGGATGCATGACATGTACCTCCTCCAAATAGGTGCCATCATCACCCATTTCTCTGTTTCAGTTCAGTACAGGGACTTTCAAAGGCTGCCAGGGGTTACTCACTTGGCCTGAGGGAAAAGACTGGAGGACAAATTTGATTACAACAAACTATGAAGTGAAACCCCATTGTGGGTAAACCCAAGGTGAGTGCTGAGTGTCCCAGACACCCCACAGTGGGGAGCAGTCAGCTCTGCTCTTGCTCAACCTGAAAAAGTGCAATGTGAGGTTGCTGAAGCTCATATTGGCTGGCATTTGCACTGCAGAAACTTGGAAGGCAGTTTCAAAGAAAATGCGTAGAAACAAGCTTCAGTCTGTTACCAGGCTTGATAAAACACCCCAGTTTTGCTGAAGGCATTTTAGAGGAAAATAATTTACTAGTTCTAAAGCTCAGGTACTTCTGGTGAATTATGAGGGCTAGCTACTAGTCACATGTTCAAAGAACTTGAATTCTTTTTTTTTAATTATAAAAATTATACATGCTTGATATGAAGAGAAAAAATCAAACAGAACAGAGTAGAATGATATCAAAAGTCTTTCCCTCCTTACTCTTCATTCCATGCCCAGTGGACTCACTCTAAATGTTTTCCTGGTGAATATGTTTTTAGACATCTTTGAAGCATACTTACATTTGTCCTTCTAAAAATACAAATAGGGGCCGACTGGCTGGCTCACTGGGTAGAGCCTGTGACTCTTGATCTGGGGGGTTGTGAGTTCAAGCTCCGGGGTGGGCATGGAGCCTACTTAAAACTCAAATAGAATTATACTTTGGGGGGGCACCTTGGGTGGCTCAGTAGTTGAGCATCTGCTTTCGGCTCAGATCATGATTCGGGTGTCCTGGGGTCAAGTCCTGCATTGGGCTCCTTGTGGGAAGCCTGTTTTTCTCTCTACCTGTGTCTCTGCCTCTCTCCGCATCTCTCATGAATAAATAAATAAAATCTTAAAAAAAGAATTATACTTTGGATAATTGTTCTGTGACTTGCTTTGTTCTTTTAACTCTGAATCCTGATTATCATTCTATATCAATTCAGATTTATCTAATCCCCCCCCTTTTTTTTTAAGATTTTACTTATTTTTTCATTACAGAGCGAGAGAGAGAGGCAGAGACACAGGCAGAGGGAGAAGCAGGCTCCATGCAGGGAGCCGAATGTGGGACTTGATCCCAGCACCCTGGGATCATGCCCTGGGCCGAAGGCAGATGCTCAACCGCTGAGCCACCCAGGGATCCCTCTAATCCTTTTTGAAAGCTATAAAGTATTCCATTGTATGTTTGTACTATGATTTATATAAATACTCTGTTGATGGATGTTTAGATTTTTCTGGATTTTCACTATCGTAAATATCGTTGCTTTTATATATCTGTTTGTATATATTTTTGTACATTTATGCAAGATTATTTGTAGAATGGCTTTCTAGAAGTGGAGTTTTTGGGTCAAAGGGTATGGATATCTAAACTTTCCATAGGTGGTTGCCAAATTGTGTTCTAAAAAAGGGACTGATTACATTACAGAGTACTTATTTTCCCACATCCCCATTGACAGTGGGTATTATGAAGTTAAAAATTTTCCCTAATGTGAGACATGATTTTAACTTGCATTTATTTTATTATGATTGAATCATGTTTATTGAACACATTTCTCTGTGAATTTGTTCCTATATTTTGTCCATTCTTCTGATTTTTTTTCTTACAGAATCTGTAAGAGCTCTTTGTATTAAAGAAGTTAATACTTTAGGGGTGCCTGGCTGGCTCAGTTAGTAGAGCCTGCAACTCTTGATTTTGAGGTTGTGAAGTTAAACCCTATGTTAGGTGTAGAGATTACTTAAAAATAAAATCTTAAAAAAAAAGAAAGAAGGAAATTAGTACTTTATTATGGGTGTTACAATATTTTTCCTCCATTTGTTTGTTTCTTGCATTGTTTTGTGTGTGTGTGTGTGTGTGTGTGCCTTATAGAGATGTAAAATATACATAGATAAAATTTATTGGTGTTTTTCCTTTATGGCTTCTGGGTTTCCGGTCATGCTTAAAAAAAACTTCTTCAATCCATGATTTGAAAAAATTTTAGTATTCCTCTCATTATTTTCATTTAAAAAATCATAAAATATCTGACCTCTATGTGGGTTACAGAGGACAGTAATAAAATAAACTTCTAAACTTAACCTAACAAATAGTGGTTCAGTGGCTCTTACAAGGTCCTGTAGGCCACAGTAAAGTCTCTGTAATTTTTTTTTTTTTTTAAGATTTATTTATTATTTGAGAAAGAGAGAGAACAAGCGCAGAGGAAGGGGCCTAGGGAGAGGGAGAAAGAGAAATTTTTTTTTCTTAAGATTTTATTTATCTATTCATGAGAGACCCAGAAAGAGAGGGAGACACAGGCAGAGGGAGAAGCAGGCTCCCTGCAGAGAGCCTAATGTGGGACTTGATCCGAGGACTCCAGGATCACGACCCAAGCCAAAGGCAGATGCTCAACCACTGAGCCACCCAGGTGCCCAGAAAGAGAATCTTAAGCAGGCTTCACATCCAGCATGGAGCTGGACCTCATGACCATGAGATCATGACCTGTGCTGAAATCAAGTGTTGGATGCTTACCAACTAAACCACCCAGGTACCCCTAAAAATTTTTTTTCCTGTATTTTGTTTTGTTTTCTTGTATAGATATCTAGTTGTCCCAATGTCATTTATTAAAGAATCCCTCTTTCTCCTGGCTTCTTTTATTTTTTTTATTTTTTTTTTAAGATTTTATTTATTTATTCATGATAGTCACAGAGAGAGAGAAAGAGAGAGGCAGAGACACAGGCAGAGGGAGAAACAGGCTCCATGCACGGGGAGCCCGATGTGGGATTCGATCCCGGGTCTCCAGGATCGCGCCCCGGGCCAAAGGCAGGCGCCAAACCGCTGCGCCACCCAGGGATCCCTCCTGGCTTCTTTTAGATAATGGTATTACATCTCTGATATGACCTCTGTATTCAGAATGAAATCACTTCTACCTGTAGTAAGACACATAAAATAACAAACAAAAATCCTTCTTGATCTTTCCAAATTCAATAACTAAATCCCCTTTCTAAAGCTTGCTGAAAAAAGAATAAGGAAATTCTTTCTAATTTCATAGTGGGAAAAAAACCCACTAGATATTTGACCCCTTTCACCTTGACCAAGCTATTTAACTTCTCCAAGCCGGTTTCTTGACCTCTACAATGGAGATAATAATACACCTCATGGATTGTTGTCAGGACTAAGTGGACCAAGGAGCACTACATGCTTTGCATGGCGCTAGGGACGTAAAAAGCTTTCAGTCCGTCGTTTAATAGTTGTCTTTATTAAGATGTATTGTTATTACATTATCAGCCTCTCAGGAAGGCTGTTCTCTCCAGCTTTATGGCTGGACGATAAGTCTTGCATGGGATTGTTGTAGTTAAAGAGATCTAGTTTTCCAATTATATGGTGCAATACCGTAATATTATGCTTCATAACAATGTGAGATCTTGAAACTTCTAAATCTATGTATTTTTTTTTTTAAAAGGAGGCTCTATGCCCAACCTGGGGCTTGAACTCACAACCTGGAGATCAAAAGTCACATGCTCTTCCACCTGAACCATCCAGGCACCCTTAAATCTACTTTATTTTTTTTTTTTAAGAGAGGGAGGGGAGGAGAGGGAAAAGCGGAGGGAGAAAAAGAATGTCAAGCAGACTGCCTGCTAAGTGCAGTGGCCCGTTTTGGGGCTCGATCCCACAACCCTGAGATCATGACCCAAGCTGAAATCAAGAGCTTGGGACGCTCAACTGACTGAGTTGAATCTACATTTTTATAAATTAATGAAAGTGATGGCAAGCCCTAATACTACAATAAATGTGGCTAACTGATCTTGAGAGCTTTTCTCCTCCCTGCTGAATGGTGGTGTAGGATCCACGGGCATCTTCTGAAAAACTGTTGTCTATTGCCCACCACAGGGCTGAACCTTTATTAGAAAGGGTGTCCTTGTAAATGTAGATGGTGATGGACACTGAAGCCATCTAATACACTTTACTATTTTCAAACTGAGGTCGAATAGTTCCATTCACATCTAGGATGTCCGGAGCCATTTATTATGTTGTAACTTTCAGTTCTCACATTATTAGATATGTAATGAGGTATTAACTACCTTTCCCATTTCACAGCTGAAGGAATTGCAGCAAGAGAGGGTTTTTCTTGCTGAAAGTTACTCAGAGAGGTTATGGCAAAGACCCGTTTTGTTTCTGAATCTATGGAGTCACAGCCCAATGATATCTGCTCAGTCCAAATTATTCTTAAAAGAAACTGCTGGATATGGAAATTATAATCTGAATAGATATTCCAAAGAGAAAATTATCACTTTATTTGAAATAGATGAGCGAATTATTTTGCGCTGTGTTCTATCCCTTAATTATTCTATTATATACAGATCTGAACTCCTTCAGGGAGAGTGTATGGTATAAGGACACCAATAAGCATTTACAGTATATTAACAAACCAACAATAGGTTGATGATTCGCCCTGGATTCGTGCCAGGGTGTGTGAAAGAACTCAATAAGCATGATATGCATTTCAAAAACTGCTCGTCATAATTAAAATTTCCAAACCTCTCATTCCTATAAATTATATTAAACAAGAGTATGCGCATTTGGCCTGCCCCTCACTCCCCTTACAGCACCGCGGACCCTGTCATTACCAGCCTTACCAGAATACTAGGTTTCTCAAAAGAAAAGGTGATATTTGTTTTTTTCCTTTCTTTCTTTTCTTTTTTTTTTTTTTTTAAATTTTATTTTTCCAACTTACGGCATAGAGTTGTGCACACTGCTCTCTCCCTAATATGCCCTCTGCGGCTGGGGTTCTAGTCCCTTCTTTATTCCTTGATGAGACTTTCCGGGCTTTGCCTCTTTATTATATTCTTTTTCAAAGAAGCAGCGCGACCTGCGAATTTCGTTTTTCCTTTTCTTAATTAATCTTCTGAAATCAGAATTTCGGAAGAGTCCTGCAGCGAATCGCTGGAGCCCACTCCGAGTCCCCCTCCCCCCTCCTCCCTCCTCCCCCCGCCCCCCTTCCCAGGGACACGAGTCCGCGTCCGAAGTGGCCGCGACGGCAAATTGTGACCCCGGCCAGCGGCGCCGCTGGGACCTGCACAAAGACGCGCCGCGGTCGGGGGCCGAGCCCACCGCCAGCCGCCGCCCGGAGCGCGCGCTCGAGCCCGGGCCGCCGCCGCGTCGGTACAGACCAGCCTCTCCCCTCCTTCTCTCCTGCTCTTTTTTATTAGAAAGAAAAAAAAAAAAAAAAAAAAAAAAAAAGAGGGAGAGAGAGGGAGAGAATGAGAGAGCGCAGGAAGCCCCGCCCCTTCACCCGCCCTCCGCCTCCCATTGGCCCGGCCTCCGCGCGCGTCACGCCGGGACGCGCCAATGGCGAGGCGCGATACTGCGAGGTGGGCCGGGCCCGAGCGCGGAGTGGGCGGCGGGTCGGTGCAGCAGCCCCGCCGCGGCTCGGCCACCATCGCCGAGGCGCCGCTACTCCCACAGACGCTCGCGAGCCGCCCCCCGCGCTCCCAGCCTCCTCTTCCTCCCGCACGCCCTAGACGCTCGCCCGCCTCGGGTCTCGCCCCCACCTCCGCTTCCCCGCCGCTCTTCCTCTCGCTCGCCTCCCACACTCTGTTTCTTTTCTCTCCTAGTTGAGGGGGAAAAAAATCAGCATCATCCTCAGGGAGCCCCTCGCCCTCAGGAAAACAAAACCAGACATGATCCTGGGCTCCCGCTCCTGAAGGACTGGCCGAGCGAGCAGCAGGGAGGCTGGTGGAGACCGGCCCCGAGGTCACGGGAGGGAAGCCCCCGCAGCCCCCCGGCCCCGGCCCCGTCCCCGTGGCCGGCCCCTCGTCGGCGCGAGCCCAGCGGCCTCCCCGCCCCGTCCCCCACTTTCCCGGGAGCCGGACGAACACACCTCCATTGATGGTGTAGCGCATCCGGGGAAGGTGAGTCTCCAACTTGCCGGCGTGGGGCTGCTGCCGTGCCCCCGGCGCCTCGTCCTGGGCGCGGGCGCGGGCGCGGGGCGGCAGGGGGTCGGCGTGGGCGCCCCGGGTCCGCCGGGGGGGGGGGCGGCCAGCGAGCCGCGCGCGGCCGGGGGGGGCGGGGGGGTGTCGGGAATAAAGGGCCGGGGCTTCCTGGGCCCTGTGCGGGCCAGGTAACTGTCCCACTCGCCTGCCGACCCCTGTTCTTTCTTTGCTGCTTATTCATGGTCTTGTTTGACTTGTCTGGGGGTTAAACTGTTTCATGTGACTAAATTATTGGCTGAAACTGGGGGTTGCGGTGGGGAGGCAGGAAGGGAAGTCAGGGACCCAGACTGTACATTTTTCTTGAATGTTTGTGGGTCTGGGGGTCTTGGTGGTGGTGGTGGTGGTGGAAAGGACTCTTCTGAAAGTATCATTTTCACGTTAGGGAAAGATTCCCTCTTTGTGCTCTACATCTCCAGGTCTCTGTGTGGTTCCTAAATTATTACGAAAACCCCCAAATCGTTTGCAGCAGAATAGGATTCTTACTACCATGTTTGAGTTCTGCTCTCTGAAAGAGAGAGTGGCTTCTATTTTTATTTTTATTGAAGGTTTTGGAAAGAAGAGAGGTAGTAGTTTGACATAAGATGTGTGTGTGTGTGTGTGTGTGTGTGTGTTGGAGGGGGGAGTATTGCTGGTTTCCTTTGAAAGTGGTTGCTTGAGAAGTTGTTGAAAGGAAAACAGAATGATTCATTGTCGAATTGTCATGTTCCTCTGCCTCTTTTCCAAGGTTTGCTTGCAATTTCTCTGGATTAGAGACTTCAGACATTGATTTAAGCTAAAAACGTGTCCTTGAGAAACTGGGTGCTTTAAATGTTTCAGTGTGTGTTGTTGCTATTTTAAGGGACATTTAGAAAGTAGTTTTGTATGAATCCCGAAATAGCCTTCCCCAAAGCAAATTTTTAAAGGCAGAAAAGATAACTAGTAAAAGGGAAACTTCGTGGATTGCAAAACAAACATTTTGATGTCACACAAATTAATGCACCCTATGTTTAGATACAAAACTGTTTTGATAATTGCTTTCGGTTTAAAGAGAGACCTTTTTTTTGTCTGGTGTACACTGGTTTCTTTTAGTCTCAGTCTGTTGGGGGAGGGGAGAGAGGATGGATCTATACAATAATAAAATCATCTTTGGGTAGCTGTTTCCTTCCATGGATTTCCTTGCTGAGTTAATGCCACTGTAAATTATAAACCAGTTTTGATTTTGATGGCCTGGGTGGAAAGCTGGCTTCTAGCTCTCCCTGTTGTTGTTGAGGGTGAAGGGAAAAGAGGCAGAGGCAGACACACACACACACACACACACACACACACACAATACCAGGCTGAGGGCTCATTGTTCTTCCATACACACATTCATTCTCTCTCTCCCATATTTGGGACTAGGTTTGCACAGACAAACACAGCTCTTTTTTGGGAGAGAGGAGAGAGGAGATGGGGGGAAGGGTGGACGCTTTTCTTTTTCAGCTTTCTTTCACCCATCTCATGTCTGGCCTTTTTTTTTTTTTTTTTTTCAACCTTAAAAGAGGCAGAAGAGTATATCGGAAACTAAAGGACACTCAAAAACATGTTCAGAGACTCCTCTTCTCCACCTCCCTTCTTTCCTTTGCAGCCCTAGTTTCTGCTGCTCTTTTTTTGTGTGTATGTAAAGATAAAATCCCTCTTTATGTGTCGTGGCCTTGTAGTCAGCTTTCCTATTCTTCATTGCCCCTGACTTTGTTGGGGACAGTGATTTGTTCAGTTGACTCTTATTGTAGTGAATGTGACCAGGGCCTTTTCAAGGTAGAAGTAGATCGTCTCAATTAAGATGAAAAAGATCGTGTTTGAGATTAATATTTAGTAAAGAATGTCTGTATGTTTTGACATATTAGTGGTCTGATGGCTGATAGTAGGTATGCTGGCCATTGAGATGTCATTTTTTGTTTTGTTTTGTACACAGGGGCTATAAAGACAGATCTGATTTTCTCTTTTGGGGGCTGGTGTAGAGTCTTCCTTGAATACTGGACAGGGAATAGGCTGACCGATTCCACCTGGGTTAAACCCAGCTCTGGGCCAAGGATGGAGGTTGGTGTGAATACTGTGGGTTGCAGAATAGCACCTTCTACTGGTTAATTGCTTTGAGGGATCCTGATGAGGAGCATGGGGGAGGGGATTAACGGCTGAGGCCTAATGATTTTCTTTTGAATGCAGTTGTAGTGCCTTCCTGCAAATGCCACTTCCCTGAGCTGCTAATACACATGCCCTTTGACTGGCACAGATGCATCGAGGCTTTTTACGTTATTGGCTGTGTCTTGACATTAATGTGTTCTGTTGTCAGAAGTATTTACACATAGTGACTTCCAAGGACTCTTCTGAATCGATACTCTTCTTTTATGAGAAACATAGTTTGTCTTGAAATACTAAACAAAATGAAGGGATTTATTTGTGTTCTTGGTGTTGGAAACTGTACGTACACTAGCAGTCTTTAAGAAGTTTTCAGTATCATTAATAAAAAAAGTCACATAGACTTACCCTATAGCAAAGAAAAATCCTAGCCTTTGGCTCAGGGGTTTTCTTCTGGGATTTCATGGGGATGGGGTGAGGTGGGTGGAAGAGGAACTCACTGAAATTGGCAGTTTTGCAGATGTAGTGGTGTTACGCTGCAGTAGTGTTGTTTTCAATTGTCACATAAGCAAAATTAAGTCAGGACAATTTATTCTATGGATTAGATTAAAAAAAAGAACAACAGAGGCAAGAGAAAATGTGAAATGAATGTATACACAGATTAACACGAAGGCCAAATTCCTGGTCAAAGGCTTCTAATCCAAGGTGTAGTTTCAGAGATAATCTACTTGATAAATGCCTGGAAGGTTTTTTTTTTTTTTTTTTTTTTTTTTTTAAATTATTTATTTATTTATGATAGTCACACAGAGAGAGAGAGAGGCAGAGACACAGGCAGAGGGAGAAGCAGGCCCCATGCAATGGGAGCCCGACGTGGGATTCGATCCCGGGTCTCCAGGATCGCGCCCTGGGCCAAAGGCAGGCGCCAAACCGCTGCGCCACCCAGGGATCCCCCTGGAAGGTTTTTTATTATCAACACATCCTACCCCATCTCGATGTTTTAATGGAGTGAACTGTTGGAGAGGTTTGCAGAGGCAAAGGAGACTCAGCATAGAATAAACATCTTCTGTTCCAGACTGGCTACTCTATGTGATTTCTGATTCACTTTGCTTTCAAAAGTTAGGGTCTAACCCCTAGACTCCAAGGGTTGTGTACCTTTTACAATGAAATGTGAACAGTTCAAATGTATTATTTATTCAGTGAAAATAGTGTCTGGTACTTTCAATCCAGCATATTCTCTGCCAGTGTTTTGTTCCAAGGTAACTAGAGTAGTTGAGAACTGGTTTACAACATAAAGATAATCCAAATCAAGAAATAAAAGTACCAGTTACTTTTTCAACTTTGACTTAGTGGTCAGTCAAAACATTATTAAAAAGGACAGTAACCACTGCCAGGTCCTGCAACAATTAACATGTACTTTTGAACAAAAAATATGCCAGGTTCTGTAAAAACACACACGCACATATGAATATGACCTATGCCTTTCTAAAACCAGTGTATGTTGAATAATATTATGGATTTAGTAAGCACCCATTACTGTTAAAGTTAGTTTTGAATCTTTAACATCTTGTTCAAATCCCAGTAATCAAAAAAACATTTAAGTAGTAAAATAAGTTGTATATAGTGAGTTCTTCTGGGAATTCTGTGCTTTCCAACTAACTGCTTTTGGCAGCTTCTTTTGCAGTTGATTTAAAGGTTAAGATGGCAGAAAATTCAGATGTTTAGAGTCATTAGTGTAACATAGCTGTGAACTTCATTACATACACACAGACACACACACTCTGAAACAATACACTATTGTTTTACATAATCACTTTCTGATAACACTGTGCTGTAGCTGATCATAGAATTTTTCAACAACTAGGAACTCCTCTTGAATCATGTTTATGTGATTGTTAATTATTAGTAGTATCTTAGTAGTTATTCCAGATTTGTAGCTTTGCTTGTTCTGTTAGTGTGATTTTGGTGAGCCTGTTGGCTTGTGCTTGGTTTCTTGTCTAACAGTTCTAATATTTTTTAAAACAATGAAAAGAATGAGCATTTATGTGTTAGAAAATAGTTAAGATTGCTTAAGCCATTCTAATGAACATTTGACCACAAATTACTCAAACATGCTCAAATACTTAATATATTTACCAGAATGAGGTTTTGCTTGGAATTGTGATTTGTATGATTAACTTGTTGGTGTGCCAAGTGATGTAAGATATACCATGCGTCTGTATATTAGGTAACTAGGTCAGATAGGGGTGCTAATATAAACAGTTTTTTGTAAAGTGACCTGTTTGTGTCAGCGTAAAATTATTTTCACTTAGTAAAATTTGCCATTGTATCAGCAACCATAAGCAATATGTTTAATTGTGAAATACTTCCTTATATGGTTATGTTACAAAATGATATGATCTCTAATTCATAGACCACTTGGTATTTGAGGAATCCTCACAGCCTATTTGTCTTGGGCTTTTGCATCAGAAGTTGAAGCTCCTGGCCATGCCCTAATTTAAAACTAGTTGTACATGTGATTTGCAAAGGTTTGGTTAGGCTTATTTGGTTGCAAGAATAGAAAGTCTTCCAAGTCATTTCACATATTGGAGAAAAGAGGAACAGAAATGAAAGCCTGGAGAGTCAGGCCTCACAGAAAGAACAAGAACCCCAGGTTCTGATTGGCCTCATGGATGCTGGAATACTGTTTGGGATAAAGATCCTGCCCAGCTTTAATAACCAGATTACCTATCGCCTCCTCAGCGGGAAGAGTTTGTTGAGACATACCCTAGTGCCAGGGCTATGTATGGTTGTGCAGGCTGTGTATAGCATAAGGACACCACTCTAAAGGGTACAGTATTTATTTACATTGTGGGCCTGGACTAAGCCTGACCATGCAGCATCTGTAGACAGAGTCTTGGAGCAGCAGGGGAGAGCCTGTCATACAAAAACCCATTCTAGCACACATGGCCACACACATTCTCAACAGAGCATGCATGTACACATTCATTGACACCTATACATGTTGGCCAGGTCCCAGAGGCCTGATTCCTACCGCCTTACTTTTGGGCATGGGGAGCAGGATAAGAGGACTAGTGGTGGCATTTAATGTATGTGGGGTGAATTAAGTTTGAGGGGAGGATTGTGAGCAGGTGAGAATGTGGGCATGTGTCTCATACATGAGCAGCTGCCTGGGGAGGCTCTGGAAACCTTTCCTTCCCTAGGCAGAACCTGTACTGTGGCTGTACTGGCTGTACTGAGGAGATGTAGCCATGCTACAACAATTTTGCTTGACTTCCAATGAGAAGCAAAGACTCTGGCCACTGTTAAAAAGATGTTTGGTATTTGAAGACATTATTGACGTGAATTTAAACTGGATGACCCTTATTAAACCCAGTGCTAGTGTCCCCCTGCCCTTCATTCCTCTTTCCCTCTCCTCTCCTTCCTTTCTCTGTGGGTCACTGAAGTGACTGAAGGGGTATCATCAGTTTGTGGTCCTGTTCTTTCTGGTTGGATCACCATGTAAAGTTCTTCAGATTAGTTAGTAAAATACTAAGTTGATTTTTTTTTTAAGATTTTATTTATTTATTCATGAGAGATGCAGAGACATGCAGAAGGAGAAGCAGGCTCCATGTAGGGAGCCTGATGTGGGACTTGATCCCGATCCCGGGACTCCAGGATCATGCCATGGAGGGAGGCGCTCAACCACTGAGCCACCCAGGCATCCCTAACTTAAATTTTTTTTACTGAAGGAAAGTATTGTTCTGCACAAGACACTAGATAGCTAGGGCTGGCCTACCTAATCCTCTGCTATTCACTCAGCTGTTTTATCTCCTGTTTCTTTGTGTCTTTATGCCTCTGCTTCTGCTTCCGCTTCCACTACTAATGACTAATTATATATTTAATTAACGTTTCCCAAGAGAAGATCTGATAGGACTGTTGTTAAGGGTTTGGAGCCAGACCACTTCTTCAGCTACTTCCGAGATGGCAGGGTGCTCACCTGGCAGGGTGCGTAACTGTTGAGGTACATAGTAGGAGACATGGGTTCGAGAGGCATTCTGAGACAGTCTGTGGGAGGTAATTTTTTTCTACTGTTATATCCTATCATGTTTTTTTTAATCTTTATTTTTCCTGACATCTGGTATGGCTGTTGTTGCTTTTTTTTTTTTTTTTTTTTGTTGTTGTTGTTGTTGTTGTTGCTTTTGATAGCTTATCCAACAGTTTATTTTGCTTTAAGAAACTACATTGTCATAAATGGTAGTCAGTTAAGATTTCTTTTCTAGATGAGATCATATTATTACATCTGTCTTGTTGTGTTTTTCCTGGGAATTTACCCACCTACGTGGTCTACCTTCCTGCCTACCCAAGTCCTTGTTTCCCAAACTTTATTCACGGCATACTAATATACCACAAATATTTCAGGTGTTTTGAGTTCAGGTAAATTTATTTTTATTGTTATTGTTTTTTATCCTTTATTTAAATTCACTTTAGTTAGAATATACTGTATTATTAGTTTCAGGGATAGAGTTTAATGATTCATCATTTGCATATAACACCTAGTGCTCGTTATATCAAGTGCCCTTCTTAATGCCCATCACCCAATTATCCCTTCTCCTCACCCTCAAGTAAATTTGTAATGCTTATTAATACCTTAAAGGCTCAGAAATATCCTGTACTTTACAGAGGGCTTTTTTTTTTTTATTGTTTGTCTATTTGTTTCATTTGTTATTTTTTTTCTTCCCCAAAGAGTATGTGTGACCTTCTTTTTTTTTTTTTTTAAAGATTTTATTTATTCATGAGAGACACACAGAGAGAGGCAGAGACACAGGCAGAAGGAGAAGCAGTCTCCATGCAAGGAGCCCGTTGTGGGACTCGATCCTGGATTTCTGGGATCACGACCTGAGCTGAAGGCAGATGCTCAACCACTGAGCCACTCAGGCGTCCCTATGTGTGGCCTTTTTATGGGAACTAATATTCTGTAGTTCCCATAAGAACTATAGAATTTGAGGAAACACATGTAAAATTTGAGGAAACACATGTAAAATTAATGTACTTCCAGGGATACAAAATGACTACCTTTTCCTCCTTCTGGAGGCTGTGTATGTGTATATTTTAAGTAATCTCTCCACCAATGTGGAGCTCAGACTCATGACCCCGAGATCAGCAGTCCCATGCTCTACTCTCTGATCTAGCCAGGGGCCCCATTCTAGAGTTATTTTTTATTTTTATATCTATAATCCCTCATTCCATCTTTAAATCAGATCAGTCAAATCAGTATTTTCTTTTTTACCCCACTCCACTAGCTGTGCCCTTATTCAGGATATAATCACCTCATTTTTTTTTTTTATATTTTATTTATTTATTCATGAGAGACAGAGAGAGAGAGAGGGGGGCAGAGACACAGGCAGAGGGAGAAGCAGGCTCCATGCAGGGAGCCTGACGTGGTACTTGATCCTGGGTCTCCAGGATCATGCCCTGGGCTGAAGGCGGCGCTAAACCCCTGAGCCACTCAGGCTGCCCAATCACCTCATTTTTGATATCTGCAGTGTATAATAAGCACTGGCAAGAATGAACAAATATTAAAAAAAAAAAAAAAGCTACCTCAAGTCCTTGATTGTATAGTTCATGGAGGTTAGCCTTGTAGATATATAAACATGAAGAGAACAGCTTTCCGGAAATGACTATACTGGCTATCTTTGTACACATAACTGTTAGAAGATAAACATAAGTGCTTTAGAGACACAAAGTGCCATGGGGTTGTCTAATTATTATTATTATTTTAAAGACTTTGTATTCTTTTTTTTCTTTTTTAAAATTTATTTATTTATGATAGTCACAGAGAGAGAGAGAGAGAGAGAGAGAGAGAGAGAGGCAGAGACATAGGCAGAGGGAGAAGCAGGCTCCATGCACCGGGAGCCCGATGTGGGATTCGATCCCAGGTCTCCAGGATCGCGCCCTGGGCCAAAGGCAGGCGCCAAACCGCTGCGCCACCCAGGGATCCCGGGGTTGCCTAATTAGTTATGTATTGCTGTATAAAAAAATTACCTCAAGACTTGGTGACAGCACAGTAAATATTTATTATCTTATAGTTTCTAAGGTCATTCACTTGGGAGTGGCTCAGATTCACTGGTTCTAGCTTCAGATCTCTCTTGAGGTTGCAATCAAGATACCAGCTGGGGTGCAGTCATCTGAAGGTTTGACTGGGGCTGGAAGCTCTACTTCCACATGGCTTACTCAGTTGACTTTGGGCAGAAGGCCTCTGTAGGAAGAAGCCTCAGTTGCTGTCTGTGTGGTTACCTGAGTGACCTCATGATGTGGTGTTTGGTTTTCCCCAGGAGGAGTGATCAGAAGGAGAGTGAGAAAGAAGCAACGAGGAGTCTTCAATGCCTTTTCTTCCTTTTTCCTTTTTTTTTTATTTTTTAAAAAATTATTTATTTATTTTTGAGCGAGAGAGAAAGCAAGCAAGTGTGTGAGTGATTTCAGAGAAGAGGCAGAGGGAATCCCAAGCAGATTCCCTGCACAGAGCCCAATGTGGTAATAGGGCTTGATTCCACGACCCTGAGATTGTGACCAGAGCTGAGATCAAGAGTTAGATGCTCAACTGACTGAGCCCCTCAGGCATTGCTCCCTCAATGCCTTTTCTGACCTAGTCTCAGGAGTTACACACCATCACCTCTATCATATTGTATTTCTTTAAAACAAGTCATTAAGTCCAGCCCATGTGTAAAGGGAAGGGAATTAAGCTCCACCTCTTGAAGAGAGGAGTATTAAAGGTTTGTAGATTTATTTTAAAACCACTAGAGGGGGCACCTGAGTAGCTCAGAGGGTGAGCATCTGCCTCCGGCTCAGGTTGTAATCCTGGGGTCCTGGGATCAAGTTCTGAATTGGGCTCCCCGTGGGGACCCTGCTTCTCTCTCTGCCTATGTCTCTCTCTCTCTCTTTCTGTATCTCGTGAATAAGTAAATAAGAGCTTAAAAAAATAAAATAAAACCACTAGAGGGATTCAAAGGAGAAAAATAAAGAAGACTTAAAAATGTTTTCCCTTTTGATTAGTTATCCTCAAGCAGTGCTTTACTTTGACTAGAGAGTAGTTGCTGTTCTTAGAGGAGAGTAGTGTGACCATGACCTCATGTTACTCATCTCCTTCCACCCTTGTTCAGGTATCATTTATTCTCTACCTTCTTTCTATTGTTCTTAGAACAGATTTAATCTCTTCCTTTTTCTTGGAAGAGACAGAGAGGGAGGGGAAGAGGGAGAGGAAGATAAATCTCTGAGTAGATTCCCTGCTGAGTGTGGAGCCTGATGCAGGGCTAGATCCTAGGACCCTGAGATCATGACCTGAACTGAAATCAAGAGTTGAATGCTTAGCCGACTGCGCCACTTAGGCATGCCAGATTTAATTTCATCAGTTAAGATACTTGCCTTAGGTTGTTTTTTTGTTGTTGTTTTTTTGACTTGGCCATTCTGAGTTCCTACCAACTAAGTACCTTTTCTCTTTTCTTCAGGTCCACTTACTTTAATAACACTTTTTTTGGTGGGGGGGGGGTGTTCATTGAGGCATTCTATTTGCATATATGTATTACATTCTGAGAAAAAGAATCCCAGGATTTTTGCTCCTGTGTATTTTGTCTTGCTTCTTCATGGTCCATGATGCCAGCTGAGGTTGTTAGTACAATGAAACCAAACTAGTGGGATAGGAGTAGGTTATTATGCCATTTTTTAGATCTTTGAGTTGCACATCAGATCTGGGGCTGATCACTCCACATGTGTTTAAACTGCCCATGAGGTTCACAGCGATTTTCCCAGCTCCATGAACATCAGTGATTTCAAATTCAGTAATGTAACCATGCTTCATCATCACAGAAACCGGACAACGACTTTGGAGAATGGCCTAATAAGAACTTGGCATTTGTTCTCTTTTCAGCACTGGTGATGCTCTTGAGAGCATCAGCCAAGACATTCATGTGCACCATTATGGCAGCATTGAAAAATGGCGAAAAGATATTCATATCTTGTGTTAATGTTTATTACTTGCTCTTATAACTTAATGTTAAATCATGTCCTTTCCATTAGATCCATAAACCTCATGAAATCAGAAAGTTTTCCTTTAATTACACCAGTATATATGTTTATATGTGGAATTAAATGTATTCTGAAAGACACATTTCATTGTATCTAAGATGTGGTCAGTAGTAAGATGTACCATCATTTTATGTGCTGCTAAGAATGAAAAAAAATGCTAACAATTAAACCGTGTGAGACCTGTCTGTAAATTGTAAAGTTCCAGTGCTTTACAAATGTAAACATTGGGCATCTTAAAATCATTGAAAGGTGGTCATGTGTTTAGGCCATTTTTATTTTCACAGATTTATACCCTGGAAAAAATTCCTGAAGATAGATTTTTTTTTTTTTACGATTTTATTTATTTATTCATGAGAGATGGAGAGAGAGGGGGCGGGCAGAGATATAGGCAGAAGGAGAAGCAGGCTCCCTGCAGGGAGCCTGATGTGGGACTCCATCCTGGGACTCCAGGATCATGCCCTGAGGCAAAGGCATGGGCCAAACTGCTGAGCCACCCAGGGATCCCCAAGATAGAACTTAAAGCGGGTTATTTTCTCTCATAGGAACAGTTCTGTAGGTAGTGTTCTTGCCTAAAGATATAGCATGAAAAATTTAGTTATGACCAACAGTACAATAAAAACAGAGATGCTACCATAAACCTGTAGTCGTTATAGTGAAATTACGTTCTAGTTCCTGTAGAGTAGGTGTATCTGTTACATATTTTGATTTGTAATATAGTATATGTTTTGTGTATATAACATACAAAAATACCACCCTACTGCATTATTAGTTTGGCCAAAAATGTCAACTTTTAACCCTTTAAATACTTTGTATTTAAATATTGCTGTTTCTCATGATTCTGTTGATTTTTTTTTTTTTTTAAGATTTTATTTATCTATTCATGAGAGACACAGAGAGAGAGAGAGGCAGAGACACAGGCAGAGGGAGAAGCAGGTTCCATGCCGGGAGCCCGATGTGGGACTGGATCCCTGGACTCCAGGATCACGCCCTAGGCTGAAGGCAGATGTCAAACCGCTGAGCCACCCCGGGATCCCGATTCTGTTGATTAACTTCTCCCTCAGCTCTGTTTTCCAGTGTGACCTTGTTCTATCTGGTGTGTCCAATCTGCAAGTTTATAAATAGAACCCTAATCTCTTTCCTGAGGTCCTGATCCATGTTGCCCTCTGTCTCCTTGGATGGCTTTTGGGTACTGAACCTCAAAATTTACCAGTTTTTGTCCACTCTTAACCATCATACTATTTAACAAAGTAGTTAAGAGCTCTAGACTCAATCCCCAGTCTACTGCTTAATAACTCTGTGACTTTAGGCAAGTTTTCTTAACCCCTCTGGATCTTAGTTTGCTCATCTGTAAAGTAGAAGATAATAATAGTACTCATCTAACAAGTTTATTGTCCGGACCAAAGTAATTAATATACATAAGATGCTTAAAATATATCTGGGAAATAGCAAGGGTTCAATAAGTACTAGCTTTTAAAAACTATTTACTGTTATGATTGTTACTTAGAGCTCTAACTTTCCATTGTTTGCTTTCTTTGTTATCTGCAATACTCAATAACCAGGAGATACATAGGAGCAGTGGGTCAACTGTTGAGGGTTCACATAAGTTCTAAATTACCAACTAAAACTTTTATTATTTCTTGGATATAGGAAATGCTACAGAATTGTACATGGTTAAATACCAAGTGAATGACACAGACCATAGAGTAATGGCAAGGTTTGGGGTATTAGTAAATGATCAGAATGTCATAGCTTAGTTTCTTTTGTGATGTTCCTGAAGGAGATTTATATAAGTAGAACAATGGCAAGTGGGAAGTTCAAAGTATTATTTTATTATTAGTTTGGCTTTTGGCCAAAACAGAGCTGTCTAGTATCCTGGGTTGTAGCATATTGCTTAAACCTACAAGCTAGGCAAGGGATCTCCCTTCCTCCTAAATCCCACTATCTTTTTGTTTTTTTTTTTTAGATTTTATTTTATTTATTCATGACAGACACACACAGAGAGGCAGAGACATAGGCAGAGGGAGAAGCAGGCTTCATGCAGGGAGCCCGATGTGGGACTTGGTCCTGGGACTGTGGGATCACACCCTGAGCCCAAGGCAGATGCTCAACCACTGAGCTACCCAGTCGTCCCTAAATCCCACTATCTTACTATTCTTAGGCTGGCTACTTTACAGAAGACCCAAAGAGAGTAAAATAAGCAAGTACAAGATAGTAAACCCTCATATATATGTATTATATTTAATTTGCATTTATTTATTTTTATTTATTCATGAGAGACAGAGAGAGGGGCAGAGACATAGAGGGAGAAGCAGGCTCCATGCAGGGAGCCCGATGTGGGACTCGATTCCAGATCCCAGGATCATGCCCTGAGCCCAAGGCAGATGCTCAACTGCTGAGCCACTGAGGTGTCCATTTAATATGCTTTAGTCTTCAAATTTATAAACAAGTCCAATCAGTGTTTTGGACTCTGACTCAATCAGATTAGTATTCCCTCCTCTTAGAGGGGTTCAAGAAGGCAAAGGATGAAGAGAGAGTGCAAGGCATCTTGTTGGTCTAGCTTCTGCTCTGTAGTGAGCTTGGTTTAGCCTGTGAGGAATAACTAAACATGATTGGCCATCTATGATTGGCCATCTGTCTAGTAGCCCTACATTCTGACTTTTTTTTTTTTTTTTTTTTTTTTAAGGACATTCCCTGGAAGTTAGGGCAAACTGCAAAGTATTTTTTTTTTTTTTTTGCAAAGTATTTTTTAAATTTAAGGATAAGGTTACTCTTTGAGATGAAATTAAGGAGAAATGTTATGTGAAAATGAGATTTGCCATTTGGAAAAGTGGTCCACCATTAATGATATGATAGCTGCTATGGCATTTTGGTAATGTGCTGATTTTAATTTTGGTAATGGGAGTATAATCTTTGAGGAATATGATTACATATGATTATGTTAGTAGAGCAGAGTTGAAGCCTAATCATGTTATACTCAGTCTGAAACAAGAACATGGTAGCAAAAGGGGGATAATAAACTTGGAAGCTAGAAGAGAGGCATTTGGAGTGTTGCCCTCATATTCTGCAACCTCAGGTATATTGCTGTTAACTCTAGGAGGGCACAGGCCATATCTGCTTTTGTCACCTCTACATCCTTTGCATCTAGCATGTGAAGAATGTAGTAGGTATTCATTTGTTAAGTGAATGATTGGATAATATTATTGTATAGTCTACTGAGGTTGACAATGCAAGAGATCTGGCTTAATATCCTGACCTCAAAGAATATTAAGGAAGCTTATTTTTGGACAAATTCTTGATAAAGATATTTTTATATCTCACATATAGTATAGAAAGACATTTCAGTGCTTGTTTTTTGAATCCTCAAAAAAGTGTTTCTTTTTTTTTTTTTAAGATTTTATTTATTTATTAACGAGAGACACAGAGAGAGAGGCAGAGGCACAGGCAGAGGGGGAAGCAGGCTCCATGCAGGGAGCCTAATGTGGGACTTGATCCTAGGTCTCCACGATTGCCCCCTTGGCTGAAGGTGGTGCTAAACCGCTGAGCCATCCAGGCTGCCCCTCAAAAAAGTTCTTATTTTAATCCTAGAAAGTATAAAATTTGTATTAGAATTTGTTTAATGAAGTAGTATGTTATAAATACATATAGTATTCTTTCTTTGTAGGTTTCCCTTGTTTTAAGTAGGATTAGGTATAGTAGTGAGTGGCAGAAACCCAAAATAACAATGGCTTGACCAAGGTAGAAGATTCCTTTCTTTCATGTAAACCATGGACAGCTCTGAGCTAGTATGGTAACTTCATGATCACTAGAAGTCCCAGAGTTCTCCTTTTAGTCAAAGAGCATCTCTAGTTTTTGTGGTCAGTTCTGCATTCTCACCAGGGGGGAGGTGGGAAGGGTAAAAGCTGGGTACATCCCCATCTTTCCAGAAGTTACACACATCTCTTCTGCTCTTTCCCTTTAATTATAACAAAAGCACAAGGCCACAGATAGCTGCAAGGGAAGCTGAAAATGTAGTCTTTCCTGGAGATGGCTGTGTGCATAGTCAAAAGAAATTGGAGATTCCTCTAGTTTGGAAGAAGGGAAAAATCCATATATTGCAAGACAGCTGGCACTCTGTGCCTCAAATCCCAAGGGATAACGTGGTATTAACACATTGGGTAATTTGCCCTTCAGTATTTTTTCTAAGAATACCATCCTCTGGAGTCCTTGGCTGGCTTGGTCAGTAGAGCATGTGACTCTTGATCTTGGAGTTGTGAGTTTGAGCCCCATGTTGGGTGTAGAGATTACTTAAAAATAAAATCTTAAAAGAATACTGTCTATTACAGTGAGTTTAGTATTCAGTATAGAATTTTAAACTAAACTTTTTTTGATCTAATGATGGCTTCAGATTTTTATTGCTAGGTAAATTTTCTAATAAGACAACTGACTTCCTTCTGACTTGAACATCCTGATCTTTATAGCATAATCTGCCATGTATTTTTTTTCCCGTGTGATTCTTTAGGAATAATGACTGAAATTTCCTAAGTTTTTATTTTTTTTCTAAGTTTTTATATACTATGATTAAAGACCTTTTAGAAACATTTAATTCCTACTATTTATAAATTAGAAAATGTGCACTTTGTTATGATATTGAGAAATGCTTTATTAATACTCTACTAATATTTCTTAAGATATCTAGCTTTCCAAAATCTCTACATTCTTATTTATTTATTTTATTTTTTATTTTTTTGAAGATTTTATTTATTCATGAGAGACACACAGAGAGAGAAGCAGAGACACAGGCAGAGGGAGAAGCAGGCTCCCTGCAGAAGCCTGATGTGAGACTCGATCTTGGGTCTCCAGGATCACTCCCTGAGCCAAAGGCAGACACTCAACCACTGAGCCACTCAGGTGCCCCTACATTCTTTTTAAATATTTTATTTGTAATGACTTAGCACCTTTTTCGTAGCTTAGTGAGAATTTTGGAGTCTTAATGGAGTCCTTAAGTGGGGTTTTTTTTTTTTCTTAAGTGGGTTTTATACTATAAAAAAACTTTGAATAATTTGGTTGATGGTATGCTTGAAAAGAGTCTGCATTTATTCTGATAGTGAACAGTGATTTTTCCTCCCAGAGCTCAGGGTGACTTTAGTTTTGCAAGTCAGAGGACATAGTTTATCTTTTCATCTGTTGGTTGTCATATTTTATTTGCCTCAGCATGTAGGTACACTGTATGCAATTGTGTAATTGTTATAAATAAATTTACTTTTAAATGCTGTTTACAAATTATTTTTGTCACCTTAGACCCAAAGTTAGGGAATGCATCATAAAGTTGTATCTAAGGACTACTTGAAACCCTGTGTAAGAAACTGATGCTAGTGATAGCCTTTAAAAAAAAAAAATTTGGGCAGCCTGGGTGGCTAAACCAGTGTTTAGTGCCGCCTTTAGCCCAGGGCCTGATCCTGGAGTTCCGGATCGAGTCCCACCTCGGGCTCCCTGCATGGGGCCTGCTTCTCCCTCTGCCTGTGTCTCTGCCCCCCCCCCCCCCCCCCGTGTGTTTCTTGTGAATAAATAAATAAAATCTTAAAAAAAAAAAATGTTAATAACTTATTTCAGAGAGAGAAGGAGGGGGGCGGGGAGAGGAGGCTGGATCTCATGACCCAGAGATCATGACTTCTGCTGAAACCCAGTCTAATGCTCAAACCCACTGAGCCACCCAGGTGTCCCGTAGTGATTGCCTTTTAAGGAGGCATACCAGGGTACTGGGGAGGGGGATAGAGAGGAATCCTCACCTTTCATACTCTTACTGTTTGTGGTACATAAATATTATCTAATTAAAATAAATAGGAAAAACCTGTGCTTTTTATTTTTAGACTCTTGCCATTTTCTTATATGCTTTAGTGAAATATCAGTTTATGTATAAAATGAGGCATACACAGGGCCTAGACACATATGTGCCCTTGATGAGTTTTCTCACCAATAGGAAAAAGACCAGTACACAGTTGAGTACTTGATAGAGGAAAGAGCCTCAAGAGAATTAACTTTGGCTGGGGGCATTAGGAAAGATTTGGTGTAGGAGGAGGTATTTAACCTGTGTTTTAAAGAATTGTTAGGATTTGGACATGTGATAAGTAGCTAAGAGGATTTCAGGCAGGAAATTGCATGGAGCAAAGGCACCAAGACTGGAAAGATGGGAAGTGGGGAGTACTTTGGCTGCTTCTATGATGAGGATTATTAAATGCGTTTTGATTTCCTTTTTTTAAAAAATTCTTTTAAAATGTTCTGTAGCAGATGCAGGCATATGTAGTTCTTTCAACTGCAATAATTTATATTTGAAGCTGTTGCTTGTAGCTGTTCAGACCAAGTTTAAGAGTATTTTGGAGAGGAGTACTTTGGGCTGATTTCTCAAGGGAAGAAGAGACTGGTTTGCCTGGAACCATGAACCTTTGGAAAAACCAGTTGGGGTCATATAACAAGGGGAGATTTAACACCAGGGGAAGACTTTGAGAGCCTGATTCATTCAAATTTAATACAAATTGTAGTTATAAAACTTAATATATGCTCACTGTAATCACATTCCTACAGTTCAAAAAGAGTAATACTTGTTCCCCCAATATTCTTTCAGACATTTTCTATGCATACATAAGCACATGTATACATAACTATACATACTATTGTGAATTTTGCTTCTTTATTTAATTTCAAGCACATACTTTTTTTTTTTTTTTAAGATTTTATTTATTTATTTGAGAGTGAGTGAGAGAGAACAAAAGCTGGGGGAGGGGCAGAGGGAGAAGGAGAAGCAGACTTCCCACTGAGCAGGGAGCTGGAGGATATGGGACTCGTCCCAGGACCCTGGCATAATCTGATCCGAAGGCAGACACTTAACTGACTGAGCCACCCAGTTGCTCAACAACCACATATTCAAGTCAATACCTCTAGTAATACCTCAGGTCTTTTTTTTTTTTTTTTTTGACAACATAGTGGGTATTGTGTGGGTGTATAATTTCCCATGAATGGACACTTAAATTAGTTCAGGGTTTTTTTTTTTTTTTTAATTCTTGTACCTGTACAGCTGTATAGGCATATCTGTAGTATAAATTCTTAGAAATGGAATTGCTGAATCCACAGGTATGTACATTTTTAATTTTTAAAAAAATTAAAAAATTATTTATTTGAGAGAATGTGCACACATACAGGCGGGGGGGAGGGGAAGAGGAAGAGGGAGAAACAGATTTCCCACTAAGCTGGGAGCCTGATGTGGGCCTTGATCCCAAGATGCTGAGATCATGACCTGAGCTGAACGCAACTGCTTAACTGACTGAGCCACCCAGGCACCTCTGTACATTTTTAATTTTGAAAGCTATTAGTAAATTGCCCTCCCAGATATGCCAGTGTGCACAAAGAGTGCTTTAGGGTTCAATGTCTTTATTTTCTCACCAACCCTGGGTATTATGAAAGTTCTTAATCTTTGTTAACCTGATAGGTGAAAAGTATACAATATCATTTTAATTTGCATTTCTTTGATCATAAGTTGATAATTTTTTTTTCTTTAAATATTTTATTTATTCATGAGAGACACACAGAGAGAGGCAGAAATGGAGGCAGAGGGAGAAGCAGGCTCCATGCAGGGAAGCCCAATGTGGGACTTGATCCTGGGACTGCAGGATCATGCCCTGAGCCAAAGGCAGACGCTCAACCGTTGAGCCATCCAGGTGTCTCCGATGATCTTTTTATATATCAAAATTTAGAATACACATTAAAAAAAAGTTTATATTTAAGTAATCTCTATACCCAGTGTGGGGCTTGAACTCAAGACCCCGTGCTCTTCCGACTGAGCCAGCTAGGTGCCCCTAAAATACACATTTTGTGGATGTTCAGTAATAGAGCCGGGTGGTTTATATTATATGGAATACTTTCTAAGTAACATTTATTTATTTAAAAAAAAACAGTGGCTTGGGGTGCCTGGGTAACCCTGTTGATTCAGAGTCTGACTCTTGATTTTGGCGTAGGTGGAGATCTCAGGGTGTGAGGTTGAGACTGGCAGTTGGTTCCATGGTGGGTGTGGAGCCTGCTTAAGATCTCCCCTCCTTTCCCCTCCCTCCTTATTTTATTTCTTTGACAGAGTGAGAGAGCACAAGCAAGGGGAGTGGGAGAGGGAGAAGTAGGCTCCCTGCTCAGCAGGGTGGCTGGATCCCAGGATCCTGGGATCATGACCTGAGCGGAAGGCAGATAACTGACTGAACCATCCAGGTGCTCCAGATTTTCTTTACCCCTCCCTCTCCCTCTTCTCCAAACAACAACAACAACAAAAAACAACCAACCAACCAACCAAACAAAAACCTTTATTGAGATCTAACTCATACCATAAAGTTTACCCTTTTAAAGTATACACCCGGAACGCCTGGATGGCTCAGTGGCTGAGTGTCTGCCTTTGGCTCAGGGTGCAACCCTGGAGTCCCCGGAACACGTCCCACATCAGGCTCCCTGGAGGAGCCTGCTTCTCCCTCTACCTGTGTCTCTGCCTCTCTCTCTGTATCTCTCATGAATAAATAAATAAAATCTTGAAAAAAAATGCATTTTAAAGTATATACCCTGTGGGTTTTAGTTATTTATTTTAAAATTGAGTGCCAACCATTGCTTCATTATTTGTAGTAAATAACTGTCAGGCTGAACTTGAGGTCTTCTCTTTCTTTCCAAACTAATCAGCATATTAGGCTCAAAATATGAAATGGGAAATGCAACTTTTGCTGTTATTTTTCTAGTCTGTAGGCGTCTTTCCAGGAGCGCAGTCGTGCTAGTTGGGTTCTGACATGGAATTGTGCATGACAACTGCTTTGGAATCTCGGTGCTGTGAGTGATTTCTTTTAAATAACTCATAGTTGAAACTGATTTCCAACTGTTGGAGGTGGTACAAATTTTCGAGTTTCTCTGAAAAATTTTAAAACGTGAACTCTGACATGAATAAAGCTTTTGAGGTAAAAAGATTTTTAAAATATGGTGTTTAAAATTAGTAAGTTTTTTTAGATAGTTGATTCAACTCCTTTGTAGTTACTCTGATCATTTTTTATTTCAGAGACTTTTTAACATCTACTAATGTGTGTATGTGTGTGTTTTTGATATGGTGATTACATTGTTTCACATTAAGAACAGTAATGTTCTGGCCTGTATGTGTTCCTGATTATAATTCACACAGATATTTTTGTGTGGAGAAAAGCATACCGGTAATTTGTAAGACTGAGTTTTTTAAATTAAACCTTTTTTGTCTTATGTGTTTTGCTCCCATCTAATAGGGAGCTCCTGTGCAGGGACTCTGTAGACTAATGGCCCTTGTTATTGGCCAAGTCTAGGACCCTCATCTGTGTGGTTGTTCCCCATGGGAAAAGATGTCAACCCAGGCTCATGGTATAGATGGTTTTCTGTTGATTTTGATAGAATCAAATGTATCATCTTTTTCTTTTGATTTTATAAAGTCATAATCATTTAATTTCCTATTCTTCTTAGTAAAATATCCTTAAAATTGTGATTCTCTGCACTTTAACCCTCCCATTTTCCATTATTTCTCCATCTTTTTATGCTTCCTCTGTTTGGAAAGTTTATTTATTTATTTATTAAAGATTTTATTTATTTATTCATAGAGATGCAGAGAGAGAGAGAGATAGGCAGAGGGAGAAGCAGGCTCCATGCAGAGAGCCCGACATGGGACTTGATCCAGGGTCTCCAGGATCACGCCCTGGGCTGCAGGCGGCGCCAAACCGCTGCGCCACCCGGGCTACCCTGGAAAGTTATTTTTGATTAGTTTGGTTTTAGTCCTTTAAAATTTCTCATCTTTTTCCTCTTTGACATCTCTTTTCTTGTTACTAAGTTTTTCGTGTTTTAGGATTTTTTCCTACTGTAAAGTCCCTTGGCCTTTGGGTTGCAGCTTTGATTAAAGTGGATTTTTTCTTGGGCTTTTAATTAGATTTTCTTTTGTTCTTCATATGGAGCTTGATACTGATGTGGACTGACAGTTGGGTCAGTGGCCTGATTACTTAGGATGAGACTAATGTGAACATTGAGTGGTTCAAACATAACATTCAGCTTAGCTTGTGGGCGTTTCCATTTCCACTTGAGGGCTGTTTTCTCACTTAGAAGCACTGTCCTAAAAAAATAAAATAAAATAAAAAAATGAAATTCTTGGGTAATATGTGCATTTGAATCAATGTGAGATACTGTGAGAAATGTGAGAAACAGTGTATATTACTCCAGAGACAATAGTTTGCTCAGGGATAGGATATTGATTTGATAGGAGGGAGTAATTGGGTCTTTTAAACACACTGTATATGTGCTGTGTCATTCATGATTTTTCTTGCTTCCCCAAAAAGTCCTGAACCATGATAGCCTATGAGCATTGTAAATGCTCTGGATGTGTGTCTTCTAGTTAGCATGAGAAGACCTGTACCCCGATTCTGTTTGTGCTGTGGGCTCCAAGTGTGATGAAGTGCCCTGCTTCCCTAGCTGTCAAATGGTCACTGTAGTATGTACACTGAAATGAAAAAATAGATAGGAGATACTTTGAAAATATAAACTACCCTGTAAGTGTGAAGTACTTTAGTTTTCCTTTTCTTTCCCAGGAACTCAGGGCTATTGTAGCCCACAATCTTGCCTTAGTCTAGCAATATTTATCTTCTGTAATGTTAACCTAGAGAAGTCCACTGTCATCTTGATGCTTTTCTTATATCAGCACTACATGCAGATATATTTGTTCCAAATATTCTTTTTTTTTTAAAAGATTTTATTTATTTATTCATGAGAGACACACATAGAGGAAGGACACAAGCAGAGGGAGAAGCAGGCTCCATGCAGGGAGCCTGATATGGAATTTGATTCCAGGTCTCCAAGATCACGCCCTGGGCCAGAGGTGGTGCTAAGCTGCTGAGCCACCCAGGCTGCCTCTGTTACAAATATTCTTATGCAGGTACTAATAACTGCTCAGTAAGCCTTCATCTGCAGTAGAGAACTCTTGTTTGCTTGTAGGTGTTTTGTCCTAAAATAAAAACTTTTGTTTTCATTTTATGACTGGAGACATCAAAAAGACATTGTATGAGTGGGATAATGCATTGCATTTTCTTTTTTAACAAACTCAGCTATTTTTTAAATTCTAGACATCTGTAAATATACCTTTTTTTGTGGTAAATAAATGGGGATAGCATCAATAGGTTATTTGAGTTAGGAATGGGAGCAGGTATCAGCTTTTCCTACCACCTCAATTACAGGCCTAGGAACTTAAATTAATTAGTTAAAAATTTTTATTTATCAATTTATTTATTTTTAAGTTTTATTTATTTGAGAGCAAGAGAGAGCATGAGTGGGGTGTGGGGCAGAGGGAGAAGCAGACTCTCCACTGAGCAGGGAGATCCTGGGATTCTGGGATCATGACCTGAGCCAAAGGCAGACGCTTAACCAACTGAGCCATCCAGGTGCCCGTGTTTATCAATTTATTTTAGAGAGGGGGGAGAGAGAGCAAGAGCATGCACGTGCACGACTGGGAGGGCAGAGGGAGAGGGAGAGATAATCTTAAGCAGACTCTGCGCTGAGCACGGAGCCTGGACCAATCCCTCAACCCAGAGATCATGACCCAAGCTGAAACCAAGAATTGGACACCCAACCAACTGTGCCACCTAGGCACCCCTATTTATTATTTTTTCCAAATATTTATTTATTTTAAAGATTTTATTAATTCATGAGGGGGAGGGCAGAGACACAGGCAGAGGGAGAAGCAGGCTCCATGCAGGGTGCCCAATGTGGGACTCGATCCCGAGTCTCCAGGATCACATCATAGGCTGAAGGCAGTGCCAAACCGCTGAGCCACCGGGCTGCCCTATTTATTTAAGTAATCACTCCCCCTAGTGTGGGGCTTGAACACAACTCAGAGATCAAGAGTTGCATGCTCTTCTGACTGAGCCAGCCAGGCGCCCCAGACCCAAAAACTTTTATTTATTTATTTTATTTTAAATTTTAAAAAATATTTTATTTATTCATTCATGAGAAACACCGAGAGAGAGGCAGAGACACAGGCAGAGGGAGAAGCAGGCTCTCTGTGGGGAGCCTGATCTGGGACTCCATCCTGGGACTCCAGGATCATGACGTGAGCCAAAGGCAGATGCTCAACTGCTGAGCCACTCCAGCGTCCCAGACCCAGGAACTTTTATTATAAAGAGAGGAAAAGCTAGATTTAGCTTGTGACTCTTGAAATGATTTTAGAGGCCATTTTTCTCTTCCAAGTTGCTTATTGTCATCTAATTGTTCAAGAAAGAAGCTCTAAAGTTTTTTTTTTTTGCTTAGGAGTCAGAGGTAAATTAGAATTAAAGCAATTAATATTAGTCTTAATTTGGATCTTAATATTGGTCATTTATGGGGGGTTGGAGGGGGGAGACTGTCCTGTATCAGGGGAGAGTTCTGTGGGTAGTTGCCTCTTTCCTGAGGTGCTCATATAATTTGTTTTCTCA
Organism: Vulpes vulpes; assembly: GCF_048418805.1. Classification (NCBI taxonomy): domain Eukaryota; kingdom Metazoa; phylum Chordata; class Mammalia; order Carnivora; family Canidae; genus Vulpes; species Vulpes vulpes. The sequence continues at coordinate 163,656,733 of NC_132791.1, read as the reverse complement.
TTTGGTTTGTATATTTGGGGTAGTTTCCTTTAAATGGTGTGACCATGTTTTTGTCACTCCCCTAAAAATATTAAGGTGCTGGCAGATTCCTTGTGTCCCCAAAGTTCATTTTCCTTGGGCCTTGCTCATGTTCATGCAGTTCTCTAGGATGCTATTTGCAAGCCTTGCTGATGTGGGGCTGGCTTTGAAATTCAAGACATCTTTTGAGAATATCAAAGGACTGTAGGGGATGGTAATGTTAAGATTGTAAAGTGCTCGCAGAGTACCACATGCTGTTGATATGCTTACTATAGTGATTTATGATCCTCGGAAATTTAGGCCTTTGATACAGCTGTCATCAAGGTGGGCCTCAGCTTTGTCTGCATTGCTCCAAAATGATTCACTTTAAGCTCCCAATATAAAAATAGACCCCTGCTTCTCTAAAGTACTCCTCAGCCCCCCTCCCAGCTTCTTTAAACTTTCTCAAAATTGAGAGAAAATACTGCATATAAGACAGCATTAAAAAGAATCTCACCTCTGGGGGAAGTGTTAGAGATTTGAATGTTGCTAAAGCACCAAGGAGGGAGGAGTTTGACCTAGTTTGCACTCAACATCTTAACATCTTAACATTTGTTAAGAAAACTCCAGTGATAATGGAGTTGGTATGGCTGCGTTTCTGAGGTTTGGTTTTTCACTTTATTATTATCTTTTTATGATTTTTACAAAAGATTTTATTTATTCATGAGAGACACAGAGACAGAAAGAGAGAGGCAGAGACAAAGGCAGAGGGAGAAGCAGGGCTCCATGCAGGGAGCCCAACGTGGGACTTGATCCTGCGACTCTAGGAATTATTGAACTGACATTTGTTTTTAGATGCATGGAAGAAGTTATACACTTGGTACCCTTTCAATTATATAAACTTAATGGATTATAAAAAAGATGTAACTTGTGCTTTATTAAGTGAACAAGGCTCTCTTCTAATTTATCTTTTTTCTACGAAGCTTCAACTGTTCTGTTGATGATAAATTCTGGGAGAATATTGTTTTAAGTTTATCATGATGATGTACTTTATTTGTCCTTAAAAGGTTTCTGCAGAGCTTTTTTTCCCTTCATATTTCCTATTTTGCTTGAGTTTTAGAAAATTGTAGGTTTGAAACTAATTCCTTTTTCTTCTCACATAGAGTATGCTCCCTTTTCTTCTCCTGTAGTTTTTATGGGGGCCCAGGAATGATGTGTTTAATTTGAAAAAAAAATTTTGGAAGAATCATACTGTCTGTGTACCTATACTAATCATGAAAATGAAAAATCAGTTGTTTTTCTGCAATGATCAAATAGGTGATTAATAAGTGAGATGATGGTTTTTATAGAAATGATCTGTAATTTCAGACTTCTGTTTGAAGGCTGCTCTCATCCAAGTGTCCTCTTTTCTGGTGGTCAGCTGTTAAGGGAGGGTACGTGACACATTGGGTCATTCATTCTGTATCACTGTTTCTGGTGCCTCTTGCAGGGTACAGTATTCTTAGACACACTGAGCACGAAGATGGGTAAGACGTGCCCCTGTGCTGACAGAGATCCTGGGGAAATAGATGGGAATAAGAATCACTGAAACACAGTCTGAAAAGAATTATGTAAGAGAAGTAGAAACATCATGCTGGCCCACAGCCCAGAGTGAGTGGTGTGCATGCACCGTGGACATTTACATAGTGCTTATGGACATCTTACCTGTGTCAGCAAATGGGTCTTCAGCCCCGCAAAGCAGCTACCTTTATTATGGCTGTGTGGCCTGAAATAACTGGGGTGAGGTTTTTCATGTCGCTAAAGGTTTCTAGGGAGAAGAGGATAATCTCTGCTAGGAAGAGGTTGGGCACACTAGCTCTGTCTTTCACTGAACCTGAAATACCTTTCTATATGTCTTGTTTACTTTAAGAATATACTTTCAGGGGCACCAGGGTAGCTTGGTTGGTTGTGTGGTTGCCTTAGGCTTGGTTCGCAATCCTGGGGTCCTGGGATCAGGCCCTGCATTGGATTCCCTGCTCAGCGGGAAGCCTGCTTCTCCCTCTCCCTCTGCCTGCTGTTCCCCGTACTTGTGCTCTCTCTGCCAAATAATAAAATCTTTAAAAAAAAAAGAAAAAAGAGAACATACTCTCAGAGCTTATTTAAAATAATTTTGTTCATTTTTTCCAAGTCCCCTTTTTGGAAAGAGAACTGTTTTTAGTTAAAGAATAAGGTGTCCAAGGTGCTTGGGTGGCATAGTCAGGCATCCAACTCTTGGTTTTGGCTCATGTCGTGATCGTGGGATTGAGCCCCATGTTGGATTGTGCACTCAGTGCAGCATCTGCTTTGGATTCTCTCTCTCCCTCTGCCCCTCCCACTTGTGCTTTCTCTGAAATAAATAAATAGATCTTAAAAAGAAAAAAAGAATAAGATATCCTATACTGAGAAGACTTAAGCATTGCCCCTGGCCTTCTCTTCTGCCTTGGAATCCTGCAGATTTTTTTTTTTTTGGTCACGTGCTATAAATAAATTAGATGCTGATCTGCTTTGCATGTTTTCTTCCTTGGGTGGCAAGGGACATGATATTTTAATTTTTCAATTCATTCTCCTGCCAGCCTTTCTTCCTCCCTAAGTAAGAAGTAACGCCTGACCTTTTTTCTTCCTGGAGAATGGATCACTGAATTTTCAGAAAAATTAAGATATTGTTTTATGGAGGGTTTGAAGCATTGTTTAAAAATAAATTTATTAAAAAAATTTATTAGCATTGAAAAAATAGCACAAGGATCACCTTGGGGCTTTTACAATTAAAATCTAAGCTTTTAGTTATTACTTTAGTATTTCTTTTACTTGCATTAGATCTATTTATTCACAGATAGATTGATTTATTATTTATTTGTACTATTATTTACTATTTACTAGATAATGTACAAGGTGCTGGGGAGACTTGGAATATGGTGATGCTTGCTTACCTTAGGAATCAAGTAATGAATCTTTCTTCTATTTAGGTGTTTTTGTTATTGTCCTTTTAACTGTCTTGCATTATCAGTATTTATGCTGTTTCCTGTCCCGATGGAGCATGTAAATTAAGTCCCAGTCATGGTGCTTAAACCTATAGCTCCAGAGAGGAGCAGCTGGCACTGAATTCTGCCTTGCTTAACCTTCCACGCAGGGACTGTCAGCCAGCCAAAAGGTATTGGATATTTGTTTTCTGAGTTTAATATTGATATAAGTGAGATGTAAAATAAAAGTTTTGGCCTACCTTTGGCCTCACAAGTTAGGAGGCAAGCCTTGTAAGAATACATTTAGAGATTTCTAGAACAAAAGTGGAATATAGCAGCACTACATATTGTTTAGCATAAACATAAATATATAAATATATAGTTGAAATATTTTTTAAAGATTTATTTATTCATTCATGAGAGACACACACAGAGAGAGAGGCAGAGACATAGGCAGAGGGAGAAGCAGGCTCCCTGTAGGGAGCCAGATGCAGGATTTGATCCCAGAATCATGCCCTGAGTCAAAGGCAGATGCTGAACTGCTGAGCCACCCAGGTGTCCCTATATAGTTCAAATTTAGGTTAACTAGAGATTATTATGGTTTAAAGAATTTGAGTATTTATTGGGAAGCTAAGAGCACAGCCTTGAAGAGTGGGTGCTGTTTGAATAGGAACTGGGAGAACAGGTTCTGAAGGTCCAAGCAGGGGGTCAGCCTGAGGCAAGGCTGAGTGTGGTGTGTACAGGGTCAAGCAGAAGGAGGCTTGCTGGATTGAAGAATCTGTGGGCAGGAATAGACTGAGATACTTTTGGTGGGCCAAATGCAGGAGGCTTGGAATGCTAAGCACAGAGTTCCTGTTGGCACTTGAGAAGAATGGGGTGTTTGGGTTGGGGGTAGAGGTAATAAAGAGATGGAGGAGGTCTGAGTACTTCTGGCTTAGTACTTCTGTGTTGGGAGGTACCCTGGCCAAACTGGGAAGGATGTGTTTGTGCACTTGTGTGCTGTATTCCTGCATAAATTGTTTCCTGTCCTTACTTGTATTTAGTCAGAAAGTCCAGACAGACTGAAGGAAACAGAAGAGCCACAGGACAAAATAGGGCTTTTAGAAGTCTAAGTGGTTGGTTAACTATCACTATTGGATTTTATTTAGTATTATAATTCATAAAAAATAAAGAATATACTAAAAATCCTACCACCAAATATAGATGTTATTTTATAAATGTTGTAGACTTAATTTATGTGCTCCATTGGGACAGGTTTTTTTTTTTTTTTTTTTTAAAGGGAGAAAGGGACAGAGGGAGAGGGCGAGATAATCTCAAGCAGACTCCCTACCGAGTGTGGAGCTTGACTAGGAACTCCATCTCATGACTCTAAGATCTCAACTCAAGAGTTGGATCCTTAACTGTGCCAACCCACACAGGCACCTTTCCATTGGACAGTTTTTTAAAATCACAAAAAATAGTATATGTATGGCTCAGTTTTATCTCTTTTCTTGCCTCTTACCTAGATATCAGTCTGTTTCATACCTCTTTATCCACCCATCTGCCCTAACCTCTCCCCAACCCCTTTCTTTTGGCTATTTCCTGTTTATTTTTCAGTTCTTAGTTTAGGCATCCTTTCATCGGGAAAGCCTTTCCTTAGGGTCATACTTAGCTATGTTCTCCTGTGGTACCTGGACTGTCTGTCCTGGGACATCTCTCCTGATACTGCACTGTGATTGTACACTCAGCTTCTGCTACCGTGAGAGCTCAGACAGCTCAGGGACTAGGCTTCATAGTTGTTTAGGCCTCTTCTGCCAGGACCGGTCAGACCCATGCCTTGAGAGTAATAAATATACAAGCAATGTAAAGGTTGGACTTATTTGTCATTGTAATTAATTTTTTTTGAAGATTTTATTTATTTATCCATGAGAGACACAGAGAGAGAGAGAGAGGCGGAGATACAGGCAGAGGGAGAAGCAGGCTCCATGCAGGGTGCCCGATGTGGGACTCGATCCCGAGTCTCCAGGATCACGCCCTGGGCTGAAGGCGGCGCTAAACCGCTGAGCCACCCGGGCTACCCCATATTTATTTTTAAAAAGATATGTGTGTTTATTTTTATATTGTGTCTGTCTTCATAGTGAGTGGCCTATAAAATAGCATTTGTTTTGCCCAGATTTCATTTTGAACAAGGAAAATATACCTCTGTTCTTACTCAAATTAAATTATAAAGTGAACAACTGTGATGCTTAAAGAGGGGAGAGACCTGGTGGGGTGATGAGGTACTATTTTAAGTAGGTATTTGAGGACAGCTTCTTTGAAGAGGTGACATTTGAGCAAGGCCTTGAACAGGATAAAGAACCATGCAGAAATCTGGGGATAGAGCATTCTAGGCAGAGAGAATAACCAAGTGCAGAAGTCCCAAGGTAAGAGCCTGCTGGTGTGGTCTGGGAACAGTGGAATAGCTCCCGCGAGCTATAGGAGTGAGGCCAGAGGGAGAGGCAGAGAGAGGCTGGGTCTTACAGGTCTCTTTAGACCATGGTAAGGTTTCTGCCTTTAATGCTCTGCATAATGGAAGGTTTTGATCCAGGGGTATGATAGCATCTGATTTCTATTTTAAGATGATCTCTGTAGCTGCTCTGTAAAAGACTGCTGCCGGTTTGAGGCTGGTGAGGAGTCCATTGCAGGAATCCCGGTGAGGCATGGTGGTAGCTTGGATAGTCAGGCTGGTGAAGGTGAAGAGAGTGTTTAGGTTTGGGATTTGTTGAAATGCTGTGTCCTGAGAGGTGAAGTTTTTACCACTTGTTAAAAAACAGTTTAAGGCAGGGGTGCCTGGGTGGCTCAGTTAGTGGGTGGCCTGCCTTCAACTCAGGTAATGATGCCGGGGTTCTGGGATCAGGCCCTGCATTGGGCTCCCTGCTTGGCAGAAGTCTCCTTCTCCCTCTGCTTCTCCCCCTGCTGGTGCTCTCTCTCTCTCTTTCTCAAATCAGTCTATCTTAAAAAAAACAAAAACAAAAACAAAAAAACCCAGCTTAAGGCAAAAAACCACCTTGGAAAATGAGTTAGTAGTGTTCAAAATGCCTTTCTCTTCAGAGTATTTGGTAGATTTTGTATCCTTGAAATTACTAAGCCGCTTAAGTGGAGGAAAGGAACCTGTAAAGGTAAGGGCTGGGACTGGATTGTATTGTAAATCCATTTGCTGATGGAACAAGAAAGATTCTATAGAAGCAGATGTGCAAATTTTCATCTGCAATGGCCATTTATTTAATATAAAAGGTACGTCTGAAGAATTATGCTTGGTTAAATTGTATACTGAATTCTGGTGCTTAGTGTGATTGTGTTCAACTTGACCTGTTTAGTATTAACTGTGAAATATGTTGCAGCAATAATAAGGAACGCAATGGGTGCCTTTCTGCTGTTATCAAAATCCATTAACAAGTTTTGCTGTGCTTGACTGCTTTTCATTGTTACGCTTTATGGTTCATACCAAAGCTGTAGTTGTAAATGACATCCATTCCACAATGGTTTCTAAGGCTGTACAAACGGTGATGTTGTATTCAGAGTAAACATCTGTTTATTCCATAGGAATGATGGATGCTAGACAGGTTTGGTTTGCTTTGGTTCTACTCTTCTACTTTGCGTAAGATTTTAGCCAGGTAGAGGAAAAGTATTTGACAGTGTTTTTGAGCTTTCTGAAACTACCTTGGCTTATGTGAATGTTTTGCATGGATCACCACTCTTCTTTATTGCTTTAGCCTTAGGGAGACAGTAGCTTAGCCAACGGCATCCCTTAGTGTAGGAGGTCCTGTGGAAGGTGGGTGGAGATATTTCTCAAGCACTAACTTGGAGTGTTTTTTTGGGTGAAAGTTTCTTTTAGGAGTATGAAATTTAAACTTACAATATTTGCTGTTTGCAAAATGCAGGATATTGTCATGATGTTGAGGGTTTATTGATTTCTGTCAGACTTTTCTAGGGTTGGGTGTATGTGTTTTAAAGATTTATTGATATATTTTAGGGAGAGAGAGCGAGGTATGAGAGGGATGGGGAGGGGCAAAGGGAGAAAAAGAGGGGGAAAGAAGCAGACTCTCCACTGAGCAGGGGAGCCTGACTCAAGGTTTGATCTCATGACTGTAAGGTCATGACCTGAGCCAAAAGCAAGAGTTGCACACTCAACCTACTGAGCCACCCAGGTGCCCTGTGTGTGTGTGTTTTAAGTAATCTCTACACCCAACTTGGGGCTTGAACTTACAACCCCAAAAACCCAAGAGTTGCTCTACTGTCTGAGCCAGACAGGTGCCCCAGGGTTGGGTCTTTTATGATAGAATTTTAGAATCTTATTTTCCATGGCCATTTAAAGATTTAGAGCAGAGATTAGGATTTTTTGGGGGGTAGCAGATCACTTTACTAATCTGAGGAAAGCTGTGGACTCTCTTCCCAGGAAAAGACATGCACATATTCATTCAACACATTTATTCAGCATATATTTTTATCAGGTGGCTACTCTCTGTCAGGCATAGATAATAGATGTTTAGTATACATAATGCACAGAATAGAAAAACCCAACCCCAACAATCTCCAAACTCTTCTCTGTAGTGAAGTGAAGTCATCAAGCAGTAAATGTAATAGATAAGAACATTAAGTATATTAGAATATGCTAAGTGCTGTGGAAAAAATAGAATATGGAAGGGAGGAATGGCAGTTGTGATTTAAATACAGAAATCAGGATAGGCCTAGTAGGGTGATATTTGAAGAAAAGGTTAAATATGGTGCACCAGTTAGCCATGCAGAGCTCTGGAGTTTGAACATTCTGGGCTCAAATGAGGGGAATGCTAGCACAAAGGCCAGCAAGGGGAAGGGTGGGTGGGTTAGTTTCTTGGAGCGGTGATAACAAAGGGTGATCACAAAGGAATGCCGGCTAGGTGACAAAACAATGGAAATGTGTTCTTTTCTGGAGGCTCTGAGGAAGGATCCCCCAGAAGCTCCTCTCCTGGCTTCTGGTGGCTGCCAGCTGTCATTGGCATTCTTCAGCTTGTAGACACATCACTCTCATTGTCCTCACATCTCCTGTATTTCATCTTCTGCCTGTCATTGGATAAATCCAGGATGATCGCATCTCAAGATCCTTAACTTAATTACATCTGGAAACACTGTTTTTCCCCAATAAAGTAACATTCACAGGAACTGAGGGCTAGGGCTAGTAGGACTTACCCCTTTTGAGGACCACCATTCATCTGTACTGACTCCGAAGATAGATACAAATTGTAGTATGTACTGGTAAGGGGGTAGGGGCAAGTAAGGTCCCCGGTGCCTCTGGGGTCCTCTTCAGGACCTTGGCTTAAATTGAAATGGAAAGGCATTAGAAGGTTTTGAACAGAGATTTGACAATGATTTGCATTTTAAAGAGTGGCTCTGACTGCCCTGTCAGACTGAGGCAAAAGGGTGGAGATGAGGACCACAGGTAAGAGGCTATAGTAATAATAATCCAGGTGAGAAATGGTGGTGGGTCAGACCTGGGTGACAGTAGTGAAGGTGGTGGGACGTGTTTGGCTTCTGTATATATTTTGAAGTAGAACAGCAGTATTTTCTGATGGATTTTCATGTTGGGTACGGGTGAAAGAGAGATTGAGAATGATTACATAGTGGGCTACCTGGCTGGCTCAGTTCGTAGAGCATGCAACTCTTGATCTGGGGGATGTTCAAGCCCCACTTTGGACAAGAACTTACTTAAAAAAAAAAAAAGACTGACATTTTTTAAAAGATTAAAAAAAAAAAGAATGATTTCAAGGTTTGGGACCGAGTAAGCTCGGTGCACCCCAGAAAGAGCACCCCAGAAAGATGTAGTTGTCAGGAGCCAAAATAGGAAGGCTGTGGTTAGAGCAGGCTTTTTGGGGAAGATCAAGAGCTTAGTTTTATTTTATGTTTTTTTAAATTTTTTTAAATTTTTATTTATTTATGATAGTCACACACACACAGAGAGAGAGAGAGAGAGAGGCAGAGACATAGGCAGAGGGAGAAGCAGGCTCCATGCACCGGGAGCCCCACATGGGATTCGATCCCGGGTCTCCAGGATCGCGCCCTGGGCCAAAGGCAGGTGCTAAACCGCTGCGCCACCTAGGGATCCCCAAGAGCTTAGTTTTAGATACTGAGTTTAAAGTAAGTAGTAGATTGCCAAGGGGAGATGGTGAGTAGACTGTTTTAAGACTGTAGAAGTAGTCTGGAGTTCAGTTGAGAAACCTGGATTGGAAATAAGTAGTTGTACTTTAAAAAAATTTTTTTTTTATTTATTTATTCATGAGAGAGACAGAGGCAGAGATACAGGCAGAGGGAGAAGCAGGCTCCACACAGGGAGCCCAACGCGGGACTCGATCCCAGGTCTTTAGGATCACGCCCTGGGCCAAAGGCGGCGCTAAACCAAACCGCTGAGCCACCCAGTTCTTGGCAAATGTAGTTAAAGCTGGGAAATTGGAAGAGTTCACAACAGGAATAGAGAAAAAAGGTCCAAGAACTAAACCCCTCAGGACATTAAAAAGTCTGAGAGAAGAACAATCAGCAACAAAAACTGCTGAGAAGAGATCAGCATAAAGTGAAAACCAAGATGGCATCTTGGAAGCCAAGTAAGAAAAAGGGAGAAACTGTTAAAAAAAAACAATCTACTAAATCAGGTCAGTTTCGGATGGAGAATTGATCATTGGATTTAGCAATATTCAGATCAGAGGTGAATTTGACAAGATTAATTTCAGTGGAGTGTTTGGGTCAAAATCCTTATTGGAGTGGGTTTAAGAGAAAATGAAAGCATTTGAGAGAATGAAGGTAGCACCTTTTTGGAGGATATTTGCTGTAAAGGAGAAAAGCAAAAAAGGGCTCTAGAGAGTTGGCTTTAAAAAATTTTTTTTTTTTTTTTTGTAAAGTAGGCTCCATGCCGAGTGTTAAGCTATACATGAGCTATACATGGGCTTGAATTCAGGACTCTGAGATCAAGAGCTGAAATCAAGAGTCATATGCTTAACCGACTAAGCCACCCAGGTGTAACAGTACAGAAGTATCTTACTACCTCAAAATTTTGTTTAATTTCATGGGATTAATGGGTCCCATGCAGTTTAGAAACTCTTGGTCTTTAGCTTGTCTGTGAACCTGCAATTTAGAAACTCTTGGTCTTTTTTTTTTTTTTTTTTTTAAGATTTTATTTATTCATGAGAGACACAGGCAGAGGGAGAAGCAGGCTCCATGCAGGGAGCCAGATGTGGGACTTGATCCCAGGTCTCCAGGATCACGGCCTGGACTGAAGGCGGCGCTAAACCGCTGAGCCACCGGGGCTGCCCGAAACTCTTGGTCTTTAGCTTGTCAGTAAGACCATGGGACAGCATCCTTACTTCCTCCCTTAAGATTTCTGTTTTATATTAAAAGTTTGCATGGCCTAGTAATTAGACCACAAGAAATGAGGATTCCTATCTTCAGGATTTGAGAACAGCTGCTTTTCTTCCAGCAGATTAGTGAACATCCTTTTCCATTGTGTACAAGCTGTTGGATGGCTTTATTTCCAGCAGGTGAAATTGTTCCCTCTCCACCTGTACTTTATTTTCTAGTTCCTTTGACAGTAGGGCTCGATATGTTGGTACCCTGGATGGCATTGTTCTGTTGGATTGTGTGACCTAAATTACTGGCTCTGTTTTTTTGTAGAGTGGTTCAAGTATGCCTTTGGGGCCCTAGAGTTAAAATAGATGATTCTGAAGTCAGTGTGGCTTGAAGAGTATATCACTAAGGATCTAGTCCAGTTGGATAGTGCAGATTCTGTTTGCTTTGATACAGCTTAAGTATATTCTCCCTATAATCTCTACCCAAGAATGGACTAGGGCTGAAGAGCAATACACACATGAAGGTACTGGAGCCCAGGTAGATTATCATTTACCTCAAGGCACAAGTCAAATTAGTGACCCAGCTGATGTTAGAACTCAATTTTCCAAGTGGTTAATGCTTTAAAAAATGAATGGGCTACTTTAAAAAATATAATTACTTCCATGCAATAACATAATTTTTATCATTATAATGAGTGTATAATACTTCCTAAATTTAATTTTTTATTATTGTAAGTAACACTGTATGGATTTTTTTTTCCATTCAGTAAATATTGAGTGTCACTGTTCTAGACACTGAGGATTTGGTAATGAATAAGTTGAAAAAAATAATCTTTGTTCTCTTGGACTTTATAACAGATTAGTATCTTCTTGCATTTACAATTAGTGTAGAGTATGAATGAGTTCTTGTTTTTTTTATTTTTTTAATTATTTTTTTGTTTTTTTTTAAGTTCTTGTTTTATTACAGATAAAATTGTTCAATAACTGCATTTCTGAACACACTTTAAAAAAACTATGTAAAAAATGAAGTCATCTAAAGTATTTGATTAAAATGTATAGTGTTTGCCCCCTTACACTCAAGTGTTTTTAAAAATTAAAATAAATGGGGACCTCTAAAAGAAGTGTTTTAAGTATCCTCAATTCTTGATAATTAACTTGTTTAATTGCTTTTTTTTCACTAATTAGCTAAAATGTATAAACAGGTCTTGTGACTTTTGGCATGGCTGAGAAATTTTTCAGTCAATGTATTGTAAGCTTAACAGATGAGAGCTATAGTAAAGTCAATTTTTCACATTGCAAAGCTAACTAGTAATTTCTCATGCCTTGCTTTGTGTGATTCTCCCACCTTTCTGCTTTCCTGGGCTTTTGGAAATCTGTTAGGGACTTGGGTGTACTGCCTTAGATGTGATCCAGTTCACTCTTGAGATGTCCAATTTGAACTTTGAGTCAGTGAAGTGTGCCTAGGTTTAGTAATACAGAAAGACCTCTTTACAGTGTTATACCCAAATCTCAGATTGAAAGAAAGTGGTTGACATCAAGAAACCACTTTCTGTAGCTGACTACAACAGAGAGACTATAAGATACGTCTGTGTAGGGTGATGCCATAAGAAGCGTTTTGCTGTCTCATGTATAGTCATAAAGCAAATTTTATTTAATGGTTCATACTTGAGGTGAATCAGTTCTTTCCTATTTGCTTAGTATATTGAATATAACTACTTCTAATTATCCATTCTTTAAGAGAGGTGGTATCATTACTGATTTCTAAGGAAGGAAATGGTGATTCAGAGAGGACTCGCTTCTAATGATATCAGATTTGGGGTTCAAACTAAGGTCTTATGTCTTGCTAGTTGAAGTTTTTCTACTATGCCATACACCTTTCCTTAATATAACTTTTTTAGTTTTAGAATGATCTGTCTGAAACTATATATATATATTTTAATTTTTTTTATTATTTATTTATGATAGTCATACAGAGAGAGAGAGAGAGGCAGAGACAAGGCAGAGACAAGGCAGAGATAAAGGCAGAGGGAGAAGCAGGCTCCATGCACCGGGAGCCCGACGTGGGATTCGATCCCGGGTCTCCAAGATCGCGCCCTGGGCCAAAGGCAGGCGCCAAACCGCTGCGCCACCCAGGGATCCCTGAAACTATATTTTTCTTTAATTTCATTTAGAAAATAAAACATTCTCTTCTATTTTCCCATTTTATTGATATTTTCCTTCAAGAAGTTATAAAAGTTGAACTAAGCCAGGTCTCCTCCCCTTCCCTCCCCTGCATCTCCAACCTCATCCCCATCCCTCACCAATGCAAGGATTGCAAGCTGATCTTCCCCAACAAGCCCAGGTACTGCCACCCCTCCTTTCCTCCTCCTTCTCTTTCTCCTCTCAGACTCTCCTCCCCTTCCCCTCTTGTATTCTCCTTACTCCCCTCCTTCCTCCTGTCCATTTTCCCTTCTTTTTTTCTCCTTCCTTTCACAGTTCCATTATTAAATTTTAATGCTATAAAACATAAAAAATATTCATTGACATGGGATAATATGCTTTTTTCTAGGAGGGCAAGGAGAAAATCTGGATTTCTTAGATAAGCCAATGCCTTCCAGAAATTGAAACAGCCATATAACTTAACTGTTTTAAGTAGGTTACGGTGTAAATGTTAGCAGATGAAATATTGATAACTTTCTTTCTTGCTCCAGTTAGAATTCCTTCAGAGGTTGAAGTGCTTATTGGCTTCACTCAGAATAAGTAGTTCTAATTTTTGACTTTGATGTTATTTTAACATTCAGTAAAAGAGAACATACTTAAGTGGAAGGTCAAATATTGATGGTATGTAGAGAGGGGAAAGGAAAAAAATTTTTTCTTTTTTTAAGGATTTTATTTCTTTATTTGACCAAGATTGTAAGAGAGCACAAGTAGAGAGAGTGACAGAGGTAGAGGGAGAAGCAGGCTCTCCACCAAGCAGGGACCCCAATGCAGGGCTTGACCCTAGGACTCTGGGATCATGACCCAAGTTGAAGGCAGATGCCTAACTGACTGAGCCACCCAGGTGCCTGGAAAACTTATTTTTAAAATTTGTTAAACTGTATATTACATACTTAAAATGAGACCATTTTGGGGGGAGAGAGTATCTGATAACTTAAGGTGAAGTAAAAAATTTAAAGTTACTGAACATTTATTTATTTTTTTTAAGTTTGTATTTATTTATTTGAGAAGGAGCTTTGCACTTAAGCTGGGGGAGGGGCAGAGGGAGAGAGAGAATCCCAAGCATATTCCCCGCTAGCAGGGAGCCCCACACCTGGCTCTGTCCCATGACCCTGGGATCAAGACCTGAGCCAAAATCAAGAGTCAGTCGCTTAACTAACTGAGCCACCCAGGTTCCCTGAAAGTTACTGAGCATTTATTTATTTATATTTTTTTAAAGTTTTAATTTTTATTCATGAGAGAGACAGAGTGAGAGAGAGAAGCAGAGACACAGGCAGAGGGAGAAGCAGGCTCCATGCAGGAAGCCCCATGTGGGACTCGATCCCGGTCTCCAGGATCACGCCTTGGGCCCAAGGTGGCACTAAACTGCTGAGCCACCCAGGCTGCCAAAGTATAATTTTTTAAAAAAGATTTTATTTATTTGAGAGACAGCTAGAGAGAGCATGAGTGGCAGGGAGGGGTAGAGGGAGAAGGAGAAGCAGATTCCATACTGAGCAAGAAGCCTGACTCAGGACTCTATTCCAGGACCCTGAGATTATGACCTGAGCCAAAGGCAGATGCTTAACTGATTGAGCCACCCAGGTGCCCCTTGGGTATAATTTTTATTTTATTTATTTATTTATTTTATTTTATTTTTTTATACCTTTTTTAAAAAATTTTTATTTATTTATGATAGTCACAGAGAGATAGAGAGAGGCAGAGACACAGGCAGAGGGAGAAGCAGGCTCCATGCACCGGGAGCCCGACGTGGGATTCGATCCCGGGTCTCCAGGATCGCGCCCTGGGCCAAAGGCAGGCGCCAAACCGCTGCGCCACCCAGGGATCCCAGGGTATAATTTTTAAATAGTGTACCAAAACGAAGGGAGAAATAGGAAATTCCTAGAGGCAATGAGTATAAACCAGAGTGAGTAGAAGTGAAACCTGAAAGATGCTGACAGAAAACAGGATCAACGGAGGAAAAGTTCTGTTAAGGCAGGAGGACAAATGTATTCAAGTGGTCAGAGGGTAAGTTTGGTGAATTCCTGTGATCTGATGGTTTCAGAGATGGAACAAGTTATAGTTGTGCAAGTTGGTGGTTTCAGTGGTGGGAAGGTCGAGGTCACTGGAAGTGAGGTACCTAGAAAGCTGGTTGTTACAGCTAATTGTCAGATGGGCACCTTCTTGTTGCCCTCACCCTGATTGTGGTGTAGGACCAGGTGGGAAGGAAGGCTAAGAGTAGATGGTAAAGACTTTTCATAAGTCTTTATGGGACTTAAAGGGAAGGACCTCCGAGAGATCATTCTCACATTTTGTGGCATTTTTGTATGATTCCCATTTCTTTTTATATCATCTTTGAATATCATGGATATCATATGTATATACTGTTTTGTAACTAACTTGCTTTAGAAATAAGTTTTATGTTTTCTTTACAATATCAGATGATAGATTCATTGTATGAGTGTCAGAAAATAGGGTTAAAAGGAAGAAACTAAAACAACATCTGTAGATAACTAATGTTAGCTATTTGCAATCTATTCCAGACTTTTTTGCTATAGGCAGTAGAAACACATTTTAAGTGGAGTGCTTGGGTGGCTCAGTCTGTTAAACATCTGACTCTTGATTTCAGCTCAGGTCTTGGTCTCACATGAGTTCAAGCCCCATGTTGGGCTCCATGACCACCATAGAGATTACTTAAAAAAAAAAAAAGGTA
Source organism: Vulpes vulpes (assembly GCF_048418805.1). Classification (NCBI taxonomy): domain Eukaryota; kingdom Metazoa; phylum Chordata; class Mammalia; order Carnivora; family Canidae; genus Vulpes; species Vulpes vulpes. The sequence continues at coordinate 163,641,548 of NC_132791.1, read as the reverse complement.
TTGCCTCTGAAACCAATGATACACTGTATGTTAATTCATTGAATTTAAATAAAGAAGTAAAACATCTAATACACAAAAATAGTTATCACATTTGTGTGTGTGTGTGTGTGTGTGTGTGTTTTAAGTATTCTCTACACCCAGTGTGGGGCTCAAACTTATATCCTTGAAATCAAGAATCAGGCACTCCATCAAATGAGCCAGCTAGGCACCCCCACATTAGATACATTTTGCAATTACTGCATATTCAGTTAAATATGAGATTTTAAATTTTATTTTATTTATTCATGAGAGACACAGAGAGAGTGAGAGACAGAGAGAGAAGCAGGCTCCATGCAGGGAGCCCAATATGGGACTTGATCCTGGGACTCCAGGATCACACCCTGGGCTGAAGGCAGGCGCCCAACTGCTGAGCCACCCAGGCGTCCCAATATATGAGTATTTTCATGTCATTCATTGTCAATTAATATACTGTTAGGATTATAATTATTAGTATCTTTTAAAAATTTATGTATTTTAGAGAGTGAGAGAGTGTAAGCACAGTGAGAGGGGCAGAAGGAATGGGAAAGAGTCTCAAGCATACTCTGCATTGAGCACAGAGCATGATGTGGGGCTGAGATCATGACCCTGAGCCAAACAACCCTGAGATCATGACCTGAGCCAAATCCAAGAGTCGGCTGCTCAATTGACTGTACCATTAGGTGCCCGTCAGGATTATTTTTAATAACTACGTAGTGTTCTAAGAATCTGCTATGCTTTGCTGACTGAATCCAATTGTTATTGAGCATTTCAAACACCCACTGTTTTGCTTACCTAATTGTGTTTCGTGTCTTTAAATTAATATGGTTTATGACAGTTGCATTGTGTTTTGGTGCATTGATGTGCTAGAGTTGACAGTAGTGAAGGATGGTTTTTAACCTCTGACCATATAATTTATTGAGACCAATTCAACTGGCTACGTGTAGTTATGGCCACACACGTTAACATTTTATTTGTACTATGAACTCTCGGGATTGGTTTTTTATTTTTTAATTAATTTTTTTTTTTTGTGGTAGAGGAAGTTGACCATGTCAGCTTGGTTCTCTGTGCCATTTCCTGGACCAGAATATTAATATTAGATGCTGGATGAGTTGACAATATGGAATTCATTTTGCCCAGGTTTGTAGTTAGATATTCTTATTTGCCTTCCTTCAGTGAAAAAGGGTAAATAATCACTGACTTTTTTTCCTTAATTAAGCATTAAAAGCCAAATTGGACGTTTATGTGTTACGAAAATCATGACAATGACATAAATTGCCTTGCATTTTCTTGTGTGATGTTGTTGGGAACAGTACATGTGTTTTGCAGAATGCTTTGATTGAAAATATTTACACAGAAAATGATCTTGCAGTATGAACACACTGAAATAACTAATTTATCACCTCTAAAACACATTTCAGTGACTACAGCATCCAGGAGTCCTAAAAGCTGATTCTAAAGTAGGATTGGACTGGAAAGACTGCTGAGTTTTCACATGACTTGTTCAAAGCACTTCTCTGAAATGAGTTTTTTTTACTTGTTAATGTGTTCATTGTGTGTACGTGACTTCATATTCACCACTGTATCCCTAGTCCTAGTTAATAAAAATTGTTAAATGAATACATTGTATTATATCTGTTTTCAGACTACTTCAATTACTAAAGAATTGACTTTTTTAGGAGAGTAGTTTACCAGATAAACATGAATAAAATGAAATGAAACAGAGTTTATCTGGGGTGTTCTTGTGATGTAGAAGCATAATCTTGGAGCCCTGCTTTTCCCTAAATAGTTTTCTTCTCTCTGAATCACCTAGGTAACAGCCACATCTCTACCATTTTGACCATTTAAGCCATTCTGTGTTTTTCTTGATTATGAAATTGTGGTTCTTATTTTGGTGCTACTTTGATGTATCTAGGACAGTACTGTGCAGTAGAAATTATAATGTGAGCTTTAACCATGAGTACATATTTACATTTTCTAGTACCCACAGTAAAAAAAAAAAAAAAAAGGTAAAAGGGGTGAAATTAATTATATTTTACTTAACTCAGTATGTTCAAAATACTATTTCAGCATGTAAATAACAAAAATTATTAATGAGTTTTTTACATTATTTTTCATACTAAGTATTTAAAATCCAGTGTGTACTTTACACGTCTGTCTCAGTGTGTATTAACACATTGCAAAAGCTCAATAGCCACATGTGGCTAGTGTCCATCCACTCTGTCAGTGCAGATCTAAGGAATCACTTAGAAATAAAATGAGAACCAAAATGCTAATAATATAGGTAACAGCAAAGATGTATTCATAGTCTTTCTGAGGATATCTTTAATATTTTTTTATTTTAATGGTTATTTGTATGGACAGGTTCATATAACAATAATATCTTTTCTCTGCAGGCTAAATTTACACATTGAATTAGTGGTGTTTAGCCAAGATGATACAAATGTGTTATTATAGATATTTTAGAAATCCAGAAGCTCTGCAACTTGGTCATCTCTAATCCCTCCTTTTTAAATATTAAAAAGAGAGGATCTAACTATATCTGTTATATTTTATTAATTGCATGGGAGAAAAGAGCTGAAGCATCTATCCAGCAAAATAATAACATTGTTAAATCTGGGTGGTAAGTACAAGGTGTCCCTTATATTTTCTAATACTTGTCTGTGTGTTTTAAATACTTCATGAAAAAATTTAAAAACATGAAAAATTTGATTCATAAAAGTAAAATGTGAATGGGACATCATTTAATGTGTTAGAAATTCTGTGATGCTCTGCTTATACTTTCATAGTGACGGTATTCTTTCTTCTGCCTCCAGTTAATAGTGAGTTGCAGAAAAATGGCAACTTACATTCAGTAACTGCTTTCTTTGGATGAGACTTGTTATGAAAGATGTGCCATCTGGAGATGATTTAATGTAATTTCATATTATAGCTATAGCATTTCAAAGAATGGAATATTTCTTAGACATCTCTGTTTAGACAGATGTTTGACTTGAAGATCTTTAAACTGAGATGTCAAGCAGTACTGACATTTTTGAAGTTTAACAATTTTTTTAAACTTTAAAAAAAATTCAGTCAGTAAAATCTTTTTTAAAAATTTATTTGGTATTATATTCAATATGCAGACCAGATGTTCACTTGTTCAGTGTAAATAGATCTGAGTTAGGTATGTGATTCCTTGATGGAATTTCAAGTGTATTTTGTAAAATTATATTTTTAATGATGCTTCAAGAGGATATGGTAAAACAGTATCATATATCAGGAATAAAATATATTTTTTTAAAGCTTAATTTTTTTGAGAGAGAGAGAGTGAAGGGCAGAAGGAGAGTGAGAGAGAATCTCAAACAGATTCCATGCTGAGCATAGAGCCTGCCTGACATGGGGTTCATTTCCACAACCCTGAGATTGTGACCAGAGCTGAAACCAAGAGTTGGATGCTTAACCAACTGAGCCACCCAGGTGTCCCAGGAACAAATTATTTGAAGCAGCAGTAGGTTCATTCCAATGTAGAAGTAGGTTATATATGAAAAAATTATACCATGTACACAGAGAGACAGGGAGAGAGAGGAAGTTAGAGTTGACAACTAAGAATTGTATATATTCAAGCTGTATGATTGATTTGATATACATGTACATTGTGAAATCATCACCACATTGAAGCTAATTAGCATATCCATCACCTCAAATAGTTACCACTTTTATTGTTGTTGATTTGTGGCAAGAACACTTAGGATCTAACCTTCTTATTAGCAAATTTCAAATAAATAAGAAAGCATTGTTAACTATTGTTACATTGTTGTATATTTCTAGAAGTATTTTTTTAATTAAAATATTTGTTACTGAGTGTTTTTATTTTAATATAAAACAGTTGAAGCCTTCACCTTCCTGAAATTTATTTATTTTTATTATTTTTTAAAGATTTTATTTATTTATTCATGAGAGAGAGAGAGAAAGAGAGAGAGAGAGAGAGAGAGAGCAGAGACACAGGCAGAGGGAGAAGCAGGCTCCATGCAGGGAGCCCGATGTGGGACTTGATCCCAGGACTCCAGGATCATGCCCAGGGCTGAAGGCAGGCACTAAACCGCTAAGCCACCCAGAGATCCCACCTTCCTGAAATTTATAGAGATGACAGCTGTTTGCATTTTGATATCTTTTCTTTCAGTCTCTTTTTCTAGTCATAGTATCAGAAAATTGGGATCACATTTTTATACATACAGTTTTGTATCTTTTCCTAAAACAGCATTTGCAGCATAAACGATTTCTCACAATACTCAGGTCTTTGAAAACCTTATTTTAAAAAGCTTCCTACTGTCATCTTTTTTCTTAGAATAAAAATATATATGCTAATTGTAGGGGTGCCTAGGTGGCTTAGTCTCTTAAGTGTCCCCTTCAGTTCAGGTCATGATCCTGGGGTCCTGGGATTGAGCTCTGTGTTGGGCCTGCTTCTCCTCCTGTCTGTCTCTCCCTCCACTGGTGCTCGCTCTCCCTCTCTCTCTTTCTCTCTCAAATAAAACCTTTAGAAAAAGTATGTGTACTAATTATATATATAGAAATGTATAGTTTAGCAAATAAGTCTCTAATAGTTCTGGCTTCTAAAATGATAAGTGTTAGTAGGTTAGTATATCTTTATTTCTAACTTTTTCTATAAAAACATACTATAAACCTTTTGCATTTGTTTAAATTATTTATTTTTTAAAGATTTTATTTATTAATTCATGAGAAACATCAAGAGAGAGGCAGAAACACAGGCAGAGGGAGAAACAGGCTCCATGCAGGGAGCCCGACGCGGGACTTGATCCCGGGACCCCAGGATTGTGCCCTGAGCTGAAGGCAGACGCCCAACCGCCAAGCCACCCAGGCATCCCGATGTCTGTTTAAATTAATAGAAAGTGTTATGCTCTACATACTGTATTGTAATTTACTTTTTTCACTTAATGACAAATTCTGAACATTTTTCCATAGTGGTACACACATAGCCTATCAATTTTTAATAATTATATTGCAGAGTATGGCATGTTAATGTTGTAATTTAGCTAGTTCCCTCTTGGTGGGTATTTAGGGTTTTGTCTGATTTTTCTTATTGTGAACAGTATGTAGTTATCATCCTTGGCAACATGAGTACTTTTATAGGATAAATTCCTAAAAGTGGAATTACTCAGTCAAAAATTAGGTGCATTTTGAATTTTAATAGAAATTGTTAAATTAGCCTCCAGAAAGGTTGTACCAGTTTACATTCCTATGGGCAGTAAGTACATCAGCCACAGCTTTTTAAAACCCAGCATTTAAAAAAAAGAAAAAAAAATCCAGAATTTATTGAGTGCTTGCGGTGTGCCATTGTACTGTTATACATCAATGTAATCCTTCTCTTATTCTTAAGGTCCTGTTATTTCTGCAGATGAGAAAACTGAGCACTTGGCTAATAAGTAGTGGGGCTACAAATCAGCCGAGGCTGTCTGCTTTCCAAGCCTGTGCTCTTAATCTTTAGGTGACATTTCCTCTTAGGTCTACATTTGACCAAAACATTGAATGATACTAGCAGTGGATTTTGAATTTTGTGTTAATGAAAAAGTAAAGCCCTAATTATCCATAATCTGTGGGGAAATGGCCCTTCTAGTCAATTGTATTTTTATTTATTTTTATTATTTATTTACTTATTCTAAAAGATTTTATTGATTTATTTGTTTGACAGAATGGGGGGGGGGGGCAGAGGGCGCGGGAGAGAGAATCCTAAGCAGACTCTACGCTGAGCGTGGAGCCCAACATGGGTCTTAATATTATGGGTCTGATATGACCTGAGCAGAAATCAAGGGTTGGACTCTAAACTGATTGAGTCAATTGTATGTTTGTTTGTTCATTTATTTATAAATATTTTTATTTATTTATTCATGAGAGAGACACAGAGAGAGAGGCAGAGACACAAGCAGAGGGAGAAGCAGGCTCCATGCAGGGAACCCGATGCGGGACTGGATCCCGGGACAGGATCGGCCGAAGGCGGTGCTAAACCGCTGAGCCACTGGGGCTGCCCCAATTGTAGTTTTAAAAAATCAGCACATAACCTTTAGATATGTGTTAGATACTGTACCTTGCAACAAAATCTTATTTAATCTTTACAGTAGTCTTCTGAGGTAAGAGTGTTCACTTAGCTTGCTCATAAATGTCTTCATTTTCTTTAAGAGAAAACTCTAGGAACGCCTAGGTGGCTCAGCAGTTAAGCATCTGCCTTCGGCTCAGGACATGATCCTGGGATTCAAGGATGTAGTCCCGCATCGGGCTCCTGATGGGGAGCCTGCTTTTCACTCTGCCTGTGTCTTTGCCTCTCTGTGTCTCTCATGAGTACATAAATAAAATCTTAAAAAAAAAAAGGGAAAGAAAAAGAAAAAACAACAACTCTAGTGCACTGTCCTTTATGGTAATCATTAGCCTCATGCAGCTACTTAAATTTTAAGTTAATTAAAATTAAAAATTAAGTTCTTCATTCACATTAACCACATTTAAAATGTTCGGTAGTCACTTGTCCATAGTAGTTGCTGTCCTGGGTGGTGTGGAAACAGGATATTTTAAACATTGCTTAAAGTTCTGTTGGACAGCACTGGTCTAGGATCTTAACTTAGGAGTCAAGGAAAAAAAAGAGGCACAGAAATGATACTAAAGTATAATGAGTAAACGACATTTTTATTATCTTCTAGAAGCGATACTGTGTTTTACACTTCTTTACTAGAAATAGTTTTTTGCCATGGTCAGGATTAGAGCACAGAAGTATTCCTCTTAAGTACGTTATGTAAATAGATTTTCCTTTTGGTTATTTCTATCTTTATATTATGGCTGAAAATAATTCTAGAAACATATTCTGTTTATACCTCAGAAAAACCAACTGCATATAACATTTTGGAGAAAGTCATGCAGACTAAGTGAAGAAAAGGCGTCATTTGACTGATGGGTGCCTCTGTGAGGTTGTGTTCTCCACACTCCAAACAAGCCTGTGATTGTTCCAGCTGGTCCTTCTGTATATCCTGTTTGCTTGTTATTTTGCTATCATTTTTATTTGAACTATTCATTAGGCCTAGTAGGTTCTCGTTCCCCTTTCTTCCACCACCCATCCTTCCTTTCCATGTCTTACACAGATGACCTCACTTCCTGTTTTATAAAGAAAATAGAAGCCATTAAATTGGAGCTTCTCAGTTTCTAGCCACTAATGCTACATGTCAGTGATATCCAACTACTTACAGTTACTGGTGTTCAGAATTAAGTCAACAATTTAAAGTTAGAAAATGTAAAATCCAGTTTTCTTAAGCCCTAAATTAATTTATAAATCTTATTAGTCTGTTTATGTATCCAGTACATTTTTTTATAAAAATATAAGATAAATGATTTCTAGGATAGACTTTTTTTTTTTTTTTTTTAAATTTATGAGAGTCATACACAGAGAGAGAGAGAGAGAGAGAAAGAGGCAGAGACACAGGCAGAGGGAGAAGCAGGCTCCATGCACTGGGAGCCCGACGTGGGATTCGATCCTGGGTCTCCAGGATCACGCCCTGGGCCAAAGGCAGGCGCCAAACCGCTGCGCCACCCAGGGATCCCTCTAGGATAGACTTTGATGTATGTTGATTAATGCAAGTTGAGCAGACTTAATTCCCTTTAAATACCCAGTTCCATATATAAATACAACTAACATTAAGTTGCATTAAAAAATTGAATAAGTAAATGCCTGACTGGGAAAGCTAATAAACTCTTGAAATAAAACATTTTCTGAGTACTTAATGTGACTTCTGTAAATATAATTAAACTTAAAAATACAGTGAATTTCCCTTCACCCAAACATATCTTTCCTTGTTTTCCTGTTTTCATAAATGTTTCTCAGTTGTCTAAGCCAGCAACTCTGCAGATCGTGGACACCCACGCCCCCTTCTATGTCCAAGTACTGTTTCCTTTTCCCCTTTCTCTTCCTGGTCTCATTACTCTGGTTCAGGTCACCATCTCTCTCCTGAGTTTCAATTTTGATGCCAGTGCGCCTGTTCAGATTCTGTGCCCTTCCAGTGTGTTCTTCGTTGTAGTCCTTCTGATCTTTTGTTTTAATTTATAATAGCCTTATAGAGATAGAATTTGTATACTATACTGTTCACTTGAAAGATATAATTTAGGGACGCCTGGGTGGCTCCATCCATTAATTGTCCGACTGTTGATTTCAGCTCAGTTCATGATCTCAGGGTTCTGGGATCAAGCCCTGCAGGGGACTCCACGCTGAGCTGGGCTCTGAGCTCGGAGTCGACCTGTTCTCCTTCCTCTGCCCCTCCCCCTGCTCGTGCTCTCTTTCTCTCTCTCTCAAATAAATAAAATCTTAAAAACAGTAAAATGTACAATTTAGTTATTTTTAGTATGTTCACAGAGTTGTGCAGCCATCACTGTCATCATTTTTAAGACATTTAATCACCTCTAGAAGAAACGCTCTGCTCATTGGCAGTCACTCCCCATTTCGTCCCCCCCATCCCCCCCCCCCCCCCCCCCCCCACTGTGAGCAACTACTCATCTACTTTTGTCTCTCTGGATTTGCCTATTCAGAACATTCTGTAAAAATGGAATCATGCTCTCTTTTATGAGTGCTTTAATTTAGCATGATGTTTTCTTTTTTTTTTTTTTTAAAGATTTTATTTATTTATTCATGATAGTCACACACACACACACACACAGAGAGAGAGAGAGAGAGAGAGAGAGAGGCAGAGAACACAGGCAGAGGGAGAAGCAGGCTCTACACAGGGAGCCCGACGTGGGACCCGATCCTGGGTCTCCAGCATCACACCCTAGGCCAAAGGCAGGCGCCAAACCACTGCGCCACCCAGGGATCCCAGCATGAAGTTTTCAAGGCTCATCCTCGTTATATAAACATTAGTACTTTATGCCTTTTTATTGTCAAGTAATTGTCCATTGTATGGATAATAGTACCTTTTATTTATTCATACATTAATTGAGGGACATTTGGATTGGCCCCAGTTTTAGGCTGTTAAAAAGCTGCTGTGAACATTGATGTACAAATTTTTGTGTGGACATGCTTTTTCTTAAGATTTTATTTATTCATGAGAGGCACAGAGAGAGAGGCAGAGACATAGGCAGAGGGAGAAGCGGGCTCCCTGCAAGGAGCCCGATGTGGGACTCGATCCTGGATCCCAGGATCACACTGAGCTGAAGGCAGACGCTCAATTGCTGAGCCCCCAGGCGTCCCCTAAAGTTGTTTTGGAATTCTAATTGGACCCAAGGCAGTTGCATGATTATTGTGCATGCCTTGCTTTCCGTCATGGTTTTACAGATGACAAGAGGGTAGGATCATAGAAAGAATGGTGTGTAGCTCTTGCTCTGCTTAGACAAAGGCCAGGCGAAACCTGTGCTCAATCTGCCCTCCAGTGGCTGTTCCCTGTCTGCCCTGGGGTACTTTTTGACCTGGAAGAGGAAGAGCTAAGATAAGGGGAAGGGAAGCTGGAAACTGGGAAGCACAGTTGATTAGAAGCCTGGAGCACAGGGTAACAACCTCTGAGGACTGGTGCACTGCAGCAGGTGGCAGAGGTCTGACCTTGAGGTAGCTTTTTGCATGGGAATAAATATATTCGGTCAACTGGTGACCTAGTTCTGCCTTTAGCTCTTGAATTATAGGCCAGATATTCATTTTTCACACTACATGGAAAATCTGGTTATAAGGATAGATTTTTTTTTCCTTTTAGTTTTCAAGGACTCCTTATTTCTGGCCTAAAATAGTAGATTATACCTTTGCTTTTACAAGGTTGTATAAAACAGTGAAAACAGAATCTGGATTTGTTTCTCTGTGATTTTACTGAGATGACTTTACTCATCATTCTCTGTCAGAATATCTAGAAATAGTCTTCCATTTTCATTTTTTACTCCATAACTACTGTAGTATGCAGACGGGAAATTTCGCAGATTGATGTTTCCTCTTCTCAGCTTTCTTTCTTTTTTTCTTTTCTTTTCTTTTCTTTTCTTTTCTTTTCTTTTCTTTTCTTTTCTTTTCTTTTCTTTTCTTTTCTTTCTTTTCTTTCTTTTCTTTTCTTTTCTTTTCTTTTCTTTTCTTTTCTTTTCTTTTCTTTCTTTCTTTCTTCTTTTAAGATTTATTTATTTTAGAGAGAGAGAGCACATGTGCATGAGTGAGGGAAGGAGCAGAGGGTGAGGGAGAGAGACAAGCAGACTCCCTACTGAGCTCAGAGTCCAAAGCAGGGCCAGTCCCATGACCCTGATATGCCTGGAGCCAAAACTAAGAGTCTGAGGCTTTATGGACTGAGCCACCCAGGCGCCCCTCTTCTCAGCTTTCTAAACCCCAACTTCCTTGGCCTAGATTTTTGTTGTTTGTGGGGCCATGATAATGTTTTTTACTCTTTAACTTTATGCCCAAGGGTGTAACTTTACTGTACAGGGCTAGATATTAATGATCTGTAAAATCCATGGTCCAGGATATTCAGGCATCTTAAACTCCCTGTCTTCATTTATGTGGTTTAGTTTTTCCATAAGCCATAGCACTAGGGCCTTGCCATATAGGGAAACAGAAAAGGAGCAGACCTTATGGCAGAAATATTGATGTTTGGAAGAGAGGTTTTGGAAATGAAAAGGGTGTTTTAAATAGTAGTCATCTTGATGTATTTAGTGCACTGTCAGAAGAAAGCTCCCTTGAGGCTTTATCCAGAACTACCAAAGCTGGGGCCCAGTGAAGTGACAGTTCCTGGCCTCAGTGAATAGAAGATTAGATATTGCTTGACTTAGTTGACAGACTTTTTTTTGTCTCCAAATAAAATAAGCACCTTTCCTTGCCTATTCTAGGAACCAGATAAAACTTCTAAAGAGCTGGTTTGATGGAAATCATGATTATGATTCCAGAATTCACAGATATGTTTGTATGTTTCTAAAAAATTAAGTAAATGGATACAAGTCCTGTTGCTAACAAAACTAGTGTTGCATCCAGAAAGTTAATTTAGAAATAATTGAATACCTAATGTGCACTGTATTCACACCAGAATCTGTAGGAGACTCAGATGAATTAGACCTTGGTCCTGCTGCTGTGGAGCTTGTCCTTCAGTAAGGAGGTGATGCATGTATGTGATGTAATGTAAATACAGGAGCTCAAGGGCTGTCAGGTTTAGAGGGGGGAAAGCAATAACTTCTGTCGAGGGAGAGGGAATTAGACAAGGTGGCATGGAGAAAGAAGTATTTGATCTGATGGCACCTGAGCTTTTTTGAAGGTTTTTCTAGTACAGGAATGACATGATTGGAGTTTTGCTTTAGGAAAGCTGTTTCTAAGATGTGATCAAAGACAGAGATTTGGAGACTGGGTGAAAAGCCAGGGAAGCCCAGCTTTCTAAGTGGTGGTGGAAACAGAGGGTGTGATAGATGTGAGACTTGTAGAGGTAGAACCACGTGGATTTGACAGTTGTCAGAGCAAGGCATAAGCTTTAAAGAGGGATTTTTAGGCATAGGTAATGAGGAGGATGGAAATACTATTAAAGATTTGGGAACACAAGAAGAGGTACTGATTTGAAAAGAGGATAATAAATACAACTTTTCATTGAGAAATCTGGGTGATTTTTGTCTTTACGGTGATGGAAGTACTTAAGTAGACCTGGGAAAAAGTCAGGGTTGAAGGTAGAAATACTGAGAATGAGTATTTGAGTATTTGAAGTATTATAGTTGAAGCCTTGAGATTGAATGAAATTTCCAGAGGATTTAGTATCATATGTGTCTTTACCAAGAATGTCACATAGCAAAACCCCCAAATCCCCCAGTTTTAGGATAGGAGTGCTCCAGAAGAGGGTGTTGTTGAAAGAACTCAGGCTGTTCCTTAGAGTTTTTATTTCTCTTTGGGACTCTCTCAGTTAGATTCTCATTTTGGTGGGATCGTAAAGCATACTGGTGATTTTTTTTTTGAAGATTTTATGTATCTATTCATGAGAGACACAGAAAGAGAGAGGCAGAGGGAGAAGCAGGCCCCACACAGGGAGCCCAATGCGGGACTTGATCTAGGCATTCCGGGATCATGCCCTGAGCTGAAGGCAGATGCCCAACTGCTGAGCCACCGAGGCATCCCAGCATACTGGTTTTGAGCATGAGAGCAGGAAAATAGGGTTTGCTTCCTTGGTCTGCCACCTCTTCCACCACATGTCCTTGTTAGAGTCCTACAACCTCTTTGTGCTTCAGTTTCCTCCCCTATAAAATGGGGATGTAATACCTTTTATAGGGTTGTTTATGAATTATTTAATAATTGAGTGTGATGCTTGAAACCTTGTAAGTGCTCCGTAAACAGTGGCTAACGTTAATGCTAGATTCTTGCTGGCTTCACTGCTTCTGATCTTAAAGGATGCACTACTTCTCTTTTTGTTTTTATCTATTTATTTTTCCTGTTTCTCTTTTTAAATCTGAATTTGTACAAAATACTTTTTTGTTTTTTGTTTTCACTCAGCATAACTGAGACCAGCTGAATTTTTGCAAAGAATTTTAGTGCTAATAGAGAATAAAAGGGAATAATTGTTGTAGATTCAAAACCAACATAGAAACAGTCACGCTTCTATTGCCAAAGGCCTATACAACTTGTTATTTGTTCCTGGATTTCCTGCCTCTCTCCCTGATGACCCCCAGCACCCCAGCACTCCACATGGTGGCCACTGCTTTCTATATTAGGGAGCGATCTGCCTTTTACCTCTACCGAATACTCTCCAGATTCATGCTAACAAAGCTGTTTTACTGACCCGGGACCTTTTCTTTTCATTCAACTAGGATTTTGTTTGGCATCTTACTCCAAGCCTGACTTTTCTGGACTGTGGTGATTGACATAAATGATTGTAAGTGATATATATATTTGTCCGCTGTAATATAAATAATAGGTCTAAGTCTCCTTATTTGTGGGGAATATATTTGGAATCATTTCTCAGATAAATCTTCCTTTTCCCATATGGAAAATTGGCCTTAATCAAGTAGAGTTGTACAGTGCAACAGTGCATTGATCATCAGTAAATGTATAATATGAATTAAGAATTATCATCCATGTGTTAGCAGAAAGATTGTTTTTCACATTTGAATTTTATAGTTGTGAGTGTACTGAATTTGGTAATGTTCTCAGTTCCCTATGGCTCTTTTCCAGTGGAGCCTGAAGGATATATATAATTATACACAAGCTGCAATCAAATTAGCAGAGTAACTTAGTTATTGGGATAGAATTGGAACCCAAATATAAATTTATTTTTAAAGTTTTATTTATTTATTCATGAGAGAAACAGAGAGAGAGGCAGACACACAGGCAGAGGGAGAAGCAGGCTTCCTGCAGGGAGCCCAGAGTGGGATGGGATCCCAGGACCCCGGGTCATGACCCAAGCCAAAGGCAGACACTCAACCACTGAACCACCCAGGTGCCCCCAAATCTCAAGTTTGATTAAAAAAAATACTAAACTACGTTCTCTGAAGGAAAGATAAAGAATTTTGTAGTCTCTATTCTGGTTTTACTTTCCTTACCTCAGGAAGAATCTAATCTGAAGAGTTTTGTTTTGTTTTGTTTTGTTTTGTTTGTTTTTTTTTTTTTTTTAAAAGGCAGATGGTGAGGCGGGGACCAATGAGGGAGGTGGGGAGAGAGAGAGAATCTTGAGTGGACTCTATGCCCAGCCCAGCTTGGAGCCTGACATGGGACTTGAGCTCACCACCCTGAGATCATGACCTGAGCTGAAATCAAGAGTTGGACATTTAACTGACTGAGCCATCTAGGCTTTCCCAATTGAAAAGTTTTAACTCCTATAAAATGCAAAAGTCTTTCACTTTTCCTTTCAGAAACACCACCTATACCCTTAAAATATCAATTCTTAATTTTTCTGAAGATTATTTCAGTGATTTCATGCTTCTATTTGTTTTTTTTTTTGACAATCTATATTAAATATCTTCTTAGGTAGTACTTTGATGTGTGAGAGAATAATCCCATTTTGTGTCTTTATATGAGTATTAAATATTTACCATCTTTATGATGGGGGGAGTGTCTTTGGTAAATAGAAAATGGTGGCATTTTGGTTGGACTCCTTTAGAATGAAAGCAAAAGCTGAAGTCCAGCTATTTAGTGTCAGTATCAGCACTTTCTGTCAGTTCTCTCAATCCAATTCCAGAGTTTGATCACCTGCAGGGAGTTGAGAATGGGAAAATAGAGACCAGCTTATCCTGTTCCTCATCTTCCCATTGTCTTATATTTGTTCCTCTGTTGTTTATGGGGAATTCTTTTTTATTTTAAAGATTGATTTATTTATTCATTCAGAGAGCGAGAGAGAGGCAGAGGGAGAAGCAGGCCCCATGCAGGAAGCCCGATGCAGGACTCCATCCTGGGTCCCCAGGATCACACCCCAGGCCGCAGGCAGCACTAAACCACTGTGCCACCAGGGCTGCCCGTTTACGGGGAATTCTATAAACTCCTGGTCCCTTTTGGTGGAGCATCATATTTAATATTAGGTTAGTAATACAGAAGAGAAGTTAAATTTGATAGTCCATGTAGTTCATTCACTTAGTGATAGGTAGAGGGTGAGGATTTACAGTGGTATTTCTTCAGTGTTAATTTTAGAAGAAATTATTTAGTGTGAAGAAGTACTGGAGCAGTAACTTGCTAACCTAGGGAAAAATTATACAGGACAGTGGTTATTAGAAATACACTTTGTGGGGTGCCTGGATGGCTTAGTCAGTTGAGCGTTTGCCTTTGGCTCGGGTCATGATCTTGGAGTCTTGGATTCGAGCCCCACATTAGGCTCCCTTAGGAGCTGGGAGCCTGCTACTCCCTCTCTCTGCTGCTCCTCCTGCTCATGCTCTCTCTCTCTCAAAAAAATAAATAAAGTCTTAAAATAAAATACATTTTGTTTAACAGGAATAGGAAAATGTTTACATTTGACATTTGCCAGTTGTCAACACTGTGTGTGTATGTGTGTGTGTTTTATGTAGAATGAAAGTACCTTCATTATCTTTCACCATTGCAAGAGTGAAGAAAACTAAGTGGCTTCTAATGAGGGAATTATTTTTAAATATTTAAGCCCACTGAAATTTAAGAGATTATTTTCAGTGTATATTTTTCTCTTAATGTTAAACTGATTCTGATCTTCAGAGAGAACTTTGAAAAAGATACACTAGTACAGCATAGCAGACTAATATTTTAGAAAGAATATTACCAGTAATAAAAAGGACAGAATTATGATACTTTGATGCATTAATTTTAATAACTTTTTTTCACAGCTCTTGAGTCAAGATGAGAAAAGTTAAACAGAAATATGGTTCTCATTTTGATTGTACTGAATTTATTATATGAAGTGTTATCCTTTCTTCAGATGTAGAATCTGGGTTTATGTCCTTTTTGTTTGAAAGAGTGGGTGAGGCTAATTTTTCTGTAGCAGTGGAATTAAATCTTTTTTCACCGATTACCATTTAAAGCAATGCCATAGAAAATGCAGGAATTTGATTATAGCAGTCTGGGTGGTAGTTATTCCAGTTCCAAGTGGTCTTCTGCGTTTTTAAAGAACAAATTGTTAGAGATTATCTAATGCCGCTATGAAATACTTACAAAAGTTATATTTTTTCCTTGTCCTGTAGTTGCTATAAAATTGATGATTTGGTTCTTTCATTAATATTCTCCTTTACAGTAATACTTTGTTCCAGTTGTCTGGCACAGATTTGGGGTCTTGCATTTTATGAACACATGTCATAAATCCAGCCTAAGATAGATGAACTTATTTTTGCTGATGTGCCTTCCCAGAAAATCTTTTTTGCTCCTCTGCAGATTGTCAGTTAAGCTGCCTGCTTTTTATGTTTTTTTTTTTTTTTTATTCTTCATACCAATTCCATGTGCCACTTGGGCTACCATTTAGTCTTTACCTTATGCTGCCTTTAAGTGCTCCCCAGAGACAGATTGTCCATGGGGCTAATGAAGCTTAAACTAAAGGGACCCTCACTTGCATGAGCCCTTTGGGATTTTATATACAAAATTTTGTAGTCTTATAGAATTTCCTAAAATTGTGTAAACATTAAACCCCACAAAACCTACCTTTTCTAAAATAGAAGACTGTTAGAGGAGATGAAAAAGTAAATGCAGATTTTAGCTTTGTGTTCTAGGTGAAAAGGATATAAATAGAATATTTGGGTTTGTGTGTGATGTCAGATTTAATTTATCATGATAACCATCAGTATTGCACCAGATGTTTTGACTGTATTTAGCTTCATATTAAATTAAGCATAGCCAGTGGTCTCTGAAGTCCATCTGTACTGCTGCCAAAGGTAGTAGCACAGAAGACAGTGCCTTTCCTGTTATCACTGCTAGCTGCTTTCTTTCTTGCCATGATATTTAGGCTTTTGGATTACTCAGAGAAAAGGTGAGCCTTCATATTTGAACTTTGTATTCTCCAAATTACTGTGCTGGGTGTAGAGGCTTGCATGTTTCTTTTCATCACAAAAGGTGGTCATTTTTAACTTTTTGCTTGTCGACAGACCAGTGGGAACAAATTAAATAAGATTAGTTAGGAGTTTATTGAGGCCTGAAGTGTAGTGAGAGGGAAACCATTACACACAATTGCCAGCTAAACATAGGTACACCTGAGAAGATTTTTCTACATCTGCTACTACTAGTCATGGAAAAAACAGTTAACTTACTGGCTTTGTCATATAAATGCATGTGAAGATCTGAAGATCCTTGGTTTTCTTTATACTCAAAAGACAAGTATTGAAATCACTGAAAAAAACCTTTATATTAATTTAAATGAATACGCTTTGATTTTTACCCGATTCCTATTTCATCAGTGTAGTCAGAGAATGCATGGATTCCCCCCCCCCATAAGTGAGGGTAAAACATACATCTGCAGTGTTCTTACATGAGGATCATTAAGATGGCAGACCTTGCAGATCAAACAATTTCCTCCCATACTTGCTCTCATTTTCCCTAGAAAAGCATTTAGACATCTCTGAAATTAGACCTGTAAAGCGTGTGGTAACGCCAGAACAAAATATCTTAGAAATTTTATCATAATGTTTTTTTTAAAGTCCTAAATGTCCTCTATTTAACATGGAATTCTTTTGTATTAACCTCCTTTCATATGCTAGCTTTCACCAGACTGCAGAATTGCCTGATCTGACTTTCTAATGTAACTGTAATGAATCTTCTGGGAAGCCAAAGGATTGAACACACATACTCTGCAACTCTATTGTAAAATATTCAGTCAGTCCTGTTGATGTTGCTGATTAAAAAAGAAAGAAAAAAAAAGAATTGGGGGGGTGGGAGAGAAAAATGAAAAACTCCCTAACATATATTAAGGCTTAAAAGCAAATACATTCTCTTAGGGATTTCAGCCTTTACTAGACATCATGATGTGCAATAATGCCTCGCTTACGTATATTCAGGAACACCTTAATAAAAACATCACATAAATGGAGGCAGAATCAGCTTTGTAAAGCCAGAATTAGAGCATATGATTAAATTCAGTTTTCGACATATTTCTCTGAAAAAGCATATGGAAAAAAACCGGCCCATTTGCACAAGCAGACAAATTGCTCAGGGCATTATGCTTGAGTACCCAGCAGTTAAGTATTTGCTGGGCAATAAATGCAGCACCTATATGCACCAGAGCCCAAATGTCTTTCAAATGTGTGTCCCTTGTAAGATACTTGGGGTCTTATTTAACAGCCAGAGAAGTGAGGGGAAGGCTTTTCCATGATATGTTGTTGTAATTGATTTATCCCAGGTATTTCTAATTGTAGCAATATGTGTTTAGCTTATCCATGTGAAAGGAATTGAATCAGAGTTTAATAATTAAGGATTTATTAGTTAAAACTGAATGTTATAATGAGCCAGATGCTACTGCATTGAAACAGCCATTTTCATTAGCATTTTTAAATCAAAGACAATTGAATTTAAATTTGGAGCGTCTTGCTTTTGATGAGTTAATGTTTTAAAATCTTCTAAAATCCATCAAATATTAGGTAAATTTCCTTTAATTTCAATGAAAGACAACAATATACTGAAATATCAAGATAGGTAAGTGAATTAAAGCCTCTGACTTTTAAAAATCTTGTCCTTATTTTTATTATAAAATAATCTTGAAATTCTTGTGAAAAATCATTGCAAAAACGTGCAGATTTGAAGAATGAATTTTACTTTTGACTGGAAAAGATATAAATCATTCATATGGAAGAGGCAGTGGTGAATGGGAATGGAGATATGTTTTTTTTTTTTCCTCTTATCACAGAGAAGCATTTTTAATAATAGCTTGAGTGGTTTGATAAAGCATCCAAAGGAAACTCCCAGGAGAAGAAGATTATACTGGAGAGAGAGATCTTTCTCTGAATCATTTACACTAACCTCTTGCTGAAGCACAGCTTGCATTTTTAATGAAGGATGATTGCATTTCATAAACAGACCTTTAAAAATTAAATAATATTGATCCTTGTTTAGGTCTATTAAAATAACATGCTATACATCTCTTTCTAATAGCTCAGGACAGATTATTAATATTTTTAACAGTATATACACAGTTTAATATTTTTTAAAAAAGATTTTATTTGAGAGAGAGAGAGAGAGAACAGGAAGTGGGGGGAGGGACAGAAGGAGAGGAAGAGAGAGAAGTAGACTCCCCACTGAGCAGGGGAGCCCAGTGTGGGGCTAAATGAGGGGCTTGTTGTGTGGGTTGATCCCAGGACCCTGGGATCATGGCCTGAGCCAAAGGCAGGTCCTTAACTGACTGACTGAGCCACCCAGGGGCCCCTCTTTTGACTCTTTATAGTGACTTTTTATATTTGTTATCCATACATGTATTCCATATATTATATAAGGCATTGTATAATATGTTTTTATAATTCATATAAGTGGTGTCATTCTATAAGTATCTTTTTGCAAATTGCCTTTTTCCTTCAGCATCACATTCTTTAGTATTGTTTTTTTTAGTATCACTGCATATCAGTTGCTCGTTATTCTTTCTTTTTTTTTTTTTTTCTTTTTTCGTTATTCTTTCTTTAATGCTCTTCTTTTCTTTGTAGGTCTGAGTTCTAACCAATATCGTTTTCCTCTCTATGAACAACTTACTTTAACACTTCTTGGAAAGTATGCCTACTGGCAACAAAAATTCCCTTAATTTTTGTTTGAGAAATTCTCAATTTGTTTGAGAAATTCTTTATTTCTACTTGACTTTTAAAAGGATAAGGTCAGGGAACCCTGGGTGGCGCAGCGGTTTGGCGCCTGCCTTTGGCCCAGGGCACGATCCCACTTCGGGCTCCCGGTGCATGGAGCCTGCTTCTCCCTCTGCCTGTGTCTCTGCCTCTCTCTCTCTCTCTGTGACTATCATAAATAAATAAAAATTAAAAAAAAAAAAACAAACAAAAAGGATAAGGTCATTGGGTACAGAGTTCTAAGATAGTGGAGATTTTTCTTTTGACACTTTCTGTATAGCACGTCATCCTTTTTTTTTTTTTTTTTGGTGTTGTATGATGTTTATTTTTTTTTAAAAGAGTTTATTTATTTGAGAGAGAAAGAGCGCATGCAGGAGGGATAGAGGGAGAGGAAGAAGCAGACTCCCCGCTCAGTGGGGAACCTGATTCAGGACTCCATCCCAGGATCCCAGAATCATGACCTGAGCTGAAGACAGACACTTAACCTACTGAGCCACCCAGGCACCCCTCAGAGTTAAACATTTTATTTCTTTTTAAAAAGATTTTATTTATTCATGAGAGACACAGAGAGAGGGCCAGAGACATAGGCAGAGGGAGAAGTAGGCTCCCTGCGGGGAACCTGATGTAGAATTCTATCCCAGGACCCTGGGATCATGACCTCAGCCAAAGGTAGATGCTCAACCATTGAGCCATCCAGGCGTCCCACAGTTTAATACTTTGTAATCAGAAGTTTCTTTAAATAGGACTTTGATTAAAATGCTTTTGGAAAATGTTTATCTTTGTTAAGTATTACTTTGAAAACAATCTTTATGTTATGAATGATTTTAAAGTTTGGCACTTTATCTTTTTTATTATTTTTTATTTCTAAGTAATCTCTATACCCAGTGTGGGGCTCCAACACAAAACACTGAGATCAAGAGTCACATGCTCAACTGACTGAGCCAGCCAGGTGCCCTTAAAGTTTGGAACTTTAAATTGTTATCATCATAGATTCTCTGGTTTCATGTATATTCCTTTATTTCTCTCAGTCACATTAGTTTCCTACAAGGGGAATGGGTTTATTTGAAACATTGAATGTAGCATAGGAAAAGAGATTGGGTAGCTTTCAAGAAACCTTGGTTCACTTACACTGTTCTGACGAGGGCATCAAATTACCTGTCAGTAGTCAGTGTTTTTACTTTTGAAAATCTGTCCCTCTGTGAAAATGGAATATCTATAAAGTTACTGTGAAGTTTTCTGAATTACCACTTTACAGTTGTGTATCATTTTGAAGACTCCTCTCTGAACAAGGATCATAGGGGTTGCTGGAAGTTTAGTGCTTCCCATGTTAATATAACTGGAAGACGGTACTTAGTGTTGCTTTCCTTCTTCTTTTCTAAAAATGAAAATATTCCTAAGTTAAAGATTTAGTATAAGAATATAAACCTGCAAAGCAAGTGCTTCTTTCAGGTAGAAGGACTAGAAATACAAAGCAAAGTCACAGTTCAGTGACTATGACAATCTTTTGGGTGACAGCCAATTTTCTTTTTATTCCCATTTGAACAGTGGCACACTTACAGTGAGTAGGAGCACAGGCTTAGGAGGCAGTCTGCTCAAATTCAGTTCCCCTTCCACGTATGCTGGCCTCGTGACCTGTGGGCAGGTTATCCTGGTCTCTGTATCGGTTTTCTGTAAAACGGGGTTAATAATAGTAGCCTTTCAAGGGCTGTTGTGAAAATTACATAGGTCACTCCTAGAAGCTATATAAGTTTTAGCTGTTCTTGTATTATTTGCTTTGGTTTTACTTGTTTTGCAATGGTTAAGGAAAAGTTATTTGGGGGGATGTTCTTATAATACAATCAAATGAGGGAATTCATTATAATTTCTTGGACTTAAGTTTTTTTTCTACCTTTGCTTTTTATTTTACTTCCTTGTGTTTTGTATATCACTAGATGAGGATGCTGATAATGTAGGTACTTGAATTTTTTATTTATTAATGGTGAGTAAAGCAAAGCTATAGGATTTTATTAAGCAAGGATAGAGAGAAAGCTCTCAGGAGTGAGATGGGTTCCAACATGGTTGCCTACCTGAAATTCTTTTTTTGTAATGAAATGGATCCTAAACTAAAGATTTAATATAAGAATATAAAACTGCAAAGGAAGGTCTTCTCTGAGGTAGTCTGTGGAGTTAACTCCGATATTCTGTATAGTTTACTAGTTGCTGTAGGAATAAGCACAGTCCTTGGAAATCTTGACAATAAAACCATGTGTATTTTACACATTCTTTCACCTGATATTGTAGAGGGGATCAGTAGAGCAAAACTAGCCAGGTTGGCATAAGTTTAACTTTGGCATCGTTTAGGAACCCTGGCAGAAACATGGACTTTGCTATTTATTTGAAGATAAAATGACTCCACTATTTTTTAATTAAATATTAAATTACATGTGGTCAGGCTGGTTGCTTCTGAAATACTGGGGTGCTAATTTGTGAAGACCTGACAGGGGCAGCACATTGAGACCCATTCTGCTCAGTGAAGGCTCCCCTGCTGATGTGTGGCTTCCCTAGATAGTCTAGGGTAGGAGAATTATTTATTCTTACTGTTTTGCCTCTTTATAATGACTGAAGGAGAAGATATTATAGAAAATCAAAGAATCTATTTCTTGTGGAATTCATAGTATTTTATTTAAGATTTTTAAAAATTTATTCATGAGAGACACAGAGAGGCAGAGACATAGGCAGAGGGAGAAGCAGGTTCCCTGCAGGGAGCCTGGTGTGGAACTTGATCCCAGGACCCTGGGATCACAACCTGAGCTGAAGGCAGATGGTCAACCACTGAACCACCCAGGCATCCCCATAGTATTTTATTAATGTTCTTTCAGTCCCCCCACCCCCCCAAACCAAATCATGTCTGGTAACCTTTTGTGTATAGTATTACAGAGAATAGTTTCTTTTCCTTGGGAATAGTACTGACCTCAGGCAGAATTAGGAAATGAGTAAAATTTGCTTTGGGGATACTCCTCCTCCTCCTCCTCCTCCTCCTCCTCCTCCTCCTCCTCCTCCTCCTCTTCTTCTTCTTCTTCTTCTTCTTCTTCTTCTTCTTCTTCTTCTTCTTCTTCTTTTAAAGATTTTATTTATTCATTCATGAGAGACAGAGAGAGAGAAGTAGAGACACGGGCAGAGGGAGAAGCAGGCTCCACGCAGGGAGCCCTACGTGGGACTTGATCCCGGGTCTCCAGGATCACGACCTGGGCTGAAGGCGGCCCTAAACCACTGAGTCACCCAGGCTGTCCCATCCCTCTTCTTTTTATGTGACCTTCTTACTTCCTCCACAAGCCCAGATACCCTCCCCTCAGAAACCAGCACTTGTCTTATATCTGCCCTATCATTCCAGTGTTCCATGCAACTGTTTTCCCTATTTCACCTTCTGGAGAATAGACTTTGATGTTAGGTATTCCTGCTATCAGCCATATGAGTGAACGATTACACATTAAAATGTTTTACCCATAAGTTTCCCAGAATTATTTGTATAAAAATAAGGTGTAAATAAATAATAGGTAGATGTTATGCTTATTAGGTGCCAGACACTGTTTCAAATTTCTTGACAGTGGGGTTAAGGACATTTATCATTGTAATAATGCTATAAAGGAGATACTGTTATTTCTCCATTTTATAGAGGAAACCAAAGAAGAGAGAGTAATTTAAATAAGGTTATGCAGGTAGTAAGTGGTAGAGCAGGGATTCAGACCCTGGCAGTCAGGATCCACAGCCTGAATCATAGGCTGAATCACTGTGCTGTACTACCTCTCTCTCAGTGTGTATGGATTTCCAGTTGGGAGAGTTCCAGGTAGTCTAGGTGAAATGCCTCTGTGTGTTTGTGTGTGTGTGTGCGCACGTGCATGCGCATGCGCATGCATAAGGGTAGGAAGAGAGGTACAGAGATTTTTGCCTTCTCTACCCCCTCTTCAAATTCAGGGTGGCCAGTGTTGCCTGAAAATCATCTTTTTAATAGTTTGCCTGCTTGTCACAATTCCTTTCTTTCCTGTTCTCCCAAAAGTCGGATTAAGAGTATTGATGCAACTCTTGATCTTGGAGTTCTAGGTTTGAGCCTCATGTTGGCTATAGAGGTTACTTAAAAATAAGAACATCTAGGGGCACCTGGGTAGCCTCGTTTGTTAAGTGTCCAGCTCTTAGTTCTAGCTCAGGTCATGATCTCATGGGTCATGGGATGGAGCCCCATGGGCAGGCTCCATGCTCAGTGGGGAGTCTGCTTGAGATTCTCTGCCCCCCCCCCCCCCCAATGAATGCACTCTCTCTCTCAAAAAAATTTTTTTTTAGATTTATTTGAGAGAGACATAGCATGAGTAGGGGGAGGAGGGGTAGACAGAGAGGGAGGAGCAGACGCCCCACTGAGCAGGGAGCCTGATGTGGGACTCAGTCCCAGGACCCTGGGATCATGATCTGAGCCAAAGGCAGACACTTAACCAACTTAGCCACCCAGGTGCCCATCAAAGAAATCTTTAAAAAAAAAAATCTTCTAAAAAAACTCTGACTGTAATTTTGAGCAAGATAGTTAACCCATTCAAAGCATAGTCTCCTTATCTCTAAAATGGGCACAACATTAAGAATACCTACTCTGAGGGAAAGAGCAAAGAAGGAACTGATACAAAGTACTTGGTGTAATTCCTGGCATGTCCTAGGTGTGTTTTTGTTTGTTTTTTTGGTAGTGATAAGGTGGGCAGAGGTGGGGGTGGTGGGTGTTTGTAAACAAGGACTACTTGAATAAGTATCTTTCAGAGTTAATGAGAAATCATCATGATGGGCAAGAGAAGAGCACCTGTTTCAGGAAGTGTCCTAAGGTGTTTCAAGGATTTTGGAGCATCTCGTATTGAAGACAAGATTAATAATTGCTTTTGAAATGGTATGTTCAGTATTATAGTAGTTTAAAGCTATGAAAGACAAACTGTGACTGAAAATCTTATTAACCTGGGAACTTTCCATAGCTGAAAAATAGTAGAGATTTTCAGAGAGAATAGGAAAAAAAGGCAGATGAATTTTGCACATAGAAATATATATATTTTTGGGCAGCCCTGGTGGCTCAGCGGTTTGGTGCCACCTTTGGCCCGGGGTGTCATTCTGGAGACCCGGGATCGAGTTCCAGGTCGGGCTCGTTGTGTGGAGCCTGCTTCTCTCTCTGCCTGTGTCTCTGCCTCTCTCTGTCTCTCTCATGAATAAATAAATAAAATCTTAAAAAAAAAAGAAATATATATTTTTACGTCACATCAAGAGAAGGGGATTCAGAATGTGGAAGAAAAATGATTTTTATATGGTGATAGCACTAGTTTTTCCATTATCCAGTTAAATAATAAAGTTTGCTTTTGCCATGAACCTTAAGATAGCATACATTTCTCCATATTACAGATGAATGAGAAAACACCTTTTTAGGAAAAGCAATTTTGTAAAATATGTCTTGATTCTTACTCCTGGGTACTTAAGAATTATTTTCTCTAAATAGTTTAAAAGGAGATCTTTAAACTCTTAGGTTAATATCAGAGCTAATATTTGTGACTTTTTTTTCGTTTAAAAATAAAGGTGGCATTTAAAAAGAAATCTCCCAGGGTGCCCGGCTGGCTCAGTCAGTAGATTGTGAGACTCATAATTTTGGAATTGTGGGTTCGAGCCCCATTTGGGTTAGAGATCACTTTAAAAAATAATAAAAAGAAACCTCTCAAGTTAAATAAGACCTTAACGTCCTAATTGTTCATAATTCTAAAGCGTGTAGTAAGATTCCTCTTTGACAATTAAAATCTTTTTTAAAAAATATTTTGTTTATTTATTTATGAGAGACAGAGAGAGAGAGAGAGGCAGAGACACAGGAAGAGGGAGAAGCAGGCTCCATGCAGGAAGCCCAATGTGGGACTTGATCCCGGGACTCTGGGATCATGCCCTGTGCTGAAGGCAGGTGCTCAATGGCTGAGCCACCTAGGCGTCCCTAAAATCTTTATTATTCTTCCTGTTTAACGTAATCCTTAATTCTAAAAACATGGGGAATTACGAACCTTGGCAGATGCTATAGAAAAGGTGTGTGGGGGATCCCTGGGTGGCGCAGCAGTTTGGCGCCTGCCTTTGGCCCAGGGCACGATCCTGGGGACCCGGGATCGAATCCCACGTCGGGCTCCCGGTGCATGGAGCCTGCTTCTCCCTCTGCTTGTGTCTCTGCCTCTCTCTCTCTGTGACTATCATAAATAAATTAAAAAAAAAAAAAAAAGGTGCGTGGAAAAGGTATTTCTTCTGCATCCAATTTTCAGGTCCTACCCCCATTTCAAAAGTTTATAGTTTTTTCCTTCTGTTACTGTTCTTTCTTCTCTTTTTTTTTTATTATTTTTATTTTTTAAATTAAAGTAAGCTCCATGCCCATTGTGGGGCTTGAACTCACCACTCTTAGATCAAGAGTCCCATGCACTACCAACTGAGCAGCCTATCTTTCAGCGTAAATTAAGATCTTTTTTTTTTTTACATATACATGTCTTTATCAGGAACCAAAGGGTTTTAATGTAGCATTTGTTTTATTATGCACGTATGCACGTATTAGGGAATAGAAATGTGTATATGCATATATTAATCAGAAGCATTTAAATTACTTTTTGAAAAATACTGATTAAATTATTAGTCACTTTTTCAGAAGAATCACACAGTGGGAAAACCTTGTTGGTAATTGGCATGATATTTCCTCAGTAGTTTTTCTTTCTGTCTACTATGGACAGCTTTTGACAGTTACAGAAGATGTCTGTTAGAATCCAGTCTTCCTGGGAAAATCCCTGGGGTGACTGACTTTGATGGATCCTGGCCATGAATTACACCCACCTGAGTGTTAGAACGAGCTGTGGCACGAAGCCTAGAGAGTTCTGTACCCATCATGTAGTCTCAGTTTGAAGCATTTTCTACTCTTTTTCTTGGCAGTTTATTCAAAGGAATATTTGCTACATTTACTATTTATTTGGTAGCTGCATGGCTTCAGTTGTCAGAAAAACAGTATCCTGAGATTCTGTGTCTAACAACAGTATTTGTTTGTAGCAACTTCAGGCATTTGATATAAAGAAATGATGTGATTCCTGCAATAGGTAAAATGTATCTTTGTTCCAACTCTGTTTTAAAAAGTGCTATTTATATGTTATAAAAAAATCTGTGATATATAATATGGGCTAGTCAGTGGCAAGAATATGAGTATGTCTGGTGGCTAAAATTAAAAAGTTTTATGGCAGGGGCTGCCTGGGTGGACGGTTGAGTGTCCCAATTCTTGCTTTTGGCTCAGGGCATGATCTCAGGGCTGTGGGTTTGAGCCCAGTGCTGGCTCTGCTCTCAGCTCCGAATCTGCTTGTTCCTCTCCCTCCCCCTCTGCTCCTCCCCATACTTGTGCTTGCTCTCTTTCTCTCTCTCTCTGTAAAATAAAATCTTTAAAAAAAGTTTTGTGACCAAAAAAGGGGGAAAAGAACCTAGAATTACACAAACTAGAGGCAGAACCCACTAAGGCACCATGTCTCCTTGTAGATGACTAATGCATCCCAGCTAATGAGTGTTTTCTTATTTTGATGCCTGATAGAATAAAAGATTTTTTTTAACCCTTGACTTTTTTGAGGAGGGAATCTTATTTTGAGAGTAGGTATTTTGAAGGCATGAAATGATGTAACATTTTATTTTATTTTACTTTAAGATTTTTATTTATTTATTTGAGCAAGCAAAGATGGAAGGGGCTGAGGGGGAAGCCGACTCTCCACTGAGCTCAGCTGGATCCCAGGCTTGATCCCAGGACCTTGAGATCATGACCTGAGCCGAAGTCAGACTCTTAACCCACTAAGCCACTCGGGCACCCCTGATGTAACATTTTAGAGTTTAATTGGAAATATACATATATATTTCCAATATATATATAATATATATATATATTTAAAGATTTATTTACCTATTCATGAGAGAGAGAGAGAGGCAGAGAAGCAGGCTTCCTGCAGAGAGCCCAATGCGGGACTTGACTCCCACCCCAGACCCTGGGACCATGATCTGAGCCAAAGGCAGGCACCCAACTGCTGAGCCACCCAGGGGTTCCTTAATTGGAATAATTAGTTCTAAAAAGGACTGGAGTTGGTTTATGTGAAAACTTAAAAAAAGTTAATTTATCAGTGTTATTTGGGAGAAAATTGCACACTGTACCTTTCCTGACAAGAAATCTTAGACATTGGTAGACTAATCTTTACCAATCAACTGCCATAGCAGAGTTACAGAATACCGGATATTAAGGCTAACCTTGGAGTAGGACAGCTGACGGTGATGGTGCACATAGAAGGGAAGCCACTTGCTGGTAAAGATGGAATAGAGATCTGAATCCAGGCAGTTTGATTCCAGAGTCCAGCCCTTAACTGTGACGTGAATAGACCAGAAGCCACTTAAAGAGCCTGGACACTGCTCAGTAAAAGAATGCCTATTGGTCCTTAAAAGACATCGAACAGGTTTTGTATTGAGGCAGTGCTGCTTGTATCCATACAGCACTGTACTACCCTGCTCCCTGCCCTCCTCTTCTCTTACTCTGCTGCTGCAGCATTCACTCATTCAGCACATTTTTACTGACTGCCAGGCACAGAACTAAGAATAATAGTCACCCAATTGCTTTCTAGATGTCCTTACATTTGGCTCTCTAAAATCCATTCTTAACACAGTGGGAGTGATTTATTTTGTGAAGCATAGATCACGTCATTCTCTTACTTAAAACCCTTTAGGAGTTCCTCATCCCTGTGAGGGTAAAGTCTAGATTTCTTTCAGTGGTCATATACCACCATAGTCTGGCTCTTCCAACTCTCTGATGTAACCTCTGACCACTCTACCCTGCTTTGTTGGTTTCAGTCACATTGTTGTTTGAGGAACTGACAAGCTGACTCTCATTCAAGGTATATTATATTTATTGAAACCCTCAGCCTGGAATGCTCTTCCTTCAGATTTTGCTTTGCTTATTACTCTGTTTTATAATTTATCTATTTATTTAAAAAAAAATTGATTTAGTTATTTGAGAGAGAGTGCCAGCATAGGCAGAGCCCGTTGTGTGGGTTGATTTTGGGACTCTGGATTTGCGCCCTAAGCCAAAGGCAGATGCTTAACCACTGACCACCCAGGCATCCCAATATATCTTAATAGAGGTACAAACAGGAAACTTTGATAGGAACCAAAAGCAAATACTGATTTTGAGGACCAGACGAATCTTCATCGCAATGGCATTTAAACTGGGCCTTTTCAAAAGTAAGAAGGATATTGTAAGATAGAAAAGAAGGGAATGTACTTGTGGTGGTAGAGAAGTGTGCTGCCAAGACTCAGCAGGTGGACCATGGAGAAGGAAGGGCTGAGGCCAAAAGTTTAATCTTAAAATTAGAGTGCAAGGACTGTAGACTTCATTCAGTGGACAGTGGAATCCAGTAGTTTTTAAGCAGGAGAGTAAGCTCATCAGACTTCTCTTTGTGGTGATTTAACCAGGTGACCAGGAAGGCTGAACCAGGCCAACAGTGGTATGGTAGAGAAGACAGATTGGAAAACATTTGGGAGATGGAAATGAAAATACTTAATGATACCTGGACATGCCAAATATCAGTAAATGAGGAAGTGTAACCATGAAAGTAATTAAAATAGCCTGGGGTAAAGTGGCCAGCATGAGTAGCACACACCTCCTTACTGACCTACTTGACTAGAGGTGGGATAAGCTGCATCAACAGCGCTATTGATGTCAAAGAAAAATCAAATTGTTCTATATGTGGTATCTGTTTATTTGGGTCTAGGTGATTTTGAAGTTTTCATTTTATTTTATTTTAAAAATATTTATGTATTTATTTTAGAGAGAAAGGGAGAGAGCACTGTGAGCACAGGGTAGGGGTGGGGGTAGGGGCGGGGGGGGGGGGGAGGGAGAAAATCTCTAGCAGACCACCCACTGAGCATAGGGCCCAGTGCAGCCCCATCTCACCACTGTGAGATCATGACTTGAGCCAAAACCAAGAGCCGATTGTTCAACTGACTATGCCACCAATGTCCCCATGAAGTTTTCCATTTTAGACCATGGGCATTTTTCTCCATGATTCTGCAATTCCTGTTAATTTTTTCTCAACTAGATTCTTTTTTTTTTTTTTTTAAAGATTTTATGTATTTATTCATGACAGACACATGCAGAGAGGCAGAGACACAGGCAGAGGGAGAAGTAGGCTCTCTGTGGGGAGCCTGATGCAGAACTCAATCCCAGAACCCTGGGATCATGGCCTGAGCTGAAGGCAGACACTCAACCACTGAGCTACCCAGATGCTGCCCCCCAACTAGATTCTAAGAGTCTTTAAGTATGGGGGTGATGTTTTCTTTCGTGTTTTACCATGAAACTCTGTATAGAACTGTGCACTTGGCAGACTATTTGTTAACCAGCATCTCTACTTTTACATTTTCTTGTTTTATTTTACCTTGTTTTATTTTACTGCCTTATTAAAATCTAAATGTGATCCCTTCCTGACCAAATAGATACTATACTGTGAGCTATTTGATCAGTTCCTTATTCCTATTCTGTTCTAATGGCTATATGGCACACCTGATTGTATAATTTTTTCTATCAAGTTACTTGGTTGAGAGCTTACCCATCAGTTATGTTGCTCTGCATAAGACTTTTTGTTTTTGTTTTAATTTTAAAGATTTTATTTATTTATTCATGAGAGACACAGAGAGAGAGAGAGAGAGAGAGAGGCAGAGACATAGGCAGAGGGAGAAGCAGGCTCCATGCAGGGAGCCTGATGTGGGAATCAATCCCTGGTCCCCACGATCAGGCCCTGGATCGAAGGAGGCGCTAAACCGAAGGAGGCGCTAAACCGCTGAGCCACCTGGGGTTGCCCTGCACAGGACTTTTTGAAAAGCATTTTAGGATGCAACTACCATGAATTACTATCGTGTTTGTGAAGATTTGTAGTACCGGATGAATTATACTTGAAGAAAATTCTGTTACAAAGGTAAAATACTGAATTCCCTCTGTAGTTAGTCTGGACCTCATAATGTTATGAGAAGTATGATATAAAATTTGTCTCTTGCCATGTATGAAACTTAAGTGTTTTCTACAGCAGAGTTTTCTGCAGTGCTGAAACAGGACATAGAATTCTTAGCTTTTTGTTAAAATGTACTCGAGCAGTTACTCAGGGGCAGCCTTAGTGATCTTTGGGTGTAACTTGAATAGCAGTTTAATTTCATAAAGTCCTTTAGGCCTTGAGTTAAAGAGAATTATCTCTCAAATATGTGTCCACTCCCACTTGGAGAGCTTTTCATTTCACAGCCTCCATATTAAGATCAATTTCTGGGACTCTAATTTTCATTCACTTCATTCGTATCCATTGAGTACTTACTGTGTTTCTCACATAGTCTAAGATGTGAGGAGGTAGCAGTGAATAAAACAAACCAATATTTCTTAATTCATGGAGAAACATTCCAGTGGGAGAAAACAGACAATAAACAAAGGAGTGCAGACATGTAGATGGTGATAAGTCCTGTGGGGGAAAATAAAGCAGGAAAGGGGGAAAAGGAGTGTCAGGATTGAGGGGGAGTGGTAATGGTGGGTTTGTTAAGAGTGGTTGGGGAAGATGCATTAGAACAAAGAAGTGAGTCATGCAGATGTCTGAGGAGAGACTACTCTCTAGTGGAGGGAATAGCTAGCTCTGAGGCCTTTTTTGAGTTTCATTTTATTGATTGGCTTTCCTTAATGAGGCTATGGAGGTATATACAAAGAAAGTTTACAGAGAATGAAATATATACATCAGTTGGAATAAAAACAGTTGAAATAATCACATAAACATGTTAGGTGCTTGAATTCTCATCTTGATGTTGGACTTGTTAAGTTAAAATATGTGTAGAGTGGGGCACCTGGCAGGCTCAGTTGGTGGAGCATGTGACTCTTGATCTCAGGGTTGTAAGTTTGATCCCCTCATTTGGATGTAGAGATTACTTAAAAATAAATTCTTAAAAACCATATGTGTAGAGTGTGTGAACATATGTGCCCCTGGCTGTTTGTGTATGAAAATTTTAGTAAGGCAGCCGTGGTAATTATATTGTAGAATATTGTTACAAGGGAAGTTGTAATTGTTATTAGAGTTCAGCAGTCAGCCTGTGTTTATTATACTTTTGCTGTTAGATTAGTAGCGTGCCAAGTATTGGGGAAGATAGCAAAAGTACAAGCTACTGTGCTCTGGTGTGATTGGCCAGACTGTTGTCTGAATAGACACTATAAAATAAAGCAGCATGGTTGAATGGGACCAGTACTGAACTAGCATTCCTACATATCTTTCAATAGTGGCAGAATAACTTTACATACCAATTTAGCTTTATAGCTTTTAATCCTTACATTTCTGAGGACATCCTGGGAGAGTCCTTTTTGTTTTTAAAGATTTTATTTATTCATGAGAGACACAGAAAGAGAGGCACAGACAGAGGCAGAGGGAGAAGCAGGCTCCCCACAGGGAGTCCAGTGTGGGACAAGATCCTGAAACTCCAGGATCACGCCCTGAGCCAGAGGCAAACACTCAAACACAGAGCCACCCGATGTCCTGAGAGAGATTCCTTTTTGGAGTAGGTGTCAGATAAGAGCTAGTTTTGATTTCACATGGGTTCAGAGTGCTTGAGAGGACTGTTTTCATTGCATAATGATTCTAGAACTATGGTTGAGTAAACAAGTCTACTGAAAACAAATATGATGTATTGATTTTCTACTGTGGAACCATGGTGTGCTATGGAATGTCATGTTGTAATATTTGATTTTCATTATTGGGTGTAAATAAACTGAATCCTTTGGTATACGTACTATATAAGAATGGCCCTGTTCACCTTGAAAACCAACAGTGTTTTTCCTGGTCTTACACCATATGATCATACTAATTTATGTTACCAGCTGGTTGAATTAGTTTTTTTTCTTTTTCCCCTATGAGGAGTAGACTTTTTATTTTACTTTATCTTAGTTGTTAAGCATGGAACAAAGCCATTTTCTCCTCATCTTTTGAGTGATGTACGGGTAATCTTTTTATTGCATGTACACTGATCAACATGTCAGGAATAATGTCATTACAAAAATACGTTCCTTTCAAGCTGTTACTCACTTTATAAAGTCTTTTTCCTTCTTCATTTAACATTCATTAACTGAAAACTGATATTTTTTTGAGTGCCACTTTGTTCTAGACATCTCTTTGGGTTTCAATGATGAGGAAGACATTTTTCTTCATGGTAAAAGTATGGAAGATGAAGTAGATTATTAATTACAGTAATGTGTGGTATGTGTTCTAAAAGGAAGAAGAGGGTTCTATTTAGAAGAGGGTATAATTAGCAGGGGCACTTGACTTGGAACAAGAGACATCTGAGTTGAAACCTATAGTATGATGAAGAATCAGCTGACACACAGGTATGGCAATAAGAAGCAAAATGAAAGCCCATTTCATTCCACTGAGTAGGAAGAAACCCCTATTCAGTGCCCCAGAGGCAAAACAAAATTAAAAAAAGCAAACATAAGGGACGCCTGGGTGGCTCAGTGGTTGAGCATCTGCCCTCGGCTCAGGGCCTGATCTCGTCGTCCTGGGATCGAGTCCCACATCAGGCTTTCTGCATGGAGTATGCTTCTCCCTCTGCCTGTCTCTGCCTCTCTCTGTGTCTCTCAGGAATAAATAAATAAAATCTTAATTAAAAAAAATAAAATAAAAAAATTTTAAAAAATTAAAAAAAAAATTAAAAGCCAGCCAGGCATTCATGGGGTATAGATTCTGAGGAGGAAAGTTGCAAGGAACTTTGAAAGTCATTTCTATTTTTGAATCCCATCTTATTGACACTTGAGAAATGCCTGAGAGATTTGAAATAGTAGATTGATAGAATTGGATTTGCCATTTACAAAGATCACAGTGGTTGCAGTTGAAGGGGAAAAGGAGGGCACATCTGTGGTAGGAGGCCTATGACTCTGATGGCAATACTTGCAAGAGTTGTTTTAAGCCAGGACTGGGGCATTAGCAGTAGGAATGGAGAGAAGTGGATGGATTCAAAAAATACTTGGAAGATAGGACCTATAGGACTGGAGAAGGAAGAATCAAGGATGATTCTAGGTTTCTTCCTTGTGCCAGAGTGATAATGATGATGGTGCTAATGCCAGTTGTTGATTTATTGCCTCTTACTTCCAGCTTTACTTTTTACTTCCTTTTACTTGATAAAGAATGTGGACCCTTTAAATACTTCCCCTTGGCCAGTGGCAGGAGAAAGGAAAGGGTTTTACTTGCTGGTTCCTGTGTGCTTGCCTGGCAGAGTCTGGCAGCCCTCTCCCACCCACCCCTACCTTGGGCAGTTTTGTAGGAGGGTGCTTCCAGTGAGATACTTCCCTGCAGAACTACTTTCTTTGTTATTCCAGAGGGCTGATTTCTAGAAGTTCTGTCAGATGTGAGCCATCTCCAATAAGGTCTGGATCTCAGTCCTAGGATGGGGAGAACTCTTCTTTGGGTGCTCTGTCTCAGCCCTAAGGGTAGTGGTAATATATTTTGCCATGTGTTATTATATTTGCTGTTATATTTTATGTCATCTCCTCTTTTTTATATCTTAGGGTTCTTTTTACTTCTTTCTAGCCAATTCCTTATTACTCCAGTTCTTGTTGTAGTTAATAATTATTTTAAAAACTTTTCTCATTCAAATTGCTATTTGGTTTTTCTTTACTATTAGACTCAGGCTGGTATAGTGCTCTGATATGATCAGGAGGAGGAACTTATTTGGGGAGACGGATAGACTGTGAATTTGAGATATGCTAAATTTTGCATAAGTGACACTGATGCAGAGATAGCCAAAAGCATGTAATACATATGGGTTTGGAATGAGCTCTGGACTGAAGACATACTGTTGATTGCCCAGGGAGAATGTTAAGGAAAGAATTAACAGTAGGGCCCAGGCTAGAGTTGTCAAATCACTGCCCTGAGGTCTGGTCAGCTGAAGAGGAGCCTACTAAAGAGTACAAGGAAATTGGCTACAATAGCAGGAGAACTAGGCATTTCTGAAGAAAGAGGTTATCAGTGATATATGCTACTTAAAGGTCAGGTAATAGAAGGAGTGGAAATTGGTCACAAGTAGCAAAAATAAGAGCTTAAAAATATTTATTTGGGAAACACCACTAGAAATTCCCCTTAGTTAAGTTTACCAGGTATCTGGGTCCCCACTACTAGTAGCATGGGTTCTGGAACCTGGCTGCTTAGATGAGAATGCAGGTTCCACCATTGACTAGCTGTGTGTCTTGGATATTTGATGAAGCTCTATGTGCCCTGCTTCTTCATCTGTGTGTAGAGTGCACAGGGTCAGAGTGATGTGGTGTTCATCATATTTTATTCCTATGGTTGCAATGGATTGCAATGGGTAAAATGGATTAGCGTATACAAACCACTGAGCACAATGTCTGGTACAGAAACCCTACCTGCACTGTGACCTGGTGTTGGAATGCTGGGCATTGTGGTAGGTGATAGGGGCAGAAAGATGATCTGGGCTACAATTTCTGCCCTGTGGGTGTGGGGGATGGGAAAAGGCTCAGTGAGACAATACAGGTACATG
Source organism: Vulpes vulpes (assembly GCF_048418805.1). NCBI lineage: Eukaryota > Metazoa > Chordata > Mammalia > Carnivora > Canidae > Vulpes > Vulpes vulpes. Next base: position 163,606,811 of record NC_132791.1, on the reverse strand, counting down.
GTAGAGGCCTCAATAAAGTTTATGCCTGAGCGGTGCTGATGAAGAGTCTCAAGGCTGGGTTGCATCTTAGAGGGGTACAGGAAAGAGGATTGGAGTGTGCTGGGCAGTGTAGTCCCGCAGTGGAGTCATGGCTGACCCCTGGAATTGGGATGGGGTGATGGCAGAGGTGTATATCATCTGAACACACCCTCAGAACAGTTGTTTATTTTACACCCCTGTGTCCCATAGTGTACTTCACAACAATCTAAAGCTACATAAAACTTACTTAGTGCCAACATTCCCATAGGCTTTCACGGACTGTGAGCTTTGAGTGTTTTAAGTTAGTCCTAGAAGGAAAGTGAAGGACTGCAGTTAGTGCTGCTTCATTGGGTTTTACCCTCACCATTGAATAATTTTGCCCAGTTCCTGGACATTGATAAAGTTCAGAACTGCTGGGCAGCCCCTGTGGCGCAGCGGTTTAGCGCGGCCTGCAGCCTGGGGTGTGATCCTGGAGGCTCCGGATCAAGACCCACGTTAGGCTCCTTGCGTGGAGCCTGCTTTTCCCTCTGCCTGTGTCTCTGCCTCTCTCTCTCTCTCTCTCTCTGTCTCTATGAATAAATAAATAAAAATCTTAAAAAAAGAAAAAAGTTCAGAACTTCTGACTGTTGGTGCCTCCTGGCGGGATCAAGGAGGATCAGGAGGCACCAACACTTAGAGTTTACATGAGTTCTCCTCAACTTGCAATTCTTTTTGGAAAGTTCAACAACTGAGGAGATGGAGAATTCCTCAAAACCGTGGTTGTTCTTTTAAGAACTTACGATTTTAGAGATTTAGGAAATAAAAGTGTGATTCACTTTTGATTCCTTGGAGAAAAAAAAGCAATAATTCAGCTTTAAAACTGGGTGATTTCTTCTCTGATTGAAATGTTCTTTCTTTTTTCTCTACCTAGCAAACTACTGCCCCTCCTCAAATAGACAACTCAAGTATCCATTTTCTGTGGAGCCCTTCCCTGATATTTAGGAGTTATGAGTCTTCCGACCCACCAAAGCACCGTACTGAGATGACTCTGTTGTAGTGCTAGTAGGCTTTCACTGGGGACCCTTCAGTCAGAGAACAAGAACAAAACAAGCATTCATTTGAGTTTGTTATCTTAAGATCCTGGTTGAGGATGTGCCTTGGCTGGAATGGTATACTCTGATCCGTAAATTCTTGTAAGGGTTTTGCTTCTGAATCTTTAGAGGGAGGATGAATATATTCTCTACAGAAAGATTATAAGATTTTTTCCCCCCAGAAAGAAGAGTTAAACCATTCTTTATTGGGTAGAACTTCTGGGAATTCTACAGGAGGAAACTAAGAAGGAAGATGTCAAACTTTGGCCCTCTGAACTTTTTTGTTTTTGTTTTCCCTTTGCTTCTCTTAGATGTAACAGACACCTATAGGGAACTCTTTGTTTTTGGTGAAGACCAAGTGTTTATGTAAAACAGTGTAGAGAAACCAAAAGAATAAGACTCTTGGGGTGATTTTACTTTGCTTGACTATGGCTTATGTAAAATGGCAAGGGAATTGAAGTCTGATTCTTCTGATAATTGCCTCTTTTGTTTGTTTGGGTTATAAATCAAGGGCGAGAACCATTGCTGGATTATTACATTTTTGGAACTTTTGGGTTGTTTTGAAGGTTGATAAAATATTTCATGTTGGTGATTTATTGAAAAATGAAAGAAAAACATGATGGGCATTTTAAGAATAGGCATGATAGGCATTTTAAGAATAAATTTGGCAGTTTAAATAGAGAAGAATTGAAAGAATTGTATGGTGAACACCTCCTACCTCCCACTCAGATTCCACAGTTACATTTTACTATATTTGTCATGATATATAATTACTATATTTACTAGTTAATGGTTGATACTTGCACAATGTGGGGAGGTTAGAGGTACAGACCTCCCTAAAGTCAAATCCATGTGTAACTTAAAAAATTTTTTTTAAAAATTTATTTTAGGGAGAGTATGGGGTGGAGAGAGGCAGAGAATGAGGCAGAGAGAGAACCCCACACAGACTCCACACTGGATGCAGAGCCTGACTTGGGCTTGATCTCACGATCCTGAGATATCACAAGCTGCACTGAAACCAAGAGTTGGACGCTTACTTAACTGTGTCATCCAGATGCCTCATGTGTGTAACTTTTGACTCCCCCCAAACTTAACTAATAGCCTGTTGTTAACCAGAAGACTTACTGATAACGTACAGTGATTAACACTTACTTCATATGTATTATATAATGTATTCTCTTTTTCTTTTTCTTTTTTTTAGATTTTTATTTATTTATTCATTAGACACACACACACACACACACACACACACACAGAGGGAGAAGCAGGCTCCATGCAGGTAGCCTGATGTGGGACTTGATCCCGGGACGCCAGGATCACGCCCTGGGCCAAAGGCAGGCACTAAACTGCTGAGCCACCCAGGGATCCTTGTATTCTCTTTTTCAAATTATTGAAGTATAGTTAATATTAGTTTCAGGTCTGCAATATAGTGATTTGGCAATTGTATACATTGTGAAGTGTTCACCACCTTAAGTATAGTCACAAGGAGGAGAAGACAGATTTATAGTACCGTACTGTATCCATTGAAAAAACTCCAAAAAATAAGTGGACCTGCACAGTTCAAACCCATGTTGTTCAAGGGTCTTCGCTACTGGGACACCTGAGTGGCTCAGCGGTGGAGCGTCTGCCTTTGGCTTAGGGAGTGATCCTTGGTCCAGGGATCAAGTCCTGCGTTGGGCTCCCTGCCTTCTACCTCTGCCCCTCTCTCTCTGTGTCTCTCATGAATAAATAAATAAAATCTTACAAAAAAAAAGGGGTCAGCACGACTCTATAATCATGTATTCTCTATCTGTCCTTTTATTTGTGTTTAAGGATTATCATTACAGCATTTTATACTCTAGCAAAAGGCTATAAACAGTATAGAATAGGTAGATGGATATGGTATGCCCAGGGAATAGAATTCTATGCAGCAGTTGCAAAGAGTGAGGCTCTTTATATATATTGGCCTAAAGCAATGTCCAAGATAAATGAAGTAAACAAAAAAAGTTGCATAAGGGTATGTGAAGTATACTTCTATTTATTTGTATAAGAAAAAAAAGGATATTTATGCATATATGCTGTATATGCATAGAATATCTCTAGAAAGCTTAAATAAGAAGCTGATAAAAAGTGTTTATCTTACAGTCTCCTACAGTTATATATATATATATATATATATATATATATATATATATATATATATATAACATACATATAATATACAGGTGAATATATAATATATATAGTGGTGAATAAAGTTACTTACCCAAGATTAGTCACACAAGGTCCATTTTTGTGTGTACTTGTGTATCCATTATGCCGTCTGATGAGACTAGTAGCTAGGAATAGGGCAGATCTAGAAGAGTGTATGGATTCACTTCCATAAACTTTGGGAAGCTATTAAAAATTTTTAAGCAAAGAGTGAATCTCTCAGATTTGTGCCTTGGGACATCCAGTAATGGCTTGGGGGAGATGATGAAAGTCTTGCTCCTCTTTTTCTTCCTTCTATCCATTTCCTTTATGTTCCTAAGAATTTGTACAATTATAATTGTAATACTTTTAGAAGAGTGGAAGAACTCTTTAAACTCATGTTTTGGCTTAAGTTCCTGTATTAATAATTATCATTTGTTGTATATCAGATTACCCCAAAGCAGTAGCTTAACACAATTTTTATAACCTAGTCTGGAAGACATTGTCTTTCTTCCAATATTGTATTGATTACTAAGATTAGTCTTGTTCAATTGTGGGATGACACCATAGGAGGGTTTGAGTACCAAAAGGCAGAGATCCACTGGGGGCCATTTGGAGAGTGGCTATCATTGCTCCTGTAAAAACATTACTGAATAGAATAATAAAATTTAGAACTGGAAGGAGCCCTCGCTTAGTGTTTTCAAAGTGTGGCCCTTGACTATCAGCATCACTTGAGAACTTTTTAAAATGTAATATATGACACGGTGTATAAAGATTTAGAGATGCCTAGCAATAAAAAAAAAATGATGTTAGGGGCACCTGGCTGGCTCAGTCAGTGGAGTATGCAACTCTTGATCTCAGGGTTGTGAGTTTGAGTCCCATGTGGGTGTAGGGTTACTTAAAAAGAAACCCTAACAGACTTAGTGTTTTGGTACAGTTTTAGATTTATAGAAAACTTGAGCTGATAGTACATAGAGTTCCTTGAGCTGATAGTACGTAGAGTTCCTTTATATTCAACACCGGCACACAGGGTTTCACTTATTATTAATATCTTGCACTAATGTGGTCTGTTATAATTAATGAACCAGCATTGATACTTTATTATTAAAGTCCATACTTTAAGATTCATTCTTAGTGTTTTAAAGTTCAGTGGGTTTTGACAAATGCCTAATGTCATGTATCCATCATTACATTAGCATGCAGTGTGGTTTCACTGCCCTAAAACTTCCCTGTGCTTCACCTGTTCATCTATCCATCTTTCTCCCCTGAACACCTGGCAACCTGTTGTCTTTTTACACTGTAGTTTTGTCTTTTCCAGAATGTACTGTAGTTGGAATCTTATTGTATTTATCCTCTTCAGAATGGCTTTCACTTAGCAATGTGCACTTAACATTTCTTTGTGTGTGTTGATAACTCCTCTCTTTTTATTGCTCAGTAACATTCCAGTGTATGTATGTATCACAGTTTGCTTATCGATTTACCAGTTGAAGGACATCTTGATTGCTTCCTGTTTTTGGTAATTGTGAGTAAAGCTGCTGTAAATATTTGTGTGCAGGTTTTTGTATATGTTTTCAAGTCAGTTGGGTAAATATCTAGGTGTGCAATTGTGGGATTGTGTGGTAAAACAATGTATGTTTGGCTTTGTAAGAAACAGCCATACTGTATTTAATGTTTGATGTAGGTGCCAGGTGCTTCAGCTTCCTGTAGTTTTCTTGTTATTTTCTTCCTAAATTGTCTTTGGGTTTCCCTAAGATTTCCTCCTTAAGTAGGATCTGTCTTGCAGCTCTCAGATATTACACTGTTATTTATACAGGAGCCCTGTTGATTTGGTGATAAGGCATTGGGGAGGAGGAACATTTTATCATATTAAAACTTGTCTTTTAGTGGGCATAAGTCCCTGGGCTGTGATCTTTAGAAATTTTTTAGCCTCCTTCCCCTGCCCCCACCCCCACCCGTGTTCTGTGAGTCAGGAAGGTAAGAGGGGGCTGGAGTTGACTAATTGTGCTTTCTTTAGGTCATTTAGGCTCTGGCAAAGCAGTTGCCGTTAGAAGACAGGCCTTCCTTATGGAGGATGCTCTGAACTATTTAAAAATGGTTACTCTCCACTCCCCTTGCCCAAAACACTAGGAATTTTTCTCTGATCTGGTGGAGCTCCTGAAGGTAGAACTTCCATCCAGGTCTCACAAAAGTCTGGACCTCCAGGAGTTTTTAACTCTCAAATGAGTCTAAGTCTTTGGAAATTTGTCAAAATTACCACTTAAGTGTTCTTACCAATTCAGCTGTGATTCTCAGTATTTTCTTTTCTCTCTAGATTTTGGGAGTGGTGGTTTGCCCTTGATCAAATTCTCTGATTGATTTCAGGATTCTTTTTTTTTCTTGTTCTGCAGATGAGAGTGATAACTTCTAAACTCTGTGGGTCAGAACTAAAACTGGAAGTCTGATGCTGCATAATCTTTGTTTAAACAAATCTGTCGGTGATTCTGATAAGTGATAATGGTTGAGACCCACTGATTTAGCCCAGTCCCCTTATTTTACAGATGAGAACACTGAAATTTAACAAGGGCAAATGATCTAAGATTATACAGAGTTTAAACCTAGATTAGAATCTGGTTCTCTTGACCAGATCATCTTCATACTGTTTTTTTTTTAATTTACATACAGTTACTTTCATGGTGATTAATTATATTTCATCTTATAGATTGTGGAAAATAATCTTTATTTTGATACTTCACTGATTTAAATCCTTGGTATTTATTTCAGATTCATTCTGGGATCTGGTTATAATGATACTTTTATTGTCATAGTTATCTCATAGGTCACTTGAAATGTTCTCTCTGTGATAGGAGCATCAACCCACTTCAGAAGTGGGTTTATTGTAGCATAAATGTAGCATATTGTAGCATGACTGTGAATAAATTTTTATTTTTCCCCATTTATTCCTTACAGATATATTTTAAAGTACCTTTAGAATTCTTCATTTAGTCTTTTGGAAAGCCTAGTGTGTATGAACCATTACATGGGATGAATTGGCTGCATCTGTCACTTCCTTCTTCACATGTGTTCCCATAATGTCAGTTCCTTAAGTTTTAGTACAGACTGGAGAGCAGCTGTAATGCCCTTTTGTTTTTTTTCTTCAAGCCAGCATCCCTCCTGTGCTTGTGTGTATGGCATGCTTCTAAATCTCTGGAGAAGTCGGCAATCTTTGTTCTAGAGCAGGAATTGGCAGACTTTTTCTGCAAAGGGCCAGAGAGTAAATATTTTAGCCTTTGCAAGCCATTTTGGTCTCTGTAGCAACCATTCAACTCTGTCCTCTTAGTAAGCAAGCAGCTAGCCATTAGTACTATGTAAACAAATGGATGAGGTTGTGTCCCATTAAAACTTTATTTATAAAAACAAGCTGCATGCACTTGACGCAGGGACCCAAGTTTGACAGCCCCTGTCTTAGGGTCTATAGAAATACTATTTTCACTTTTATATTTCAAAAGATGGTCCTGTTTTAATTTACTAGATTGGAGCCCCAAGATCTCTTTTATTAGATTGCTTTCAAAAGTAATAATAGATACTTTGTTGTGGAACATTGTATCTTAGTTTTGGTTTCTTTTTTGAGACCTGGTTTTTTGCTGTTAAAGAGATATGGATTTTTTCCCCCCTCTAACCAAGATTTGAGCAGGGTTGAGACTTTATTTAGTCTCGTGTGAATCTAGATTAAAACAAACAAAAGACAGTCACTATAATAGCTGAGGCAAGCTATACCATCCGTGGTGAATGGTAAAAGATGTCTTTTAATAAATCTTAAAGAATAATAATCTCAAATTATGGTGTGTTATAGGTGCCTATGGAGTTATTAGATTAGAGAGATGGTTTTAATTTACTTCGAGTCCTTAGCAGATTGCTTACTGAATGCTTAGGAAAAATGGGTATTGGTGTTTGTGCTTTGCAGCTAACACAGGTCTTGGTTGCTGTGGCTTCTCATTAGCTCTTTAAGGTCCCTTTAGGACTCTGGTTGCCTGGCAGGAGAAAAGGCAGGAACTGCTAGGAGCTCAGAGGACAGATGCAAGTTGAGAAGTAACCCTGAGGAGCACTGGTTATATGGGACCAATATTTGTATGTTTGGTCACATGTATGAACTTGGGGTTTTGCTAGAGAGAAGTCCTGGCTACCTTGGTCAATCAGTATGTGCTACAAATTATCTTTATTTCAGCGATCTCTGCAACTTGAGTCATTTAAAACTAAAAACAAAACAAAACAGAGATAACAAAAAGCAAATTATAAAATTCCATTTTGGATAGTTTTCTGTCTGTTGGGAAAGTACTAATGACCTTTAATAATGGTAGGTGATTGAAATATTATAGGTCCTAGTAATGATTACTGCCAGCCCATTTTTAAACAGGTCCGTCTACAATATTGGAACACTGAAGGCTTGCTTAATTAGAAGGGTCTTAGGACTAGAATTTAATTATTTCAGACTAAAGAGAATATCAAAAGGAGACTCTAGAGGGCAGTGTAACCTAGCATGTTCTTGTGTCTGGTATTTAAGTTTTGCTTTGGAGAACTCTTTAGAACTATTCTGAACTCTTCCCCATTGCCCTGTCAATTTGGTAGAATGTGAGATTTGGAAAGAAGTACTGTGATTTGGCTTTGAAAGGTTGCTTAGATAATATATCATAAATATTGGCCTTAGGGAATAGTCATGCTTGGTTTGAAACATATTAGCTTAGAAACCTGGAATTGTCTTATTGATCCAACTAAATTGAATTGAGTTTGTTTTTTAGGCATTTGTGGAACATTTAAGCAATAGGAATGGTGTATCTTGTGTTTTTAAATATTTTGGGGTAGGAAGTAAATGTACCCTCTATTAGAGAATTCAGACAATCAGGAAGAGCCTTGATTCCCAATACATTTTTATACAGCCCTTCAAAGTGGAAAAGTTGAAACCAGATGCTTGGTTGGTGAATAGCTGTATCAGTGTTGAACTTTTCAAAAACTTAAATGTTTACATTTAGCAAAACCCAAAACATATGCCAATAATTTTTTCTAATTTTATTTTTTAAAGATTTTATTTATTCACGAAAGACACACACACAGAGAGAGAGAGAGAGAGAGAGAGAGAGAGAGGCAGAGACACAGGCAGAGGGAGAAGCAGGCTCCATGCAGGGAGCCCGACGTGGGACTCGATCCCGGGTCTCCAGGATCACGCCCTGGGCTGAAGGTGGAGCTAAACTGCTGAGCCACCCGGGCTGCCCATTTCCCTCTAATTTTTAAACTTCTGTATATTTTCACAGAAATCTAATCTGTATGTTTTTGACTCATTTACACATAAGGCATCAAATGTGGCTTAGAAAGAACTGTTTTGTATTTTGTAGTCCAGGGAGTTTTGGGTCCTTTAAAATTTTTTTCTTCCTGTAAAAAGTGGGGATTATCACAAAGGCCAAACTAATGAATCTCCTAGAATTTTATTTTTAATTTTTAAAAATAATTTTATTTATTTATTTGAGTGAGAGAGCACAGAGGGAGAGTAAGGAGAGTAAGATTAACAGACTCCTCACTGAGCAGAGAGCCTGATGCCGGGCAGGATCCCAGGACCCTGAGATCATGGCCTGAGCCAAAGGCAGTTACTTTACCAACTGAGCCCTCTCCTAGAATTTTAGATTTGAGATTTTAAACTATTTCTTTTTCTTTTTAAGGAAAAAAAGTATAAAAGCAATTTTTTTTAAAGAATATTTATTCATTTGAGAGAGAGAATGAGCGAGAGCATGAGCAGGAGAGAGGGTCAGAGGGAGAAGGAGAAGCAGGCTCTTCACTGAGCAGAGAGCCTGGTACAGGGTTCAGTCCCAGGACCCTGAGATCATGACCTGAGCTGAAGAGAGATGCCTAACAAACAGACTGAGCTACCCAGGTGTCCTGAGATTTGATTTGTTTTGATTTTATTTTATTTTATTTTATTTATTTTATATTTTATTTATTATTTTATTTTATTTTATTTTTATTTATTTTATTTTTTTTTATCCTGAGATTTTAAACTATTAATTAGAAATTAGGGAGCAATTTTTGTGACTGAATTTTCTGGTGTTGTTACAGTGTGGAAATTGGTATGCCCAGTGGTTAAGTGTGACAGTTGGACATTTGGAATTTTGAGCTTTTTAAAAAATTTGGACTTATTGTAGTGATCTTAAACAAAGTGTACTTTTTTTTAAAACTAGTTGTGTAATATTTTATTGTTTAAAAAGTATATATATATTTTTTTTAATTTTTTTTTAAATTTTTTATTTATTTATGATAGTCACAGAGAGAGAGAGAGAGGCAGAGACACAAGCGGAGGGAGAAGCAGGCTCCATGCACCGGGAGCCTGATGTGGGATTCGATCCCGGGTCTCCAGGATCGCGCCCTGGGCCAAAGGCAGGCGTCAAACCGCTGCGCCACCCAGGGATCCCTAAAAAGTATATTTTTGAAAAAAAGATTTTGATTTCCTTTTTCTGATCTAGGGTAATTTCATGGTGGAAGTGAATGTGTTTGAAAACACCTTGAAAGTTTTGGATGAAAGGCCTTATGATAAGTGCAAATAGTGCAGATTTAGGAAACATGGGGATTCTGTTTCCACTCTGTGTTCACACTGGTTTGTAGAACCAGACAAAGCATCTTCTTCTTGTTTTGTCTAGTTATGTGTCTCCCCATAACTTTCCACCCCAGGTTGGAAAAAAGTTATTTTGACCTGTTTCTTCTTTGGAAAGAAACAGGTCAATTACTTTTAATGATAAACAGTGTTCCCCACATTTTTTGGTAGTGTTCAAACTGAAGCACACTTGGGAACTAGCCATGAATATTGTGTATAAGCTTTGATTATTGGTATTGGGTTTTAGCTTCAGCTCCAGTAACACCTGTGTACGTATCTTGTTTTCTATCCTAATCACAGAGAGTAATATAAAATGCCTACTCAGGTGTATAAATATGACATGCATCTGAGCTTTCACTTGAAATTGTGTTTAAAAATTTATATTAACTGATATGGTATGTAGATAAAACAGTTTTTGTTTTAAGAAAAAAATAAGTTAATTACAGAGAGGCTTCTTTGGGAGGGGGTAGAAAGAAGTTTTGAGGTTAAGCATTCATTTACACTATATCTAGAAATAGAAAGTAAAAAAAACCAAACATTTTTAAGTATGCTATAGTCCCAGCATGGGGTTTTGAACTCATGACCCCGAGATGAGTTATGGGCTCTACCAACTGAGCTAGCCAGGTGCCCCTTGAAAGTAAATTTAAAAAGAAAATGATTTTATTTATTTATTCATGAGAAGGATCCTTGGGTGGCACAGCGGTTTAGCGCCTGCCTTTGGCCCAGGGCGCGATCCTGGAGACCCGGGATCGAATCCCACATCGGGCTCCCGGTGCATGGAGCCTGCTTCTCCCTCTGCCTGTGTCTCTGCCTCTCTCTCTCTCTCTCTCTCTCTCTCTTTTTCTCTCTCTCTGTGACTATCATAAATAAATAAATTAATTAATTAAAAATTATTTATTCATGAGAGACACAGAGAGGCAGAGGCATAGGTAGTGGGAGAAGCAGACTCCCCGCAGTGAGCCTGATGTAGGACTCTGTCCCAGGACCCTGGGATCACGACCTGAGCCTAAGGCAGATGCTTAACAACTGAGCCACTTAGGTGCCCCTACAAAGTAAAATTTTAAAGCACTATAGTAAGCAGAATGCAACTAAATCTCTGATTTTACATAGGATTTTAGACACCTCAGCTTAGTACTCAATTTTGATTAATTAATGAATTCTTAATTCTCTTGTTTGTTTTAGTTCTAGCAAATGACAGAACATTACTTTGGTATAGATAGTACTACTCGGGTTTTTTAAAAAATACTTTATTTATTTATTCATGACACACACACACACACACACACACACACACACACACACACACACACACACACACAGAGGTGAGACACAGGCAGAGGGAGAAGCAGGCTCCACGCAGGGAGCCCGATGTGGGACTCGATCCAGGGACTCTAGGATCACGCCCTGGGCTGAAGGCAGGCGCTAAACCGCCGAGCCACACAGGAATCCCAGTTTTTTTTTTTTTTTTTTTTAAATGGACATTGCCAAAGTCTCTTGGTATTTTGAAATATGTAAGAGAAAGTTTCCTTAAGATTTATGTTCCATTTAAGTTTAATTCTTTCAATTTATGTTTTGTAGCAATACATGCCATTCAGTTTCTCACACTTTTGAAAACTTCCCTGTGAACACAATTCCATTTCTTTCCTTTGGAGCAAATTTTAGTTACTATTTTCCCCTAATTTATCCCAGTTTACCCAAATCTAGTGTTTTGTTTCCCCCAGTTTACCCAGTTCCCCATTTTACCTGTTTGTCCAGTTTGTTGATTTTGTTTTTGTTTTTGTTCTCCTTGATGGCAGTAGCTTTTTTTTTTGCTCTAGTGAAAAATGTTCTCAAGCCTGATTATAAAATGCCTTAAATTGTCTGTCTAAATGTCTTGGATATTACTTAAGAGAGTCACATGTTACGGTTATTAGCAACTTCACATATGGGATAGCTCATGAAATGGAGGTGTTGTCTGTCAGTGTTAGCAGGAATTTACTTTTCATGTCTAGATTTACCCATCAGAGCATCTTTCCTTTCAGTGATCATACTCCTGTGGTTCTGTTGCTGTCCATTGCTCCCTAATGACATGTTATGCAAGTCTTTGACAATATCTGGAATAGAGTTAGGCAAGCTATTTCTTAAGAGGGTCAGATAATAAATATTTTGGGTTTTGTGGGCACTAGTCTCTGTTACGACTCCTTAACCTTGCCTTTGTAGCATAAGTGTGGCCAAAGACCGTATATAAATGAATGGGTGTGACTTTCCAATAAAACTTATTTATGGACACTGAAATTTGAATTTCATATCATTCTCATGTGTTATGAAATATTCTTCTTCTTTTTTATTTGTTTTCCCCTAAAACCATTTACAAATACTATAGAAGCCTTCTTAAACTTACAGGCCATGCAAAAGTAGTGGGCTGTATTTTTACCCTTGGCCCATAGTTTGCCAACCCCTGAGCTAATAACCCAAAGAAGGAGGTACAGGGAAGTGGTTATTTATTGACAACTTTAGTTCATTCACATATCTAGAGTTGCTTTTGGTACTATAATAAATAAAATAAATGTGTTTCTTAATATGATGGAAGATATAAATGCCATTTTTAATGTTAAGTCTAAAGTTGGGTCTGGTCATACAGAAGATTAAAGTTGGTTTTCTGGGGTGCCTGGGTGGCTCAGTCAGTTAAGTGTCTGACTCTTGATTTTGGCTCAGGTCATGATCTCAGGGATCAAACCCCCAATCAGGCTCCATACTCAGTGCAGAATCTGCTGAAGACTCCTCCTCTCTCTCCTTCTCTCTTTGCCCCTCCCCTCCCATTTTCTTTCTCTTCCTGCCGCTTCTGCTTGTTCACTATCTCAAATAAATAGAATCTTAAAAAAAAAAAAAGATAATACTGGTTTTCTTGGGCTCTTGGCTGGCTCAGTGGAGCATGCGACTCTTGATCTCAGGTTTGTGAATTCAAGCCCCACATTGGGTATAGAGATTACTTAAAAATAAAATTGTAAAAAAAAAAAAAAAATTGGTTTTCTTCATCACATCTTAAATGTGGAAAATTGCCAAGCATTATGAAACAAAATCTTTGGTTTACACATTGTCAAAAGGCTAGAATTCACAGGAGCTGTATAGATTTGTTTAATATAAAGGCCTCATTTAAGGGAAAGAACTGCCTTCAAGGCTGTTTTAGCTTGTGACTTCTATTTTGGTGTATTCTGTCCCTACCTGATGATTTGTGCAACCTAATGATGGTAATTCAGAGCTGGAAAGTAGGTTGTCTCTAATTTTGATCTTTTTCTTTTTTTTAGAAGATTTTATTTAAGATGTAAAAAAAAAAGATTTTATTTATTTATCTCTCATTCTCTTTTGAGAGACAGAAAACGAGAGAGCGAAAGAGAGCGAGCATGAGCATGAGCCAGGGGGGGAATCAGAAGCAGAGAGAGAAGCAGACTCCCTGCTGAATGGGGAGCCAAATGCAGGGCTTGATCCCAGGACCCTGAGATCATGACCTAAGACAATCAAGAGTCGAACACTTAACCGACTGAGCCATCCAGGCACCCTAGCATTAGTTTCTTATCTGAAATATTGAAAGAGCCAAAATGTTCTTAATCCCTATTGCAGTAGGGATTACTTTTCTTCTGCTTAAACTAAAAAAATACAGCCCACTTGTTAGCTTTTTTGGGCACTAAATAGTGCTGGGACACCATATATTTTATAGCATATCTTTTTTCTACTTAATGTTGTGAGTAGTTGGGCAGCCCCGGTGGCTCAATGGTTTAGTGCCACCTTCAGTCCCAGGGTGTGATCTTGGAGACCCGGCATAGAGTCCCACGTTAGGCTTCCTGCGTGGGGCCTGCTTCTCCCTCTGCCTGTGTCTCTTCCTCTCTCTCATAAATAAATAAATAAAATCTTAAAAATCAAAACAAAACATTGTGAGTAGTTGGTTAATCTGAAGAACTGTTACTTCTGTTGATTCTTACTATGCTAAAAATCAATGTATACAACACAATCTGAATTACTAGGACTCAAAATCATTAGGCCATGAAGATGGTTTAATTAACAGTGAACCCTTTAAAGACCTTGTCAGGGCAGACCCGGTGGCTCAGCGGTTTAGCGCCGCCTTCAGCCCAGGGTGTGATCCTGGAGACCCAGGGTGTGATCCCATGTCGGGCTCCCAGCATGGAGCCTGCTTCTCTCTCTCTCTCTCTCTCTCTCTCTCTAGTAAATAAATAAAAAATCTTAAAAAAAAAAAAAAAGACTTTGTCAGAGAGTATTCTAAAACAAATGAAAGGAAAAAAATGTTTAGCACTTAAAAATATTTTTTTTGTTTCCAATTTTATATATATATATTTTAAAGCTCCCTCAAATAACTTCTGGGGTTGCTTCTATGTTGTAACTAGAGGAAAAAAAACCCTATATTTGTATATTTTATACTTAATCTTATTCAGTCTAATTATAGACAGTTCTCAGCTTACAATGGCTCAACTTAATGATTTTTCCACTTTATGATGTTGTGAAAGTGTTATACATTGAGTTGAACTATCCCTGGACTAGTGGTATGGTATGCTCTCCTGATGCTGCTGGGTGGCCACAGCTCCTGGTCAGCAACATGACCACAGGGGTATAAACACTGATCCCCTGACAGCCATTCTGCACCCATAACACTCATTGTTTCTCACTTTCAGTACAGTTTTCAGTAAACTATATGAGATTTTCAACACTTGGTTATAAAATAAGCATTGTATTAGATTATTTTGCCCAATAGGGTTTGTAACGTAAGTGTTCTGAGCACGTTTATGGTAGGTGAGCCATGATAATAAATGAATTTTGACTTCCGATAATTTCAATGCATAATGGGTTTTTTGGGACACAACCCCATCGTGAGTCAAGGAAGATCTGTACTTATGTTTTTCTTAGTAAAAGCTCTTTCAGACACTGTGAGAGATATATTCTGGCTGAGTTGTTAGATTTTTTCCCCCTCTCTGTTGTCATTGTGCAATTTTATTCTTCTCTGCCTTCTCACCCCTACTTCCCCAGCCCCTTATTTTGGTAATGATTGGCTGCTTTGATGTTTGTGAGGCATTCAGGACATGATAGCTGTGTTCTGGCAAAGCATCATTCCTGCTTAGTACCCCTTTCCTCTAAAGCAAGTTCTAATTGGATTGTACAGTGCATTATTTGTGATAGGTAAAGGTTTAAAAGGAGAAGCCTGTATTGACTAGTAAATTGAAATTTCTTGTCAGATTGCTTTTTATTTTTGAGGTATAGAGCCTGAGTTTGAATCCTGGACTTGAAACTTAATAACTGCGGTTTTGATGAACAGATGTTATATGATAGCTTTGTTGCTTGGTTTGTTCATTTACAAAATGGAGTACCCATCCTGTAGGAATCAGTATCGTGTACGTAAAGTACTTAAAATAGTATGAAGCACTCAGTAAATATTTGTATCGTCATCATCATTCAGCTTGGATGAAAAACTGCTAATACGGATTTTAGGCAGGCAAAGGACATTATCCAGGTTGAATTTTAAAAATACTGCTTTCATAGTCAAGGGAAAGATGAATGCAGGCCCAGGTGAGCAAATGTAGAGGTGGAAAAAACAGTGTTTGGGGTTGAATTGTGTCTTCCCCAAATTCACACGTTGAAGTCCTAACTCTGTATGTCAGAATGTGATCTGTCACCCTTTGAAATAGCCAGCAACTGACATATTCAGCAACCTGAATTTGTTCAGGAGTAGTAGAGGAATTGCAACTTGGGACAAGCAAATTATGGCAAAACCAAGACAAGTTTGAAGAGACAAAGAATGGGTTAGCTTTTTTTAGGTTTTAGGAGGAAATAGGTGTTGTTTTGAACAAAAGTTCATTGGAGAAGAATAAGAGTTGGGATTATGATGATTTTTCATTGGCTACAAGTGGTGGTTAGTGCATTGTTGCTAGGATAGGGAGAGATCTTCTTTCCTCCTGGTTATGTAGGCTGCGGTGAGTGGTATGTGCCTGAGAGCTCCCTCTTCATTTTAAGTGAGGGTTTTTTAAAAATAAGATTTTATTTATTTATTTGATGGGGGGTAGGGGAGAGCACGCGCACTAGCAGGGGAACAGCAGAGGAAGAAGGAGAAGCAGACTCCTTGCTCAGCAGGGAGCCTGATGCAGTGCTCTATCCCAGGACACTGGGATCATAACCTGATCCCAGGCTTAACTGATTGAGCCACCCAGGTGCCCCAAGGGTTTGTTTGTTTGTTTTTTTTAAACTCATTCTCACAGACCTTATTTGGAAATAGTCATTGCATTGGATTTTGTGAAGATGAGGTCATTAGGGTAGGCCCTAATCCAGTGTGACAGTGGCCATATTAAAAGGGGGAAATTTAGACACACAGACACACATAGAAGGAAAACAATGTGAAGAGGCATAGGGAGATGATGTACATCAACAAGCCAGGGAGGAGAGGACTAGGATATATCTTTTCTTTATAGCCCTTGGAATCAACACTGTGGATACCTTGATCTCAGACTTCTAGCTTGAACTCTGAGACAATAAATTTCTATTGTAAACTTCTCCATTTGTGGTACTTTGTTAGGGAAGTCCCAGGAAAGTAACACAACCAGCTAGGGAGATCATGAAATTCTGAACTGAGGTAGTAGTAGTGGTCCTGAAGAGGAGATGTGAGGTGTTTAAAATGAAGACCTGGTAATTCTTAGTAACCAATTGGCTATGAGGAGGTGGGAGGAGTAGGATTGTTTTGCATGAGTGGATGATGATGCCGTTAACTGACACTGAAAATATACAAAGAGGAAAAGGTGTGTGGAACATGTTGAATTGGAAGTGCATGTTAGACATTCAGGGAGGGGCCCAACATAGGTAGTTGGGTATATGTACCTGCTCCAGAGGGAGATTGTGTCTACAGATTTGATAATTATCATTTATGTAAGCAGGAGTTAAAAACATTGGAAGGGGAAATTACTTAGAGTTAGTGTATGGTGTGTGATGAGAAGTCCATTTAAAGGTTCCCCGAGGAATACTCAGATTTAACAGTGGTGGGCAGAAGAGGGGCATTGTGGAACAGAGACCTTCAGCAGGGCAATGCTGATGACCAATGAGACTGGAAGACATAAATCCCTAGCATTTCCAGTCCTCGTTCAGATGGTTTTGCCAATGCCCAGCGGCCCCTAGATAGGAGCTGATATTTTTAGTGCTTATGAAGTGTCAAGATTTTATATGTATTAGCTTATTTGACCCTCGTTACAACTCTAACTTAGGTACTATTATTACTTACAGGTGTGGAAATGGAGGGCTGGACAAATTAAGTAACTTGTCTCAGCTTCCACAGTGAGTTAGGTAGTAGGTCAGAATTTGAATCCAGGTGGGCTGACTCCTCAGCCTGAGTCCTCTATTGCTGCCCTGGGATGCCTCTTAACCCCAATTTAGGCTTGAAGGTTTTCGGGTAGATGTGACATAGGAACAAAGGAAATTGAGGGATAAGGAAAGAGGAGTAGAATGAAAATGGAATTCTTCCTTCCATGCCAGGAGTGATAGTTTGGGACAAAAGGAACAGATCAGTGGCCTAGAATTTTTTTTTTTTTTAAGATTTTATTTATTGGGCAGCCCCAGTGGCGCAGCGGTTTAGCGCCGCCTGCAGCCCAGGGCATGATCTGGAGACCCTGGATCGAGTCCCACGTCAGGCTCTCTGCATGGAGCCTGCTTGTGTCTCTGCCGCTCTCTCTCTCTCTTTCTCTCTCTCTCTCTCTCTCTCTCTCTCTCGCTGCATCTCTATGAATAAATAAATAAAATCTTAAAAAAGATTTTATTTATTTATCCATGAGAGATATAGAGAGAAGCAGAGACACAGGCAGAGGGAGAAGCAGGCTCCATGGAGGGAGCCCGACATGGGACTCGATCCCTGGACTTCAGGATCATGCCCTGGGCCAAAGGCAGACGTTCAACCACTGAGCCACCCAGGCGTCCTGGCCTAGAGTTCTTATTGAAAACTGACAGGGTGACAGGAGAGTTGAGTAGGCAGAGAGCCACCGTCAAAGGGGATGCAGAGGAAGGGCTTCTTTTGCTGAGGATAACCTGTGCTGAGAACTTAGAATCATTTTGTCATTTGCCTATGCCAAACCCCGCAACCTCCAAAAACAAACAAATGAAATAACATACTGAAATCTTGATAGAAATAGTTTTAATTAATTTAAGGAGTAAGGCTTACTTTTCTTTCTTTAAGATTTTATTTATTCATGACACACACAAAACACACACACACACACGCACGCACGCACGCACACAGATGCAGAGACACAGGCAGAGGGAGAAGCAGGCTCCATACAGGGAACCTGATGTGGGACTCGATCCCGGGTCTCCAGGATCACACCCAGGGCTGAAGGCGGCGCTAAACCACTGAGACACCGGGGCTGCCCAAGGCTTACTTTTCTTGTAGGAGCATTGTATTTTTCGATTTGGTCAAACCTCAATAAAGTTTGATGTATATAATATATATAATTTATTATTTTTACAAGACAGACACAACAATACGGTCTTATTTATATTCATCTTTATGTTTTTTCTTACTTTTAAAAAAAATTTTATTTATTTAAGAGAGGGAGAGAGCGCAAGCATGAGCAGGAGAGAAGGGCAGAGGGAGAGAGAGAATGAGAACCAGGCTCCCTACAGGGTTCCTGATGCAGGGCTTGATCCCAAGACCCTGGAATCACGACCTGAACCTAAGGCAGCTGCTTAACTGACTGGGCCACCCAGGCACCCCTCTCTTAAAATTTATTCTTAGTATCATTTTAATATTCTTAATATTGTGAATCCTCTCCTATTTCTAATGGACTGTTAGTACTTGGAAAAGCAATTGATACTTCATAATAACATTACTAAAATCTTACTATATTTTAAAGATTATTTATTTTAGAGAGAGAGAGAGAGCACACTAGAGCATGTGAGTGCATATGGGAAGGGAGAGGGACAGGCAGATTTTGTGCTAAAATCGGAGCCCAACATGACCTTGAGATCATGACCCGAGCTGAAATCAGAGTTGGCTGCTCAACTAGAGGAACCACCCAGGTGCCCCAAACTCTTATTAGTTCTAATACTTTCCCAGTTTACTCCCTTAAATTGTTCCCAGTTAAGCAATCATATTGTTTACAAATAATTATTTCTTTATAAAACATTTCTTATTTATCTTGTCTTAATTAACTGGAACTTCTGAAAATATTGTTAAATAAAAGTAGCAATAGTGTATAATTTTCGCCTTATTTAAGATTCTCCTAATATTTCACATTCATAATGAGGTTGAATATTGGCTTAACATGTAGTTTTTAAATCATACTTAGTATTTTTTTCCAAAGGTTTATTTACTTTTTAAAAAGATTTTATTTATTTATTCA
Source organism: Vulpes vulpes (assembly GCF_048418805.1). Taxonomy (NCBI): domain Eukaryota; kingdom Metazoa; phylum Chordata; class Mammalia; order Carnivora; family Canidae; genus Vulpes; species Vulpes vulpes. Next base: position 163,587,588 of record NC_132791.1, on the reverse strand, counting down.
TGAGAGATACACGGGGGAGGGGGGTGGGTGGGCAGAGACACAGGCAGAGGGAGAAGCAGGCTCCATGCAGGGAGCCTGATGTGGGACTTGATCCCGGGTCTCCAGGATCACACCCAGGATCACAAAGGCAGGCACTAAACCGCTGAGCCACCCGGGCTGCCCCCCATACTTAGTATTTTTTTAATGGAGATTTTTTACCAGTTGCCTTTTGGCAAGCCCTTCTTTAACAGAAATGTCTTCTCTTCTGCCATGGTGTGGAACTCTTGGCTGAAATAAGGAGGATAGTTTTTGAAGATTTCCTGAGGGCAAAGGTTCTCAGCTTATTCTCTGACTGCTGCCTTCTTGTCATTTAATTCCATAGCAAGGCAAGCTCATGCTAACATCTTATCATGATCTAGATGTTACTGGAGTTTCCGAGGAAGGACGGGATGGGATGACTCTTTGGAAGTGAAGTTGACTAAATCCATCCAAATCAGATACTTCAGTATCTTCACATCTGAGGCTAGCCAAATTCCTGGACTAGCGACTACTGCTTGATCAAGATCAATCAAGACTTTCCAGTACTAGCTCTCTTCTGGACCCACAGATTGGTTGGGCTAGAGGTTAGGTTTTAACTTCTGCCTGATGGCATTCTAGTCATTACCTAGAAGGCTTGAAGAATGAGGGGAGGACTCTACTCCCCTGGGGCTATGCTCAGCTGTCTGGCTTCTTAATCAAAACAACAATTGGCTCAAGCTGTCCCTTTCCCCAGGCTTTTATTTCATTCTGCTGTGGGCAAAGGGGTTGCGGAGGGACAAGCCAGGTGGTTCAGTACATGTGCTCTGGCTATGCCTGGGTATAGTTTGTGTTCATGAAGACTTGCTTGTTGGTTGTTTTTCATAAGGAGGGAAAAAAAGAGTAAATTTTATTTTATTTTATTATTTTTTAAGAGTAAATTTTATAGCAAGTCTCCCATTTGCTAAACTTATCTATTAGAGTACTCCCTACAATTGTAGGAGGTTTTATGTTTTATTTTAAATAGCTCAATTGTAATAAAAACTGTGCACCAAATAATGGGCAAATGTATGCAAACACTGGCCATTTGCATTTTTTGGCAGTACTATGTCCTTGAAGGTAGGAGATATAAAATACTCTTTTGGAGAGGATTTTTTGATTTCCATACTGAATCCAGTTGTGGAATTGTTTCCTTTCAGTCACTCTCAAGAAGAGTGGATATATTAGCAGTTCTTTTTCTCAGTCACAGTAGAGAGGTAGGATGACGAATTTGTCCTGTGAAGGTTCTGTATGTTGATGGGAAACCTCTCAGTTCTGGGAAACTGGGACAGTCGGTCACCTTAAGTTGGAGAGTTGGGAACAATGTGAATTTCTGAATTTATCATATAGTTTCTTGTCTCTGGGCCTTTGTACCTGCTGTTCCTTCTCCCTAAACTATACCGTTTGGCTAGTTGCTTCTCATTCTTTCAAGTATCAATTAATTATTCCTTGGGTTTTTAACTAGGTTAAGGTGCTTGGCTCTAGGGGCTGTACTTGCCCCAGCATAAATCCGATCACTTTGCACTCTGATTGCTTATTTAACTAGGAAGGTGGCACTGTATGGTGCAGTGGTGTGCACCCATGGTGGCACATTTAGAATCACCTGAGGAACTTTATAAATTTAAAAAACATTCCACTGCTTTTGGCAGCCAAGATTGGGACTGACTGGTATTAGGAAGGATAGAAAGGAAGTGAACCAGAGAGCCAGAGAGACACATACAAGTTGAAATTCTGGCTCCACTATCATTTTATTCAACAACTGTTTGCAGAGTACTGGGTGCCAGTCCAAGTGCTGGGAGAGTAGGATAGGTGGTGTGTTTCTCAGGGTGTCTGTACTTTAGAGCTTTCCACTACAGCATGGTTGCCTCAACATCAATCAATCACTCTCTACAACCTCATCATTTCTGCTTGTTCTGTACGTACCACTGACATGGCATTAAACATTTTAGAATAAAATATTTTAAAAGTCCTAACTCTTTGTACTTAAACACATTTGTTTTATTCATTCATTCATTTATTTTAAAGATTTATTTCAGAGAGAGTGTGAGAGAATTAGCATGCACGGGAGGGGCAGAGGGAGAGGGAGAGACAGTCTCAAGCAGACTCCATGTAGAGCCCAACATGGGGCTCAGTCTCACGACTGAGATCATGACCTGAGTCAAAACCAAGAGCCAGCTGCTCAACTGACTGAGCCACCCAGGCATCCCAATACATTTGTTTTAAAATAAAACTTTATTTCACTACTAAAAATTAAAAAGCCTGTGTTAACTTGTCATAAGTAGAAGGTAACTGTAAAAAATAAATGCAATAGAAACAAAGCAGATTTTAAAAATTATATTTATAAGGGAAGCCTGTCTGGCTCAGTTAGCAGAGCTTGTGACTCTTGATCTCAGAGTTGTGAGTTTGAACCCCATGTTGGGTGCAGAAATTACTTAAAAGTCAAATCTTAAGAAAAATTTATATTTACAGGGGTGCCTGGTTGGCTCAGTCCGTAGAGCATGCAGCTCTTAATCTTGGAGTTGTGAGTTTAAGCCTCGTATTGGGCCTAGAATTTACTTTTAAAAAATTACATTTACAAAAAATGTACTTATAAAAATAAATTACTCAACGTGAGAAACAGCTGTTTATGAGCATTGTAGCAGATGACTATCCAGCTCCATGTGTGTCTGTTAAGACAGGGATGGTTTTACATCAATAAAATGAGTTAGTTTTGCTGAGAGATTGATTTCATATGTTTAAACAGTCAGAAAGGACAACATATTTGGCAGAATATAATTAAAATTTTAATAGAGGCTAGCAATTCTTCCAGTAGAGAAAAAGCAAGTATGGGACCAAGTCACCAAATCCATTTGGCTCAGGTCAGGAACCTCTGTCCTACCAGAATGTGTTTTAAGAAACTTCTGAGTGGGGAAAAACTAAAATCAAACCCCCTCTGGTTCAGCCCTCCCATATCCAAGGATCTTCTCTAATACCTGCAGAGAAAGTTCCAGGCTGCATTGAGGGGCTTAGGAGTGCCTGCTGTACTGTTCCTAGCTGTTAGGAGAATGCAGTGATAACCATCCAAACTGTGACAGCATAGGGCAATGAGCTTCAGAGAAGGGTGTTTCTGGGGTGTCTGGGTGGCTTAGTTGGCTAAGTGTCCAACTCTTGGTTTTGGCTCAAGTTATGATCTCCGGGTCCTGGGATTGAGCCCTGTGTTGTGCTGCATCCTGAGTGTGGATGCTGCTTGAGATTCTTTCTCTTCCTCTGTGCCTTTCCCTGCTCACACTCAAATAATCAATCAATCTTTTTTTTTTTTTTAAAGAAGAGTGTTTTGGGGTGCCTGGGTGGCTCAGTCAGTTGAACATTTGCCTTTGGCTCAGGTCATGATCCTGGAATCCGGGAATCAGAGCCCTGAATTGGGCTCCCTGCTCAGTGGGGAGTCTCCTTCTCCCTCTGCCCCTCACCCCACTCTAATGGCTCTCTCTCAGTTTTAAAATAAATGAAATCCTAAAAAACAAAAAGAAGAAGGGTATTTCTTCTCCAAAGAACAAGTTGTGCAAGTTGCTCCATTGGGGTGCAAGAGAAACACTAAAACTCCTGTTTGAAATTTTAAGTAGCTCCTGGATATTTTTCATGTGCAAATATGTATTTTGATATATGTGCTTTTTGTTTGTTCTTGGAGTTATACAGTTATAAGAATACCCCCTATAATGGCCTGTGAGGCCCTCTCTGACCAGATTACTAGTGCCTTCCACTCCTCCCATTCCAGCTCCTCTGGCATTTTTCCACTGTTCCTGAAAGATAGCTAAATCACTAGCATTTTCTCTGGTGCATCCCTTTGCCTGGAATACCCTTTTCTAGAAATCCACTTTATAGTCTTGGCTTACTTCCTCCCTTCTTTAAGGGGTTTGCTAAAATGTCATTTTTCTATGAATCCTTACCTTGATCACCCATTTAAAAACTGCCCCTAGTGCTCTACCCCTGGCATACTCTTAAGCCTCCTTATCTTGATCCACTTTTTGTTTTTCCTTAGCACTTACTGCCTTTGGATATACTTCTGTCTGTTGGTTATTTCTAGTTTCCATCTACAGAATGTAAGATCCATGAGGCCACTTTGTTCACAGATGTGTTCCAAATGTTTATTAGAACAGTGTTTAGTACATTTTGATTGAGTGAATATAGCATCTGACACATAGTAGGCTTCTTTTTAATGAGTAAATAAATTATTTAGGAAACTGGAAATACAAAAATGAATAAAACATGCTTTGTGGCCTGAAGTAGTTCCATGTAACAGTGAGACTGACATATAAGAAAGTAGTTTTAAATCTGTGAGAATTATAGCAGTAGAATTATGTGGGAGGGTAGAGAGGTGGCATTAAGAGTGTCCTGAACTCTCTGGGGGTGGAGGCACTTCAAAATCAATGCATCTGAAAGGGATGAATAAATGAAAACACTTAAATGTGTAGAAACCTGAATAAACTTGGAACTCATTTATCTAGCACGTATGTAGGATAGACTTTGAAATGAGGAAGATTTATAAAACCAAGATTAATTACTATTTTACTTTTCCTTGCTTTTAAAGAATTAGAGTAATTGGAAATTTTCAAATGTATTTTTTCTCTGGGCAAGCTATTAACCAGAAAGTTAAGTGCTTTTCCATGCACAGGCCCCAGTCCCCAGTTCCTTTCTTCCTGTTCCACCCCACCCCTACTTTTCCATGCCTCAGCAAGACTGGATTATCTTCAACCAAACTTTTCAATCCATGGGTATTTAGTTGTTAAAAACTCATTATGTACCTAGTACTATAAATAGAAAAAAGAGTAACATCTTTATATTAAGATATGTAGGGGTGGAGATTGCTTCCTGGAAATACAATGATCTGATTAAAAAAAAAAAAAGACTATTATTGTCTGGTCAATTAAATGTGTTTCCTGCAAAAAAAAAAAAAAAATACTAAGCATTTAAGTAGGTTATTTTAAATAGGTTTTTTTTTTTTTTTTTAAAGATTTTATTTATTTATGAGAGACACAGAGAGGCAGAGACATAGAGGGAGAAGCAGGCTCCTCACAGGGAGCCTGATTCCGGGTCTGCGAGATCATGCCCTGAGCCAAGGACAGACACCCAACTGCTGGGCCACCTGTTGTCCCTATTTCAAGTGTTTTGAAAATTTTTTTTAATCCATTAACTATAGATAGGCCTACTTTTACTGGTCTAGAGAAAATAGAAATGAGGAAACTTATTTAATATAGTTTGTGACTCTCTATAGAAACCCTTTCCTTGATAGACATGTCTTTCCTCTCATTTGAATTAAACAGCATATTTACCTTCTATATTTATGTCCTATAAATTGGTGTTTTAAAAATAAGTTTATTAGTTTTGCTTTGATAAATATATAGTGGGATGCCTATTGGAAATACATCTATCCTCCCTACTTTCCCATTCCTTTTGTCTCTAATACACCTTGGGCCCCTTTGGATCTCTAATAATACTTTAAGGATATAAATTGAGAAGAAAAGGAATCTTTTAGTGATGGATTACTTCATCAGAACCTATGATGAGAATGCTTGGCCACAAAGCATATGTGGCCACTGTGTGTCTCCACTGCACTCTTTTTCATGGAGATGAGTAGTGCAGGGGAAGGAGGAGGCTAGGGAAGTGTCTGGCTGCTGAGATAGCCCCTGCCTCTTGTGATAGGTGCTCTGCTTGCCTGACCGAGCTAAGCATCTTTTCAGGTACCATCCTCCTCTGTTCATGTAAATAATGCAGTGGCGGTGGTAACAAGAATGAAAAAGCGGAGTGTTGACACCCCGCCCAGCGATGTACTGCGTAAACAGATAGTGAAATGTTAACCTGACTGATCGGGTGGCTTAGGCCCAGGGTGACTGTTTTAACCAGTTTCTTACAGTGAGTGCAAGATGGAGTCCACCACACTCACAGTGCTAATAATCCTTGGCATTTGTTGTAGGTTCAACCCTCCTGTAGGGATTTACTTCAAGTCATTTCATCTCATCCCTGCGATAACCTTATGTATTAGGTACTATTATTATTAATCACATTTTACAGAGGAGCATATGGAGGCTTTCCAAGGTTACTCTGTTAATAAATCTGGAACAGGGCAAACTGGCATCTGACTTCAGAGCTGGTGCTTTTTATTTTTATTTTTTAAAGATTATTTATTTATTTATTCATGAGAGACACACACAGAGAGAGAGAGAGAGAGAGGCAGAGACACAGGCAGAGGGAGAAGCAGGCTCCTTGCAGGGAGTCGATGTGGGACTCAATCCTGGAACCCCAGGATCATGGCTCGCCCTGAGCCGAAGGCAGATGCTCAACCACTGAGCCACCCAGGCTTCCCCAGACCTAGTGCTTTTATGTATTAGGTAAATTGCCCAAAGACTGAGAAGCTAGGGGGCTGGGGAGCTAGGGATGAGCTGGTACTGCTTGCTCTTGGAGCATCAGATGAAGAGTGCCTCACTCACCACTTAAAATGACCTGGAAAAATACATAGGCCTAAACTTCACCATTGGTGAAATGAAACAGTTTTGTTTCCAGAACTGGGGGGTGGGGGGTGGGGGTGGGGGACGGACTAGCTGACTAGTGCTTTGTTAGAGGTCAGAGATCATTGGTTTGCACCATTGTTTTTTTTCTCATGAATTGTAAGACATTCCTGTCTTTGCCTTTTTGGTTTGCTTGATTTTTCTGAATTTTGACACTCTGAAGAGTGGAGTCAGGCATACTGCCTCAGCTAGTGGAGACTAAGTGGGGGAGAGATTATACTCTCCTCTGACCTTATTTCTTAAGAAAATTTATAAATTTCTAGAAATATAGCTTTAGAACTTTATATGAATCTAGCTTTAGAATTTATACTTTTAGGAATTCTTTGAAAGGTCCAATGTTCCCTCAAGTCAATTGACTGTTCTTTCTTTGTCACACCTGCTCTTTTTCTTACTCTCACACTCTGTAAGCAAAGAAATGGAGGCTATAATAAAGATGCCATTGGTCAAACAGATGTTTCTAACTTGAAATTAACTTATGGTGTGGTGTGTTAACCACTCTTAACAACTGTGTTTATATTGAAGCTGGGAATACAGACTTGGATTATAGTTTATAGCCAGCGTTTCTTATACTGCTCTCCTGTAAATAGATTATTTTTAGTTTAAATTTTTGCTGCAAGCCTTTTCCCACCACTTAATTGACTCTTCAGTCACCACTTGCAGTGCTGCACATGTCAGCATTCCCACGGACGATAAACACACAATATAGTTGGCACAATGGCAGGTTCTTTGGGAATTACTGGACTCTTTCTGTCGCTTTTAATGCTGGAAGTGGGATCCATTCTGGTTTCCTTCCAGTTCTTTAATGGAGATTGGGGGAGTGTATGTCTATCTTCTTACGAAGTTTACCCCAATAGTTCTTGTTGGTCACCGTGAAATTATCCATCTGAAACCTAACAGACTGTAAATGAAATAGGCATCCTAGTATTTGTTTTGCTGTTGCCTAATGATACCCTGTTTGAGTCATTGAATACTTTCAAAGCATAACCTTTAAAAGTGTGTTCCCACATCTTAATTTGCCACTTGGCACATTTAGTTCTAACAGACCAGAAGCAAATTTTGTTTCATGAGAAATTGCTTGCCAAACTTTAATTTAGGTCTTCTTAGAGGATTATTAATGAACCTGTGAAGTGGATGCAAGCACTCTGTTGACAAAACAATGGCATTAAAATTCAGCAGCGTGTATTCTCAATCAAAGACAAGGCTTGGCTTTGGGGAGACACTGAAAACCACCATTGTTAGCCTAACGATAATCATGTGATTCTGCCTCTAACTGGTATTTGGAATGTCCTCGATTCTCCTTTATTTGGTCCATCTTACTCTCTTTTTTAAAAAGCATTTCGCTGATTATGGAATATAACTTTGGATAAACAAATGAGTAAAATACTGAACATTGTTTAAATAATCCTGTTCAGTTCTTTGAAGGTGGATAATGTTATCTGTACTTTTGCTTTTATAGCATTTTTAAAAAGCTGTTACTTTAGTTAGTGGTAACATTTCTCATTAATGAATACTAAAGTTATTGTGTTTGAATTGAGCTGTTATATCATTTATTTTTAAAATTTCTTGTGATTGGATTTTTTCTCCCTCTTTTTCGTTTTTAAAATTGGGATTATTATTATGGAGTGGCTAGATTTCAAGAGTCTTGCCAGCAGGTGGCAAAATAGAGTTCAATTTTCTCTGAAGAAAAGGATTTCTTTCAGCTCTGGTGCCTGAAATGATTGTTCCTTTGGTTAGGTTTTTTCTTTCTTTCTTTCTTTTTTTTTTAATTTGAAGTTCTGAAATTTACACCTCTCAGTTCACCAGATGATCAAAGCACACCATAAAATGCTAATGGTATGTGTGAGTTTTTCAAAAGAAGTAGTTAAGCAATATTGTTATCTTTTTTATTTTAAGATTTTATTTTTTTATTCATGAGAGACACAGAAAGAGGGGCAGAGACACAGGCAGAGGGAGAATCAGGTTCCATGCAGGGAGCCTGATGTGAGACTCGATCCCGGGACTCCAGGATCACGCCCTGGGCCAAAGGCAGGTGCTAAACCGCTGAGCCACCCAGAGATCCCCAGTTTTCTATTTTAGACATTATTTGCTGACTTTGCCTAGTGGGAGATGAGGATTTAGCTTTTTTATATCGCCTCCTTTTTCCTCCATCTTCCCAGTGTAGTTATATTAAAGTTTGTGTTAAATCAATATTAAATCTTTCTATTCCTATGCCAGTATATATACTGTTATAGTTGAAGCACATATGGTGGTACTATGATTTAATTCCCTTTCTTGTACAACTTCTTCCATTTCTTTCCTGGAGTTAATAATTTCTTTCTCTGTCTCATGTTTATTTCTTCATTTAGTTTTGTATGTTCCTATCTCTGAATCAGCCTTTCATTTCCAACAGAACTATGTAAAACGCCTTTCAGTGTAATAGAAAATGTTAAGGATGCTATAAGGCATTTTTGGTGGTATCCTTCTTGGAACTTTTTGTCTTGATTTATTTATTTTTTTTTAAAAGACTTTATTTATTTATTTATTTATAGAGACACACAGAGAGAGAGAGAGAGAGAGAGAGAGAGAGAGAGAGAGGCAGAGGCAGAGACACAGGCAGAGGGGGAAGTAGGCTCCATGCAGGGAGCCTGACGTGGGACTCGTTCCCGGGTCTCCAGGATCACGCCCTGGACTGAAGGTGGCGCTAAACCATTGAGCTATCCAGGCTGCCCTTGTCTTGATTTAATGTCTTCATTTGTCACTTTGCTATTAGAAGGGATCTTCCTTTTCATCACTCTTGAGCATCTCCTTGGAGATAATTTTTCATGGACTTTTGTTTGATTCCCTCCGTTTGTGGAGTGATTTCCTGAAAGACCGTGCATGGAAAGTAAATGTTTTAAGGTTGTGAATGTCTGAAATGTCTCTGTTTTATACTCATACCTGATTAATAGTTTGGCTAAGTATAGAATTTTTGGTAGGATACTTGTGTTCCTTAAAATTTTGTAGACATTTTTTTATTGTCTTCCAATATCCAGGAAGGGAGCCTGACCATTATGTAGTGTACATAGACTGAACACCAGTAGGACCCTTTTAGGGCTAGTTGTTGTTAGAGTGATGCCTTTTAAAAGATAAGATGGACACCTAGGGAATATCATTTTACTCCCATATATTAAATGAAAGTAGTTCAAACCCCTGTAGGAATACTGTGGAGGTAAACATTCAAAAAAAATTTTTTTTTTAAACATTCAAAAATTTTAAGGTGACTATGAACATCAAATAGAAAACCACCTTGTTTTCTTTCTTCACACACACTGGGGTATATGGCAGATTTTTGTGGTAATAACCCTTTTGTGTTCATATTTTAAAACAAATTATCTTGATATTATGATTTTCCAAGGAGTGCCCTTTAGAATCCAATGGATTTTATTTTTTTATTTTTTATTTTTTTTTAAAAGACACATTTATTCAGTGTCACGATCAGATTATTACATTTAGCAATCAACAGCATGGGTACAAAAAAAATCTACATTAAAACCCTATGTTGGAATGCTTTACACTTTCCACAGAACAGAAACTAAAGTAACCTATTATACAATTAGTCACAAATATAGTCCTCAAGTTTTTTGCCCATACACATGAGTATTGTCTAAAACATGTCTTCTTTGTAGCAGCTAGGCCCTGCCACCACTGTGCTTGGCTGAGTTCACAAATCTGTTGTAACCTGTAACTTCCCTGTTACTTCTCTGACTGTCTTCTCCTGCTAAGCTTTGTTTTCTGGCAGTAATTAAAACCTTCTGCCACTGCCATAGCTGCTGCTGCTGGAACTGCCATAGCCACCTTGGTTTCGTCGTTTGGCAAAGTATTGGCCTCCACCACCATAGGGGCCAGAGCTTCTGCCTCCAAAATTTCCTCCTTTCATGGGTCCAGAATTTGAAGATTGATTGTTGTAATTGCCAAAATTGTTAAAGCTTCCACCACCTCCAAAGTTGCTTCCATCATTACCAAATCCATTATAGCCATCCCCACTGCCACTGTATCCACCACCACCTCGACTGCCACCGAAGCCACCTCGACCACTGAAGTTCCCTCCACCACCAAAGTTGTCATTCCCACCAAAACCACCTCCACGACCACCAGCAAAGTTTCCAGAACCACTTTAGCCTCTTTGGCTGGACGAAGCACTAGCCATCTCTCGCTTCGATAGGGCTTTCCTTACTTCACAGTTGTGGCCATTCACAGTATGGTATTTTTGAATGACAATCTTGTCTACAATGGTCGTCAAAGCTCACACAAGTAAAACCTCTCTTTTTGCCTCTGCCTCGGTCAGTCATGATCTCAATTACTTCAATTTTCCCATGGGATTCAAAATCCCATGATGTTCTTCAGTGTCTTCTTTAATGCCACCAACAAAAATCTTTTTCACAGTTAAGTGGGCACCAGGTCTTTGAGAATCTTCTCGGGAGACAGCCCTCTTTGGTTCCACGACTCTTCTGTCCGCCTTGTGTGGCCGAGCATTCGTGGCTGCATCCACCTTCTCCGCAGTAGCGTAGGTGACGAACCCAAAGCCTCTAGAGCTCTTCGTGTTGGGGTCTCTCATTACTACACAGTCCGTAAGCGTCCCCCGTTGCTCAAAATGACTCCTCAGACTCTCATCGGTTGTTTTGAAGCTCAAACCTCCGATGAAGAGCTTCCGCAGCTGCTCAGGCTCTTTGGGAGACTCTGACTTAGACATGACGGTGGTGGGAGGGGAGACTTTAACGATGCTTACTCGGCGGCGTCCAGGGGCAGAAAGGAGTAATCTAACGAACATATCTCCCAATGGATTTTAAATTGATAAGATACATATTATAATATTTGGATTCTTTGCCTTAAAATTTTCGTAATATAACATTTAATTTCATGTAAATTAGAGTCCACAAATGACAAAACATTTCTTTCTGTTTGTTTAAAAAGGCTAAATAAAGAATAGAATCATGAAACTAGATTTTTATTTTTATTTTTTTATTTTTATTTTTATTTTTATTTTTTTTAAATTTTATTTATTTATTTATTTATGATAGGCACACAGTGAGAGAGAGAGAGAGAGGCAGAGACACAGGCAGAGGGAGAAGCAGGCTCCATGCACCGGGAGCCCGACATGGGATTCGATCCCGGGTCTCCAGGATCGCGCCCTGGGCCAAAGGCAGGCGCCAAACCGCTGCGCCACCCAGGGATCCCATGAAACTAGATTTTTAAAAATAACTTTCATGTTGGCTATGTTATGAATTTCTTTCACACCCTAGTAGAATTAAAAAAAAATTATGTACCCTCCCCCCCTTTTTTTGAGAGATAGAGAGAGAGAGAGCGCGCGTGTGTGTGTGCGAAGGGGAGGGGCAGAGGAAGAAGAAGAGAGAGAATCTCAAGCAGATTCATCCCTGAGTGCGGAGCGCATCTCTGGGCTTGATCCCAGGACCCTAAGATCATGACCTGAGCTGAAATCAAGAGTCACATGCTTAACCCACTGAGCCACCCAGACGCCCAAAGTATGTCCTTTTTTAAAAGCAGAAATCAGTCATTTTGTTGAGAATAAACAAACTTTAAAAAATTAATCTACATTGGTTTGGTTTCTTAGCAAAATTTGCATTCAAGGAGTATTGTCATTATATTTGATTTCTATTTAATTTAGTGTAATGAGAATGAATGGGGTGATCAATAGAAAACATGTATAAAATGGCAAGTATCAATCTTAATCCAGCTGTTGATTGTTGCTCTATGGCTGTTTTAGCACTCGTTACTATGGTTCTTCTTTTAGCCTTTATAAATTATCACAGGAGATAAACTGTTCTTCTACTATGCTCACTAAATTAGCTCCTCTTTTAATGTTGAAGGATAGCTCAGAAGATTTATAGTTCAGATTTCATAAGTCTTATTTTAGGATAATGCGGCTTTCTAGTTGTTTAGGCACCTTTTTGGCCTTTTCCCCAGGGACATTAATCCTTGGCTGGGAAGAATAAACTCTAGGCCTCCATAATACTTGACTGCAAACTGCAACCATAAAGCCTTAGACTCTTAAAACAAACATTTTTCAACCTTATAGCACAGACTTCCTGTTTTTAAAGCTTTTCTGACCTTCCTGAGAAAAGACCAGTACAGCTATGGTTACATCCTGTGGTTATTGTCATTAAAACACACACACACACACACACACACACACACACACACAACTATTGAATTTTTCTAAAGCCCTTGAGTATAAAAGTGATTAATGCACCAAAAAATGTAAATAGCACTGGACTCATGTCTGATCTTTGCTAGGCTTTCAATAAAAGATAATAGAACCAGGTCAGCTTTTAATGCGTCTCTGTTTGCTCAAGGTCTGCTACAATTGGAATGTCAGGAAAATCTCACATTAAAAGGATCTGCCCTATTCTGGAGAGATTGTAAAAGAAGCATTTGGCAGTCATTTCCTTTCACTTGTGAGAAAGAACATGCTTTACATTGTAACTGTTTAAACATACCAGAGTCTGATAGGGCTCTCATATTTTTCATTGTATAGTTAGCTTGCTCTGCAGATTGGAGGGGATGATCTGTGTTTAGGTTTTATTGTTAAGAATTAATCAAATGATGTAATTGTTAAAAGTTAGCCCATGTTTTCCTTTGTACTGAGTTGTGTTTCCTGTAGTCCAAATATTTGCTTTTTCAAGTCAGTTAAAATTAAACTTGAATAGACGTTGTGAATTTGTCTTCACAATAATCTCACTCACCTCTAACCTCTCCTTCCTTCCTTCAAAAAAAAAAGGGAAGAAAAGAAAAAAAGAGAAACCACCCTGTGTTGTTTAGGTCAAACATTCTTGAGACTGTGGCTTTTGATTTTGTCTTAGCCAATGTGTTGCATGTTTGAATGGATATTTTGAACTAAATAGAGTCTTCTGACATTTTCTAGAGAGAAGTGATTGGTTTTTAAGCAGAAAAGTACTGGGTTGTTAATACTACCTGTGATAAGGAACCTGGGAAATGGTACTCATTTAATGTTTTGAAACCTTTAAATTCATATTTTTCTGAAAATATATGTTTGTAATTTTTATTTTAAAGGAGTTTATTTAGAGGCACATTACCAGAGAGAACATGCGTCAGTTTTTTGTTTTGTTTTGTTTTAAAGAAGGGCAAAGCAGTGTTTGGATTTGTAATCATTATTTTAGTTGCACAAAAATCTGGTATTTTGAATTCAAGGTGTAATGATTCCAGTTGGAGTTATTTGTTTTCTTATGATTACTTCCAGTAAACTTGCTTGTATATGGTTTTATCATATGTTGTCAGCTCAGACAGTATGGAAAGAGCCCCATTCTAAACTCCCTGTCAAGGTCATAAGTCCTTGAGCTAATTTCTTCCACAAAACTCTTTTAAAAAAATTTTTGTAATACTTTTTCAAATGAGAAATCTCTCTTTTTTAACTGTATTTTTGCCCTTTCAAGTATTGTTTTATTGGAACATTATGATTTATTTCATCTATACAGTCCGAGATCATTAGTGTGTTTTAAAAATAGAGATGAAAATGTCTTTAAGTTTTTTAAACACATGCTATCTTAGAGGTCTCTCTGTCTCTCTTTCAAATTGCTTTAAGATCTATTTCACATCCTGCATCCATTAGAGGGCTACATGCTTCAATGGACTTACTATGTTGGAAGAGTTTGCTGTGAGTCTCCACTGGAGTTAGTACTTCTGCTCTCTGTTCTTATAAAAATGGGACTTGGTGCTGCAAGCTGTGTCCCCTCTGCCCCCCAAGAAATGTTTTAATAATGTCGATAATTTTTCTGTTTCATGAATAACCCTTTAAATGTTTATTAGCAGTCCGTCATTGAAATACTTGTTTGAGGCTCTATAAGGAAGTGTAAAACAAAACAAAAGTCGTATTAACATCCGACCTTAATGTTGTCCCTATATAATTTTGGAGAGTGTGCTCTTTATGGTTTAACACTATGGTGTAATTATAGTTACAGGTTAGTCTCCTTGGTTTTTAGAATCTGATGTTTTAGAATCTGATGTTATTTCTAGTTATTTTTCTTTTTTTAAAGAAAATTTTGAAAACTCCAGAGGTTTTAATACGTGGTGCCGTTTTGTGAGTTGGAAAACAGAAAGAGGAGACAGTCTGCTTAAAAATAGAACTATATTCTGCTCAGTAATACAAACCTATCTGTCTACACTCTGCAAACACAGCTAACAACTACTAACACAACCCTTTAGTCCATCACTGTTTGCTTGATTGACTTTGTTTGTTTTTGACATTTTGATAACTGGGGGAAAAGGCGAGCTTAATTACTGGATCTGGATGATTTTACTAGATAATGCAATAGGAAAGCATGTGTTGATTGTCTCAACTTGATAGACTCTTGGCAGACCTCACTAAGTTATTGTTAGATGCATGTTACCTTTAAACTTTCATGTAAAAAAATACTGTCTCTGAGCTCCTTTGGTGGTCTTGGGGGGAGTAGTCCAAGGCCACCATCTTTAGAAGATGTGGCCAAGAGTCTTCCTTACTGTGACAGAAACAGAGTGGCATAGAGAGTAAATGCAGTGCAGTTGTTGGAGGTTAAGGGTCAGAAATAGCTTGGGCCTTGTTCAGCTAGTGCTAAGGTTATACTTTACATTTCCCTTGTGTACTGTTTCTGGTCATAGCTTTAATGTTAGTTTAGCTAGACTTTGTATTTAATTATAACTGTTAGGGTAAAGTCAGATGTCAGCTCACTAGGCTGCATGCTGAGGCCTGTAGAATATGGAGTGCTTTGCTTCTAACCACATCTGTTGTCTTCTCTCATTATCTGTTAATGGTACTCAACTTGACAGGGTTGTTTTGATAAATGTAGGGGTTTCTAAAACCTGGAGCTGGAATTTCAGTGGAATGGAACTCATGACAAAAGGAAACAGAGACAGGCCAGGGTAAGATCCTGTGGGAAGCAAGAAGGGCCATGTGGAATGCTAAAAATAACAGGATTAATTTGGAGGTCAGGGTCCGGTATATCTAATATTTTTAATTCATCTCACACATTCTTTTTTTTTTTTTTTCTCACACATTCTTTTACTTTTTCATATGCTCAAACGTAAAACTTGTTGTGAAATTGTTATTGCAAAAACTAGCATTTCTCATCTATAGATCTCCTAACTTACAAGCTGAGATTAATAGGATTTATTTTTTAGTTTTTATTTTATTGCAGTTTCATACCTTTATTTGACAATCAGCGATTAGTTCTCATCCACATTAACAGTTTGTAGATTTTTGAAAGTGGTGACAGGTATGTAGGTAACCAGCGTATAGAGCTTGTTCGGTGAATCTTCATCCGTTTCACCTCGTTACATTTTCTGGACAACCGCACACGGATGCGTTATGGAACATTCCTTATTCCTTTGGCCCAGACAACTTTGTTGAGCTTGGTGTCAATGTGCACATCTGGAGTTCCCATCTCCTTCATGGCAAATTTCCAGATCTCTTTGAGTGCCTGAGGGGCACACTTCTTGAAACCCACTCCATGGATACATTTGTGAATGTTGATTGTGTATTCTCTGGTCACTACCTTGTTGAGGGCAGAACGGCCCTTCTTCTCACCACCCTTCTTTGCAGGAGCTGTTCTACTGGGCCCTAGTTAGAAAGAGGTTTAATAGGATTTAAAATGAATTCTTGTTTGAGGAATTGGGGAGGGTGGTTTTGGAATGGTCTGTCACCACTGACTGGTATGTCCTCAGGTCAAAAGAAAGCCTCCATGAAGGCTTTTATGTCAGGGAAATAGAGGTCTCTTAGAGAAAAAAATGGAAGAAAAGTTCAGTGTGAAAGAGAGCTGAGGATTATCCTCTTCCCTTGCAGAATTTGGTGGTACTTTTGCATTCCAAGAGAAGCGTTGAAGACAGACTAAAGTACCATGTGCTTTCAGATTTTTATATTATGTTTATATTGTTACCTGTGTACAAGATTTAGTAGTCTGTCCACTTTATCCACTGCTGTTTGCCTCTCTCTTAAATGCCAGGTAAGTAGGAAGAATTTAGTTTGAATAAATTAATGATGGCTTCTGTACTTCGTTAACTCTTTAAAAAAAAAAAAAAGAAAAGTGAACCTTGCAAATAGGAACTGGTTAGGGTCTCTGTGTTTTTAATGAATTACCCTGGGCACAATTATTTATATCTCTATAAAGCAGGGATAAAAATCTTCTTTTACTAGACTTTTAAAGGTTAATAAAATAAATACTATTAATACCTATAGATGCTGCTTATTTGACAGATGCTCTTTTGTGCCAAGAACTGTGCAGAGAATATGCAAAATGAGTAAAACAAGGTTGTTCCTCTGTTCACTTATTTATTCCACAAATCTGTATGTATGACACCCGGTATTTGATAATGAGCAAATATATAGAACTTTCTCTAATGGAACTCACTGTCTAGAGGGGTCTATGGACATTAACCAGATAATCACATCAATGAATTACAAACTGAGGTAAGTGCTCTTAAGGAAAATAATACAGATCTCTGGGAACTTATGACAAAGGAACTTAGCCTAGAGTGGGGCCTCAAGGGAAGTTACTCTGACAAAGTGATATTTGACTTGAGATGAAGGAGTAGTATAGGCTTTAAACTGTGTGTGTGTGTGTTGGGACTAACAGGGAGAATGTCCTGCTCTAATGGGAAGAAGCAGTATGCTGCTGGCCTGTGGTAGAAATCCTGATACCTTGGGAAATTTGAAAGACTGGTATAACTGGAAGGTGGAGGACTAGGAGAGGATGCAAGACAAGAGTATTAAGTATCATAAAGTGCTGTCAAAGCATTTAGAATCCCTGACAGACTAGATACAGCATGAATTCAGAATAGAGCAGTTTAGTTGTTCTTAACAGCCCTTTACAACTCAGTGTAAACCAGCATTTTTAAAAGGGTCTACAAAAACAAAACAAAAAACAAAGAACCCACCCAACATAACCAGAACCCTTGTCATACTCTGCCATGTATCTAGATATAGATGGTTAGAAAATTTGAAGTGTGTCCATGTACAAGAGTGACTTTTGTAGCTAGGCTTTAGGGTGGATTTCATCTCTGACATATATGGAATGATCTCAGTGCCACTTGGTTACGTAGCAGATTTCGAAGCCGCAGATCCTCTCAGGATGATCTCAGTGAGGAATGGTGTTCAGTGGAGCTTATAGCAGAGCTACGCTTGCGCTATAGACCACCTCTGATTTGTATTGATCAGGCTACCTTTCAGGATGGCAAAGGCATTATGCTTCATCAGGTCTTGCTCTCACTACATGTGTTAGTGATTTTAGATAGATATTTCTGTCTCCTGTAGAATAACTTGATTTTTCTTTGAGAGAAATCAGCAGAATGATGTTTAAATAGCAAATGGACATATCACTTTGGTTATCTGTGTCAGCAAGGCAGGAGGACCCCTGTACTCTATGCTCTCCACTCTGACCCCCTTTGAGAGTCTTTGGGCTTTATCATTTTATCTAAATCTCTGACTATTGGTAAGGGGGTATCTAATAATTCAGCAACTTTATTGGACTTTGGAAGGTCCAATAACATTTATAAAGCTATTTCAGAGTTCCATGAAACTTGCCTGGAAGGCAAAAGGTGTACTATTGAAGATAGCAAAAGAGATCATTTAAATTTTGAGCTTGTAACTTCAGATTTGGGTTGACATTGAGTGAGTTTAATACTTTGAATTCATATGCTGTAGGGAATGTGTTTTTAAAAATTTGCTATGGATTGTCTTAATTGGAACAAAATGATCTTGAGGGTTATGGGCATACCTAGTATAAATGCAGTTTAATGTTACTAAATTTTAGGGGAAGAAACTAACTTGAGATTTATAGTGGGTAATCTATTTAGATGCACATAAAAAGTAGAGTTAATGAGGGGTGTGGGGTAGTATATATGTTTATTTAAGGCCACATGGCAAAAAATAGACATTTATTTTGCTTCCTTATTAGATGGATTTCAACCAAGCCTAATTTAAGATAAACCTTGTCTAGCAGAGGGACCTTTATTTTTCTGTGGAAAAAGGATCAGAGAGATAATAGGACTTTTAAACAAATGATTTACAGAGAATTCCTAAAAACTGTAAGGAAAATTGGGGTCAGAAATGTTGACCTCAAACAATGCTTCTTTCTATTTGCATCTTTGAAACAAATGTTCTGCATGCCTATGATTATTGGTTATTTCATCTGCATTTTGTTAGACGTCAGAGGTGGTTGGCATTAATATTCCTCGCGGAAGCAGAGGCAGCTCTAGGTTGTGTGAACTGCTGATCAGAGGGATGCGCTGCCTCTTTAATATCTTGCTTGCAGATGCATTTTCTAGCTGACCACGCTATTAAGAGCTGCCATCAATCACGCAGCCTCCTAGTTCCGGCTGTCGGGAGGGGAGGGAGACATGGGGAGAGAAGAGGCTAGCCTAGCTCGGAAGGAGATAAAATTGCAGTGGCGTGTGTGTATGTGTGTGCGCGCGCCCCCGCCCGCCGTGGTGGAGGCAGGCAAGGGTGCGCGCAGAGCAGTCCGAGCTCCAGCCCGGGTTTTTCCGGTCGCCGCCGCCGCCGCCACCGCTGTCGTGGGGTGGCTGCTCTTTCTCTCCCGGCGTCTGGGTCACAGGCATGTGGCAGTGTTGGCCCGGCTGCCCGGGCTGAAGGAGCGCGAGCCGGAGCAGCGGCTGCATCCCCCAGCCACGGGCGGGGCCCCAGGCCGCCACCTCCCGAAGCCACCGAGCTGGGGGACATGAGCCCGAGCTGCGCTGCCCTGTGGCCGCCAGGGCCTCCTTTTGTTTAGCAAGTGCATTTCACGCCCCAGCCCCTGCCCGCCCCGCCCCTGCCTGCGGGCCTGAGTTTGGGGGCCCTGCGCCGGAGGAGGACGAGGCCTGCGGGCTCAGCTCCTGCCGCGACCCGCCGCAGGCA
The DNA here is from genome assembly GCF_048418805.1 of Vulpes vulpes. NCBI lineage: Eukaryota > Metazoa > Chordata > Mammalia > Carnivora > Canidae > Vulpes > Vulpes vulpes. The sequence goes on along the minus strand of NC_132791.1, from coordinate 163,568,142 downwards.
AGTGGCCAGAGCCTTATGCTGCAAGGGGGATGCGGGTCGCGGGTCAGGAAGTTGGGCAAGTGTGGGCACAGGGGCTCTCGGAGGTGGGTGTACTGAGAGTGTTGTAGCTGACCCTGCAAATATGAACCACTTTGGTATTAAGAATGGTAATGGCTTTCCAGGAATCAGGAATCAGTTTTTGTAGTGTCTCATTGCATTTTTGTTGGGTTTAGTGGGTTTTTTTAAATCACTCAAACTCTAGAAATCCCAACTAAATAAACCAATTATAAAACACCCTTCAGGGCAGAGAAAACACTATTTTTAAAAGATTTGTGTGTGTGTGTGTGTGTGTGTGTATTTGTGTGTATGTGTATGTTTGTTTTTGTCTTTTCTGAAAGGAATATGTTATTAAAGATGAGCAAAGTAATCTAGTCACTGATTAGAAACTTCATTGCTTACTGTGGAGTAAATTTAATTTTAAAGATACAATGAATTTGATGGACTTGATTATGGCTACATAAGTGACAAATATAATTTGTTTCTGGGACCAAAAAAACTGTTGTTTTGCCAGACTAGCTAAAATGCAGAGATAGTTTTGAAAAAGATGGCTTTAACTTTAAATTGTTAAAATTGTTTTGGTTTGAGGTGCCGGCTTCCCCTCTCCTTCCCCTTGTTTACTCGGCTCTCCTTGAGGCTCTGGGGAGACCTGCTTGACCACTTTCCTGTTTGCTGAGACTTGTTTAATGGGTTACTTTGTTTTACTCTCAGCTTTTAGGCTTTCCTTGGGCACATGTTCTGCTGCTCTCCTTGGGGCATTGTTTGGCTGGAGGCTGCCTCTTAGCCATATGGAAATTTAAAAAGTGTCATGTGAAAGAACCTAGGGGTCAACAAGGATTAATTTTTCCCTTTGAAAATTGTGTCTTTGTGGTTTAAGATTGAGACACTGAGTGAAAGTTGAGAACAAGAGTTGATAAAGTCCTTAAAATTCTGTGCCAAAATTAATGTATTGAGCTTTTTTCCCTTCTTTTCTTCCTCCTTCTCTCCTCCTCCTCATTTTCCTCCTTTTTGGCTAGGAACTCCACATGTAAAGTAGACATGATTTGAAACCTTACAGATGGGAACAATATCCCCTGTAAGCCCGTTGATCTGTGGGCAATTATTTCCAGATGCACAACCAACTCTACATTTTTATGCATGTGTTAGATTTGAGCTCTAAGAGGCACTTGCCTTTCTGAATATTTACATTGCTTAGTAAAATAACACAAGGCAGACATTTTAGAGGCTTAACAGCAACTTCACAATACTGTGGGAGCAGCAGTTAGAAGCTTGTATTTGTTTTTTCCAACTCTGTAATTTAGTAGTGTTTAAACCATTTTATAAAGATCTCTGAGACCAGTGAAAGGTGGTTTTCAGTCCAGAGCACTTGAGTGCTCATTGTACTCTGGCAGGCCCTGGTGCTTGGCAGGCGGCGCTTGAAATGTTATTTGATCTGGTTGCATGATAGAATTGACTAAGGTTACACTTTTCCTTCCCCTGGCTGTTGAGAGTGATGCATCAATGTACTGTTCAGTGACTTATTTAAAGACTTACCCTACATTCATTCACTGTAAGAAGGGTTTTAGAAAAAGGCCATTTAAATTTTTGTCTTGTTTTTGTGGTTTTGCATTTATGAATTGAGGCGAGAGCTGACGTAATGTAGCTGTACCACTTCCTTTGTGTGTGTATGGTTTTTTATAGCCAGTGTTCCTATAAGATATGTTTCAGTCTGCATGGTTGTGATTATTTCTGAAATGCTTGAATGTATATATATTCCAAATTCAGGTATCATCAGCTATGTGCCAATTTATTGTTTACATTGCCTGTGGGGGAGGCAAAGAGTGGGATGGTGAACCCTGTCACCCTTTCAGTAGGGTTCAGTGAATTGCCTGTGTGTTATGCAGACTAGCTTTTCATTTTAATTAGTGCAACTGTGTACAGCTGTTAGGTCAGACTGCATTGGCTGCCCTTGCAGGGTGGTTTTATCTTACACTGAGGTTTTATGGACTTGTCTGGCTGTGCTTCTTAATCCCTCTCCCATAGCCACTATGCTTGCCTTTAAGCAAATGATAGAACAAGACAAGCTTTTGTTTACTCATGAAATAGTTGTTAGAGATTTATTTTTGGTTTTGAGGAAATTGGTAAACCATGTAATTTATTGGTAGGTATTACATTGACTATGCTTTTCCAAGGTCAGAGGGTTTTGCTTGCTATTGTGTAGTCTGGGTAGCCAGTGGAACCATCCATTTTATAATGACCTAGGAAGCCAGTATTTAAAAAACAAAACAAAACAAACAAACCTGCTTTTTATTTGCTATTCTAGGCTTAGTTTGTAAAACAGAAGTGAATGTTAAGCTCCATGAGAGAACATGGCTAAACTGTTTCTCCCAGTCTCTTATCTCTTGTTACATTGTAACCAAAGAGACTGAGCCAGCCATTGACTAACAACAGTTTGGCCAAGGACTGGGTGATTGATGGAAGGTTTTAGAAATGTCTGTTCAGGGACATGTGTGGGCACCTTTAAATGTTAAAAAAGTCTTTTGGCTCCAACTTACTAGTAAGTATTCAGATCGAGTGGCTTTGAGTGTTTGAATATAGGACTGTGACAAAAGCCAGGTTTTTTCGGGTCATAAAATAGATTGTGATGTGAATGACACATTTTTCTTGGTAGTCTGATCTCCTTACTGTCTGCCTCTGTATTTGGACACTCACTACCACAGGCTTCTACAATTGTCCTCTACATTTCTTATAAAGGAGTAAAAGCCACAAAATGGACTGAAATCTGTTTATACATAGAACCTTTTTCAAAGCTCCAGTTACTGATAGAAGAACAAGGAGATATGCTATTAGGATTGCTGTGGTGGGGTAGGTGGAGTAGGGAGGTTGACGTAGGTTTAAGTATTGTTTTTTTTTTTTTTTTTTTTAAACTCTTGGGAGAAGTGAGTCCTTCTCAAAATAACCTGGAATGAGGAAAGAAAGTGCGGCATTTTCTAGAAAATATGTTAATTTCAATTGTAGTCTATCTAGAAAATGTTTTCTCTAATTAAATCAAAACATTTAGATTGGCAACAGCAACTGCTGAATCTAAGGAAAAATAGAAGTAAGTATCCTAGGTCTAAACAGATTATTTTAAAAGTCCACAAGTTTTTTTTTTTTTCCCGAGACCATATTTTTGGAATCCAAATATTAATGGTGATTAGGGTCATGGAATTGTCGTGCCAAATCTGTTTAGTCCTTGACATAGTTGATATATATTTGTAATGAATAAAACAAAATAATAATGTTGACATTTAATTAGAAAAAGCATAATCGTACTTAGTGTTTAATGCTGTATATGGAGCTCTGCTGGTATAATTAATCAATTTATTAAGTACAGCTTCTTGGTTGATAGCTGGGCTTGCCTGAGTTCTGTTCCTAGCTTTACTGAGTATTTCTTGTGAGACCTTTAATACGTTATTTAGCGTCTTTGTGACCATGAGGAAAATGATCAGTCTACTTCAGCGGGTATGCAAAATTCTTAGAATGTGCCTGGCACATAATAACAACTAATATTTAATATAGTGAGCACTAATTCTGCTCTAGGTACTGTTTTAATTGCTAAAGAAAAAAAAAAGATGAAGCCCTGTCCTTAGAGCACTTACATTCCAATGGAAGAAGACAAAACAAATTAAAGGGGGCCTGATGATCTGTGCAAAGATGGGACTTTTGGGCATGCCAGTGGTTTTTAGAAGCTTAATATGAGAAATTTAACATCACTTTCTAAAGCCACCATTCTTTCTTTTCTTCCCTGATAAAATGTGTCTCACACAACTAGGTGATGTATTAGCTCACAGATGAAATAGAGAAGGCAGAACAGATGTTTTCTAGGAAAGAAGAAAAAGGAAAATGGAAAAGCAAAGAAGTTAAAGATTGTAATTTGTCAGTTTAAGTGTCAAACAGAAGAAGGGGAATGTTGACTCATGCCCATCAATAAAAGGAAATATAATGTAGCCATTAAGAATCATCATGATATAAAAAGCCCTAATGTAAAGTCCAGTAGAACAAAACCATAGAAGCTGAACTGCTTATGCATTTTAATTCCAAACTATATGCACACCCACATGTACTCACAGAATCTAAGGAGAAAGGTTAGACAAATAGTCCAAACGTTAATAGTGCTAATCTTTAGATGATGGGATTATGCATAACTCCATTTCCTTAGTATTGTTCTGTCTTTGCATGCATTATTTAATCCTTGTAGGTTTAAATACCCCTCTGTTGTACACAAGGAAGCTGAAGTTTAGAGCGGTCAAGGCCTCACAGCTACTGAATAGTCCAAGCCAAACTCTGACCTCCTATTCTTAATTTGACCAACTCTCATCCTACAAGAGGTGACCTTTGTTAAAAGGGCTTCCTCTGGTCTTTTCCCCCACAGCTGTGGCCCACATGGTTTTGAGATGTGTTTATACTAACTAACCAGACGATACTCATGGATTCTCATGTAGAAGGAGCTAGTGCTGAGGCAGTGCATGTACGTGTAGTTATTAGAACAAAAAAGCCAATATGCTGGCAAGAGGAGGAAATGGAAGAACAGTTTGCGAGAAGGAGATCTGAAAGGTACAGCAGTATGAAGGAGGGACAGAGGGCCGAAAGTGCAAAGCAGGAGGTTGCAAGACCAGCACATATTGGAGGTCCTGGACTGGAGAATGTGAACTGAGAGCACTACTGAAAAAATACTTTTTTCCTCCGGAGTGAGTGGAACCCCTGAGAGTTGGGTGCTAGCAGAACAGCCCAGGAGGGTGAAGGAAGGCCAGTGCTGAGTAGAAGCTAGTTTGTGGTTTGCTGAGAAAATGTTGAGTTTGGCAGTGAGATAATGAAGTGCCAGAAGGTGGCTGGAAGGAGCTGCAGGTTAATAGCAGTAACTGGTCAGTACTTTAAGAGGTTAATGCTAATGGCATTCTGTAGGTAGAATTTTATAATGATTAATATGACCATTGTATTCAGGTTTGGGGATAAAATGGGGTAATGGCTGTGAATCACTTTAGAAAGTAGAAGACATTTTAATTTCAGAGGATTAGTTAGAAGTTACCTGTAAAGAGTTTTTAAGAATACCATAGGTTAAGCATTGGAAATCATTTATAAAATTAAAGTATGTATGCCAGCAAAGATTTGAAATAATTACTTTGTTCTAAAGATGAACAATTAGGTCTCTTTCTCCTGTCTTATTTTCCATAAAGTGAATGAGCTTTTGTAGTTGTGGTTTTAAAAAAGGGTCAGTTTATATGTGACTGTTGAGCTTCAAAGGAACAAAATAGATTGAATATACTATGCATTTGAAAGATTGCTTAAGTCAAAAGCCTCCAGATGGTGTGTACTGCTGTGTTCACAGCTGTATTTACTGCAAGCTCACCAGATTATCTACTAATAATTTAAAAATAGCTGGTTGGAAACAGTGGTATATTCAAGTCTCTGCTGGTTTTGAACCTCAACAGCAGTAGTGACTAGTGACTTCACTTGTATGCCTTTAGAGAATGCCAGTTGAAATTACTTACTTCCTTTTGCCTTGCTTTCAGGATTTCTTATTTGGGCCAGCTTATGTGTTTTACAAACAACCAGAGTACTTACATACAGAAGCAGATAAATAAACAGCTTTTTTTAATGTGGTCTTTTAGGAGCACGATGGAGAATGGCTCTTGATTATCTTTAAAAAATGTTTTTTTTTTTTAAATGTTTTTGTTGTTTTACTATCCTTTTATCTTTTAAAATTTTTTAAAAGTGTTAAATATATTGCATTGATACCTTATACTGATATAACATTATATAGAGAACTTTCTGTATTTTTTGGTATTACCAACAAACACAGCAATAAAACCCCTTCAAAACTCAGATCTACTCCCCAATACAAAGGTTTTTTTTCTTTTACAGAGATTTAATAAATGTTTTTTTGAAGCACATAAATTACTAAATCTTAGTTTTTTGGAGGGGCCATATGTACTATTATTTATTTGCTTAGTAATGCATAAATTAAATATAAAACAGGAGAATAGTTTGAATTTAGGAATTTTAAATGTGTGAGGGCTAGTAAAGACACGTACATTTATTAATTAAAACTTGAGCTTCTTGAACAATTTTCTAGTTTTACATATTTCATTATTTTGTCTTTTGTGTGTGGATATTTTAATAATTAGGAAAGTTGGGCTGAAGAATTTTTACTTGTGTATATATTCTTTGGTTTATTTTTTGTATTTTTTTTATTGGAGTTCGATTTGCCAAAATATAGCATAACACCCAGTGCTCATCCCATCAAGTGCCCCCCTCAGTGCCCAGTCATCCCATCCCATCCCCCCCCCCCCTTTGTTTTGTTTTCCTCCCACCCTCTGCTTTTATCTTCTTCCCAAGTCTTTGATCATCTACTAGGTAGTTTCCCCTCCCCTCCCCTCCCCTCCCCTCCCCTCCCCTTCCCTTCCTCCTTTCCTTTCCTTTCCTCTTCTTTTTTTTTTTTTTTTTTTTTAAGATTTTATTTATTCATGAGAGACACACAGAGAGAGAGATAGGCAGAGGGAGAAATAGGCTCCATGCCAGGAGCTTGACAATGGACTGGATCATGCTCTGGGCTGAAGACAAGTGCTAAACCGCTGAGCCACCCAGGGATCCCCCTAGTCTCTTCTTTCATAGGCTGTGCTTGTTCCACAGAGCATAATTCTCATGTTGATTAGATAAGGGGGAATATTCAGTAGTGGAATGTTCACCTTTTTTTTTTTTTAAAGATTTAATTATTTATATGAGAGAGAGAGATAAAAAAAAAAAAAGAGGAAAAGGGAGAATCCTCAATTACCCTAGACTCCCTACTGAGTGTGCCAGGCTCTATTTCAGGACCCTGAGATCATGACCTGAGTGGAAATCAAGAACCGGCTGCTTAAATGACTGAACCATCCAAGCACCTCATCTTTTTTTTTTTTTTTTTAAACTTGTTAAATGATTTTTTTCCCCCCAGAGCACAGTTTGTGAATGTTTGGGCTACATATCCACAATAGACAGTTATGGAACTCCTGAATTGCATCCCTGTCCTGAGTGTGGTTGATTGATCTGGGGGTTCACAAGGCTCTTGTTCACCATAGCAAACTGTCTTTATGAGGATTTAGAGGAGAAACTTTTCTCAGCTTTTAGTATAAGAGGGCACTGACCCCCCTGAGCAATATGGTTTGTTTTTAACTTACGGATTTAGAATCTTGTGACTGATTGTTTCCTTTAAGCTATTTGCTTTAAAATTTTGGACACATCTAAGGAAGGTATAAAATGAACCTGAACACCTTATACATGGTTTCATCATTTTCATCTCTGCACAACCCCCTGCGATTTTCCTTTGTCTCAAGGAAAAGAGAAGCAATGTAGGAGGTGTAGTTAGAACACAGGCTCCTTCACCTATACCTCTGAGATTTGCTGTGTGACCTGAGAACACGCACCTCTTTCACCCCTGTGTGCGGAGTCCTCTTCTAGAAATCATTCCTACTTTGTGTGGCTACTGTAAGGGTAAAGTGAAAGCGCTTAGAGCAGTATGTTGTACAGGGGAATGCTGAATAAATCTTAGCTTTCTTGTTATCTCACTTCCCTCATCTGTTGTAAACTTTATTTTCTAATGTATTAATCTCAGTAAGCTGCCTTAAGTAAGCCCTTTTAAAAGTAAGCTAGCCTTTAAATCTTCCCTGCTCCCTGTTCATATTTTATACAAAAGGTTAATTTCTGGTTGATGACAGTCATTTAAAAAAATTATATAGGAAAGTGCTGTGGACTGAATTGTGTTCTCCCAAAGTTCATACATTGAAGCTCTAACCCCCCAGTGTTTCAGTATTTGGAGGTAAGGCCTTTGGAAGGTAATTAGGTTCAGGTGAAGTCACGAGGATGGCACCTCATGATAAGAAGAGTGTCCTTACAAGGAGAAAAGAGACCAGAGCTCTCACTGAACTCTCACCGTCATGAGGGCACAGCGAGAATACAGGGAATGGAATACGATGGAACTTTGATTTTGGACTTCCTGGCCCCCAGAACTGTTGGAAATAAATTTCTGCTACCCAGTTTGTGTATTCTGTTACAGCAGCCTGAGCAGACTACTACAGAGTAAATTTCGTCTGTGCAGAGTAAAAGGTGATCAATAGCTTATCACAGCGACTGAGCTTTTCTGGAGTGAAGTGGGGATTATGCTTCTGTTTGCAGAAGGCTTTACACCTGCAGAACAGCCTTCCTTGACCTCTGGTTTGGTGCTTACAGTATCTTATGAAGGAAGCAGAGCAGATGCTGGCTTCTCAGGTTACGAAATGGGAGAGCAAGTCTGGAGAAGTTAATTGAGTTACCTGCATTCACAGTTTCCATTTTGGAGGTGGCTAACCCTCTTAGTAGCTATTTTTTCTTACTTCTCTATCCATTGTTCCTTCCATGACCACTTTAATATTGGCAGTCCAATCTTCTAATCTCTTGACTTAGAAAGAACATAACCTTTATTTTTAGTCCTTGTTAGGAACATTATTTTCAAAGTAGAGAGAGATAACTCCTGCTTTTTACATTTTGACACGGGAACTGAAACATCTGTGGTGAAATTGTTGAATTTATCTTTCCTGTCCCAGGGAGACAAATAGAATTAATGAATTCTTCGGCCTACTGGTTAGGTTTGAAGTATAAAATTTCTGTGAAGTATCATAACTCTAAGAAATGTGATAGTACTTGAAATAATACTTAATGACATTTGCCTTTTATTTTCGTCCAGGTATTGGTTTGCATTTAGTCTTGCTGATGAGTGTCTAGAATGTAGGTGTTATTTGGAGCTATCTAGTTAAAAGGTTGCTTGTGTTCATTTAGTTAAGGTGGTTCATTTAGTTAATGTCTTGATCAAAGGGATGAAATAGCAGTGTTAGAAGCTATAAACTCTCAGTAGTTAAAAAGAAAAAAAAAAAAACAAAACCCACCCATAGCCCCAACTCAAACTCTGCCCTTCATTCTGAAAGAATTCTGGATTCCTACAAAGTTAATATTTATGACCTGTCAGAACATACAGTATTTGCTCCATTTCCCATTAAATTTTAACAGAGAAACTAAGAAAGAAAACCAATTTTTTATTTCCTGATGATAAAAATGATTCCCTTGAGATTCAAACCTTGGAATACAGTTTAAAAAACCTTATAGAGATAAAATTCCCATAACAGACAATTGAAAAAGTGTACAAATCAGTGGTTTTTAGTGTATTTAGGGTTGTGCAACCATCACCACAATATAAGTAAGAATAGATTTTTATGTGGCAGTTTCCTGGTGATTAATTGAATATTCTTAGATAACTTTTATATATAAATTTATACTTATATGAGTAAGAATATAACTTAATTCTATGCTTTACTTGAAGGTATTCAAACCCAGCTTTTGTTTAGTGGTGTGACAGGGAAGTTAGCTTCAGCCCAGGGCTATTAAATCCTTTGGTGACTGATGACTCCTTTAAGGTATGATAAAGCAGTTATGAATATGATGTGAAAATGGAATGTAGTTTCTCTCAGCATATTATTTGGAGAAACTGCAACTTTCCCAGAGCATTGTTTTACATTTGGTGCACTCCAAATGTTAGACATGTGCCATTTTAAGCAGTTTGTATTAAAGAATTTTTCATTTGTTAATAGAAAGGCAGCCAGTCCTTATGTCTCAGATTAGGGGAGTATCTTGGTGTTGATCCCCAGATGGTTCCTAAAATTCAAGTGGGCCCTTATAGGCTGCTGGGCAGTCATACTTTATTTTCTTAGTTTATTCACCCAGGTTCCTAGATGACTCTTTTGTACTTTCTCCTTTTATATACTTCCTCTTGTCTTCATGCTGGGCTTCCTGTTTCAGTGAGAAAAATCAGTGCAGTCAGAAGAAAACTTTTGCAGATGCCCACTGCACATTGACCTACCTTGCAGCAGACTCTGCCTTCCTGGCTGTGTGTAGACAGAGCAGCTGTTCTTAAACTCTCTAAGGGCCAGGCTAGTCCAGCCCATCCCGCCACTTCTGCCACTCCAGAGGCCACCTCTGCCCTCACATGTCATTCATGTTTCAGGCTGTACTGGATCATTCCTAACAGCATAGACATGTGTTGCTTTTCTCTTACCTTAAAACAAAAAACTCCAATCCCCCTTTCTTGGGCCCCATTTACCCTGCCAGCTCTTGCTTATTTCTTTGCTCCTCTTTGCAGCAAAACATCTCAACAAGAATTTTCTGTGCTTAATGTCTCCGGTTCTTTTCTCCTCTCTCAGGTCCATAATCCATCGTGCCAGAGACTGTTCTGGTGAAGATTACTAAGTCTTCTGCACTGCCTGTTTTCCTTTGTCTGGAATGTATTTTCCCAGATTTCTGTGTGGCCTCACCCTTAAGTTTCTGGGAGGCCTATACTAACCCTTGGTCTCTGCTTGCAGTTCCCCTTCCCTCTGTTTTTTTTTCCCTAGAGTGTCATAACATAATATTAATGCATTTATTTTCATTGCGTATTGTCTTGTTCCTTCCCCTAGAATGTAAAGTCCTGAAGGTCAGATTTTCAACTGTGTAGTTCACTGATATATCTCCAACATGTAGAACGGTGACTGGCACTATTATAATAGTTGTCTGATAAGTAATTTATTGAATCTCTACACACCCTGCCCTAGAACTTGGGCTTTAAAAGTGATCTAAATAAACATAACTAAAAATTTTATCCCTAGTCCAGACCCACTCCGCTGCCTACTTCACATTTCCACTTGGATATCTTCTAAGCATCTAAAACTTAACATGCCTCCCACCCCCCCCCCCAAAAAAATAAAAATAAAACTTAACATGTCCCAATTGAACTTTCTGATGTTTTCTACTATTTATTTATTTATTTACAGTTGGCTTTAAATGATAAACACATAGTTGTGGGATTTTTACTTTTGTACTTTTTCATCTAGTAGGATTTTACTTGTCAAAATTTTAATTTGGTGTAAAAATTATACCACCTGGAGTACTTGAGATAGATTGGAGCAATCTTAGATCATTTAGTTTCATCTGGTACCTTGAAAGCAGTTTTCAATGTCCAGGTTTTGGACATTGAATTCTAAACAGTATTCTACCAATGAAAAGTCAATGTCCATTATTTAACTGACTTTAATAACTTTTAAATTTTGGATTCCCTACAACCGTTAGTAATTTGTTATTTGGTACTTGAAAATACGATTTTAGCTTTCAAAGTTAGGAAGTATCAATATTTGCTATGGAAACTTTGATCTACAAATATTTTAATTGCCATGTACTTAGTATAATAGAAAATACCGTCTACAAAGCCTTTTTAAGTGTAGTGGGTAGACTACTGAATTAGGAAACGTGTACTTAAAAAGTTCTTCTTGGGGAGGATCAAATCTGCCCTCTTAAAATCCAAACTTAAAATGTTGGGTTTTAGTGACACATGGAGTTAGTGGCATCTCCTCCCTGAAGGCTGATCAGATCACACAGCATCATAAATATTGAGATAGCTTTCTTCAAATTGGGTTTAAGTTGGCAATTACATTTACTAATTACCAGTAAATTATTAGATTTCTTGCCCATGAAAACTCTTTAAAGAATCTTATCTTTGCAGATTAATGTATCTTAGTTTAACAGGACAGTGCTTGGACACTGTAGACTTATGAGGTAGAAAAATTACTAGTGATTTATTTTACACACACACACACACACACCCCAGAATTTAGTATAATATTTCCCTAGACGATAAAAGAGATCAAAGGAACTTAACGATAATGTTTTCTCTTTTTTTGAAACCAGTACACCAGCAAAACAATCTTGTTTAATTTAATTTAGTGCTAGTGCTAGTATAAAGGAAATGAGATTGTGATCACACTCTGCCAAGACAACCCAGTTGGTCAGTGAAAAAGTTTGTTGGTTTTGGTAGATGGGGAAAGATGGAAGAATTTTTCTGAAGTTTTGACTTTTTAACTAGTTGTGTTTCCTTTATGCATCAAGTACATTACAGTTCATTAATGTAGGATCTATTTTTAGTAGTCCTTTGTAAAATGTTGAGAATATGGTAGATCTGTGATGAACTGTGAAGAGAGAGATACAGCCCTTAGTGTGCAAGTCTGATAATATGATCTTTCCTTTTAGTAACATTAAAATATTCTAAAGTTCATCCTCTGCATGCTCTCTTGAGGTAGGACCATAATTCCCATTAAACAGAGGAGAAAATAGCTGAGAGGTCAAGTTGTTCTACTCATTGCCTCTCAATACCTAATTTAATTTCTATGAATAATACTTTCTTCTACCTCACAGCCTCCAGACTTGTTGGAATGGATGAAAAAGAAAGGGCAACAGTGGGCCACTGGGAGACAGATTTCTGTAGAACAAATGTAATTGATTATGTAGAGGTAGAGGGGGAGGGAGAGAAAACTCATACTTTGTCGCTAATTTCAGTAGATGCCTTGACCTTAGAGAAGATCCTCAGTAGGTTGTTTCTGGTCATATTTATAAATATTAATTTATTCTTTGTGTAAAGGGTATATTAAATGTAAGATAATTTCACTGGACTTTTTTCAATAATGTGTCTTTAGAAATGAAAACATTAAATCTCATTTCAGTTTTTCAGTTTCTCAGGAGAACCTCAGTTTGGTCTAATGTGGGTTGAGTTTTAAAATAAGGCGCCAGGGAGAGTTCAGTGTCTGCTTTAAAAAAATTAGATTTCAGCATCTAATACTAGAACACAAGGAAGCAAAAGCTTGGACACTGCTAGAATTAATTTTACTTGTTTAATATTCTCTTGGCAGATAAATCATTTCCAGGTTCTTGGTGGACGAATTTAACTGAGAACAGATTATAAATTACTACATTAATTCATATTGAATTGTGCCAAATATGAGCATGTAGAAAAAGAAACTTTTTTTCTTTTTTTACTATTAGTAGGGGACCTAGCTTGATTATACAGGTTTTACCCTTTTTCCTATTCTTATGTTTTCCAAGATTAAAATAATATCTTACATACTGACATGTGATGTTCAGGTACTCTTAGAATTAACTAACTTCAATGTCCTTTAATTTCTGTAACACTCATTTGAAAAAAATGATGGAAAATTTGTTCTGGTTTTCAGAGCAATAGAAACAATAGGTAAACATTTACTTAGAAGCTAGTAAGCAAATTTGTAGTTCTTTATCAGTTGGAACCCAAAGAGGTATAGTTAAAAGAAAAGGACTTTACTTGAAAACTGCTTAAACTGAAGGTATCTGTGAATCATCTATTGGAACTCAGAAAGTTAGCTCTAAATATCTGTACTAATAAAGGAATTTCTAATCCACTTTTGGTAGCTAGTTTCTGAAGGTGACCAACTTGTCTTCTGTGTTCACTGCTGTTGCAGGAATCAAGATGGTGGTAACTTATGGATCTTGTCATCATGGGGAGGTGGCATTGGAGGGCATAAGATTGTGGTTGATCTTGATTGTCTTCTTTAGGAGCCACAATGATTATTTAGCTTGATTATTGTTTAACTGACCATTCCTGTTTGTTTTCTAAATGTTTAGTTGAAATATGTTGTTTTTGTTTTTGTTTTTGCTGTGAATTTGACACCTAGTGCTAATATACCTATTTGACATGATTTCATAAGCTTGTGTGTTTTAGTATTCTATCATGTGAAAAAAAGGACGGACTTTTTGTCTATGCCCAGGATCCCCCCACCCCCACCCCGCTCCGTGCCCTTGGATTTTTTTTTTTGGATTTTTTTTTTTAATGAGAAATGATTCTTTATTTGATGACACTGGGTTTTCTAGCAAACATGTCTATACTTAAAAGATGATGAAGTTTTAATAGGCCTACTGTATTACTTGGTAGATTGATTCATTGAAAACGTATTTGATTATTGAAGTATGCTTTAAAATGAAGGCTTTTGGCATTCTTTGAACCATGAAAAACTTAAGTCACCTTTAGCACGTTTGACTCTAAAGGAAATTTTATTTAGTATCTTTTATTTATTACTAAGATCATTTAAAGCCAACTGTAAAAACAAACACCTTGCATTTTAAATGTATTAAATAGTATTGTTAATCTAGGTTTGAAAGAGTGCTTATGAAATAAACTTGTTTGATTTTAATTCTTTTAAATTAAGATTAGGTTTAATAGCCCCATAGAGTTGTGATTTTTCTTTAAGAGGGGTGGATGCATTTTTTTATTTTGTGCAGTAAATGAATATTTTTTGTTTTATACCTTTATTGGTTTTCTTTTGCAAGCAGCACCAGTAACTCTGGGGGATGGTTTTCCCCTAGGCCATCTATAGCAGACAGACTGTCAACTATCTGTGTGTCACCACAGGTTTGTGGAAAGGTCTCTTTTCTCTCTCCAGGAGAGTCTCTCTTTTTTCTCTTTAGGAGAGTTCAGCAATTTAATTTCTCTAGTTCTTAGGTAGAATCATTAGCTCTAAATAGTGCCCTTTGGTGTCACTCAAGCAGAGAATGTGGGGAAAAGTGAAGAACAAGCCTGGAGGGAGAAATGGCATAAGAAAGAAAAACAAAGGGGCAGAGAGGTACATATGTGTGGTATTGAGTTGTGGAATGCCTGAAAAGTGGAGTAGTGAGGGGATGCCACTTGCTTCAGTGGGCCCCTGTCATCTTTCTGTTTGGATGTGCAAGGTTTGGTGTTCCCAATCCTGCAGATATTTGGCACCTAAAATATTAATAATTTGTAACATTTGTTACATTGGTTTACAAAGTTATTCAGTTGAAGTTTGATGAATCATTCTAATAGAGCTTTAGAGTCCCATTCATCTTTTTTGGGGGGAGGGGGGATAGAGGGGTGGGAGACAGGGAAGGAGGAGGAGGGGCAGAGGGGGAGAGAGAGAATTTTAAGTAGGCTCCATGCCCAGCACAGAGCCTTATGTGGGGCTCAATCTCAGAACCCTGAGATCATGACCTGAGCCTAAATTAAGAGTCCCATGCTTAACTGAGCCACCCAGGTGCCCACCTTCCCTTCTTTAAGGTGAAGAAAATGAGGCACAGAGTTGGTAAATATTAGAGCCTAATTTCTGGTTGGTGCCTTTGGGCTTCTCCAGTGCTCATTCTGCTAAACCATAGCGTTGAGTAGTTTTATCTCCCACTTTTGAACCTGTGATCTTTCTTTCTTTTTAATTTTATTTATTTATTTGAGAGAGAAAGTCTTGATGTACCCCATACTCAGCATGGAGTCTGATGTAGGGTTCAGTCTCATGACCCTGAGATCAGGACCTGAGTCGAAATCAAGAGCCAGTATGCTTAGCTGACTGTGCCACCCAGGCACTCTGAATCTGTGATCTTTCTGAGACTCAGTTTCTTTGAATTAAAGCATGTGAAAGAATCACTTGTCATTTCTAATAAAGGCTTGGTTAAAGAAACCTGATTGAGGCTGGAGTATCTCTGAGATGCACATCATTACTTGCCTCCATAGTTTTTATTTTAGCTTCTGTTACTAGAGCCAGTATATTTCATAAGTAATCATTATATGCTTCACATTCCTGGGTGTAGAGACATTAGTCACTATAGTGTTATCTTTGTTTTGTAGATAATATTAGCTTTTATCATCTGTACATGGGAAGTCTTATTGTCAATACATAGTAAAACATTGTGACCTCAAAGAAACCAGGAAATATATTCATTAAAAAAGATATGGTCACAGTTATTTTGAGAATGTCTGTGGTGGGTCATACTCAAATAGGGTAGATTATCAAGGTCAGTACAACAGAAATGCACAGAGAGGAAAGTTTGATTTCAACAACAAAAAACTCCCAAGAAACTACATAAAATGTTCAAACTACCTCAGAAGAGAAACTAGTTGTGTAGTTTAGGAAGCATGCAAGGTTATGTCGAAATGTGCATAATTTATTGTATCATATTCTATAAATGTTACAAAGGAAGTAAGATGTAATTTACTTGCAATTAGTAGTCATGAAATTATAAGAGTATAGAGCCTGACTTTCCTTATAGTACAGGCTGTGTATAACAAAGGAACAAGTCTCCATTTCACACATGAATAGACAGATTTAATCTCATGATATGACAGAGCTACAGCACAAAGGACAGCCTGGGGATGAGGAAGGCAAAAGTCTTTGTCACTTAGCCAAAATAGGCGAGGATTCAGAGTAAATGAGACTTGTGATCAAAATAAGCCTCAAGTCTCATTAGGGCTTTGCATGATTATGCTGAATAAGAGCAGAGTGTACAAAAATACTTTTGGTATGGAGTTTATTGTACTTAAGGGCTTAACTTCTCAAACCTAGTGAGTTACCGTATTTGTCCACATCTCTCAAAATGAATATTAGGATATAAAATAATCAGTTTGTTTCTCCTCCTACTCCTGACTTCCTTCCTTAAGGCTACCCTTAAAATTCTAAGTATGGACTGTGTTTCTTTATTTTTACTGAGATCTGTGAAGATTGGTGCTGTTGATGTGAGCATCTATTTCAGGAAACTTCTTTCTGTTCTGATCTGTAGTAGAGATAAATGCCATTTTGTCTTCTTGATTTAATAAAAGGCTTGTGATGCAGAACTTGAAGTGCTACCCAATCTCAGATTTTGTTTAATAGTATATTTTAAACTACAGCCAAATTTAGGCATTAATGATTTTAGATTTCCCCTCACATTTCATATTTACAGGGGAAGTAGAAAAATATATAATGATTAAGCTAAGCAAATATTTATACTTTGGTACAGTGCTAGATGTTCTAAAGTCAAATATTTGCTATAGAAATTAAAGCTGAGCTAAACTAAAGAACCAGCTTTCTTACCTTTTTAAGATGGTGAGATGTGGCTTCCAAAACCTCATTTTCAAAGCACCTGACAAAAATATTTTTAAAAGACTCCTTAGTTACTGTAAAGAATTTAGTATGTGAACAGTGAGCTTTTATATGTGGTTCATATCTAGTTTGGTTCGGAAGTACTTGGACCATTGTAGGAGTGTAGTTTATTGTTGGTTACGCATCTCTTCTTGCTACATCCTTTCTCACCCACCATTTATTTTTCTTTCTAGTTGTTTCTGTTAGCTTTTTTGTAAGTTAGAAAAGACACATGGTTTTAAAAATTAAAAGCTCAGTAGACTTGTTAATAAGGACCTTCCTTCCCCATTCTTAGCACTTTTATCTCTTGGTGTTTATGGTTATTTTATGATGAATTTTCAAATTTCCATTCTCTCCTTTATTTTACCTGCTTTTGTACTTTCTTTCTCTCACCCTCCCTCCATTTAGCAGGTTGGGCTTTTGGAAATTTTGACCTGTACTTAAAATTTGTAGAATACATAAGGTAATTTCTTCCTTTCCTTTCTTTTCTCTTTCTTTTTTTTCTCTTTCTCGTTCTTTTTCTTTTTCATTTATTCATGAGAAACACACACAGAGAGGCAGAGACATAGATAGAGGGAGAGGCAGGCTCCTCTCAGGGAGCCTGATGTGGGACTCGATCCTGGGACTCCAGGATAATGCCCTGAGCTAAGGCAGACGCTCAGCTGCTGAGCCACCCAGGTGTCCCAAGGTAATGTTTTCTTGACATGTATTCCTGCAGAATTGACCCATATTAGTGGGAAGCAGTTTTCTCTTATTCTTTTATTTATCTCTATCCTTTTTTCTGGGTTATAGTATTTGCAATACTTAATCTGAACTAGATGTGAACAATGAAATGGTGTTCTCTCACTTCTAAGTTAATCAAATATTTCATACTGTAGTGGGGAACTAAGGTGGTATACTGCTTGCCTGCCTTATTTTTCTGTTTTCTTTCTTTTTTCTTTTCTTTTCTTTTCTTTTCTTTTCTTTTCTTTTCTTTTCTTTTCTTTTCTTTCTTTTCTTTTCTTTCTTTCTTTCTTTCTTTCTTTCTTTCTTTCTTTCTTTCTTTCTTTCTTTCTTTCTTTCTTTCTTTCTTTCTTTCTTTCTTCCCTTCCTCCCTTCCCTTCCCTTCCCTTCCCTTCCCTTCCCTTCCCTTCCCTTCCCTTCCCTTCCCTTCCCTTCCCTTCCCTTCCCTCCCTTCCTCCTTCCCTTCCCTTCCCCCTTCCCTTCCCTTCCCTTCCCTTCCCTTCCCTTCCCTTCCCGTCCCTTCCTCCGTCCCTTCCTCCATCCCTTCCTCCTTCCCTTCCTCCTTCCCTTCCTCCTTCCCTTCCTCCTTCCCTTCCCCCTTCCCTTCCCCCTTCCCTTCCCCTTTCTTTCTTCTTTCATCCTGGCTGAGCGCTTTTCTTTTCTCCCAAGGACCCATTTAAACATAGATGTTGTATTTCACAGTCTCTCTTTGCTTTTTACCTCGAAGTCTTCAATTCTGATTCTCAAGATGCCTTAAGAACTAAGATTTTTTTTATAGACTGTTCCATCAGCCTCCTGACTTACCCACTTTACCCCCAATCTATGTGACTTTATGTCCTTGTTTTTGAATTGCTCCTTCCTGTTGTCAAAGTCCTTCTGGAAACATTTTCTGTGGAATACTTTGCTTTCAAGTCAGAATTTCCTGGGGGAGAATTTGCTTTATAGACCACCACCCTACTTTTGCTTGCTTTCTCAGATTCAGAAGCTGCTTTTTCAGTGGAAAGGACTAGTTGGTCACATTTTGGCCTCTTTTCAAGGAAGATGGCTGATCTTATTCTCAGAGATCATGAGTGCTTGGGACTTGCAGGGTGAAATACAAATACAAAGGTTTTGTTTTGTTTTTTTTTTCTTCTTCTTCTTCATTCTTGTAATGAAATAACCAAGAAGTTGGAATGATTACTGAACAAGTTCATCTGGCCTTCCCCAGTTCCCCCAAGTCTCTGTGAGAAGTGTGTTGGTGTCATGTGACTGCCACTCTTCCAAAACATTGAATCTCTTGCCATGTACCTATGTTATAACATTCTCTTCCCAGCGTATCACTCAGAAAAACCCTCTCCCCTGGGTTATTGTTTTAAAGCTGGTACCATAGTGTTGAATTATGGAAAGATGTTTGTGGTTCAAATTTTAGAGAGGACTTATGTTAAAATATCCCTGCCCAGAGTCATGAGTTCTTCCCTCTTCTGCTTCTCTTCCTGTGTATAAGCAGCCTGTGGTAATCAACACAAGTGGCAGATAAAACTAGCAAAGTGCTCAGGGAATGCTTTGAGATATTTCAGTCATTATTGAGAAATAAGTGATTGAAAACATACGCTCTTAAAAGCCCTAATTTTATAGAAAAACAGGTCTGCCTGTCATGTTGTGTTATAAATGCAGAGGTAACTTACCAACTTTGCAGAAATTGGGATTTTGTTTTTATTATGAAGAAAAATGTGCAGCCTCCCACATGCCCACATAGCAATTGCAGAGGATTGGAAAAATCCTCCAAGAGCAGATAGACTTACGATTTTATCCAGACTGTCATTACGTATAGCCTATGTGCCGGAGACTGTAGGCCCTGATTATAGAGTGATGGCATAATATGTTGAGTGAGTCCAAGGAGATCAGTGTGGAAAGGGAATTTACAAAGGAGTGCTGACACTGTAGGATAATGGAACGAACCTGTGAGTCTGAAACTTGGCAGATGTGACTCTGTTGGATAAAAGGTATAGTGCAGAAAAATGCTTTCTTGCTTTTGTAAATTGCAAGTTTTGTAAATTGCTGAAAGAATAGAGGAATAAAGCCTTATATTGCTATGGGACTTTCTTACTCTGTCTTTTCTAAGAAGGATTGTGATCTCTTGTCTTCGTGAGAGGAATAAAGCCGCTGGGTTCATGTTTGTGCATATTCTTATACTTGGAGCTCTTAGAGTTAATTAAAAGGGAGTAGGTTATTAATGAATTGGGATTCTTAATATTTTTATTTATATACATTTAATCTGAATCAGATCTAATAGCACTTACTGTGATGTTGGAAATGTTCTGTGTCTGCTCTGTCCAACATAGTAGCTATTAGCCATTTATGACTGATGAGTACTTGAAATGTGGCTGTGTAGACTAAGGAACTGAATTTTTAATTTTACTTATTTTTGATTAGTTTTAATAGTCATAGGTGGCTCCTGGCCACCATACTGGACAGCACAGTCCTGTATTAAATCCCATAAGTTAAAAAAAAAAATCCCATAAGTGATTCACATGGCTGTGTAATAAATAACATCTGAGGGCATTCTCTCATGTACAGACATGTTATAATTTTGTTGACTTGTGCTTTTATTTATTTTCTTTTAGAGAAAATTGGAATGAAAAAGGGAATATAAAGGCACTATTAGGGATGCCTGGGTGGCTCAGCAGTCGGGCATCTGCCTTTGGCTCAGGGCGTGATCCCAGAGTACTGGGATCGAGTCCCACATCAGGCTCCCTGCATGGAGCCTGCTTCTCCCTCTGCCTGTATCTCTGCCTTCTCTCTCTCTCTCTCTCTCTCTCTCTCTCGATCCCCATGTCTCTCATAAATAAATAAAATAAAATAAAATAAAATAAAATAAAATAAAATAAAATAAAATAAAATAAAAAGGCAGGGATCCCTGGGTGGCGCAGCGGTTTGGCACCTGCCTTTGGCCCAGGGCGCGATCCTGGAGACCCGGGATCGAATCCCACGTCAGGCTCCCGGTGCATGGAGCCTGCTTCTCCCTCTGCCTGTGTCTCTGCCTCTCTCTCTCTCTCTCTCTGTAGGACTATCATAAATTAAAAAAAAAAATAAAAATTAAAAAAAAAATAAAAAGGCACTATTAGTATGTGACATGGAGAGTTGCAATTTAAGTTATAAAACAAAAAACCCAGAGGTAGCCTATTTTCATGTATTTAAGAAAAACATTGATGAGAACCTTATTATTCTGCCTTCATAATCTGTGCTCTTTGATTATAAGAGGAAAGCATATTAATGGATAATGAAAAATGTAGCCTGATTAATAAATGGATTTTGTTCATTCATCAAATATTTGATGGCTTTCAAAGTTAAACATGGTCTAATTTCTGCTCTTAGGAATCCGAGCAGAAACAGAAGACCATACTTAGACAGCTGGAGTAGGTTGGTGTGGAGAAAGCCCTTTATTTTATTTTTTTTCTAAAAATTTATTTATTAATGAGAGATACAGAGAGAGAGAGAGAGAGAGAGAGAGAGAGAGAGAGAGAGAGGCAGAGACACAGGCAGAGGGAGAAGCAGGCTCCATGCAGGGAGCCTGATGTGGGATTCGATCCCAGGTCCCCAGAATCAGGCCCTGGGCTGAAGGTGGCGCTAAACCGCTGAGCCACCGGGGCTGCCCTGAAAGCCCTTTATAAAGGCTTGGGGAGCAGTCTTTGGGGAGGAGTACAAGCTTCTCTGAGAACTGAAAATTCTTCCTATTTGGCAGTACAAACTGAAATAATACTCCTAGGATTAGCTCGAAGTATTCTAACATGCTGTCTCCTTCTGCAAAACCCCCCTCTTTTTTTTTTTTTTTTTAGATTTTTTTTTTTTAATTCCTGAGAGAGACAGAGAGAGGCAGATATAGAGGGAGAAGCAGACTCCCCACAGGGAGCCTGATGTGGGAGTCAATCCCCAGACCAGGATCATGCCCTGAGCTAAAGGCAGACGCTCAAGCCCTGAGCCACCCCTGCGTCCCTGTCTTCTGCAAAACCTTCATTGAGTTCCTCTGTGCTGTGGGATTCTAGGGATGTGTAGAACATAATCTGTTAGTATCACCAGTGTTAACTGACATACATTCAGAACATCTTGTATCCGCTAGGCATTGTGCAGACTAGTACTTTACCTGGGTTATTTTTCTTATTCTTCACAACTCTGTGGCATGTGTTATATTATTATCTTTATTTTATAGATGATGAAACCAGAGTTTAGACAGATCAGTTGACTTGCTTGTGGTTTAAAGCTATCAAGGATCAAGGACCAGGGCGTGTTTCTTCTGTTTGTAGACCCTTACAGGGAAAGATGAGAGGAGACAATATATGAAATACATGAGTTACTAAATAAATAATGAGATATTTTGCATTAGTAATATATGTTAAAATGTTAAGCTGTAAGATACAGACTGTGATTGCAAAAGGAATTAATTAAAGATGGACAAGAATGGTTTGGAGACCTTAAGGATTACTTCTCAGAGCCCTTGGATTGGACTGGAATGATACACAGTTATTCAACCAATGTTTACTGAGCTAGCAGTTGAGACAGTATGAACAAAGTGAAAGAGAGTAAGTCCCAAGTGTGGAGGATACATATAGAGGGCTTTTATTGGACAGTTGTGGGAAAACAAAATTAAATAGTGGGGACTGGAGAGATGGTTTCTTGAAGGAGGAAATTAGACCCAATAATCTCTCCTCAGAAGTTCTGTTTTTAAAGTGGAGGTATAGTTGACATATAAGGTCACATTTGTTAGTTACAGGACACATATAACACATGAATTATATATTATAGGATATAATACTGTGATTTGATATTTGATATGTATTGCAAAATGTTCACTATAATAAGTGTAGTTAACATTTATCACCACACAGTTATACCTTTTTTGTGTGTTGAGAGCTTTTTTAAAAAAAGATTGTTTATTCATTTTTAGACAGTGGGGGAGGGGTAGAGGGAGAATCTCAAGTAGACTGTATGCTGAGTGCAGAGCCATACATGGGTCTTGATCCCATGACCCTGAGATTATGATCTGAGCTGAAACCAATAGATGCTTATACCCAGGTGCCCTGTGTTGAGAACTTTTAAGATTTACTCTCAGCAACTTGCAAATATATGGATACAGTATATAGGTTATAGTCACTATGCTGTATATTATATCCCGTGGGTTATTTATCTTTTTTTCCTTTTTTTTTCGTGAGTTATTTATCTTATAACTGAAAGGTTGTACTTGTGACACACTTTTAACATGTTCCTCAACAGTTCTTGAATGAGGGTCTTCAAAACTGAGACAAAAGGTAGGTGTCATTTGTGTTTATGGAGAGAGAGTATAATAAAGGAGGAGCTGGGAATAGAGAAAAAGATTGATAGTTTTCCTCCAAATTCATATTGTTCACAACTGTGGCTGGTAATACCTACCTGCTTGCTGTTATTTCCAGCCTGTGGTGTGGTGCTGATGACTTTGATTGATAGATCATCTGTGGTGACAAGGGAGGTTTTGTCCTTTTGCCTGACTTGGAGCCTGGGTTGTGGCGAGAGCACATTAAGGCCAGAGATACTCCCGCTGCCTTGGTATCCTATGGTGGTTTTAGATGTTAAGGGCCTCTTTTTTCTTGAGATCCATATTCTCCTTATGTTTGTTAACATTTTGATTTATTTATTTATTTTTTTAAATCTTTTTTTTTAAAATTTATTTATTTATGATAGTTACAGAGAGAGAGAGGCAGAGACACAGGCAGAAGGAGAAGCAGGCTCCATGCACGGGGAGCCCGATGTGGGATTCGATCCCGGGTCTCCAGGATTGCGCCCTGGGCCAAAGGCAGGCGCCAAACCGCTGCGCCACCCAGGGATCCCTAACATTTTGATTTAATATCCCACTTGAGGGAGTTGATGTTTCTGACTGGCAGATCTTTTCTTCTAGCCTTCCCCCTCTTCCTTCTGTCCTTTTAATCCTTCTGTTTTTCCTTAATACCTAACTAAAGTCCTTCAGCTTCCCTTCTAAGAGTGTTTTGTGAAGTGAATCATTTTTTTTTAAAGATTATTTATTTGTTTATTTATTCATGAGAGAGACAGAGAGAGAGAGAGGCAGAGACACAGGCAGAGGGAGAAGCAGGCGACATGCAGGGAGCCTGATGCAGGACTTGATCCCCGGGCTCTAGGATCATGTCCTGGGCTGAAGGCAGGAGCTAAACCGCTGAGCCACCCAGGGATCTCCCACCCACCTTTTTTTTTTTTTTTTTTAAATGAATCATTCTTTACATGGTTCTCCTCTAACATGAGGAGAAAATGACTAGTTGACTAGTTAGGAGTACTTTTCTATAATCTTAGCAGTGGTTAAGGCATGAGTTGATGTGGCAAGTAATTGGGGCATCAGATTCCAAATGAGACCTTTCAAGGATGAGCTAAATGCAGTTAAGTTGGAGAATTTAAATTACTTTTGTCAACAACTCACATACTGTTCTGAGGAAGAGCAGGAGTTGGCATTGATCATTTTTTGGAGATGAAGTACACTGGGCAATTTACTCTGGGTGTTTGATTCTGTTGATAACTAATTTGTTGAGCATTTTTCTTACCTACAGGCTTCTTCAACCCTTTAATATGACAATATATGGTATAAACTTTATGAGTACTAGCAATGTGTCACACACTTTATTTATTTTAATTTAATTTTTAAAATATTTTACTTATGAGAGAGTGAGGGAGAGTGCATACAGAAGCAGGGGAGGGACAGAGAGAGAAGTAGACTCCCTTCTGAGCAAGCAGGGAGCCCAACACAGGGCTGGATCCCAGGACCCGGAATCATGACCCCAGCCAAAGGCAGATGCCCAGCTTACTTAGCCATTCAGGTACCCCAACTAACTTTAAACAGAAGTCTTCATTGTGGTAGTTGTTGTTTTCGGGCTGTCTCTAAGGGTGTCCAGATTTTGTTTTTCTTTAGGAATTTGGTTTGGAAAATGCCTGTGGTGTCTGTGTTTAAGCCCTATGCTCTTCATTTAATGTCTTTCTGGGCCATCTCATTTAGTTCATATTAAAATCTTTGGATTCTTTGTATTTTAGTATTTTCTCTATGTCGAAAACTTTCTATGTGTTGAAGACACCTTCCTTGCCTTGGTCTTTTTTCTGAGCATTTGATGGAGCTGAGACTGTATTTCCAGTTGTCCAGTAGATAACTCAGTCTGAATGCCTATGTAAAAGGCAGCTGAAACTTGACAGTTTTCAAAATTAAAATCTCTTCTCCATTCAGTTTTGCGCATCATCTGCTTCTCCCCATGGGCTGAGAACTAGAGGTAGAAGCCCTGACAGCATTTTCAGTTTGTCTTTGAGTCAGTCTGGTTGATTACTAAGCCTAAAATTTATCAGAAAGGTTAATAGTACCCTGCTGTTTTTTGATCCTGGCAGAGTAGGATTCGCTTAGTTTGGACGTGGTAATGAGGCTCTGGGGATGTATAAAAATTTCTTCTCAACTATTGGGGACTTCTGTGGGTTTTGCTTTGGTGAGAAGAGCTGCCTTTTACTATTAATGCATTTTCTACACAGTTCTAAGATTCTGTAATAGTCTAAAAATGCTTCTTACTTTGTTCATATCATGTCATTTGTTTAAAAAAATATCAAAAGTGACAGACCTGTAGGGAATAGGCAACACACATCACATCCAGCTGGTTAAAAACAAACAAAACTGTAAATTACCAGTTGCTGAAAATGGCACACATGTCTCTAGATGGTTAGTCATATTGTTAGTTAATTTGCAAGTTGCAAGATGAAGCAGGGAGGAGAGTAAAGAAAAGGATCCTGTGCATTTCCCTCAGGTCTCATAGATTTGATCAAATTGACTTTAATCAGAAGTGGCAGTTTTTCTATTGGAAGGATTTGAGAAGAAATTTTTCTGTTCTGAAGTGAAAGAGAGGATTTCTTTGGAGAATGTTGCTGTAACTCTGCTCCATTTACAGTTTAGCCTTCCAGGTTGAGTTTGTCAGTTGCTTTTGAGATTTATGTTCTCTCGTGTTGAATATTGCTTGCTTGCGCTTTCCAGGTATTCTTAAAGGTCACTAGAGACTAGAGCTCTTCACTATACATTTATGTTGGGCAATAAAACTGAACTTCTGGTATTTTTGTGGTTGTGGAGTATGGAATGAGTATTTTGCTTGTAGGTTTAATTTTTCTTTGACAACAAAATTGAGGAAATTTGTCAAGGGAACTTGACTTTGAACAGTTGGGATACAGACCTTATTTAATCTGGCAATTGCTCTGTCTTTTTTTTTTTTTTTTTTAAGAGTATATGGGATGAAAGCATAGAAAAAAATACCTGTGTGGTATTGCTTTAGCCTGCCAAAATATGACCAATAGAAGTCTTGTTAGCAGATGTACTTGCTTCTGGAAGAAATGCTTTCTCTGCCTCCTCCAGCCTACTCAGTTTTAACACAATTATTGTTCCAAGGTGTGATCCTTTCACTTGGTTTTTCGTATTTAAAAAAAAAAAAACTTAGTTGGAAAAGTTCTATAGAAATAGATTTTCTGGGCAGCCCGGGTGGCTCAGTGGTTTAGCGCCGCCTTTCGCCCAGGGCCTGATCCTGGAGACCCGGGATCGAGTTCCAGGTCGGGCTCCCTGCATGGAGCCTGCTTCTCCCTCTGCCTGTGTCTCTGCCTCTCTCTCTCTCTCTCTCTTTCTCTGTGTCTCTCATGAATAAATAAATAAAATATTTAAAAAAATATCTTTTCTTATTTTTCCCTCTCTGTAGTGCTTTCCCTTCTGATGATAATGTTCAGGTCTATAAATCAAAAAGGTTCTCTTTTAGTCTAGTGGTAGTTACAGGGCTGCTTTAATAATTTATTAATGTCATGATGGGAATGAGGCCTATGAAAAAACCTGGAGTTTTGCACATAATATTTAATAAAGTTTGCATTAAAATAAAGGCTTTATTTATTTGAGAGACAGAGCGAGAGCGGGAGCTGGGGGCAGAGGGAGAAGCAGACTCCACACTGAGCAGGGAACCTGATGTGAGGCTCGATCCCAGGACCCTGAGATCATGACCTGAGCTGAAGGCAGATGCTTAACCGACTGAGCCATCCTGGCACCTCTAAAATTTGCATTTTAAATTATAATGCTGTAGATTTAATGTGTGTATGTTTTAACATAGACTTTTGACAGCCTTAAGCTTTCTCACTCCATTCTTTAAGGAATATATTGTTTTTTTTTTTCATTTTGGACTTATTGTTTGGAGCCCTTTGTTGCAAATTAATGGGTTTCTCAATAATCACCTTTTTTAGATCTTGGCAGACACTTGCTTTAGAGAGGTGCCATACTTCCATTGGAAATCCCTAATGTAGACTTGATGGCATTCTCTTTGCATTCTCAGGTGGACCTGATCCAAGAAGTAAATGATTTTTTTATTAGAGAATATGTTATAAGCTGAGCAGGACTGCGGTATATTATGGGTGATATGGGGCTATTATATCATCCTTTAAAGTTTGTTGTAATAAATAAATTAAACTCTTGTATAATAATAGGGACTGTTCTTGAATGTGTATCTGTTCCTATTAAGAGGAGGATGAAAATGAAAAACTGCCTTCCGTATGAGTTTATTTTACATACTGCTGTTGACACATATTCAAGGTGTTTTTTGTTCATTTGTTTTGTTTTGTAGACAGAATTAGTATTTGATCCTGAGATAATGGTATTTAAGATTTTTTTCTAGATACCTAATAGAAGGGAACTGGTATATTCTTAAGCTATTTTTATTTTGCAAAAGGACTCTTTAAAAACTGTGATGATACAATGGTGCTAATGTATTGGGGCCCGAAGCCAAGTACGGTATATCTGAATAACCAGAGGGATTACTGCTGACGCTTAAAGTAGGAACTTCAGGTGACACTCTGTGGGTCTGTGCTGTACCATGCCTCCTTCCATAGTTTCCTTTTTTCCATTTGTAGTTTCTTCATTTTCAAGTTCCAGAGTGGAAAGTGACCATGTGGCTCTTGAGCCCATGATTTGACTGTTGTGCTTTTTAGCTTCTTGCTGTATGTCATATATATCTTAAATGCTCTTGGTGTTTTGGGTACCCTTTGTCAGAGGGAGATTTTAGTGCTGAGAAAAAATTAGCAGTGTAGCCTTCATTGCTGATGAATGATGGCAGAGAGATAATTATTTGTGAGAATGCATTTTTAGAAATGTAAACTCTCTTACTGGGTAGTGACCCTTCCCCTTCTTTTATGGTTATTCTTATTCTGAATGTTAATGTAATCAGTCTTCTGGTGCCAACAAGTATAGGGAATCTAAAACAGTCAATTGTGGAATGTGCTTCCACTGTTCAGATTACCTGAGTTCAGGCTTCCCACTGTTCACATACATAGAAAATGATATTTGTATAGCATACTGTAAACTGGAAATATTTTGGGAGTGCATATATGGTACTGTGTGAAAAATTCATTATGTATTCTCTAATATAAGACAGGATATAACAGTGAGGGAAGATAATAAACATTGAATTTGCCTAAAATATCCAACAAAGTATTTTCCAAATTTCTAATGGAAAATTTGAGCTTCTTCTGTGAACTATACATTTTTATTTCAGATTCTAGGCATAAAATGATTACATTCAATTTCTGATAAAGACTTTTTGATGAACATATTTTCAAATTTTTGAAGGTTGCCATTCATGAAAGAATTTATTTATAGAGGAGGTAGCAAATGATGAAGAATATTGCATCTTCTCTAGTTGTTGGAAACACCTTTCTTGTCATTAGCCAAAATTTAGTAATTTGATCTTTTAAAATTATGTTTCCAGAGTATGATTTTTTAAATTTGGCACTCTTTCCTTGATCATTGTAGTCATAATTTTCTTGATAATGCACATGGATTTTCAATTTAGTTAAACCTTTCATATTAAGTATATGATATGATAATAATACAGCTTACCCTCTGCTTCTTTGGGTTACCAGTTCTTTAGGATTCAAATTATGACACTGACTAAACATCACTAATGAGCCTATTAAACCTCATTTTTCTGGAATTGAACTTATGTTTTGAATTTATATACTTCATCACTGCATGTTTTCTTTCTCTTTTCGTATGGACCTTACAATATTTAACTTAGGGCCTCAGAAATGTAATTTTTAAAAATCAAACAATTCTCTTACATTAATTTGCAAGGTGAGAACTTTTCAAACCGCATACCCCACCTGCAAGTCTTCATTTGGACAGCAGGTGTTTTTCCCTTTGAAGCAGGGTGGGGGAGTGTTGCCATCTGATGTCTTCCTAAAGTGGAGACCAACTAAGACCATAGCAGCCTAGATTTTATTAAATGCAGCATTTGGTAACATCATTATTAATATGGAATTTGTCTCTAGGCAGCTGTTATATATGTAGTGGGTTTCTCTGTGAGTAAACCAGTGTATGTTTTCATTGTAGGATTTTCAGAACATGTTCCTGGTATAGTTTTTCCACCATCCTGTCAATGCAGCTTCACTGGTCATTCACAGATTTATTTGGCTTGTCTGTGATGTCTTCTTGCTACCTTGAATATTTCATCCCCATACTTTGACCATCTGGTCTTATGGTGGTTGGTACTACTTGTATGGTGAGGACTCCTAGATTTACTTGCCCAGAGCTTACTGACCTCTCAACTCTGTTTAGCTGCCTACTAGGCATCTCAAATTTAATATATTCCAAACAGAATTACCAGTTTACTGTCTCCTCCCCATATCAGTAAATGACAGCTCTACTTGTCCAGTTGCTCAGGTCCAGATATGGGTCTCTTCTTTGTCTCATTCTACAACCATTCTGACAACAGATTGTGATGGTTTTGCTTGAACAACCATCTACGTTCTGACCTCTGCTAGCACCCACAGGACCACTGAACTATTGCCTGAATCCATAGTTTCCTATACCTCTACAGCAGCCAGAGGGAGTCTGTTAAAATGTAACTCAGATGTTACTTCTCTGTGCAAAACCCTACAGTGGCTTTTCTCTTATTTTAGTAAATGCCCCCAGCTTCCTCTTCATCTCTGGCTTCCTTCTTGCCTTCCCTGCTTTAGCCACCATGGCCTTTTGCTATTGTTTGGATATGCCAGGCCTGCTTCTGCCTCTGGCCCTTGTCCCTACTTTTTCTCTGCTGGGAATGCTTTTCTACCAGATAACCACACAGTTTAGCTTACTCACTTACTTTCTTTAGGTCAAATGACACCTTATGAGTGATTACCTTAAATAAATAAACAACCTTTTATCCCCTTTGCCCAGCTTTGCTTTTCTCCATAGCACTTCTCACGGGTTAATATACTATGTATTTTCTTGTTTGTTTGTCATCTGTTCCCTCTTTCTAAACTCTTAGCTCTCTCTGAGGTTAGAGATTTTGTGTATTCTGGTCACACATGTCTATTTGCTTAATTCGTGGAAGAAGTAACCGAGACTCTGCTCTGGACTTTGTGTTTATTTGATGATCAGTGTTACAGCTACCACATCTAAGTATTGAGGTCCAGGCCCTGGGACTCCAGTATTCCCTGCTCACTCACTAGTTGCCTGCATCTGCAGTGGAGTGGTTTCGGTGGCTCTTCTGCTTTTCTCTGACTGACCTCAGGCTAACAAAGATGGCAGGGTAATACATTTGGTCAACCTAGAAAGAATCACAGCCAGTTAGAATAGCTTACATGTAGAAGATAGCCAGTTGAGTTTGGGCCTAGACTAATGCTTTTAGTGAGGGCTATTTTCCTTTCCATCCAAGACTTGGATTCTAAGTATTGTAGAAGGACTGCTCCAGTGAGTTTTAGGATTCTATTTTTCCCTTGATATAATTTTTGTCCTTGGATTAGAAGTGCATTATGAATGCATTTGGTTTTTCATATCTGTGTGAAGTGTAATTGTATTAACTATAAAACTCACCCTGTCATTCATTACCTTTCATCAAATGCTGAGAGCTTTTCTGCCAGGTTGTGAATTACTCTGCAGACTTAAAGCAACCCTGTCCAACTTTACCTACTTGTGAATATGTTGGGCCGAGGTGGTAAACACACCACGTATTCCTATGTATTAAAGATTATTGTGTGGGACGCCTGGGTGGCTCAGTGGTTGGGCGTCTGCCCTCAGTTCAGGGTGTGATCCTGGAGTCCTGGGATTGAGTCCCACATCAGGCTGCCTGCATGGAACCTGCTTCTCCCTCTGCCTGTGTCTCTGCCTCTCTCTCTGTGTCTGTCATGAATGAATAAATAAAGTCTTTAAAAAAAAAAGAGAGATTACTTTCTGGCATTACGTGAAATAAAACTTGTTCTGTATGTTTAATTAACTATGCTTTTACAGCTTTAAGAGGTGGTTTTACTCAATCATGGAGGTAAAAGCTCATGTTTATTTTAGCCAGATGCATCTTTTTTCTTAGCTGTAGTAAAGCTTGAACTTTTTCTTATTAGTTTGCAACATTGCTGTTTGTGTGTTTTAATAGCTTTATTGAAATATAATTTGCATATAATGTACCCATTTAAATTCTGTTTAATGGCTTTTAATATATTCACAGATAAGTGTAACCACCACCATGGTCAATTCTAGAATATTTTTATCACTCCTAAAAGAAACCCCAAAACCATAGAAGTCCCACGACCCTGCACCTCCTCTCCCAAGCCTCCCAATCACTAATTTGCATTTTCTATCTCTGTGGATTTGCCTTTACTGGGTATTTCATATAAATGGGATCATATGATATGTGGTCTTTTGTGCCTGGCTTTTTTTCATGTATCATAATGTTTTCCAGTTTTTATCCATGTTGTAACATATATCAATATTTTACTTCTTTTTATTGCTGAATAATGTTCTGTTGTGTGGATGTGCAGTATTTTAGTTATCCATCTGCTTAGTTTTCTATTTATAGCCATGCTTTGGGAAAGTAAGTTTAGGAATTCTATACCCTTTCATATCAGGGGCTTGGATTCATAGGCATTTGGTTTTCCTTGTACTTGACATTAGGGACATCAGGTTTTCTCTTTAAGTGTATGATAACAGAATCATCCTCTTGGCCCTATGATCAGGCAAGTCACTGATGAGTAATATTACTGTTAACAACCTTCAGGGCTCGCCAGGAAACATCAAGATTTTCAGGATATGTTACTTCTGTTTTCCTAATTCAGCTTCAGACACCTGTGTAATTACAAAATTACACCTTTGTGATTTTGGTCTATTTGCTCAGGTTCTCTGTGCTTGTTTTTGCATTGCGAAAATGTACGTAGCAATAGTACCTACTGAATAGAGTTAGGTTGATCATATGACCTAGTTTACATATCGTTTTTCTTGAATACTTATTAATCTAGTGAAGATTAAATGGATTAATGTGTAAAATGCTTAGTGCATGTTAAGTGCTCAGTGAATGTTAGCTTCTTTATTATTTTAGGGGCTTCCCTGAGCTATCCCTCCACCCCCCACCCAAGTTTATTTCCTACTGGTTTTTCCCTGTAGTTCCCATCAAGGCTGGCATTTTAACTCAGCAGTCTTCTTACTGAACTTCTTTGCATCTGGAATGTTTTCTCTTTTGCTCCTCCTTCCCCTTTTCATGATGTATGATCCAGATCAAACACTACCTCACTTGTTTGCTCGTGAAATATTTTCTTTCCCAAATAAAAGTCTTATCCTAGTGCTCTTCTGACTTATCTAGCTCATGTGTGAAAGAGAGGGCAGAAAGAAGTAATTTATTGCTTGTCCTTATGTACCAGGCAGAGTTAGAATCTGAGAATACAACAGAGGGCAAAAGCAGTCAGGGGTCAGCTTCTCATGGAACTTCTAGCTTATAGACAGCTGTTAATCAAATCACACAAATAAATGTGAAATTACAGTTGTGGAAAGTGTTGCAAAGGGATTTAAACTGGTCATTTTGGACCAGAAAGGACATCTCAAGGAGGTTGCTGTTGAGCTGTGACGTGAAGGAAGAGTAGGAGATGCCAAGAAAGGAGAGGAGCATCACAGACCAAAGGAAGAATATTAGCAGAGTACTTATTTTGGGTAGGAAGAAGTGTGGTGTATTCAGGAAACCAAGGGAAGGAATCCCAGTAGGGTGTGAGATGAGTCAGATAAAGAAGTGAAGGGGCTTGGAGCGCCTGTCTGGCTCATGCAACTCTTGGTCTTGGAATTTTGAGGTCAAGCCTCATACTGGGGTTAGATATAATTTAAGAAAAAAAGAAAAAAAAACCAAAATGGCTTTGTAGATTATGTTATGATTTGGGTTTTTAGCTAATAGAAGTGGGAAGTCATTGAGTGACCATTTTTAGGCTGTGGATTGACATAATCACATCAGCCTTTTGAAAGGTGCACCCTGGCTCAAGTGTAGAAGGAGAATTATAAGGGTTCATTGGAGTGGATTTGAAGAGAAGTCAGTTGAAGTGGTCCAGAAAAGCCATCCTAGGAGCTTTAACTGAGGTTGTGGTGTTGGAGGTGGCCCAAAGTAGAGGAGCTTGAGAGAAATGTAGGGTAACAGAGACAGGATTTGTTGATGCTGGGATGAAAGGTAGGCACTAATGATGCTGCTTAGATGTCTAGCTTGCATAACAAGGATGGGCAGGTGCCACCATAACAAGGTGGCACCATTCACTGAGAGAGACCATTTAGGAGAGGGGCTCATTTGGGGCCAGAGTGTACCTTTAGTTTGGATACATTGAGGATACCTTTGAGACCTTTAGGAGGAGACTGCAGGTGCAGTTTTCACTCTGCCGAGGTTTGGTAGACATGTACATTTGTGGATCACCTGTGTGTGTGTGTTACCTGTGGCCTGATGGACATGTGTGGGATTGATGAGGATGGAAGCTGAGGATGAGGAAGGGACCCCACACAGTGTCCTGTAGAACTCCTGCTCTAACTGTCTGGGTACTGGGGGTAGAGGATCAGGTAGATAGGCCCAAGAGAGGACTGTGCTAGGTAACCCAAAGGCAAGCAGCCTTTCCAGGAGGGTGTGTGGTCAGCTCTGGGAAACTGAATGGCAAATGATAATGAGGTCGACACCCTTCAGGGGATTTGACACAGATAGGAAATTGCTTTAGTGGGAGTTGTTTCAGTGAACATGGTATGATAGACTTGGTCCTTGTCAGTGGAGAATTGACAGAGGTTAACAATGGATAACGGTAGCCTTTTTATAGGCAGGATGGGGAATGGTGGGAGCCTTCCTGGAGTTGGGTCACAGAAATACCTGAGGCCCTGAAGGTGAGCAGAGGTTAGGCAGACCAAGGGGAGGGGATGAGTGTCCTAAACACATGGGTTCCTGAGATGCAAGGACGTGTTTTGGAATGGTTGGAGTACACAGGAGAGGTGGAGATAGGGCTGGAGAAGCAAAGGGGGCAGTTAGGATTTGAAGGTCTCTGCAGTCTTTGGGAAGGAATGGTGGACAGTAAATTGTACTTTAAAGGCTGAGTTGTGAGGGGTGTGAATTACATCTCTATAAAGCTGTTTAAAAAAAGTGATGCAGTGTCAGACATGCTGGCTGGCTGCATTGCAGGATGAATCAGAAGGAAGGCAAGAACAAAATTTTAGTCACAGAGACCAGTTAGAAGGCAGTTGTATTAATCTGTGTGAAAGATGATGATGACTTACTAAATTAGTGGGAGCAATGGATAAATTATAGAGATATTCAGGATGTGATTGGTAGACCCTAAGGGCTGAGCAAAATGCCTGGTGTGTGGTTGGGCATTTGACAAACATAAATATTTCTTGATCTGATTGAATGAGGAAGAATTAATTTTACTTCACTAGCTGCGTTTGGTGAGTCAAATGTCCTACAGAATCTGGTTTGAGTAACTGAGATGATTAGAATTCAGGGAGTGAGAACTCAGGAGGAAGTGGCAATTTTTCATGGACAAGTGAGTTTTACATGATTCCAGAGAGGATCTTTTTGAATTTTTGTCATTTGTAGTCAGTTTTACATGATTTAGTTCTAAATTGTACAATAGAATATCCACCCCCACCCCCCTCCCCGCACCTGTGCGCACGTGCGCCACAAGAGATACTAAGTTCTTGAGGATAGAGATGATGTTTGGTGTAATATACTATGGGGTATTTTCTATTAGTGAGTTTACATCTGTAAACCACTTCACAATCTGTAAGTGCATATGCGTATGGTATGGTTAATTAACTTAATTCTTGTAGCAGCTCTTGTGAAGTAGTTAGTGATTGCCCCTATTCTACAGCAGAGAAACTGATTCAGAAACAGAGGTAGAGTGATTTGTCCAAGGCAATTCAGCACATGGCATTGCCAAGAACTTGGGGCTTGGCTTCTCAGCTCAGTTCTGTCATGGGCCGGCTTCAGTAGTATCAGGAAATGGTTTTCTTAGAGTAAGATTTGGGCCCTGAGCAGGACAGAAATTTTAGCAGTTTATATCTGAATTGGTTTTGATAAGTAGTGTTGAGGGGTTTGTGGGCATTTGTTGGCTTCACTTTGAAGAGGCAGACGATGTGCAGAGGGTGAAGGAGCCTGAAGTTATAAAGAGAAGTTCTGGATCATTGACTCTTGATGGCCTTTGACTCTGATTAGATGAGAACATGACTAGGCTAGTTGACAAGATTTTACCAGT
This sequence comes from Vulpes vulpes, assembly GCF_048418805.1. Taxonomy (NCBI): domain Eukaryota; kingdom Metazoa; phylum Chordata; class Mammalia; order Carnivora; family Canidae; genus Vulpes; species Vulpes vulpes. The sequence continues at coordinate 163,533,118 of NC_132791.1, read as the reverse complement.
TAAGATAAAATGAAGTGCAATCTGATAAATGTGGAAACTAGTGAGAGGAATATCTGGTTTTTTGTTTTGTTTTGTTTTGTTTTGTTTTGTTTTGTTTTATGAGTCCTTGAGGTGTTGCTTTTGGAAATGTATGTAGGTCTGTTTTGAATATCCTTTCCACTCAAGCATGAGTAATAAAGGTTTTTGTGGGTTTAAAAAATTTTATCAGAAAAACTATGTACATTCACTTCCTTGGTGATCTCAATCTCATGGCTTTAAAAATTAAATTAAAAAGTAAATTTTTATCTCTAGCCTAGACCTCTGCCTCCTGAAAATCTTTATTTGGTTTTTATAGGATTCTCAAACTTAGCATGTTAGTACCTGAGCTCCTAATCTTTCTTCCAAAACTCACACAATGCCCATTTCATCATCTAGTGGCTCGTGCCAGAACACTTGGAGTTGCTCCTGACACCTCACACCTCACCTCACAGTTTGTCAGCACATTCTCTTTGATGCTTACTTTAAAAATACATAGAAAATAAGACGACGACTCTTCTCTGCTTCTGCCTTACTGATCCGCCCTAGCTACCTTCCTGTCTTACCTGGGATGTTGCAGTAAGCCTCCTCCCTCACTGGTCTTCATGCTGCAACCCCTGCATCTCTTTAAGTCTTTTCTCAATGGCCAGAGTGATCTTAAACAGAAGTCAGACCATGTCTTTCTCTGTTACTCAGATCCCTGCAGTGGCTGAAGTGTCATTCACGTCACTTCGTGGCCCTTGAGTAAAGATGCCGGAGACCTGACACTAGCCTGTAAGGTAGGATCTAGCCCCCCTTCACCTCTAGGAATTCATCTCCCACCATTTCACTCTTCCTTATGCCACTGTAGCTCCTTTGGCCTCCTGTGTCTTGAGTGTGCTGAACTCACTTATGCCTCTGGACATTTGCACTTGCTCTCTCTCTGCTGGGATGATCTCCCTTCATGTGCCCTCATGGCTTTTTCTCTGACACTCTTGCTTGGACAAAGCCTGAGGTCTTCCTTCACCATCATTTAAAATCTCAATCCTAAAAAAAAATAAATAAATAAAATCTCAATCCTCTCTGCTCTGTGTCCCCCCATTGGATTCCCCATTTAAGATCTCTTCATGTACTATATTCATATCATTCTTTTGATTATGGTCTTTTTCCACTGCCTGGAACATTAGCTCCACGAGGGCAGGGAAGTTTGTGTGTGTTTCTCTGCTGCTTTCCACACACCTACAGCAGTAACTAGTACACAGTAGGCATTTAATAGACATTTGTTCAGTGAATAGATGAAGATTGTTTTGAATATGAGTGTGTTCTAGATTAGATTTTCTTTTGTTATTAAAGTATCTTATAGGGATGCCTAGGTGGTTCAGTCTGTTAAGCGTCCAACTCTTGATTTTGGCTCAGGTTGTGATCCACTGGCCCATAGGATTGGGCTCTGTATGGGGCTTTGAGCTTAGTGTGGAGTTTTCTTGAGATTCTCTCTCCCTGTCCCCCTGTCCTACTCTGCTTGCACTTGTGTGCACACATGCACGTGTTCGCGCTTGCTCGTTCTCAATAGAGAATTGAGATAAATAAATAAATAAAATTTAAATAAATAAATAAATAAATAAAAATTTAAAATCATAAAAAAAATACCTTATACTGTTTTTTGTTTAACTGGGTTGAGCAGTGGATCGACAGAAATACTTTCAATATCTTTGTTACTGGACAAATATTTTTTTTTGAAGGGGGAAGGGCAAAGTGAGTGTGTTTCCTAAATCTGTGTGTGTGCAAATTATCAGCCTGGATGCGTGCAGGAAAAGTTAGCACTTATGGAGAACTGGTGATCCTGGGGGCACAGATTATGATCTGAGCAGTAGGTTGTAAGCAGATTGGATGGGATTTACCTTTGGCAGAATCATTGGCTGTATGACTTCATGCACATGATTTCTCCTCAGTTTCCCTTTTGTAGTCTATAAAGTGGGGTTGGTGACTTCTGTCTGGTTTACTTCACTGAGCTCTTGAGAGAAAGAATTGAATGAGATCATGGCAGGAACCTGCTCTGTAAACCCCTTGTTGTTAACAAAAATGTATCGTTAGATCATTTCTAGCAAATTGAAGTGACAACTACCTTTCTCAGTGCCATCTGGTTTCTCTCTGGGTCCCTTTTCTCAAATGTCACATTATTATATGTTGGTCATTGTATAATGTGGTTTAGAAAAATTCTAAAAAAAATAAAAAAAAAAAAGAAAAAAAAGAAAAATTCTGATTAGTATGGTAAATGTAGAGGAAAAAAAATACATCCTTGTTGCACTATATTTTAGAGCCAAATGTAGATGGTAATTGGTTGACTTTTGCTTTGGATTATCACAGTTCTTAGTTACCTGAAAGTTGGATACACACACGGGATTTTATTTTGTAGATACCTTTTCTGCTGTTTCTTGAATTTTTCTTTCCTGCTTACTCTTGGCAGAAATAACTCAAATTTCTTTGCAAATAGAAGCTAGTATATGATTTTACAGGGAGTAGTGTTGAATGTACAATTTGGACTTAACATTTCCTTTTGAGTGCTGAAATAATCTTATGTAATTTTCTGGTCATCTTGTTAACCCTGAAGAGTGATATTTTTCTTAAATTCATCAATTGTCTGCCCTGAGCTCTGAGAGGTTTTCAGTCTAAACTTCTTGTTCTTAATAGATTCCCAGTAGATGTTGGTGTGTTTTTGGTGTCAGAGAGGAATGTTTTAACAACGGTGTTAGGTGATAGTTTTCTTTCTTGCATGATTGGCTTGTTCATGCTTAAACTTAAGCTCAGTGGAGAAAGTGATATGTCTCTCTTTTTTTTTGTGATATGTCTCTTTGTGTATTTTCAGTCGCTAACACTAGTGGCCTACAGGGACTTGGAAGTATATTACTGTCTGTTTAGCAGATGATTCATCTAGGCAGAAGTTTTGCAGGCACTAGGATAATTTCTCATTTTCTTGAAATATGTTTAGAAAATTGAAATCCTATCTAGAAGCATATTTCCTATGTAGAAGGAATTAATCTAGATCTGTGCTACATGCTTTCCCCCTTCTGACTTTGCTTTATATTATCAGCATTACTGACATCCTTCATAGGTCTGTCTCCCATAGGTGGTTGTGAATATTTTGTATTTTCTTGAATGCCTAAGGATATTTGAGGTACTTATAGAGAGGTCTTTTCTGGGTGTCTGATTTGACCTAAGAGCTTTAGAGAGAGTATATGATAGTTTTTATAGTTTTGGCATGACCAAAAGAGAATTTTCTCTGTGTTTAAGGTATGTAATTGCAAGCTGATTTGTTTGTTGTTGTCTAGTAAAGAGGACCAATCTTTTGTTTGTTTGCATATGTCATTTTCTCTTTGACTCTGGTAACATAAGAAACAGATGGTTTTCATATTGATCACTGATCAGTATGCTTTTTGGGGGCTTTTTTTGGGACATTAGAACATTGAGGACAAGGATGCTGAAGTTTTTCTCTCATTGTATCTTCAGTTCCAAACACCTTGCACATAGGTAGTGTTTAGTACAGGTAGTTGAACAAATGAAAGAAGATGTTGGGGAAGATGATACAGGACTGCAAAAAAGAAATAACTGGCAATTATGACTATTCCAGAACTTACTTGTAAAGAAAACAGTCCATGTCTGTCTTTCGTCATACTCCCCTTGCCCTGTAACATTTTCATAAGAATTGTGTTGGGTTGGAATTCAGGATTTTCTCTTCTCTTGTAAAAGTTTTAAAAGCTTCAGTCTTTCCTTGTTGGGCTTAGTTCTAGAGAGGAGTTTACTAGGGAAGTTATTAATAGTGGAAATTTGGGAGAATGTAAAAACCACCTAATATTCCCTACATATGGAAGGTTGTTTTTGGAAACTGTTATGTTTTGTCAAGGCAGAAATAATTTGGAGATCGCATTTTTCCTGGAAAATAACTAGATTAGTAGACTTAGAAGATGGGCTAAATTGTAATTGAAGGCAAAAGAATCTTGCTTTGAGGCCATCACTTTTAGAGTCAAAGCTTGTGTTTATTCCTGAGAGGAACTCTAGAAATTTGGAGACGTGGCTGGAGTCTTCAGAAGATATTACCTTGTGAGAGACATCTTGAGACATTTTCCCAGGCTATCCAAGTTTTTTTTTTCCCCAGGTGGAAATATAGATTTCCCCAGTTTAAGTATATAGATTCTTACTCCTTTAAATTAATATTGAGGGTTATGAAGCTCCTTTTGTATAATTGTGCTCATTATATGTTGTATATTAGGGTACACTTTCTCCTTCAAAAGAAGAAAACAATTGATGTTATGGTTTACTATTATGCATTGAGATGTTTTCATAATATTGGTATGGTAGTAAATCCCAAACCATGTACTAGCTGAGGCTAAAAACTATATTCTTAAGCTCTGTGTCACTTGTCCTAACTTTTTTCCTCTGGTTCAGCAGAAGTTTGGGGGCTAAAACATGAGTAAGTAAGAGATTTCATTTAACAAAACATTATTTTAGGAAGGCAAATGAGAAAATGTCAAAGTAAAATAAGTTTGTCTCTCTTTTCTTGCTTAGCGTTTTTGAAACGTTGGGGTAGTTGGAGTGGTTGGATTTTCCCTGGAATTGAGTGAGAAATTCAGAAGACTGAAGCCCAGGCTTACTGTCTACCTTTCACGGAGGCCTAGCCGTGAGAGGACAGAAGAAGGCACGTGGCGAATCATGACAGCTGACAAAGACAAAGACAAAGACAAAGAGAAGGACCGGGACCGAGATCGGGACCGAGAGAGAGATAAACGAGATAAAGCAAGAGAGGGTGAGAATTCAAGACCACGCAGGAGCTGCACCTTGGAAGGAGGAGCCAAAAATTATGCTGAGAGTGACCACAGTGAAGATGAGGATAATGACAACAATAGTGCCACCACAGAGGAGTCCACGAAGAAGAACAAAAAGAAACCACCGAAAAAAAAATCTCGTTATGAAAGGACAGACACTGGGGAGATAACCTCTTACATAACTGAGGATGATGTTGTCTACAGACCAGGAGGTAAGGAGCGCAGTGTTTGTGGTAGAGAAGTGGCATCAGCATTGATATGCCTTTCTCCACATTAGGGAGGGAGGGGGCCCAGAAAAGGAGATAGTAGTTTTGGGTAGAAAAAAAATCAAGGTAGGAAACACACTGACCCACTTTGGGGCAATTGGATTTGTTGGCTTCTTGCTTGTATCTGCCTCAACTTTGTCTTCTATTCTAGTTTGTGCATTTGTTTCTTTCCTTATGTCCTGTGATATTTCTCCTCTCCCTTCACCATCTTCACCATCTACTCAGTTGATTTCATCTTTTGATTTCCTCCTTGCTCTTTATCTTCAACATTAGGCAGTGGTGACCCTGCGGAATAGAATACATGATGGGTCAAGTAAACCTTAGTTAAGATTCTTATAAACAGGATGTTTCACATTAGCTTTAGGAGTGGCCAGAAGTTAAAGAAGTATTTTTAAAGGCCTTTAGACCAAACTTTATTTCTCCTGATCACCTCCTTTTCCAAGAAATTGAGCTTCAGAATCTCTAACCAGTGGTAATAGATGAAGACAACTAATTTGCTTTGTTTTCCAGAAAATGTACTGTAGCTTATGTACTCAATGTGTTGAGGTTTATAGCATTGTTCAGAGAGACAGACCCAGCCTTCAGGTGAGATATAGGGAAACGGGTGATTGAGAACCTACTAAGCACCTGCAAAACTTTCTCCTTTAAAAAAGAAAAAGATTCATATATTTATTTGAGGCATAGGAGAGAGCGGGAGAGAAAGTGCATACATGAGCATGAGTCGGGGGGAGCAGAGAGAGAGACTCCCAAGCCTACTCTCTGCTGAGCCCACCTCGGGGCTGGATCCCAGGGCCCATAAGATTATGACGCCAGCTGAAATCACAAGTCAGAGGCTCAACCAACTGAGCCACCCAGGTGCCCCACAAAACTTTGCTTTTCTCATGTCATGTGTTGTGTATGTTAAGGTATTTCTCTTACAGAGGCAGTAAAACTAGCTAAAATCATTTTGTAGGGATCCCTGGGTGGCGCAGTGGTTTGGCGCTTGCCTTTGGCCCAGGGCGCGATCCTGGAGACCCGGGATCGAATCCCACGTCAGGCTCCCGGTGCATGGAGCCTGCTTCTCCCTCTGCCTATGTCTCTGCCTCTCTCTCTCTCTCTCTGTGACTATCATAAATAAATAAAAATTAAAAAAAAATAAAATAAAATCATTTTGTTTGAATGACTTACTATGCTGAGAAGTGACATGAATTTCATGAGATGTAATTAAGAGATTAAGAGCCTCCCAGTTTGCTGTTCTTCTAGGAAAGGGAGGTTAAAGAAATTATGTTATGTGACTAACCTGGTACAGTTGTTTTACTGAGGAGTACTGTAACTTTTCTGAACTTTGTGTAAAGTATCAGATTTTTTTCCCCTGTTTTGGAATTTGTTTTGAATTTCAAAAGATAGTTAATATTAGAACTTATACAGATAACTTGTAGTCACAGCTACAATTTATTGATTGATGATTAACTGAGAAGATATTTATGTGACAAAAGTATCAGCATTCGGTTTTAGGGAAACTAGAGTTCGGCGGTGGAGATCTAGTAATATGTGGGTTGCGATATTGTTGGTGTCTGTGATTGAAAAGACTTAGACATTGGACAGTAAGAATTTCTGAGTCACTGAAGAATATCTCATTACAGTTACCAAATGTGATATGCTATAGACCTATTCAATTCTGAATCGTGAGAATGTATTAACTCCTTTAGATATAGATTATAGTATCATAACTTAAAAATAAAGAAAGATCTCATTTGTTATCCTTTTCTCATAATACGTAACAATTCAGTGTGCTAATGTGATTGTCTGGATTATTGTCAAAAGGCTGACTGCCTTTCTGCAGTACTGAATGCTTATCTTTCTCTAGGGAATGTTACTCCTGTGTCAGTGATGATACTTTCCTCAAATATTTGTAGTCAAACATAGTGTGGGAAGTGCAGCACATACTGTCGGTGTCATAAGAGATTCATAGTTAATGACCCTGAGAAGTTCTGCACTTCAGGCAACTTCTGTAACATTACAAAAAGATACTAAATCTGCTGTTTTTTCCCACTTATGGGATTGTTGTGCCCTGTTTCTTCTGATTAACTCCCCAAGAGAAACTAGTTTTGAAGAAACGGGTTTGGGAGTTGTTGCATATTCATCTTGTACCTTCTACTGGATAGTAGAAATCCTTCCTGCTTGAAGTGTGGAAGAGTTTGTGAAGGGACATCACTCCGGGCTTACTTTCAAACAGTGAGTTCTTAAAGTCTTTTGGAGTTGAGCTGAGTAATTTATGAAGGCAGACATTGTTTGGTAAGTCTGAGGACCTTTGTGAAATATGAAAAAGATATGTTCTCTCCTGAAACTTAAATATATTATAAAGAATCTGTGAAAACCAAAAGTGCTATGAACGTTTTCTGTGACACTCAGAGCATAACTACTTTGTATGAGGTGTCCCCTTTACTCGGATGGGTAAGTGTTGTGGCCTAGGGTTTGCACATTGCCAGGTTAAGTGGATGTATGGCTCTTTGGTAAGGAGACTGACCTTGACCTCTCAGTGTCCTTCAGATTATTCTCAGAAGAATGAGATTTTATTGAGAAAATGGATATTATTTAGAATTTGTCACTAGCTAAAGTTAATCTCATGCATGGTCACAAATAGCTCTGTTTTGCCCCGGTTCTTCATCTCTGGAGTTATTTTTATTTTGTCTTCAGGAGCTCAGCCTGAGGAACTTGAAGTTACTTATTGCCCCTGTTACCTCCTGCCTTAGGCCATTTGCAGTTGGCTTTGCCTCAGGCTAGTGAACACCTCCCCTGTGTGTACACACACACATACACACACACACACACACACACACACTGACTTAATTCCTGTCCTTTTCTCAGTGCCCCCATTTCAGTGTTACTGCCTTTTCTCTCCAAAGTTATACAGGTTTCTTAATAAACACCATCATAGCATTATGTTTCTTTTCTTCTAGAACTTCTAACTAATAAATTTTCATTTATTTCTGTTATTTAGGATTAATACCTGTCTCCTCCACAAAGGCAGAAAGTCTGCTTTTTGTTTATCATTGAATTTCTGGCACCTGTGACAGTAGAGTACACATAGTGTGTATTTTTAAATATTTGTTGAATAAATTTCTGAAAACTTTTCAGACATTTATTGATTGATTAATGTTAAAGTTAGAATAATGCTTATGGAAGTCTATGTTGAATCATTTATTTGCCAATGAATGATTTAAAAGACTTGTTATAAAAATCAAAACAAAAAACCTTGTGGGGCTCTATTATATATTGTCCCTATGTGTAATCTAACTTCTTTGTTGTCTGTCAACTGTTACTCTACTTTTGAGATGACTGTCATGGTAACAAATTGATGTATTACACAACTGTGTTGTAGCCAGCTTTCCCTTATGGGCTTCTTTAGCATAGGATATTGATTTCTAAAGTTTCTGTGGGTGGCATATTAATGTCTTCCCCCTCTTTTTTTCCCCCTTTCCCCCCAGCTTTACTGAGGTATAACTGACGTCTAATGTTGTTGAAGACGTACAATGTAGTGATTTTAAATATGTGCGTATTGCAAAATGATTACCACAGTAAGGCTAGTTAACACACCCATCACCACACATCAGTACTATTGCGCGAGTGTGTGTATGTGTGTGTGATGAGAACTTTTAAAATCTACTCCCTTAACAACTTTCAAACATACAGTACAGTATGGTTAACTGCAGTCACCATGCTGCACATAATATCCCCAGAACTTTTTCATCTTATAACTGGAAGTGTGTACCCTTTGATCCCCTCCACCCCATTCCTGCCATTTCCCCCACCTGCCCACTCCCTCCCCATGGCAACCACTAATCTGTTCTCTGTTTCAATAAATTTGCTGTTTTTAGATTCCACATATAAGTGTCTTTTTTGTCTGTTTCACTTAGCATGATGCCTTCAAGGTTTATCCATGTTGTCAAGATCCCCCACTCCCCCACTCCTTTTTTTATGGCTGGATAATATGTATGTATATACGTGTTTTCTGTATCCATTCATCCATTTGTGGCCACTTAGGTTGTGAATAATGCTACAGTGAACATACGGGTATAGATATCTCTTCTGGGTAGTCATTTCATTTCCTTTAGCTAAATACCCAGAAGTGGAATAGCTGGACCAAAAAGTGGTTCTGATTTTAGTTTTTTGAAGAATCTCCAAACCATTGTCCGTAATGAGGAGCTGTACCCATTTACATTCTTGCCAACAGTGTATTTATTTTTATTTGATAACTATGATTTTTAAAAATTCCTGATCAGGTAAAGCAGTCAGAAAATTAAATTCAAATTATTGAGAGATACTTTTTCATTTTGGCATATCAATTTGCTTGCTACTTTGATATGGAAACATGTTACTTAAAAAATGCCTGTTAAGTTTGTTGTGCATTTCTTATATTTTGTCATATCCACTGCTATTTTTGTTTGACTTTCCCATTTACCCTAGGTATATTCCTAGAATAACAGAAATCTTTATCACATACATGGGAGGGGAGGAAATCAAGATTCAGGATTTTCAAATTTGTTACATCTGTGTTCCTTCTGCCTTTATGAAAAAAATGTGTTATTTTTCATGAAGATAAATTTTATATATAGAAAACGACTTTTAAGTTTGTGGTTTGTGAAATCTTAGGTGAAATAAAACATTTCCCCCTCTTATTTGCAAATTTCTCCCCTTTATTAGGAATTGGGAACTTGAACTGAAAAAAGACCTAGAAGCTAGAACTGGTTATATATTGAACGTTGAAGTGTTAATTTCCTTTGATGCAAATGGAATTTAAGCTGGAAAAAATCTAAACAAAATAAAACCTAGGAATCTGGTTTGAATGAGAATGGAATGTGCATATTTTTGAACAACTACCGAAATTTAGACTATTAATTGAGCATAATATTGAGCAGACACAAAAAAAATATAATATTGTATGTTTCCAGGCCAGTCTTTGGTGTTTCGAAGTCAAGTGGTAGTTAGGCCGGCAGGCACTGGTGTCTGGAATGAGGCACGAAGACCTTCAAGGGCCTGGTCATGTTCCCTTTCATGGTGACACTGCCAGTTACACCGGTTTGTTCCCATTGTGGGAGTTTATCTTACTTTGTACTTATCTGTGTTACGTATTATACCTCAATGAAAAGTTTACCTAAAAAGTTAAAACATGCAACTATTTTCCTAATGGATAATTTCCCTTTGATTCAAGTTCCTAGTTAAAAAGGGAAGAGAGTTGTTCCCAGTGTTTTAACAAATGGCATGTCTGAACATTTAGCTACTGATTGTTCACTGAGGGGCAGCTCTCTGACCTGGTAAGAGCCTACCTTGGTTTCAAAGTCTTCATTCTCTGAATAATTGAACGCTTATCTACAGCAATCTTTAAGACAAACATTAGAAATAAAAGCAAAAATAAAATAAAATTCTGCCATTTGGTGTTTTAGTACTTAAATTTTTGGAGAAAATACAACTGCATTTGATCTGTAACTTTTTATCTACTCTCGTACTTGTAGAATTTTAGGTAGACATGGCATGCAAATGAAGATGTTTCTTGTGGCGTTCTTATTTTGGGTTGAGGCACAAATTTTGCTGATGATTGCATGAATATTTTTTGTGTAATAAGAAACATAAGACCTGGATAAAGGAACCTTTACGTCCAGCTTGAATGAAAGTGGTTTGACGTGTTAAAAGTTTGTTTGCACTCAATAAACCTAATATTAACCTACTTAATGCCTTTCAGTGGATCCCTTGTTGTCAGTAGTATTAAGTCCAAAATCTTCATTGGCATGCCAGACTCAGTTGTGATTGCATGTCTGCCTAATCATCTTTAGACCTTTTATTTGGGAGGAGGAAGTTCAGTGAGGCAGTGTGTGCCTTTCCTAGGGCTTCCATAACAAAGTACCACAGACTGAGTAGCTTAAACAACAGAAATATATTGTTTTGTAATTTTGGAGGCTAGAACCTCAAGATCAAGGAGTCAACAGGGTCATGCTCCTCCTGAAGGAGAGGAAAGGATCTGTTTCTTCAGGCCTTTCTGAGCTTCTGGTAGTTCCTTGACCTTTGCTAGCACACCAGCAGTCTTCATATGGCACTCCATGTCTGCCTGTCCCTGACCCTGTCCCGGTGTCTACCCACATTTCTCCTTTGTATCAGGATACCAATCGTGGTGGATTAGAGTCCTCACCCTGCTGCATACATATGGCATTAGGATCCACCTCATTGTAACTCATTATATCTTCATTGACCCTTTTTTCTTATAAGGTCACATTCTGAGGTATTGGGGGTTAGGACTTCACATCTGAATTTTGGGGGATAGAATTCAGTCCATAACAGGTGGGAAGAGTTTTTGTTGCTACCTAGACTCAAGTTTGAGTGAGTACATCCAGCTCTCTTAGTTTGGTGTCCTTAGAGCAGTTGTGAAAATGTATTTGTTGTTTTTAATCACATTCTAGTGTGCTTTTAGTTGTAGATTGTATTTTCTTTTTCCTGTTTCTATTGAAATTTTATTTCATCTTTTTCTGAGCCTCAAGAAGCAACTGCCTTTTAGTGCATATTAGGAAATTAGCAAATTCTGCATATGTAAAAGAATTTTTTAGCACATTAAAAGTTATTACTCTATCTCTGACTGTAGAAGGAACAAGAGAAACTTTCTTCCTATGTTGCTATAACAAAGAAATGGAGAATGATGGAAATTTTGAGACTAATCAATTCTATCTTTTTTTCATAAGGAAAGGGTCATTAAATATAGTGAAACATGTACTCTAGATACTTGCTGCTCCAAGTGTTGGCCATAGATTGCCACCCCACAAGAGTTGATTTAGAAATGCAGACTTTCAGGTTCCACACCAGATCTGCTGAATCAGAGTTTTTGTTTTCATAAGATTCCCAGGTGTTTTATTATATTTTTTAAAAAGATTTTATTTATTTATTCATGAGAGACACAGAGAGAGAGAGGGGGGGCGGGCAGAGATACAGGCAGAGGGAGAAGCAAGCCGGTGCAGGGAGCCTGATGCGGGACTCAATCCCAGGGACTCCAGGATCATCATGCCCTGGGCCAAAGGCAGACACTCAACCACTAAGCCACCCAGGTGTCCCTCCTTGTCTTTTTCAAGTTAATGTACCTTCAAGTTAATGTATGAATAGAAAATGAGTGCATTGCCTTAAGGGCTGAGAGACCAGTGTCCCGGCACACCTGTCACTTTTTTATGGCAGGATAGAGTTTAGGCAGATCCAGAAACAAACAAACAAAAGGCGGGGAGAGGGAGGAAGATAAGCTTTCATGGCTTGAGATTTTGATGTGAAATAAAGCACATGTGGCTCAGGAGGAACGGAGCAGTTGACTAGTCATTTAGGAATGATTTGGATCTTGTAAAGTGCTTGATTGCAGAGGGACTATGAAGTTGGGTGAAAGCAGACACGTGAGGGAGTGAGGAAGCTGTAACCATGGATAATTAACTACCACATTTAAGGCATCTGCTGTTTCCAGCACTAGGCTTACTTTACTTTATGTGTGTTGTTGCTGGTCCTTTAAAAAGTCTCTGTACAGCCTAGTCATTGTTTCCCTGTTACACAGATAAGGAGAGGAATGCACAGAGACCAGTGTCCTATAGCTAGTTTGTAAGGTGGCATGGGCCTGTGACAAAATCGTTCAAGCCCAGAATAGATGGACGTTTGCATAAAATACTGAAGATAATGCCAAAAACACACCTTTGGAAAGAAAGAGATAGGCCCATTTCTTGGAAAATGCAAATGATATAATTACTTTGCTTTATTTCTTTGTTTTTTTTCCTGCTCGTAAAATTAGTTAACATATTGCCTGCTTTTGGAAATTATTTCTCACTTATACACACACACACACACACACACACACACAGAATGATTGTTAAAAAGATAAATGTATAACAATTATGGGAAGTAAGCTGAGCCAGGATGGTAAATTGTTCCAGAATATTTAGGCTAATGCTGGTTTCTGGATTGGAACCCTTAACTCAGCAACTGAAAGAGAAATACATAGTTTTTGTGATTTAATAAAAGTGAGCTTATTAGATTTGTTAAAGTTTCTTGAATGCAAAGCTGGAGAACGTCGGTCACGTCACACACAAAAATAATTTGTTGGTAGGGTGACCCACAAATTGGGTGGAAACCTCCCTGGAATGAGGGCAGTTCTTATTTTGGGTCACTGACCATTCTTCTTGGTGCTACCACTGGGGTGGTGCCCTTAAGCATTTTTCTGTCCTTGCTGTCACTCAGTTGACGCACATTCACAGTAGAGTAAGTTCAGTTGGTAAAGCATGTCTTAGATTAAAAAAAAAAAAAAGGCAGAAACCTTGATTTATTGCTCTCCCCTAACCCTGTACATGGTGGGGCTCAACGTAATTCTCTACAGTGAAATCAGGGAGCTTTCTATAGGGGAAGCAGATGAGAGCCAGCCAGAAAAATGAACCCTATTCACTGTGCCACTTCATCAGTAGACTCTTACACTAGCACAGATTCAGGGAGAACTTGTCATAGCATATGGCTGTTTGTAGTTGGTTTTGCTGTGGGTGTGATAGGTAAATAGAGGAATGATGTCAATGGAATATACAATTTGTGCTGGCTCATGTGCAATTATTTCCAGGCAAGAGGAGTATGAATAGAGGGGCATAGATTATAACATAATTATATATATATATAATATATATAGTAGGATTATATTTTAGCAGAAAAGGAAAAGATGGGTGAGAATTTAAAGCTTTAATTTGACTGTTGTCCTTGTATGAGCCCTTTCATCTCTAATAAAGTGAAATAATGAGCACCCACCTGCAGCCTAGGGATCTCTCCCTAGAGAGGTGCACTCTGCCTCACCCACTTTAACTCTGGCAGGTGGCCTTGCCTGTTTTGCTCACCTTCACAGGAGCCCCATGTTAATCTGTATTGTTGTTTTGGCGCCTTCAAGCCAGTGCCTGTTGTTTTTTGTTTTTTGTTTTTGTTTTTTGTTTTAGAGTGAGAGAGACAGGGAGGAGAGAAAGAATCTTAAGCAGACTCCATGCTCAGTGCAGAGCCCAATGCAAGGCTTGATCTCACAACCCTGAGATCATGACCTGAGCTAAAACCAAGAGTCAGCTCTTCACTGACTGAGACAGCTGGCACGCCCCCTCCCCTCCCCCCGCCTTTATGTATTTTTAGTATTCCCTATAGCAGCCTTGAGCCACTCTGGGGTGCCTCCTTGGGCTATCTTCTTTCTTGATATATAATTACTGATTAAAGGGAATGTAGTAATCTGATTTTTGAGCTGCATAATTTTTGAAGAATCTGCCCCTTTCCCTGTATTTTATATAAGCCCTTTAATCTTTAGGAGCATTTTCTGCAGAACTAGAAGTTTTCCCAGCAACATAACAGAGTATTACAGAAGTTATCTACGTGAGAAACCCTGAATCAGAATGTATTGTAAAACTGTGTACTCCAAAAGAAACAAGAATGTTTCATGTGTGGCCATTTAAAAAGTCACCCTTGATAATGGCAAGAACATATTAAATGGTAATTCTTTGAAACCATTTTTATGAGCAGTGAATCATCAAATTCAGGAATGTAGCTTTCTGGCAATCTACTCCTCTCTGTTTTCTGGGTCCCACATTCTAGGCACTTCATTGTTGGTTCCCCCAAATACTTACTAACATAGGCAGGAATAGTGACTGCAGATTTGAGTGTTCACCCTATGTTTCTTGGGCAGCCTCTCTGGAATGGCATTGTCTTAGTTGTGCCTCCTTTAGGATGTGGGTATTGAACACATGTATAGAACAGCTGATCTGAGGACTTTTTGGGAAGAGACTTTTAAGGCTGATATTTATGTGTAGAAAAAACTACACACACACACATACATACACACAAATACATATACAAAAAAGTTGACTTTAGTATTCAATTTGTTAAAGTTAAATTCAATTTGTTAAAGTTAAAAATTAAATGATACTGCTTTACTTTAAAAATTCAATTTACTTACCTCAACCCTTTGTAAATTAAACGAATTTTAATCACTTTTGAGGCCTTTTGGAATTATAATTGGTCTTATTGATAAAGTAGTTAATATCTTCAGCATTTAGACTTACTTATTAAATAATTTAATATTTGATTTCTATTCTTAAGGAATCTATTTATTCTCAAGTATTTAACTATTCTTATAAGTGAAGTAAATTAGACCTATAAATGAAGTGAACCTAAAGAGTTGCCTTAGATATTTCAGTGCTGGGCATAAACTGATTTAGGTTTCAATCCTGACTGTGTGTTTGAATCCATTTCACACAGAAACAGTCCAGCGCAGTCCAGCTAGTTCTGCCCCTGACGATGGGTGGAGGTGACAAGAACAACCTCTGTGCTTTTGTTTCTTCTTCATGTGGCTTAGGGTACCCACCTCAAGGGCTGTACTAGCGATTAAGTGAGTGTACATGCAGACTTGTTGGGCTTCTTTAGAAGGCTAGCCTTATAATAAAGTCCTAGGTAAGTGTTACTTTTCAAAATTGGTTTGTTGTTGTAAGTCAAGTTCTTTTAACTATAAAAAGAACAAAAATATCTCACATATCCTGTTTTCTTTATTAACCCAGAACATGTTCATTAAGATATTGATTTTCTTAAATCTTTCTTAATTCGAAATCTTCACAGGGATATAGGGTGCATATCAATTTAAGGAGATAATTCCTACCCTGATTAATTTGGATTACTTAATTTTTAATCACAAGCTTTTCAACCTTTCAACTTTTTCAGATATGTACACCTACTAAAGGAAGATAGAAATAGTCACTAAGTTTCTAGACTTTACTCTCAAACATCTCTGCCAATGTTAATGTGGCTCCTATTGAATATAGGCTCTGGCGGTTGAGAACCTCATTCTGGTGGGTCACTCATGGGGCATTCCTGGTTATGTGTATCTGTATGTCTGAACCTGAATTGGACTTCCCTCTAGCTATGATTTGAGTTTGCCATAGTTGATAGCTTTAGATGGTATTGGTTACTAAGTTAAGTTATTACTTTTTGAGACGACCCTTTCTAGAGTATATTATGCTGAACATAGAAAGGTGCTCTTTTTTGGGGGTCACAGTAGAGCCTGCATTTATCTATCTAATTTAAAACATGAAGTTTAAAAAAAAAGTGGGATGCAAGGTTATCAAGAGCCCCTTCATACTCAACATGTTGATAAAAAGACTTAGAAGCCCATTATTATTATTTTTTTTAATTGATGTTATGTAGCTTGGCTTGTTAATAGCCTCTTCTCAGATAACAGAGAGCAAGCTTACCTGTTCCATTTTGAGATAACGTGGTTATCCTCTCTGTCAAGTTCCAAATATGGTTTTCACACAGGATGGTACAAGAACAACAATAAAGGAAGAATGAACAGTAAAGAAGACCAAACTGGATGAGAAGAATAAATCATCTAAATTAGATGGCAAACGGATTTCATCTCTTTTCCCAAGTGATTGAGGCTGAATGTAGTAAATTTAGAAGGAGTGCTCTGATCAGTAGACTGTTTTTCTTGGGTGTAGGTATGGGAGGGAACATTTGCCATACCTGATCTAGATTCACAAGTGATCTAACTTGTTAGCCCAGATGAAGTACATGACAAGGGACCTGGGTTTGTGATATTAGAGGCACTCTACTCTTTTTGTGAAGGTATTGGCTAAAAGGTTTATTTTGTATGTTTCAGGCTAGTACACTCGATACTAAACTATAGAAAAACCCTCAGCATTTTATAAACAATGTTCCTGAGCAAATGTGTCATTTTCAAATGAAAGCCCTTTTACATTGTAATCTTCTGTGATAGAAAGTTTACATTATCCTTTGAGCTACTTTACTTACTTTACTTACTTACAGAGCATTTGTAGGGCAGTGGTCAGTAAACTTTTACTTTTTTTTTTTTTTAAGATTTTATTCATTCATGAGAGAGACAGAGAGAGGCAGAGACATAGGCAGCAGGAGAAGCAGGCTGTCTGCGGGGAGCCCAAGGTGGGACTTGATCCTGGGACTCTGGGATCTCACCCTGAGCCGATGGCAGACACTCAAACCTGAGCCACCCAGGCATCCTAGTAAATTTGCTGTAAAGGACCAGAAAGTAAATATTTTCAGCTTTGCTGTAGGTGACTGAGTCTTTGTTGTAACAACTCAGTTCTGAACTTGTGTCATGAGAGCGGTGATATATAAAAGAATGGGCATGGCTGTGATCCAATAAAACTTTATCTGTGGATACTGAAGTTTGAATTTTACATTATTTTCACATATCAAGAAGTATTCCTATCCTCCCCCCATTAAAATATGTAAAAAAATGTTCCTTGCTTTGTGGGTCTTACAAAAACAGGCATTGGGTCAGATTTGACCACTTGTAGTCTGTGGTGCCAGTCTTGTGCTTTGTGAGTTGCCTGCCTCAACCTCCAATTCTTCCTGTTATAATAATCCTTAAAATTCTTTCACTACTTAGTATTTTGTACTACCTTTAAAAATGTAATTTGCTTTATCTGTTCAGTTAAATTAAAAATAATTTTCACCTGTTTGTATTGTTGAAACTTGTTGATATTAGGTTGTAGTTTTTCCTGCTTTCCATCAAACACTACAAGACATAGAAAGATGCCTTATGAATAAAGTTCTTGTGGCGATCTCGACCCTGTCCTCCCCCATTAATTCAGTATAAATTATTCTCAATAAACATTCTACTCAGCTGGGAGATGGGATGCCTGGCTGGCTCAATTGATAGAGCATGCATCTCTTGATCTTGAGGTCATAAGTTCAAGCCCTACATTGAATGCAGACGATTACTTAAAAAAAATCTTAAAAAAATAAAGCTTGCCAATGGAGAAGATATCCCTGTGAAGTAGTTGCTTATCCCAAATGATGCCACTTTGAAGCCCTGTGTGTTTATTTCTGTTCTTTTTGAGTGTATGTACATCTCCTCTACATAGAAACTGAATGAGGAAAGAATAAATTAATTAACATGTCACCATTATAAACTGGCACAAGTCTTTAATATTTTCAGAGATGTTATCACCTCACAGTTTTGCGATATGTTTTGGGTGTCTTATTTGTTGGATGGTTATAAAAGCAAGCTGGCAGCCTTCCAGAGATCTTCTCTGTTCAGCACAGAACCTGGAGGAATTGGATTAACACCACAGTATAGGGAAGATACAGCAGAGGTTCTTTTGTTTGGTTCTCCAAGCTGGATACTAAAATCAACCCAATGGACCATGACAAATAGGGTCCCAATCATAGCGGAAAAGATTTATATTTACCTAGAGTCTAATTGGACTGAGATTTTCTGCAGTTATGTTAAAATCCTTGGCCCTTTAACTTGGTGAGTGAGCATTTGAACTCCTAGGCTCTGGAGGTTTAGCTTTTGCTGGCTCAATTAATTGTTAAATGTTCCCTTTATTATAAGTATACATCGATGCCTTGCTTTGTAGTGGCTGAGGAAATTGCTGAAGGAGTTGTTTAATCTGTTATACTCTATCAATTTTGTAAAAAGCTCTTTTTGAAAGGAAACAATTTTGATTTGAAGTGGCATGGTGGTATTTGAGTTGGAGAGTATCCTTGAAATTGAAATGCAGGAATTTGGCTCCGTTCTTGACAGAGATTGGCTTGTAGTTGATGCTGACCCATGTGTTTGTCATCTTTCCAGATGCTGCCTTCTATTTATTCTGACAGCTTCACCAGCTGAGAAAACCAGACTTTCCAAGATTAAAACATTGTCTGTGAATTTATTTTATTTATTTTATTTTTTTTAATTTTTTTCATTGTGAATTTAAAGATGGAACAGGGTATTATGGTTGTGAAATTAAAAAAATGTATGTATATAAGAATGATTTCCTTTTGTAAAACATTTAAAAACTATAGAATAGATACTTGTGTAAATGAATTTTGCTTTGAAGATATTTGAATACTGCAAACACTACCAGAAGTAAAAATAGCTTTTCTACTCCTATGAAGGAGTATGTTTGTGTTAGCACAAATTTTGTAATAGATTTTTAAGTACCATGAGATAGATGGGAGCAGTTAAGTAAGTTACTTGGTCCTTTTAAGTTAATGCTTAAAATGCCTGGGAATGGATAGACTTCTAAAAGTCACTTTACCAAGTGTATTACTTTTCATACATGATGACCCTTTATCATCATGTATGCATTAAATATATCCATTACCTTTAAATCTTTTTCATTATTTCATGATTAAATACGTGTTTAAACGAATTAGGCAGCATACTGTGTGTTACATATGAAAGAGATTCTGCATTTGTTCACTCATTTGACCCCTGAATTTATTTTCTCACTTATATTCCTAAATTTTCTTATTTGGTTGCCTTTATAAGGAATGCCTCTTCAGTGATGTCCACTGTGATAATTAGTAAATGTGTAAACTGAAATATAAAAGGCAAAGATAGAGTTGTTATATATTCCTTCTGAAGGCTGTAGGCATTGTTCTGGCTTTCTTTGTGTGCGGGGCAGATACTGATGCTTGAGAGATGGCATGTTAGTGGCTCACTTTAAACTGATCAATAGAGATATAGTAAAAAGAAATGTTGGGGTGGTTGATTATAGCTTTTAGTTCTTTTAAAAAGGGAAATAGAGTGAGTTTATAATATAGATTTTTAATATTATTTCAGTATGTTACTTTTCATTATTCTCAGCTTTTACATTAACATTTTAATTTGTGCTCCATTAGTAAAGCTGTACGTAACTGTAGGCTCTAAGGCAGGCTGTTACTATTTTTAGGTGGCATTTGGTTTTCATGCTTGTCCTGTCATTCTCTTATTCTGGTATTGTGAAACATAGGTACCTTGCATACAATTACCAGATTGAGGAAATGTTAACAATACTTTGTGTTATTAGACCTTTTTTTTCCTTTAGTAGACTGAAGAGAAATGTCAAAAACACACCTCACCTGTTATGCTGTGTTTTTATATTGTTGGGAACAATAAAAACCTAAAAAGTAGTGTTTTAATTACAATTCCATAGTGCAAAAATACACCTAAATTTTGAGGTTATATTTGAGAATTAACTGTAGCAACACTCAGACTGGGGGCGAGATTGTGCTTATTTACAGGGGATTTTATGCTTCACATTTCAGGCTAGACAATGGACACCTGATTTCCAGTTTGTGCTCTTTCTACTGGCTAGAAGGCATTTTGAGGGAGAAAAATCCTGGGCTGTCTTTCAGGCTCATGAACTAGAATGCTTTTGAAGTTTGCAACTATCCAAAAGGTAGATAGATATTTGGCATCATGGAGTTGCAGTGCTTTTGGCATTCCCGTCTTGATTGGTGGAGGCTACTTGTTTGTAGAAACCAGCAGTTTTGTCATCTGTTTTACTTCTGTTACCTCCCCAGCTGCTAGGATGCTCACTACTGTGGCATCTGGTAGAGCTACACATGGATCTCAAACTCCCTTTTCAGTGTTGTTTCTGTACACCAGAGGTGGTCCCGTTCTGTCTTCTCGCCTCTGAATTCACCTGTTACCTTTTGCCTTTGCCCTGTGAATGCATTTATAAAATTCGTATCTTCCCCCTCTATTTCTCTTGCACTTATTCTTTTTTGATGAGCAAATAATACATTTTCAGGGAAGAAAATTGAAATGTTCAGATAAGCGACAATTAAAAATCTCAAAACCATGAGTCTAATGTTAATATTTTGTTGTATGATCACTTTCCTTAGTAAACACATGTGAGGTTATGATAGATACTTTTGAGGTTAACATGTCCTGAGTTTATTGCCATGCCAGTAATTACAAATCTGAGTCATTATTGTTGCTTACTGTACCAATAATACTGGCATTATAAACCTAGAAGAGTCCATGGTCAACCCAGGGGACTGTGAATATAATTCAGGAGACTGTGAACTTGAGTGGGTAAAAATTGTATTGTTATTTTCACTACTTCGTTACATTTCAAATGACATTTAGCATTCAGTCATGCTTTAGTTATGAAGATAGGCAGTAAACTGTAGTGATATTGATAGTACCTGTGACACCAGTATGAACCCACAGATATTCCCATATCACATAAAACAGAGAAAAACATCTGAAAATAATGTTTATGTTCATCACTACTTTGAAATTATGGAGGTTATTAAGGGAATAACCTTTAGTAAGTTTTATTATTTAACGAGTCACTAAAGAAGTACATATATTACAAATGTTTTTTCTCATACTGTGATAAGTATTATAGTACATGTTTTTTTTTTGTGTGTGTGTGTGTGTGTGTGTGAATTTACAAAAAAAAAATGCTTTTGAAAAGCTAATGTATAGGTTACTAAAGGTGTCTGTGGCCTGAAAAACATCAGGTATACCTGTGTTAATGGATAGATACCATCGTGTGACTAGTTGTATATTGTTGAGTTTTAGGTTCTTTCCAAATATATTTCTTTATGAACAACAATGGTGAACATTGATTTATTCATTTCTGCTGACTCTCCTTAGGACTAGAATTAACTGAGTTTTACCTTTTAGGGTATGTCCGGACATCCAAAGATTTTTTGTGTACTGCCATTGTAATTCTTTCCAATTAACCCTGATGTACCATGGGATTTTGGCCTCTACAAATGACTGAATTTGTGGTTTTGAAACTGGAGAAGTGTTTGCTAGGTAGAGCAGGAGACTCTGTGTCACCTTTGGATAGTAAATCTTCACTTCAGAGAATGGATCAGACACATTTGTGTGCTCTCTTTTTTATCCACTGTTATGATGTGGAAAGGAGGATATAAAGTTGTGACATTAGAGAGAATGTCTTCTTTCTAGTATGAAGTAAAATATGGATTATATTCTGAGAATTTAGTGCAGTATGAATTCTGGTCAGCTTTCACTTTTTTTTATCACTTCATAAATGATAAAACCTTCCAGAAAATTTGGTTATCAATGGTCCCTGTATTTTTGTTAGAGGAACAGCCACATATTGTCTCTCAAGTCCTCAAATCAAACCCACATGGAAGTGGAGAAGAAAGGGAGAGCCTCTGGTGCCAGTGGACACCATCAAACTGCCCTCTACACAACGTGCCAGACAATTTGCAGGAGAAGTTGCTGTCCCTTATTCTTACTTGTGCAGCCTTGGGATGGAGTCACAGTAGAAACTTGACTTAGCTGTGAAGTCTCTTTAGGGAGGCAGCTGTGGATTTGTTCTGCCTTATTTTATCTGCCTCTAGGAATTGATTCTTAATCCTACTGGAGGGTAGCGTGTGCTCTCTATTCAAGCTGTTTTAGTCATTCTGAATCAAGAGCACTGTGTAGTATGCTTTTATAGGCTTGTTAGGGGTTATTTGTTCCTTTCTAGCTTTTCCTATTAAAAACAAAAATGAATGTTTTCCCCACCTCATTGTTCTGGAATGTCACTTTGTTCATGAATGTAGTTTAAAGATTTTGCCCCATTTAAAAAATTGTTTATTTCAAAAGACTTTATTTAGTTATTCATGAGAGACCAAGAGAGGTAGAGACATAGGCAGAGGGAGAAGCAGGCTCCCTGCGGGGAACCTGATGTGGGACTTCATCCCAGGAGTCCAGGATCATGACCTGAGCGAAAGGCAGACACTCAACCACTGAGCCATCTCGGTGCCCCCTTTTAAAAATAATTTAAAGATGTTTGTGTATAATGGCCAGAAATCCTAAATTGTGAATAGTAAATTCTTGGTCTGGTTCTTTAGCTACAGTCACAGGTTTTGTTACTCTGGCATGTGTGGCTTCCATTCCCATTGTTATTTTTTATCTATTTCATGCTCCACCTCCAGCCAGTACATTTGCTGTTAGGCTTTACTGGAAGGATAAAGAGAATAGGGCCTCCTCTGTTCAGAAATCAGTTTGCAGAAGTTGAAATACTGTAGTTCTGTTTATATCCCCTGACCAGAGTTTAGTCATATATAAAACCAACTATGAGGGAAGTTGAGAAATGGGGTCTTTATTCTAAGGGGCCATAGGCCCTGCTAGACATATGATGTTCAGTTATTAAGGAAGAAGGGGAGAATGAATGTTATGCTCAGCTGGCAGTCTCTGCACAGAGACTAAAACACAAGTACAACTAAAATTATTGCAGACATTTGTTACTTGTTTCCATATCTGGCTCTGATATTAGAATGGTGAACTTGTCAAGAGAAGGACAGTATTTTTATTCATCTGAGTGTCTCTGACACTAGCTGGTATGTAGCTGGTGCCCAGTAAGTCTGTGTGTGAATGTTTTAGGACTTTATGATTCTGTTTCTTGTAGAATATATTTATCTTCATTTTTATTTAGCTTTAATGTAATCTTGACAGGATTTGCCTGTTACTACTTCAGTTAAAATGGAGAAGTCTAATTTTTTCCTCTAAGTTCTGATTCATTTCATCTCAGCAGATGTTCAAAACATGATTTTTACAAGGTACAAATTACAAAAAGCAAAAGTCTCATTAAGTGTTATATTGGCCCAGAGCAGCTGCACTCATTTTTTGAAGTGTGTTGTGTATAGTTTCGGGTAGAAAGCATCCAGAGCATCTTATGGCTCAAACAATAAACTAAATCTCTCATTTCATTTTGGGAATCAAGAGGCATTTAGATATTTTAAATACTGCTTCCCTTGCGTAGATCTTTGCTAATTTTGATAATAAAAGTGACAGGTGGTGGATGGCAGATTACCAGACAAGATCTCACCTACTCCCCCCTACCCCCCCCCCCCAATAGAATACTTTTTAGCCTGAGAATGATGTAGATGTTCTATAGCAAAATCAGCACATGTAGAATCCTAAGGAGATAGATCATTGGAAATCATTAGATAGGTGGAATTTTGTCCCCCAAATGACATTTTATAATTCACAGTGGGCTGAAGATCTGTAATGAAAATTTGAGATCTTTTTTTTTTTAAGATGATATTTTAGAGCAGTTTTAGGTTTATAACAAATTTTTTTTAAAGATTTTATTTTATTTTATTTTTTTATATTTTTTTATGATAGTCACAGAGAGAGAGAGAGAGAGAGAGGCAGAGACACAGGCAGAGGGAGAAGCAGGCTCCATGCACTGGGAGCCCGACGTGGGATTCGATCCCGGGTCTCCAGGATCGCGCCCTGGGCCAAAGGCAGGCGCTAAACCACTGCGCCACCCAGGGATCCCGAAAATTTGAGATCTTAATATTTATTCAGTCACGTGAAATTGACTAGAAGTTTTAAATTATTCTTAAAATATCTTTAGTCTTTGACTTTGATTTTAAAATAAGCACCTGACCAAACAACAGTAACAACAACAACAAAAACCCAAATTAAAACAGTAATGATTTAGGGTGAGAGGGAAGAGGTACGGATACAAGAAGAGAGTCAGGAAATAGGTTTTATTTGCCCTTAGAAGTTTATATAAATCATGTAAACTATACAAATTGTATAAAGCAGATAATTAAGTTTAAGGCCTGGAACAGTCTTTGAATAAGCTAGTAGAATTTAATGGGGTATATTAGATACTCAGCAATAGTATTAGTGGCACATTGATGAACTGGTAACATAAGAACACGATCCTGTGTATCTATAATTTTGTGCAAGGCATTTTGTGGAGGTGAGGTTAGGGCAAGATACAAAAGTAGACAGGATTCTAGTCCTTGATCCTTCATTTTATAGGGAGAAATTACACTTATTTGAGCAATGTCATCTGTTAGTAATAGGAAGTGAGTGGGCCAGTGCTAACTGAAGAGGATGGACTAAGTTGGTGATACTGGGGAAGACTCAAAGGACCATGAAGACCTTGATTTAGGTCCTGGAGTTTGGGCAAAATTGCAGTAGGACCAGGTAGAGGCAGAGCATCTCTGTTAGGGGCAATAGCATGAGGAATTTCATGGAAAGGGGCATGATATGGGTATAGAAGATTCATGGCCCAGTTGAGTAGATGTAAATAGCACACTGAAAAAGGGAACGAAAAGGGTAGCTTGCAAAAAAGTAATGGAAAACTTCTCTTACTTTTGTGTTAATTGCAATATATCAGCCTATGACTCTTGGTTATAGTTTTGGGGCAGCAAATTCTGGATGCTTGCCTTATTCTTATTTGGGTCTTGATTTGGTAAGTTTCTTTTAAGGTGCCTTTTTGCATGCCTGTTTCTCCTTGAAGCATCTCTCACACAGCTGTGTGGATGCTTAGGTGAAAGACTAAATCACTCAAGAAGAGAAATCACTCATGGGATTGTTGTGTTGTCTGGTAAATAAAACTCAGAGGTAAATTTCTGTTAAACAGAATATCAGACTCAGAAGCAATTCAGTACAGTATTTAATAATATGTGTCATGTATCTTGTTTGTATATCTAAATCCATATGTTAAGTTTAGCCTACTTTTAATAAATCTCAATGTTGACATTGTGATTTATTTGAAATACATAAGAACATTGTCTAATAGTAAAAAATATGGAAAGCAGGAAATTTTAATCTTCAGTTTTGCTAGCTAAAAAAAAAATCCATATTAATTGAACATCTGTCTGTTCAGACTGATAACTAAGCTTTCATTTTCCCAGCCTTCAGTTATGCTTAAGTCCTAATTCTTTCTGAAAAGTTCGTAATAAATATTTGAAGGGGTAGAACTATTCTTTGAGTATATACATTAGTCTTACAAGAAAGGCTTACAAGATATAGATGCCTATAAAGTAAAAAAAAATAATTGGTGTGGGAAATTCTGTAGCTTGGTGCTTGAACTGTGGAACAGTTGTTTTTACAAAATTGAGAACTGCAGACTACAATTAACTGTCATTAATTTCAGTGAATAGAAATATGTTCCATTTACTGTACAATCAGGAGCCAGGCTTGAATGAGTTTAAATAGATGAAATCTAAATTATCCTGACAGTCCATTAAACACTAGCTGAAAACCCGTAAAGAAAATGGATTCACTATGATACCAGTTTATAATAAAATCATTTGCCAAATAAGAATTATAGCCCAGGCATTGTGAATTCTCTTGTGTATTTCCAGTGAGCACTGCAAATTGGTTGAACCATTTATTGTAAAGCCCAAGTTCCCAGTGCATTGTTTTCTGAGTAGGAGCCAGTGGTGTTGCTTGAAATCTGCTCTGCAGAGTGTGACACCAGAAGATCAGACCTAGTGATTTGTTTGTTGTCAGTCATATGCAGAGAGCGGAATCTTCACTGCAGCCTGTCGCTGGTTATTTTTTCTTATGGTTACTGGACAGAGTGTTCCTAGAAGTGTTTGAACTCTGTCAATGTTGGTGTCCTAAGTATACATATTTAGCCATGTTCAGTTGTAATGATTGCGTGAGAACCTACTGTTTTCATAAGCATTCAGTCATTCTCTATTTAATAGGGATTTTATAGCAGAATTTAGTTTTTCAGAGGACCCACTGGTTTGGGAATTGGGTTGTTACCCACCTTCTCAAGCACTAGAAAGATAGGTACAGTGGGGTAGCAAGGGTGAGAGTAGGCTGGAAATTCCCCTCCCCCATGTCTCTAATACCCTAACATGTTTTGCTTCCATAAGGCAGATGGCCACCAATGATTTTTAAAAAAATCTTCCCCTGCACGCTAGATTCTGTGTGTTCTCTCTCTCTCTCTCTCTTTTAAAGATTTTATTTATTTATTCATGAGAGATACGGAGAGAGAGAGAGAGGCAGAGATACAGGCAGAGAGAGAAGCAGGCTCCCTGCGCAGAGCCTGATGTGGGACTAGATCCCAGGACTCCGGGATCACAACCTGAGCTGAAGGCAGGTTCTGCTCAACCACTGAGCCACCCAGGTACCCAACAAGGAGGGCTTTTTAAGGAACATTTGCAGAAGGAAATGGTGGTGAGAGTGCTTTAGACACTCTACTTGAGTAAGAGTGCCAACCCAGGGTCAGTACCTTAGCGTATTCATGTAACTGCTAAAATTGCTGCTGCTGGCAGTCTAGAATTTTCAAATCTATGTAGCATATGATTGATTTAGAAGGGGGTGGGGTCTGACTGCAGCAGTTATTCTAAAACGCCAGCATCACTTTTTCCAGGTTCGAAAGAAGACTGTTTTGGATCAGTCTTTAAGCTTTTGATATCCTAGAAGATTTTTCTGACTTCTAGAGGACTAAAAGGAAAAGGTGGGAAATTGAAACAGTCTCTTTCAGTTTGTTATGATCTGTTCCCCCCAGACTCCCAGCTGGTTTTTCTCATCATTTAATTTCCTGTTAGCAGTGAGGATAAAGATAGATGAGTATTTGCTGGAAATATAAAGTGTTCTGTCTTTAGATAAAAACCTATGCTAGCTTGGTAGTTGGAAATCTGTAGACATTGGAATATGCAGGATTTAATTTTTATGAAGTTTAAAAAGGAAGGGACTAAGCGTCTGTTACCTGAGATTTTTTTTTTCCCCATGGACTTTAGAATCTTTAAGATGTTGCAGGTCAGTTTTGGTGACAGTTTTCAGGCTCAGAATTCAGGATAAAAGTAAGCACTAGAGGATTCACTTAACGAGGTGCTGTTTTCCTGATTTTTATTTCTTTTTCCCTTTTTAGTTCTCCAATGTTCCTAGCCGATGTGGGTATCCCTTCCCCACAAAAGAATCTGGTAGAAAACTAAAAGTAGATCGTCCTGCAATTGAATTATTTCTTAAAGAAGTATTTATTAGCAAACAACATTCTTTATGTTCACATTGATAGTACACAGCAGCGTTCTCAATAGGATCTCATATAACTGCTTTTCTGTTTTTACATTTTTGTTCAGGTCAGTTGCTCCTTGTATACTTTTTGAATGTTTACTCTGGAATGTAGTGTATTGTGATAGAGGCGAGGAACTGTGATAAATTTGACTGTTGTACAGATGGGGAAACTGTTGTACAGGTGAGAGGCTCCCCCGTTGTGAAGCCATGCACTGTGGATTGGGATTCAGTGTTGTTTTACACATGCCTCATGTGGCTACATACCTTTTTGCATGTTGGACATTTGGAAATACCCATATTAACTGGTGAGACACTTGTGGACTTTTGATTCTGTAACATTAGACCAGTTGGCTGTTAACTCACTGAATGGTTCCATGTCCAGGGTGGAGGAATCCTGTGTAAGAGAAATGGAACACGAAGGACAGAGCAGTTCTGAGAGTCAATCTTCTTGTCCACCACTGTGGCACGCTGTGTGTTTCTGGGAAATGCATTTGTGAGAAAGTCTGTTCATGCATGCTTTTTCTTTTTTTAAACAAGTAGAAGGTTTTATTTTTCTTCTTAAAAGGTTTTATTTTATTCATGAGAGACACACAGAGAGAAGCAGAGACATAGGCAGAGGGAGACATGAGCTCCATAGGGAGCCTGCTGGGGGACTTGATCCTGGGACTCCGGGATGGTGACCTGAGTCAAAGCAGATGTTCAACCACTGAGCCACCCAGGTGTTCAAGTAGAAGGTTTTCCATTGGAAATTATGTTAGCGTGGCACTGCCATGCCTTGCAAAGGGATGAGAAGATATTTCAAAGATTAAGATCAAAGATTAAGATATTTTAAAGATTAAGATATTTCAAAGATTAAATTACAGAGCTCAGCACAGACTGAGCATTGCTGCACATTGTGACCATGGCTATAATGCTGGGCTCACAGCACTACTTGCTCAATTAGTTGATGAAGTAAGTGTCCACTGTGCTCCGGGCGGAGGCTGTCAGGAAGGATGCTGACAGGTTCTTTGTGTTTCAGGCTGACAAACTGCCTGATGCTTGAGGCTGGGGTTTTTACCCTTGAGAGGACCATGCTCTTGCTCTATTTACATAAACCTGCTGATTTGCTGAGGATTGAAAAGCAGAGAAGGGCTTTCTCTGCCTTGAGAATCGGCCTTCATGTTTTGGCTTACTTCTTTCCCTAGCTTAGCAAACGCTCTGTTGTTTGCAGATGGTACAATAGATTCTTGGACACAAAGCTATGTTTAGGTTGTGAGATACAGCCAGAAACGCCCCTGTTCAGTATCATTGCACGGATCACGGATACAGTATTTGAGGTCACTTAATCGTGTCATCATTCCCTGGCAGAGGCTTGGTGTTAGAGAGCAAGTCTCAATCTACACGCATGGTTTTATTTCCAGACATCCCTAGTAAAGAAAAAAATAAATTACCATGTATTGTTTGGAATAATTGATATCTATAGTAATAGCCTCACTCATTTCTCTGGCATATTTCAGGCTTGCTGATTTTAAGATTAAAAAAAATATATATTTGCCCTGTAGCAGCCGTTTGCTCAATCTGGTAAATAGGCATTTTCATATGGGTAATTTTGAAAATGTGCAGTATGCACTTACTTAATGGATTGCATCAGTTTTGCTCAGTTTTTTTTTTTTTTTTTCAGAACTGGTAGCAGTGTAATAAAAAGGCTGGCTTTCTTTTCATTCTTTTCTTTCTTAGAAAAAAGGTGTCTTTATTACTTATGTTGGCTATAGGAGATTTTCAGGTTGAGGATCATTGATCCAACTGACTGAAACCAATTTTATAACAGGCTTCAGACAATCTATGCACTTATAAATTGCATGAAAATTCTTGCCAAATCATTTTGGCTTTAAAAGATTACTGGGCATATATTCCTACTGAGATTTTAACATTGGTCTTTACTTATGTGTGTTCATCTTTCCATTGCCAAATTAAACCACTTTATTTTTGTGCTCACTTAAACATCTATATGAAGTTATTTTCTTAAATAGCTGTTTAATTAATGAGACAAGAGGGAAATATTTTCTATGAGTTTTTGGCCTTATTTAACCTTGTTTTGAAAATCATTAAGAATAATGATAAGTAGATTTTTTTCCTGTGAGACTTGAATTACAAATTGTTCCTTAGGATGTAGTCTCTTTCAATTGGATCACCCTAATTTTTTTAAGAAAAGATGTTATTTTAAAGATTTTATTTTTATTTATTTATTCATGAGAGACACACAGAGAGAGGCAGAGGCATAGGCAGAAGGAGAAACAGGCTCCATGCAGGGAGTCCGATGTGAGATTCCATCCTTGGACTCTGGGATCATGTCCTGAGCCGAAGGCACATGCTCTCAACCGCTGAGCTACCCACGCATCCCAAATAAAATACTTAAAAAAAAAATTAAAAATTTTGTCATTTAATTATGAAATGAGCTTATCTTTTTCATGTATAAGTTTCCAGATACTGATAGAGATTATTTGATACAGTGACCTGTTTTACAGATTATTAGTTATGTAATAGTCTCACATATCAATTAGTCATGTAATTAGTCTCATATCAATTTGGATCAATTTGGTTTGGCATTGTAGCTTTTTAAACAAAAAGAGGTGACTTTGTATCTATTTTTTAAATTGATTTTATTTATTTGAATGAGAGAGAGCATGCACACACAAACAGTGGGAAGCAGCAGAGGGAGAGGTAGAAGCAGACTCCCTGCTGAGTAGGGAACCCCATGTGGGACTCAATCCCAGGACCCTGAGATCATGACCTGAGCTGAAGGCAGATGCTTAATTGACTGAGCCACCCAGTGCCCCTGACTTTTTCTTTCTTTAAAGATTTATTTATTTATTTATGATAGAGCGAGCGAGCGAGCGAGTGAGAGAGAGGCAGAGAGGCGGAGACACAGGAGGAGGGAGAAGCAGGCTCCATGCCGGGAGCCCAACATGGGACTCCATCCCGGGACTCCAGGATTGCGCCCTGGGCCAAAGGCAGGCACTAAACCCTGAGCCACCCAGGGATCCCCTGACTTTTTATTTCTTAACAAGACATTAATAAGTAAATGTGCTAATGCCACCTATTAGGTTTAAGGATCTTTTTCACACTGCCTTATTCCTCATGGCAACTTTCCTCAGGCCAACAGATTTGAGTCTGTCTTCAAGACTGCCAGGAAGCGTTTAGGCCCAGGGTACCAGGAGTTGCTCTCCACATCCCAGTATAGTCCTTTCTTCCCTTGTCTAAGAGAGTTACATCCATTGTATATTTGCAGATGAATGTAACTTTGTAATGAGAAATGAAAGAGTATAGATTTTCCTTTTCTGGAAAGCTTTTTTGTATACAAGTTAATAGCTACTTTAAGTCTCTGAGTTAGAAGGTTCATAGTTATGATTTTGTGGATTATGAAAGTATGTGTAAAGCTTTTTTATTTTTATTTATTTTTTTTAAATAAGCATTTTAAAAAAAAATTTATTTATTCAGAGAGAGAGAGAGAGAGAGAGACTGAGAGGCAGAGACACAGGCAAAGGGAGAAGCGGGCTCCATGCAGGGAGCCAGACCCGGGACTCCATCCTGGGTCTCCAGGATCAGACCCCGGGCTGCAGGCGGCGCTAAACCGCTGTGCCACCGGGGGTGCCCGTAAAGCTTTTTTTAAAAAAAAGATTTTATTTATTCATGAGAGACACACACAGAGACAGAGACACAGGCAGAGGGAGAAGCAGACTCCACGCAGGGAGCCCGATATGGGACTTGATCCTGGTATCCCGGGATCATGCCCTGAGCCAAAGGCAGATGCTCAATTGCTGAGCCAGCCAGGTGTCCCACGTAAAGCTTTTTTTTTAAGAAAGGGGATGTTGCCATTTCTTTACAGAGGAGCCATGAGAATTTACTGCCCTTGAAGCTAACTTATTATAAAGTAGGTGCCAGTGGAATGAAGGAGTAAAGAGGGCTTGGCATGGACAATGTAGTGGAATTTTGGATACTGTAGCCCAGTGGAGATTGAGATGTATGCAGGACCAGACCATTGTATGCACCACATTTTAGTCCCATGAACTTTAAGGAAGTGGAAGTCCTAAGTTAGGAAGTGACTCATTCGTGTTGAAGTCAGTATAGCTCGGTATGACAGTGTTATGAGATTTAGAAGATAAGGTTTTCTATAGGAGGTGATCGGGAAGAAGAGGGCCTATCAACTGTGATTTGTATGCAGGTTGAGTGAGACAGGTAAATAATTGATACCTAGAGATTTGAGATACTTGTACTGGGTACTTCAGGGATTGGGGCACAGAAATTAAGTTTGTTTAATTTGCAAATTTGTGTTCCAAAATTGTGCAAGTTGGAACTGGAGTTTTTTATCTAGGGAATATTTTTACTTGAATACCAAATTAGGGATACGAAGACAAATATCTACCAAACTAGGGAGAGTTCTCTTGTTCCTTAAGATGATTGGCATGTTAATGGATGTTGTCTGAATGTTAAGTAGAGTTATATAGCATCCTGGACCCTGGAATAAAGTAGAAAGTCCAGTCAGCAGTTTATTCTTGAGCTGCTATTGTACATGGATTCAGAGATTGAATCTTTGTTGTTGAGTCTATATCTGAGTAGAGAATTCAGTTGGGACATTCTGGATGCCTAGATAATTGGCATTCATATTTCTTCTTTTTCTGGAATGATTTTGGGCTACAGAAATCCCGACGTTTTTCAGAAAGTTTCTTGGAAAGAGGTGTTCTTGGTGAGGGCTTTCTTCATCATCTATCTCTTAGTGCGTCAGCTAGTGCCTGTGGTGGTACTGGAGTGTCCACTGGATGGATGGCTCCAGATTTCTGTCCTTTTCTTTTTCTTGGCTCTGCATATGTAACATAAGGCAGTAGAGGAATCTGCTTGTATTTTTAAGCATCTGAGTTATCCTGAGATACACTCATTATGAAGGGTCATGAGGAGGGATAAAACAAATGGCATTTTGAATGTGGGTATTATGTTCATTATCCCTTGAAAATTTGATTGACTGCAGATGCCTTTAGTTCTCAGTAAATAATACATAGAGGATCTTATCCTAAACTTTATAATCATCTTGGGTTGCCCTGTGGGGAGTGTTAAAGTCCATTTATAGCCAGCCACTGCTTCCCTTAAAATCATTGCTTCTTTTTAAAAAAAAAAAAAAAAAAAAAAAAGGTATCTTAACCTGCCATTTTAAAGAGCAGCCCTTTAGACTACAGCTATTGAGAGCATCAGAAATAATTATCCAACCATTGCCATGTCAAATATAATTTAAGAAAGTGCTCTTATTCCCTTGAGGAAAGTGTAGTTTGGTTTATTGCATCCCACTTCTGATTGGATGTCTTGGTTTTATTTATAATTAGAAAATAAAACATGTTTAGGTTGAAGTTTAATAGTAAGTTATCCACAACAGATTAGATTTCTTTCTGTTTCTTGGCTTAGGTGGAAAGGTGATTATAATAGCATGTTCAAGCTAGTCTTCTTTTACATCTTTCATTTATTTCCTCACAAATTACTGAAAATAAAGAAGCACTTGGCAAAGTCATTTCTCTTTGTGAAGACATGGGAGCTTCTCTCTGAATAAGACATTCAAGATTTTGTCTTGTGTAGCTGCAATCAAATAATTCCCTTAATTGAAATTTCCTCATCAACATATAGTTAATCCCATGGGATTTCTCTCTCGTCTTCAGGCACCCTGGAAGCAATAATTGAGGCTTTATCAGGTTCTTTAAATTATCAGAAAAGTGGTCAGTAAGAACCCAAGGGCTGTCTCTCTAGCATAAAATTAATTGTACTTTTATAATACATCTTTGAAAAATTTTTTTCTATTAAAGATATGTGCTTTGTCATTTGTTTATTTATGCAATGGCTTTATAGGCCCTGTCTTTGTTCCCTTAATGGTAAATACCATTGTTTTAAAATTTCTTTTTCTTTTAAAGACTGTGTGTATATCGAGAGTCGGAGGCCAAACACGCCGTATTTCATCTGTAGCATTCAAGACTTCAAACTGGTAAGCATTTTTTAATGTGCTTTTGATTTTCCTCTGTGCCTTCTCTCTTTCCAGTTCCATTGGCTGTCTCTCTTGATTATTTCTTCATGATTCTGGACTTGATAACCAGGTCACCTCTGAATACTGACTGCCTGGCAGCCATAGCATGTGTAAGGCAGTTACCAGTTCTATCTTTTTGGTTTTGTAACACTTGGAGTTTTAAAGCTTGTACTGTGAACAGTGTTCCCAAAGTTTTCATTTCTTGAGTAGCTGTTTTGACAATAATTTTAGAGATTTTCTTGAGTTTCTGAAGTAGTTTGTTTCTTCTCAGCCATTTTGAAGACCCTGAAGTAAATTTGGGAATTGGTGGTGAGTTGGAAAAAAAGAATATAAATGTAGCAGAGACTAGTTTTTGGTGGCAGCTATTCATTTCTTTAGAGGTTTTAGTGAGTATGGAGTGTATCTGGGGGTCATCTGGTGGTGGAGGTTGGGGGAAGGACTCTGGCATGGGGATGGCATGTCTATAGTACTTTCTCATTACAAACCTTCCCCAAGTTTAGAGGTGCTGATATGGCCCATTAGCCAGTCTCTAGGTTTTAGACTAATGGTTCCCATACTGGGGGCTTTGGATCCCTGGATATCTATAGAGAATTTTACAAAGGACTGAAAATAAACATTCTCAGTTGAAAATATGCCTCACATGTGTTTGTACAACTACTTTTCAAATATATTAATATGCTGGCGTGATTTTTAAAAATCACTTTATTTAATAACAATACAGAGTTAAGAATCAGTGTATTATGTATTTTCCTCAAACAACTGATACATGAAATACTAGCAGAGTATTATCATTGGGGGATCTTTTGAAACATTAAAAAGGGATCCTTGTACTTGAAGGTTGTGAACCACTATCTACCTTCTTAGGTATAGAGAAATCCTAATTCTGTAGCTCTGTAGAGGTATGTTTCAGTATCTGTGAATGCTGTTATTTCCAAAACTTTTTGTAACTTGACAGTATTTATATTCTCACACTTTGTATGTGATACTTCAGTCTAAAGAAAGGTAATGAGGTAATGTAGTGTGGAGAGATCTTTAACACTGTGTCTCCTTTGTTTCTTAATATTTTTGATGACCCCAAATACCCAATTAGTAAATTCCAACTTAGCTGGTTAAAAAATTGCATGTCATTTATTTTTTATTAAAGTTTTGTTGCATAAGTAACACAGGCTTACTGTTTTGTTTTTTTTTAAAAAAAGTCAAATGTGCCCTTTACTTATAAGATTTATTTCTTCTTGGTAGGCTTCTTTTAACTTCCCTGCTTGTTTTATAAGGAGGCCTTGCAGTTCAATTTTGTAAATCAAATGCTTTCTTTCAGATTTTATGTCAATATGAAGTTTTACCATTTTTCGAGGTCTTTGCTATTTATTCTGTATTTCCTTCCAAAGATTTTTTTTGTGCAGATGCTGTATTGACATCTGAAAATCTGGGCAGTGGTCTCATTTCCTGATGATTTTTCTTTTGCTTGTGGCCATTGCTACTGCTCTGTCCCTGCTCATCCTCTTTGTGTGTGATTTTTTTTAAACCAAATGTAATACCAGTACACCATGGAAAAGATATAGTTGTGAAACAAAATTACAAAGTTTTTTTTTAACTTATTAGATTCAGACCCCATTTTTTTTTTTTTTTTTTTTTTTTTACAATTTTAGCACATTAACAGGTGCCTTCATGTTTGAACAGCGTCTCTTATGAAATGCTGATTACAATCTGATAGTTGCTGTTTGGGGCAGAGGTTCCTGCTGAGTTACAGTAATTGCTCAGAGTATTAACAGCAATAAAAGCTTGAAGCTTCTGTTGTTAGTATGGGTCTGGTACAACACATTAAAGCTGTCTGCAAAAACAGTATGGGAAATGGGCACAGTATGTAAGTTGCACACTGCTATGCCTCATGTTTTTCTTTGAGTTCTATGTTCAGCACATACTCATAGTTGTTGTGCAAGAATAACTGAGATGATAAAATACTTATTCCTAGAAGGAACGTCGTTATTGTGTGGATATCCACTTTCTTCTTCCCTTGGTTTGCAATTCTATTATGAAAAGATAATGTAATAGATGAGAATAATCATAGCTCTTTTTTCCTTCAGCTTATCCAGGCTATAAGGGGAAAAGATGAAAAGAAGGAAATATGCTTTGTTTCTCTGCAAGATTTTAAAAAGAAGAAATTGGAGTTGGTTTTGCCCACAGAAAATACCATGCATGGCAAGTGGAGCACTGGAAAACAAAAACCTAATAGCTTTGAAATGTTGATTAATTATGTATTTTATCTTTTTAAGCTTTTTTTGGTTTGGGGTTGTAACTGAAGGATGTGTTCTTTTGTTTACACCATGAATTAGAATGAACTCTTTTACCATGATGACTTTTTGAACATATGGTATATTTGGGACTGTTAAAAGAACTGGGCAAATGACCTTATGGTACATATTAGGTAAGATTACAGTGTTAGACACAGTGGAAGTTAAGGAACTAAGAAGTGGTCATAAGGAAATATCTGTGACCAGTAACCAAAACTAGCATAATGCCAATTTGTTGAACTTAGGACTCTGGGTAACATTTCAGGGACTAGTTCTGTGAGAGATAAGCAAGGTCTTAGGATTGTATGTGGGGACCTGGGTTGTCTTCTAGGCTCTGCTACTATATCCCATAGAGCCGGGAGTCTGTGATATGGAACATAGTTGTCTCTATGTGCAGGATTACATTAAACCCGGCAAACTGTTAAACAGTGTCCCCTTTCAGTCTCAAATGTGTTCTGTGGTCATCTTGCCTATGGGGATGGGATCCATGGTTTCTGCTTTGTTAACATTTAACCATCAAAATGCATAAGGTTACTATCACCCTATATTGGTAGATCTATTTAGAGCCCCCACTTTCACAGGGATAGGTGGAAGCTATTGACAGTGCAAAGTAATTGAGTTCTTAGCAGAACTGAGGCTACTTTTGAAAGTAGCATTTTCAAGGGAAGCAAATTATGTGTTCTGTTAGGAAGCTTTCATCCTCTTGGGGAGTGTTAATTTGGTTGGGCTTATTTATAGACTAGGAGACCAAACTGGATTTGTTTGACTATAATGACAGAAGTTTCTGTGAAACAAGTAGTAAAAGCAGCGGCTTGAGACAGTAGAGGTAAGGTGGAATTATGGTTAGTGTATGCTTAGAAGTAGGAATAGGCTGGGATCGTCAGTTAAATAAGGCAGCTTTGCACTTTAGGTTTCTTGAACTAATATATAATAAGGCAGCTGGCAAAATCTTTAGTTCTTTGAAAGAATAGTAATGTGGAATGGCCATCTATGATCTTTGTGGCCTTGCTTGAAAAGATTGAGAGGCTGAAGCAGTTAGCTGAGAGGCAAAGCCAGAAGGATGAATCAAGAGTCGCCTCAATGCAGTGAGGGTTGGCAGGTGTAAACAGGTCACAAGCAAGCTGACATGATAGGACAGGAAGGCAGGGAGAACAGAGGATCCAAGCAACTGTGCAGAGAGCAGTAGAAGGCCAATGGGAACGAGTGTGCCTTCCCCCTGAGCTCTTGGGAGGCCTTAGCTAGTAAAGGCTTCTTGTCTCAGGCCAGCTTGAGTGGGTCTCCATTAAT
Source organism: Vulpes vulpes (assembly GCF_048418805.1). Lineage (NCBI taxonomy): Eukaryota > Metazoa > Chordata > Mammalia > Carnivora > Canidae > Vulpes > Vulpes vulpes. The sequence goes on along the minus strand of NC_132791.1, from coordinate 163,495,889 downwards.
TAACTGAAAGAGCCTGGGATAACATCTTCAACTCTTCCTTTGGCTGCACTCCCTTAGCTTTCCTAGGTCATGTGTGACCTAGTTTGCTTTCAGAGTTTGTTCCTGAGTGAGTCGGTAGCACCAAGGAGCATGATAATACTGAGTGCAGTGAGGAATGTTTTTTCAGTTGTGATTGGTGCCTTTGATGGGCATTTAGCAGAAGCCTACTCTGTGTGCTTCTGTGGGTGCAGTGCCTTGAAGGAGACTGTAGTCTTTGAGAGAAAGTTCTTCCCTCAGTGACCTTAGAATTGGACAGGCAGCTGTGGCAGCCCTGGATGCCAGTCCTCTCTGGAGAGCACTCTGAGTGGGATTAATGTGAAGGAATCTGTTTGCCTTTGGTCCCCAAAGAAAGATTTCCTTCTTGCTTTTACTAAAAAACAATAAAATTCCATTTTTATAGAAATCCAGGTCTTTAGCATAATAGAGTTAACTTGCTATCTAGAAATAATTGTAAGTTCTGAAAATGCTTCATAAGATTGTTTAGTAATTTTCTTGCAATAGAACACCGAGGAGTACCTGGTCTGCCTCTGATAGACCATATTTAATTCTTCACTCACAGATAAGTAATTGAAGCCATTCCTTTTAATATTCTATGTAGGCATTCTGTGTGGATTCCTGATGAGTTCCTATCATTCATACAATAGAAAAAAAGTAGAGTTTTGGTTTCCTAGAGTTATATACTTATTGATTCTTTAACTGTTGTATGAAATGAATTTCCAGGTAGCATATGTAATTATTACAAATATTATTTTGAGCAAATACCATTGATTCACCTTGACTCCTATTTGGTTTATTACAAGTGGAAAAGTTGTCCTTGACATTAAACCTGGTTTAGAGATTCCCTGAAGTCGGGGATATGTCATTAGGGATATTGTGGTATTTTTAATCTACTGTTTAAGGCTCATTGAGTTAGGCTCATTGACTCTGCATGGATGAGTGCGCTTTTGTATCATTTATGTCCCTGATGGCATCCATTCTAAGTGTCCATTGTCAATGTGGGGTAGCTGAGGCTACATAGCACTAGTTACCTTGGAGAAGACTCATCTCCAAAACTGCAATGAATGTGGGGGCCATGTCATTCAAGCTTTAACACCGTCTTCTTTGTTTTGTTGCCATATGTGAGCAGTCGGGGGAGGAACATTTGGAATTTCTGATTTCTGGTCTGTATCTATAATCCTTCACTAAAACTTGATTGCCACAGTACAATAGAGGGGCTGCAGAGAAATTAGCTTCAGCACAGCTTCCACGCATCATTGATGTTGCCCTCTCTACACCACATCAAGTTTCTTAGAAGTAGATTAAAAGCAAGAAGCTGCTTTTCTGTCTTTAAAATGAAAACTTACTGAGGATAAGTAATTTTATCTTTTCATTTTTGTTAGAGACCTAAACCTAGATACTGATGGAGGATACAGGATACTTATTTAACATGCACTCTGTGCACATATCTATGTATACACACAATGAGTTTGTCATTTATGCATCATATGCCACAATTATTTAATTCCACCTTAGCTGCTGTGACCACTTAGCACAGAATGTATGGTGTATAGATAATCAGAAGTGGGCATTCATTTTAATGTTAGGTAAATCTTGTATTAAAAACTTTTCCGAAAAAAAAAAAAAAAACTTTTCCGGGGGTAGGACGGGAGGTCTACATTAGTGTGAGTGTGGCTAATTCAGAATTTGAGGTGTTAACTTGGGGGACTGAGAGGAGGGATGGTAGAGTGCATGTATTGGGAGTTTGACTTTGACATCAGCTGGTCTGTTCTTCAGTTGCTGTCTTTAATGACCTTGGGCAAGACACTTAACCCTCTTAACCTTGTTTTATACCTATGAGGTTGGGGTATAAATAAAGCACCTCCTTGTAGGTAGGTGGTTTTTAGATGAAAAGATCAAGCCTACAGAGTGGGTATATAGTGCTTGGGCCATGGAATGACATGGTTGTGATATCGATGTTTCATTGGTGTTCTGGTAGACACCATGCCTGTGTTATTCATTGATGTATACTGTGTGCTTAGCTCATTGCCTGGCCCATATAAGATCCACAATAAATGTTTATTGAATATTGAATAAAATAACATTTTACTGGAAAAATTCATTGCATAAGGTTTAAAAAAAACTTTAGTAGTAATTTGATATGATGCATTAACTACAAATTAACCTGTTTATTAAACAAACCAAAAGGACTTGTTTCTTTACCTTTAGTTTACAATGTGTAGTATTTTGGTTAGCTTGCAGTGTGTAGTATTTTATATTTAAATAATTATTCTTTAAATATATTAAAACTTCATTTCTTATTTCCTTCAGGAAATTTACATGAGTGTAGCCAAAATCCCAAAGTCATAACATTTAATTTTAAGGCATTAAAACCTATTTTGAATTTTCAATAGTACTGACTTTTAGCAAAGATAAATGAGGGCTTGGTCTACAGGTAAACATTCCTGAGAAGGCCACGCTGCTAGGAAGAATGCCTTATGATGTGATGGTTCATTTTTGTGTGAAAGGTGGCTTTTTTCTCATCTTCTTAGAGTTCCTCAAGTTAGGCCTGCCGAAGTGAGCATTACCTTCCATACTTCCTTTTTCTCATAGTTCATTCCCTACGAAAAGGTCAGTACCATGCTTTTACAGCCTTGCGACTTGGGAGTGTTGGATACTGAAGTGAAGCCCATGAAGTTTATTATCAACTCTTTGTAGTCTGTAATCAGGTGTTACTTAGAGACATGCTGGAATGTACAGCTGAAATCATTCTTCCAACAGAATTGTTCCTTTCTGCTAGTTTAGTTGTTCTCACCTGCTAATAGTGTGTCACTGTTATACCACTCTTCTGATTTCTAAGTCAAGAAAAGGTGCACATTCTTGATTTGGTGCTAGAGTATTCTTTTGGCAGCCACATCTTTTTTTCCTCCCTTCATTTTAAGTAAAGGCCATGGTTGCTTAGTTGCTATCTATAAGCATGATAATAAACTATAATGGGGTATTAGACTTACTCCATGCTATTTGTTTGGAGTAAGTCATCAATAATAAATGTATGTGCAGAAACGAAATGTCCTTTTCACATGTAAATTTGAAGTTTATAATTTTATTTAATCCTTTACAAAGCAAGAGGGGGTGAAAGCCCCAAGTTTAATGGACAAGGTGGTGTTTAGATACTCCTCCTGCCAGTTATGGGGCAATCATGTTGAAAGTTATTGTGAATCACCATTGCCTTTTTGCATGATACGAATGTCAACTTATAAATGGAGGGATGGTATTCATGTAAGTGAAAAATCACAGTGAGGCTTTGGGAATAAATAATCTAAGAGCATCTTATTGGCCCCATTTACTCAGCTTCTCAGCAGGCTGTTTTCACTCATGACTGACAGTCATTATAGGCCACGTGGGATTTAAAGTTTTAATGGTTCACAATTACTGTGAAGTTGGGTAATTCATTTCCTCCTGGTTTATTTGGATTTTAGAACTAAGAAAGCACTGAAAGAGTTTTGCTTAATTATACTGTTGTATAAAATACGTGTCAAAAATGTTATTTATCAAGCCTATTCTATGAGAAATGTTTTCAGTGTGGAAAACTAGGCATTCTCATCTTTCTAAAAAAGAAACCTAAGAAAGTTTGAGACAATTTGGTATTTGCAGAGAGCTGCTATGCAAGAATATTGGTAAAATCTTACTATTCAAACTTGATTCCCTAGAACGGGCATTTGTAATTTGTATGTATATGTGGATGTTTGTGTTTAAGAACTGACTCAGAATAGTCCAAGTAAAACTCATTAGAAGAATTGAAAGAAAATCAGAAACAGATACTTCTGATTCATAAATAAGAACAGTGATATGCTTTGAAATGTATTTTTTAATATGTAAAATACCTTAAAAATTACTTGAACTGCATATTTAAAATAATGCCAACATGCTTTGAAATGCTTTATTTGGTGTCTTCTTCATTTAAGACTCTTGATTTGAATGAATAAAGATTTGAGTGATCTGTTTGATGAATTCCTAGTGCAAAATATTAACCAGCAATTCCTTTTTATTGGGTGATTATGGTAAAAAAATATCAAGTATCTTGTACATTCTAGTGCATAATTGACTCTTTGATTTGGAATCTGCAGTGCTGGTACGGGAAGGCGGGGTGTGTGGTGGTGAAGGTTATGCTGCTGACAACACTTAGTGTCATTGTGTGTTGTCCCCCAGGCAGTGGGAGTCAGAGACCTGGCCACACAGGAAGTGTCCTGTGTAGCACCGAGTGTATACTCTATAGGGTGATCTGTACGGAGTATAGTCTTACTTTCTTGTGATTCGTGTTTTTGTTTATTTTAAAAGAGACATAGAAAAATAAGTAGTTAATGGAGGATATTAAAATCTTGGATCACAGGAAGTTGGTAGTGATTCAAAAGGAACTAAATGTAATAAGGCTCCCTAAAAATGGTTTAATATTAAAAAGTTTGCTTATCTGTCATTTTTAAAGAACTTTATGAATGGAGAGTCTTAAGTATCTGGATTTTATGGAGTTTTTATTAGTTTATTTAAAACCACGTGAAATTGGATTGGTTAGTTTTTTGGAAGTGTTATGTACTCTCTAGAATATTTGAAAGGGAACACACTCAAACTGTTATTTGAGGTTTTTTTTTTTTTAAAAAATGCTTACAAGGGATGGTACTGGCCTTCAAAAGTTGCTCTCTGATCTGCTGCTGCTTTTAAATGTTTTCAAAGTTCAAAAGAAAAGTAATACAGACATGTGATACATACCAGAGAACTCAGTTTGCCTCTAAAAGAAATACTTTCTCTTTTAAGCTTTATGTTTTGTACCTGTTCAGGTGGGCATTATGAGAAAATGCTCATTTGAATGGTGTCTTTCTTTTCCTCTGGTATTAAGCCTTTGTCTTTTACCTTGCCTTTAGCTTTACAAAATTAAACTGGGACTTTGAGAAAATGATAGGGTCTTTCTTTGACCCCCCAATGCCTTGAATATTTTCTTATTAAAGTATCTGTCTTATGCCTCTAGCATCTCATATTGGAAACTGTTCTGAAAGTTCAGCTTGTCCACTTGTGGTTCATTTTACAGTTGTGTTTATCTGATACCATTGCTTTTTTGTTTTCATTCTAAGCAAAGCATGCCACTGTCACTGTGCTTTGGCACTGTGTCACATCTTAACTTGGTTATTTTGGGGGCACACACCATACTGCTTTACAACAGGACCCAGTTTATAGTGTGGAGCCAGAAGGGTTGTAGGTTTGTTCCTGCTGAAATAAAGAATCAGCTCTGATTGAAACAGAGAGGCTAACTTCAGCAGTAGAACAAATTATCTGAGAGGCCATCTGCTAAAGGATGGTGCACATACCTGCTTGTGTGCTGCGTGCCCCTAGTAACCAGGGCCGGAGGGGACGTTGGGCATGCTAACTGAAAGCTCTTTTCTTTTTTAGGTCCACAACTCCCAGGCCTGCTGCAGATCTCCAACTCCTGCTTTGTGTGACCCCCCAGCATGCTCTCTGCCGGTGGCATCACAGCCACCACAACATCTTTCTGAAGCCGGGAGAGGGCCTGTAGGGGTAAGGAGAATCCCGTTTTTAAAAGCTATCAATATTTTATATCCCATAGGGTATAAAATAGGAATATTACCTCCCTCCCCAGAGCCCCTTTAAAAATGTGCTGTATTGTATGTGTTTTTAAAGGAGTAACAAGTACATGCACAGAGGAAGCAAAATACGGGACTTACCTTACCCCTCTAGGACAGTTCCAGAAGTCAGTGGGGTTTGGTGGTATAGGGTATTTGGGTGCCAGCAGAGAGCATGCTGGGCCGCTGCAAGGAGCAGGAGCTGGCAATCAGCGGCGAGTATGGATGTTGGCAACTGAAATGGGGAAAAAAAGGGGGTAAGTTTGAGTCCAAGTGTGGAATGTGCACCTCCCCAGCATCATTGGGACTCATGGCCCATGAATCTAAACATTTTGGATGCTGTCCTCTCAGGTGACGTTTTGTGTAGAATATTGCTCAGGAGTAGCTAGGCTTTTCTGCAATGCCAGATGTAGAATTAAACCCTTCTAAAGGGTTGAGTAAGGATGTAGATCTAGTGCTCTCAGCTGTGCCCTGGGTAATGTCTCTGTTACCTGGTGGTAATGATGTATGTGAGGTGAAGCAAGATGAAGTGTCTGTGGTGTTTTACTCATAGAACACAGTGCCTGGTGTTAGTGATCCGTGTGGGTTATTTGTGTCATGTATCTCACCTTTTATGAAAGTTGTATATATACCTTTCTTTTTTCCCCCTTCATAAGGATTTAATGATAACATTTTCAGAAAGACAGGTGTTTATTGTTCTGATTGACTGCTGTTAATCACTAAAGAAGTTGAAGAACTTTCTCTTGTATGTAATCTGACCGTGGGGTTCAAATGTATACTCAATTAGAAAATAACACCAGAGAATAGTCATCATGTATGCATGTGCATATTACAAGATACTGGCAATATATAATGAATTGTTCATTTGCAGTGTAGAAAAACAGTATCTTGAAAATAGAAAAAGAGAGTGCTGCAAATCAGCTCTATCACTTGGGAAAGTTTTGTGAAGGTAGGCAGATTTTGAGGAGGTGAATTTGGTTTTGGTACGTCAATGACATGTGGACAGGCAGGCTGGATTAGCCTTCCAAGTGTACATGTCTGCCTGTCCCTGTAAGCCATGTAGGCAGTGAGCCTGGTGAAGCTGGGAGTTGAGACACGACCGCAGGACATCAACGGAGAGTACAGGTTAGTGGGTCATGGGAGCAGTGTTGTAAAGGTGAGATGAAGGAAGATTTTATGTGATGGCGGAAGAGAGAATCCTTCATAGGCTTTTTTATTCCAGGCAAGCTGATTTGCAAATGCCTGCTTATTAAGAAGATTGATTGGGTAGCAGTGTGGAGTCAGGGCTGACTGCGGAAGCTGCAGTTAGGTGGCTGTCACCCATGCATAAACTGAGGAGGGCCAGGACAATGGAGATATAGGATATTAATAATCATAACAAAACTAGGAATAATCATCATAACACTTTAATGTTAAAATAGTTGCTGGTGTGATTTATCAAGAATTAGACCAGAAAAAAGGTTCACATTGTGAAATCCTTGGAATTCTTGATATAATAATTGTTCACAATGGAAGATAAAACCCAATGTGGTAGATAAAAGTCTAATTTTAATCCCTAAGAGATATACTGACCTCATTAAGGGACAGATTAGCAAAGTCCCACCTTTACTACCTCCTTCGAAAACTTCAGCCTTTACTAGTGCCATCTTATTTCTGTATGTCTCTGAAAATGATTTTATCTTTTAGGCTGGTATTTTCTCATTTTATTCTCCTTTTAGTGTGAATGTCATTGTCTATTGACTAGTCTATTGACTATTTCATTTACCACAATATTCACTAATCAGGATTTGTTGAATGGGTTTAAAATTTTGCCTATAATAACATTGCCTTTAGTAAACTTTTTGTGTTAGCATTAGTGATGATCAGTATTTATTTATTTTAGCAGTAAAAGTATTGCATTCACTGGGCATTTAAATAAGTTCATGATTGGTGGCATACTCAGATACCATTATATATAGGTTTGTGAAGATTCTGTAGTAAGATAATGAATCTTCTCTGAGTCAAGACGATGCTGCATAAAGCAAACTGTATTGATTGTTCTTTAACAACGCTTCATGCTGCCAAAGTCGTTTGAACTGGATCTGAATTGGATCCAGTTGGCACAGCTATCCCCCATGTGTGGAGCTCTCATAAATTCTGCAGGCACACAGATCTAATACAGTGCAATGAGAGAGCTGCTGGGAGAAAAAAATTGATTACAGGGTTGCAGACAATATTATTAACAGTTTTTGCCATGATACACCAGATGTCTTCCCTAATAGACTATTTTTGTTAATTTAGTTTTTATAGGGTAGTGCTGACTGCATCATAATGTAACTTTGTTCGTATATTCAGGTATATGTGATCTGTGTTTCTACACTACTGATGACATCAACTCATTTGTTAAAATTTTATAAAATTAAGTTTCACTGTTCATATTTAAAATATTTGTGCTGGAAAGGCAGCCTTTGTACTTACTACGGAAAATCTAATAGCTTGGATTTTTTTTTTTTTTTTTTTAAAGCAAAAAGTACTGTGTTTACTGGCGGTTCAGGACTAGTGAGGGAAGTGAGAAGGGGAAGAAAACATTGCCCAGATTCTCCCTAGACCAGGCAGAGATGATCCTCTCTGCCTCCAGCGGCTCCCATAATGGGTGGTTCCAATGGCAGTACTGAGACTCAATCCAAAGCTGAAAGGTACTGATATTTAAAGGAAACTTAAAATGCACGTTCATTTTTGTTGTCATGGATGCAGTTCTGCAGGCTGGAATTCTTGTTGGGGCACCTAACCCCTTCCTCACTAGGAGATCAAGGATTAGAATAATTTGTTATTTAGTCTTTTTATTTTGTAGTCCATCTTTTTGCATGTTTTAAGAACTCTGCTGAGTGACTAACACAGATAGATAAGACAGGACGTAATAGTGGGTTGAACTATTTTATTTACGTCATTTTTTTTTTTGAAAAAAATTTTGTTTTTGGTGCATTAGAGAACATGTTTTTCTTATGATGCATTCCTTTGTAACAAGAGACACATTAACTAACCTTAACACTTAGTTTTCTCACTAATAAAATGGCACAGCACTATGCTCTACCTCAAGGGTTGTTGCAAAGCATAATAATTCATTGAATTGCTTAGCATGGTAAGCATATAATAAACATTTATTAAGGATTATCTGTTGCCACATAGTTTTTCATTATACAAATTCAGGTTTTAAATAATTTATTAGTGTTGTAGACATTCTTGATCTGGGATCCATAGGCCCCTACGACTACTTGAGTTTAAGAGTCTATGAACTTCTGAAATTGATTGCAGAGTCTTATATTTATGTGAATTTTTCTGGAGAGAATTTATTCTTTTCAATCATGGATGCTAATCAGTAGATTCCTAAAATATTTTTTAAAATTTTAAATTAGGGCAGCCTGGGTGGCTCAGTGGTTTAGCACCGCCTTCAGCCCAGGGCCTGATCCTGGAGACCTGGGATTAAGTTCCACGTTGGGCTCCCTGCATGGAGCCTGCTTCTCCCTCTGCCCCCCCCCCCCCCTCTCTGTGTGTGTCTGTCATGAATAAATAAATAAAATCTTTAAAAAAATATTTTTTTAAATTAAAATTAGGAACTGTGGCTTTATACAGTCTTTGCAGTGGGTTATTTATTTATTTATTTATTTATTTATTTATTTTTTTAAAGGAGCTCTTCTTTACTTATTTATGATAGTCACAGAGAGAGAGGCAGAGACACAGGCAGAGGGAGAAGCAGGCTCCATGCACCGGGAGCCCGACGTGGGATTCGATCCCGGGTCTCCAGGATCGCGCCCTGGGCCAAAGGCAGGCGCCAAGCCGCTGCGCCACCCAGGGATCCCTGCAGTGGGTTATTTAAAATCTCAGATCAGCTAGCTGTATGTTAAGGAAGTAAACTAACATTGAGCATTTCCTTTGTGCCCAGGCATTGTGCTACTCTTTACACATAGTTTACTTTGTGATATTTATTTCATTTTGCAGATGAGAAAATTTGAGGTTTACAATTGTATAAAATCTTGCCTTGAGTGAATAGTCAGGACTGAGGTTTAATGAGGAGCTCACCCTGGCCTTGTGTAGTCTCTGCTATTTTCATGGCTGGCTTCTGTACATCCTGGATGGTCCCTGTACACCTTTGTCTCCACTTTACTTGAAGAGTTCCCTGAGCTGGCATGCTGCTCACTTGCTTTGGTAGAGCAGACGGCTTCTGCCGTTGAGAGTGTCCCAGGCTGGCCCTCACCTTGACTGAATGGACACTGGTGGTCACAGTGGTGTGAGAACCCTTCTTAGTATCATTTATTTTATTTTCCTTTTAGCTCTTGTGGTAGTCCTATTTTTAGTATCATTTCATTAAAAAAATGCGTAATAACAAGCACTACTCTTTGAGTTCCCTTTTCATTTATCTTAATGGTATATACATACATTTGAAAAATAATTCCTGTAGTCTGTTTTGTTAATCTGTGTGTGTTTGTTTCAGGTAAAACTTCGTGCATGTAAGAAATGGAATTTACATTTCTCTTGGAGTAAATCCACTCCACTGATCTACACAAGCTTGCTCCACTAACAGAGCAGGAAGCTAGGGCCCAGTGGCTTTCGCCAGATATCTGCTTCATGGGGGGCTGCTTAGGCCAGAATCTGGGTTGCCTGTATCTGGTCAGTGAGTGCTGTTTCCACTGCTCCTTACTACCTCCTCGACCCATAAGGAATGTCTTGCATCCAGCCTCTGTGATATGTCATTTACTTTTTTAAAAGATAAGAATGCTTTGCTTAATATCATAGCAGTGTTAAAATTAGTATCTCTTGCCTGTGTAAGTAAGGCATTTATTGTTTTTAAGTGTCATTTCTAAAACTTCTTTTTCATACTTGGGTCTTCAGTATTAATAATTAAAAGTGAGCATTTACTATAAAATGCTGTTTTCAATGCTGATTCTGTTTCTTACCTAGTTTGTATAAAGCACTCTAATCCGATTGCTTGTGTAGATAAGCAGGAGTTTCTCAGGATATCCTGCTTTTTCAGCATTTCCTGTGGCTTCCTCAGTTGACATTAAGAATGCTAAAAATACTATTGTCTTTTATATTTGATTGTAATTAAAGGTGTTAAAACAACAAGGTTTAAAAAAATAGCTGATACAAATGCCTAGGATTAATTCAACTACCTGAAATGAGAGGCGATTAATAGCTATTGAATTTTAATGAAGCAAGTCTAAAAATTTCTAAAATACTCAACCGACCAGTATTAGAATGGTACTCTGTCCTCCTTCCAGAGAAATTTCTTCACTTGAAACAGTTGTTTTCATATCCTGCTCTTCCATAAAGCAAATTTCAGCTGATTTGTTCTTAAGGGCTGTCTTGCTGTCATGTTCATCTGCTCCTTTTTTATTTTTATTTTTTGACAAAAGGGACATTGAGCCACATTTACAGAACATAGATTTGAATAACCTTATGGTTTTATAAAACTGCCTACTATTTTAAGTAGTCTTTTTGTTACCATAGGTCTATATGAAGGGTGAAGATTACTTGTAGGTTTCATGAGCTGCTTTTCTTTCAGGGATACTACTGCATCACCCTTTATTACTTACATGCACTGTTGGTCTTTTAACCTTGCCTTCTTGGGGCTGTTTTATATTGTTTGAAAAATATCTAAGCAAATATGTGCAGTTCTCAGGTTCTATAAGTTCTCCAGAATTAATTTATATTAGTATATTTATATTTATATTAGTATATAAATTGCAAAAGAAATTTCAGCACGTGGAAGCAGAACTTGCAGTTTTGTTTAGCTCAACTTTTTTTAGTGTTACCCCTCATTTTAGGATGTCTTATAGTACTTTGGTGACAGCAGCTTGTACAAATACCATGGCCTTCAACAGGGTACCAGATTTTTGTTAGGAACCAGAGTAAAGTTTAAGTAATAACCTAAGGTTAATCAGTCATTTTCAGGGTCTATAGAAAATATTATACTAAATTATTATGACTCATGCCTGGGAGTGAGCATTTTCTGTTTTTGTCTTTAATTTCATGTTGTGTGATTAGATTGAATATTGGGTACTTGTCATTTCTTGCTTTTTTGTTTTTTTGTTTTTTTTAAATAGACTTTAGTCTTAGAGCAGCTTTAGTTTCACCAGAAAATTGAGCAGAAAGTGCAAAGATTTCCCAAATACCTCGTGCCTCTCCATGCCTTTTCTGGCTTGAAGTTCTTACTTCGTTTTCATGCTGAATAATATTTCATTGTTTGGATGTACTATAGTTTATCCATTTATCTGTTGAAGGATGTCTTGATTCTTCCATTTTTTAGCAATTATGAACAAAGCTGCTCTAACTTCTCTGTGCAGGTTTTTGTGTGGATATAAGTTTTCAACTCCTTTGGGTAAGTACCAAGGAGCTCTTCTCCTGGATTGTATGGTAAGAGTATGTTTAGTTTTTAAAAAAAAACAACCAAACTGGGTTCCAGAGTAGCTGTATCCTGTTACATTCCCACCAATGATTGAGAGTTTCTGTTGCTCCACATTCTTGCCAACATTTGGTATTGTCAGTGTTCTAAATTGTGGCCATTCTGATAAGTCTGTAGGGGTATCTAACTGATGTTTTAATTTGGATTTCTCTGATGACAGACATAAGATACAGAGTTTTTTTGTTTTTGTTTTTTTACATGCTTATTTGCTGTCTGTCTTCTTGGTGAGGTGTCTGTTAAGGTCTCTGGTTCAGTTTTTTTTCTTTTTTAAAGGTTTTATTTATTCATGAGAGACACAGAAAGAGAGGTAGAGACACAGGCAGAGGGAGGAGAAGCAGGCTCCTTGCAAAGAGCCCTGTGTGGGACTGAATCCCAGGAATCTGGGATTAGGCCCTGAACCAAAGGCGGACGCTCAACTGCTGAGCCACCCAGGTGTCCCTCTGGTTCAGTTTTTTAATCAGGTTCTTTATTTTCTTATTGTTGAGTGTTAAAGGTTCTTTGCGTATTTTGGACACCAGTCCTTTGTCATGTGTCTTTTGTAAGTTTTTTTCCCAATCAGAGGCTTATCTTTTTCTTTTCTTGACAGTGTCTTTTGCAGAACAGTTTTTAATTTTAATAGAGCCTAGTTTATCAACTCTTTCTGCTGTAGATTATGTGCTTTGTGTTGAACTTAGTCTTGCCAAACTCAAAGTCATTTAGTTTTTTTCTTACATTATCTTCTACGAGTTTTATAGTTTAAATTTTATGTTTTAGGTCTGTGGTCTATTTCGAGTTGATTTTTGTGCAGGGTGTTAAAGACTGTGTCTAGGTTTCTTTTTGGGAGTGTCCATTTGTTTAGCACCAGTAGTTGAGACATTGTCTTTACTCCATTGTATTGCCTTTGCTCCTTGGTCAGAGGTCAGTTGACTGGATTTATGTGGGTCTGTTCCAGGGCTCTCTATTCTTATTGTTATGAATCCAAGAGTAAAATGCACACATCTTGACTGGTTACTTCTAAATAGTGAAGTGTGTATTTTATAAAGGACATTTATTTATATAGCTACCATAGAACTACCAAAAATGGGAAATTTAACAGTATAACAATCCTAATCTAATCAATAGACATCCATGTTTTGCTGTGTGTCCCATTAGTTTTGCTGTGTGTCCCAATAGTGCTTTCCATGGCCATTTGTTTTTGGGGCCTAGTATCCAGACCAGCATCACACTGGTACCTAGTTACCGTGTCTCTTAACTCTCCTCTAGTCTGAAACAGTATCTTAGCCTTTTTTGTCTTTTCATGACATTGACGTGTTTTTAAAAAGTTCAGTCCAGTTTTTTTTTTTTTTAAGATTTTTTATTTATTTATTCATGAGAGACACAGAGAGAGAGGCAGAGACATAGGCAGAGGGAGAAGCAGGCTTCATGCAGGGAGCCCGATGTGGGATCGATCCCAGGTCTCCAGGATCACACCCTGGGCTGAAGGCATTGCTAAACCACTGAGCCACCGGGGCTGCCTACAGTCCAGTTTTTTTTTGTTATTGTTTGCTGTTTCCTGCTTATTAGATTTAGGTTATACATTTTAGGCCAGACTATTATAATAGTGGTATTGTGTCCTGAGGTCTTTACATTAGAGAGAATATGGTATCAGTTTATTGCATTATTAGCGATGTTAACTTTGATCATTTGGATAAGTTACTAACTTTTCCTTTGTAATTAATGAATAATTTGTAGGGAGAAACTTTGAGACCGAGTAAATATTATGTTCTTCATCAAATTTTCACCCCCTAATATTAACACTCTGTGATTATATTTGCCTGAGTCACTGTGGCGATTGTGGAATGTCACTTAAAAAAAACAAAAAAAACCTCAAGCTAAATTGCTCTGCCTTTGGAAAGTAGATCACAATTCAGCTACCATTAATTCAAGTGTGGGATTTTTGAGTAAAGTCAAAGAAGGGTACAGGGATGGGGGGGAAGGAAGAGCCTGTTTGAACCCTAAGGGTTTTTTATTTTTTACATTTTTAGCAACAAGGACTGTATACGTTTTCGGATTTTTTTTTTTTTTTTTTTTTTTTATAGAAAGAGGGAAACCCTGTGATAGAGTTTGTTTCCTCTTTAAGCTCCAGGGGCGAGAAAAGTTGCTTAGAAGGAAAGAATCATGGACATGGTTAAAAAGTACATTTTTACTGTTGAAATTGTGGTCTTGGTTTGATTCATGTTGGCAACATTTACTAGTGATCAAGTTACTTAATCTCTCTGCCCCTCAGTTTCCTCACTTGTAAAACCAGAATATTATTTCAATAGTTCTGTAGCCAGGCCCAGGAGTCCATAGTATTTACAAGTACTCCCAAGGAGATTCTGATGGGCAGCCAGCAAATGGAATTCTGTCTTCCACCTCAGTGACTGTTGTAAATGCAGATTTGATCATGTCCTTTGCAGAATATGGACTAGTTCTAGGACTTCTTATGTTTCTCAAACCTGAGCATCTTATGCTCTTTAAAAGTTGTTTCTCTGGTTCTCCCTTATCACTTTAATTTCTTGCCTTCCCCAACACACAAATTAGGTATAATCTGCATGTCTATATCACTAATACAGCTTTAAGAGACAATTTATAAATTCAAATCACACTAAAATAACCAATCAAATTCTAACTACCAACATCAATTTGATGGAATGGGTGATTGTGTTTTGCTGAAATAAAAGAGCCACTTGTTACTAATTGCTTATGGCCCAGATTATTGGGGGCTAGAGGGTGGTGTATGGCATGTTTAGTTACACTAGCGGAATCCTCAAGATGATTCAGCTCTTCTTTTGCTTTCATTTTTGTTATAGTAATTGAGAAACCTCCGTAAGTATTAAATATAGCTTGCCATGATGTGACTTTGTCCTTATGTGGCTTTAATGTGTGGCACATTGGGTTTATCTTATTTACTTGCTTAGTTTGTGATTCCTATAGTAGTACTACTTAGTTATTTGTATGTAAACTTATTCAGAATTAAATCATGGAGCTCTAAACTCTGTTAATTGAAATTATAAAATAGACAATCTAAGAAATGAATATATTGAAAACACTGATATACACCTAAATGAAAAGAAAAATGAACCTTCTCCTTCTCCCACTTCCCCACCTGAGAGAGACAACTGGCCAGTGTCCCTGACATCGTGCTTTGGCTATTTTATATATACAGTTGACCCTTGAGGAATGTGGGGTTTAGGGGCACTGACACCCCCCTTTGCAGTAGAAAATTTGTATAACTCATGGCTCCCCCAAAACTTTTGACAGCCTAAAGGAAGTCTTACTAATAACATGAATAGTCACTTACCATATACTTTTGTGTTATATGTATTATAAACTATATTCTTAAAGTAAGCTAGAAAAAAAGATACTAAGAAAATCATAAGGAAGGGAAAATACGTTTGCTGCATTACCATACCATAACAGATCTGTATATAAGCAGGCCTGCTCATTTTAAACCTGTGTTGTTCAAGGGTCTACTGAAGTCTGTCTTTTTGGTAAGAATTAATGAAGGGGCTGTGATTCTTTATCTTCTTGTTTACAGTGCCTGGAATACTTCCTGATTCTGAAAAGTCACTCCTTAATTATTGAATTAGTAGTTGTTTTCATTTAGAGGACAGGGGGAAAAATTATATATAAATATATAAATATATATATATAATAAATAAGGTAAAGGAGGATTTTTTAAAGGAATATGTTAAATATGACAAATGAGACCAACAATACAAAGTATAGCATCCAATACAGTCAAGAGGAAGATCTGCCAGTACCAGCCAGAAAAACCTA
The DNA here is from genome assembly GCF_048418805.1 of Vulpes vulpes. Lineage (NCBI taxonomy): Eukaryota > Metazoa > Chordata > Mammalia > Carnivora > Canidae > Vulpes > Vulpes vulpes. The sequence goes on along the minus strand of NC_132791.1, from coordinate 163,480,025 downwards.
GTGTGCATGTATATTAGGTTTCTTTAGAGGAAAGTGACTGGTGTTTTTCCACCCTCTTTTCTATCTCCCATAGAAACAAGAGAGGTGTGGGACCTGGAGAGTATTCCTGGCTATGGTTTCAGTGATTAGGTATTAGTATATGAGTCAGAAAAAATTTTTTATTTTAAATATTTGATTCTGTACCTGTTGGAATTCTCTTGGGCTTGTGGAGCTCATACAACAAATGCCTTGCACACATGTGCATATCAGTTTTTCAGCTAAGGTAACTTGAAGCTGGTTTATTATGTTTTTGTCTTCATTTATTTGCTGTCTTGGTCTCTAATGCTAGTGTTTTTGCCCCTTGAATTTTTCTTACAGGGAACTCTTAAAACAGGAAAGTGGGGGTTGTATTGTTGGTTGTGAGGCTGCTGCCCTTGGTTGCAGCCTCTTGACAAGTGACAGTTCTCCTTGAGGCTGAATCGAATGGAGAATGCTGCTGCACTGCCCCAGGGCCTTGTATCAATTTATAGTTTGGATGGAAAGATAGAAGGAACTAAAAAGGCAGCTGTACAATGCCATTAGTGTCCTGCAGTAGGTGTGTGTGGTGACCTTGAACCAGAAACCCTTGGGATTAATTAGTAAGGTACCTTGATCCAAAGGATTGTGGAGGGATGCTTTGTAATTGTATCCAAAGGCAAATTAGTGGCAGAGATGGCTGACCCCAAGTCCTATTCCAGCACACTTGGTGGAGGGTGGGGCTGCTTGTCCCCAACAACAGAAAGGAAATTGAATGATGTTAGTGGAGTTTTAGGGTAGTGGAACTGGAGTGCAGAACATTCTGTCAGAGGTTAGGGCTATTTGATTTGTACTTGAATCAGAGACCATTGGCTTCATTTCAGTCTAAGAAATTTGTTTTGAATGTGTTTCTAGCATATAAAATTTGGGAATACTCTTAAATTTAATATTACGGCTAAATTTGCTATTTGGTTAATTTTTTTTTTTTTTTAATGTTTGGGGACTTTCTGACCTTCCGTGTTCAGATGAAGAAATGATGCATAATACCTATATAGCTTCCCCTGATTTTTTTTTAGTAGCGCCTTCTTGTGTATATTAAAAATGTCCACAGATGTCCAGAGATTGGCACACTCACCATAATGATTGAATGACAATCTGCAATCTGCTCTTAAGATATTGAGCAGCTTTATTAAAAAAACAAGATGGGAATGCACAAAGATATCTGATGCATTGTTAAACTTATTTAAAAGAAATGCAGCTGGCAAATGATAATTGACAGATATGTTTAATCTGTAGAACTTGAAATGCTGCTGTGGTTACTGTTGGTTAAGTAGGGAAGACACGTCCAGGAGACCAGGGCTTCTTTAGAAATGGATGAAGAACGACAAAGAATCCGAGATGACAGTTGAAGGATTGCGTGGCAGGAGAGGCACTGTGATTAAATCCCCTGATGTTGTCATTGAGCTGGAAAGCTCAAGATAACTCGCTCTCCTCTGCTGAAAACAAGAATCGATACATACTCCTTGATGGGCTAAATTATTAAAAAGAGCCCTTCTTATAGTGTTTCATTATCTGGGATTTGCCTCAGCTGGTGATTTGTCGGCAGCATAGGGAGATTTGCTAGGCATTTTGTATTAAAATTATTCAGTCGGCCAGTGGAGCCCTTTTGATAATTCCTTCCATTTAACAATGCTCTTGAATAGATGTGTGATTTACTTTTGCTCAAGTGGCCTTGTATCTTTTGGCGTTATTAAACAGTGTTGGGCATATACACATACTTTTTTAATCTTGTTTTCTTATTTGTTTGTTTTCTCTTTTGTAGCTGTGGGTGGGTGGTTAACAGATTATTTTAGCAGTACCCTTAGCAAACATCAATTGCATTTGGCATATTACATCCACCTGACACATTGATTAATTAGTACATGCTGAGTTTCATATTTTTCCCTTAGGAAGAAAATTCTGTAAGAAGTTGACTTCATTTGTATTAATTTGTGTGTGTGTGTGTGTGTGTGTGTGTGTGTGTGTGTGTGTGTGTGTATAACTCTTAATGGTGTTAATTTGTTAGGTAGTTGATGTGATTTCAGCCAACCAATTGAAAAACAAAGTAACCTCATCTCATGGGAGTCAAGGAGAGAGAAAAGAAAACAGCACTGTGTTTTTTTCAGTGCTGGTAGTGTAACTAGTCCCCGTATAACATAAAGGCTAGGGGAGGAAGAGCCTTTGGGTCAGTCCTTTGCTGTTATCCACTGGCCTGAGATGCATTGCCATGTGGACGCATAACTGGACTTGTCCACTGGACCAAAACAGTTGGAATATTCTGGGTGAAGGTTTTTTTTTTTTTTTTTTTTTTAAGATTTTATTTATTTGGGAGAGGGTGAGAGCCAAAGAGATCACAGAGGGAGAAGCAGACTCGCTGCTGAGCAAAGAGCCTGATGTGGGGCTTGATCCCGGGACCCTAAGATCATGACCTGAGTGGAAAGCAGACATTTAACCAGCTGAACCACCCAGGCGCCCCTTGGGGTGAAGTTTGAAGACTTCTGCCTTTCTTTTTCTACAGTCTATCTAAGAAAAGAGGAGACTCTGCTTCAGTGTTTCAAAATTGGTGGTGTGACACATTTATGGTAGAGAGAGTACTGTTTATAAACATCATTCATTCATTCGTTTGGGGAGGGGGCAGAGGGAAAAAGAGAGAATCTTAAGTAGGCTTCACATCCAGCATGGAGCCTGACACTGGGATCGAGATAATAACCTGAGCCAAAATCAAGAGTCAGTTGCTTTGCTGACTGAACTACCCAGACACCCCTATAAAGGATTTTTTTTTTTTTTTGGTTCAGCCTCAGGAAGAGCATGGTCAGCTGGACAAAGCCATGTTAAGAGAACATTGGTCCCTGTAACAGAACCATGAGGTGAGGCTAATGAATAATGTAGAATCACATTTCTGCTTCTCTGGAAGACTGATCAAATTTAAAAATCCTTTTATCTAGTGTGGAGCAGGATCGAGAGGGAAGGGCAAGTAATGAAGTAAGGGTAGAAAAAGGGGGAGGTCTTTGTGAATTCTTTTTGATGACTGGTTTCAGTAACAGTATTAGAAGTGGCTTATGTGCATGGAGTCCAGCCACAGTGGGTGCCCAGCTGCCATGCAGAGACTCTGGTGTGGGAGAGCTCACCTGGGAGAAGCGGAGCCCAGGCCGGCTGGGTTCTAGTGTGAGAGAGTCTTTGGGGAGAGAGATGCTATTCGTGAACATTGCAGCCCACACCAGGTCTGTTGGTTCTGTATGTACTGCGTAGGGAGACAAGGAATGCCCTGGGAGCACCACCTGTCTTTCTATAGATAGTGACGATCTCTTCTCAGCTGCTTTTTGCAGTGTCTTATGTATTGTTTCCTATTTCCCTGACCAGATTCACAGCTCCCCGTTCCTTTCTGAGTCATTTTGGTTGAGTGAGTAAGTAAAGGACTTGGGTGTGGTGGTCGGTCCAGGAGCTAAAGACGGGTGGCACTCCAGCATGAAATCCGGCTGATTTCATAATCCCAGTGGAGGAGTCTTTAAAATGCACACTCGTGTGATGTCACAGTAATCTGGAGAACATTGGGATCCCTGGGTGGCGCAGCAGTTTGGCACCTGCCTTTGGCCCAGGGTGCGATCCTGGAGACCCAGGATCGAATCCCACATCGGGCTCCCGGTGCATGGAGCCTGCTTCTCCCTCTGCCTATGTCTCTGCCTCTCTCTCTCTCTCTCTCTCTCTGTGACTATCATAAAAAAAATTAAAAAAATAAAATAAAATAAAAACCTTTAAAAAAAATCTGGAGAACATAGTCTCGGTGTGCAGCAGTTGGAATTCTGAGTATATTGCTTTATCTGAAAGAAAGAGATTTATTACCCTTTTATATTATGGGGAGAAGGGCAGAGGACTGAGACTTAGTGTTTGGTCTCACTTTGTCGATGAAATGATATCTTCCTGCAATTGCTGGAGGAAATAAAATTACCTAACAGTGACTGCTGAGAACCAGGCATTTTGTTGAGCAGAGGAATGAGTTCTTTTAGAAGATGGACTAGAAAATTGTCAAAAGGACTAATCATTAAAAAAAGAAATCCAGTGAGATATTTACTTACAAAATTATAGTGAAACTCCCCTGCTTCACAGATTTGATTATTGTCCAGATCAAATGAGGTCATCCATAAGTGCACTTCAGTCTCTCACTCTGCCCTGAATCTAACTCTGACAGACTGTGTGCTACAGGCAGTAGCCTTGCCTTGCCTCTCTCCACGCCCTCGGGACAGGGACTTCACAGGCTCAGTTCCTTTGTACCTATATCTTGTAGTCACGGAGTTCTTATTACCCAGTTTTCTAGTCTTGTGTATTTTTTCTTCCCATTGTTTTTTTTTGTTTGGGTTATCATTTTTGAGATCAAGTTTAAGCAAGAAGCAACATGAATTTCTTTGAAAATTCAAATGCTTGGGTGCCTGGGTGGCTTAGTAGTTAAGCATCTGCCTTTGGCTCAGTTGTGATCTTGGGGTCCTGGGATTGAGTCCCACATCGGGCTCCCTACAGGGAGCCTGCTTCTCCCTCTGCCTATATCTCTGCCTCTCTCTCTGTGTGTCTCATGAATAAATAAGTAAAATCTTTAAAAAAAATTCAGGGCAGCCTGGGTGGCTCAGCGGTTTAGCGCCGCCTTCAGCCCAGGGTATGGTCCTGAAGACCTGGGATGGAGTCCCATGTCGGGCTCCCTGCATGGAATGGAGACTGCCTCTCCATCTCCCTCTGCCTGTGTCTGTGCCTCTGTGTCTCTCATGAATAAATAAGTAAAATCTTAAAAAAAAAAAAATTCAAACGTTTGTTTAAAAATTAGCATTGGTGCAAATGAAATGGTTAAGCACTTGCTATTTTAACTCTCAGAGGAAGTGGTGAGAGGTGAGATCCAGTGAAAGTTCCCTTTTAACTGGAGCATGCCCTGGGCATCTGTCATGTTTAATAATGCTTTTGACCTTTAGGAGTATTGAACTTGGAATTTCTCTCAGTTCGTTTTGCGGGGCATTGTCACACACTCTGTGTCAGCATTGTTTCCAAAGATATGTTACACTGGATCATAGATCTCTGAGGTTAATTCATTAGAGAAACCTGTTTTATCACTCAAATTGAGTTTTCCCTCTAAGGGAGATAAAATATCCGTGTGGTTCACTAGATTTCATAGGCTGCTTTCTGTTTGGCATACTGGTTGGAGACATTCTATCTTTGGGTCTGCTTTTTTCCTAGGCAAATCTTACATCTCACGAACTAAAACTGCATATACATACATACACAAGGGTGCTTATGCAACTTAGGCTCATTCTTGCCAATTTCCAGAGAAATGCCATCTATCTTATTTTTTTGCTGCTGCTCAGGTAGCTGATTAGTAACATTATTGCTTATTGACAGATGCTTTTTGCACTCAGGAGTGGTAATAAGCTTTTACTGTAAAAGGCCAGATAGTAAATGTTTTCAGCTTTGTCTTCCCTGTGGTATCTCCTTACCTTAGTCATAGATAATATGTGACAGCATGGCTGTTTTCCAGTAAAACTTTACTTACAGAAATATATGGTGGGATATATATCGCCTGTGGGCCTGTGGTTTGCTGACTAGTATAAACTGTGGAGGATTATTCCCATGAAAGAGTCACTCCAGAGCTCTCTTTCCTTCTTCACTTGGCCTCATGCCTCTGAGAGGGTTGTGTGTTGGCAGTTATTGAGGAATTGCTTTTTCCTTTCCTGTATGACTTTGAGCTGGTGAGTATTTTTCATGCTTATACTTAAAGCTATGCCTACTGTTTCTCTATAATAACCAGTCCACCTCCCCCTTATGGTTTTTGTATAGTGCGCTAATAGGTAGGTATTCCTTGTGAGAATTTATTCTCACTAATGATTCTTGAGGATTTTTACAATATGTTTGGATTTACATATAGGAAGAATTGATAGTGCTTTTTTTTTAGTTCATTTTTTCCTTTGGCAGTTAGCTTATATCTATAGAAGAAATTTGAAAGATTAAATGTGTATAATAAAAAACATTAAAGTTTGTGTCTTAATTTTCTGTGTGGGTTTTTTTTCTTTTTAATGTTGCAACAAAATATTCAGGACAGCAGAAGTCTTTTTAAAAAATCTGTTTTTAATGAAAAGTATGACTTTTCTGTTTAATTTAGTATTTAACAGATAAGTATATTTAGTGTTTGTTGCTGATGAAATAAAACATTTGATATCCACATAGGCAAAGAAAACATGCTCAAATAAAAATTAGCCCATAGTCACAGATGACATGGCTGATCTTAACCATCAGCTTTTTAATAATAGACTTTTGCTCACAGTGGCATTGTGGGGAATGAGTGGAGATGGCTCCATGCCAGCCTTTATTCACCATTGAAAGAACAGCACAGAGCTCATCTAATTGACAGTGGTTCTTAGAAGTCTTTATATTAAATGAAGTATTATTATAACCAAGGCAATATTATCCAAACAATTTTTTAAAAAGATTTTTATTATTTATTTATTCATTCATTCATGAGAGACACAGAGAGACAGGCAGAGACACAGGCAGAGGGAGAAGCAGGCTCCATGCAGGAAGCCCGATGCGTAACTCCAGGACCATGCCCTAGGCTGAAAGCAGGCACTAAACTGCTGAGCCACTTAGGCGTCCTTATCCAAACAATTTTTAAGAAACGTTATTACTTATTGACAGATTCTGTTCATATCCAGATAGAGTATTAATGTTTCAGATTTTGAGAGTAGGATTTGAGGGTTATAACCTAAACTAATGTGTTACATATGTATTATTTGCTTTTATTTTATTTTATTTTTTTTTTAATTTTTTTTTATTTATTTATGATAGTCACAGAGAGATAGAGAGAGGCAGAGACACAGGCAGAGGGAGAAGCAGGCTCCATGCACCGGGAGCCCGACGTGGGATTCGATCCCGGGTCTCCAGGATCGCGCCCTGGGCCAAAGGCAGGCGCCAAACCGCTGCGCCACCCAGGGATCCCTATTATTTGCTTTTAGTTTAGTTGGGACATTTCTGGCTAAATTATTATAAAATTGTTTGGGATTTCTGCCTCTTTGTGTTCTTTCCACAAATGCTTTGTTACTACTGTAAAATGTAGAATCTCACTGCAGTCTTTAAATCCGACTCTGTCTTCACAAGTTGACCAAACAAAAGAGTTACTGGGGAATTGCATTTTCCTTTCCTGTATTATTTTGAGCTGGTATGCCCTTATATCCAGTGGCATACGCACATCAGGTAATTCATTGTGGGTACATACTCCTGATCATTTATATTCTATTTTACTAAATTATGATTAAGTAATTTCATTTCACCGAGAGGTAGATTGCCCTTGTGGAAAAGTAGCCAGCTGGCTTTTGTTTTCAGTTCTTACTATCAAGACTTCTAGCTTTACTTTAGGTGAGTTATTTAATTTTTTATGACATTAGTTTCCATCTATCTGTCTTATCAAGGTAATACTTGTCCTGCTTACTTATAAGATTATTCTCATGAGAATAAAGAGAGGTAATAATAGTGCTTTGAAAATTTTACAGTGATCTACAAATGTAGGAGTATCAGTTGTTATTGGGTTTGGCTATATATAACAAAAACCTAAATCACAGTGGTAACAAGTCTATATTCTCATGTAAAGCAAGGTGTTTTCTGGGGTATGCCATCCCAGGTTGGTAGGAAGACCGTGATTCCCAGGCATCTAGTTTCCTACTGTTGGCTGCATTGTCCTTATTGCATGATTTCCATTCTCAGGATTTCCTTGTGGCCACAGATGGCCCTTGCAGCCACAGCTGTCAGATACACACTCTAGGCCAGTGTTATTCAGATCATGGCCCAGGGCATGAACTATTTGTTACTAGTCTATTATGAGATATATACAGAAATGGAAAGTAGCGATTTAGAGATTTTTATAGCTGTCTGACATTGATGCAGCATCGTATTTGTGTTTTATAAGAGTACTACTCTGCAAGTGGTTCTCCATTACAGCCATACAGCTGAGGGAGGAGGGCACATAGGCAAAAGCCAAGATCTCCATTCCAGAGTGTCTCTAGTAGCCCCATGTAACAACTTCAGTTTACACAGATTTTCCAAGGAGGCTGCAGTTGTTTTGGCTGTGTTCCAGTAAAGAAAGGGTTCTGTTACTAAGGAAAATGAGAGAATGGCAGTAGAGTAGGCAGCCAGCAGTCTCTGCGCCAGTTGGACAGGTCTGAAGCCTCAGAGCCATTCAGCAAAGAATCAAATTCACAAAGGCTGTCCAGTTTTTTTTTTTTTTTTAAGATTTTATTTATTTATTCATGAGAGAGAGCGAGTGAGCGAGAGAGGCGTGGAGGGGCAGAGACACACAGGCAGAGGGAGAAGCAGGCTCCATGCAGGGAGCCTGATGCGGGACTTGATCCCAGGACTCCAGGATCACACCCTGGGCTGAAGGCAGGCACTAAACCGCTGAGCCACCCAGGGAATCCCCTGTCCAGTTCTTTAGTAGTAATGACCCCAGGGGCAGCAGCTATTTATGGGGACTAGGAGAACCACTGTATATCTCAGATGGAAAAACATACTGAGAATGTCAAGAGCAGAGTAAAATATAAGAGACTATATATAGTTACCTTTCGTAGAAAGGAACATTTTAATTTTTTAATTTTTATTTTTTTATTTATGATAGTCACAGAGAGAGAGAGAGGCAGAGACACAGGCGGAGGGAGAAGCAGGCTCCATGCACGGGGAGCCTGATGTGGGATTCGATCCCGGGTCTCCAGGATCGCGCCCTGGGCCAAAGGCAGGCGCCAAACCGCTGCGCCACCCAGGGATCCCGAAAGGAACATTTTAAATATATTTTACATTTATTTGTATTTTCATAACTTGAAAATAAATTTGTGAATTTAGTTACAGTTCCTTATCTTAAACCAAGATGGATTGGCTTCATGCAAATATGCTTAAGTGTGCTTCTCCTAGGATAAGGTATGGAAACAGGGGCACCTGGCTGGCTCATTCATTAGAGCATGCCACTCTTGATCTCAGGGTTCTGAGTTCATGTTCCATGTTGGGTGTAGAGCTTACTTAAAAAGAGGTATGGAAGTAGAGCTCTTTGAAAATATGACTTTTAAAAGGTACTTTTTTGTTGGTTTGGAATTGGCATCCTATTTGGATCCTCTTTGGTATATTGTGTGTAAGCACATGTAGGGTATAAGTTGTAGGGAGGTTTTTTTTTCTTTTTTAAGGTTTTATTTATTGAGAGAGAGAACGTGAAGGGGGGGGGAGGAGGCAGGGGGAAAGGAAGAAGCAGACTCCCCACTGAGCAGGGAGTCAAATGTGGGGCTCCATCCCAGGACCCCAGGGTCATGCCTGAGCCAACCAGGTACCCCTGTAGGGAGGTTTTTAAGAGATACGTCTAACAAGAATGCAGTAGCTTGTGATTTAGTTGAATTTTATTTGCTTTCAAATCTTAATTTCATTGTTCGCCAGTATTAGGAAGTAAAGTAAAATGTCTTCACCATGAATGTAATATTTCACGTTGGCGTTGCCATTCCCCACCCCATCAAAGTCTTTGTTAAGCCAGCGTATATTAAACCTTTTTATTATGTAGTGTTTGATATGAGGCATCTATAGAGGAAGGGATTATGAACAATGGCTGCATCTTTTTTTTTTTTTTTTAAGATTTTGTTTATTTATTCATGAGAGACATAGAGGCAGAGACACAGGCAGAGGGAGAAGCAGGCTCCACACAGGGAGCCCAACGTGACTCGATCCCAGGTCTCCAGGATCAGGCCCTGGGCTGAAGGCAGCGCTAAACCGCCGAGCCACCCAGGCTACCCATGATGGCTGCATCTTTAAGAGAAAATCCAAGTTCTTACCTTCAACATATGCAAATATTTGTGGGAGGTACAGGACATAGTAGATGTCTTTAAGGTAGCTCCAAAGCAATGTATTTGCTATAGTGTCTGTACATTAGAGAGGAGGCACAAAATAATTGTACCTGTCCATTTGTAAGGTGAGGAGGAGGCATCCTAATGAACTGAACTAGTGGGTTTGGAGTTGGCTTTTACAGATAAGGGGCAGTGGAAGGGAGAGATTGGTAACTTGAAGAAACTTTTATCACCAGCTGCTGGTTGGTTCCGAGTGGTGTTTGTTCTCTGTAGTTCTCATCATGTGGATGACTTTTAGTCATAGTGATGAGATTTGGAATGTGGGAAGATCAAGGGCAGTGTCTATTAATTAGCTTCTGTAGGCAGTTTTGCAGTGAAAATCATTGATTGTGCTTGGCTTTTCATCTAAAGGCATTCATTGGCATTCTTTTTCCCTCTTATCAGTGAAGATAATGCTGATGGTCATTTGCTGTTCATAGTCACTGAGAAAAACCTACTTTGGTCACAAATGTTTGGCGACTGCTGATTGAGTCAGGACTGTTCTTGCTCTTAGACCATCTTTTTCTTGACCCTTCCATTTGAAGAATATATGTACCTTTCCTTCTTGTTTTATCCCAGGAAAACCTCTTCACCACCTGCTTATTCGTAGAGAAAAACTTGCCTTATCTGCCAGCACAGGTAGCTTGATCTTTACTTTCTGGTTGCCCTGTGGAAGTTGGTACAAGATGTAGTGCATCTGATGACAACGCCACGCCACAGGACTCTCTTGCAGCCTTTTCTTCTGAGTCTCAGTTGGAAGAGGTCTGCTGGCTTTCCCCTTTATAGTGAGCAAACATTTGGGAAGCTCATGCTCAGTTCTTAACGTCTGAAATAGTTGAATAACTTTCAACTGCTCCAGATACTGACAGAACGATACAGTTGAGTCAGGATAGTTTGGAGACTAATTGGTTGGCAGCTTTTTCTACTCCGCAGTACTTCAACTGTTTCTAGAGAAAGAAACTGCTAGAGGATTTTGGGTGAGCCCTGGCATGTGGCCAGTGGCAGAGAAGCAGCAGCTGTGAATCTGCATTGCTGAGAAGGCTTTGGGAGTGGCCAGTCAAGTAAAAGTGGAAGAAATGCAATCTAAAGACTAGATTTTCCAGACTAGCAGATTAATGGTGTGTTTACCCTGTTGCCTGGAAGCAGTGACTTAATATTTCTTTTCTAAGTCAAACTAATTAAGATTAGAAAATTTCAGGTTTCACTTTGGAAAGCTTAAAAGCATGTTTGTGTTCTTTTCTCCAGCAGCATCAGAATCAAAATACCAAATAGATGACCTTGGCCTTTGAGTCAATATGATCTGTAGGCTGCAAAGTGGGTCACATTTCCTCCTCAGTTTTCTGCATGGCTTCAGGAAATTTATTTCAAGAGTTAATTTACCTCCCTAAATGGATTTTACATTTCTTGAGGGGACAAGCTGTATTTTGAATATTTTTGATATTCTCTATGGTCCCTAGTACTGTTTTGTGTGGATTGTAGGCTATTTGTTTCTGGATTTGGTGGATTTGCTCTCTATCTCCAAAGGAGGGGCTCCTCATCCTGCAGGTCTCAACTCTGGTGTCACCTCCTCGGGAAGGCTTTTCTGACTACCCTATGCATGGTCTCATCCTGTTTTGTCCTTAGTCCTTTTTTAAAGATAATTGCCCAATCTTAATGTCTTTATGGTTCTTATGAAACTGATCATCATCTGAAATCCTTTGGTGGTTTGTCTTGTTTACTTGTTTTCCTTTCCCCAAGGCTAGGACTTCCCGCAAGGGTGACCCAGAGCAATGGTGTTTGGAGCTGGGCCTCAAAGGGTTAGAAGGATTTGACTGATAACCAGCTAATCTCCGGTTACCAGAGCTTTAAACTGAAGCTTTTTTAAGACAAAGGATAGAGGCAGAATATTTTTGTTGAATATTGGAGCCTAGTTTGGCTTGATGATAGCAGTGGTTGATGATAGAGCTGAAAAGATATGCCTAGCTCTGGAAGCCGTGCTGATAAACTAGATGTCATTTGTTAGATGATGGAGAATCATGGATGGTTTTTTAGGAAATGAGTACATGACCAGAACTGTGCTTTGAGAAATTTAAATTAGAAGGAACTCACTGGAAAGCTGCTAAATAGTTCAGATGAACCGAAGTGAGTGGTCTGATCTTGGATGCTGTTCATGAGAGTTGGAGGGGAAGGGAGGACCTTGCTTAAGTTATTAAGCAGCATTTATCTGTTGTGCAGTGAAAACAAATGTCCTTGCTACCAGTCAGTTTATATTGCAGGCAGGGAATACTTAGAATTCAGTATCAATCAATTCATAATTTGATTTATGTATTATATCCACTGAGGACTTGTAGTGGCTTTTTGTAAGGGTAGGTAGAAATGATTCTGTTTTTTGCAGATTTTGAATGGAGATTCAGAGAAGTTCAGTGATTTTTCCTAACATCATATATTGACAGCCAGATTTTGAACCTAGGTCTCCATAATTTTAAATCCTGTGCTTTTTTCCTATAAAGCAGTCTGTAGAGGACAGATGAGAAAGACGCTGGGGTCAGGATGTCCAGGGATTCTCTGATCATTGACTGGCTGAAGGTATGTGAGAGAAGATGAGAAATTCTGTGATAAAGGGTTTGAGACCCAGAACCTGGGATGGGATTTGCTCCATCAGAAGCTGTGGCAATTGTTTTGAGAAAATAATTTAGTGCTAGTTCTCTCATAAGTTTTGCTCTACTTGTTTATATTTCAAAATTGTTCTTAAATTTTAGTTTTCTGGCCTGTATTCTTACTCTAAGGATGTCACTGTGCTCAAATAGGCTGCAGAGATTGTCATTATATGCAAAATATCTATTTGTTCCTTTTTAAGAATCCTGTGACCATTCCAGATGCTTATCTATTTTCTTACAGACATTTTCTAATTTAGTTCTTTTAGTTTGGTTCTGTTTTTGTCTTTTAAGTAGCAACCACGTAATTATGAGATGTGTAAATTTGTGAAACATTGGTAAAATACATCTTTTATCTGCTGTGTGTGATGGATCTGTGGCATCTGGTCTCCAGCTGAAGTCTGTCTGAGGCCTGAAGTTCACCTACCTTTCTTTATTAGAGACTTGTCCTTTAGGTGTACTCTGTTTCTCCTGAGTTTCTTTCTCTGGTTGCTAGAGCTTTGCTTGGTACCTTTTCTTACACAGAATGCAGGTGAGGTGTGTTTTTAATGTTTTCTTAAAAAAAAAAAAATCCTTACTGTAAAACACACATACAAACAACTATACAAAGCATATGTGTAGCTTAATTAATTATTTTAATGTAGGAAATCCCTCTCAGGTCAAGAAATAGGACTTTGCCAGCCATCTTCCAAGTTCCTTTGCAATCACAGTCCCCTCCTTTCCTTCAATATTAACCATGGCTTTGATTTTAAAGTAGTTACTTATGTTCTTTTATAGTTTTATCTCCCATGTGTGGATCTCTGGGCACTGAAGTTTTAGTTTTGCCTGCGATAATGTCTTTTAAATATGTTATAATCTATAGATTCTCCCTCATTATCCCTTTATTTTCTTAACATTCATTCATCTATTGATGAATCCAAGCCATTTGACCTGGAGATTCTCCCACAGTCTGGATGTTATTGGTTATACAGTACAGTTAAAGATGTGCCCCTTCCTCTATATTTCCTGCACATTAGTAGCTAGATCCAGAGGTTTGGTCAGACTTAGTCTGATCTATTTGGGCAGGTTTACAGATGGTGTAATACACTGTCATCAGTTATATGTTTCATCTGTTTTTTTGTTCATTTTTGATAGTATTACCTATATCTGGTAATTCCTTGGGAGCTGCAAAATTGTGAGGTTCTAATTCTCTCATTTTGTTTTCATTTATTAGCTTGAATAATTTTATATGGCAGGGCTTCCTGTCATCTACTTGGTTACCCATTTGTGCAATTTATATAGGAAAAGACAGGATAAAGACTTAATGTTCTTCATTATTTCCCCAACTTTCAAATAATACATTAGGTACCCTTAATCCTTTTTGAAGCCCGAATTGCTCCGTGGTTGGCTAGTGGGAGCTCTTCCAGTTAGCTTTTGAGTGCTTTTCATATGATCCTAGTGGATCATATTTTTATCTCTATGTCTAGGTGCTCCAGCTTCATCTTGTTAATTTCCCACAGCAGACCTGGAATCAGCATTTCTTCTAGAATCCTTAGTTTCTTTTAATGAGAAATGATATTTCAAGAGCACAGTCTGGGCCATTTAGATCTTTTTGTTACCATTACCAAGATGGTCATTAGTTCTCAGTCTTTTGATTTATATATTATGTGAACATTTCTAAAATTTCAGTGATCAGAGCTGGGAAATATCCCATTATACCTTATACTGATACAGTTTTTTTTTAGAGATTTATTTATTCATTTGAGCATACACACATGCGACAAAGAGAGAGAGAAGGGGAGAGAGTAGGGGGAGGGGCAAAGGGAGAGTCTCAGATGGACTGCCCTCTAAGCATGGAGCCCATGACCCATGAGATCACGACCTGAGCTGAAACCATAAGTCAGACACCAAACCTACTGAGCCACCCAGGCACCCCAAGGGGTGTGTGTGTGTGTGTGTGTGTGTGTGTGTGTGTGTGTGTATTATGAGAGAGAGAGTTAGTGAGCGCACACACATGCACGTGCGGGGCAAAGGGTAGAGGGAGAAGGAGAAAGAAACCCAAGCAGGCTCCCTGCTGAGCACAGAGCCAGATGCTGGGCTCCATTCCAGGACCCTGAGATCACAACATGAGCCAAAACCAATAGATGGTTAACCAACTGCACCACCCAGGTGCACCCCATACTGATATTTTTCATTTCAAATTCAGAATTACAGAGCTTTTATTTAACTGAATCTTTATTCCATCTGTACCTGATTTCTTTTGTACAGAAATGCCTGGTTCTCAGGGACACAGGAGTGACAGAATTAAAATATCCCACAGTTATTTTATTTATCTCACCCTACCCATACAGTAGCCTCAGAGTAACAATATTAATATTGCCACCACCAATTACGGTTACTGAAGACTTTATTTATTTAAAAATTTTTATTAATTCATGAGAAAAAAAGGCAGAGACATAGGCAGAGGGAGAAGCAGGCTCCCTGTGGAGAGACTGATTCAGAACTCAACCCCAGGATCCCAGGATCCCTGGATCATGATCTGAGCCACAGGCAGATACTCCACCACCGAGCCACCCAGGTGTCCCACTGAAAAGAGTTTAAAAAAATGTTTTGTTTGTACTCTCCCTGTTATGAAATTTGAATATGCCATTTCATTTTTATTTCTAAGCTAGAATAATTTTATATATTCTCTCCCACATTTTAAATGATAGCACTTTGTCTGCATTTTCCAAGTTTCTATATATTTAATCTTTACATTAGTTCTTAAATAGATGTCTCTCTAGTCATTTTAGTTGTCTGAGTTTGTTTTCTAGTAGTTTCCTTAGAAAAGAACTTGTAGGGATGCTATTTTCTTGATTTCTTCAGTGTTTAGAATAGGTTGTGCTCTTACAGTTGCAGATCAGATTTGCTGGTTCATGTTTTGTTTTTTTAAACTGAGGTGTAGTTGACACAAGACATTATATTAGTTTTGGGTATGGACATAATGATTCAGTATTTGTATGTAGTAGGAAATGATCACCACATGAAGTCTAGTTAGGATCCATCACTATATAGTTACAGAAGTTCTATTCTTGTAGTGAGAACTTTAAAGATCCACTCTCTTAGTAACTTTCAAATCTGCAACACGGTGTTTTCTCATCCCAAATTCCTTAAATATAAGACATATTTTCTTCATGCGTAAAGCTTTGCTGTCAGAGTTTATTGATAATCTAATTGTGTTTCTCATAATTCCTGTATTCTTTTTGCCTAGATGCTTGAAGACTTCCTTTTCATTTAAAGTCCACTAATTTCAGGAGTGCGTGGCTGGCTCATTTGGTAAAGCATGTGACTCTTAATCTCAGGATTGTGAGTTGGAGCCCCACGTTGGGTGTAGGGATTACTTAAAAATAAAAATCTTAAAATCAAGTAATTTCAGTGTACAGTATGCATGTTGGTCTTCTGGACCACTATGCTTAAGTATACTGTGTGCTCTTAAAGTATACAGTTTCAAATCTTTTTATTTCAGGGAAATTTTTTTGGATTATAGTGTTTAGTATTTCTTCTTAAATTTAAATTTGGTTTTCTTTTTCAGGAGCTCCTCTGTCTGTATGCTATTTGTTCCTTGCCTGTCTTTAGTATTTGTCACTTTCTCCTGGATCCTTTTTATGTTTTTTCTTTCTTTTTTTAACTTTTAAAAGTTTTCACTTTTTTCTTCTCCTCAAAAGACATTGTTAGCTGTATTTATTCACTCTTGTATTCCTTTTGGTTTAGTCTTCATTTCTTAAATAATTTGTCTGACATTTCATTTCTGAGTTTTCCTGAGTCTGATTGATATTGTTCCCTAATGTCTTGTATCTTTATTTAATGGTATCTTTTAGCTTGTTTTGTAATGGCTCATTACAGTTTTAGCTGTATGTTGTGTGTGTGTGTGTGCGCATGACAGGTGCCTGTCAAGCAGGTGCCTGAAAGCATTTTTTCACGTGCTTTCATTGACTGTAGGGATGTTATTCAGCTCCTCCTTTTTTTTTCCTGTTAGTAACATTGTATGAAATTTATCCTCAAGTACTTTTCTATTACTTATTTTTATGCAAATTTAATTTTTCATGAACTTTCAAAAGGAAGTATGGTTCACTGGAGTTTCTCTTAACTTCACAGAACCTCCTCTTCTCTTCTGTTCAATTTGTAATTGTTCCAATCCTTGTAGCTTCTCCTCTCACTGCTCCTTGTCCTGGCAGGGCACTGTGGTGAACTTATGTGAGCTCCCCATAGTATGTTTTAGAGCTTCAAGTTTTCCCTATTGGTGTATCCCTTACAGAAGACACTAAAACATATTACTATTTCAGCCAAGGGAGCAACCATATTGGTGAGTGGGGTTGGAGATTTAAGGAAATGTTTTGTTCTGTATGAATATTATTTCTGACATATACATTCATGTGATTTAATTTGTCAGCAAGCAGTTATAGCTGAAATTTTATGTTTGTAAACATGAACACTAGCCATTACATGTGTCAGTAGTTTGGTGTATATGTACACATATTAAATAAGTATATGTTTATGAAGTATAATTGCATAATTCAAATGGGAAAAATCTCATAATGTGTAACCATTAGGTCAGTATTACTATTTTATGTAAATATAAAGTATACTAATAAGAGGAAACGATACAGCATTAGTGAGATTAAAGGGAGATTAAAATGCCATTGGTCTCATGGGCTAAAATATACTTTTTAGTTCTTAAATGCAAATTTAAATGAATCCACATGTATACTATCAAGCTATTTTCAAAGGGAGGAGGAAAGTCTTTTCAACAAATAGGCTGAAACAACTGGATATTCATATGGCAAAAATAAAAGACAACACACAACCCACCTTATGCCATACCCAAGAATTTTTTTTTAAGATTTATTTATTTTATTGGAGAGAGCAAGAGATACAGAGAGAATGAGCAGGAAGGAGAGGGAGAAGCAGGCTCCCCACTGAGCAGGGAGCCTGACACAGGGCTCGATCCCAGGACCGTGGGATCATGACCTGAGCCAAAGGCAGATGCTTAACTGGCTGAGCCACTCAGGTACCCCCATACCCAAGAATTCATTTGAGTTGGACCATTGCCCTAAACAAAACGTAAAAATTATAAACCTTCAAGAAGAAAACAGGAGAGTATCTTTACAGTCTTGATGTAGACAAAGATTTGTTACAGAGAAGATAGAAAGTACAACCATAAAAGAAAAAAATGGAATTAATCAAAAGACATTGTTGAGAATGTTCATAGGGATGCTCCAGGCTGTGACAAACTCTTTACAACATGTATCTGAGAAAGGAATTGAATTCAGAATACATTTGAAAGTAAAAAAATACAATAAGACAACTCCGTTTTTTCTAAAACAGATGAAAATTTGAACAAGACACTTTGTAAAAGAAGATGCACAAATGGTGGAGTAAGCCTGTGAAAAAGCGCTCAGTATCATTAGTTACAGGAAGATGCAGATTAAGCTCTAGTAAACACCACCACATAGACACTAGGATAGCTAAATGGAAAAGACCTGTAACCCTGATTGTTGGCAAGGAAGTGACATATTTCGCTAGTGGGAATGAAAATGGTACAACCACATGAATAGTTTGACAGTTTCTTACAAATTTAAATATATATCCATATATATATATGGATATTTTATATATATATATATCCTGCTCCCCATGATAGAAATCAGAATAGTGGTTCCCTCTACAGATAGGGGAGGGATTGAGTGTAAAAATGCTCTAGAGAACTTTCTACATTGGTAGCAATGTTTTTTGGGGTTTGAGTTATAAAGGAGTGTGTGTGTGTGTGTGTGTGTGTATGTGTGTATAGTTATTAAACTTATAAAGGAGAGTGTGTATATATATTGTTATTAAAGTTATATATTGTTATAAAGGAGTGTGTGTGTATATAAATATAACTATAGATATATAATATAACTATATATTATATATCTATAGTTATTAAAACCAATTGAATGGTGTACCTAAAGTACCCGTATTTCACTGGTGTAAGTTATATGTCAATTTTTAAAATCCAGTGCAGATTTAAAAATATACAGTTAAGTAAGTGTAAATCTTGTAATGCTGTTTTATAACACTTTAGTTTTGGGGTTTAATCCAAATTTTATTTGCATTTGCAGTACATTAAACTAGAACTTATATCAAAGGTTTCACATTTGGTTTTACTCACTGGTGTCTAGCTGGTTTTACTGTAGTGCATGAGATGAATTCCAAAGTAAATGGACCAGTTAATGTGGTAAATATAATTAAAGGCTGTTTGGTTATGCTGTGAACTGTTTGAATCACCTCAGTTATTATGTGTCAGTTTTTTTTTCTAGATGTTTAGGATATCTAATTCTAGTGTGTAGTAATTTGCCTACCATTACTTCCCATAAGGGGCTATTTATATAGGGCCCTGTGATAGATGTGATGATGAACTTTAAAGAGATCTTGCCAAGTTACTTGACACTGTCTATAATGTTAATTTTTGAAGTGTCCTTCCATTTTACTATTTATATTTGGTTAGCTTTTAGCCTCTTTTATCTTGTTGTATTATAGTCAACCTCTAAAAGATGCTGGCTCCTACACATACAACTCAGTTTGAATTCCTCCATGCTTTTTTTTTTCATATCAATGTCACCAGATTTTTAAAAGACAATTTCTGCTGTGTATGAAGCTTCTGTTTTGGTGGGATTTGACTATAGCATGATAATTCTTATGAACCCTTATTAAATTTGATTCTTTGCACTTTTTAAGTGTGTTTCCTGATTTTTCCCTAATTGTGGCTATTTTATTTTATTTTATTAAGATATTATTTACTTATTCATGAGAGACAGACAGAGAGAGACAGACAGAGAGAGAGAGGCAGAGACACAGGCAGAGGGAGAAGCAGGCTCCATGCAGGGAGCCCGATGTGGCACTTGATCCCGGGTCCCCAGGATCGCACCCTGGGCTGAAGGTGGCGCTAAACCGCTGAGCCACCCGGGCTGCCCTGTGGCTATTTTATATCTGCATAATATAAAGGTATATCAAGATGTAGATTGCATACTGGAGTATTATGGTTGAATCTACTAAAAGTATATTAAAATTCCATTTACGACACTTAGGGGAAAGGGGGGACTAAGAGGACAGTTCTGGTATTTTCTCTTTGTAATGAATAATTGGTTATTATTTTCTGTGCCTCTATTTTGTAATGTAGGCACACTCATGAATTTTTGTACAATAGATGAATCTGGATTTGTATGGTATCATAGACTGAGAGATTCACACATAATGCACACAAATGCAAAATCTTAAAATATTTTTGTTTAGAAATGGATTTATTTTAAGTTACTGTTTATTTAAAACCAGCTTTGCGGGAGTCAGCACATGTTTCATGGACTGCTTAGGGTATCATGTGCTTGGAGAGTAGGGCCTCATGTTGATAGAGCACTAGACGACCTTTTTCCTCCCTATTCACATGTTAAAACAAATGGGTGGATGAGTGAGGAGCCAGCTTTATTTGGTACAAAGTAGCATCTTACTATTCATGAGTTTAGGATGCAGTGAAGATTTTCAAATTCTGTGTTGTCTTTTTCGTCTAGGGCAATTTAATGAATGTTTTGTTGTTTGGGGTAATTAAATCATATTTTTGTGATTTTTATTGTCATCATTTAGTCACTCATTCATTCCAATTAGTTGAAGGTTTGCTATGAGCAAGGCATTATTTTAGCTCCAGGGAATAGCAAGGAACAAAACTAAATGACATTGCTGCCCTTGTGGATCTTAGGTTCTTTTGGGGTGCTTGGTGGGGGTACAAACAGTACATAGCAAATGTAACAGTATACTGGCAGCCTCTGGGCATTCAGACATTTTATGCAATAGTTTGCATGGTATGCACTTTTTTCTTTTTCTTTTTTTCTTTGGAGAGAGATTGTCTCAGCAAAGGTTAAGAACCATTGTTCTAGAGCCTGATTTGATGTGTAGTTACCACTTATTGATTTCTCTATAAATGCAAAGAGGCAGTAGCCTAAGTTCTCTGGGCAGTTGATTCTCCTATCTTTTCTGTATGCTCTGATTAAATTTTCTAGGGCATTGTTTCATTTTATGTCCTAGTAATTATTTATTGCCAATTAGAACTCTGACAGTTTCTCTATCTGACATAACATTGGTGGAGCTAGAAAATGATTTCCTGCAATTCCCTCCGTAATGATGTTCTTCCCCAAATGACAGAATATGCTAATATTGTTAATAGGTAAGTAGTGGCTGTATTATGTGTTAATTGCCAGGAGTCAGCTACTAATGTTTTCTTTTGACAGTAAAAGCTTTTCTGAACTCAGATTAGGGAAGTTATTTTGATCCTACTTTTTAAGATCATCATTGGTGATAGGTGCTTGAATGTGTAATTGCACAAATCTGGAGTTTAGCTTGCTCTAATCCTACTGACTATACGTGAATAACAGGAACACAGGGGAGCATAGCTTTGTGCTTGGTGGCCAGTTTAGCTTTAGGGCTCAGGCAAAAAGACTTCAGGAAAGGTTTCTTTGTTCTTAAAAACTGGGAAATTAATAGATCTTCAGGCCAGGAGGGCTCCCTAATTTCTGTGGGACACTGGCCAAAAACAAGGACTCTATTGATATTAATATAACTTAGCTTCTTTGTTAGTAGCCTTGACAAAAGCTCCTTTTTATGTGTATTTATTTTTCATATAAAGGATCTTTTACTATTTTGTATTTTAACACAAGGGGCAGATGTCTCCAGCTCTGAGCTGGGCTTTGCAACATGTCCTGCCTTTTGAATGTTTCTTTCAACTTGGGTAGCTCTCTTTGTTAAAAGGCCAAATCCCTTAGTGAGATGTTCTGGGAAAGAGGACCCCTTGATATTTGAAAGGTGAAAAATCCATTTAAGCCATGTGATGGCTTCCGACAGCCCCACTGCTGGGTTCTGCTTGTTTTAATGTAAGTGATAGATGCTCTCACTGGTTGTGTTCAGTAATTGGATATGAACTATATAATATAAATGACATTTCATGGCAAATGTGAGGGCGCTGTGGATGGCACCCGATTTCAGTGTTGCTGTGTTTTGGTTTAAAGGTACCAATGGAATTCTAATGGAATTTAATTATCAGAGCATATATTCAAAGATTAGTTCAAAGCATTTATAATACCCTTAGTTGTTAGGTAACTGTTAGGTAACTGTTTGGTTATTGTGCATGACAGTGAGTGTGTGTGATTTATAATGCCAGTGTGTGCAGTGTAGCAATAGAAATGCTAATAAGGCTGTGTGTAAGGAGGACGGACATCAGTACTTTGTCAGCAGCTTGCTGCCAAGTAGTCTTCTTAGAAAGACATGATCTGTAATCAAAAAAGAGTTTGTGGAAATATCAAACATAGACAAAAAATATTATGATAAAAAATAGTGCTCATTGCTATCTTTCAGGTGGGGTTTCAGTTACATCTTATTAATAACATCCATCTTCCATGTTTAAGTGTGTATACAGCCACCATGGTCTATTACAGGATGAATAGGAGTTGGTAATTCTGTTTCATTTCAGGGCTGGTTTTATAGCCAGCATTGAGTGGAGTATCTTATATTCAATTGTAGACTCTAGATTTTATATTTAAAGACCCTGCGTCTTTTTATTTTTATTTATTTATTTATTTTTATTTTTTAAAGATTTTATTTATTTATTCATGAAACACAGAGAGAGAGAGAGAGAGAGAGAGAGGCAGAGACACAGGCAGAAGGAGAAGCAGGCTCCATGGAGGGAGCCTGATGTGAGATTCGATCCCAGGTCTCCAGGATCACGCCCTGCGCCGCAGAGCGCAGAGCCACCTGGGCTGCCCTTTTTTTTCTTTTTTAAAATTTTATTTAACTCTGTCTTTTTATTAAATTCAGCAACATTGTGACCATTTTTGAGGTGAGATGCTCTGTGTAAGGATGGTATGGTATGCATGGAGGGCAAGGGAGTATGTGAGTTTCTTCTATAAGCAGTTGAGAACATGTATGACTGCTTTATATTTATTTGCCTTAACATTCTTAGAATCCTTCGGTGTAAAACATTGGGTGCCTGACTGTTGGCATGAACAGCTGTAATTAACTAGGCTTGTTCCTGTTTGTTTTGTTCTCTAGCAGTCTGGGTGGTATGTATTCCAACTCAGTTAGACATTGTCATCTAAGGACGGCTAGCATCCTGGAAAGGAGAGCCACAGAAACACTCCAGGGTGGACAGAGGGGGTGGGAGGTGGAGAAAGAAAGAGAGGCCTGTGACATAAGATAATCGGTGACTTAAAAAAAATTGTTTGCCTAGGTAATATGTTTCTATGATTCAGAAATCAGGAAGTATTAAAGGGTATACTGAAAAGTCTGCCTCCGGTCCTTGGGCTTTTATTTGCCTAAGTTCTTTTTCTTCACACTTCATCCTGTGCAGATAGTCATTGTTATTATGTTCCATATGTATGCTTCCTAGGGGTCTCTATGATGTACAATCAAATATAACAGCTATCAAATTATGCACGCTATTCTGTAGCTTGCTCTTAAGAATATACATTGATGATCTTTCCAATCAGTGTGTAGAATTGTTCTCCCCTCCCTGCTCCCTTAAAAATATATATTCTCTATGTGGTACTCCCTTGTGTTAGTCCCCTTAATGAGGATTAACGGACATTGTTTATGCTAAATAAACTTGTTTGTTCATGTTATTTTGTGTATATGCAAATATATGTTTAGAAGAAATTGCAGCCAGTACTATTGCTGGGGAAACAGGTGAAGATATTTATAATTTTGGTACGTATTTCCCAATTGCCCTCCATAAGGACTGTATATATTAATATTTTTGTAAGAAGTACATGAGAATCTGTTTCCCCACAGTCTGGCTAACAACTTAGATATTTGCCAATTTGGGCAATATATTCTTGATGTAACTTTAATTTGTATTTTTCTTATTATGGTTTTTTTCATATTTCAGTCTTTGTACTATTATTTTGGAATTTATTTTGGCGTTAAAGTATAAGGTACGGATGTAACTTAATTTTTTCTTTTTCCAGATGACATCCCACTAATCTCAACAGAATTATTAAAAAGCTTATCTTTCTCTACTATTCTGAAATGCCATCTTTATCATAAACTCAATTCCTGAAAATAATTCTTAACTGACTGACAGTGGCATGCATTATTCTCTACAGTTGCTTGTCCTTTCATTCTTACACATCACACCCAACTTTAAGTTTATTGATTGGTCAGAATGGTTTTCAGAGACTACTGCCTGTGATGATGTACCGTTAAATTGGAACTAAAACTTATTTCCCTAATC
Organism: Vulpes vulpes; assembly: GCF_048418805.1. Lineage (NCBI taxonomy): Eukaryota > Metazoa > Chordata > Mammalia > Carnivora > Canidae > Vulpes > Vulpes vulpes. The sequence goes on along the minus strand of NC_132791.1, from coordinate 163,456,218 downwards.
TTTTATCCAACCAAACCCAATCTTACAGAGAAGTTGCAAGTGCAATGTAAAAAAACTTTTTTTAGTCATTTGAGAATGTCATCAAGTTATGCTCCACGAACCCCTGATACTTGAGTGTGCATTTCTTACAAAGAAGATATTTTCTTTCTTCTTTCTTTCTTTCTTTCTTTCTTTCTCTTTCTTTCTTTCTTTCTTTCTTTCTTTCTTTCCCTTTTTTTTAAGATTTATTTATTTATTCATGAGAGACACAGAGAGAAAGAGGCAGAGACATAGGCAGAGGGAGAAGCAGGCTCTTTGCACGAGCCTGATGCAGGACTCGATCCCGGATCCCAGGATCATGACCTGAGCTGAAGGCAGTCGCCCAACCGCTGAGCCACCCAGGTGTCCCAAGAAGATATTTTCTTATATAACCCACAATTTAACAATCAGCCATCAAAACTGGCCTCCCATACATTGTTACTCAAACCCCATGCTTGTTTAGGTAGTTGTTCATTTTGTGTTAGGTCTAGTTGCCATATTTCTGTAGTTCTTTACAATTTGAAGTGGTTCCTCAGTGTTTCATTGACTTTCATGACCTTGACATTTTTTAAGATTTACAGGCCTGTTATTTTGTATAATATTCCTCCATTTGCATTTGTATGGTGTTCCCTCATTATTAGATTCAGATTTAGGGATCTTCTCATTGCATCTCATTGCAGGCATTATTCCATTTCTGTTTGTTCTATTATTGGTGTTCACTTTGATCACTTGATTATAGTTGGGTCTACCAGGCCTCTCTGCTGTAAAGTGAATTTTTTAATCCTTTGTAATTAGTATTTTGTGAAAAGGTACTTTGTGACTGTGAAAATATCCTGTTCCTCAGTAATTGTTTAGTTTATTCATTTATATATATCAGCATGGACATATAGTTTCCTATTTTTATTCAGTGGATTATAATCCATTATTATCATTATATATTTTGATTTTTAAATTTTTTTCAGATTTAGCCAGTGGGAACTTTTTCTGGATAGTTTTTGTGTGTCTTTCACATGTCCTAGTTATTTTTTGAGCACTTTCTTACTTTCTTGCATAATTAATTGTTCCAGACTACTCCTTAGAGGCAACCATCGTTACCAATTTCTTGTATCTTTCCCAAATGTGTTAGATCTTAAAGCAGGTCTTTAACATATTTCAGAGGATTGAAATCATAGAAAACATTTTCTGTGACCACAGTGGAATTAAGCTAGGAATCAAAACCAAAATGAGTACCTAGATAATCCACAAATGTGTGCCATATAGTAATGCATTTCTAAGGCTCAAATAAGAAATCGTGATGGAAATTAGAAAATATTTTGCTTTAACAATTATTGAATTTAGGACATATCACAATTGTAGGTTATAGGTAAAGCTGTACTCAGAGGTAAATTTTTAGCTTTAAATATAGATAGGAAAGTAAAAAAGGTTGAATAAAAGCAATGGTCTAAGTATCTATATTAAGAAATTTTAAAAGAATTTAAGATTAAACCCAAGGGGGGAAAAAAAAAGATTAAACCCAAGGAAAAGAAGGGAATAATGAAGATTAGCATGCAAATTACTGAATTAATAAGGAGAGCAAAGATAATCACCCGATATCAAAAGTTGCTCTTTTGAAATGACTGATAAAACTTAAGTTCCTGTAAAGATGATAAAGAAAATAAAGATAGCAAATTACCAATATGAAGAATAAAATTGGAACAATACTATAGGTCCCATAGGCATTAATAAGGTATCAGAAGGACATTATGAACAATGTTATACTAATAAGTTTGGACAGTTAGCTGTGGTGTCAAACATTCAGAGTAATTTAGATAATTTGAATTGAAAAGTTTCAGGGGCACTTGCCTGGCTTAGTCAGCAGAGCATGCAACTTTTAATCTTGGTATCCTGAGTTTGAGTTCACATTCGGGGTATTGATTACTTAAACAAAAAAAAAATGTTTCATGTACCTTAGACAAACTTGCACAGACATGAATAGGAGTTTATGATTTATCATCAGGAAAATTTATGAGCAAATTCTGTGTTGTACTTGGAAGGTAGTATGTATTATTTAAAATGAATGAACTAGGGCATTGGTGACTCATGCAAGCATAATGCTGAATAAACAGATTGCAGAAGAAATCAGTATGATGTCTTTTATGTAAAGTATAAAAACTGCAAAACCATACCTTACATATTTTTAGTTATATAAATGTGTGAAGTAGAAGCATAAAAGAGTGAACAGGAATGAACAACAGTAAATTCAAGGTAGTTGTAACCTCTGGGGAAGTAAAAGAACCTTGTTTAGGTGGAGCGTGCAGGCAGCTTCTTCAGGTTTGGTACTGTCTTATTCCTTAAAATGTTTAGTACATAGTAAATTATTTTTATCCCTTTCTGCCTGTGAAGTGTTACATAATAAATTCTTCAAAAGAAAGAAGATAGAAGAACCTTTGGGAATTTTTAAAAAGATTTTATTAATTTATTCATGAGAGACACAGAGAGAGAGGGAGAAGCAGGCTCCATGCAGGGAGCCCGATGTGGGACTCAATCCCTGGACTCCAGGATCACGCCCTGGGCCAAAGGCAGGCGCTAAACCGCTGAGCCACCCAGGGATCCCCAGCCTTTGGGAGTTTTTAATGAACAAAGTTCAACCTTAGCTGAGAGACAGACATACACACATTTGGGTTTTTGTTTTGTTCCTGTGGATGGAGAGATTGATGTATAGATTTGTCAAGGTTATATGAAACAGTCAAGTCATAGTACACGTTTTCCTACCATCCTTAGGTGCCTTTGGGAAGACTGCTAGTTTCAGGGGGAAAAATAATAACCCCATAGACTATATATAGTATTAAAAAATTACTTGCCTAGGGGTATATGGTTACTAAGTGGCAGATTTCATTGCCCCTGGCTTTGTTTGAAACACTTAACCATTCTTTTTTTTTTAGCCTTGTTTTTAGTGGTGGAAGGGTTGCATTGGCAAAGGGTCTTGTTCCTTCATTGTAACCCAAGCTCTGTCAAGTCTGGACTTTATCTGGTCATCTCATGTGAATATTCAGTGTCTGTCTCTTGAACAATGTCTGTTACCTCATAGAAGCTCATTAAATATTGGTTACATGATTTGAGGAAAGCATACTGTAAAACTAATTTGAAATTATTTTCATTCTTGTAACTGTGATCACTATAACTGTTATCTATGTTCTGGAAATTTTAGGAGATAAATAAATAAAGTCTCAGCCAAAACTTTTATCTAGCAAATTATTTTATTTTAAAGAGCGTGGGATTGTTGTCTGTGGTCTTCAGCAATAACTAGGGGAACAGCTAACTCAGTGTTGTTTTTCTTACATTTACTTCTCTGTGAGTTAAAATAGAGGAAGGAATTTAGATTAGGATGTTTTCTTTTCTAGCTTTCACGGGCACAAAGCTTTTTCAGATTCATCACTTATAAAAGAAGGTAGTCTTTTTGTGGTAGTGGAAACATTCCCTATCTTGATTGTGGTGGTTGTTAAAACATTTGTCAAACTAATTGAAATTGTAAATATGTTAATTTTATTGTATATAAATTATGCCTCAGTTAGGCTGACTTAGAAAAAAAGATGAACCAGAACATTGAAACAAAAGCCAAAAGTTAAAACTCGTTTCTCAAAAAGGATAGAGGATGAAGGGTTTTGAAGAAAAATGTCTTAGTTCAAAAGATATTAACATTTATATACGTTGTATTAGGGCTTGAACGTGATGGGGAATCTTTTTCCTGAAATTAACCTATTTTAAAATGAACCTGTGGCTCTCTGGTCATGTGTTCTTTGATATCTCTCTCTCTCTCTCTCTCTCTCTCTCTCTCTCTGCATTATTTCCCCAGCTCAGCTCATACTTCACTGCACTGATCGATTATCTGGGGATTAACTAAGCCTTCTCATTTCCTGCTTTCCAGTTCTCCTCTCCAGCAGGCCAGTGTGCCTTTGTTGTCTGGCATGTGGCCTGAGATAAGCTATCATGGCATGTTTGTATTAGAAAAATGGTTGTAGATGGAACAGTTATAAATAGACTAACAGGTATTAAAGGTTACAGTCTTTGTTTAGGTTTGAGTCAAAAGGAGAAAAGAATAATAAAGATATTTAATACAAGACAGACTAGTTCACATAAAATGAAATGGCAAAACATAAATTCTCAGGGTTCCTACTGATTTTTCCTTTTTTAACCAGACTATTTGAATTTATTTTCAAGTTGAAAATATTTCCCAGCTGTAATTGTTTTCCTATTATACAGGCTGACTTTATTTACATCAATAATGATTTCTAAGCCTAGATCAATGCTCCTTGAGAATACAAATACTATTTCTAAACATCTTTGTGTTGCTAAAAGGTGTTTTACTGCATTGCCAGCTCTCTAGTTTTGCACTTTAATTCAGAAAATGATGGTACAAAAAAGTTATTACCCAGAAAGAGAGGGCTATTAATGACTCACATAAAATAAACGTGTTCATCGTTATAAAAACTAAAAACTGTTGCTTTAATATAGTATTGTAAACTAAAAGTCCTTTATTTTTCTTTTTTTAATTGTTAATGTTGTTTCATGTTGCTAGTTTTCTGGAGTAGGAAGCAGCACCACTTTTGAAATGGTCACAGAGTTGCCTGGAATTTCAGATTGTTAACATATAGTTATCCAGACCATTCGTTTTATGCATGCATGCTTTCAACTCTCATAGGTTCACTGTTCTAAAGTATACCTTTTTTTAAAGTGTAGATCTATGTATTCTTGTTTGAATCAAGCTTTAAATATTTCTTTATTATTATAATGAGCTCAATTTTTTTCAAAAAATGTTATTTGTTTATTAGAGAGAGAGAGAGAGAGAGAGAGAGAGAGAGAGAAAGCACCAGCTGGGGGTTGAGAGGGCTAGAATCAGGGAGAGGGAGAAGCAGGCTTCCTGCTGAGCAGGGAACCAGATTTGGTGGGGGGCAAATCCCAGGACCCTGGGATCAGGACCTGAGCCTAAGGCAGATGCTTAACCAGCTGAGCCACGCAGGTGCCCCTGAGCTTAAATTTTAGAAGGAAAAATACTTTAAATTGAAATGACTTTTTATCTAGATTTTCTTCCCTTTAACAAGAGTTTAACTTTTTGCCCACTATCAGAATGTTGGATTATATAAATAAAAATACAATCTTGTATCTTTTTTTTTAAATATTTTATGTATGGGGGTACCTGGGTGGCTCAGCGGTTTAGCGCCTGCCTTTGGCCCTTTGGGTTGGTTGGGTTGGTTTAGCGCCTGCCTTTGGGTTGATCCCCGGGTCCTGGGATCGAATTTCACATCGGGCTCCCCATGGGGAGCCTGCTTCTCCCTCTGCTTATGTCTGTGCCTCTCTGTCTCTCATGAATAAATAAATAAAATCTTTAAAAAAATTATGTATTTGAGAGCACAAGTGGGCTAGCAAGGGGGTGGGGTGGGGACGGAGGGAGAGGGAGAAGCATACTACCCCCTGGGCAGTGAGCTGGACATGGGGCTCATGGGCTCCATCCCAGGACCCTGAGATCACAACCTGAGCCAAAGACAGACACTTAACAGATGGAGTCACCCAGGTACCCTCAGTCTTCTATTCTTTAGTAGTATCTTACTTCTAAATGAATGTGTGCTTTCAGATCTCCATTCATGGTTTCATTTGGCCAGCATGCTTGCTTACTTCCATTGTGTAGACTATCAGAGTTCTACAGCTTGTTTGCTTCATCCCATAGAGCCAGCTATTCTCAAGTTTGGTCCATGGGTGTGCAGGGTCACACTGTTTTCACAGTTTCACTGTTTTCACAATTATGCTAGGATAGCATTTGCCTTTTTCATTCTCCTTTCATGAGTGTACAGTAAGTTTTCCAATGGCTAAATGGTCTGTAATATCTCAATAGATTGAATGCAAGTATCTGATATGAGAATCTGTTATCTTAAGTCATACATAAGAGATATATTAAAATATGTATTACATGTTTCCTAAATTTTGTTTTAAAATTTTTAGTAACTTGTTATAATTATGTTAACATATAGTTAGGTTATTATTAAATGGATTAGTAAAAAATACCTTGAAATTTTTTAATTTTAATTTTCCAATATTGTAAAGTATTGATAAGATATAGCCCACAAAACCAAAAGTTCTTTGAATGCTTAATTTTTTTTAAAGATTTTATTTATTTATTCATGAGAAACACACAGAGAGAGAGAGAGAGAGAGAGAGAGAGAGAGAGAGAGAGGGCAGAGACACAAGCAGAGGGAGAAACAGGCTCCATGCAGGGAGTCTGATGTGGGACCTGATCCCGGGACTCCAGGATCATGCCCTGGGCCAAAGGCAGGCCTAAACTGCTGAGCCACCCAGGGATACCCGAATGCCTAAATAATTTTGAAGAGAGTAAGGAATTCCGAGTCTAACAGGTGGTTTGAGAACCACTTCTGTAAAGCATGTATTGACTCAGTGAAATCTTTTCAAGATATTTCAGCTTATGTTTCTAATAGCAAAATCTGTGCGATATAGCTCTTTAATCATGTTAGTAGCTTTTATTTAAAAGTTAAAGTGATCATTTCAGTTTCATTTGTGAAACTAGAATCCTAGAGAATTTTAGAAGCCTATAGCCTAGGTTTTATCCCCTTTCTTTAACTTCCTTTTCAGTACTACGCCATCTGATTCCGCTATTGGTTTGTGATAGAGCTCTCTAACTTTTCTGGCTAGGTCATGTAAAAGTGAGTAAAATCCCCAGAGTGAGTAAAATTGCTGCTGCTGTCACCACCATCAACAGAGAACAAGTAAAGTATTGCAAAGATGTCAAACTTTATGGTATTTGAGCTGGACTTTTTAAAAAAGAAATTCACTGGACTATTTAATTCCATTTAGTATGGATTAAAGGCAGTTTGGCCATTTCTTATGGTGCTGCCTATGAGCAGCTGTTTTTTTCCTCCATCATGGGGCAACTATTTGGAGTCAAATAGAAAATTTGTGGTTTTAAATGTATCTGATAAAACCATAGCTGCTGGAAAGCTTTAATACTGGCTTGTAAGAGGGAATTTATTTTGAGTTTGGGCAGCAGATCTTGGGGATTCAAGTATAGAGTCCTAATATATCTGTGAAATTTCACCTTCCTGACTTGATCCATCTACTCAAACTTGAGACCTTTTAAATCCTGAATCTGACATTCAGTATTTTTGTCAAGATAACATACAGGATATATGTGGTAAATTACAAGAATGCCCTATAGTTTGATGTTACCTGTCTCAGTGTACAAAGTTTCCATTTAAGTGTAGGCTTATTCATGTGTATGTGACATGAACTTGTTATTTAGTCTAAGAGGACAAAGACAATCTTCCACAGTGCCAGTGGACACTACCTGGAAACCCCGCCTCCTATCTTACAAGGGAGGCCAAGAAGTAGGAATTTTCCCAGGCCGGCACCTGTGCTCAGTTTCGGTCTCTCCACTGTTGTCTGTTGAGCCACCTAATAAAGGAATAAAAGGAATCTGTTGTCTAAAACTTATATTGTGCCTACACAGTGTAGTCCTAGATAGAAAATGCCTCAATAAGCTTGGGTTCCATAGTTAGCAGGTGGGAGATGATTTCATTTTCATCTACATTTTTGGTTCTGCCAAAATATTGACTTTTGTCTAGATTAAACTGTAAAAATAATTAAAGGCAGAATTTTTTAAAAAAGATTTTATTTATTCATGAAAGACAGAGAGGCAGAGACATAGGCAGAGGGAGAAGCAGGCTTCCTGTGGGGACCCCGATGTGGCACTCAATCCCAGGACGTGGGATCATGACCTTAGTGAAAGGCAGATGCTCAACTACTGAGCCACCCAGGTGCCCTACAGGCAGAAATTTAATAAATAAGACATCATTGGGAATCCTGGGTGGCTCAGCGGTTTCGTGCTGCCTTCAGCCCAGGGCCTGATCCTGGAGACCTGGGATTGAGTCCCACGTCGGGCTCCCTACATGGAGCCTGCTTCTCCCTCTGCCTCTCTCTGTGTCTCTCATGAATAAATAAATAAAATCTTAAAAAAAAAAAAAAGATATCAAGAAACAGTGACTTTAGAAATGATTTCTGATCATTAGAGCCTAGATTTCACCACATTTTTAGTTGTATCATCTTTCTGGGGATTTGTATGTAACCAGTTTTTTGCACAGCTCAGTTGTGACACTGTAAAAAGTCCTCTGCGCTCCCGGAGTTCCACCTTCTTGCTACACCTGATTCATCTGGTACAAGGGGATTTAAATCCTTTTACAGGATCCAGCTGCTGATGAGCTCATTCTTTTGGATTGAGGTGCCACAGTTTTGGAAAACGAGCTTGCAATCTTGATTCTGTTGACTATAGCCAGGTAGCACCTTGGTCAAATGGATATGCTTTGTTTCTGTTTCTTTCCTATATTTATCTTTAAAGAGAGTATTCATTATGCTAGTTCTGAGTAGACCCCTATGTAGTTCCAGATTATGTCCATTTGGAAATGCCAGTAAATGATAGTCACTTGTATTAGAGTTCTCTAGAGAAACAAAACCAATTGGAGAGATATCTAGAGAGTTTATATACCATAGGAATTATCTCACAAGGTTATGGAGACAGAGGAGTCCCATAATTTGCTGTCTGCAAGATAGAGAACTAAGAAAGCAGGTGGTATATAGTTCAGTCCATGTCTAAGGGCCTGATAACCAGGGGAGCCAGTATCGTAACTCCCAGTTGAGGCTAAAGGTCTGAGAACCTGGAGTCACTGGTATCAGAACCAGGAGCTCTGATACCTGGAAAAGATGGATGACCAAGCTCAGGAATGTGTCTTTTGTTTGCTATTTTGTCCTGTTCAGCCCCAAGCAAATTGGGTGATGCCTGCCCACATTAAAGTCAGTTCTGTTTACTTAGTCTACTGAATCAAATTCTAATCTCTTCCAGAAACACCCTCCTGGACACACTCAGAAATGTATTACCAGTTAGCTATCTGGGCTTCCCTCTCAGTACAGTCAAGTTGACACATAAAATTATATAACCATTATTCCACTAAACAGGACAATGAAACTCAGGTGGTATGGCCACCAGAAGGGAGATGTGCTCAGTCTCCATTGGGCAGTGGGTTTAGAGCATGACCCCTGCAGGTCCACACCCTTCAGGCCCACTTGCACGCTTAAGAACGTTGGAAGAAGGACATTTTAAGACAAAACAAGAGTGGGTACTTTGTTTACTCAATGGCAATAAGATACTTTCCCTTACTCTACCCTCTCAAATAAAAAAACAAAATGCTTCTTAGTACATTTGGAAGATTTATATATGATTGCCTGATAGGAGGAGATACTCAAAGCCCTTTCTTCTACTTTGAGAACAAGATTCTGGAGTCAGAATCATGGTAGAGCAGAGCAGAACTCTGAGATGGATAGACCTTGGTGGCCAAGCCTTCCTTGATAGCGCTTGTTATGTTTTTCTGTAACTCTTTCATGGTATTTTGAGCTGTGATGTCTATAAAGCCTTTTATATATAAATATAGAAACTGTTACATTCCTCAGGAATGTCTCATGTTAGGAATAGTGTCTCATATTAGAAATAGAGCAGTGGCTTGAAATACTATATTTCCTACCCAATTTCATATTGATTGATCTCAGTCCTGATGTTTATCTGCAAAGGTCAGTGTAATCCTCTGATATAGAAAGCTTATCTATACATTGGATTCTTTTGTGCATATACCTGGACGTATCTTTAGCCTTAGAGAATAATAGTAGGCCTTGACCACATTGTCTGTCCCTTTCCCCCTCCTTCATAGTCAGCAATGATTGGAGCCAGTAAGACTGTCCCCAAGATCTTTAGAGGGCAGTCTTCCCAACCGGCATCTTTTGTGGGTGGAGGTGGTGGACCCAGCAGGATTGAAATGGCACTTTAAACTGGCTCTGTGGAACACCAAAAGAGAGGCCGCTATGTCTCTGGTGGACCATTTTCCCCTCCTCTGCAGGCTTAGTGTCCTAACACCAATTCCGAGTTTGTGTGGATCTATCTGAATTCTACAGTAAACCTTTTATTTATTTTATTTATTTTATTTTATTTTATTTTATTTTATTTTATTTTATTTTTTATTTTATTATTATTATTATTATTATTATTATTATTATTATTATTATTATTTTATGAGAGGCAGAGAGACACAGGCAGAGGGAGAAGCAGGCTCCATGCCAGAAGCCCGACATGGGACTCCATCCCCGGGGCTCCAGGATCACGCCTGTGGGCTGAAGGCGGCGCTAAACCACTGAGCCACCCGGGCTGCCCACAGTAAACCTTTAATATGCATGTAACTCTTAACCTTATTATCACCATGTTGTGGAAATGTATGAAAAGTTTCTTCAAAAGATATTTTCTTAAGTCATATAGTAGTATAAAAATATTAGTTCCTACTTCCCAAATTTCTGGAAAAACTTGATTGGCTCTTTTGGCTTTAGAAAACAAGAATTTTGGTCTGATTTCACCGGACTCTGAATTTAGATCTTCCATTATTTAAAATTCAAGCTCTCAAGAACTAAACAGTTAAAAATTTGAAGGAAATTCCTCAGTCATTATCTGTAGCAGATTATTTTGACTTTGCAAACTTTTTTATTTGATGGTGCCACTCTTTATATCTTGCTTAGTTGTCTTTGGCCTGACCCCTCTGTCCTATTTAATAATGGTGGAGGGATAGCAGGGCTTGTTTGGAGGGCTTTGGGAACCCTGATGGTATTTTCTAGGAGCTGGTAGGTAATTGATGGGACAAAGAGGGTCTTTCCTGTATAATGCTGGTGAACTTAAAATTACTGTTTTTCCCATCCTGGGTTAGATGGCTCCTCCACATTGTATGAGAGAATCTGCAGTTGGTTTATTGGTCGTTTATGAACTCAAGCCCCGCGCCCATCATTTATTTTTTCATGTTAATATTTTTTTTTCCTAGATGATATCAAGACTGGTCCTAGGAAAGATTCAAATTGGCTGTTTAATCAATGGAAGTGCTATATTAATAATCATGAAAGATCTCTAGGAAGGGCAATTTACTCCCTGGCCTGGATCTTATGTTTATTTGGGATGGTCGAGCTCTAGTCCCTTCAACAGACAGCCTCCTGTTTGCCTTCCCTTTCCCCTCATCTGCCTTTCCCCTGTCCCATCATGAATGTTTAATTTCAGTTCTGACTTTTTTAGTTCATTAATTTTCAGTCCATTGTCTGACACTCATAGTTCTGTAAATCCTCCTGTTTGTTCCCAAACACCCAATATTAGACTGTTTGTCTTTAAACCCAGGTAGGGATGGGTTTTGTCCTCAATTAAACTATTTCTTTAAATTTACACATATCCCTCCTTTCAGAGAGATCCAGGTGGTGGAAGAATCCCTAAACCCAGAATCAGCTGCTCTCCCTGTTTGCACAGTCACCCTGGGAAACCTTACTCTGTGCACTTGGAGGTGCTCCTGTGTGGTGGTTCTTTCTTAGTGCTGGTGCTTTCCGGTACTTGCAGAGTCCGATCTTTCTCTCTCTGAAGGTAAAATGGTGGGGAATTATTTACTACTCAGTCGGTTCTTCTCTGTATCCAGAGATATACCCCAGAGTGTCTTCACATGGGAAACTTTCACCACTTCCCTCTTCATTCAGCATTCTATTTAAAATGTGTCATTTATAACCACTTTGGCCTTTATGGAATTGTACAGTTATATCACTAGTCGGTAATGAGGCCTATTTGTTAAAAATACTTGATATGTTTCTCAAATTGTTGCAGAAGTGGATCCTACCCCCACCCTCTACTTAGCTATATGATTTGTTTTTGTATTGCTCTTACTGGTTTAATTTTGAAACTACAGAAAAGCAAAATATGTAAGTAAAGCTCTTATAGCTTGATTCCTGTCTGCATCCGTAAAACAGTGATAGTAATATCTAGTAGTTATTGAGAGCCAATTCATTCCACTCATATTCATTTATTTAATCCTCACAACTGAATGTGGTAGAGAATATTATTTCCCCTCTATGTACGTATGAGAGAAGTGAGACTTGGAGAAGTCATTTGCCCAAATCAGTTGCAAAACTGATTCATACTTAGGTGGTTTGGGCTAAATCAAATGATCAAAAGTTCACTTTTGCTTTCAATTTTCTGTGATTCTGAACAGAAATCCTTGTCCAATGGGTAGTGGGAAGAACATGAAGCTGTCCTGTGGTTAATGTTGAGCAGCACAGGTGTGTCTTACGTGGCATTGGGAGCATTTACTGAGAAGGGCTATGCTGTGTTTCCTTTTGCTGTTCCTCAGTGCACAGCAGCTTCCAGGGAAGGTGTTTTGATTTGTAAAACCTCTTTAGAGTGGTAATGTGAGCTGATAATATTATGTTGACTCCACTTTATCTACTGGATTTGTCTGGGGAAGAACTCTAGATGTAAGCATACAAAATGGAATGCGACCCTAGAAATCATGTTCTCCTCTTTGTCAGATGGCCAGGTGACTCCTCAAAGGTTATCCCCAGCTAACTAGTGATTGCAGACAGGACTAGGAGGCTAGATTATTTTAGTCTGGTACCCTCTGAAACAGCACATTGCCTCCTTTTATAGATGTTTAATCTTTAATTTCCAGGCCTATTTAGGAAGATTATATTTGTTACAGCTCTTATGCTTGTTTAAAACTTTTGTTTACTTTGAACCTACCTACCTTTTGTTCTTTTGTAACCGGAATTAAGTCTGGAGGCTTTTTTTCAATGCAATGCTGCCACTCCCTGGTGATTAAGTAGTACTGCATTAGGAAATCTGATAGGCTTTCAACTGCCTTTGTAACTGCTTCTTGTCTTAGGAATCATAAATCTAGGTACGAATAAACCAGTGCAGTAATTTTCTGTGTGTGTGTGTGTGTGTGTGTGTGTGTGTGTGAGAGAGAGAGAGAGAGAGAGATCATTAAGTGTGCTAGAGTCAGAAGTTAACACAGATATTAAACCTCTAAAGGTCATCAGAATTGTTGGCTTGGTTCTGAAAAATAGACATTGTATGGTTGCCAATTATGCTACTTTTAAAAGCTTATTTCTGTTGCCTCTCAGGTTTTCCGACATCTTAGATGTGTTTAAAAAATATATAGGAGTATAGATTTCACAGCATTGTTGCTAAGTCTGCTAGTAGATCTGAATTCCTTTGGGCTCCATTAAATACTTACAAGTAGTTCATTACTGTGAGAACTGAGACATCCGTTAGTAGTTAAGGAACTGGAGATCTCTGTCATCTCTTGAAAGAAGCCATATTCTCATAAAGAAATAACTCCTATGACTCTCAACAAAGTTCCTGAAATTTTTCTGTGAAGCACTGTTTATGGTCACCTACTAACAGAAGACACTACTCTTTAGAGTATTATTGACTCAGTTCCAGATGCTTTTCCAGCCTTCGTTCTTTCAGTCAGTCAATATAGGTTTCAATATTCCCATTTTACAGAAAAGAGGAGATGGAATATCTTATTAACATGCCCGTAACAGGTAGTCATGTAGCTAGGAAGTGGTGAAGATTGGGTTTAAACCCAACTTCTGACAGATGTTACCATGTTCTTACCTACTACATTCCATGTTCCCTTCTGATTGTGCTTAAACTAAGTTTTATTCTCATTAGCTCTCTTTATAAAGGAAACTCTTGGATTATTGATTTTCATCTGGGTGGTAATTTTGCCCCTTTGGAACATTTGGCAATGTGTGGAGACATGTTTTAGGTGGACAGTAGGAATGTCTAGTGCTTCCTCTCTCCTTTCTCTCTCTTTGTGGCTTCCTCAGGTCTTTCCCATTTTCCCCCCGCTCCAGGTCAGTTGTTACCTTCTTCACAATTCTCTCTGCAGGGAGTAATTAATTGCTCTTGTGTATAAACTCTTGCATGTAACATTTATACTTTTTATGTTAACACTGATTTATCCTCATTTTCTCATCTTTAGTATAAAAGTGTAGAATATAAAAATGCAAAACAGATAAAAACTAAAAAGTACCCAGTATGTAGGTTTATTCTTTGTGTACAGTCTGTTTTATGCAAACCAGTAATGATGCCCTGTTTTTGTAGGCTTGTCTGACACAGTTAATTATAGAGTACAGACCCTGGTGTTGATATTCACATTGGAATAGCACTTCTTCACATTTGAGTTTATCAAGACTTTTGGCGATTCTTTTATTTCTAGTCATTTAAATGGCTTAAGTATTTCAGTGAAGGTTTTTTTGTTGGTTTTTTTGGGGGAGGCTTTCTGGTATTTAAGTGAAGACCATATACATACCTCTTATTTAAGCAGAAAGCATCTTACTTCATAAAGAAGTCTCCTTTGACATATTTTAGGACTTGATCATCTCCATAAACATAAAGCGGGTCTTGAATTTTAGCTCTCATTTATTTCTGACTCACCTGCTGACTTGTGATGAGAAGGTAGATGCAGCTAAGAGGAATGAATGATATTGCATTATCCTTGGGGAGGTCTCTTAAGGCCCTCACTTGGGTTAGAAATTATATTATGAGGCCATGGAAACCCTAGTACACTGCCATATTCAGCTATCTCACAGCCAGGTGCACAGACACAATCTCCTTCAGGCTGTGGCCCCATAGCCTTCAACTAGAAAGGCAGTATTTCCTCCTTTATTCTTGAATGAGCTCTAGGAGCAAAGTTAGCTTCTGGGGATAACATGACTAAGTGTTCCACTAACATTTAGGGGCCCGTGATCATAATAGAACTTTAGTATTCATAAATATTTATGAACACATTGTTCCATTCTCTGGAAATTCAAAGATGAATAAAGTAGAATCTGCTCCATGGACTGCTAGTACCTTTACCGCTACACACAGTTTGTATGTTAGTTTACCATGTAGCAATTACTGCAAGTCAGGTGGCAGTCCCACGGAGGGGGATGTAGTTCAGTCTGGGAGATTGGCGCATCTCAGAGAGATGACTTTGTGCCAGGCCTTGCAGGGTAAGTTTTTTCTAACAATGTCCTCAATGGCCTTGATACTGCGCTGACAAAATTTATAACTCTTTAGCAGAATGATTAAGAATTAAAATAGAAGGATGTGCTCATGTAGTTTTGTGTAGTTAATGCTAAATAAAGAATATAGTAGTGAATGAATTGCTTAAACTGAGGAGATTTATAGGCTCAAGCTTGGTCTCTTTTGGTTTCCTGGAATAAAGCATTTTGAGTGATAGGGTTAGAGGGTGCTCTGGCTGGGATTAAAAACACCTTTGACCTCATCATTGACTTAATGTATTTTTGTGGTCCTGATAGTAATTGTGAGTCTCCCTCTCTGCCTCTCCACCTGTTTACAGGGGCTTTTGATCATGGGTATGGTATACACCAGTGGCACCCGAAATCCTGTTCCTAATGCTGTTAGATTTTCCTTTTCAGAGTAAGAGGGACCATCTACTCATGAACGTGAAATGGTACTACCGTCAGTCTGAAGTTCCAGATTCTGTGTACCAGCATTTGGTTCAGGATCGGCATAATGAAAATGGTAAATATGTCCTGGTTTGATTTTTACATTTTCTTGTTAGCTTTGGACAAGGCTGTTTCTGAAAACATTCATTAAATGGAGATGACCACTATGAAAAATTGTCTCTAAAAAAGCTTTTCATAACCAAGGAAATTATAGGAATGTTTATTTACTTTTGCTGAGTTCTTTCATTATTTTTGCCTTAAAATACCCCAAACAACCAGAGAGATGTGCCAATAACATCTTCCCCTTAAACTTGGAATAGAGATAGGTCTTCTTTGAAAATAACGGTAATTTCATTTTTTAAATTACTTTTTCTCCCCGAATGATGAGCTAATAATACTTAAAACACTAGGGTTACATTTTATTTATTTATTTTTTCCTTTTCAATAATCTGTATGATTGCATTTCTGCATTCAGGGCTGTGAACTTCAGTTTTGAAAGCATAGCTTTCTTGAGGGACTTGGGATTCAATTTGCATCTTGACTTTCACAATAATCAGGAAGGTAATTCAGAGCATCTTTTATTTTTTTTCTTGCTCTGCAATTGTAGTTTCTACCTAATTTTATCAACACGTGAGATATGCACATAAAATGTGTATTGCATTTGTTGTATAATCGTGCATTTTTATTGATTTTTTTTTTTTTTTTTGAGCAGTGCTGGGCCTCATGCTAGCTGATTCACATTTGTTACCCATTAATCATATGAGTTAGAGTTTGTCACTGCCCACTTTCAGGTGAGGAAATTGAGGCGGTAGAGATGCTCAAGGAGTTGCCAGGTGACATGTCTACTAAGTGGTCCCAGCCCGGCCAGAATTCAGCTTGGTCAGCCCTGATGTCTGTAGTCTGCCCACTCACCTCCACTGTTTTTGGTGATGGGTTTTGAGTCAACAAAGCAGTAATCAAAACAGTTTTAAAGAATGATGTTCTTTTGTAATCACTAGTTTTTTCCTTCTTTGAAACTATAAAAATTTCTGTTAAAATAGTTAAATTATGGTTCCTAATTAAAAATAGTAACTTGGTTATATATTTTCAACAGAAACAGTGTGATTTCACTCCATCCTGGAATATTTAGCAATAAGAAATTAAAATGGACAGGATCACTATTTCATTTCACAAGTGTGTTAAAATGTGATTGTTTTCTTTCTTCTTTCTTCTTTTTTTTATTGCTTAAAGCATTTTAGCAAAATGTGAGGACTTTAGTAAAGGGCATAAAACACACTCAATGGGATACTTTGTTCCTATTGTTATTCCTCCTGACCAGACCTGGTTATTTATTGTACTTTCTTTAGTGGCAGGTGAACGTGAAAGAAAGGTTTTGCAAACTTTTCCTAATTGTTTTTGGGAGGCTCAATTTTAATATACTCTTAATTAATTATTTTGACAGACTCTGGAAGAGAACTTGTCATTACAGACCCAGTTATCAAGAACCGAGAGCTCTTCATTTCTGATTACGTTGACACATACCATGCTGCTGCCCTTAGGTAAGTACCGGAGACGTGGTCTTTCCTGCGAAGGAGCAGTCACCGAGCATGGGAGGTAGTGAGTCTGAGCTATCCTGATTTCTTTTGATAATCCTGTTGTTAATCAGACTACTCTTATGGTCTCAGTAAGCTAACACTCCAGGGTTAATTAACTTTGTAGATTATTGGGATTTCAGATGTTACTTGTATTTTCATTAATCTGTGTGTGGGGAAAAAACTTAAAAAAAATTTTTATTTCCTCTTGGAAGTTTTGCATCTCAGTTCCCTTATTAGTATGCTGGTATTGAAAACTAGGATCCTGGCACTGGTTGGTAAAGTATTTAGGATGAAGTGTTACGATGATCTCCAGATTATTTTCTAAAGAATCAGTTACTTCTACTAGAAAAGACAGAGAAATTGGTGAAACATACATAGTAGCATGTACGTGAGAGCCTAGGCAGGTGTATAGGAAGTTTTATTGACCGATTCTTTCAATTTTTTTGTATGTATGAAAAATTTCCTACCAAAAAGCTTGGAGTTAGAATATATTGAAGATTTTATTCTGAGTAAGGAGTTAATATTGCAGGTAGCCTTAGGTAATTATGTGAAAAAGTGACCATGAGACCAAGCTTTGCGCTTTATGGTTTTATTTATTTATTCATGAGAAACACAGAAAGAAGCCGGCTCCCTGTGGGGAACTTGATGTGGAACTTGATCCCAGGACCCTGGGATCATGACCTGAGTGAAAGGCAGACAGACACTCAACCACTGAGCCGAGCCACCCAGGTGCCCTGACTTTGGGCTTCTTAAGTGGTAGAGGAAGTAAGACAAGGAATAATCTTTTAACTCTTTCCCAACTAGAAAGAGTAAATGGAGAAAGACTACTTTCTTTTTCTAAAGAATACAGTTGGAAAAAAAAAAAGTCATAGGGATTTGCTTGCTTTTAGCTTAGCTATAATGAGATAAAATAATTTCTCTTTTATATTGCTCAGATAGTATTCGGTAAAACCATCTGGAGTCTCTTGTGCAAAGCTACATAACTAAAGCCAGTTATTTCAAGGCAAATTAGTAGCAACCTTTAGGGCAGGTTTGGGCCAGATCATCTTTCATATGGTCTCCCATGTGTAGCTACTCTGCTCAGCCATTATAGTGCAAAAGTCCTAGACAATATGTAAATAAATGAGGTGGTATATGCCAATAAAACTTTATTTATGGACACTAAAATTTGAATTTCATTTAATTTCCACAGGAGATATTGCTCTTCTTTTGATTTCTTTTTTAGCCATTTAAAAATGTAAAAACTACTCTTAGTTCTCCACTGTATAAAAACAGGCAGTAGACCAGATGTGGCTCAGGGGTCATAGTTTGCCAATCCCTGCTGTATAGGAAGGAATATATGTGGTAGATTGGCTTCTTACAGGACTTTAGATAAATTTCAAGAATTCTTCTGATGTTTTATAAGGTCTTCCAAAATTCCCACAAGTTCTTTATGTCTTTGTGGCAATAACTTTCTAGTCTTAAACTTGAGATGCTGAGCAAAGCAAGTTAATGGAAGGTTGGATGGATGTATTGAGCCATTAAACTGTTAAGACCAAGTGTCTTGATCCTGGCATTCTTTCTTTTCTTGCTGTATATGTTCTTTCCCTCCTGTTTCTTTCTTTCTTTTTTTTTTTTAAAGATTTTATTTATTTATTCATGGGAGATACAGAGAGAGAGAGAGAGAGAGAGGCAGAGACATAGGCAGAGGGAGAAGCAGGCTCCCTGTAAGGAGCCAGATGTGGGACTTGATCCCAGGACACCGGCATCACACGCTGAGCCGAAGGCAGATGCTCAACCACTGAGCCACCCAGGCGTCCTTTTCCCTCCCGTTTCTATGTGTCATTGGTTAAGGTACATGATTTTAAGCAGTGTGTAGTAGAGTTGAAGTTAAAATAAATAAATATGTGAGACATAACTCTGGTTATTTAATATGTTTTGGTATATTTGCTTAAAGTGAATATATTTAAATATTAATGGCTCTTCAGATTCTGTGGAGTCATTTTATACTACTTTATTTACTCTTTTTATTTTTTGAAAAAAATCAAAAAAACATTTTAAATTTTATTTACCTATTTGAGACAGAGACAGAGGGAGCCTGAGCAGGGAGAGGGGCAAAGGGAGAGGAACAAGTAGACTCCCTGCTGAGCAGGGAGCAGCCCTTTACGGCTCTCTGTCCCAGAACCCTGAGATCATGACGTGAGCTGAAGTCAGACACTTGACCAACTGAGCCACCCAGGAGCCTCTATTTTAAGCTTTTTAGAGGAACCAGTTGTCCCACATAATTCCAGCTGGATCCAGTGAATGTACTTAACTAGGTTTATAATCACACACTTTCTGGAGATGTATAACTGTGTTGTCACTGCCTCTTCCTAGGCACAGAAGGTCTGGAATGCTGATGGTAATTCCATGTCTGCTTTTCACTGTGGATGTGATTAGAACCCTTACTGATTAGGTTTTTTTCTTCTTATGGTATTATCTTTGAAGTGGCCATGAGGTGGTTTCATTATAGCTGTCATCTTAAATTTGATTTTGTTAGCTCTTTGTGCATCCTGACAATTTGATTCTTTTTTTTTAAAGATATCAGATAATAGTAGTCACATAATAATTTAATGATCTGGCCTAGTACGTGCTCAGTAAATGCTTGTACATGTATTGACATTTGTCTGCATCTGAGCTAATCTGTATGGCTCTTACCATTACTTAGTAATCTTGCGTGGTTCTCAGTGGCAGAGTGCTCACTATAAGATCATCTCCTATAAAAGCAGCATTGAATGGTGGTTCCTCCTCCCCATCTCTATTTGTTCCTTTTCTCTTAGCAAATTTGGATGATTTGATTATTTTGTTTTTAAGATTTTATGTATAATATTTACTTGAGATAGAGAGAACGTAAGAGCTGGAGGGAGGGGCAGAGGGACAAGCAAACTACCTGCTTAGCACAGAGCCCAACATGATGGCAGGGCTCCAGCCCAGCACCCTGAGATAATGACTTGAGCTAAACTCAGAAGCTTAATTGGCCGAGCCACCCAGGTACCCGTGGATTACTTTAATTTTAAAATATGGCAGGAGGTGGTAGTGGAATTAAATTTTAACTTAAAAAAATATGTTATTTATGTATTTGAGAAAGAGAATGTGAGCCAGGGGGAGGGGCAGAGAAGAGGGAGAGCTTGATTTGGGCTCACATCACAACCTTGAGACCATCACCCTGAGACCACAGCCTGAGCTGAAGCCAGGACCCCCAACCGACTGAGCCAACCAGGTGCCCCAACTTTTAACTTTTTTCTCCAATTTTTCCTTCACCATCTATCCACAGAAAGAATTTTTTTTCCTCTATAGATATAAAGCAGTTCTGCCAAAAATAAAATGATTTTTGAAAGCAACAAAATAGTCTATAGACACATGAAAAAGGATCAAATGAACATAGTGGAAAAAAAACGGGGAAGAGAAGAGAAAGACTGATTATGTTAGTGCTTAGCACCCTTCTTGTCAAAGATCAAAGTGCTTAGTTGTGTGACTTCATGGGACTCAGTGACTACGAGGGGGGCTCCTGCCATTGCATTCCTTCAGGAGGATAATGATGCACAGCTTTCTCTTCTAAGCTGGTGCTAGGATTGTAGTAAGGGAGGACAGAGCACACATTCCATGAATCATATGGAAGACAGATTTCCTCTTCAGCTTATTCTGTGTTGATATTCTAGTATTTCTCTCCCCAAACTAAATTCACTCCCAGGGGAGATTGTGGGACCATGAGTTCCAGAAACCTTCAGATTCAGCACTGCTGCTTGGCTGCTGTTTTTAAATTCTTGCGTTGGCTGTCCCTCATCCCTGCCTTTCAAGCTAAGATTCTATTGCTGTTTGTTTTCTTTTCTTCATTACATTTATCAGTAGCCATATAGTAAAGTTAGTATCTTGAGAGAAGTATTTTTGAGTTCTCCTTACTCCCTGGTATGTAAGTGTTTTGGGGTCATGCTGATAAAATAGGAAAAAATATGTCAGAGTGAAATAAGACTTCTGGTGTTGTTGTTGTTGTTGTTGTTGTTGTTGTTTTTTAAATTTATTTTTTAAAGACTTTATTTATTTATTCATGAAAGACAGAGAAACAGACAGGTAGAGATGTAGGCAGAGGGAGAAGCAGGCTCCCTGCAAGGGTGCCGCAGGACTCAGTCCCAGGACCCTAGGATCAGAACCTGAGCCAAAGGCAGATGCTCAACCACTGAGCCAACCAGGCATCCTGTTTTTGTTGTTGTTGTTGTTTAAAGATTTATTTATTTGAGAGAGAGAGAACAAGCACACAAGTGGTAGGAGGGGCAGAGAGAGGGAGAGGGTCTCTTGCAGACTTCCCACCCAGTGTGGAGCCCAATGCAGGGCTCCCCATCTCATGACCCTGAGATCAGAACCTCAGCTGAAACCAAGAGGCAGGCAGTTAACTGACAGCCATCCCAGGCACCCTGAAATGAGAAGACTTCAGTTTGAATCCTGGCTCTGCCACATAGTTTTGTGATCAGGGTCAAATTCATTAACTTTTGAGTTACTTTTGAGTTATTCATTTGACAGATTTACTCAAGGCCATGTGATTAAATGACAGAACCCCAAACCAAACACACATCTTTTGGTTCTACATCCAGTAAGATAAGAGGTGTGAAAAAGTCTCTCAGAGTGCCTCACAGTAGCATGAGTAGTGTTTATAGTCACTGAATCTGAATTGGGACTTAGAAAATAAAAGAAAGAGGGGATCCCTGGGTGGCTCAGCGGTTTGGTGCCCTCCTTTGGCCCAGGGCGTGATCCTGGAGCCTGCTTCTCCCTCCTCCTGTGTCTCTGCCCCTCTCTCTCTCTCTCTCTCTCTCTCTCTATCATAAATAAGTAAGTAAGTAAGTGTGTCTATCATAAATAAGTAAGTAAGTAAATAAATAAATAAATCTTTAAAAAAAAGAAAATCAAAGGAAGAAAAGAAAAAAGTAAAATTAAATGTAGTTCTGTACCAAGTTATTGACAGCACAATTACTCAGCATCCATTTATCTTTCTGTTGCCTCTTGACTGAGTTGATTGGATACTTTGATTACTTCAGGTATGGAAGGAAGAGTTTAGCTTGAGGAGCCATCCCTAGATGCTCTGCGAAAGAGGAGATAAACCTGCTCTGAGAACAAACAAATAAATTTTATTACACTTAATAAAAATTATCGCTTGCAATTTGTTTCCTCTGTTACTTTTTTTCACTCTAAGGATCATGTTTTATTGATGATCAAAGAAAGGATCCACAGAGATTGCTTTGTGACTGGACGTGTGACCTGGCAGAATTTTTGTGTTTTACTGTGCACCTGTAACCATGAATTCCCAAGTATCATAAATATCTCCATGATTTAAGGGCTGGTTCCCAACTTTCTGATGATCTGTTTCTTCAGGGAATCACTTAGGAAAAAAATATCCTCAGGTCAGGTAACAAGCTATCATCTTAACTACGGATTTGTCTTATGGAGATATATTTTAGTCTGAATTTTCTGGCAGCCTTCTGAGCCAAGAAACCCTAAACTGGCTCTGCAGAGCTTCTAAAACCCTCCTTTTCATTCTGAATTAATCAATCTCTTTACTTTGTTATGGGCGTATAGGATCGTATGTGTAGTAGTTGGTACAGACTAATTATGTCTTTGTACAATTCCCCAACCATTCTTAGCACTGATACTGGTCCTTTTAGCTCCTGAGAGCTCCCTGAGGAGTCTCATGATGCCTCAGAGCTTTTAGCTTTGTAGTTCCAAGATTATTTCCTGACTTTAATCACCTGTTGTTTTTATATGTGAAATAACCTCTACCTTCAGCATTTTTATTGTTGTCTGTACGTGCTTTGTACTTCATTAAACACCATAACCTGACAGTCATTTTATTTATTGGCTCATTCATCATTTAACACGCCATTGAGCTGCTAGTTGGGGAAGAGCTCAGAGGTGCTGGGAGCACCCACCTGAACAATACACTCTTTCTGCTCTTGAGTACTTCTCAGTCTTGTAAAAATTCTTTTATCGGAGCTACTTGTGACACACAGAAAAGTTGTAAGTACTGTGTTTCCCCCAGTCTTCCTCATTGTTAGCACAGAATGACAGAACTGTAGTGCAGTTATCAGAACTAGGAAATTAGCATTAATTTGATACAGTTGAACTGAAGACCATTCTGAAGATCACTAATGTCTTAATCATTCAAAACTGCTATAACAAAATAACATCAGCTGGGTGGCTTATAAATAACAGAAATTTATTTCTCATCGTTCTGGAAGCTGGATGTCTGAGATCAGAGTACCAGTGTGTTTGAGTTCTGGTGAGATCGCTCTTCTAGTTTGCAGACTGCCGATTTGTATCCTTGCATAGCTTAGAATAGAGAGGGAACGCAAGCTTCCAGTCCAGCACCACAAGATTCATTTTTTTATCATGCCTCTTTTTGCAACTTCTTCTTCAGCAGTAAAAGATTCCATTCCTGTTGTTGAAATATAATATTTTTATCTTCTTCAAGAATACACATAGTTTCAGAATTTGTAACCCATGTCCCTGTGAGAAATAGATTTACTGCATAATTTTTGTCTTTAGTCTTGAGATGTGTCAGCAAGACAGCGTTTTCCAATGTTGCTTCGATCAGTTCTGTTCTTCCGCACCTCCTTATGGTGTGGCTGTGTTATCCATTTGTAATAGAGTTAGGTTCATCTGCTGGACCTTGTGTTCCACTTCTAGCTCCTCTTGGTTGATGTAGACTGTTGTTAAGTTTTAGACTTGTGAGGGTGTAGACTGTGGCTATGCTTCTGAGGGTCAGGGCTGTGGATGGACACCAAGTTGTCGACTCTCTTATCATGACCCATCCCCCACCTCCTTCCTACCCACCTGCTTCTTAATTTATCCTTCCTTCATGTTTTCATTTCAAATGAGCAAATGCAGGTCTATGTTTTCATCGCTTCTTTCTTATGTGAAGGGTAGCATCCTACAGATAACTCTTTAGTGTTTGCATTTTTTACTTAATGGTATGTTTTGGTAATTGTTCCATATAGCTCATTCAGATCTTCCTCGTTCTCTTTTACAGCTGCATAAAGTCTATTGTGTGGCTGGACCATAGTTCATTCATCTGCTCTCTTTTGAATGGGCATTGAGGTTTTTTCCAGGATGTTTCAGTTATAAGTGGTGCTGTATTGAACGTCCTCATGCAGAGGTAGTTCCTTCTTGTTGGCTGTGAATCAGGGTAGATTCATTGGAGAGAGATGGCTGGGTTGAAAGGCTCATGTACATGTGATTCTCCTCCAGAAAGCATATCCAGTTTCTATTGCTCTGTTTCCCCAGTAGAAATGTGTGGTTTCATTTTTTAAAATTGTGCCAGTCTGCTAGGTGAGAAATAGTACATTTTACTTTAGTAAAAGTATTCTTTTACTTTATTTTGCTAATAGTAAGTTTGAGCATTTTTTTCATTATGTTTGAAGGATATTTTTGTCTTTTTGTGTGTGTGTGAATTACCTGTTCGTGTCATTTCCTTTGGAATTTGTCTTTTTGTCTATAAAAGTTTTTTGCATGGGACGCCTGGGTGGCTCAGTGGTTGAGCATCTGCCTTTGGCTCAGGTCGTGATCCCAGGGTCCTGGGATCGAGTCCCACATTGGGCTTCCTGCGGGGAGCCTGTTTCTCCTTCTGCCTATGTCTCTGCCTCTCTCTGTGTCTCTCATGAATAAATAAATAAAAATTTTTTTTAAAGTTCTTTACATTTTCTCTTGTATATGTTGCAAATATTTGCTCCCATTTGTCAGTTTTCTTTTATGGTTTTAAAAAAGTTTTGCAAAACTTACTTCTATGTAGTCAAATTTGTCAATCTTTTCATTTATTCCCTCAGGCCTTTGAGTTCTAGTTAGAAAACCTCTCTCTATAAACCCGATTTACAGAAGAGTTCCACCCAGTTGTCTTAGCACCATTTATTAAAAAGCCTATCTTGTGCTTCTTTTAGCAGACATAGACCAAAAAGCCTGTCCTCACTTCAATGGCCCACAATGCCACCTTTGTCATAGATTATGTTCCATGTGTTCTGGACTTGTTATTCTGTCCAACATGCTCTTGTAATTATAGAGGCATTATAGTATTTTTTTTACTGTAATACTGATAGTTTCCCCTTTCTGAGTTATTGGCTTTTCCTATAAATCTTCATAGTAAAATATTTCATTCTATTAAATAGCTAGTTGATAGCATTGAATTTATAGATCAGACTATGAAGAAATGCCATGTTGAGTTTTCCTATCTGAGAACAGGGAATATTTTTCCATTTGTTCATGTTTACTTTGTGTTGTTTAGAACTATTTAAGAATTTTCCTCATAGAGGTGTTCCCATTCTTGTTACATTTATTTCTATGCATTTAATCTTATGTATATTGAACCTCATACCCTACTAATAAAGAACACACTTTTTTTATGTACCATGGCGTATTCTCAAATTGATCATATGTTAGATCACAGAGAAAACATATCTGATTAAAAGGAAATAAAACTGTACTTTACAAACGAAAACATAGAAAGACCCTTTCACCGGGAAATTTAAAACTTCCTATTTCGTAACTATAGAGAACACACTGATGGTCACCAAAGGGGAGAGGAATAAAGGGAGGGGGGAAGGAGGTGATGGGGATTTAGAGTACACTCATCATGTTGAGCACCGAATAACGTATGAAACTGTGGACTCACTATATTGTGTACCTGAAACTAATATAACACTGCATGTTAACTATGCTAAATTGAAATTAAAAACTTGAAAAAAAATAAAGTTTCCTATTAAACAACTCCTGAGTAGAAGGGGAAATAAAACCTGAAATTTAAAAAAAAAATTTTAAAGATTTTATTGATTTGAGAGAGAGAATATGTGAAAGAGAGAGAGGTGACCAGGGAGCCTAATGTAGGGCTCTATATCCCAGGGCCCTGGGATAATGAGCTGAAAGCAGATGCTTAACCAACCGAGCTACCCAGGCACCCCATGACATTAAAGAATTTTTTTGAAAACAAAAGTAAAGATACTATGTACTAGAATCTGTGGCATGCATTTAAAGCACTGATCAAAGGAAAGCTAGTTACACTAAGCACATAAATTCAAATGAAATTAAAGGATTGAGTTCCCACCTTAAATAATAAAAAGAATACCAAATCTAAAGGATGGACTGCTAGTGAGCTCAGCATATGTAGAAGAGATGCTTAAAACATTCCATTTGACAGTGGGGAGGCAGAGGCATGGAAGTGGAAGTGATGTCAGTTGTCACACAAACAGTACCTATTTAGGAAACTGGAGTGATGTTCTCAAGACACTGTAAATGAATCAAGGTGAATCGTAAAAAGTGTCCAGATAACCTTTAGGAAGGGAAGAGAAATAGAATGAAAAACAAACAAAAAAAATTATTTGCCTGTCATTCATCAAATGGCTCACAGTTGACAAGATGCTGACTCTGTCTCAAGATCTTTCTTTCCCTTTGTGCTCAGGCAAGGGTGATGACCAAAGCCATAGGCACGTCTGCTGCTGTAAGCATTCTGTGCATGCCTGTGTGCCTCTTTGCAAGTTTCTTTGGGGTTTGCATGTGCCTGGGAATATACAGAGACTTTCCCAGTTACAGACAGCTCTGATGGAATGAATTCCTGGGCCATATTTCCATTTATATTCTCTTCCTGCTCCTTCATCTGCTTCAAGTTGCCTCCTCCCACTGGCCGGTGTAGCGCCCAGGGTGGAACTGTGGGCCCCCACACCAAGGGATACTCAAACAAGTCCAGCATTAGGCCTTCTTTTTCTGATAAATGAGAGGCCCCTAAAATAGGGGGCTTCCCGATCTTTAGTCATGTTTCTTTTAACAGTGAAGTATCCCATTAGAAATGGGGTGTATAGGACCTTGGAGGTTCTGAAACCACATATTTCACCAAGGTGATAATGATGGCAGTTTTCTCTTAACAGTCTCTCCTCCTCCATTCCACAAACACTGTCAAATAATGTACTGCTTTTGAGACAGTAGATGAAAAGAGTGCTTTGGAGAACAAAAATAATGAATGCTTAAAATGATACCTATACACTTTTTAAATGTAAGCTCTAGTCTTTAAATTCTAAGCTCTACTCTTCAGCAAGAGGTGCTGTGAAAAATACTTTGAAATGGATACCAACCATAGTGGGCTTGCCTACTCCATCTTCAGCTCTGCTTAGTACTCAGGGCTCTGTACAGATGGTTCATTAGTTGCCAGGAACAGCAACATTATTATTATTTTTTAAAGATTTTGTTTGTTTATTTGAGAGAGAGGGAAGGAGCAAGGGAGAGAGCACGAGAACAGGGTTGTAGAGGGGAGGGATAAGGAGATGCTACACTGAGCATGGAGCCTTGACATGGGACTCACTCTAAAGACATGAGCCAAAACCGGGTGTCAGATGCTTAAGTGACTGAGCCACCAAGGTGCCCCAAGAACAGCATTAACTAGCCATTGTTACATGCTAGGACTCTTGCTGTTTTATTTTCTCCTAATACTTAAAAGTATTTATATAATAAAACACATTTTAAGTTTATATTTTCATGAATTTTGATAAATTTGTTTGATCCTGAACAAGGCATAGAATATTCCCATCATCCCAGAAAGTTCTCTTAAGCTACCCACCCTCTTCATAAATCTATCTACCTAGAAGCAACCATTTTTCTGATTTCTTTTACCATAAATTATTTTGCCTGTCCTAGAAATTCATTCATTATAAATGGGAGTCATACTTCTTGTGTGCCTGGCTATTTTTACTCGGTATGTATGTATGTATGTATGTATTTATTTTTAAAAAGATTTTTATTTATTTATTCATGGGAGACACACAGAGGCAGAGACACAGGCAGAGAGAGAAGCAGGCTCCCTGCAGGGAGCCCAATGTGGGACTCCATCCTAGATCCAGGATCATGACCTGAGTGAAAGGCTGATGCTCAACTGCTGAGCTACCCAGGCATCCCAACTCAGCATTTAACATTTGAGACTTCCCCCCCATGATGTGCTATGTATCAGTACTTCTTTCCTTGTTACTGTTGTGAAGTGTTTAAGTATTTCATTTTACAAATATGTAATAATTTTTGACCCATTTCCTTACTGATGGATATTTGGATTGTTTCTATGCCAGTATGAATAAAAGCTATTATGAACGACAGCAAAAAAGCACACAGAAGGAAAATAGGAACAGACGTTAATGAGAAGAAACATTAAATCTAATTAATCAGATCCTTTAAAAAATTTAATATCTCATTAAAAATGATATTATGACCAATTGGGATTTATTCCAGGAGTGCAAGAAGTAGGCTCCCTGTTAGAGACTATGCTGATATTGTACACCATATCCTTACATTTAAGGGGGGGGAACCCCATATCTCAAAATCTATGATATTTGTTTTTTTTTATTTAATTTTTATTTTTTTTTAAATTTATTCATGAGATAGATAGAGAGAGAGAGAGAGAACAGGCTTCATGCAGGGAGACTGAGTAGGACTCGATCCTGGGTCTCCAGGATCATGCCCTGGGCTGAAGGTGGCGCTAAACCACTGAGCCACCCAGGCTGCCCGATTTTTTGTAAAACTAGTATCATATTTAACAGTAATAGCTGAGAAAAAAAAAAAAAAAACAGTAATACCTGAGAGACATTTCTACTGAGGTCAGGAACAAGGCAAGGGTACCCATTACTTTCCATATTCTGTGAGAGGGCCTATGCAATTTGAGTCTTTTTTTTTTTTTTTTTAAAGATTTTATTTATTCATGAGAGACACAGGCAGAGGGTGAAGCAGGCTCCATGCAGGGAGCCTGATGTGGGACTTGATCCCGGGATTCCAGGATCACACCCTGGGCCAAAGGCAGGCACTAAACTGCTGAGCCACCCAGGGATCCCGCAATTTGAGTCTTGATAAAGTGTAAAAAAGAAGTAAAATCATGTTTATTTGCAAGTAACAGCATACCTGGAAAAACTCAGAAAACCAATGATTAAACTGTATCAAATAATAAAGAATTCAGTCTAGTAGCAGGATATAGAGCTAACATACAAAAATCAGTAGCTTTCACATAATCAAAAAGAAAGTAAACTGATGACATACTCTCGTAGATGAGGTCATTGATTAGTTTCATGGACATTTATGAGACATTATACTTCTGTTCCTGCTGCTTCTGGCTTTCCCTAAACCAGTTGTGTTGCTGTCCCCATGGGACATTTAGCGATGTCTTTAGATATTTTTGATTGTCACTGTGAGTGTGATGGGGGTATAGCCCCTGACAACAAATTATTCAGTCTAAAATGTCAGTAGTTCTGAGCCTGAGAAACCTTTTCCTAAATAAAACATCTGATTTCCAGTGCTTGTGTTTAGAATTGTGGGTTCGTAGGGATTCTATACCTTGAACGAATACATTGATTAAGTACTCAAGTTAAAGTGTATACTTGAGGGGCACCTGGGTGGCTCAGTTAGTTAAGCATCTGCCTTCAGCTCAGGTCATGATACCAGGGTCCTTGGATTGAGTCCCACATTGGGCTCCTTGCTCAGCGAGGGTCCTGCTTCTCCCTCTCCCTTTGCCTGCTGCTCCCCCTGCTTGTGTTTTCTCTCTGTCAAATAAATAAAATCTTAAAAAATAATTTAAAGGGTATACTTGAATGTGAGTAATGATGAAGACTAGTAAGAGAGATCACTTTCCTTTAGTTACAATGATAGAAATAATTTATTTTGTGTAGCACCAAGTAGTATATAAAATTTCATAGATTTCTTATTTGATCTTCTTAATATAAGATGGGTCTAACAGGTGTTCTTATCTCTGTTCAGCTAATAAAGGAACTTACCTATTTTTTCTAGGTTTCAGGGACTACATCATGTCATATTGATGGGTAGTTTCAGAGTGTGTACATTGTTTGTTCATGTGTAAAAGTGATCTTGCCTTTCTTTTCTTTCCAGAAGCTCATTTTAGTTCCAGCTATGTACTAGAGATAGGTCCTGGTCCTGCAAAGTTGATGCCTAGTCCATATTTCCCTTTAGTTATGTCCTGTTACTTACAAATCAGTGCTTCCAGTGGAACTTTCTGTGGTGATGGAAATGTTCCATAAATCCATGTTCAGTATGTTAGCCACCAGCCACAAGTGGCTATTTAAATTTACATTAATTAAGATTAAATAAAATTTAAAATCCAGTTCTCTTCAGTTGGACCAGACACATTTCAAGTGCTCAGGAGCTCTGCATTATGTTATCAGTAGTTCCCAATAAATCAACCTCAATAAATCAGAAACATTTTTGTTTAATTTTTAAAATGGAGGTTGTTTGAGCTCCATCTTAGCTTCTGCGCATTGCTGTGGCTTTGGTCATAGTTCTTAAGCTCCGTGGAAGAGGACGACATTGCTTTTTAATTTCTTGGTAGGAGGCAAATGAATATCACCCCAGGTTGCTATCCTTCAGCTAGTTTTTTTTCTCAAACACCTTGGTCGTTAGCTGGTGTATATGTTGTTAATGCACCAACTCATGGAGTCCTCATGAGAATGAAATGCCTGTTGAAGTGATAGAAATTCATTCCCCTGGAAGCATCCCGCATGTGCTGTTGATGTGCTGTTGATTCTCCAATTCCATCTGCTGTGCTCCTAACCCTTGGCTTCTGCTTGGTGTTAGAGTTCCCTTCTGCGACCACTAAGGGAGTTGCTTAAAACCTCCCTGCCTCATTGGGAACTGTGGAAATTCTCCCAACTTTGTGTGTGTGTGTGTGTGGTGTGTGTGTGTGTGTGTGTTTTAAGGACTTTGGTAGGATTATAGAGTTTTCAGCTATAATGTGTTTTAAATTTTGTTGGTAGATGAACCTGAAAGTCTTTTTATTTCAATATTTCTGTGAGAAAGTGTTTTCCAACTTACAGTCATTTAACATTACCTGAAAATTTGGAAGTGTGTGTTTATATATTAGAGCCAGTCTATGTATTTAAAAAGCTAAAGTCTCTTGGTTTTAATTTCCAAGTCAGTTTATTTCTTGCACATTGAAAGAGAAGTAAAATATTTGACAGTTATACATTCTGCCTGCAATAAAGTGAGAGGAAGAAAAGGCCCATTTTGTTTTGATGATTTACAAACTAGGCTTTAGGCGGATTTATTTTTGTAAAGTAATTTAACTGTGGTTTAAATTAAAATTTTCCTGTCATTTCTAGTTTAATATCCTTTCATCACAGTCCTGCCCTCAATTTACCTCTGTGGTTTAATTAATTCTATTCCATGACTAAAATGCTGAGGTAAATGGAGTCAAGTTGTGAAGTTGTAGGTGAAAGCAGTCCTGAAACAGAAAAATACGTTGTTGGACATTTTCTTCTTTCTTTTGGGAACTCCCAGTTTTTTGAACTGGTAGTTATGGGATCTTTAGCCATATTCTACATGTTTTTAGAGTAACGTGGATTTAGTTATGTCTTCCCCTACCTGCATCCCTCCAATAGTGTCTTGGTTTGCAAAGCAGTCGACGGTGATACTAATATATTTTTTATGCTTGTTTATTTTCAGAGGGAAGTGTAACATCTCCCATTTTTCTGACATATTTGCTGCTAGAGAGTTTAAAGCTCGGGTGGATTCATTTTTCTACATATTAGGCTACAACCCTGAGACAAGGTAAGTGAGTCAGTTGGGCCCACTCAGTGCGAACTTTTGCTTTTCTCGCATGCATGCGTAAGATTTTAAAAAGACAACTCCAAAACCCAAAGTAAGCCTCTTTGAAAGGAGTTCTAATTAATGTTTTTGGCAACTAAAGCAGCTTATTGTTTGCTCTTGATTTTTATTAAGAAAAGGAAAATGAGAAAATTTGGGTTTTGAGAGGGTAAGGCAAAGATGGACATTTAATTGATCTGTGTTTTGAACTTAATGAATGGGCAGTTTATTACTGCCCTACTGCACATTGTGTCAAGCATTCCATGATACCATATTGAAAACATTAGGACTTTTTAAAAAAAAGATTTTATTTGAGAGAGATAATGAGCGTGAGAGTGCACACAAGAATGAACAGGGAGAGGGACAGAGGGAGAAGCAGACTCTCGGATGAGCAGAGAGCCCTACTCAGGGCTCGATCCCAGGACCCCAGGTCATGACCTGAGCCAAAGGCACTTAACCAACTGAACCACCCAGGTGCCCCTGAAAACACTAGGACATTATGGAAAGTTTGTTGGTTAGTCATTTGTTTTATTCATTTGTAAAACCCCAGAAACACTCATAGAAATATTTTCATTAAGATTACTGGTATGAGATGGATACATTCAGTTCTCAGCCATCTCTGTAAGATGTATGTAACAGGTAGAATTACTTTTTAAATGAGGAACAATAGAACCAAAATAATTTAGCTGAAAAAATTCTTTGTAGTAGATTGTAGTTTAACTCAGCACATGGAAAAAGTTCTTTAAGAGTTATGTGCATTCATTTTTATTCTGTATCCATTGTGCAACTACAATGGATTAAGGATTTAGAAAGAAAAAGAATGGTAGCTAATGATCAGGTAGTCTGTGTTCGGGACATCTGAGACATACTCTGCAGATATAAGGACTTAGAAATAAAAGCTGCTTGGCCAAAGGAAGGTAGTGGAAGAGCTGCTTTCAGTGTAATTGCAAGATGGGTATTGTCTTAGAGAAAACCTTCTCTTAGTAGATGCTGAGAAATTATATGTAAAAATTAGAAGGTTACTTTTAGTGAGTCACTCCAGGGTTAATAAAAGGCAACATATTCTTTGTTACGATTGTAAGAGACTACCTAAAGGTCTATTGGTGCATACATATTAGTGTCTCTGTATATATTGTAGACAGCAGCTATAGGGGTAATGGTGTAATGAATGGTCACCTTTTTATTACTTACCTTTATTTCCTTTAGAAAACAGTAAATTTGAGCTTTTATTTTCTTTTTCTAAAGTATGCCCTGTTCCAGCGACAAAGAAGTTGATTGGTGGTCATATTTCAAGAACGTCCTATATTTCAGAATTTATTTTACGTATGGATTTATTGACTGCCTGGTCATATCTTGGATTTCTGTCTAGATACAAAGGAGTCCATAATTTCAGTGATGCCACGTTGATTTAACTGTTTGATCAGGAGTTGTCATATTGCACAACTTAGATGGTATCCACGAATTGACTAAATAGCTTTTGTGTTTTAAATGTTTAGCTCTTGGTTTCATAAGAAGCAACCAAATAAATTTTGTTTACTAGTTTTGGTTAAGTGTCTTTTTGCTGAATGCTTATTGAAGGTGGTATTATATAACTTAACTGTAAGTAGAGACTCACACAAGTTCTGGTCTCATTTTTCATTGGATGCTGCTGCTAGTCAACTGATTCTTCCCATCAGTTATATGTTAAAGTGTGGCTTAGGTATGCAGCAGAAGGACATTTGTCTCTCATCTGATAAAACAGCCCTGAGACATGCCCATGGCAGTGCATTTATAAGGTTTGCATCCTGAGTCACTTCTTTTTTTTTTTTTTTTTAAGAGTTATTTATTTATGATAGACAGAGACAGAGAGAGAGAGAGGCAGAGACACAGGAGGAGGGAGAAGCAGGCTCCATGCTGGGAGCCTGATGTGGGACTCGATCCCAGGACTCCAGGATCGCACCCTGGGCCAAAGGCAGGCGCTAAACCGCTGAGCCACCCAGGGATCCCCTCCTGAGTCACTTCTTTTACTGCTTTGACTTCCTGGTGGCTATTTGTTCATTTCTATGCTTGTGTTCTCCTTGTCCAGCTTGTACTATGATATGTTGTAGGTT
The DNA here is from genome assembly GCF_048418805.1 of Vulpes vulpes. Taxonomy (NCBI): domain Eukaryota; kingdom Metazoa; phylum Chordata; class Mammalia; order Carnivora; family Canidae; genus Vulpes; species Vulpes vulpes. Next base: position 163,422,590 of record NC_132791.1, on the reverse strand, counting down.
TATGAGGATGAAGTGAAATGGTAAAAAAGACTTTGAATGTCTGCTTATAAGTAAAGCTTGTGGCAAATCTCACACTTCTCACAAAGTGAGTGTAAAAATTTGCTCTCTCCCAGTGTTTTCACCTTGAATACTTTATAACTCTGAAGTTTGGGTTTGGGTATGCAGTTCCCAAAGCTGCTCAGATTGTCACGAGAGTGTATGTAATTTACTAGGATTGTAGAAAAATTCTTCTTTCCCCACCTGGCTTACCCATGGTCTAATCCTTGGAATACTCAGGCTTCACACTCTTGCAGAATTTACCTCTGTCTGTGTCTTTGTTTCAAGTCTGTGAGGGATGGGGTTGTGCTAGGAGCTGCTGCTATATTTCTCTGCCATTTGAATGAGCAGGACTGGCATGTAGTCATGTAATTGTGTGGTCGTGTAGCTGTGTAATCGTGTAGTCATGTAATCATGGCCACAGGGTGCTCTGTGCTCTTGGTGCCCCAAGTCATTTGGACAGAAACATCACCTGCTGTATGTCTGGGAGAGAGAGCATATATGGATGAGACCACTGCAAATGTCAGAACAGTCACTTTGGTGACTACTCCCTTGCCCTTAAATAACTCAGGAACAAGTGAGCAGTTGAAACTGAAACTTGAAATGGGATTGTTTCTTTCTCATAGCACATTTTCTGACAGTAAAAGTTGATTTATGTAAGTTTCCATAATTTATTTAGCATAGTCACCTGCACTGAAAGTTTGGAATGTGTTTTCGCGTTTATTGAATAAGGTTGTTTTTTTTTTGTTTGTTTTTTTTTTAAGCCCCAGTGTTTGGCTTCTTACAAATTGTTTCCCTTAACCTCATTATTATATTTCTGAATGTTTCATCTTGTCAGAGACCTGACCTTTCCAGACTTCTTGGTTTTGATGGGGTTACGTTAATGAACATGTCTAGGACAGTAGGAAACAGACTTTTCTATATTCTTTGGTACTTTGCCTTTAAAGTTCAAGGAGGGCGGATTACTTGGTAATTGACATGGAATCTTTATCATTCTAAAATACTGTATTTAATTCTGAAATCCTAAACTTAATTCTGAAACCTGAAAGCTCTGAAAAATTTTTAAAAATAAATGAGCTGAAGCTCACTGGATGGTCACACTTGGCCTGAACTGAGATGTGACTATTTATATTCTTGAGTTAGTTCACTTTGAGTGAGTTTGCACAACTTTTACTGCAGAAGTACTAGTGTGATAGAGTAGGGGGTCATTGCTCAGACACTGCTGAGGTGTCACATAGTATATGGTATATGGCTATAGTACCTCTCTAAATCCAAAAACTTCTGAATTCTGAAAATCCTCTGACCCTTAAGATCTTTGATAAGGGATGGCAATAACCATATTCTTGCTAGCCATGACATTTAAGGAATAAAAGTTAAGTAAAAAATTGGGTGGCAGATATTTCCAGTTTCAAATAGGATGTAAGCAGCAAGGGTCTGACTAATGAGAGAGGCCTGAATTTGGAATCCTTAAGTAATCAGGCTTTGCTTCTGGAGTTTGACATTTCTACACTCAGGGAATGTGCACCTTGGCTACCTGAGCAAGATTCACCCCAAGCTTAATTCTACAGTCAGCATACTTTGCAATAATAATGCCATTATGTTCTCATTCTTTCTGAAGGTTCTAATCCAAACTCTGGTTAGAAAATAAAGCCAGTAAATTTCAGATCACAAGTCTTAATACATAAAGCCAGTTAGATCTTAAAGAATTTGTACAACCACCAGTATTTTTGGCTAAACTAAATTAGGTTGGTCTTGGCTTATAAAAAGAGGTGATTATAATCTGTAATCTTAGGGACATGGCTGCATTCATCTGCTTACTGTCCTTAGTTGCTTCTTTATTTATGTAGTATCTCATAGCCATTTAATCTGATCTGTTGATAAGACTGACTCCCCTCTTAGACCCAGGCAGCCTGGGTTCTGGTTCTGGGCTGTCACTTCATCTTTGTGTCTAGGGCTAAAGCTGGTACTTCTGGACTCTGTTTCTACCTCAATAAAGTGGGAGTGCCAAAGCTATCCTGTAGGTTGCTTGTGTAAACTGTGAAGTTTTTTGTTTTTTTTTTTTTTGTTATTGTTGCTTCTTGGGAATTGCCAAAAGAATTATAAATTTTCTTTTGAAAAAAAAAAGTTGAAAAATATCAAAGGATTTTTGGTTTTGTTTTGTTTTGTTTTAACCCCATAAAATGTTAAGTCCAAAAGCAAAACATAAACTACTTCCTAAGATGTCTTGATTCTACCAAGTAGACCATTAACCATCTGGTTGATTGTGCTTACAGAAGTCTGAACACTGGGGATTTTTGACTCTGCTTGGAATATTGATTATAAAATTCTTTTCAAAAAAAAAATTCTTTTCAAAAATATATAGCAATTGCTAAGAATGAAAGATAAATTTCTTGCCTCTAATGAAACTGATAGAACATTTATAATGAATATGTGATATTAATGTGAAACAATACATTTCTATTGTTAGAATATTTCAATGAAAAATTTGAGAGAAAATTGAAAAAATTTTTTCTTAATAAATAGATCTGAGCTTTTTATAGTTAATGAACTCCCCCTATATAGTACATAGGTTTTATTGAATTTTTGGATGTCCTCTTCCCCATCCCCTCATCCTCATACCCCATCCTCTCATCCTTTAAACTATTGGCCAGTACCTTTTTTTTACTGTACTTTCTGGCCCTTTTGGGTATACTTTTCATTCCTTGGAAAAGTTCTCCTACCTTCTTGCTTTAGGCCAGTCAGGATGGGAGAAAGGGCAAGAGTAATGATAGAGTCTCAGCAAGAATGAAAGATTCAGTAATGGCCATTGGAAAGGAGATACCTTTATCCTTAAATTCTGAAGCATAAATTTTCCCAGGAACCAGCCATTTGTTTCCCCTCGCTAGGTAAGAGTTCTTCAGGTCACTAAAGTTGCATGTAGGGATAATGAAGAGAAGATATAAAACATAGCATCTTTAATTGATGGTCACTGATCTGTTGCTTCCTCCCTTCCCCCAACCACATACTATCTTTTAAAAGTGTTGGTCTCTTCTGAGACTTGCTCTGTAGCATGAAACATCTGATTGTATTTTTTGTTCTTTGCTTTGTGAAAATGAGTCTTCTCTTAATATGCAGATGGAAAACAAGTTGAGAGTTCAGATCTCATCCAGGAGAGAATGTCTGTGATCTTCTCTCCTTTTCTTTTTCCAAGGAGTTCTTAAAGCCTTATTGAAACTTAAGGATTATTGCCATTATATTTAGCAGCAATCATAAACTGAGGCACTTGCAGGGATTTATAAATAATTATAAATAATCTCTCCCCAACTGACAGTGGCCATGTTAATAATAATAGCTATAGTTAGTGCGCACTATGGTGCCCAGCACTACTCTGAGTTTTACTTGCATAATTCATTCACTTTGTTTTGAAGCAGAATAGTTGCAAGTATCATAGAAGATCTTTTCTAACTGAACTATTTAGAAGTGTGTTGTCTCCATGAGGCCGTACCACACCTTAATACTTGGAGTGTTCCTTATGAGCAAGGGCATTTTCTTACATGACCACAATACAGTCCTCCAGCTCAAGAAATTAATGTTCAGATAATGCCATTGAATTCACAGACCCCACTCAGATTTTATCAGTTTTCCAATAAAGACTTTTGTAGTAGAATGAGCCAGTTTGATGGATTTAGTTGTCTTAACAACTGTTTGGTCAGTCTGGAATGGTTTCTCAGTCTTTCACTTCATGACCTTGGTACTTTTGAAGGTTGTAGGGAAAAATCTCCAAAACTTTGGAGACTGTCCCTTAGTTTACATTTATGATGTTTCCTTACTAGATTTAGATCATGTTTCTTTGACAGGGATAGTACAGAAGTCATGTGTTCTTTTTTTCTGCATCCTATCATAATTTTAGTTTGTCTCATGGCTGGTAATGTTCACTTCGATCAGTTGAATAAGGTGCTATCTGCTAGACTTTGCAATTGTAGCATTTCTCTTTTTCCTTTTATAATTAATGACCATTTTATGGAAAGTTGCTTTGAGACTATGTATCAATGGCCTCTTCCTCATGAAACTTTCATTTTATTCATTTATTTACGCTAGGTGGATTAATGGCTTCCTATTTTATTTAGTTGTTTATATAATCTCTTACTATCATTTTGATTCTTAGGTCAAATTGCCTTAGATTTTGGAGAATGATACTTAGGTGTGGTTATTACTTTGTCACTGCTGGCAGGCCTCTGAGTAAACAGCTCTGGTGTGTCAGGTGGGGGAGGGAAGGGAAGTGAGAGGGAGAGGGAGGGTATACAGACTTTTACATCTATATTTCTGTATCAGTATGTGTGTATCCATGCATTCATACCAAATTCTCCACATCTAATCTAATACCATAGGGTTCCTGCTAGTTTTTTCTTATTTGTAATTCTCATCTTTGAGAGTGAGAAGCCTTATTTCACCATCCTTAATATCTTTACTTCTGATTTCCTATCATTGACTCAGCTCTCTTCCACACATGGATGGGTTTTGACATCTTGAACTGTATCTTTACTAGATTTAACATTTGGTATTTCTTAAGAAAGTATGACCTAAAGAATCAAATTTTAACATCTTCTTTTCAGGATCCATGGGAGAACAACTCCTTGCAAGAAGTGAATGCTTGCTCTATGCTTGATTGTTTAATTACTGTAAGAGCTCAGTGAGGTTGATGTTACCTTTATTTTACAAATGAGAAAATTGGCATTATATTAAATAACTACCTAAGGCATACAGTTACTAAACAGGAAACCCCTAGCCTACTGGACTCAAAGCCTGTGCTCTTAACATTGATGATTTTATCATAGATTAACTCATATATAACCTCACTTTCTTCTGGTTGTGTTGGAAAATAACTTGAAGCTTTTCTAATAAAGAGAAAAATATGTGCTCACTAGAGAATAACTTGACAAATACAAAAGTTAAAGAAGCAAACTGAAAAAATACATAATTGTATCAGCCATGTTTGTATTTTTCCCCTTCGGTTTACATCTGTGTGCACGTGTATGTATTAAAATTATAATTAAAATATTGCTTACACATAATATATATATATAATCATGCATTCCTTTACTCATTTTCTTTTATTATGAACATACTGCCATGTCATTAAATGTTTTACACAAACATTTGTAATGAGCACCTTATCTACCTTCACGTGGATGCCTCATAATTTCTCTCTTCCCATTTTGTTGAACTTTATGGTTTTCTAATATTTAGTTATTCTAAATAAAATTGTGACCATCTTTTTTCAACATAAATCTTTATACTTCAGCTGAAAAGTAACAATCTAGATCTTTATTTCAGTTAATTTGGATTTTAGACATTTCAAAATCTTCTGTTTGTTGTCTTCTCTATTCATCACAGCTCTTGGTGTTTGTATAGCTTTTGAGGACAAGAAGCTGGAGCTAGGTATACAGGTTTTTTTGTTTGGATTGTCTCTGCCATCACGGTCGAACTCACGATGTTTATGTCAGATGGCATATTTGGAAACAGTTGAGAGTTCGTGTGTATTTGGAAACACAGCCCTGCTGAGGATATAAGAACTCTAATAAGATAGAACAAAAATTAGATTTGATAATTTCAAAAATCTTTTGTCAGTAAACATCTACCAATTCTGAGTAAAATAGAACTTTTATTTTTTAAATTTTTAAAAAGATTTTATTTCTTTAAGAGAGAGCACGAGTGGTGGAGAGGCAGAGGGAAAGGGAGAAGCAGACTCCCTGCTGAGCAGAGAGCCTGATGTGGGGCTCTAATCCCAGGACCCTGAGATTGTGACCTGAGCTGAAGGCAGATGCTTCACTGACTGAGCCACCCAGGTGCCCCTAGACAGAACTTTTAAATGCAGAGCTGAGCCTGTTAGGAATTAAGAGAAACTGTCAAGTAAAGCAGTAAGCTGATTCTTCATCAGCCCATGATGAGAGGAGGTTGGGTTAGTTATTCTTTCTTTAACCAAAGGTCTTGTCTTTAACACCCACCAGGTATAGGAGATGGGGTCTTGATCTCAGGGGGTAAGGGAGTTGGAACTGAGAGCCCTCCACCAAGTTGGGCCATCAAAGTTCTGTTCTTCAGTGAAAGGGTGAGCTAGGTTGTATATCCAAAACTAGAGGGAAATGATAGAGAAACTTGTTTGGGACTGGGACTCGAAGCACAGAAAAGAAGAGGAATAGAGGGAGAATTTCCCTTATAGTTCATAACTTTGAGCCTTGCCCCCAGTTGGGACATGGATTTACATTCTTGAAAAATATGAGAACTCCAGGATGAGAAGATAATGTAAAAAGTAATCTTGGACCATGAGCCTCCAAGAGGCTCAGTGAGAGAGCTTCATTGGGAGAAGCATATGTAAATTTTTTTTAGAGGGACATGCTCTCATTCAAGAACTTGTAGGATATCTACAAATAATGTATCTTTGAATGCCAAATGCACTGTTAAAAGTTACACGTGTTGGAAGAAACCATGTGACATCAACCTGAGTCAGATAAAACAAATGGTAAGATGTGTACCTGAGAACTTCAACACTAGAACTATCAGAGAAAGACTATATAACAGACTAAAACAAAATAGAACCTTTATTTCCCTCTCATGTAAGCTGAGTTTGAGAAAAAGCAATCCTAGATGGCTGTGGGGCTCTACAACCATCAGGGACCTATCTTTAACTTCAGCTTTTATCTTATACTCAAGGTGTCGATCAAATGGTAGCCATGACATCCAGATCTCAGGCTGGAAGAAGGAAGAAGTGGGTAAAAAATGCATGCCTTCTTCAAGGGCATTTTCATAATTTGTATAGGACATTTCCTTTTCTTCTCATTAGACCAAAGATTTAAAAAAATTAGAATGGGGCTTTTTTAAGAAGCTGGTAAAATCTTTATACCAAAACCAGATTAAAAAGTGAAATTTAGGGGCAGCCCTGGTGGCTCAGCGGTTTAGCACCCCCTCAGTCCAAGACGTGATCCTGGAAACCCAGGATCGAGTCCAGCATCAGGCTTCCTGCATGGAGCCTGTTTCTCCCTCTGCCTGTGTCTCTGTCTCTCTGTCTCTCTGTCTCTCTCTGTGTCTCTCATGAATAAATAATTAAATCTTTAAAAAAAAGTGAAATTTATAGGTCAGTCCTAGAAACATGCATGTAAGATGTTTAAATAAAATATTAGAAAATAGAATCTGGCAAAGCACGAAAAATCTGCCTTATCCAAGTTGGGTTTATAGAACCCAAGACTACTTTAAAAATTTATCTGTTAAGGGATCCCTGGGTGGCGCAGTGGTTTAGCACCTGCCTTTGGCCCAGAGCGCAATCCTGGAGACCCAGGATCAAGTCCCACGTCAGGCTCCCGGTGCATGGAGCCTGCTTCTCCCTCTGCCTGTGTCTCTGCCCCTCTCTCTCTCTCTCTCTCTCTCTCTCTGTGACTATCATAAATAAATTAATTAATTAAAAAAATTATCTGTTAATATAGCTTACCACTTTAACATGATGAAGAAATATATACTCATCTTGATCTTGAGAAAACACGTGTTGAAAGTCAACAACTAGTCCATGTTGGGGGAGGGGACGCTTAGCAAAGTAAGGGTAGAACCAAACTTCCTTGTTGTTACTGATTAATTAAACAAAAATCAGAGTCAGAGTGTTGGGAAATATCCCTCTAAAATCAGAAACAATAGGAGTCTTATGTCCATTATGACATGAAAATGTGTCAGAACCTTGGCTAATATGGTTTAATAGTTTTTGCCATAGAGACTCTGAGAAAGCATGTGAACACATAGTTAGAACTGATATGATATACCAGCATGTTTGCTGGATATCAAAGCAGTATATATAACGCTCAGTTCCGTTTCTTTTTTTTTTTTTTAATTTTTATTTATTTATGATAGTCACACAGAGAGAGAGAGAGAGGCAGAGACATAGGCAGAGGGAGAAGCAGGCTCCATGCACCGGGAGCCCGACGTGGGATTCAATCCTGGGTCTCCAGGATTGCGCCCTGGGCCAAAGGCAGGCCATAAACCACTGCGCCACCCAGGGTTCCCTCAGTTCCGTTTCTACACAGGAGGGACAATTAGAGAATAAAATGTAAACATACTGTTTTTATTTTATTTATTTATTTATTTATTTATTTATTTATTTATTTATTTATTTATTTTTTAACATACTGTTTTTAAATGCTTCCCTTCTCTTGATGTGAAGTTAGTACTAATTAAAAGTCAAGGGGCACCTGGGTGGCTTAGTGGTTGAGCATCTGCCTTCTGCTCAGGGCGTGATCCCAGGGTCCTGGGATCAAGTCCCACATCGAGCTCCTCACAGGGAGCCTGCTTCTCCCTCTGCCTATGTCCCAGCCTCTCTCTGTGTTTCTCATGAATGAATAAATAAAATCTTAAAAGTCAGATAGAATTTTTTTTCCATTAAGTGTTTTTCTCTAGAGTTGCCTGAATGTTTTCGTTGCTGCTTTTGCTTTACAATTTGTTGTTAGTAAATAAAATATTTTAAATATTTTTCTATTTCTGGTAAGTAGAACTCTTAAAACCTAGGAAACTTCCATATTAGGAAGTAAGGAAACTTGCTTTACATCTGATACACGTAAATTTTCTGCTCATGAAAAACTAAGTATTACGGTAGCCAAATTGTTTTTTCAGTCTGTTTTTATGTAGTAAGCCTTTTTAATTTTAGAAAGAATCCGTTAATATAGTATATTTTTTTCACCCTCTCAGCTCCCTTTTAATCTATTCAAAATTGTTAATCCTTCACCTGTTGTTTGCCAAGGGATTAATTCTAGGAGAGAGGAAGGTCTGAGATCCAGAGACAATGTAGAAGTAGTTGGGATCACAGGACTTCTGGGAAGACCTAGCAGTAGACCACAAAAGGAAGCACCTGGGCAGCCTGTGGGCATATCCCTGCAAGCAGCCAGGTGGCAAGGAAATGCAGCAGGAATGAGGTCTAGACATAGTCACAGGCAGTAAGCAGACATCTAGTGGTCAAGACAACCGTGGAAGAAACAAGGTCCAGGTGTTGGGGGCTTGGAAGTACTGAGTAGAATTACAGGGTGGTCCTCAGTGTAAGGTAGGGCTTGCTTGTGGAAAAGGAGCCCATTTCTAGAATTGGAATTTATGTTAAAATAATACATTGACTTACTTAATTACCAAACCACTAGGTTTCAGGGCTCCTCAATTTTCTGTGAGGCAGAGAACTCACCTCATATCCTGAGGTTGGATTGCACTCAGAGCTGGTGTTAAGGTGATTCAGTCTGAGGATTAGAGCACTGTGGAAACAGCCCTGCACGTCACTCCTTGCCAGTCATGTGTCCAGTTTCCAGATTCCACGAGGACCGATAATTGAAGACTAACTAGTAAAACTAGATGTCTTTAATATGTATGTATATATTTAAAATTTTAATATTTTATATATATATAACTCAAGAGTTATGATGTTATTACATATAACTCCCACATATATATCTTTCACCCAGTTCACCAGCTAACATTTTGCAATTTTTGCTTTACTAATTTATTCTTTTATTTTATGTATTACATATCTTTTTAATTTTATTACAGATGTGCTTTATTATTTCTGTTTTTGCTGGATTATTCTCTATTAACTATCTTTGCTTCACTGTTGTGTTTTCCCTCCCTCAACTATTTTGGAATGAATGGCAGCATCAAACATCTTTCTCCCTAAATATTTCAGTGTGTTTTTCTCAAGAACAAAGACATTCTCTTACATAATCATTATATGGTTAGCAAAATCAGAAAAGGTGACATTGATATAATACCGTTTAATCTAATATAGTCCATATTTAAATTTTGCGAGTTTTTCTAATACTGACCTTCATAGTACTTTTTGCCCGTGATCATGCATCGGCATTTAGTTGTTTGATCTCTTTAATATCCATTGCTTCTCTTTGTTTTCATAAGATGTTTTCTAGCCTTTTTTTTGTTTTCTCATGGCATCAACATTTTTGAAGAGCTAGAAGCCAGTTTTGTCGAATATCCTTCAGTTCAGGTTTGTTTGATGTTTCCTCATGATTAGATTTAGGTTTTGTTAAGTTCTGCCAGGGAATGAGTATCTAAATGTTATTTTGCCCTTCTCAGTGCTTCAGATGTATTTTTTTGTTGTTGTTTTGGTACAAAATAAGAGATTTGAGTGGTTCCAGTAAAGATGATTTTGGTACTGTCCCTGCCCTAAAGAGCTTATCATCTGTTAAGAGAGGTGAGGCACCCCAGAAAAAGCTGACATGAGGAGAACGAAGTTCTCTGAGCTTTCCTAATAAGGAGGTCTCTCCATAGAGGAGCTGGTTGGGATTGTGGGCAAGTGAGGGACTTCTCCACATACAAGAGAAGAGTAACTGGAGAGTGAGGCGAGTCCTGGGGTGAGACAGGGCTGGAGGTCTGCTGGGTGGGAGGTAGCAGGTGGTGTGAGAGGACAGCTATGAGCTGAGGGTCAGGAAAGATGACCAAGAAGGCGCTGAAGGGGGTAGCTATTTTGAGTACCAAGTGTTTGGAGAAGAGGTCATAGGGTTTTGATGACTTGCCTTTGAGTGTCACTCAAGGTATTTGGTGGGACCAAAGTTATAATTTACACTTCTTGAATTGCTATCGTAATAATCATTTTTATGCTATGTTTCATGGAACAGCTCCTGTGGTTTTTCAGAATAATGATAAATTTGTTAAATTATTATTTTAGTTGATTTCTCCAAGTGAGCATTTTCCATGTGATTTGGTAGTTTTGAAAAAATGCACTATGAAAGAAATATTTTGATAGTCGTATTCGTACTCTTTGGCTTCTAGGCAATTCACTTTTGTATTAGAGAGTCTTTTTCTTCAGACTGTTTCTGGTCTCACACATCTGGGGACATTTTATCTTAGATACCAACATGGAAAGTGTTCTTCCAACCAGTAGATACTTCAGGTGCTGGGTCAAAAGCAAAACTTATTTTAGGTGTATTTGGCATTTCTTGTGTTTAAATGACATTTTCAGTATGATTAGAGTTTTTAAATTATAGCCTCAGAATTTAGTTTATTTGATAGCAAAAACAGGAATACTAAGGAAATGGAAGAGATCTTGCATTTATTTTAGGAATCTTGAGGACACGGAGTACTCTGTTAAGCGGGTCTTAATTTCTTCACACTGTTACATTTGCGGGAAACACAGCACTGCTCTTTCCTACTCTGTCTTGTCCTTTATATATTTTTTGGAGTTTCATAGTCTTGTTTTTCTTTTTTAATTGTAACTAAGTAATCACACATAGAATCTTTTAGTTTGCAAATAGAAACGAAGCTTCTATACACATCCAGAACAGGATATCTTATGTAGCTGCCAGCCCGCTTTGCCTTTTTGTTGGAGGTGGAGGTTGTGGGGAGACCGCATAAAGTGTGTTTTTAAAGATTTTAACAGAAAGTGTCTTGGCTGGTGCTGTGGACAATATACTTCACAGAACTCAATATGACTAGCATGGCATGTGGCCTTGCTGATGTGGCTTTAGAAATCTTTTCTGATTAAATTTTAAATGGATTTAGCTTCATGGGCAGTACTATAAAGAATTGCCTAGAACTTTGAATCAGGAGATCTCAAATGAGATTTTTTAGATGCTTGAGTATTTGTGGCAGGGTGTTCTTTGACATTCTGATTTGAACTTTCCTACCCTTCTTAGTGTTAGAAATACATTCTTCAAGTTAGACATGCCTGACTGGATTATTATGTCTTTTGGAAAATGTTTTTATTATTTAGGCAATTTTAGAGCTTCTTATTTAAGAGAGATTAGCTCCTTGCATAAAACACAGTATTCTTTAAGATCCCCTGCTTGGTATACCGTCTGTACTACATTTGTAGTGTGACAATACCCAGAACTCCACAGTTTTGCCAGGATTGTTTGTGTGGCCTTTTCCCAAATGTTTACAAAGTTTTCAAAATGAAATCTGTGGGGTTGTTCCGCCTTAAGTAGCTACTGCTATGTTTATAGATATGCTGTAGTTTCTGTTCATTAGTCCTATGTATGGTCATTCGTATCTGTATCTTTTGGTATTATTCCTTCTTGAAGATCTTTAAAACAACAATTAAACAAAAAAAGAAAAGACAAACAAAACTTGCTGTTGTCTCGTCTGAGTTCTTTGAAGCCTCTAGATGGCTGGTGTGGCTTGCCGAGTTCCCTGGTGTTGGCTGTCTCAGATCCCCTTTCTAAGGCCCCACTTCCCTGCACACTAGCTTGGTATGCAGGGAGAAGCTGCAGTCTGTTGGCTGGGCTTTATTTACGGAAACAGCAGGGTTGAGATTGATTGCGTTGAGAGACAGTGTATGGATGAGGGAGGGTCACAGCACATGCTCAGTCCTGTCAGTGTGAGGGGGAAGTTTCTGCGTTCTGCGTGAAGGCTTAGGTCATAGCACAAGCTCAGTGAAAGCTCTATGAGGTCTCTCAGACTGCATGTGCCTCCATTTTGAGTTGTTAGAGTAGAAAAGGGCAGAGTTTTAACAGTAAGTAGAGGTTCAGGGACACAGCTTAGACTCACCAGAGCCTCTGTTAGTCATGGATGATCCATTCAGCCCCTGCAGGTAGGCTATCTTCCTCTGGCCTCCCCAAAACAGTGATGGTTTTTGCTGCTCTTTCTCACTTGTGAAGATGTTTATGAATCATTTCATCATTCATAGTGCATGTTCCTGAGAGCCTTTAATTCAACCCTGGCTGGCCATGTAGGTGGTGTTGCGAAGCGTGAAATCAGAGCTAAGAATGGGGTCTGCCTGGAGATGCATTAAGCAAATGGAGAACGTTGTGGGTTCTGCTGTCCCTGTCCCTTTCCCGTTTCCCTTACCCTTTTCTCACCGGGTACAGCTTTAACCTGAGTCCTGCATGGATGCCTGGTGTGAGCTTGTTTGCCTTCAAGCACCTGCAGAAGAAACCTGCCGGCTGCTCTGTTGCCGTGTGGCTGGTAGGGAGTGCCTGGGCCCAAGAGCAGCTCTGTTTGGATGTTTTAGGAAGGGTGGTAGGTGGGCAGCTATTGGTTGCTTTGAAGGTGGGTGGAACTTGTTTTGATTGAGAGCCTGTTTGCCAGAGCAAATTATATTTCTTGTGATCTGTTTCTGAAGTCTGAAACAAGATAATATGTACATTTTGACATATGCAGGAAGCAGTTGTGGATCATGGTTGCAACATTATCACCTTAAAATGGAGGTTTTTTAAGAAATAAAAGGTTATGTCACATTTTCTGTGGCTTCAAAAGAAAACTCCATTCTTTCCAGTTTGTAGACAATGTCTTGACAATTAAGAAAAAATAGTCTGCAGTGACATTTGTGATAGAAGTTAGAGTTCCAGGTATTTTGTTTATTTATTTTGTTTGTTTTAGCAGAAGGTGGCAATTGTGGTATATGTGTATTTTGTTGTGTGACTTGTATGTTCTACAGGAAAGAAGTAAAAAGAGCAGTTGATACTTAAGAATGTTGGCACTGACCAGGTCAGATTCTGTGCCCTCTGCTTGATGGGCCCAGCACTAGTCTTTTCTGTGAGGGGGAGTTGTGCTTTTTATGTGTCCTTTTTTGCAGCCTGGGCTCAGACAGATGGATCTCACTATGGTTAACATAGGGAACTCTTTGTAATATTCCAGGTTAGGACAAATTGAATTTTTAACCAAGTAAACGGTAAGTGAAGTTGGTGAATTACATTAGTTGTTTCTCTTTGTTTCCTCTCCCCTTTTTTCTTCTGATGAAAGGCGAAAAAAATTTTGAAGTCACATTTAAGTTTTATGCATTTGTGAGGTTGAAAGGAGGAAGTACACGATGTGGAAGAATGCAGCTGAAAAAATTCTCATAGGATAGTGAGGAAGTTCATGAGACATTGATGATACATACAGGGAGAGATTCTGAGTGTAAGCTCTTCATAGTGTAATATGAATATGGAGCTGTGTGTGCTCACCTCTTGTTGGAGGAGGACCCTGATTTTGGCAGAAAGTTGTAAGGAAGGCTAATGGTGAATTCTAGCCACTGACAATATTACTGAAGTATCATCTGGCTTCCAGAAGGTTTAGTCTCAGGATTATGATTAAGGAGATGAATTATACGGGGATAATTTTAGGACTAATCATTTATTGCTATTTTTAATCTTGTTTTCCATTGATCTTTCCATTGATTGGTCTATCTGACCAATTAGGATTGCATTTATTTGAACATTACATTTGGGAGTTTTGGGCAGTTTTTCCCTTTACCATGTAGTGTTGCTTCTGGAACTTGTTTTAATTCACTCCATGTAGAATGTTCTTTCTGCTTTTCTCCTGTAAGTCTTAAATTATCCTCTCTCCAGACAAGAGGATCTGGGCCCAGGGGCACTTAACACCCCAGACTTGTTTCAGAAAATCCTTATTTGAGTCAGGACATTACTCGTCCGGAAAATAGTTATGGAACTCCCTTTCTTTTCTCAGGCCTTTACTTCTTCAACTTTTGTATATTTAGCAAACAAAGTGTGACTGGGAAGCTCTACTGGTGAATCAGCTCTGGGCAGGTTCCTCCCACTGGTCTGGCTGGCCAGCCTGGCCTAATAGAGATGTGCATTTGTGAGCCTGACTGCAGCCACCTGTTTAGACGGTGAGGACTTACAGTTACCACTGCTGGCTGTTTAGGGCCGAATTTCAGTGTTGGAATCAGGTAAAGTAAGTCACAAGAGTAGTTCCTTGTGTAGTTTGCATTTGTTCTATACTTTCCTATCTTAGGTAAATATTTTTGGGATGTTACTTTTTGGCCCACCATCTCCTGCTTTGGGTCTTCTATACTTGTCTCATGGTAGTTTAGTGAAGAAACAGCACATGGGAGGTTATTCTCTTGGTTGGTAAAGTTGTCCAGGGTCTGTGCAGCTTGGGCATTGGAAAGATGCTTGTTAGCTTCATTTTGGCTTATGGCTCCCCTCCTGCTATACCTCAGAGTATCAGGAAATGTTAGTGAAAATGGACAGCTTATGTTTCCAGGAGAACATAAAAGTTCACCAAAATATTATCCTGTTATTAGCTTTTCTTGTCATTGTGTTAGAATCTTGAATCTGAATCCAAAGTTGAGGCTTACATTTAAAGTGTTCCTTTTATGTAAAACATAAATTTTGCAGAGCCTGTGAATCTGCTAATAACATAGCTCCATTTTTTACCACTTCCTAAGTTCTTGTCTGGTGTGTTAGCTATGAATTGAAAGACTCTGGTTCACCTAAGACCTGATGTTTGCCATGTCTGTGATTGTCCAATTCATTGTTTCTGATCCTTTCTTTTTCTGAATTCATTTTTCATTTTCCACTTTACTTTTTGGTCATTACTGAACTGAGCTGTCTTTCCACCAGAGAGGCATTTATTCTAAAGCTATAAAAAAAATGTCATCCAGAATGAGAGAGAAAATAGAAAAAAACAGGCTAAAGGAAGATTTGAAATAATGAAATTCATGAATTTGTGTGCATTCATGAGTCTCCTCCCAAAGTGGTGATCATCTATATTGAGCAGTTTGTGATAGGGGAGGATACAGGTTCCTGAACATATCTTTAAAGCAGATTTGAAAGAAAACTAGTCTATTCTTATATTGTTCATTCTATGATATTTTGGATCTAAACTACAACAGCTCATTTTAATTCATTGGAACAATTAGACATTCTTTCTTTTTTTTTTTAATTTTTAATTATTTATGATAGTCACACAGAGAGAGCGAGAGAGGCAGAGACACAGGCAGAGGGAGAAACAGGCTCTATGCACCGGGAGCCCGACGTGGGATTTGATCCTGGGTCTCCAGAATCACGCCCTGGGCCAAAGGCAGGCGCTAAACCGCTGCGCCACCCAGGGATCCCTAGACATTATTTCTATCAAAGTTCTTTGAATTATACATTTATTTGTCACTGTTTGATTGTCTTCTGGTGTATGGGCTGCATCTGTACTTGTAGCCATAGTCTATTTTAGAGTGCCTCCCAAAGGGGCCTTCAGCATAAATATGTTGAATAAATGGGTTGCATTTATTGTAAGAGAAGAGACTAGATTTGGAGCTAGATGGTATGGTTCAAATGCCACCTAATTAGTAACATTGGATGAATTTCTTCACTCCTCTGAATCTCAGTTTTCTCATGGGTCATATCTATATATGACCATATCTCCGATAAAATAAATATAATTTTTGACATTGTTATAAAATGGGGTAAAAACAGTTTGAAACTGCTTGACACTTAGCTTCTCAGTGTATTATCGTTAATAATTCAAAAACCAAGTCTACAGTCTCACGTAGGTATGGTTATCTTAACAGATTCTATAGTTTTTGGTCAATCTTTTAAAGACAGTGTCGGGAGTTGTGTTAGGAATTATGGCAATTTAATTAGTGGCCAGTATGTTTAACCACCATTTACTGATTTCCTTTCTTCTCTTGCCCTTTGAGTGTTCTATGTTTTTCTTTATACTTGCTGAAAAAAAAATTTTTAGGAAGCTTTACTTCCAAAAATAAAAAAAATTTAAAAAGAAGCTTTACTTCCATATCATATAAAACATTTGCTATGTTCAGCATTAAACATTCTTTCCTTCTTTCTGTGATGTTGTGTGTGTGTGTGTGTGTGTGTGTGTGTGTGTGTGAATGCGAATGCTATGAAGGCTGCATCCTTCCTCTCTGCCCCCTCCTCCCCATACTCAAACCACCACAGTGAAGAAGCATAAGGCGATGGTCATATTTTTCATAGTGTTTCCTCAAGACTCCCCACTGGGAACAAAGAGACATTCACAGATGCATTGAAGACATACTTAAATTACAGTTCAATGTCCCTCTTTTTCTGGGGGTGCTATGTTTCTTTTTTATAAAGTTTGATTTCAGTGTGCAGAAAGCCAACAACACTTTTGGTTAGGAGATAGGCTTAATCTTCAAATATTGCTGCTTTTATAAATTATTTCAACCACAGTGGGATTAAAATAATAAGTCTGTTTTTTGAAGCATCATTTTTGTGTGTATAGCTTTACGTTGGCCTGTGATTACCACTTTGAAATGAGATCCTTTCTCATGTGTTAAATTTTTTTTTTTTTTTTACCATTTTTTCCCCTGATGTTACATACTTTGTATAGAGGCCACGTTTACTGCATCTTATTGTCAGCATGGAAATTCATCTTATTCCTCAGCCAATGCCTAAATTCTTAGTTCTGGACTCTGACTTATATTGGGGGGAGGGGACGACTCTGTGGAAGTAGAGCTACTTCTTGTGGCCTGGACTCCTCTGTAGTCAACTCCCGGTGACCCCTTGAAAGAGCACCTTTATCTCCTCAGGCCTTGGTTCCTTCTGTTAAGCTTAGAAGATTAGATCACATGGCTTCTAAGAAACTTTCCATCATAAAAAATGTAGAATATTATGATTTTGATGAGTTTCTGTCTTGACCTTAGCATTTGTGTATGAACTTGGAACATTAACTTTTTGAGCTGTTGATGGGTTCTCTCTCTTTCTTAATAAATCAATATCCAATAAATAAATAAATAAATATTCATTCAAAGCACTTCTTCCTGAGCAGGAGGACTAGCCTTCTATCACAGTGACTTGATTTAATTTTGCACCAAAGTGCTTAGTTGCTATCTATAGCTACACAATAGTTGAATTAACATAGTATAGTCATTTATTCATTTGGAGTATATTTAGTGAGTGCCAGTGGGCCCTGGGATATAATGGAGAGGTAAAAACAGAGTTGGTCCCTTACCTGCATGGTGCTTTCAGTCTAAAGGCAAGGCCTTGAAGAAATAATTGCACAAGATAAATACAAAATCATGCAAAATAAGTAAAAAACCATGCCTGTAATAGGGTTGAGAAGAGGTAGGTGGTGCTTTGAGAACTTCTGGTAAAGGAATTAGCTCCTGTTGTAGTCTGTTGCAAATGCTTAGAGCTAATAATAGCAGTGAGCACTGTGCAGCAGGACAGTGCTGCTTCTCTCTGTAGATCATCTTTTATTTTTATAGCAACTTTGCTAACTAGTCATTATGAACTTCATTTCATAGATGAGGAAACAGGCTCAGAGAGATTGAATTGTGTCCTCAAGGTCACATTTAAGCTAATAAAATTTTGGTACTGAAACTTTAGCCAGGGTTCATTTGACTCTGAAGTCTGTGCTCTTCCCTTGCACCTGAGCATCTAGGCTGCGGTGTATGTAACATCTCCTCCCTCCCGTAGCAGGCTGCCAGAATCTTGGGACATCTGATGGGGTATACAAAGCTCAGTGATTTTACTCAAGTTTAGGGAATTTTTTTTCTCCTAGAACTAATGGGAGTATGTTATGGAATAGAATACAACATTTACCTGGGTTTTTAAGATACTGTGTCAGATTTTAAAGACATTTCAGACTTGTTAAAGACTCCTTTGGAGGGGGGCACCTGGGTAGCTCAATTAGTTGAGTGTCCGACTCTTGATTTCAGCCAGGTCATGAGCCTTTGGATTGTGACATCAAGCCTCACGTCAGTCTGCTTGGGATTCTCTCTCTGTCCCTAAAATAAGTAAATCTCGAAAAAAAAAATCAAGACTATTTTGGAAATAATGTGTTTATGCTGGAGAAATTTGAGAAACCCAGCATGCTATTCTAGATTTCCTTACTATCATCCTTGTTTTCACTCCTGCCCACAACCATTCTTAAGAAAGTGATTCTGATAAATTGCCTTTCAATTTTCCTAAAATTTGGTATATTTGTCCTGGACCTACAGTCCATTTCTGTGATCATTTTCTGACTGAGTGTAGAATTTCTAGAGTCTTTGTGTTGATTTCATGTCAGTCTTCCTGCTTAACCGAACACTGTGTGGAAAAAGTAAGAATTATATCTTCTCTGAGCCTTGTGATATGAAGGATTGGGTAAAGGAAGATTGCATAGTGATTTCATTGATGGGTGACACCAGCCACAGAGAAGGGGTCCAACTAGAGAGTTCTGCAGTCCAGCCTTTTGGGAATGGGAATGCTGTGATGCTCCGGGCTTATATTTGGGACCAGGTCTGGGTTTATAATGGGAACTCATGCCAGCTCTCTGTATTCTACAGCTCATGTCTTCTCCCCTGGACCCCATGCTCTTGTTCCTTTTTAGACCCAAATCCTTGTCATAAGCAATTACTACACTCCTGTAGAGCTATTTGAGTGTCTTGAGTGTATGTTCCTTCACAGATACTTGCCTCTCCCAGCCTGCATCTGGCCAGCCGCTATCTCATCTCCTTTGCGTGGATGCTTCTCCCTTTTTGATATTCAGTTACAGGCTTCCTGCCCTTTCTGTCCATTCCCTGTTTACTTCTTAGACTAAAACGTTTCCATGGTAACAGGTTACTTTTCAAAGGGAACATCTTGTCATTTTATTTAATCCACTGCAGCTGAAGAGGACTGAAATATTAAGTTGTAGTTGCCATGGATACTGCTTTGTTACACGGATTTCTTTTGTATCGGATTTCATATACAATGAATTTCTCTCTTTCTCTCTCTGTCTCTCTCTGTCTCTCTCTCTCTCTCCTCCTCCTCCTCCTCCTCTCTCTCCCTCTCTCTCCCTCCCCCCTCCTCCTCCCTCCCATTCTTTCTCTGCTTAAGGAATAAACACGATGACTTGCCATTATTTTTGTAATTTGGCTTCTGGGACTATATTTTCATAGACCAAAGCAAAGATTTGTAGAATAATGGAGACTGAACCTCAGCTGTTTTGAAAAACATATATTATTTACATTAACCTTACAGAGAAATTTGTCCTTGCTAGTGAGGATGATTTTTCTTTTCTTTTCTTTCTTTTCTTTTTTCTTTCTGTAATATGATTCATAGGGGTGTCTCAAAATGGATGACCTCAGACCAGAATACTTAGTAAACACAAGGAAAAAAAGAATTTATGTGACTTGAGTTAATTCCTTGAATCTCCTTTCTGAACTGTGACATTCTTTTCTCTGTGACTTTTCAGCTATCTATAGTACATCTTAGGGGAATCTGTTGGCCATTTGATAAGCTTTTCTCACATCTAGCTTGCTTCTCTCCAGTCTGTAAGACATAATTCAGCCAAGCACTTCTTTTGACTTTTTAAAAACTTTAATTTTTTTAGATTCACGGAAAGTTGCAAGATACTGCAGACTGCTCCTGTGTACCCTTCACTCACTTCCCCCATTGTGTATGACTCTAGCATAACATCAGAACCCAGACATGAAATTAGTAAAATGTGTCTGTAGTCAGTGTAGCTTTATGTAACACTGCCATTGTCATGTCTGTCCTGTTACCATACAAACCTCTTACTTCACCTCTCCTCCTCACCTTACCCCCATTCCTAACACCTGGCAACCACTAATCTGTTCTCTGTGTCTATAATTTTATTATTTTGACAATGTTATATAAATTGGCCTTTAACTTTGATGGTTTTTTCATTAATTTTTTTTTTTAAGACAGAGAAAACACACACTTGTGAGGTGCAGGGGGTGGGGGGGAAGAGGGAGAAGTAGAGAGAGAATCTTAAGCAGGCTCCAGGCTCAACACTCAGCGCTGAGCCGGACTTGGGGCTTAATCTCACAACCCTGAGATCATGACCTGAGCCAAATGAAATCAAGAGTTGGACACTTAACTGACTGAGCCACACAGTCGTCCCTATCGGTTTTCTCTTTTAACATGATTTTCAAACTAAAACTCTTCCTGATGATTCTGTCTTGCTTTGGTGTTTGAAATGAAGATAAAGACATTGTTTCTTATACTGGTTCTATCTGTAATTGTGTAATTTTGGTTCAGTAATTTAATCTTTATTCCATGTAGGAGCTCTGGCTTTTGAGTCAACTAAACAAGTTTGAATCTTGGTTTTCCCTTTCCACTTGTTAGCTTTGTAATCTTGGGCAGTTTCATAACTCTTTCTTATCTTCAGTTTCCTTCTATGGATAGGTAATAGTAGCACCTTCCGTATAGGGTCATCCTAAGATTAGATAAGAAAATATATAGAATTTGCTTAGCTTAAAATGCCTGGTACATAGTAAATGTTCACCATATATATTTCTTCATTAATATTACAATTAGTACTGTCACTGTTATCTATAAAGTGCAGATATTGCTTCATAGGGTTGTCACAGGAACAATGAAATAATGCATACCTGGAGCAAAAAGCACTTAATAAGTGATAACTAATATTACTATTTTGCTGGTGTTTGTCATGTCACTCAGATATCCTGAATTTAAGATAACATGGGTGAAAACCCTGAGGCAAGTATAAGGGTGTACATAGATTTGTCCTGCATTATCCTGGGACATGACTTCCATCTTTGGTTTCTTATTTTGTATGTAGTATCCTTTATCTGACCTCACTGAGATTTACACCATCGATGGCCTGGATTTTCTTTCCTTAATTGATGGCCGTCCTGTTTTTGCCCAGACGTACTATGTTAATTAAGCAACACTTACATCAAGTAAAAACCTCTTTAGTAACTGTGTTGTTTTACACATAAGATTAGAATAAGATCTATATTTTGGTGACTGTCATTATTAATGTTTTCATTAATATCAAAATATGAATTAAATGAGTTCATACATAGAAATGAGACTGTAGAGCACCCAGAACCGTAGGAAGTACTCACATGCTAACCATCTTTGTTACTTATTGAAGGATAAACCTGTCATCTAATATTTTCCACCTAATTCATGCATGACATTAAAAATATCATGTCTGGGTAGAAGGACCCATTGAAAGGCCAAGAAAGACTAACAGATTTTTAATGTAAAAGAGTTCAGAAAGATCATAGATAAGGTTTTAGATTCACATTGTGTAAAAACCTTTAAGAAATGATCATTTTGTTGAGTTTTGGGGTAGTATCAAAAATAATATTCATAACTGCCAAAAAGACTATTAAAATATTCTTCCCTTTCCCTATTACTATCTTTGTGAGGCTAGGTTTTCTTCCTATATTCTAACTAAAGTAACATATTGCAGGGCACCTGTATTCTAACTAAAGTAACATATTGCAGGGCACCTGGGTAACTCAGTTAAGTGTCCGACTCTTGATTTTTGACTCAGGTCATGATCTCAGGGTCATGGGATTAAGCCGAGTCAGGCCCTGTGTTCAGCAAGGAGCCCGTTTGAGATTCTCTCTCAAACAGTTTCCAATTTAGGCCCTTAAGATCCTTAATACACTTATTTGTCTCACTTGTATAATTATTATTAGTTATTTACCTCTTTTATACAGACCTGTAGGATATAGTCCTATCCAATAAGATATTTGGTGTTTATTTTATTACTGTGGCACATTTTTAGCTAAATATAATAATATTGGCTTATGAAAGTACTAAAAGAAAAAACAAAAAATAAGCCACAGAAGAAATAAAAAAGGGAAAAGATTAAAATAAAAACAAACCAGGAATGTTTATCCTAGAATTATCAAGGACTTAGTGTGTGTGTAGCAGTGATGGGGGAAATGCTTTCATAGGCATTCACTTGTGAACCTTGGCATAGACCTTCTAGAAGAACCTGGAAGTTGAACTGGGTACAAGTTACTGGATGGGCTGTGGCCAAAACTTTCTCAGATGACACATTTTGGCTAGACCTGCTTGTAGGCAGGTGAGCATTTGGAAAGTATTTAGAAATATAGGGGAGAGCTTTTGGCAGCTAGTTTTGCTCTTAGCTACTTATGAAACAGAAAGGGGCGAGTTCGAAGAGAAATGGTAACACTGACTGCATGCTTGTCTTAAAGCACTCATGATTAAAATCACCTCCTGGCCTGTTTGATTCTTCTCAGACCTCCTAAAACAGTGTGACATTCCTACATGAACCTACTAGAACAGTCTATCTTCTGGCTTGTTTTTCAACATGCCATTCCCCTACTGAGGAAACAAAGGTGCCTTGTATGTTAAAGACAATATTTATGCAAGCTTTTCTCCCACCATGTCCCGCCTCTGCAGGTTTTTATTCCCCCTTGGGAAGACCTCTGTTCTGCCTTGCTGATGTGGTCCCCTTCAGAGGTTTCTTTGAATATTAACCACTGCAGGCACTGTTGTCTCCCTGTGAAGTCTGCTTAACTTTGATCACTTCCTTTGGCATTTTTGTATTCTGTTTATCCTGAGATGTTTTATGCTTACCAGTGTAGTGATTGGACCTGTCCTGGTATTTTAGGGATAGATGCTACCTCCCTGGATCATTGGAATAGAAGCTCCTTAGGAAGTGGGCCACACACCCTTACTTTCTGTTAGTCTTTTCACTTCCTTTGTTGTGTCTACTCCCCACTTTCCCCAAATAAGACTCTTTGTGAGCGAAATTGTTGGGTCGAAAGAAGAAAGCATTAGACCTGAAGGAAATAATCATTTTTCAGAATTAATTTTAACAACTTTACACATCATGGTGGGATTATCAACTCTGTGGGAGGGCAAACACAAGACCGTGCAGCCTCTTTGGGCCTTTGCTACTGTGTTCTGCTCCGCAGCACCTGTCACCACCTGCAGCTCTCATCCCTGGCTCTCCTGGAAATGCAAAGGTGGTTGTACAACACCACAGACATGTCTCTGGGCATGGAAATGGTGTCCTGAGATCGCCCACAGTTAGTCATGACTCAGAGCTGAGGGTAATTGGGGGTTGGGAATAGAGCTGAGGGTAATTGGGAGCCAGGAAAGTCATTCAGGGCAGTGACTTTCTTTATGCATCAGCGTATACCCAATGAGTACCCTGTGCAGGACCTGGGACAGAACAGACTGTCAATGAGCGTTTTGTGAAGGAGTGAAAAAGGAAGGCAGTCTATACTTTGGGGAATTGTGGGGTAAAATGGGAAGGAGATCAGGAAAGGCTTTACAGATACAGTGGCTTCTAAAAGGAACCTGGATAGCTAGGATTTGAAGCAAAGAGAGGGTAAGCTTTGCAGGTGCAGTAGGAATGACATAGAAATGAGACAAAGTCTTCCACCTCCTAGACCTCCTGGGTTCATTCTCACACATCTTTTTCATCTCTGCCTTTTTTGCTTTGTTAAGAAGGCCTTTTCTGGGGCATGCCTGGGTAACTCAGTCGATTAAGCATCTGACTCTTGATTTCAGCTCAGGTCATGGTCTTGGGGTCGTGAGATGGAGCCCGTCATTGGGTTCTGAACTTGGTGTGGACTCTGCTTGTGATCCTTCTCCTTCTCCCTTTGTCCCTCCCCCTCCCCCTAAAAAACGTAAAAGGCCTTTTCTGACTATCCTGTATAAAGAACCGTGAAAATATTTCATTGTTCACCATTTCCTTAATTCTTTGGCACTTTTATATCTGACCTACTACTTGTTTCTTTGTTTTATACCCAGATAAGAATTTAAGTTCTGGTAAGGCAGGGACATTGTATTTCTGATTGCTTTATCCCCAACACCTTGGACAGTTGTGAGCGTATAGTAGGTACTTAATAAATATTTATTGAATCAATGAATGACCTAGTGTGTGTGCACTAGGAACTATAGTTCTCTTGTGTATCTTTTAATAAGGTTTATAGTCAGACACATGAAATGTTTTGAAAAGAAGAAACCTCTACTGGGATTGTGCTGTAAGAATGTATATCTCTGAGGTGTGAAGGAACTGTGGTATGGGTACTCATGACAGGAAGCTGCAGGCAGGAGATTTTAGAAGAAAGAGATTTTAGAGATGTGTATGGGGTTTTGGAGTAGGGTACATGTATAGGACAACAGTAGAAATAGTGGGAAAAATTCTTCCTGTGTTATCCCTCATTTATTTCAAGTGAATTATATGCCTTGAAAAAAAATGTGTGAATGTTTATGCCAGAACTATATGGTGCTAACCTAATCTGCTCTTTTCATGACAGGAGGCTGAACAGCACCCAGGGGGAAATTCGTGTTGGTCCTAGCCATCAGGTAAAGCAAATTTTAGTCGCTTCTCTAATAGGGTTTGATTTCTTATTATGCTGCTAGCCCTTTAGTCTGTGGAGCAGCAACTGAGAATCGTTATGCTTTAGGGAATTTAATATGAATGCACATTTTTTTTTCCTGATCACTGCATACTTTTTAAAAATTGTGGTAAGATACACATAATGTAAAATTTACCATTCTAACATTTTTTTTCTAAACATTTTTAAAGTGTACAGTGGCTCTAAGTACATTTGTATTGTTGTGCAACACAACATCACCCCACCCACCCCCAGAACTTTTTTTACCTTCCCAGACTGAAGCTCTGTCCCCAGTAAACACTAACTCCTCAAGCCCGTGGCCACCCCTGAGACGTTGTCTCCGTGAATCTGACTCACCTAGGTTTTTCCTATCAGTGGATTTGCACAGTATTTGTACTACTGTCTGACCTGTTTTACTTACATGAAACCTTCAGGGTGCAGCCATGTTGTATCACATACCAGAATTTAATTTTTTTTAAAGATTTTTAAAATTTATTCATGAGAGACACAGAGAGAGAGAGGCAGAGACATAGGCAGAGGGAGAAGCAGGCTCCCCGTGGGGAGCCTGCAGTAGGACTTAATCCCAGGACCTTGGGATTACAACCTAAGCCAAAGGCAGACACTCAACCACTGAGCCACCCAGGTGCCCCACATACCAGAATTTAATTTCTTTTAAAGGCTACCACATTTTGTTTACACATTCATTCATTCATTCATTCGTGTACGTTTGGTCCTATATATTTGCATTGTAACTTTTTAAAAACTTCAGAAGAGCTTCAGGATCCTTTGGCTCTGTGTCAGACAGCAGCTTATTATGCCATGACCTGTGACCTTTCGTTCGATTCAGTTTACTAGGACCCCTAATGTCCTGTTTGGCGTTCCACCCCCGACCCCCACCCCCATATCTATATATCAGGACACTTTGACAGGCAGGACCAGAAAACTCTGGCTGCCCATAGTTGTTGATGGTCTCATGTAGTATCACATCCTGGTCAGACAGGACCAGCCAGGGCTGTGTTCAGCTTCTGTATAATTCTCTTGCTGCCCAGCTATCTCCTAGGGCTGCCTTCTTTCTTAGGCAGTAGCTGAATTCTACTGATTCTAAGATGTGCTACTTTCCTTCACATTTTATTAGTTCTGATATCAGACTTCATTGTACATTCTAGAGTGTGAGCATAATTTAATTGGCAGCATTTTTCCTTTCTAAATGCACTAAAATAATAGTGGATCTTCCAGTGAATGAGATATAGCAGATGTTGAGAAGAAGAAAGGATCACCCTTCTTTTCCCCTTAAGAGCAAGGAGCATTCTCCTGTATCTCATTGCCACAGATTGAATCATTGTCCATTTTTAAGCTGTAAGAAAAGTGAGTTTAGCATGATTGGCATGGGCTGTCATTTCAGTTGGAATGGAGGCTGAGAGTGAGCTATGTGGCCATCACATAGTACGGATGCGAGAGATAGGCAACCGTAAGGATATAGAAGTTTTAGTAGTCTTTAGTTGTTCATTTTTCTGTCTGGATTTTGAGCATTTCTTGTTCGCCATTTATATTTTTAACAACCCATTTGAACTTTGTAATGAGAAGGAAATTAAGAAGTGAAGGAATATTAAAATCAAAACACAGAAACCATCAGAGGCATCTATTTTCTAGAAGGCACATTTCATCACAGAACTAGGATTATAACTGAGACAGGCAAAAAGAAGTTGCAAGAGGACACTCCTCTTAATGCCTGCCTTGCTCAAGTATACCCTTGCCTTCATGTGGCCTGGTAGGTGGATCTGACTACCACCGACTATTTTCTGTGCCTGCAAGCTTAGGAGTTACAGCTTAACCAGGGAATCCAGTACTCACCTGGCACTGCTCTGCCATCTTGCACTGTAGTTTTCCACCCATTTCTTTCTTCCGTTTTGAGTCTCTAGTATCCTGAGATCTTAGTACTAAAGTTTTACTTTACTTTTTTTTTTTTGCCTTGCCATAATAAAAAAAAGGGGTTCTTAGGTAAAAGATGCTTAAAATCTTGGAA
The DNA here is from genome assembly GCF_048418805.1 of Vulpes vulpes. Classification (NCBI taxonomy): domain Eukaryota; kingdom Metazoa; phylum Chordata; class Mammalia; order Carnivora; family Canidae; genus Vulpes; species Vulpes vulpes. Next base: position 163,395,762 of record NC_132791.1, on the reverse strand, counting down.
AGGAACAGATTTACTATGCTTAGATTATTGTATACTTTCACTTATTTTATATCAGGTTTTAAATATATTTATTAGGCTTTATTTTAAAAAAAATGTTTTGGAGCACTAAACATAACAGGACTTTAAATGCATTGGCAATATTTTCCTTATTAAAATTTTAACTATTTTTTTTAAGATTTTATTTTATCTATTCATGAGAGACACAGAGAGAGAGAGAGAGAGAGAGGCAGAGACACAGGCAGAGGGAGAAGCAGGCTCCATGCAGGGAGGCCAAATTGGGACTCGATCCCAGGATCAGACCCTGGGCTGAAGGTGGCACTAAACCACTGAGCCACCCAGGCTGCCCAAATTTTAACTTTTTAAAATTAGGTACAACATTAACATATCTAAAAGTCAAGAAATAGTAAAGTAAATCCCCTTATCTGTATTACTCTGCTTTCACACATACCAAGTATGGTCAAACTTCTGTATTTTCCTTCACACCTCTCCAACCATTATTTTGAAATGAATCACAAATCTACCATTTTACTTGTAAATATCCCAAAGATAAGAGCTCTTTCAAAAAACAAAATCACAATATGTAACACCTAATAAAAATTAGCATTTTCTTGAGTACCCCCTCGGTCCAGATTTCCCCATACATCTCTCTTTTTTTTTTAATAGTTCAAATTGGAATCTAAATAAGAGCCATACATTGCATTTGGTTGATAAGTCTCTTAAATCTCTCTTCATTTGTATATTGTTCTTAATTTTCCCCTTCTCTCAGTGTATGTATTGAAGGTGAGTGTTTTGTCCAGTAAGGTTTCCCATTGTCTGAATTTGGCTGATTGCATCTTTATTTGTCTTTAGACTTGTTCCCTGGTCCTTGGCGTATCTTGAAAATTAGTAGTTAAATCTAGAAGTTTAATATCTTCCTAGGTTAGTCCTCTGCCCCTGGCCTAGGTATGCTGTGTATATATGTCTTTGTATAAATGGATGTATGTATATATGTCCTTGTAGTGCTGATTTACAGCCATGGCTTACTGGATCCACCCTTTAAAACGGTGATACTCTAATTCTGTCATTCCTTCATTTATTAGGTGAGTAAATGAAGCTTTCCCTTTACACCAGCTATTTGATTACCAGAATCACATAGGAAAGGCAAGATGATAAATGCCCAATTCCTTCCTTCTGTTCACCAGTTTTCAAAATTACTAGCTTGGTTTCCCAACATCTCCCAGCAGTTACCAGTGGACTTTAAACTATTTGTTATCTGCTAACCAGTTGTCCTTATTCTTACTGATGATTAAATTATCCATCTTGGGCTAGTAGGATGCCTCTTTCCTTCTGTCTTCTGTGCCCTTTTGACTGGTTGGACCCCAGGGGTTTTAGATGGGTTCTCTTAACTGGTATCACATGATTTTAATGTCTCATCTTATATATTCCCTGCCCTCGATCTAGAATTAAACTTTTCTCATAGGAGCCCTTTTTGTTTTATTGGGAAGTGACATTTCTTGACTGGGTGCTGGGGTGTTCATTGTTACTGGGTTGGTTACTATTCCTAGGCCTTTTCAGAGAACAGATCAAGAAATATGCCTCCCCCTTTTTTTGAAGATAAAATATATTTTAGATTCTTTCTAATACTTCTAATTCCAATTCAAATTTGTATCTGGGTTTTATGTTTAATCCTATCTTTATTTCCTTTATATCTGTATGTTTTCCCCATGTCTCAAATCCCATTTTCAAAGATTCCAATATAATTATTCAAAGTTAGTCACATAGCTCCAAAGTCAAACATATAAAGGAAGAATGGTGCTCAGAAAGTCTGCTACCTCTGTTCCCTCCGCATGTTTTTTCTCTTAATGATGGATAATTGTTGTTTTTGTTTTTTAAACTTAAGGTTTGGATTTATTTCTTTTTATTCCCAACCCTCTGTTCTTAGATAAGTGGTAGCATGATATATACACTTTTATCAGCTTTCTTTTATCTTTTAGCAACGTATCCTGCCGTTCCCCCCATAGCATTTATGTAGCGTGCCTCCTTGTTTCCTTCTGCCACTTCTCAGAACTCCATTGCGGGAATGGAACAGTTTATTCTTCCAGTTCCTATTGTTGGACATTTAGGTTGCTTCCAATCATGTGCTATTATAAGTAATGCTGCAGTGAATCTTGCATATACAGATTTTTATATTTCTGCCAACATGTCTTTGGAATATATTCCCAGAAAGGGAAAGGCTGCCATAAAGGGCACGTGCACATGGAAAGGGTAGGACATAACCAAATGCCCCTCTGTAGAGATCGTACTATTTTTGCATTTGTGCTAGCAGCTCATGCAAGTACTAATACCACAGCCTTTGTATATGGTCACACTTTGGGATTTATATCATTTTGATAGATGGGAAATGGTGTCATTGGAGAGCTACTGTGCCAGGTACCATACTTGGTGCTGGGGAAGCAGAACTTGCTAAAGATGTAAGAAAAAATGCCTTTTGGGGCAGCCCTGTTGGCACAGCAGTTTAGTGCTGCCTGCAGCCTGGTGTGTGATCCTGGAGACCTGGGATTGAGTCCCATGAAGGCTCCCTGCATGGAGCCTGCTTCTCCCTCTGCCTGTGTCTCTGCCTCTCTCTCTCTGTGTTTCTCATGAATAAATAAATAAGATCTTTTTAAAAAATAAAAAATAAAATAAATTTTTAAAATGCCTTTTGATGTGAATATCTGTTGTGTTTTAAATTTTATTCCAGTGTGCTCTCCATGTCTTAAGCAGAACTCATTGAGGCACCCAATTAAATGTTATAAAAACCAGTAGTAAATTAAAGAGGAGCGTCCTTGTTTGGAGAAGGTCAATGCTTGATAAACATTTAGAGGTCTCAGAAACTTCCTGTGAGGCAGACTGGTAGCCCTGAAGCCACATGGTCTGTTAATGTTGCGTTTTGCCACAAAATTGTTTTAAACATTTAAGTGCTAGCTCTCATAAAATATCAAAATTTCTGGACTTTGGAAATAAATCAGGGGATATACAAGTATTGGTTCTCATTCCTGCTTGGTTGCTTTCCCTGGGCAGGGCAGCCCTCTCTCCATTATACCCTGGTTCTCTTCACTCCTTAGCACCTCATATTTGTGTGCCCAGGACAGGAGCCTCTGCCACAGGTGGCTGTGAGCACTTGAAATGTGGCCAGTCCAAACTAGGAGGTAATGTTTTGTTTCATATGGATAATAGAATGTTTAAAATCAAATATGTAGCTCTCATTTTATTTCTGTTGGATAGTGCTGCCTTATCCTCTTCCTTGTTTCATTCAATCTTTTTGCAGTTTCTCTGGACATTGGAGCTTTTTAACTATAGCTCTTAATTTAAAATATTCGACTGATGTGTCTGTGTTTGTCATCTGAGACAATAGGAAATGTGTATTTTGTAGATGGTTGACTTTATAAGTCTCTGATGGTTGTGCTGGTCATTAGTACCTGCTGACTCTTGCTCTGCCCTAACCCAGAGGTGACTTAGACTGTTGGTTGTTAAGCACTGTTGTTCAAATATTTTTTAAAAAATTTTATTGAGGTATACTTGATGTACAGTGAACTATTCATATCTTATGTAGACTGTTGAATCTACTGTAATAGTTCATATCAAGGTGCGACATTTCTCTTGTCTCCAGAAGCTCCTTCCTGTCCCTTTATAAGCAGTCCGCTTCTCCTGAAGCCACTGCTGGTCTGATTGCTGTCATCATTTAGTTCAACTGTGTTTTTATTTATTTTATAATTTTTAAAAGATTATATTTATCTCTTTGACAAAGAGTAGAAGCAGGGGGAAGGTGAGAGGAAGAAGCAGACTCCCCACTGAGCAAGGAACCCTGATTTGGGGCTCCATCCCAGTACCTGAGATCATGACCCGAGCTGAAGGCAGATGCTTAACTGACTGAGCCACCCAGGCATCTCTCCACTGTGTTTTTAATTTAACTCCAATTCTGTGTCTCTTTTTATGTTTACCATGATAATACTGTAGTTATTGACTCTCTTGAGAGTAACTTAATAGGATAGCTCATTTGGTTTTTTAGCAGATACTCTTAGGTGAGATTTCATTATTTATATATGTCTCTTTGTAAACTTGTTAAATTGGAAATGTACATTTTCCCTTATAAAGGCACTTGGTTATGTCCTAAGGGGTTTTGGGTTTTTTTTTTTCTAATTTCTTTTATTCACGTGCATCCATTTCTGTTTCACTTTTTGGATCATGCTGGCACTGGTTTATTTTGATACTGTTTGCTGCTCCTTAAGTAGAGATTAAGCAGTCCATTGTGAAATCTTCTATGGTGAAATGATCCTGAAACATGCTATAGGCTGGTTTCAGTGACTCACGCTTTTTTTGTTATTTCTGTACTGCCTGAAGAAAGAGGCTCAGTAACTACTGCATCTGTTCCCAGGGCCTGCCTGTTGAGGCAGCTCTTTAAATGCTCCTTGATTGTGACTTTTTCATTCCTGTCTTACAGGCCAAACTTCCTGAATTGCAACCGTTCCCTTCTCCAGATGGTGACACTGTGACCCAACATGAGGAACTGGTCTGGATGCCTGGAGTTAATGACTGTGACCTCCTTATGTACTTAAGAGCAGCAAGGTAATAGGAATTATCCCCATTCTACCCTCTGAATTAGGCCATCTGAATTGATTAGGAGGCAATAAACTTTCTCCTTTCCCCTGAAATTTAATTTATACATTGAACATTCTCTGACTTTACATTTTGTTATACCCCTCTGTAATCAGAACTCTGATTTTTAATGCCAGAGAAAAAGTTTACCATGGTAAAGTCACTTTGTTTTTTCCAATGCTTGCCTCACATCAGATTGTAGAACTCTTCAGAACGGAATCATCTTAAGCCATACATGAAATTATCAAAACTTCGAAATACAGATAGAGTAATTGGGTCATTTAGCCCATTTTAAAATCGCACTCCATCTCTACTTTAGGCTGTTTATTGATGCCTGACCTTGGTGTTTTTGTGGCTTACCTACTACATGAGGACTTGCTAGCCTACAAATGCCTAAAATATAAAAGATAAGTTTAAATCTGCCCCTGCATATTACAGTCTGGGCAGAGAACCTGCCTTAGCCTGCAGTGGTCTCTGGGACTAACTGAAGTATCAGCAGTGTGCACTAGGGCAGGCCTGGTAACTGGATTTTAATCCTGTGGTAGGCTGTGCTGTGTGTGGAGGCACATACCTGAGATGAGGCTGCCTCAGTGTAGTATGTATGGGGCCACTAAGAATTTTTCTCTTCTGCCTTACCGCTTTTAACTCACCTAAGGTTAGTTGATGTATAGCATGAAAAGAATTAAGCAAAGTTTCAAATAATTTAATTTTTTTTCAAAAGATTTTTCTTTCGAAAAGATTATGATCTTTCTTTCAAAAGATTGTACTCTAGCCAGCTGTTGTGGCAAATAGTTTTAGCTTATTCATGCCCTCAAAACTAATCTGAGTACTGGTAAAGCATGGGAAGAAATAACACAGCTGGACCAGAGTAAATGAAACATTTTCCTTTGTGAGTGAGTGAAGGGTGAACTGTAGAGGATCTTAACTTTTTTTTTTTTTTTTTTTTTTTAATTTGAGAGAGCAAGTGAGTGCTGGAGAGAGGGGCAGAGGGAGAGAGAATTTTAAGCAGGCTCCATGTCCAACTCTCAAGGCCCTGAGATCATGACCTGAGCTAAAATGAAGAGTTAGACACTTAACTGACTGAGCTACCTAGGCACCCCTAAAAAAAATTTTTTTTTTAAATTTTTATTTATTTGAGAGGGGGTAGGTGTGAGCACACGAGTTAGGGGAGGGGCAGAGGGAGAGAGAGAGACTCTCAAGCAGACTCCATGCTTGCTGTGGAACCTGGGTTCATTCTCACGACTCTGAGATCGTGACCTGAGCCAAAACCAAGAGTTGGCTGCTTAACCTCCTAAGCCACCCAATCTCCCCTAAAAAAATTTTTTTTAAACAAAAGCAAAAATAGGACTGAACACTCTAACTTGTCACACATGTAGTAATGGAATTTGGGCTGAAAATGTACTCTGAAAACTGAGGGTTAAAATTTCTTTGCTGATATTTTTCCTTCCTGTCCTCCAAGGAGCATGGCAGCATTCGCAGGGATGTGTGATGGAGGTTCCACAGAAGATGGCTGTGTTGCAGCATCTCGGGATGACACTACCCTCAATGCGCTGAATACAGTGAGTCTTTTGAAGTTGCCCTGGGTGGGAACAAAATTCATTTTCCTTGTGCTGGCTGTAGGGAGTATTTGATGAGTGTGGAATGTAAAGGAGCCTGGAATCTTAATGAGTACTGTGGTGTAGTGCTGGGATTGAAAGATGGGCTACGGTCTTGGCTATGGGCCCCATGACCTCGATCCAGTGATATGGTGCCTCCAGGTTCATTTCCTATCTGTGTCTGTACCCCAGGATTCTGTTGAGCCTCAAATGAGAGCCTGAAGCTAGTGGTTGATCTGCACCAAGATCCCGCAAAGCTGACCACTGTTATCAGATGATCTTATTTAATCCTCACAATGTGCCTCTGAAGTAGATTTTATTATTATCACCATTGTAGATGTGATGAAATTAGTTTGGAGTGAGTAAGTCACAGGCCAAGGTCATACACTCAAGATGTGAATCTAGAGGCCATACCTTTTGCCTTCTTTTCTGAGACTGAATTCGAAAGTATGTGGAGGGAATAGAGAAGAAGCCAGACTTCCTGGAACAAATTTGTTTTTTATAGATGTGGCTTTGGAGTCATATAAATATTTCACATGATTATATAACAAAATTGAATTTTAAAATAATAATCCTAAAAAAATCTAGAGTAAAATGTAACAAGTGAGCCTAATGTGTACTGAGTTGTACTGAGTTGGTTGTATGACATCTGGCAGGCTTACTCATCTTTTCTCATCCTGTAACACACACACACACACACACACACGCACACAGCTCAGAAGAACAGAACTCGAATTGCTATTGCTATAAATAATATGATCACTGAAGCCAGTTTACTTTTTTTGGACTTTTTTTTTTTTTACATTGGAATACATCATATAAGGCTCTGTAGGAAAATTAATGTATTTTAAAGTCTCTTTTTTTTAATTTATTTTTTTATTTTTATTTTTTATTTTTAATTTTAATTTTAATTTTTTTTATAAAGTCTCTTGAAATAATTCTTCTCTGTGTGTGAAGTCTCCTCCAACTACAATGACCTCTCAAGAAAAATGAAAAACAAAAAGGGTGCTTAAATAACATTTAGTTAGTCATCAGGAGTTGCTCAGCCTCATGCTCAGTAATCCTATGTAAATATATATAACTTTATTAGTATATCAGAAATGCATAAAAGTCCATTATTACTTCATCAAATTTGATGACTTCACATTAGTAACCACACAGACTAATTCAGTCTCTAAATAAGAATCTAAGGCTCGAAAAGTCCACATGATTGTTGTGAATGCTAGCAATCCAAAAAGTTCATAATGGAGGACAGAAAATAACCCAGATTCCCAACTTAGGGACTCTTCTACTTTCCAGCTTGCTTTCAGGGAAGCACGTGGATATGGCTGATGTGTATTCCTGGTCTAGTTGTGTTTCTTGAGGATTACATGACATGATAGTAGTCTTCTCACACATTAGAGGTGGAGAGATCTTGCTGGGATTGGGCCGTGTGCTAAAGAACTGAATGATTTTTTTTTTTTATATCCCCATACATGTATTTCTTTTACTTTCTCACTTCTTCCATACTTAGAGTTTTTGTTTTTATAAAGTCTTTATTCTGAGTATACATGATAGAGCTAGAAGGGACCTGTGAGAGTATTTTATTGATGAGGAATTAGAGACGCAGATGTGTGAATCTGTATACAGTGGGAATGTTAGGAGTGGTGTGAATGTCGCTAAATTCAAAATACCCTAAAAAGTCTATGTTTATTCAGAGTAACTTGGATATGAGCTTGTTCTCTGTGGATTTTTTGCATAAAAACTTTATGAAAAAAATTCCCCTTTCATGTCCATGCTGATCAGTTGAATTTTTGAATAACGAAGATGTTGCCATATTAATTAAATGTCTATTTTTGTCACTTTACTGAATTGATCTAATTTGTTCTCTTTCTTATTTTAACCCCTATAAGGATTCTGTAGAACATACTTTTATATAGAAATGATTTGGGCTATTTTTGCCCATGGTCTTTTGTAGCAAGTTCTTCTGAAATTTTCTTAAGCATTGCCAGAGGGCTTTTGGTTTTATGAGTTTTTATTTCTGTTGCCTTCCCATCATTTGAAATTTTCCTGTCTAGGCATGTCCAAGATGGCTCAAATGTCTTGGGTTATGCAATCTAAGTGCATTTAGCCACCAAAGGACTGAGTTGTGTGTACATTTTGTGATGAATGGAAAGGTCTAGTGAGTGTTACAGTAGTCTACTTCATTGTTTTACTGGCTCAGTTTTAATTGTAGGTACTTCCTTTAATGAAAAGTGAGGTGAATTGAAAATATTATGAGAAGTTAATGTTTATTTCAACTTCCTTGGAGTAATGGTGGTTTCAGGCTGCATTACGTAATAAATTTAGGGATGCCTGGGTGGCTCAGCGGTTGAATGACCGCCTTTGGTTCAGGGCGTGATCCTGGGATCCGGGATTGAGTCCTGTATCGGGCTCCCTGCATGGAGCCTGCTTCTCTCTCTGCCTATGTCTCTGCACCCCCCCCCCCCATGAATAAATAAATAAAATCTTTAAAAAAAATAAATAACCAAAAGGGTTATTCAGGAAGTCAGAAAGCCGGGACACGTGGGTGGCTCAGTGATTGAGCATTTGCCTTTGGCTCAGGGCGTGACCCCAGAGTCAGTCCCAAGATTGAGTCCCACGTAGGGCTCCCTGCATGGAGCCTGCTTCTCCCTCAGCTTATGTCTCTGCTTCTCTCTCTCTATGTCTCTCATGGATAAATGAATAAAAATCTTAAAAAAAAAAAGTAATAAAATTAAAAGATAAATACATTGTCATGTGAGAAGCATTTATTTTTTTCTTAGAGTCAAAACAAAGTTAGGCATTTCTCAACTTAGAATATACCTGTGTCTATTTCCTGTTTGTCAGGACAGTACAGAAATTTAAAGTGTATGAAACTATATAATACAGCCACATTATAATGTTAAACATCTGAGTAGGACTCTTTAAATTTAGATGCATTTAAATAAATATTTCGATCTTTAAAACTGCCATCTCTAATAGAACTTTAAAAATTTTTTTTATTTGTTTATTCATGAGAGACACACAGAGAGAGGCAGAGACATGGGAAGAGGGAAGAGAAGCAGACTCCATGCAGAGAGCCCGATGTGGGACTTGATCCTGGGATTTCAGGATCACTCCCTGAGCCAAAGGCAGACACTCAACCGCTGAGCCACCCAGGCATCTCTCTAATAGAACTTTTTAATTACATGGACCTATTTTTTTGTTGTTGTTTTTTAATTAAAAAAATTTTTTTTAAAGATTTTATTTATTCATAGAGACACAGAGAGAGAGGCAGAGACACAGGCAGAGGGAGAAGCAGGCTCCATGCAGGGAGCCCAACATCGGACTCGATCCCCGGTCTCCAGGATCAGGCCCTGGGCCAAAGTTAGGTGCCAAACCGCTAAGCCACTCAGGCTGCCCCTACCTTTCTCTGTATATTACCCCTTTTACCTTTTTGGAGTGACCCTCTCTTTGTCTTGAACTCTTTGTTGTTTGATATTAAGAGGACTACTCTAGCTTTCTCTGCTTATTCACATGATACATCTTCTTCTAGCTTCTTACTTTGAATCTTGCTTTTTCTTTGTATTTAAAGAATATCCAATCTTTAGTTGTTTCTGGCTTTTTATTTAGTCTGGCAAGCTTTACCTTTTGTTTAGAGTGTTTAGTCCATTTTAATCTAATATAGATGGTCTTCAGATTATATAAAACTTGAGCCACATGTATACATTCTTAATGGTATAGCTCTCATTGGAGAATCACAGTAGTAGTGAATGTATCTTATTTTCCTGGTGCCATGACTTACTACTTTTGGTCCAGTGGTGAAGTTGCAGAATAGTTAGCCACACAGGTATATCATTTATGTTAAAAACGTATTTATCTTTTTATTTCATAAGTAAAAAACAAAAAACTAAAAAATGTGTATTGATGTAGAGGAAGATGATGTGATAAATATGTTGGTCTTTCTTGTTGGAAGAGGATGGTGTTTTTAGTGACGGGAGCAAACTCCTTAATGTATGTTGGCAAAGATGTTGTATTTTACTATTTTAAATTATGAGCAGTTATTAATGTAAAATTGTTCTATTTGTAATTTTATAGTATGTTAAATAACATGGTATAGTATGACAAAGCAATGGTGTTCCTTCTAGAAGATCTTAGAAATGTTTCTGTGTGTGTACTCTTCAGGTTTGTGTTTCTTCATGTGCAGTTTCTGTGAGGTTCGTCTGCATACTTTTAGTGTATATATAATTTGCAAACATAATGCTATATAACATAGAGATGGCCTGTATTATTCTAATGGGATTCAGCCATTCTTAGTGCTTGCATTTATTTGCCCTTTTACAAAATCATCTTTGTATTTATGCTTAGAAACTGTAACAGAGGGTGCCTGGTTGGCTCAGTTGGTTGAGTCTGCGTTCGGCTCAGGTTGTGATCCCAGAGTCCTGGGATAGAGCCTGCTGCTCCCTGTGCCTGTGCTCTGTTTCTCTTTATCAAATAAGTTAGTAAAATCTTAGGAAAAGGAAAAGGAAGGGAGGAAGGAAAGGAAAAGGAAAAGGAAGAGGGAGGGAGGAAGAAAGAGAAGAAAGAAACTGTAACAGAGTCCTTTAGTTTGAGACTATGGTTTTCTAGAAAATACCATGCTGACTTGTTTTTACTAAGTTTATATTGGATTTCATTTTGTTGGGCTCAGGTATCCTTCCCATTTCCTAATAAAATTCAAATTCTTTTGGCTTTTCTTTCTCAGAACTTATTTGCATTTTTATGTTTACTTTCTCTCAGTAACACTAAACATATATATGCACACTATATATAAGTAAAATTTATAATGAGACCACAAAGATTTCACTTCTGCCTGGACAGTTTTATTCCTTGAAATATGGATGCCTTTTAGATGTTTGGATTAAGCTTTTTACATATTCAAGAGAGTATATATTTGTTTGCTTATTTATTTATGCATACCCACATTTCCTTCAACAAAGGATGCAAGCCCTCCAATAGCTTAATGTTTTTTTTTTTAAATCTCTGTTCTATAAGTATCACTATTTGCTAACCATTGGGTATTAATTCATCTTTGTTTTCTGAACCGTAGCTCGATGCCTAGTAGAGAGTTTTCATCTTTCTCTTATTCTAAAAAATTAAGTCTATAGAATTTCTCTTGGAGGTTTTCTATTTGTTCATTATAAATGGACAACTTCAGTAAAGCATCTGGCCCTGGGTTAGCTTTGCGGTACTTAGGACTTAAATGAATGTTGAGTGTTTCCCAGCTCCTAAATAAGGCATTACTGGAAAGCCCTTTTATTACAACTTGTCTAAAGCTTAGGATCAGGATTCTTGTGATGTTCATGCTATGTTCACATCCCTACTTAAATTCTTTTTTTGTTGGGGGAGACCCCTGGGTGGCTCAGCAGTTGAGCATCTGTCTGTCTTGGGCTCAGGGCATGATCCCGGGGTCCTGGGATCAAGTCCCACATCAGGCTCCTTGCAGGAAGCCTGCTTCTTGCTCTACCTGTGTCTCTGCCTCTCTCTGTGTCTCTCATGAATAAATAAAAATAAAATCTTTTAAAATGTTTTATTTATTCATGAGAAAGAGAGAGAGAGAGTTCATGTATGCATGGGGAGAGGGGCAGAGGGAGAAGGAGAAACAGATTCCCCACTGAGACCAACAGAGGCTTGATCCCAGAATCCTGAGATCATGACCTGAGCCAAAGGCAGAAGCTTAACTGACTGAGCCACCCCCCTTACTTAAATTCTTTTTACCATTCTCCATTCAGATAAGTCAGTATTAAATAGTTGTAGGATGATGGGGTTTTTTTTCCTCTAAGCTTTTAATTTGTTGTTGAAAAGAGAAATGGGAAAAGTTTATATGCTGTATGATTTCTTATTATGGAAATCCAATAAATTTCAGAGCAGCCCCCTATGTAAATCAGCCTTGGCAAGCACATCTGCTAGTATTTTATTTATATCAAGATATTGGAGTCTACTGCATATCACATTGTTAATAATAGCATAAATGAAGATACAATGGAGGTTTTCTGGTGTAACCAAGACCTTTTCAACTATCAGCATAATAATATATAAAGGTGAGGGGTTTTTAATTGTACTTTGACTGATTGGAAACATTTTGGACTTTTGTTTTGAAAATCATTTCTTTAAGTGTTTAGAAATTTATCCATGTGGCTCCCTTTGGGCTGAGAACTTCATAAATTCACTTTTATACCAAAAGTTCCAGGCAGGTGTACCTGGGTGGCTCAGTTGGTTGAGCGGTCCAACTCTTGGTTTTGGCTCAGGTCATGGTCTCTGGGTCCTGAGATGGAGCCCTGTTTGGGCTTCACACTCAGTGAGGAGTCTGCTTGAGATTCTATCCCTTTCCCTCTCCCTCCCCATCTGCCCCTTGCCCCACTCACCCATTCTCTGTTTTTGTTTGTTTGTTTTTTGAGAGAATCTGAAAAACCAAAACAAAAAAACCCAAAAGTTCCAGGCAACAACACTTTCACAGTTTATGTAATTTATTCCTTCTGTCTCATTTGGATGAAGATGACATTTTTACTTTAATGCTTTGATATTTTGTTCCTTGTAGGTGATCTGTAGCTTTAGTCAAAGTTGAATATTATGCCCTGCTCTGTTCTTTTACTAAATACAACAGAGCATTCTCAAAGTCCCTCAGGGGTGGATGGGGACATGAAAGGCCACTTAAGTTAACCTCTGGTAATGGCACATTTATGACTTAACTGCAGCAGTGATTTTATTTTTGATAGGCTTTTTAAAAGGTTTTATTTATTTGTTTCAGAAGAGAGTACGAGCAAGGGAGCAGGGGCAAGAGGGAGAAGCAGATTCCCGTCTGAGCAGGGAGCCTGACATGGGGTTCAGTCCCAGGACCCTGGGATCAATCATGACCTGAGACACCCGGATGCCTCTTTTTGATAGTTGTAACAGAAAAGTATTGCTCTAATTTTTTTCATTTGTTGTGCTTCTGTTGCCAGTCTTCATGATTGTGGCCTGGCTTGACTTCTCCAACATGAATCACTCTCATGTTTTTCTTTAGCCATTTCTTTTCTTTTTTCTTTTCTCTTTTTTCTTCTTCTTCTTTTTTTTTTTTTTTTAAGATTTTATTTATTTATTCATGAGAGACACAGAGAAAGAGAGAGGCAGAGACACAGGCAGAGGGAGAAGCAGGCTTCATGCAGGGAGCCTGACATGGGACTCGATCCAGGGTCTCCAGGATCACACCCTGGGCCGAAGGCGGCGCTAAACCGCTAAGCCACCTGGGCTGTCCCTTTATTCTTCTTTTTTACTAGAATAGCTTTATTGAGATATAATTCACACAATATGTATTTCACCCATTTAGAGTGTACCCATTTAATGACTTTTATTATATTCCCACATTTGTGCACCTGTCACCACAGTTAGTTGTATCATGTTTTTGTTATTCCAGAAAGAAACCTGTACCCATTAGCAATCACCCTTCAGTTTCCCCTTCCCTCCCCTTGGCAGTTACTATTCTGCCTGCCATCTCTATGGATTCGCCTGTTCTGGACATTTTGTATACATGGGATCATATGGTATATGGCCTTTTATTACTGGCTTCTTTCACTGAGGGTAACATTTTTGAGTTTTGTCTATGGTGTAATAATGTTAGCCATATTATATATATATATAACCATTTTATTTCTTCTTCTGGTCAGCTTTGTCTTAGTTTTTAAAAATGTGGTACTGACACTGAAGCACCATCCCCCAGATCCGATCAGTATAAGGTGGCCAAGAAATAACACTTCTGTTTTCCTAAAAGCTCATCTTCCCAATGTAGTCTAAGCTTTTATGAATGTGTGCTTGCCACATTTTTTTGTCTTGTATTTGTCTTGTATCATTTCATTTCTCTCTGAAATTATACTTCTTTAGAAATGGCCTTTGCTAAGCCATTTCTATCCCACTCTCAGCATTTTGACTGAATTTTGAACCAATCACAGGACCTTAAGCTTATAACTATTTTCATTTTATTGAATATCAACTATTAGTTAGCTGCCTGCTATTAGTAACAATAGTAATATTAGTAACAAATGCTAGGCGAAGATGTAGAGGCATTTTCATGAATGAATTTATTTAATCTTCATAATAGGGATGCCTGGGTGGCTCAGCAGTTGAGTGTCTACCTTTGGCTCAGGGCATGATCCCGGAGTCCTGGGATCAAGTCCTGCATTGGGCTTCCTCCATGGAGCCTGATTCTCCCTCTGCCTGTGTCTCTGCCTGTGTCTCTCATGAATAAATAAATAAAATCTTTAAAAAACAAACAATCTTCATAATAATTTTTTAAAGATTTATTTATTTATTTATTTATTTATTTATTTATTTATTTATTTATTTATTTATTTTAGAGAGAGTTAGAGTGAGCAGAGGGGAGGGGCCGGGGAGGGGAAGAAAGAATCTTTGGCAGACTTCCGGCTGAGTGTAAAGCCCGATATGGGGCTGGATTTCAGGACCCTGAGATCATGACTTGAACTGAAATCAGGAACCAGCTGAGTAATCAACTAAACCATCCAGCCACCCCTTAATCTTTATAACAATTCTATAAGTATGATTATCACTACAGATTAATAAGCACACTGTCATATATATTTATATACATAATAATTTAAACTTGAAAATAGAACAGAGTTGAGGCCAGTGCCTTATTGCAGACTTCTTGAAATGTCCAGAATCTGCAGTTTTGAGGCTTTGCTCTTAAGCCCATTAGAAATCCTTCATGTTTGAGGTTCCTGGGTGGCTCATTCTGTTGAGTGTCCAACTCTTGGTTTCGGCTCCAGTCTTGATTTCAGAGTCGTGAGTTCAAGCCCCTCTACGGGGTCTAGATTGAGCATGAAGCCTACTTTAAAAATTAAATAAATAAAATATAAAGAAGTCCTTCATGCTCTAGCCTCTTGGCACATCTCCATTCTTTCCCCTAGGCACCCAGCAGGAGCTGGGGACTTGACTTGGCTTTTACTTGTATTTGGCAAATTTAGAAAGTTCCTTTATAAATTTAAGAAACTTCTCTTTCTTTTTTTTTTTTTTTTTTAAGAAACTTCTCTTTCAAATTACTTTTTTTCCCCATAGTAAAGTGTTTTGAGAATTACGTGATGTTTGAAAAATGTCCACTTAACATCAATCAGAATTTTACCCATCTGTGAACCTATAGTAAGCATTAATATTAACACAGTAAGTATTTAGCAAATCAGGATAAAAGCTCTGAGCTCTTTTACAGTTAAGAAGAAGCTTTAATAAAATCATTCATTCATTTACTTATTCAATAATAAACATTATTCACTTCCTATTCTTTGGAAAGTATGGGAATGCATTTGTTGAAAGTGTTGATAATCTAAGTAAGCATTTAATCGTAGAATAAGGGATCCCTGGGTGGCGCAGCGGTTTGGCGCCTGCCTTTGGCCCAGGGCGCGATTCTGGAGACCCGGGATCGAATCCCACATCAGGCTCCCGGTGCATGGAGCCTGCTTCTCCCTCTGCCTGTGTCTCTGCCTTTCTCTCTCTCTCTCTCTGTGACTATCATAAATAAATAAAAAAAAATTAAAAGAAAAAAATTAATCGTAGAATAAAATACGCCCGAGTTTTTAAAAGGCTCATATGTTACCATTAGTTCTAAAATATACTATAGAACACTAAAATTTATATTTGATAGTATGTATATTTCTTATCCTAGTTTAAAAATATACTTTGGAATACTTTTTTATAGCTCTCCTAGATAATTTTTTTACCCCTCAGATTTTGAAATTTGGTGTTTCCTGTGGCTGGTGTAACAAATTACCACAAACTTTCTGGCTTAAAACAATAAAAGTGCATTCTCTCCCAGTGCTGCCAGCCAGAAGTATGAAATTAGGGTGTCAGCCACACCATGTTCTCTCTGGCTCCTCAGAAGAATCATTCCTCTTCCAGCTTCCTGTGGCTGCTGGCATTCCTTGGTTTGTGGCCACATCTTTCTCTGCTTGTCTTCACACTGCCTTCCTGAACTCTCTGGGTCCATATTATCTCCTCATCTCAGATCATTAATTTCATCCTATCTGCAAAGACCTTTTTTCCAATTAAGGTCTCATCTGTTCCAGAGATTTTATGTGGGTATCTTCTGACGGTTATTTTTCAGCATACCACAGTTGGATTTTACTATTATATTATAATTTGTCACTAAAATAATTGCCCTGTTCTGGTTTCTAGTGTAGCCCTACAGCCCTGCCCTGAGCTCAGCCCTGCCAGACTCTGACAAATTTTGCTGCCCTGGCCATCTTTTTTAACCAGGAGGTGGACAGTCCCCCGTGGTTGATCACTTGCTGGGCTTCTAAGGTGATTGCACAGGACCTCCTGCCCTTGCCGGGCCTGCTGCTCTACCTGTTTGTTGGCCTGCCTTCTCCCTGTCCATAGTAGGTGTTGAGCTGGTGTGCAGCTGTGTACTCCAGCTCACCTCAGGACTTTGGAGTGTCAGTTACCCAAGCATTTTTAGGATGGTTGGCTCCTCATTTTTCTCCTTTTTTTTTTTTTCCAGAAATGAGTTGTACATTTTCATGGGTTCTTAAATCAAGTTTGTCTTTACTTGCTACCTCTTAGTCATTATTATATGGCCATCACACAGAATCATGTGCAGCTGTTAGAATTTGTGACTTCCGGTTTGCATAATACCTTGCAAGTTTGGGGATCTTCCATTGTCAGGCTAGGCTGTCTGCCATGACTGCTGCTTTGAAATCATATAATCTTATCTGTTCTTCTAAGACCATATGTTTGATTGGGGAAAGCAGAATTTCAGAAGCTAAGTTTCTAAGGCCCAGAGTAAGGGCCTTTTAAATTCTCCAGGGCTATTGCTTGAGAGCAGTACTATCATTGCCTGGAGTCTTTTTGTTTCTTTCTTTGTCACTAGCTCTGTTCATCATTGAGGTTTCCAGATAAAAGAGCAGTCACTCAGAAGTGTTCTCCCTACTCTGGAGTCACACATGTTTCAGTGTATGCCTCTTTGACTTTACTTGTTCCATTACCTTATCATTGTGATCAAAAAGAATAAGTGTACTGTTTTTTTAAACAACCTTAAAATTACTTGTCAAAAAGCACTGAGGTTAAGATTTATGAGCTTCATGGATTGGGATTCATTTATGCACCTAAGCTCAACTTAGTGGGACTTAAAACAGTTCCTGTAAATGTTTTTTGCTTAATATTTTGCAGCTGCTTGAGAGTTTGTTTTTGGTTGTGTTTTCTAAGTAATCTGTACGCCCAACATGGGGTTTGAATTCACAACCCTGAGATCAAGAAGAGTCACATGGTCTTCTGACTGAGCCAGCCAGACACCCCTGGTCTTGAGGTTTTTGTTTTTATTTATTTTCTCAAATTAACTTTCTGAAGGAATCTGGATAAAATTGACTCAGAGCTGGCCTTTCACATATACTTTCTGGGTCAATTTAGCTTTTATGAATGGGTTCACTAGTGCCTACATTTCCATGAGATAGATAGAACTTTATTTTTTTCCTGTCACCCTCTAGGTTAGAGCCTCACATACTGTTTTTCGTATTCAAGGCTGTGAGGATGCTAAGGAGTAAATGAAAAAGTGTTTTAATTTCCACTTGTGGCCCTGAACTATTTCCACTTGTGATCACACATAGATCTTCCCAAACTGACAAATAATTATCGTTCACAAAAGCAGCATAAACAATCTAGATTTATGCATCTGCCAGTAGTTTTTCTCTCTGTGGCCAGAATTCTACTAATTCTGTATCTTTAAGCTGTATCTTATCCTTCGGGGATTGGTTTGCTGAGTCTTAAGGAGTCAGCCTTCCCTCAGGATCACATGGCTCATAGCTTAGATCCACAGCAGCCTTGCTTTCTTTATGTACTTTGCCTAGACTCACGCAAAAAGCAGAAGGAAAGATTTGGTTTCTAGGAAGTGAGGTATATATATGTTTGCTGTATAGATGATTATCTGTAATTTTATTTAAAAACCTGTGGCACAGAGATGCCTGGGTGGCTCAGTTGTTTAAGTGTCTGACTCTTGATTTCAGCTCAACTCATGGTCTCAGGGTCATAGATCGAGCCTCAGGTTGGGCTCCATGCTCTGCGAGGAGTCTGCTTGAGGTTCTTTCCCTCTCCTTTTGCCCCTCCCCCTACCCACTCTTGTATGCTTTCTCTCTCTGTCTCTCAAATAAATAAATAAATAAGTCTTTAAACACCTGTGGCATAAACTATTCCTGTTTTCACAGAAACCTAAAAACTAAGATATTAACCAGTGGATGTCAGTATAGCCTCTGCATCAGCTAGCTATTCAGGATTTGGTCTGGGCAGTTTGGCCTAGTTCATTGGCTATATTGTTTAATCTACTATTTTTCTAACTGAATGTGTTAATATTACCATTTATTTATTCAAAAAATAGCATCCTCTGGTATTTAATTTTAAAAGAAATCTCTGTACAAAGAAAAATTTTAACTTTGAAGTTCCAAAAATGACCTACTTCGGCCACTCTGCTACAGGTGAGGAAGCCAAGGGGCTGCGTCACTGTGTGAAGGAGGGACACCCCGAACCCCTTTGCCCCTGCTGCTACTTTCCTGGTTCCCAGGCTCAGATTTTCTCCTAGTTCCCAACAAGTCACCTGGTTCTTGATTTCCCTTCTCAGTCCCACATTACGTCCTGTCTTGTAAGCACCGCAGAATAAACTTTGTTCCTGTGGCGTTCTGAAGCTTGTTGGCTTTCCTCAGCACTGGTGCTGTTTCCCCGCAATGGTTGTGCAGTCTGTCCCTTTTTTAGCCCGCCATCCCAGATGGAACATTTCCTATGCTCCAGGAATCCTGCTCAGGGACTACCATCCATCTTTTCATCCTAAACTATTCTCCAAATAGGTTCTGTATTTTCCTTTTCTGCAGTTGAGAAAACTGTGGTTAAGAGAGATACCTTGCCTGTTACCACACAGCAAGAGCTGTGGCAGAGTTGGGGGTTTGAATGAATGCCAGAGCTCAGAACCCTTTCTTTGGGCTTCATCTCTGCAGAACTCCCACACGTTCATTGTTGGTTCCAGGACCTCTGGAGATTCTTTTTTCCAGGTGTTTATGAAGATGGTGTTGGATTAGAGCCTCAGAATAGCTGAGTGGTCAGAAATGGTGAAGACGTTCAGAGTTTTTTGTTTTTTAAGATTTTGTTTATTTATTCATGAGAGACACACACACAGAAAGAGAGAGGCAGAGACACAGGCAGAGGGAGAAGCAGGCCCCATGCAGGGAGCCCGACATGGGACTCGATCCCGGGTCTCCAGGATCAGGCCCTGGGCTGAAGGTGGAACTAAACCGCCCAGCCACCCCGGCTGCCCGGTTTTGTTTTGTATTTTGTAAATAGTTCCCTGATCTCAGTAGATGCCAGCATTTGATGCCTACTTTCTGATCAGCTTACTGGTTGAGGCTCCTGTTCTGTGGGTTTTGAATACCTTCAAAAACACCCTGGCCAGGAGATGGAGACCTTCTAATTTCTAGACACATTATTATGTGGGAAGTAATTATGAGTGAGAAATACGGGAGTATATATCAGCCACGGGAAATTCAGTTGTGAGATGTTACCTAGACATATTACTGCCTATTTTTACTGGTTCCTAGAACGTTTTTAATTTGATTGTTGCTCTTCAAGACAAGGTTATCAATCATAGTGCACTGATTATTGATTTTGAAAACCTGCTCCGTGAAGTCATCTTGTTTTTTTCTAGACAGAGTCAGTGTTCACTGGCAGTCTTTGTGTTTTTATGATAGCATTTATTTCATTATTTTCTTTATGTGTGTGTGTATGTTTCCTCTTCTCTGAGCTGCTGATTCCCCCTCCTGTCTACCCACCCCGCCCTCAAGGGAAGAAAAGATAGCGAGCTTCCTGTGCTACTGCTGCTGGAGGATTTAGTGAACCCATGGTCACCACCAGGCCCCCAGGTCCTAAGTTGGTGCACAACAAACGCTGGGGAAGGGACTCTTAGAGCTCCTGGATGTGGCCTTATGTTCTTTTGCAGCGGTGGAAGTGGCCTTGAGCAACATATCAAGCCTCTCAGTTTTGCTTCCTCATTTTTAGTAGCCTTACCACAAATAGTGGTGTGAGGAATGATGAAGTCAGGAAGATCTAATACAGCACCTCACATACACGATGCTCAGCAAACTTTGGCCGCCCCTCTGTTCTCTGTGACTTCAGGGGCTGGCATAGTTCCTGGGACATCGTAGTTATGCAGGGAGAGTTGCAGGGAGAGTTGGTTTAGCGACTGTGTGTTTTCCTTCTGAAAATTAACCAGATCTGCTCCTCAGCCCTACTTTAAGCAGCTACATTCTGCCTTTTTGTTGTTATCTTAATTTTTTTATTTTTTAAAAGATTTTATTCATTATCCCTGCTGAGAGAGAGAGAGAGAGAGAGAGAGAGAAGAGAGAAAAAAGAAGGAGAAAGAGAGGGGAGACACACAAGCAGGGGGAAGGGAGCAGAGGGAGAGGAAGAAGAAGACTTCCTGCTGAGCAGGAAGCCTGATATGGGGCTTGATCCAAGGACCCTGAGATCATGACCTAAGCCAAAGGAGACACTTCACCAAACTGAGCCACCCAGGTGCCCATTTGCTGTTATCTTTAAAATGTGTTCCCATAAGAACATTTATACAAATTTAGCTTTCTTAGTGCTTAAAAGCATCATTTGGAATGATAGTGGCCAAACAAAAATAAATACTGTGCCTTAGTTTCAATTCTAGTTTTTTAATGCATATATGTACCATATTTGAGCTTGACTAGTTCATTGGTGATGGAACGGAACATATTGATATCTATAAATTATGGATTATAAGAAATTTTTTAAAGTTTTGTCTTAGATTTCTTCAAGATCTTTCTCATTTATGTTAATAGTTGAAATAATTAAAACTTCATAAAGAACTTTAACATCTTTTCCAAATCCCACTTTTTTCCTCTTTCTAAGCTATTTTGGCAGTTTCTTGCAAATAAACATATTTCATATGGCAAAAGACTTTTAAATCTAATATTGTTCTTAATGGACTGCAATTATTTAGTATTTAGCATGAATGCACTCTAACTCAGATAGGCTTTTTTTACAGTTATTATGATGGCTGTAATTGCAAAAGGATGCTTTGAGGTAGGAGAAACTGCCAGATGCAATGCCATTTGATCTAAAAAGGTCACAGTAAAAGGGACATTTAAATTAAGTTATAAATTACAATTGAAGAACAATATTTTGATGTGTGAGACCAGAGATGTCAGAGCAGGGAGATATAATTCATGGGTTCATTATAGAACAGAGGTGCCTGACAGCTGAGCCATGCCAAAAGGAAAATTTATTTGCAACATCACGCAGACGGAAAACGGCAGCTGAGATGAGAAGCCAGGGCAGAAACTTGAAGCCTTGTGGTTATACACAGAGTTTGTGCTAATAAGACTGCCTGAGATCCTGAGATGCTTAATGATTGCTGTAATATAAATGAGGTGTTTGGACATGTGCACATTTTCTGTCTTATTAAATTAAGACCTTGTCCTTGCTATATAAAATAACATACTTTATAACTAGGCAGTAAGGTTTATTCTCTCACCTCTGTCCTATATACAGATTTGCTGAAATTTCAAAACTGTTTAAGGCAGGAGAGCTAAAGCTTGAAACTGGATCTCCATCTATGGCAGCTTTGAGGAAGGATATAATTTAATGTTTATAGCAATCCATGAGAAGTTCAATCATGAGTTAATTAAACTGTAGGCAGTCATTAAGTATTATTTATTCTTTCAAGAAGCTTGCCAGTAAAGCACTTATATATATTAAATTATAGAAAGTAATAAGCAGAGAATGATTTGTCAGGCAAAGTGCGAGTAGCACATTTAACTTGGGCAATTATGCAGAAATGTGTTTTTCTTCTTCGGGCATGATCCTTTCTTCCTGCTAATCAGGGAGAGGTCAGAAGCTTAACGAGACCATAGAGGGTGTATCCTCACCAGCACTGTATAGTAGATGATCTGTGGAACTTCTAGTTGTTGAGTAGTCTTTGCTAAGAGATGTGTGTGTAAAATTTGATTCCCTGTGATGATGCCAGTATAGTTTGTAGCTTTTTGACATTTCACATATCTTGTCACATTGTATCTGATTTCATCCCTTCCATTGTCTTTTGACACAGCTGAGGGATAGTGGTTTTAGGCCCATTTGATAGATGAAAACCTCAGCTCAGCCAGTTTGTGACAAACCTGATAACAAAATCCGTCTCCTGTCTCAAATCCTGTGCTGTGTTCACTAGGTATTAACAAGAAGGCATTGACTGTGGGATGGTTTATATAGAAGGGGCTGCTGGGCACATATGCATTGTGCAACTGGCTAAATGCATCCAATTACATGTGGTATCATAGTCTTTGGCTCAGTGGATTCAGTGTAGCGGTTTCATTTGTACCAAACCAGGAGATTGTGTTACCCAAGCTGTTCTTGTTTTTAGCACCAAATTGCACCACCAAGTCCACTCTGCTGGTTCACTTATGCCACAGTGTTTGATGCTGAGACGTCCCACTGGATCTTATGGGCACTGGATGGTGTGGTAGGGGGTGCTAGACACACCTAATAAGGGAAGAGTTCTGCTTGCTACCTCACAGTGAACAAACCAAAAGTGAAGGAAAAAACATAGCCTAAAGATTATATGGCACAAGCCCAGGGCACCAAAGACCAAACTGGTGCAAAAACAGCAAAACAGCAAAACAGAGATGGTTCCTTGACAGTGACTTGAAAGGCTGGGGGACTGATGAAGTATTACCATTTTGTTATCAAATTTCCTGGATATTGACCTGTGGTTTAGGGGAAGACAGATTTTGCTTGTGTAGAAGTGTAGACTTCCAGTTCAGTGATGTGGAAGCAGCAGATTTAGAAGTATATGCCTCCATGGTCATTGGGTTATATGCACACACATCCCTGGGATGATGAATTTGAAAACAGTGGTTTCTGCTGAATGACATCCTGCTTTAGTGGCTGGCATGGTGATGGGAATGGTGTGAGAACTAAATGCTTCTCCCATCAATAGCTTGTAAACATTGGAAGCTGGTTGAGTAATGATGTTGTATCTTCGTTCCTGCAATTTGTGATGATCTTTCCCAGTCAACTCCAAAATAGTACAGTTTACTGTACTCTACATTAAAATCACATTTAATCCCAGATTTTACCAACCCTGCTTGGTTGCAAAATGAACAAAAGGGTTTACTTTTCTTACTTTAATTGCTTTTCCAAGACTACAAAGTGAAGCTGTAAGTCATTTTGAGGGTTCCCCACCCCCCATCTTCATTGTAATTTCTTTGGACAGGCTTCTCTGGGGAAATGGTAGAAAATTTTATTCACATTAAAGGACCTTTTTACCTCAGCGATA
This sequence comes from Vulpes vulpes, assembly GCF_048418805.1. Classification (NCBI taxonomy): domain Eukaryota; kingdom Metazoa; phylum Chordata; class Mammalia; order Carnivora; family Canidae; genus Vulpes; species Vulpes vulpes. The sequence continues at coordinate 163,372,224 of NC_132791.1, read as the reverse complement.
ATGAGGTAAAGCTTGCACTGAATTTCTTGACTGTACAGATGTGTCCTATGGTTGTGATTGGTTGTTTAAAATTTGAAACCCACATAATGTTTTCCACAAAATGAAATTATTTTGTTAGAACTTGATGCTATATTAGAGAGGAATGTTTTTAATGACAATTTTTAGATATTTAAGGCAACCAATATTTTGGTAAATTTAATTCTAATATACATAAGGAATACAGTTGAAATACCCAGTTTAGCTCTTCCTCAAACATTATTTTGGCTCCAGTCTGAAGATAGAAAATCTTCATAATCATCTAGAAAACCATCCTTCTTTTAGAAGGGCTTACATGTTGCTTGATACATAGACTGAAGAAGGTGGTAGCCACCCTGTGAGGACCCCTGGAGTTTGAATGTGAGATTTACATAGACGTGTTATACAAGACTAGTACTTTACAGAGCCTCTCACAGGTTACACCATTCTCACTCCTACATTTCTGATGGCCATTATCTGTGTATCTTCCTGGCACTTAGAGTACTATCTGGCACAGGTTAGCACTCGGTAAATATCTGTGGAAGGAACGAAGGATGTCCTGAGCTCCAGTAATTTTCCCAAAGTGCTCAAAACATAATCTTCATTTTTGTGTAGCTACGAGGGCCATAACAACTTTTAGATGTTAAAAGTATATCTTTAATAAAGGATAATTAAAGTGTTTCTATAAAGATGTAAAACTTTCAGAATGTTCTCAGACAAGATTCCTAGAAAGTAGAAATACATGTTTATAACATTCAGAAGAATGTGATGGTGTGGAGAGGTGTAGCTGGGTTCCCTTAGGAAAAGGGCATAGCACAGCCACCCCTTGACCTGGCTGTTGGACTAGCTTTTATGAATTATTGATGACAGTACAACAATAATACCCTAACTCCATTTGTTCAGTAAATATTTCATCACTGTTAGTAAATAATCCCATACCTCTGACTTTTCAAATATGTCTTGGTAGAGGGGTGGGAGAAATAGACACTAAATATTTATTGGGCTGATACCATGGAAAGGTCAGGAACAAGAATATTTTAAGAGGACAAGCAGACAATGGATCAAATGAAAAGAGAGGGAGTTAGCCATTATTTAGAGAACAGAGTAGCGGAAGGAAGCACAGGTTACCACACATACATTGCAACAGCTTCTTGAGGGGAAAGTGTGATGTGAAATAAAGATTTGTGAAGGAAGTGTGAATGCTGGGATATGTTTAGGGGACAAAGAAGCAGCTTACACTAGAAATTTAACTGAGAGTGTCCTGCATGCCCTGGATGGCTTTTCTAATAAACCAAACAACCAAAAGTTCAACAAATTATTCAGAACATTTCTTCCAGCACTCATTCAAAGCCATCCTTAGTTCACCAAAAAGTCAGGAATGGCACAGGGATTAATGACATTGATTTAATTTCAATTGGCAGTTCACTTTTGGAACAGGCCTTATGTTCTTTTTTTTTTTTTTTAATTTTTATTTATTTATGATAGTCACACAGAGAGAGAGAGAGAGAGAGAGAGAGAGAGAGAGAGAGAGAGGCAGAGACACAGGCAGAGGGAGAAGCAGGCTCCATGCACCGGGAGCCTGACGTGGGATTCGATCCTGGGTCTCCAGGATCGCGCCCTGGGCCAAAGGCAGGCGCCAAACCGCTGCGCCACCCAAGGATCCCAGGCCTGTGTTCTTATGAGTAATTTCCTACCAGCCGTATAAGATTTAAAATTTTAAATTTTTTTTCAGTGTACTGTACCAGAGTTTTAGTCAAATTTCAAAAATTATTGAAATGAGTATGTGAAACATAAGTGGTATTGTTTATAGCTTAATAGTTTTTTACCCCCTCTCTGTGGAAAGGCTACTATCTAATCTAGAAAATTGATGAAAATTGAGTAGAGACTGCTTCCTTTTTTTTTCCCTCTCTTTCCTTTTAAAAATAAATTACTAATACTCATTTAGCATATGATGTGCCAGGTGCAGTTCTTAGCAATTTACATGTGTTTTCTAACGTTATCCTCATAATATCCTAAGAAGTAGACGTTGTTATACTCATTTTTAAAGATGACAATATTAAGTCCCAGAGAGGACAAGTAACTTGCCTGAGCTCCTACACCTAGTACGTAATAGAGCTAGAATTGGAATCCAGGTAGTTTAGCTCCAGAATCCGTGGATTTTCATCATGTTCTTCATAATTACTCCCATATACTATAATTACCGCTTAAGAAATGTTAATTCTCCATAAGCTTTTTATTAAGAATTTATGATTTGGTCAACTTGAATTGATTTCAAATTATCACTATAATATGTGCTTTAAAAAAATTAAATAGGTATTCAGTTTTTCCTTTTATTCAGTTACAGTCCATGACATTAAGCTCATATTATAGATTCTTGTTATATTATAGAACTTGACCTATATCTGCTTGGTTTAGATATTGGAGCAAAGTTTGAAAATCTAACTTTATTTTCATCTTTCTATACTGCTGAAAGAAGTTTAGATTGGGCAGCTTTCAAATATTTTAGCATTTATTTAGTATGATATTTATAATATTTTTTTAAAGTCTAATGATGAATGTTATGAAAACATGTAAGTCAGTATCTAGCATTCATAACAGTGCATATACTCTCTCTACACACACACACACACACACACACACAGAAATACAGAATCAAAACAGAATCCAGGAGTGCCTGGGTGGTTCAGTTGGTTAAACATCTGCCTTCAGTTTAGGTCATGATCTCAGGGTCCTGGGATTGAGCCCCACATTGGGCTCCCTGCTCAGCGGAGAGTCTGCTTCTCCCTCTCCCTCTGCCTGCCACTCCCCCTGCTTGTGCTTTCTGTCAAATAAAAAAAAAAAAAAACTTTAAAAATAAAAACCAGAATCCAACATTGATTGTTGCCATAGGTGTTTTGTTTTAAGATAGATTTACTGTTTTAGTTAACATACAGACACATATCTTCCTTGGACCTGGATTTAAAATAAATTGGGGTCTTCCAGACTTTGAGAATATTCAGGAAATTTTAATTTAAAAAAATATTTTATTTATTTATTTGATAGAGAAAGTACACAAGTAGGGGGAAGAGGAGAGGGAGAAGCAGACTCCCCCCATGCCCACCCTTGCTGAGCAGAGATCCCAGGGTCCTGAGATCATGACCTGAGCTAAAGGCAAATGTTTACCTGACTGGGCCACCCAGGCACCCGGAAATTTTCATTTTTAATACTGTTTCTCTGAGCAGTGAAAATGGATATTTGTAATATCCCTTCCAATAGCAATGAATAGTTAGAAGAGAGACTTGAGACTTAATATTTCAAATATTATTTTAATTTATTCAACAGATATTTACTGCAGGTTTACTATATGCCAAGCCCTGGATCTGTAGCAGTTATTAGGAAGGCAATCTGTACATCCTTCTTATGAGTCTTCTACTAAAGAGGGGAGAAACAGCACTGTCTCCTTTTGTGGATCTGTAGCTCTTTACTTACACCTCCATGGTAGCAATTAACTATTGTCTCCTTGATCTTGTTATCTCATATGTATTGTGTCCCCATAATACATCCCTAGGAGTTTGAGAGTTTCATGAAAATAAAAACCGCGGGCTACCAAGGTTTGGAACTTACTTGTTTTAAGATTTTATTTATTTATTTGTGAGAGACACACAGAGAGACACAGATGGAGAAGCAGGTTCCTCGCAGAGAGCCTGATGTGGGACTCAGATCCCAGGACCCCGGAACCATGCCCTGAGCCAAAGGCAGATGCTCAACTGCTGAGCCACCCAGGACCTTATTTGTATTGAGTTGCAGCTGATGGTGGTAAATTGTTCAAATAAAGGATTGAAGCATAGTGAGAAGATTGGAAGGTCCACTCCATGAGAGCAGGGATGCCTTTGCCTGTTTCGGTCACTGCTGTATGCCCAGGGTCTAGTACATTCCCTAGAAAGCAATAGGCACTTAGTCAATATATGGCTGAATGAATTCAAATCAACTTGTGATTTAGATTTGGGTGAAGTTTACGTAGGGACAATAGTTAAAGGCATTTATTAATTTAATCAGTAGTTCTTTTGGATCTACATATGCTACGGACTATTAGGCACTGGAAATAAGGTCTTAACCGAAACGGATTCTTGTGGCAGAGAACAAGATCTGTAAAGGAAAGCCAGATTTCCGGTGAGAATTTTCAATGGACAGCCACAGTTGGGGAAGGTCGATTAAACAAGAGGATCTTTCTATCTACTACTTGATTCCATCATCTGCAAGTTGAAACTCTGGAACTAAAAGCAGATTGGGGTCACATGAACCAAGAAAGGAATGTCTTTGCAAGATAGAGAAGGCGAGTGGTGTCAGGCACTGCCTGGGGTTGGAAAGGATATGAAGTGGAGTAAGTTTATTACTTTTGATGAGAGAGAAGTCTGGTCCTAGAAGGAATGTGTAGCTAAACCAGCATCTTCATTCACAGGCTGAACAGTTAGTATACTGTTATACAGTTTCATTAAAAAGCTTTTATAGTTCAGGTACCTGAATTTTTTTTAGTGAAGTTACTACAGTTGAAAGACTTCAGAAATGCTAAAGGGAAATAACATAATTCTGTGAACCGCTTTATATGGGACAACAGTGGGTGGGAATCACACTTGGCTGGAGTCCTGGTTTTACCACCTGCTGGGTTAGTGTGGTGAGCACCTTTGTTTGACCTTTCTTTTTGTTTGTTTGTTTGTTTGTTTGACCTTTCTATGCCTCAGTTTCCTCATCCATAAAATGGGGTGACTATAGTTCCTAACACATAAGCTTAAATGAGAGAATACCTTCCTCATAGGATTAAGAAAGATAATGTGTACACAGAATGTGCTCACTCACCGCTGTGCCTGGCCAGATGTTCACTAAGTGTTTGTTACTGTTGTTCTGAATCCTCTTCCTGTTCTTGCCAAAATTAAGCTCTGCCTTCCCTGCTTCCCTTTCCCAGAACAGCTGGTACTGGGATCAGAGGGCGATTGGATAAGAACGAATTCTCTTGCGGATGAATGTGCCCATTCCATGATTCTTCTGCTGGAACAAATGCAGGACTTCTCTTTTATTGATTGGCTGCCAGACCTGTTATTTGGCACACTTAACTAACTAAAATTGTTGTTGTTGTTTTAGCTACATGAAAGTGGCTATGATGCTGGCAAAGCCCTGCAGCGCCTGGTAAAGAAGCCTGTGCCCAAACTGATTGAAAAGTGCTGGACGGAGGATGAAGTGGTAAGTGTGGATGGGAGCAGCCTTGTGGCCAGGGTCATCAGGGTGTTTGCTTCTTAAATGTGTGCCCTCTCTGCTTCTCTGGGGACTGGCCGTGGCATCTGTTAGTCAAAGGAAGGAGCCTTCAAGCCTCATAATTGTACAGGGAGGCTTGATCTTGGTAAGCTTAGTGGGAAGGATTTTCTCAGGTTTCATGGAAAGAGAGATGAGATTGGTAGTATTGCTTGGCTGGTTTTAGCAAGCCAGCTTTTGAATACCTCCTTATTTTAAGACACAAGCATTTGTAAACCAGGTGATAACCTAGAGTGGAGCCAGTGACTTGCAGGAAGCATAGACCTGATTATATAAATACAGTGAATCTTTCATATTCATTATGTCATTATGGTCTATCAAAGAAGGTGGGGAGATAAAATATGTGCCCACAAGTACAGATTTGAATACTCATGGATTTCTGTCCCAGCAGACCGAATTCTCATTAAGCTACATTCCCATCTTGTGACTTCTGAAAGGTATTGCCATAAAAGACTTACAAATTACTTGTGCTTTTGCAAATACAGTCTTGTGTTTGAGTGTTACTACTTGACATTTGCCCTTTACATTGAAAGAAATTAAGATGAAGGCTGGCGCTGATAGACACATTGATTATAAGTTCGTCGCTGATATTTTAAAATACGTTAAGAAAGAGTGTTTAGAAACTTTATGTGCTTTCCTGATCTTGCTCTTTCGTTTTTTCAGCTGGTAGTATTTGTTACATACTTACTGTGTGCCAGGTGCTTTGTTAGGAGCACTATCAAGAACAAAAGGTCCCTCTTCCTGAGGCTTATGTTTTAAGAGGAGAGACCATCCAAATCAGTAAATGTCAAGTGGTGGTACATATATGAGCCGAGGAGAGTAGAGTAGGTAACGAAGGTGGGGGATAGACTGGGTGAGGTGTTATCTTTCTTAAGGGGCTGAGGAAAAGCCTAATTAAGATCCATTTGAGCAGAGACCATAGTGCAGAGGCACGCCTTTTGGAACAGGGGCCCTAAGTTGAGAGGAAGAGAAATCTGGCCCCTGGTATGGTCAAGAAGTAGACAGGAACGTGACTGGAGTGGGAGGGAGACTGCAGAGGGTAGGTCACGTGTGGCCTGTGAACCCATGGCGCCTTGCTCTTTGCTCTGTGCCGGCAGATTCTGAGCAGAGGGTTAACTTGATCTGCTGGTGGGGCACACTTTGGCCTGAGTCAAATGTGGGCCTCCAGGGCAATTTCGGGCATCCAGGCCAGAGACCAGTGATTGAAGACCATGGCAGCAGTGTGGGAGAAAAGTGGTGAGATCCTGGGTGTGTACTGCCAGAGCAAGAAGCCAGTGGGTTTGCTGGAGTAAAGGCTGTGTGTGGGTGGCAGGTGGGAGGGGCAAAGTGTGGAGCAGGAGGCCGCAGGGAGGGACTGAAGTGGCCCCTGAGGGTTTACTTAGGGGAGAGCCTTTTCAGGAATCCATTGACACCTGTGGCTGATCAGGTGTGTGACATTGGTGCTCCTGTCTTGAAATTAAATATTTAAAAACTTTATATGATCAGTAAAGGGTCAGAAACCTCTTAAACATTTGTTATTGTTCAGATAGTCACAGAGTAAAAATGTGAGATTTGTTTGTTTTGTCAAGTCAGATGTTGTTTCTCACTGTGGACCCATTTTTGTTAGAAGGAAAGGAGAATTTTGATTGATTAAAAATTCAAGATTCCTCAAACAGCCTTGGTGGAAGAAAGATGAGTAGGGGGAAAGGATGGAAAGAGTGTGTGAAAGGCTGTTTATCCGGGGGCCTCCCAGCCAGGGCCCTTGCTCACCTGCACCCCGGGCTCCTCAGCAACCAGGGAACTCCCATGCTTTCTCCTGCAGCCTGGCCTTCCCCCTGGGATTTAAGGACTCCCACTTAAAAGACAGCTGCCTTCCTTTCCCTGCAGCACTTGCTTCTCTTGGGCACAGTGTGGACTGTGTCCCTGCTGCTACTGCCGTCGCCTGGGGCCTGGTAGCAGACCGCAGGACGGAAAGGGGAGGCTCACATGTTGGAAAGGCCTGGCTTTCTTTTGAAAAATGAAACACGACTCCAAAATGCTGCACATTCTGAGTACATGGTCATGATCCTTAGCTGAATGAATCCTTGTCGTTTGGACTCATTTTTGTCATCTTTGCTTCTTGTTTTAAGGAGGTTTTGAGAAAAGTGCTGTCAATCATCCAGTCTTTGCAGAACCCAGGGATCAAACGGTTCCCTTATTTATAGGAAGTTCAGCTTCACTTTCTAAAACCTCAAAGGTGAATGAGAAAGAGGGATTGAATCATTGATAGGCTGAAAGGAGCTTCTCATGAACTTACCCAAGTCAATTCTTTGACTAGCTTTATGTGGCAAGAAGGCACAGAAACTCGAGGGCCTCTGGTTTTGGCTGTGAGAACATAACCTGCTGTGTGTATGCGGCCCCTTCTGTTAAATTCCCCACATTTTCTCACCCTGGGAATCATAGGAGTAAGCAAAGCAAGTGACTAAAATAAGTACATGGGCCTACACCCCCCTCCCCCCCCCGCAGTTTTCTGTGTCTTTGGACATTTTAGTTATTTTTAAGCATCATTGCCTCCAGTATATCAGTTTAATCAAACTGCAGCACTGTCAATGAAGTTATTTTCCATTACGTTTATATGAACTGAGTACTCCACGTGTGTGCAAGGGTTGGTAGAATGAGCACCTGCCATTGTGAACCCCCCACCATGCTACAAGCTGGCAGCCTGTGTGTGCTGTGATCCCAGCAGGTGCACTGCTCCCTGACCAGATGAGTCTCTCCTGATATTGCCAAACCAAACCCTCACCACCCCTCAAGGTTTAGAACAGTTCCTGGGCCCAGCCTGTCGTGATCATACCTTCTTCTGAGCTGCTTCTCCTGCTTGCCATATTTGTTGGTAGCTTGCCCCTCACTTTCTTCTTCCACCATCACCATCTCTGTTCCTCACAGTCTTTATTTTCAAGTGATTGCCCTCCTAGTTGGTAAACTTCTTAAGAGTGAGTACTTACTGATGGTGAGAATAGTGTCTGCTAGAGAATGTCTTTGTCTTAGAGAGGCTTGAAGAATATTGACAACTCTTTATTCAAGATTACTGTTTTTAACGATTCTTTACCATAATTAAGATTGTCCTCAATCTAGCATTTTAAAACTTGTAATAGTTAATAATTATGCATTAGAGAAAAACTTTTACATGCACCCAAAGCTAACCTTAGAAGTTTTACTTTTGGAAAAACATTTCCATATTATTAATGATAACACCATCCAACTTCTTCATCCTAGGTCTTTCAGATAATCACTAATTCTTGAAATTTTAGGCCTCAAAATTACACAGTGGGAGGCCTTTCATTTTATATTTTCTTTTCGTGCTTCCTTTGACAACTTGTGTATATATAGATATGGTATTTCTTACTGAAATTTCTTTGGGGCTGAGACACTTTAAATCTTGTGGAACAGATGCCAGATTTGGGGCAATTTCTGTCAAATTCCAGGCCAGAGAATGACAGTTGCACTCTGCTTTAGTTGAATGACTGAGAAACACATTGGTAGCTAGCTCAAGGCAGTCTCTGAGGCTAAATAAACTGGGTCAGATCAGAGAGGCAGTTTGGAAGAAATGCTAGGTCAGTTGGATGGAGCCAAAGTAAATGGCTGGCTGCTACATTTGGGAGTTGTATGGACAGTTAACCAGTTTCACTTACATTATGCTAAAAATTTTGTTCCATTTCAGGAAGCCATTTAAATCAGTAGAACTTACGAAGAGAACCAGAGAAAAATACTGATCAGAACTTAAAAGAAAAAAAAAAAAGAAAAAAAGAAACTCTAGATTATTAGGTTTTTAATTAAACATGATGAACACATTTAAATATAACACAAAGGCCCCAGGCTGAACTGCACCTAATCGAAACAGATTAAGTCACCCTTCCATGCTCGGGTAGTTATTAATTCTGCTTATTTATGCATGCGAGCTGAAGGTAGTAGCATTTGCTGCTGCTGTGCTGTTGCTTATTGCACTGGGATTCCATTGCTGCTTGATGCTGTGCTCTTAATTAGCATTCAGCTGTTGATTATGGAAATACTGGGGATGCTAATTGAATTCTTTTTAAAATTCTGGGCCTGCATTTTCCTTGTGGAGTTTGGCCTGACTTGCAAGGTTGTAAGATTGGGTACTCCACTGAGCTATGCACTTTACCCTTTGCTTCCCATCCACTTGGCTTTGTTTGTTTTGGAAATTATTTTCATGTTGAAGTAGCTTTCAGCAAAATTCCAGGTGTTCCATAAAGGTAAAGGTTTTGTTGCTTTTGAAATTCCCACAGAGCATTCCATTTCATGGTAACTGTAGCTTTTATCTGGAAATATGCTTCCCTTTAAATATTTCATACCAATTTTGATGTAATACTTTGAGTGAACAACCTAGATACAAATAATCTCTAAAATTTTTATTCATAGCTAGTTAATCTGTGGTATGGTGGTAAACTTTAATTGGCCATGTATTTGGATTTACAAATTCATAAATTTTAAAACATCTAAACTGTCCTTCAATTTAAAGCTCAGCATTATCATAAATATAAATGAAAATCCTTCTTTAAAATTGACATGACATGGCAAACTAATTTTCTGAATATTTGTAAACCAATGAACCCATTTGGCTGGTCAAGGAATTACTTTCACAGAACACACCAGCTGTCTGCATGGTGTCTCTCCCAACAGCATCTTCACATGCCTTTGTGTCAGGCCCTTTTTGGAATGTCTGCTGGAGAAAACATTGTTTTTATTGTTCACTCTTTTTAAGCCAGGCATCTGGATGTGGCAGAAGACAGAGCTGCTTAGTGGGGCAAAAATACAATGAATTTTATTTACTGTTTGTGTAGCAGCTGTAGAAAGTGGAATCACAGCAAAACCAAAGTTAAGGTCCTGTAGCAGCAGGAGGTTGTGGAGGCAAAAGCACAGATGGGGACAGTGACAAGGGGGAAGAGAGCCAGCCACCCTGCCCTCAGCCTGCAGTGACAATCCTTTGAGTTTAAGATGTCCCTTAATCTTGGTGTTTAGATTGGATATTTTCAATATAGGGGAAGCTTTAGTTGTATGATACTGATTTTTAGGAATGGTCAGATTTCCAGAGTTATTGAGCATATTATATAGTCATTCAAAAAATGTGGGTAATAGGAAGATCCTGTTGGTCATCTAATATGAACCCATTCATTTTTTTTTCTTCTTTTATAAATTTTATGTGAATTTTCTTTGTTAGAACATCATTGTGAAAACATTAAAGGGTGGTTGAAACCTCACTACCATCTCACGTTCCTGGTTTCATGCTCTCTTCGTGTCTTTGTTCATATACCTACACTGGTTTATGTATTTGTAAACTTATGTAAATTGAATCATTATATTGAAATTCTCACTTTTGTAAGAGATCTTAATCTGAGAATGTTTATAGTTCACCTGGAACCCGAAATAGAGATACACTGTATTTAGTGCAACACATAATAGGTATTTAATAAATTTTAAATAGAATTGAAGTAGCTTTTTCTCTCAACTGATTACCCTTCCTCTCATTTTAATATAATTGGTACCATCCCTTATGAACAACCTAATTCTGAGATATAAGGAAAGATAAGAGACGTATAAATGTTAGCATGTTATTTATACGTACGTAATACACATATTACTCGTTCATGTGTTCTTATGGTCCATAGCAAAAATCACTCCTTAGTGTGAAGCGAGGAAAATGTAGGAGTGCCTGGCTGGCTCAGTTGGAAGAGCAAGCCACTTTTGATCTCAGGGTTGTAAATTCGAGCCCCACATTGGGTGTACAGATTACTTAAAAAATAAAATCTTGAGGAATAAATAAATAAAAGAGAAAAATTTAGATACAAATAAATTTGTATAATGCTTCAAATATTAATGAAATTGGATTATTTTTCCCATGATCGACGCCCATCAGCCTTTGAATCAAACCCTTTTTTAAACAAATCGATAGTGTGAAGAGTGGAGTTTATTGTCAAGTCCATTCAACAATGAGACAGTGAATTAAAAATCAATTATATGTGCAGGAGAGTTGGTGTCAGACAATCAATTTTGTCAGTTTGCAGAAGGTTCTACTGTTTAACAACCTGTAAAGAGAAATATATTTTAAAATCCTTTAGTAGGGACACCTGAGTGACTCAGTGGTTGAGCATCTGCCTTTGCTCAGGGCATGATCCTGGAGTCTCGAGATCGAGTCCCGCATCAATAGAAGTTGCCTCTGGGTTAAATCTACAAATTCAGCAGTCACCTTGCCTTTTACATACAGGGCTTTATTGCTTTCTAGGCTTCCTCTGTAAACTGTGGTCAAAGAAGGTGGTATGCCTGTTTTTCTAAACAAGGTCATTCTTTTTTCACATTTTCTTTAACCCATATGTTTCTCAAGTTCCTTACCCCCCCCCCAGCCCCCATATTAGGTATTTTTGTTTAAATCTAGCAGTAAATTGTGCTGTTCTTTGGGTTCCATGTTTATGCTTGTGTCCATGTTCAGGCCTTGGGGCGATGCAGAGCAGTGCAGAGACCTGGGAAGTAACCCCACACTGAATAGAGGCATTCCCTGAGTTATTCCTTGCTGCTTAGGATAATCTTTTAAAATCAAAGAGCAATTTTTATGGGACATTTTTCATTTTTGCTTGAAGTGTGAGAGCACTGGGGAGAATCTTCAGCTTGAAAGATTAATAAACACTACAGCAGTGGGTTATTGAAACCATGTTTTCCATCTCATTTTCAAGGGCGTGTAAAACAAATGGAGATAGCATACACTTTCAGCTGCCCTCCATCATCTTTCTCTGTGCGTTTAAAAAATGAGAACAAGACACAAGGGAACTTGAGAGATTGCATTTGTTCTCCCATAGACTAAGTGGATATTTTATAAATGAAGAGGATAGAAAACCCTTTCCTATTGCAGTTTCTTAGCAACAGAGCTGGAGTCCATTTTAATGTGTATGCATGGAACATTCTGTGTATGATGACTTTGGAACCGTACATTTTCACAGGTGAAACGTTCTGTATCAGCGGGTAACTAGAGTTCAGTTGTCAGGGGAAGGAAACAGGAAGTTAAAAAACAAACAAACAGTACAATGAGAGGAAGTAACTCATTTTAAACTGTCTGCTCTTCCTTAGCATACTTGTGTCTTAACACCCAAAGTCTCTTAAAGAGAAGTAAGAATGGCTTCAGTAGCCCCCCAGCTACCCTCCTCACTGGAGTGCCAGCACAGTTTGGATATGTCCTGGTAGTGTTTTGTGATTCTTCATCCCCCACCACTCTGCATGCTGTTAAGTGACACTTTTGACTGATGTTTCAGAACTTGCTTTCAGACATTTTTCCAAAGTACTAAATATGGGGGACTTCCAGTTCATTTTCCACATATATAAAGCAAAGTGCTGAGGTGTTAGGAAGCAGAGTATGTTTGGTGGTCATAAGGGAAAAAGTCTGTGCATTTGGCCTCACCAGCTTAGAGTTCAGGCCCATATCTGTCTGTCCGGCTCTGTATTTCTTGCATTTGGTGTTGGGGCTTGCAGATGACAAGCCTACTTGCTCATTCTCCATTACTGTCCACCCTGTGTGAACATGAACATAGGATGACCCTTCATGTTGTTTACCAGGTTACTTATTCAGTTTCTAATTTTAGATAATTGGCATTGAGGCATTCCACAGATGTTCATAGAGCACCAGCACAGCATTCTGCCTGCCAGGCACCTCTTATGTACTGGTGGTCTAGCATCGCACAAAAAAGGCAGAGATCCCGGTGCTCCTGGAACCGACGTTCTCATGGAGAAGACAGATCAAAACAAGTAACACACACAGTGCATTAGCCATGTGCTGGAGAGTGGGGGGGGGGGGGGGGGGTCTGCATGCTGGGTTATGATGGCAAGTTGGGTCTGGGAGCTTCCACATCAGACTAGGAAGTCTCAAGGTCAGGGACAATAGTTTAATTCTTCTTAAAGCTCCAGAACATAGCCTGGGGCCAGGAGTGTGGTAGATAATCTGAAAAGACTGTTTTGACTGAGTGGATAGAAGAGAAACCTTAATAAATGTTGGTTCCTCACCCAGGTCCTCACATCACATCAGTGGAGTTGGCTGGCCCCTTTGGCTGAGCTCATGTGCTGCTGCCTCAGGGGGCTCTCCCTCCACCTGCACGGGCCAGTGCTCATTCTAACTCCTGAAAAATTGACTGGACACCGCCCTATTCTTTTCTTCTCAGTAGCTTCCCTTGGAAGCAGCAGCCAACCCCTTCTACGTGTCATTGGTTTTATTTTCTAGACTCCAATAGAGAAAAGCTCACTTTTTGCCAGCATCACTTCATACTTGTTGATGTGTGTGGTTACTGTGTTCTGCTGTGGGAGAGTGAGCAATGAAGAGAAGGAAGAAGCCTTAGTTGATAGCCTGGTGTTAGTCTAACCAGCTTTCCCTCATGACCCATCACAGGTTTGAAAGCAGAACCACCTATTTGTAAACCTTTCTTAAGGCTGTCTGGTTGTTTGGGGCCATCTTTTTTGTGGCTGTGGTGTGTGGTTAATAGACCTTTCCTCTCAGGTTGCCTCCAAACCTCTAGTGTGCTTCCCTTATTTGGTCACTTTTGGGATATTTTCTTCCCTTTTAAAGAGCTACATCCCATGTAGTTTATCCAAGCAATAGGAAACAGAAGAACTATCAAAAAAATATACCAAAGAACTAAGGAAGGGGCAAAGCAAAGTTGCAAGTAAAACAAGAACCAAACAGGAGCACCTGGGTGGCTGAGTTGGTTAAGCATCAAACTCTTGATTTCAGCTCAGGTCATGATCTCAGAGTTGTGGGATTGAGCCCCAGGTAAGGCTCTATGCTCAGGGCAGAGTCGGCTTGTCCCTCTCCCTCTACTCCCCCTCCCCCTCACACATGCACTCAGGTGCTCTCTTTCTTGCAAATAAATAAAGTCTTTCTTTTTTAAAAAAAGAACCAAATAGAGAATGGAGCAAAATGGCTGATAGTACACCATTTGGCCTTAAGAGCCAAAAAGGCTAACAACACTGTATTAAAGTTTATGTTTTGAGCCTTTTTTTTTTTTTTTAAGATTTGAGAGAGAGAGGGAGGGCAAGAGCAGTGAGGAGTGGAAGAGGGAGAAACAGACTCCCCTTTGAGCAGGGAGCCTGATGTGGGACTCAATCCCAGGTCCCTGGGATCATGACCTAAGGCAGCCACTTAACCGACTGAGCCACCCAGATTCCCCTGTTTGGTTTTTTTAAGTGTATACTCTGTCAGTCTGGATCCTTTTATTAAATGTTCAGAAATTATGACCCAGAGAATACTAGGAAGATCTGTGTCTTCCTAATACTAGGAAGAGAATACTAGCATGTCTGGGACATGCTGAATATTTTCTGCTTTGTTGCCACTGTCCAGTGTCCTGCCTAGCTCTGCTGTCCGTGGGCATGAAGAATGCTACTGAAATGCAGCACACTTAAGCTCCAGGGGAATGAAAGAGGATAAATCACACCCCTCTCTGTTCTCTCTGGAAGACTTGCTGGGGTAGGGCAGGGTACAGAGAGAATGACCACCCAAGACTTGCAAGGCCGGGACAATGGTCCTTATGCTGGCAGCTACCTTTGGGACCTCAAGGAAGTCGGGTCCCCACCTTAGGTCTTAATTATCTTGTGTAGGAAATGACAAGGAAGGAGAAGACATGGGAAAGGACCAATTTTGCGATAGCCAGTGGGTGTGTTTGACAGGAAACCTGAATCTGATTCCAGTCCCTGCCTGCTGGCCACCCTTGCCTTTCACTGCCCTGGTATAAAACTGGGCTGATGTCTTCTCTATAGCAAAGGAAATCATCTCTGTTTAAGAAACTTGAAAGTATGTATGCCCACACACTTATGTGTCCTACTGCTAACTAAGAGTTCTTAGTTTCCCCTTGCAGCTGATTTGTCAGTTTTGATTATTTATTTTTCTTATCTTTTTCTAATTGTTTTATTTTTTCCCATCAGCTGTAATAAGATAAGATTTCTGGACTGCAGAGATGCATGTTAACAAGCATACCAGTCTATCCCAGAGCCAGAGGGAAGGACAGTCCATCACCAATGGTTCTGTTCTGTGTTACTTCAGTCCCTTTTCTCCTTTTGAGAACCTGAATCTTGTCTGGGAGCCGCTATTCCTGAAGTCTGTGCAGGCGTTAACCCATTTGCTAATAAGCCACTTTCTAAACAGACTACAATCAGCCTAAATTAGTCATTTTCTTTTTCCATCCAGGACCTCTAATTAATTAGGATAACATAACTAGCTAAGCAGGCTTGGTTATCCATTTTTGAAAGAGGATTTTTAGAGAATGAATTTTAACAAGGTGTTATTAAGCATAGATTTGGGGAGCCAGTTAACCTGGGTCCAAAACCCATCTAACAATAATCTAAAAATAAAATAGCTTTGCTTCAGAAGGCCCTGGGCTCTTGGTCTGTAATTCCTATTCCTGTGTTCCCAGCAGAACACCACTTGGGACTTCTTATTTCATCAGACAGAGCTGTTCCAGATTCCCAAAGCAGCTTAAAGTTGAGATGGACTCTGAATATTTGGGATCCTCTCTCAGTCCAGTCCATGAAAATGAAATTCTCAATCCAGTCCATGAAAATGAGATTCTTTTCTGATTATCCTTTTAGACAGCCCAACTTTGTCATCTTTCAAAGTTTTTGACCCCAGAACAGCCTGACCCTGGTAGTGTGTCTCCCTCCTTAGAACTCTCTGACTTTATAATCTGCTCACATTCTCTCCTGTGAGCCAGTACTGTCTCTAAAACCCATGTCAAACATCCCAAGGATCGACTTAAATTATCTGGCTTTTAAAAGGCAAACTTTCAGGTGGATCATTCAGTTGCTCACACATTTAGAGGTGTCAGTAAGCATTGTACCATATTATTCTCCACTAGTTTGAAATAATTTCAGGCACTGCAGAATTCCATTGCTAGGAAGATATTCACTTTGTAAGGAAGGCACTCTCCTTCAAAGGAGTACCTTGACAAAAAGAGTAATGGATTTTTATAGTTCAAAACCAAGCATTATTATCTTTTTCTGGATAACCAACTTTAGATTTTCCTTAAAAAATATTATTGGAAAAAAATATTATTGGTTGGGGAGTTCCCTCCCCCCTTCTATTGAACTTAACTCCACTGCCTTTCCATACCTGTTCTTTGCAAGGTTCTGCTGGATCTTATGGAACCCCCTTATCCACTGCTCACTGTCATAATTCATCCTCTAGAGCCTTCTCTTCCTGCTATTGTTAGTTTAGCTTCATGTTTTAGAAACAAGATTAGAAAATAGTATTAGTTCCTCATCCAAAAAGAAGGGAGCTTATTACTGACTTGAAAATTACATTTGTTCTTTGACCACTAAGATCTCTGCAGGAATCCTCACTGGCCTTGATAATTGCCTGGCAGAGTGACATCCTTGACTGATTTTGGCAGTGGGTGTACATGAGCACTTGAGTTAGATGTCATCACCACAGGCAACCTAGAGAGGGGATGGCAGCCACACAATTGGAAACGAAAATCTGAGTGCTTCTCCTGCTCCTGACATTGTTCTGGGGGTCCATGGGGAATGCAGGGCTGCACATGTAGCTTTCTGCTCATGGACAGGGAGATCAGGAAGGGCTCTGAGGAAGAGTTGTTACCTTGAAGGATGGGTAGGATTTTGCCAGGCACAGTGGATCAAGGTTAATGAAAGAACAAAGGCATAAAACAATGTGTGTGGTTGGTTAATAGCCAACTGGCCAGTTTGAATGAAGTTATAGGTAGAGGACTGCCTAAGATAGTTGATTGATTCAAAGGCACCCACTCTTTATGGGAAGAGAAGTTTATGTTTAATAGAAAATAAGGAATAATCACACATTTTCTAATGTGGGGAATGATACAACTGGAGCCATCATTGAAGATTAATCTGGCAGTAATGTGGACAGTAAAGTGAATAGAGAAGGATATCAGTGGTTCTGAAATCCGACTATATGTTAGGATCACCTGGTAAACTTTAAAATGCCCCAGTGTTCAGACTGTACTCCAGACCCACTGGATCAGAATCTTGGGGGTGGGACCCAGGCATCCATGTTCTAGGCTAAGGACTCTGGTCCTAGTGAGAGATATTGAAAGCTCTGAGTTTATAGCAGCAATTCTCAACTTTGGTTGCATACTGGAATCATATATGGAAGCTTTAGCATGCACACACACATACAAAACAGAGACTTGGGATACACTCCAAGATTTTTTTTTTTTTTTTTTTTTTTTTTTTTTTTTTTTGAGTGTGAGAGCATGAGGGAGTCAGGGACGAGGAGGAGAGGGAATCCTAATCAGATTCCATGGCCAGCATAGAGCCCTATGCGGGGCTCAATCCCAGGACCCTGAGATCATGACCTGAGCCAAAATTAAAGAGTCTGGCACCCAACTGACTGAACTACCTGGCTGCCCCATCCCAAGATTCTGACTTGATTCATCTAGGATATGACCAGGGCATTGAGTTCTAATATACAGTTGAGGTTGAGAAGAACGGGGGTAGAGGAAGGGTGACGTGAGAGGAGCAACTAATATTGAATGAAGTGGTAAATGAGATCTCTGATAATTCAAGTCACTTCAACTTATGGAGCAATCATAAGACCTTTATTCTGTGCCAGGTGCTGTTCTGAGCACTCAGCCTGAACTGACTCATTTACTCATGTATCACAGAATGATTTATAGAGCCTGCTTTCGAGTCTGACCCCCTGGCTTCAGAGCCCATCTCCTACCTTGCTGTACCACATGGTGTCTCTGGGGAAACCTAGCTGATTGGAGGTGGTAAGTGAGAAAAGAGTGGAGAAATAGAACTCAGATTTTGTTTTGGTGCAAGGGCAGAGGCTGGTGGTATTACTAACAAAATCTGGCATCAGGAGAAGTACTTGCTTTAGGAGAGAATGGGAGAGTTTATGTTAATTTGCAGTGATTGAAGAAGATGCAGGTGGATCCAGCCATTAGAAATGAAGTTTTAATAATAGGAAAGATTTCTGGTCTACAGAGAAAACTCACATTTGAGGAAACCAGGCTTGAAGTGGTTAATTAGCTTGCTCAGGATCTCAGCTAGTAAGGGGAAGAGCCAAGATCTGATGAGTTGCCAGGGACAGCAGTGCAGAGTGAGAAGAGACTCTCAGAGGAATTCTTATGTTGAGAGGCATAGGAATGGACAGAGTGACAAAGTCAGAAAAGACTGGAGAAAGGGTTGGACTCTATATTATTTAATTTGTAAAACATTATATTTAACTCAATAGGATATGAGGAGTAACTGTATTTTTTTTTAGTATGGGCAATAATAGGACTGGGGCTATCTTTGGCATAACTCCATTGAAAGATTGGGGAAGGAAGTTGATACAAGGTCAGGACACTGAGGCATGTCTAGTAGTATTGATTACACTGTTTAAATAATTGATAGTGAGTCCCAGGCTGCATACCAAACTTGGGGAACCAAGTAGAGGTGGTAGAAGAGCCAAGGGGCTGTGGGGCACAATCCAGAGAAGAGGTTTTGTGGGATTAATGGTGGTGGTACGGTAGTAAATAAGAAAGTTTCTAGTTTTATATCTTGGGTATTTTCAGGGATGCCCAACCATAAGGGATGGCTACCAGTGGGTGGCTATGTTGGAATAATGGGCACTAAGGTTTGTGGATGCAAACCATATTAGAAGGGCTCTGGGCAAGGTTTTTCATGTTCCTGAGAGTACCATCAAAAGATAGGAAAGGGGGATCCCTGGGTGGCTCAGCAGTTTAATGCCTGCCTTCGGCTCAGGGTGTGATCTTGGAGACCCGGGATCAAGTTCCATGTCAGACTCCTTGCATGGAGCCTGCTTCTGCCTCTGCCTGTGTCTCTGCCCCTCCCTCTCTCTCTCTCTCTCTCTCTCTCTCTCTCTGTGTGTGTGTGTGTGTGTCTTATGAATAAATAAATAAATCTTAAAAAAAAAAAGGAAAGAGAAAGGGACTTTTAACTAGGTGTAGGATCACTGAATAGGGGTGAGGGGGACTGGCATGGCTGGCTGATACTGTGATAAGGAAAAGCTGCTGGAGGTGGTAGATGATGTGGTCTGACAGGATTGTCACCACTGGAATCAAAGAATGCACATGGAATTAAACCCCTCTGGCTCTTATTGGAGGAATTGGGAAGTTCTGTTGGATGGATCATGATATGAGGACGCTGAGGGATTGGGGAGGACTTTGGGCATGAGGGCATCTGGAGAACAGAGACCAGGGAAGGAGTGAGAGAGAAGTCAATAGGTCTCTAGAGGACATAGTATGCAGGCCCAGTGTGGGGTTGCTAAGGTGAGATGTCCCTAGCAGAAGTAGGCATTGGGATATGATAACGGGGAAGGGGTAGGAGAGAAATCTGTGGTTATTGATGATTATTTTAGGTCCTGTGGCTGAGACCCCTCTGTGCTGCTCTGCTACATGATGTGCTTCTTGAGGGCCAATCTATCTCTTAGAGTGTCAACTCCTCGGCATGGCTCACTAAATGCTTAGTTGAATTGGATTAACATGTAGAAGTTGAAGATGGAGGCAAGTGGTGAGGAGACAGGATTTTGTTAATAGAACAATATTTAGAATTTAAAATTTCAGATGGGAACTTTGGGTCCAGAATATATTTTGCTGTTTGTTTCCTCCATCACTCCACGAGTGTTAGGCATTTAACTGTGTACCAGATACTGTCCAAGGCTTGGAGATAAAAATAACATTGGACATACGGTTTTCATGGAACTTACATTCTAATAGGGAGCACAGACAATTTAATGTAAATAAGGTAATCCAGATGGATGCTATGAAGAGTTCAAGTCAGTCACACTCTAGGAGACTCTGAGTAGGGTATTGGCTGTGTAGTCATGGAGCCACCTTCTTCTGGGTAGCAGTAGCTTCTCATTCCATATGACTGTTCTTCTGAGTAAGTCTGGACAAATGAGATCTCTGATAATTCAAGTCACTTAATCAAAAGTAGTATGTAAATCATTTTTCCTTAGCCCTCATCTGGTGATTTTCTGCATCGTGTCTCAATTGCCTATAAACTGTTCCTTGTTAGGAGCAGATAAATGGCTACAGGACTTGGGAACTTTTGAGAGCTTAGAACGAACTGAATTTGCTTGAAAGGACAGGTGGGAACTTTGCTGTAGAAATAAAATCATGTAACTAATTAGAAGTCTGTTCATTTCTCATACATTTTCAAGTATGGGATAATAGAATATTTCTAAATGCCAAAAAGATTCTATAAACCTTCGTCATTATTTTTAGATTGGGGGACAGATTAGAAGAGAAGGATCTGGTTCTTGTAAAACTTTTGCTGATGATCTTAAAAGCAGCTTTGAGTGCATATTGTCTGTAGTGAAGAGAGCCGGAAGAAGCTGTGGTAAACCCAAAAGGAGGCTCTTTCTAACCTGTAGAGTCCCCTGTAGATGTCACTATGATTTTGTTTTCTTCAATGTCTTTTACCAAAAAGACTTGAAAGCCTCAAAAAAAAGACATGAAGGAACTTGATGGGTAGATGATTCATTTCCTCATTGTAAAGAATGTTTCTTTCATCCTTTATTAGGCCACAAGAATTCTTCCACTGTTAGCCATCCTACACTGTGTTGAGAAGGTCCCACCACAAAAAAAAAAAAAAAAAAAAAAGGTCCCACCAATTCTGGTGGCTTGTAGTCAGAGCAGTCTGGATCTTCTGCCTGCCTTGGAGAAAGTCATGAGGGTTCCTCTCAGGTCATCCAGGGGATCGAAACTTCAGGTTTCTTCTAAATGTTTGCTACCATTGTACCTGTTACTTTTCAGTTTGTGATTTGCTCAAAAACAAGAATCTCTAGTTTCTTCTCCTTTTTTTTTCTACCCTGTCTCTTCACTTATATTTTTCTCAGATAACTCCTTGTAAGTCTGGAGACAACCACCTACTTGTGATGTAGTTAAAGTTTGGTTGTAGCAAACAAAAGTGTTGGTAAACCTGTTTCTGGTTGAATCTGTGCTTTAGACCAGCTGCTATACCTTGGGCAAGTCTTTGATCCTCTCTCTAAGAAATGAGAGTATTAATTAGATAATTTAGTCTTTGCTGGCCTCCCAAAGGCTCAGGTACTGGTAATAGAAATTGTCTTTGAAGAAATGCTTATTAAATGCCTGACTTACATGTGCAAGGGTCTCTGATAGATGCACCCAGATAGGACCACCTGACCTCAAGGAGAGACACCCTATTGGCAGTGATGGACTTGGATGCCTAGAACCTAGCGCTGGGTAGGATGTGGGAAGTTCCATGTTTGAGTGTGCAGAAAGGTAGAAGCACAGAGAAGTATGACAAAACATAGATGTGAGATAGTAAATAAACTTGTTTGGGGTCATACCAGTGGTAAGTGAATCAAAGCTTCCAGCCCAAGAATAGCTGCCAAGTGACATTGCACAGGGTCCCCAGATACAATATTGTGTGATGAACTACTGAGGTGTGGGGAGTGTGGGACATGGTCAGGGAGCAGCCTGGCTGTAAATGGAGGCAGTCATGGTAGGTTCTTAGGGATCTGTATGCAGCACAAGTGCTGCCCCTGCCTTCTTATGTTCATTGTGCACATTTCACATAGCACTGTCTTCCCAGGAGCTGAAATGAAACGTTAAACTCCATTTTAACACATTTTCTAATCCATACACTTGAGGGTGGTAGGTGCTGAGGCTAGAGTGGTAAAATGGAGATCCTAGATATTTCAATACACACACCAAAGAGTTTGAGCTCTCCCTCCATCTGTCTTGGGCAGGGAAGTGCCATGATCAGTTCTTTAGAATTCAGATAAAGAGTGGTCTTCACCTTGGTGGAATAGCAGTTACACAGTGCAGGGTCTTTAGTGGTATGATCTTAGTCCTGGAAAATGTTTGTAGTGACCCTGGTTTGGTTCAGTTAGGTAAAACCAGAGTTTAATAAATCTAGCTGAGAGGTGGAAGCATGCTTGGCGTTCTCCAGAATTCCTCCATCTTCCTTGTAGGAATAAAGTTAAAAAAAATTAAATAACTTTCCCATGAAGCCCCTAAAGAATTTTGTTTTAAAAACCATATGCTTCCTTCCAAGATTAAATTGGCATATACCTTTTCCTGATAAGGATGTAATTTCTAACATATAAATAGTGACATTGAATATGAGACTGTTGCATCACTTTTAAATCTATGTAGGGCATTTTGAATACCATCTCGATTTTTTACCCATTATTATTCTAAAAATATGTGAATGGGCTCGTCCTTAACAGTGAAATTTTACATTCTTTTATTCCCCTTCTTTAACTTCTGTAACTAGTAATTTTTCTTCAATCTACTTCCCTGTAGACTTTATTATTAATATAAAGCATTTCCTGGGGTGCCTGGGTAGCTCAGTTGGTTAAGCGTCCGACTCTTGGTTTCAGTCCAGATTGTGATCTCAGAGTCCTGGTATTGAGCATCTCATTGGGTTCATTGTCAAAGTCTGCTACAGTTTCTCTCTCTCAAATTAAAATAAATAAATCTCTAAAAGGAAAAGAAAGCATTTCCTGCTTGGGAGTCCATGTCGTATCACCCCTTCGCTGTGCCCTGCAACAAAAAGTATGTGTGTCAAAAGACATGTACATATTGTTATTTCCATTAACAATAAAGCTCTAAGTGTTAAAAGAGAAATTCTCTCCAGTTATGTTATAATAATTATTAGTGTACAGTTGATCAAAACAAGATATTATAAATGTTGATAAAATTTAACTTTTTGTTTAATATTTATTGGAAATAAGATGGATTCAGTGTTTTATTTTATATTTTTATTTTTATTTTTTTTGGGATTCAGTGTTTTAGACACATTAATTCTTGATAAACATTACTTATTGTTAGAATGAGGCCATGTTCTGCATCAATTTTTGTTCTTATTTTTCATGTATTTGTAGATATTAGCACTCAGAAACCTTTGTTTGCATGAATAAGCAGATGGGAATAATAGTTTTGACACCGTGTCACTCAGTAATTTGAATTCCTTCCATAAGAGTGCCAAAAATATAATTGATCATCAGACTTGGTTTGTAATAATCTATCAGATGATACCTCCATCAGATCCTCCTTCAATTTTGTTGAAGGCAAAGAACTGGAAAGTACCTGACTTGCATAAGACTTTCTTATCCTGACCTTAGAGTTAGTCACTGTGTCAACAGCAAATCAGGGTTTTGAATCCATCCTTTGTTTGGTGCCCTGAAGTTTCTGCACCAGGGGCAGTGCTGCTGCATAGCATTCCAGGTGGGAGAATGCTGTGCTATGTGGGGAGGTGAAAGAAGGGCACCTTCCTCACAGGAATTACTCTCAGGGAGGTGAATGTTATCAGGTGAATTTAGGAAAGAAAACCTATGAAAGTGGAAGGTTTGGAAATGAATTCCCTTAGAACCATGTGGGTCTGTTTCATGTCTGTACACCCTAGTTTATAGACTCTGAACCTACAAATCTTGCCTACCAGGCCCAGTCCTAGGCACTGGGAAAGCCCAGGGAAAGTCAGGCCCCATAGGATCTGGACTGAGTGTGGGGAGAGGGCTGGCCAGCCTGGGAGCTTGGCAGACATCTTCTAGGGTACAAGTGGGCCAGCCGTGGGCCACAACCCAGGATGTATGGTGCTATAGCAATAGAGTGATGAATAAATCACTGTCCTTGCCCTCTGGGAGTTTATAATCTTGGCTTATATCAAAAAACAAAACAGAACAGCACCCTCCAAACCAACAAAAAAAACAAAGCCTTCTGTGACCTTGTTATTTAACATGCTAATAAAGGATGTATATTTACATTTTTTAATGTTTTGATAAGTAGATTTCAGTATGCCTGGTTTTATTTGTTATCCCATATATTTTATTTTAGGCATTTAAAATCTTTTTTTAGAAGAGGTTAGGCTTTTCCAGACTGCCAGAAGCGCCCATGGCACAAAAAAAGTGAGGAACCCTCTTCTGAGTACTGGTCTCTTCTAAATACCACAGACAGTCCAAATACCAAGGAGTCCCAGATGACAGTCAATGAAGTGGTTTCATGGAAGGATGCTGCATAGAGCAAATGGTTGGTATAGTACTGTGTTGTGCAACATTACAAGCTTGGGGCATAGACAGTAGGGATAGGAATTTAAAATGTTGCAGTAGGTGCACCTGGCTGGCTCAGTTGGTGGAGCGTGTGACTTTTGATCTCAAGGTTGAGTTCAAGCCTAGCGTTACTTAAAACACAGTATGTTAGATTGTCAGACCTCAGATGTATCATCAGGCATTATCTCAAGGATATTAGTATCTGCTGTAACCAGTTTACAGTCAGACATTAGGGAATCACCCAAACACACACACACGCCAGAGTGAGTGGAAGGAGAAAACTTTGGTTATCTCCAGAATGCGTTTCACACAATTGAGAATGTTCTTGGTTTTGTTATTAAGAAATGTAGACCTGTGGCTTTCGAGCTAATCTTTGCTTTGCTTCTTTAAAGTCTCCTCCAAGATCATTACTTTCTTCCTGGTGCTTTCTTAGGCAGTTGATTTGCTCCATGCACAGGTCCCTGCACTTGAAGCTGTAGAGCAGCATTTAGATCAGTTTTCTCACATGCTGCTGACTTTATCTCATTTACAATATCACATTTCTGTTGCCATATACTGTGTGATCTGGGCCTCCCCACAGCTTTTTAACAATTAGTAATTGAGCAGGAAGTATGTTTTTATTACAGTGGCCTTTTGATTGTGATTTTACAATCATGTAGTGTTTAGCAGAGAGCAGAGGTGGGGAAGTGGCTCTCTGAAACACATTTTTGACAGAGAGAAGTCTGTTGTTTCAGCCACTTGGCTATCTGTCAGCGGTTCTCAGGTTCTCAGACTTCCCCCGTGTGTTGGTTGCCTGGCAACCCGGGGCTGGAGCAATCAAACCGTGGCCAGTGCTTTTCCAAGCCCAGATCGGAAGATGATTTATTGGTGGAACTGTGAGCATGGTAAACCCACGCCTCAGAAATGGGCCTTTTTTTTTTTCTTTTTTAAACCAGGAGTTTATACAAACCACATCAAGAAAAAAGAAAATCAGTTGGAGGGTTTTGTTGCAGATTTTTTAAAGAATAAAAATTAGGGCCTATAATGTGCTTGTTGTTATGTATCTCTCTGTACATGTGTAGATTAATATTTTTACTTAGTTGGATCATTACTCTTAAAATTTTTTTTTTTTTTTTTTTTTTTTTTACTGGAACACTCAACATCTTAAAAGTTAGTGCCATTTATTTATTTATTAAATTAGGATCCTTGAGATGCAGTCTCTCCCTGAGAAACTCAGCCCAGGCCATCTTAGTGGCTTGCTTGAGGTGTCATCTATGAAGCCTTGATAGAATCATACATAGAACTATAGCCTTACTTTCCTGATGCCTATTTCTGTTCGAGATTTGATGCAGTAATCATAAAGTACTGATTGCTTTTCCATTTCTCAAAATTAGCTGAAAAATCCAAAGATCTTGTCTTACTATATGCTGTGTTAATAGGTACTTAAATAGGCCTTCCTCTTTGTATGTGTCTGCATCCATGTGTGACGGGAGAGCTGTCATTTTAGGACAAGTTAATTCTGAACTTCCAGATTCTTCTCACTTTCTGCTTCCGCCTACACTGCCTTTTTTTGTGCCCCTCCCTCATTTATAATTATAACCTTTTAACTGTGAAAATTATCCCATATTGATTTATTTTTGCTGTAAAAGTAAATTTTAAAGTTCTTTTTGAGGTTTCTCCTTTCTAGAGCCTCAAATACTCTTAATATTGCAGGTGGAGATGAAGAAGAATTCATTTTGGGACGTATTCTGTATAGGGTAGAAGGGTCTCAGCCTGACTTAGCTGGCTGAGCATTTCTTAAGCATTTCTTTTTATAAAATTTTAAGGAACCTGAGCATTTCTTTTTGTAAAATTTTCAGGACGCACTTTGGGACTCAAATTCCACTCTGCATTCAGCCCAGTGCATCCAACTGTGTATGTAAATGTGCTATTAGTGTGTTTGTATTCCTTATAAATATACAGATCTAATCTGTTTGTGTAATTTACACACAGCTGTTTCATGCTCCCTTAATACCAATATTTTCGTGCAAGAGTGAGGTATCATGGGAGCACTATTGTTGCAAACAAAAGCCACCAGAGCAGCCTTGTGGTGGGGCCCATTACCAGGCCCTAATGTGGGATCCTCCCTTGAGGGACTCTCTGTGGTTGCCATCCTGCTTGGCGATGGCAGGAGACCAAAAGGGATGCCTGTTAATAGAAAACAATAACCACTGGCTAGACAGAGATCTGCCTTATGACCAAGGTTTGCCTTTTGTAATTGAAATACACTCCTCTTCCCTCCCCTGACTCCCCTACATTTTCTAAAGGAATAATTGATCTCCCTCCCCTTTTGGAGATTTTTTAAAGTAAACAAGTTCAATGGGGAGCCCTGGCCCTTGTCATGTTGTCATGATGGGAAAACAGTCCAGGAGCCCCTTCTGTGACAAGAATTGAAGTGAGCCCCTGCTGGTCAGGGCCTTGGTTTCCCCTGTTTTGGAAGACGAGCAGATCATAACAGCTTCTGGATTTGGTTGAGTTCTTCAGGAAGACAGATTTCACTTAATTTGAAATAACAAGCCTTTATTAATGGTGTTTCATTTAGGATTGTATATATATTATTGTCCATAATTCTGACAGTATATGTATTTCTACCTCCCAAATAGAAAACTTTCAGTGTTTTGAGTGTTTTAATGTTTTACAAAAAAGAAGGATCATTCTAGACCTATGCCGATATAGTACCCAATAGCCACATGGGGCTATTGAGCACCTGAAATGTGCTAGTCCAAGTTGAGATGTGCTGTAAGTGTAAAATATACACTGGATTTTGCACACTGAGTAAGATAAAGAGAATGTAAAACATTTCATTAATATTTTTGTATTGATTATGTGTTGGAAATGATAATATTTTGGATATATCAAGTTAAAATGTATTACTAAAATTAATTTTACCTGTTTCTTTCTAAAATATGACTACTAGAAAATTAAAGTTACCTATTTGGCTCACAATTTGACTCACATTCAGTTTCTATTGGGCATCCACAGATCTAGACTCTTTTAGTTATAATTTTTGCAAAATGCTTTCTCACTAAACATTTCTACTTCTTTTTTCCTTTGTAACTTATAGACAAGCCACATTTCTTTTTTGAGTTTCCTCTTCCTTCCTCCTGTGCTGAGCTCTACTTTTTTTTAATGACTTATTTATGAGCCACTTTACAGAGACATTTATGTGGAAATTTTATGGTGATATTGCAGGGAGAGAAGGAGCCTCTGATGCCCATTTGGGTTCTGTTATTAGTGTTGGGTTATTTTTAATTTGGGCATAGCTGGGCAGCCATAATTGGCAAGAGGTATTTAGCTGGCGGTGTTTCTACATCTGTTAATGCTGCTGCCTAACTAGCCAGTTCTCCTTTGACTTGAAAGTGCATTGAAGCATTCTAATATTCACCCAGTAGCAGTGCTTTGTTAGGCCTGAAATAATGAAAGGACTTCCACATACTCAGTGTAGTGATCTAGACTCAGAGGAGCATATGGACAAAGCTATATAGTCTGGCTCAGTGGTCTTTGCTAGTGGGCCCAGTTGCTATGTAAACCATCCAACATGAGGTAATTTTCTCATGGGACATGTGGTCTTTGAATGAAGGAATACTGATTCCACTTTGACATATGACATTTGAGATCACCTGGGAAGGATTTAACCAACACAGGTGTGTTGATAATCATTGGCTTCACTCTGGGTGCTGAACTGGCATCACAGGATGGGATGGTGTGGTTTCTGTAGTGGGACCTGCACATTTGAACATACAGGAAAGTTGGTGTCAAATCATTTTGTAGGTAGTAATTAGAGAGTTGGAAACAGTGAACACTGATCAAGAAGTATTGAGTCAAGCTGGAGAGCAAATGGCTGGTAAGTCAAATAGTATTGTGGGGAGACCAAACCAGCTCACCTGCAGATAACACTCATTTATTAATTCAATCAGTGGTTGTGGATCATCTGCTATTTGTGTCAGGTGCTGTTCTAGTTGCCAGGGACATAGTAATGAACAAATTTTCTTACGTATTCAGTATCTTACATATCATGTCATGTCATATCACATGATAATAAGTGCTATGTGTTAAATCAGAGTAAGATTATACAGCATGATAAGGCATGCAGATTGTCTTAGGAAGTCTGATGGAAAATTGTTTACTGGTTCACTTAATAGTTGACTAACATGGAGGTTAAAGTTTTTTGTGGTTTTATAGTGAATCTTGTAGTGATTTCCTATTCCTGCATAACAAATTACCCCAACAATAAAAATCACCTCAACTTAAGACAGCAGTAATCATTTATTATCTGTCACAGTTTCTGTGGGATCAAAGTTTAGGAATGGCTCATCTGTGTGGTTCTGGCTTGGGGGCTTTCATGAGATTGCAGTTAGATGGTAGATGGGGTTGGAGTCATCTTGAAGTTTGCTTGACTCACAAGTCTGGGCAAGAAAGCTTCCTTCCAATTCTGACATTCTCTTCTGCTATTCTTACAGATGTGACAGGGAGTGAGGGCTGACTTGACAGCTGCCCAGCTTTTGTAGATGTCTGGGGCATGTGAGCAGGAGTCAGCTGGGGAAGTAGGGGTCTCCTGGACTTCTCTTGCTGGCTTCAAATGACTTTGGGCCTGGCACTTCAGTCCCCTTAGTGTTCTGTTTCTGTAGCTAATCTTGTGGGGACAGGGACATATAAAACAGGGATTGGAACCACGAGCTGTCCATGATCATGATACTGGTGAATGAAGTACCTTCCTTCAGGGCAGGATCATGTTAGACCTACCTTCCCCCATTCTCATTCTTGTACTCTTTGGCTCTTTGGAAGATTAAAAAGGAAAGGAAAGGAACAAGAAAGAGAATGCCTCTGCAACAGCTAAGCAGCTGCTATATTTGATCCTAGAGAGGACTTCTCTGAGACATGAACATGCTCGGATGTGGGTTTTTGATGTAAGTACTGTCAAATCAATATGGCACAAGGCAGGGAAACAGATCTTTTTGTTGTTAAAACTAGTATTTATTTATGAGAGAGCAAGCATGCGCACATAAATGGGGAGGGGCAGAGGAAGAGAATCTTCAAGCAGACTCTCCACTGAGCACAGAACTGGATCTCACAACCCTAAGATCATGACCTGAGCTGAAACCAAGAGTCTGGTGCTTAACCAAATGAGCCACCCAGGTGCCGCTAAAACTACAATTTATTTAATATAAGGATATCTTTGACTAATCTTCTGAATGTCCAAGTAAGACAGTTGAGAAGACATGTCCTGCATTAACAGAGTCTTATTTGGAGAGTATAGCCATCCTCTTATTTCTGTATAGGAGACAGGCTACCTACCTCACTGTGGCCCTCAGAGGAAGAGAACTAGAGGCACTGACTATAGAGACTTTACAAGTGGCAGAAGGCCCAAAGGCTCCTCTTACACAGGAATGCTCGGAAGCCTTGAGAGAGAGTTGGTGACCTTCACAAGCCATAAAGTTACCGAGTGGCAGAGCTATGTACTCTAAGCTAAGTTGTTTTGTGAGAAAATGTTTAACACGGCATATGCATATAATCTCAGACAAGTGCTTTTGCCTTAAAAAGCAAGTATGTATATGTAACATTTCTTTTAGAGGTTTGTTTTAAGTTACAATACTCTAATTCCTCTGGCATAAGTAGGTACAATAGAATGTTTTCTGCATCTAGATTCTAAGCAATTAATCCAATTTTGAAACTTTATTTACTCCTCCACTCTTCCTGCTTAGTATGGATTCGGGCAGGATACTTAATTTACCTGACCCTCGGCTGCGTCATCTCTAGAGTGGCCCCAGTGACACCTGTTGAGGAGAATGTGGAATGGGGCACATCAGTGTCCACATTGAGATTGTGATGTCCTGAGTCTTTGGAAGATGTTACTCTGAATAGAAAGTGTAGGTGCAAGCCTGAAATGGGAAAAAATGTCAGATGTAGAGAGAGATTTAAGAATCATCATGAAAATGTGATTATTGTTTTACATTGGCTATTTTTAAACTATACAGCTGACCCTTGAACAACACAGGTTTGAAATTCACTTACACATGGGCTTTTTCAATAAATAGAGTACTATAAATGTATTTTTTTCCTTATCATTTTCTTTTTTTCTTTCTTTCCTTATGATTTTCTTTTCTTTCCTTTTTTTTAAAAAAAGATTTTTTTTTTAAGATTTTATTTATGTGAGAGAGAGAGCAAGCACAACTGGGGGAAGGGCAGAGGGAGAAGGAAAAGCAGACTCCTCACTGAGCAGGGACCTCCCCTCCCCAGATCATGATGTGAGCCAAAGGTAGACACTTAACCAACTGAGCCACCCAGGTGCCCCCTTATGATTTCCTTAATAACATTTGCTTTCCTCTTTATTGTAAGAATACAGTAAATAGTATGTGTAACATACAAAATATGTGTTAATTGACTGTTATTGGTAAGGCTTCTGGTCAACAGTAGACTATTAGTACTTAATTTTGGGGGGAGTTAGGAGTTATATGTGTATTTTCAACTGCTGGGGAGCGTCCAACTGCCCTAACCCCCACATTGTTCAAGGGTCAACTGTAACTAGTTTTTTTTTTCTTAAGATCTTATTTATTTATTCATGTGCAACACAGAGACAGAGAGGGGCAGAGACACAGGCAGAGGGAGAAGCAGGCTCCATGCAGGGAGCCCGACATGGGACTCGATCCCAGGTCTCCAGGATCACGCCCTGGGCTGCAGGCGGTGCTAAATGGCTGTGCCACCAGGGCTGCCCAGCTGTTTAGTTTAATGAAATTTATAAGCTATCCTTGAATAATGCTAGTAAGTTCAGGGGATCCCTGGGTGGCGCAGCGGTTTGGCGCCTGCCTTTGGCCCAGGGCGCGATCCTGGAGACCCGGGATCGAATCCCACGTCGGGCTCCCGGTGCATGGAGCCTGCTTCTCCCTCTGCCTGTGTCTCTGCCTCTCTCTCTCTGTGTGTGACTATCATAAATAAATTAAAAAAATTAAAAAAAAAATGCTAGTAAGTTCAAAGTGTACTTCCAAAGTAGAATCAGAAATCAGGAGCACATCCTAGAGCCCTTAGAAATGCCCACCCTGGCTTGCTGGCATGTCTCCTCCCAGACAAATTGATTGTGATGTTATTTACTGCAAAAGTAGTGCCTTACTTTAGGTCACTATTTCATCAATATGTTAATAAATATTTAAAACCAAAAACCAAATGATGCTTGGCAAAGCATTATTAGTAGTATGTCTGCAGCAGGAAATGTGTTTTAGATACGAGGTGGTAGAAATCTATAACATACAGGATCATATGGACGAAGTGTAGTAGGTTCTCATCTTGCGGTTGGTCAGCAAGAGCCATTGATGAACTGGTAGGTATCATGTAATACACGTTTGGAAAGGCTTTCGTTTCTTTTGCTTGCCATCAGCGTTCTCTTCTTTCATCCTACCCTGCCATTTACACAGGACCACCTTTAGGACACCTCTTTGATTCTCTTTTGCTGCTTTATACCTACAGAAGGGCCATGGACAGACTCCTCTTATTTCTTCCCTGGCATAGGGACTTAGATGTTTGGATCTCTGGTGAGGGAAACTGTAGTTTGCTTACTTGCAGATCTGCCTGCTCTTTGGTCCCCTGAGAATCAGTAAGTTATTAACATAAAATTTTGTGCAGAAAACAGGGTAGAGCAGAAGGAGCCATTTTCACAGTGGGAATCATTTTAATACCTACAGTGTTTTCCAAACAGTTATGTAAGAGGACTGAGTAGAAATGGCTTCTCCGAAATCCTGGTGAGTCTCTGACTGTGATACACTAGTTAAAATTCACCAGAGGGAGTTAATTTTGAAAGCTCTCAGCCAGGGGTTAATGCAGAGTTATCTTTTAGCCATTCTTGTAGCATAGCCCGCTCTTCCTGCTTCTTTGCTGCAGACACAGGTCAGAGCCAGCACTTGAGATGAGCCATGTTGGGAGTTTCACATGTAGACGAGAGAGATGAGCACACCTTGTCCTTTGGAAGATTTACTCCAGTCCAGTACACTGCTGTGCGCTATCCAATTTGATATGCAGAGTCATGGTTTTGAGATAGGTAGGACAAGTATTATAAGGCCAATTTAAAAGGTGAACAAATTGAGGCAAAAATAAGTTACAACAATATAGCCTATACTTGTCCATTTATAGATTAAGAGGGGAAACATTTAAATGTTTACATACAAATACAGGCCAGAGATAGTTGTCACATCCCTGACCAGCACCCTGTGCTTGACTCCATTCTTAGATCTCACCCCATCCCTGAGGTTCTCCAGTTGTTCACATATGTCGCCCCTGACACTCCCACCCTGGTTCAAGGATTTGCTGACATGTAGTTAGTTTTCCCATCTGTGAAATGGAGATGCTAGAAGCCCCTGCCTCATAAGGCCACTGTGGCACTTAGATAGGTCCACACAGCAGGAGCACTTGAGACAGTGCCTGGCATGTGGTAGGAGCACTCAGTGGAGCCGTTTTCATTTTCATGTAGGGTGGTATTTCCCTACTGTTCTCCTGTCATGGACACATGACAATGAAGCTGCTTGCCCTGGCCCCTGCCACTCCAAGGATGGCAAGGGTCAACATCTGGGAAGGCCAGTGCACAGGGCTCAGGAGGCTTGGATGTAGGACAGGTGCGGCAAGGGCATGAGGAACTTTCGAACATACTACTTCATTGTAAGAGAATGTTATTGCATATGGGCCCAATTATGCTTATTCTTATTAATTATATCCTGTTAATCAAATTTTCCTGTATGGAACAAAGGAGAAGACTAGATCCTAGGACTTTGGAGTTTAGGTCTCCTACTCTTCCATTTACTAAGAATAGAAGTGTAAAGTTTTGCCTTGCAGATTCTATTAAAACCCAAGTTTAACAGTGAGTGCTATGTTCAGGTAACTCACTTTTTAAAAGCCAGGACTTAAATGGTCTCTACTAGGAACTAGGTGACTTCTGATGGTGATATAAAGTTTCAGCATAGTAACAGAAAACTATAGCAATTTGTCTATAAATTGGAGTATAATTATGTAACGGAATAGAGGTGCCAATTATCACTACAATGAAGGTCATATAAATTAATCAAATTAACATGTTGTATACCTTAAATGTATACAGTGTTGCATGTTAAAATGTTTCTTTTTTTTTTTTCTTTAAGATTGTATTTATTTGAGAGAGAGAGAGAACACCAAGATCAGGGAGGAGAGGCAGAGGGAGAGGGAGAAGCAGATGCTCCACTGAGCAAGGAGCCCAATATGGGGCTCAGTCCCAGGACCCTGAGATCATGACCTGAACTGAAGGCAGATACTTAACCAATTGAGCTACCTACAGGCCCCTCAAAATATATTTCAATACATAAATAAACCTGGAACACTATTATAAGCTAAGTTGTAAAACAAAGCAGAGGACAGTCTCCTTGCCATAAATAAATTTATATTTATATTTGGATCTCATCTGGCTTTGGAGTTCAAAAATAGAAAAGGACTTGTTTTGTGCTCCTGGTGAACACACAGGTTGATTGGAAACAAACAGCTCCAGAGAAACAAGTGCCAATACCCCAAGACCCTGAGCTCATACATTTGAGCGTAGCCGGATGGCAAGCCTCTGGGGAGTATCAAAAGCAGGGCTGCTAAGCACCAGGAGCCGTGACTGAGCCAAAGTTACTGCCTCTTAAATGAACAGTCTTCTTTCTCCTTCACCCCCAGCATCCTAGCATTCTAATATCTGTGCACTGCCAGGGACAGAAAAGCTAATGGGCATAGAAATAATTCATGAAGGCTTGAATTTCAGCACTGGACATGCTGAATTTCAGTTCAACTACTAGAAGGCTATTAAGAAACAGACTGTGTCTATGAATTTTCATTTAGGAGTGTATAGTATCTGTTTTTAAGTCAATAGTGTTAATTATTAAATTAAAGCTTGAAAACCTTCAGGGTCCTCATTTGAAGAGAGATGAATTAATAGAGGGAAGGAGTCTAAGGCCTCAGAAACCCACTTAACATACTGACCTATTCTCATCATTGACTGCTCTGAGTGGGTTGGCTTTGTTTCGATTTTAAAGGCTACTCTACATTTCTGGTAAACCACAAGGTAAAGGCTGGTCTCTGAGAAGCAGATGTTTTGCCAGTTTTGAGGCCTTGTGGCTTTCCATAGAGAAGTAACAGTACAGGCCACATGAAGCTTTTACTTCCTTTTTTTTTTTTTTTTTTTTTTTTTTAAGTGGGGCCAATGGTACTTTTGCACTTGATAACACAGTCATTGATGCACATTGACAGTGGTGGTCTGTGTTTACTACCAATGTTGAACTTAAATTTCTGGAAGTAGTTCGTTTGAAATGTGTATTAGACATTCAAGCAGGTGTTCCTGCTAGACCTGGACCATAGATTTAGCTTTTAAAAATAGTAGGGAGAATCTTGGGTGATATTGAAAGCCAGAGGAGCAGTGATCACATTGGGAGGGGGTTTGGAAAGCAGAAAGCCTAGAACAAAGCTGTGGAAAGAGCCCTAACATTTAAAACTTGAGTGAAAAATCAAGCCAGGTGATAGGAAGAAAACCAGGAGAGTTTGGTGCCATGGAGCCAAGGTCAACTCTGTTGTTAGGTTTCAGGACAGATCCTTTGACTTTTACCAGTCTCTTTCCACCTTGACCACTCAAGCCCAGGCCTTGTCATCTCATGGTTTGTTTCACTTCTGCATCCAAAACTGAGGAGCTCTGACTGCCTAATGCTATCGGGAGACAAAGTGATAGAAGATACAGTTCTTGTCTTTTCAGGGCTCACAGATTCTATGTGTAAGTGAGGCCTTATACAAATAAACAAATGCCATGTGATTGGGGCAGAATGGTCAGAGAAGTTTTGCCAAAGGGGGTGGGGGTTGAGCTTAGGTTTGAGGTAAACTGAGAGTATCTTGGGTTGTCTGTGGAAATAGTAGAAAAGATGCCCCAGTGTCTAGCGTTCAACAGAAGGTGCAGTGGGCCAGTTGCCATTTCTAGATATCTGGTTGGAAAGATAGGCAGAGACAAGATCCTAGAGGGTCTTTGAATTAAGAGATAATGGGTGTAAATATCATTCTAAAGAGGTCAAGGAGCTATTCCTAGGTCGGGGCTGGGAGCAAGACAGTATGGGACTCACAATGACATGTGTGGTTTGAAGAATTCATTAGTAGAAGCTTATACATGACCAGATGTGGGGGATGAGCTATTAGCCTAACTTGTAGGAGAGAGAGATCAGGGCTTGGCCTGGGACTAGCACTGGAATGGGTAAGACAGGAGGGCTTTGAAAGACCTTTCTTAGGAAGAATGCTGAGGACTTGGTGACATGATGTTGAGGCCAGCAGGAAAGCGCAGTCGCAGGTAATGAATGGTACCATGACCAAAAGCGGCAACCTCTGTAGACTCTTATCTCCATGTCCACTGCAGGACATGGGAGTTTGGATCCTGCTTTGCATTCTGCCCTTGCCCTGAAGAGTTAGGTGACCTTGATCTGGTTCCTTAACCATCTGTGTCTCAGCTTCCTTGTCTGGAAAATGTAGATAGTAATAGTACTTCCTCCAAGGTTGTGCAGGTTTTAAATTAATATACGTGAGGCTCCTAGCAGATAGCAGGCATATTTAATAACCACTAGTTAAATGCATAATATTTGGTGATTACATCATTACAAGTAGGAGAACCAGGACTTGAATTCAAGTTTGCCCAAATCTATCACATTACCCTGATGTTTCAGATTTGGTCTCTCAGCGGCTGCCTTCATTGTGCCAGTCTCTCCTGGTGAGCCTGTTGTGTGTCCTTTGGCACAAGCTTATATTCGGATTGCATAGTGCTGGCATTCCACCATCTGACTCATGCCAGATCACCCACCTCAACTTTGTATAGCCTCTCTCCTATAACCCACTTCCATCTCCACCTCTGTGTTTCATGGAAGGCCTTCCCACCCCCCTCCACCTCTGCAAATGCTGTTGGTTCTTTGTGGTCTGACCCATCTTGCTGCCTTGGTGAAGGTATCCTGGACTACTATGCCCCTGCTGCATTGATGAGTTACACTTCACTACTTTATTCTTAGCTGAATGAAGTCTCAGATTGTTCTATAATGACTTCACACACATTTATCTTACCTGCTAAAAATGAATCATAGTTTTAATAAAGGGTCCATGGCTGCCCCCTTAAGAAAAAAAATCCCTCCCAGTGCTAGATGCTCAGTAAATACTTAAAGAGTGGGTTAAGAAGCATTCATTCTGGGATCCCTGGGTGGCACAGCGGTTTGGCGCCTGCCTTTGGCCCAGGGCGCGATCCTGGAGACCCGGGATCGAATCCCACATCGGGCTCCTGGTGCATGGAGCCTGCTTCTCCCTCTGCCTGTGTCTCTGCCTCTCTCTCTCTCTCTGTGACTATCATAAGTAAAATAAAAAAAAATTAAAAAAAAAAAAAAAAAGAAGCATTCATTCTTATGGCTGAGGTGGAGTTCTGGCCATTCTCTTCTCACACCTCGGTTTGTTACCTCACCAGCCTCCTTACCTAATCTCTGCGTTACAGCCAGTTTGTCCCTTATCCATGACACAGGCCAACCACACTGCCACTGGAGCAGCCCTTACCCAGTCTTTCCATGGACCACTCATGCTTTAACTTCTCTTGTGGCTTACAGTTACTACCATGACTCTTCAGCCTGGGTTAAAGACTTCTGCAACCTGATCCTCTCCTGCCTCTTCAGTCTTATCTGCTGGCACTCCATTCTGTATACCCTGTCCTTGCAGTTCCCAGAATGTTCTGTATGCCCTTCCTGGCTGACTCCTGTGTCGGAAACCCTGCTGGAGCCCACCTGGCAGGCTTGTTCTTCCTTGTCACTTCCTCCAAGACATCAGCAGAGTAAATTGCTTCCTTCTCCTAGTCCGACTCATAGCCCTTTGTCCCTCTACTGCTTTTCCGAGGGCCAGGAAATTGATCCCTTCACCTGCCTGCCTGCCTGCCTGCCAGACTGGAGGGCCTTGAGGGCAGGGAAGTCTCATTGCCTTCCAGCATCCCCAGAGGGTACACTCTGCACAGAGCTCAGGATGCATGTTGATCATTCAAGTCAGAAAGGTCACTCTTCACAGTAGAGGAGAGCTTTTTTGTGCCTTGACAGATTTTTCCTTTGAACTATTTGAATTATATTGGAAACTGACAATGATGAGTCATATCTTAGAAAGGGGGTGAGATCTGAAAATGCAGAGCCTCCAGGAATGGAGTAGGAGGTTGCAGATCGGTCTTGCAGGCCAAGTCTGGCTCTTCACTGAATTTGCCCGACTGGTCTCAAACACCGGGAGTGGGAGGGACTCTTCTCCCGGTGGGCAGGTGATTTATTGGCTGGGAAGCTTCCGCGGTGATTTAGTTGTGAAACGGCGCCCTGCGAGGTGCAGGCTAATGCCTGGGCCGGGTGGAGCTGCCGCCCACAATCCCGGCCGGAAGGGACCGCGAGGGTCTTAGGGGCCAGCCGCCCATTTCGCAGTCCAGGGGCGGTCGGCCTGCGGCTGTCGCGCTGCTGACTCTGCCGGCCCAGAAGGAGGACTGGAGCCGGAGCGGCCTGAGCAGGGTCCCGAGTGGCGGCCCGGCCCCGGCCGCACGGGTGCCCTCTGCTCACGCTTGCCGTGGTAGGGAGGAAGTTTCTGCGCTTTGCTGCCTGGATTTACTCCTGCTGTGCAGAGGGAGGACACCGACATAAACAGCGCCGGGGTCCCGGAGGCGCTGGCCGCGGGGCCGCGGAGCCGCGGAGCCGCGGGCGGGGCGCTGGGCGCTGGGGGCCGGGGGCCGGGGGCCGGGCGCCGCGCGGGGACGGAGCGCGGGGACGGAGCGCGGGGCCGACGGGCGGCGAGGCGATCCAGGCCGCCTTTTGCAGCCGCCCGCGGCCGCGCCGGGCTCTGCGCGCCGCGCTCCAGCCTCCTCCCCCGGCAGCGGTGGCGGCCCCAGCCCCGCGCCCCCCGCGCCCCGCGCCGCGCGGCCCCGCCGCAGTCACACGCCGAGCCGCCCCGGCCGCCTCCGCCCTGCGCTTTGTGGAGCCGGAGCCCTGGCCGCAGCCCTGGCCGGAGCCCCGGCCGGGTGACAGGCGCGGCCTCTCGCCGCCGGACCGAGGACGGCCGGCGCGCGTACCTGTGGCTGCGGAAGTGTGGCGGGGGTCGGCCGCGCGGGACCAGGCCCGGGGCTCGAGGTGGGGGCCGGGGCCGGGCCGGGGAGCTGGGAGCTGGGAGCTGCCCCCCACGGGGCCGGGGCGGGGTTGCGGGGGCGGGGGAATGGGACGAAGTGAAAGTCTCCAGACTGCCGGGGGCTGGCTGTGGTGCAGAGCGTGGGGAAGGAGGAGGGGGCGCGAAGGATGATTCGGTGCCTCCGAAGGCTCTTGGTGAAGGCGATGGCGGGGCAGGCCGGCGGGGGTGCCGGCTCCCCGTGGGCTTCCGCGGTATCGGTGCCTCCTTGACCACGTCCTCAGATTGACCAAAGGGCCTCTTAACCCCTCCTGAGTGACCTTTTGGAGAAAAGTCTCCAGGTTTGATTATCCCCCCTCTGCTCAACACTCTGGGAAGCTTCGTTCTCGGGTGGAAAGCAGTTGTGCTGTGTTATTGAAAGCAGGAGCATATTTGTTTCTACCTTCGTGGACTGATGTGGAGACCGTGGCACAGAGGGCACACGTTGCTTCTTAGCCTCAGACCCAGGATATCCTCCTCCCAAACCTGTGTGGTGTGTGCCATCAGGGTTCCGACAAAGGCTCTCTGGGGCCTGCCCTGGCCGGAGGGGCCCAGTGGTGCTGCTGAAATGGTCTCCCAGCCTCGTCAGTATTCCCTAGCTCAGACTTTTTTGCGGTGGTTATTCTGCTGATTGCAGATATCTTTGCTTTGCTGACATCCTGTTTTGTTTTTGGTTTTTACATCCCATTTGTTGTTTCTTTTTATCACAGAAACGCTTCGTTAAGGGGCTCAGGCAGTACGGCAAGAACTTCTTCAGAATTAGAAAGGAACTGCTTCCCAATAAGGAAACCGTGAGTACAATTGGACTTTATGTAACTTGATTTTTTTTTTTTTTTTCCCTCTTTGCCCCTGCTCCTTCTCCGCATTTGATCTTATGAAATGGTTTCCTTTAACCCTGTGCTGTGCTCAATCTCTGGCTGGTCCTTAGGATCTTCTTCATTTTACTTCCTTTACTTTTAGTTTTAGCTCCTGATTTTAGATAGTGAAGTGACAGATTGTGCTTACCCCCACCA
Organism: Vulpes vulpes; assembly: GCF_048418805.1. NCBI lineage: Eukaryota > Metazoa > Chordata > Mammalia > Carnivora > Canidae > Vulpes > Vulpes vulpes. The sequence goes on along the minus strand of NC_132791.1, from coordinate 163,332,732 downwards.
AGATGATGGACTTCCCTTTTAAAAACAGAAAGGTCTTTGACAACAGAAAGTTTGTTGTCTGGGGTGTTGAACCATTAACATCTAATAGTAAATACAGTGGCTGAAATAGGAAATGTCATTTACCACCAATTGGATTTGGTTATTGACAGAAATCATCAACCAAACAATAGAATGAAGAGATCTGTGGCTTGCTATACTTTGAATTCTATGGAGACTTTTTCTTTAATGTTGCTTATATTTTGAAGAGTAGTTTTAACTCTGATTTCCCAGCCTTAAAAGTTTGGACTTTCCAAGCACCTGGCTGAGTCAGTCGGTAAGAGCATGCGACTCTTGATCTCAAGGTTGTGAATTCGAGCCCCACACCGGGTTTAGAGATTAAGTAAATAATGTTAAATAAAAATTTATACTTTTCATTGGACAGATACACAGAGATTCTTAGTAATTGCTTAAATGAGCCTTTTGCAAATTCCTTTGGTATTTCACAAAGCCAAGAGTCCCATCTCTTGCTAAACTTGGGGTAGGAGAGTTTGCTAAGGAAAGTTCAGAGTGAGGTTATAGGAAGAGAATGCTAGCAGGAGATTCAGTCTCTTTTAACTGAATTCCCTCCAGGTGGAATTGGAGGGGGCTGGGGAATTCTTTTTTTGGCTAAGCCAGGGAATGGGGAGGCTGGGAGTGGAGTGGGACCAGGCAAGTCCCAGTGTCTGTGGCCTCCACAGAGCCAAGTTACCGGAAGTGCTTCTCAGGCCTTGGGGATGGAGGGTGAATATTTAGACCTTGAGCTGCTTTCATTCCACCCCCGCCCTCCCTGAGTGGAAGGAGGAAAAGACAGATGGAGAATATCCATTATGGAGAGGGCTGGGTTGTTTTGGTTTGATTTGGTTTTTAGTTTTCTAATTGAGTGTTGTTGATTGATTTCCTCTTACTCAGTTTGGTTTCTTTTATTCTGAGTTTTATTCTTTTTTTCTTTAGTAAACTGTTTCTAGACACTTTTTCTGTAGGGTACCTTGTGTGAACAGCAGTAACTCATAGGGAAGAAAGGTTCTGAGATTTCAAGTACTGGCTTATATAAATCGTTTTGCATCAACCACTCATACTTACATTGAACTTTTAATATTTATTATACATCTAAATATGTGAGAGGGGTCATTTTGAGAATGGTTTAAAAAGAGAGGGAATTGTTTATAGACATTAAACCGAAATATATGTTGTAACTGATCTATGTAACCAAAATTTTTTTTTTTCCCTTTTTGGTCTTCCCAGAACAGTTTAGAAAGAGGTATTTAATGTGACACAGTGAAGGAAATACCTTTAAGTTTTCTGTGAATTTCAATTATTTGAAGCTTGCTATGTACTTTTCTGAAACTAAAATGTTTTACCCAAGTGTAGGAATTTTGGCTTGGCCAAATTAGAGTGAAAATGAGATCCATGAATAGGTGTGGTCTGATGTGACAGGCCAGATTATAATCTCTCAGCTCCAGTTTTATCTCTCCCTGTGCTCTGCTAGAAGTTGCAAACCATGAAGAATTTGATACAAGATATGATTTGACAATTATTTTATCTTTCTGTTTTAAAAAATAAATTTATAATAGTAAGATTAAACATCAAATCTGAAAACTGCCGTCCAGCATTTGGGAAACACCAGACAATTTTATCTGCCGTTTTATCTCTTTAGAGATATCACAGTAGCTGTGATTGTGGATCTGAATAACTTTTAGCCTAGGTAAGGATCTTCCACTCCTTTTTATTTATTTATTTTTTTTCTTGCTCTTGGCTGTCCCTTATACTTACTGATGATGTCAACTCGATAAGTAGTCTTTCCTCACCCACAGAGAAGTTGCTGGTATACATACACCAGCATTTCCAGCTGTTTCCCCAGTCTTTTCTAGGCACCTCTGTCCTAAGACGCTTCCTCCCCATTACTCCCTGCCATCCCTGTTTTCCAGCTATGTTGCTTCTCTCCTCACTTTCCCTTTTGGCACCCAGCAGCCTTCCTGTTTCCAGCCTCTTCATCAGGGCACGATCGTTTGGTGCTAATAGGAGAGTTTTTGCAGCACTGGAGGGTTTATTATGGCTGACGTTGGCTAAACATTCCTAGTGTTCTCTTGTCTTTTGCCTAGAACTGGAGGAGTTTGGTGGTAAGAGTAAACCTGTAAGTATTCTAATCATCTGAGAGAAAGGCACTCATTTTATATTTTCCTTAGTTATCGACATAGCCAGGCTAATCATTCACAACTCCTAGGGTGGGGAGGGCAAAGGTTATTTTTCATTTTTGCTGCAGAAAATGAGAAAACTTGCAGGTACTAGTGTCCTTGGTTCAGAGCTTCCTTGGTAGAAATCTTCATGTGGTCAGATCCCTCTAATCTAGATACTCTCCACATTCTCTTCTATTTACTAAAATTATTAACTCATTTCTTTGCTATTCTCAACTGACTTGTAACTTCAGAAGGGTGTCAGCATCCAAAAGAACATGCCCAACTGGGCATGGCGTGGAGGTCACCAGACCTGTGTTCTATTCCTGGCCTTACTGGTAACTATAGTACTTGACGACCTCTTCTAACTGTGCAGTATGCTTTGAGCTGTTCATTGGGAAGTTCAGGGTCATATCCTGATAAGGACTGGAGAATTATCTATTCTAAAATGGTGTTTCTTTGGTGTTCCTAGATGCTACAGTCTTAATAAGATGTTTGCAGACCTTTGGTTATTGCTCTGCCTGAGAGCAAAGTGGCTCTCGTCTCCTCTGTCACTTGCCTGCTATGGGACCTTCAGCAAATTATTAGCCTCCCTGTCCTTAACTGCCTGTGTCTGTGAAATAGGGCAATCCTTCTACCCTCTAGAATTGTTTTGAGAATTTAAATGAGAATGGTATCTGCCAAGCGTGTATAAAAACACTTGGAAATGACGGTTTTTCCCATGTACCCCAAATACTTTCAGCTAGGCAAGGGTCCTAGCTACCTGAAGTAACTAAGTGCTGTGGAAGGTACAGAATTATTTTCTGCTTGTAAATATACCAGATCTGTGTAAAAAGAAATGACTGGTTTCTTATCACCTGTCTTGAGAAGAACTCTTTTCATTGAAAAACTGGGAGGTGTTGAGGGGCGGTGCCCAGTTTAAAGGATGTCTTTCCTCTGTTTTTAAAGCTTTGTTGAGGAGACTTCCATCCTTGCTGGATTATTCTGTGTAGTTTTGGAGACAGGTTTCTGGTGGGCATGGACATAAACAGCTTTCCATAGTTCTTTTGGCTTCTGTGTTTATTACACAGCAGCTAAATCTGGCTTTTCTCCGAGAACAGTAGCTGTGATTGTGAAAAATCAACTATTATATCAAAGTTTAGTTGAGTGGGTATTTCAGATTAACCTCATTGGTACCCAAGAGAATAACTGCAAGTCAAATACTTTAGTGTCATGGTTGTGCAAATATCCTGTAGTTACTACTTTTCTCCCATTCTTCCTTTCTTCAATACGTTTATAAGATGTGTAATTAGTAGTAAGATATGGTAAAAGATCTTTGCTGAGCATCTCAAATTCCTCTTCTCTCTCAAGACACTGTTTGGCCTAATCCACATCAGAGTCTTGGGCTTTAGTATGTTTGTGTAAATCAGAGCAAGTGGCCCAGTGGCTGAGCTTCTGAGGTGATAGTCAGTCAGGCCTTTGGGGTACTAAGCACTGCTACATAATCTTAGGATCGATGAATTACATGACCTTCGATGTTAAGATAATGCTTGAGAAAATAGGAGACCTAATAGAATTGAACCTTAAATCATCAAGAAGGGAACCCATGTTGCAAAAAATACAAAATTCATGGGCATTCCAAAAATAATTTTTTGTTCAATTTTTTTCCCCCATACATTGCAATTTTCTTCAAAATCATGAGAGGACTACTCTGATGACAGTGACACCTATCTTCTTTCACACTGAGCACATGTCTGTGTTATTTGAATCAAAGACTTTCCATGTCTGACACCTAGATGATCGTCCCTTGAATCCTGGCTGGCCTTTGTGTATAGCTCTGTCTACTGTTATTCAAGACGAATCAGCCAGCATCGGATTGTAGACAGGGAGTGCTTACTCAGTGACCTATCTCAGAGACATCTAACATTAGAGAGAAGACCATGTGATCTGCTTCAGCTTGGTAGAGAGGAGAGGTACCTTCAGCATGTTATTAGCCTGTAGGAGGAGAGGATGAAAAGGGTGTGTACCTTGACTGTCTTTCTCATCTCTATATTGTACACCTAGCCCAGTAGGGATTAATCTTAGGTTGTTTGTAATCCCAGTTGCTGGTGGCATGAATATTTTCTATACTAAAAAACACTTTCCATTTTCAGAGCTAAACATTCTATAGCTTGAGAATCAAGGAGCCACCCGTGCCCTGGATTGCAGCAAGAAAGGTGAACCATATGCATCCTTTCCATGTTTGGCCATATGTACTAAGGGCCCTGGCATAGGCTCAGGCCCCACAAAGCGAACACAGGGTGCTAAGGGAGGGTGGGCTCCTGGAAGACTAATTGGAGGGTGTGGTGTTAGAACTCTGAAGGAAGGATATGTTTTTGGTCAGGCCATGGCTGGGAGGGTAGAAGAAAAGCAGCTTTCCAGCTGTAGGAAATATCATGAGCAAAGGCATGGAGACAGGAAATTGCAAACCGTCCCCAGCACGTACAGCAGCCTGGGTGGAGAGGAGGTCACCAGGGGTGCTGCTGTCAGACTTCTTAGGCCAAAATTACGGCCTGGGGGTAGATGTGGAGGACACTTTCTTCAGAGAAGACATTTGGGGACCCATTGAAAGCTTCTAGGAAGAGAAAGGAGAGGTCTTGCCTGAGCTGTGGGAGCATTCTTGAGCAGCAGGAACAAGATGCGCAGACCAGAAAGGAGGTAACAATTTGGTCTCATAGTAAGACCAAAATTGGAGTTGAGAGTGATTAGTGGAACTGGAAGAGTCTTTTATCTTGATTTTCTCCAGTGAAAATGTGTCCCCCTCTTTTTTTTTTTTTTCACTAGGATGAAGGGGCAGCTGGTTTTGATGTTTTAGGTTTTGTCTTTTTTTTTTTAAACATTGGATGATAGTATGAAAAGTACTAGGGATTTAAGATTTTAATTTGAGAAGTAACATGAAAATCAACCACCTCTCTCAGCCACATTTCTGGAAATGAATTCTGTTAAATATGTACATAACTATTGAATATTAATTGTTCATTTCTTCAAGCAAAGTATCCTTTGCATAAAGCACATTTCCCCAGCAAAGAATAACTACTACTGAGAAAGGTTTTAAGACTGAGTAATCAAACTCTGTTAATATTAAGAGGTTAAGAATGACTCGAGCATTTGGCATGAGCCTTCAGCATGGAGTTTTATTTAATTTCAGATTAAAACCTTAGATAAACAATTTTTTAGCCTCATTAATGCCTAATCTAATGTTACATAACAAAGTGTGGACTTCCTGAATAGGTTGATACTATTGAGGACACAGTTGTGTTATAGCCACACAACCAGAGACCTCTGCTGCAAGTGCTGGGCATCCTTGCCGCTCACAGGGTGCTCTTCTGGACAGCATTCTCACATCACCTTACTGTGGCACCGCTCCTGTTGAACCAGAATCTGCATTTTAATCAGCTCTCCAGGTGATTTGAATGCATAGTTTAAAAAGCAGTGCTGTTGACAATAGTGCGGATATGCAGAATCCTAAACCCATATCTTACATTCATTCATTCTTTTTTTTTTCTAAAGATTTTATTTATTTATTCATGAGAGACACAGAGAGAGGCAGAGACATAGGCAGAGATAGAGAAGCAGGCTCCATGCAGGGAGCCTGACATGAGACCTGATCCAGGGACTCCAGGATCATGCCCTGAGCCGAAGGCAGGCACTCAACTGCTGAGCCACCCAGGCCCCCTCTCACATTCATTCTTAAAATAAGGTTGCTTTTATTCTGTTAACGTTATAAATTGCTTCACTGTTAGGGCTTAATTTTGTTTTTTGAATTACTACAAAGTATCCCACATACACAGAACAGTATCTGGGCTTATTTTCATTATCAATAATAGAATTTCTTAATATAGCTTCCCTTTTCCTATCTTTCATTTTTTCCTAGAAACACAATTGTAACATCTGTCACATTTTATATAAAAACTGTTGTCCTCCTCTTTCCTTGCCACATGCAGTTAATTGTATGTGAGTCAGGCTAGCCTAGATCTTAAGTATTTAAGAGAAACTTTTCTGTTTGAAAGGATGATATTCTTTTATTTATATGAAATTTACATACTTAATACTGTGGTGTTTTCAGGTCTTACTTTCTTTCCCTGACACCCCCTTATATACGATAACGAAGTCTACATATTTTGAGAGGTTGGCAAGATTGGATCCAAGGAGAGACCCAGACTGGTGCCATGCCTCTTTTCTTAATAACTTGTCCTCAGGTAGGGGCAGATAAAGTTGAAATTTTCCATTCAAACCAGAAGTGATTGCCTGAGGGGCATCTGGGTGGCTCAGTTGGTTGAGTGTCTTGCTTTTGGTTCAGGTCATGATCTCCGGGTCATAGGATAGAGCCCCATGTTGGGCTCTCTGCTCAGCAGGGAGCCTGTTTCTCCCTCTGTCTGCTTGTGCGCTTTCTCTGTGTCAAATGAATAAATAAAACCCTTAAAAAAATAGTGATTACCCGATAGAAAGCCACTACATTTTAGCAGTGAGTACTGTGATCCTATGGTTATTGCCATGCAGGGGGTTTGTTCGCATTAAAATGAAGCAGAAGCTTGAATCTTTTCATCTGGTAGTGTAAGCTATGTGGATATTTGGCTGGGCAGTGGTCCAGTTTTGACTAAGGTAATCTAAATGAGATTGGCTTAGATTCTCTTGTGTAAGTAAAGCAGTTAAAAAATTTGTAAGAAATATTTGGTGCTGATGTTGGTGGGAATAAGGAGGTCTTTAAAAATTGGGTGACTGTTTAAACCAAGGGGCTTCGAATATTTGCTGTTCTCTGTAAATTGTCTTAGGCCTACCCTTGGCCTTATTCTGCATATCAGAACTGAAGGGAAAGGCATGAAAGTATTTCAGTTGTGGGGCAGCCTGGGTGGCTCAGAGGTTTAGGGCCGCCTTCAGCCCAGGATGTGATCCTGGGGACCGGGATCGAATCCCGCATCAGGCTCCCTGCAATGGAGCCTGCTTCTCCCTCTGCCGGTGTCTCTGCCTCCCTATCTCTCTCTCTCTCTCTCTGTCTCTCATGAATAAATAAATAAAAATCTTTAAAAACAAAAAAGTATTTCAGTTGTGTATGATGTATTGCTTGTAGATACTGCTTCCAAATGAAACTACCTTGGACTTTAAAGTTACTGAACACACCGCTGCTTACAAGAATCAGTTCTTTATTTGCTGTTGGTATTTGCTAACCTGTATTTTTCCTATGATTTGACTGGGTCTTGGTTACCTGGTGACTTTTTAGATGGAGACATTTATGACTTTGAAGCCTAAGTAGATTCCCCCATTTTACTAGCCAGTTAAACAAGTAAAAGGTTTGAAATTATCTTTAAGAAGGCTTATAAGCTGTGATTACTGTGGTTATATTCAATGTGTTTATTTACTTGGAGCTCATATCTTATATCATAGATTTTTTTTTTTAGCCTTCATAAGATCGGTGAACCCGTCCTAACTTTGAAAATCCAGTTTGCTCTTGTTTCAAAAATAAGTTTTAAAATATATCTGAAGTCCTAATCCTTGTGTTTTTGGTTTATTTTAATCTTTTTTTTTAAGATTTTGTTTATTTATTCATGAGAGACATAGAGGCAGAGACTCAGGCAGAGGGAAAAGCAGGCTCCATGCAGGGAGCCCCACGTGGGACTCGATCCTGTGTCTCCAGGATCACGCCCCAGGCTGTAGGCGGTGCTAAACCGCTGAGCCACTGGGGCTGCCCCAGTTCATTTTAATCTTATTTGAAGTTATGTCTTTGAGTAGTACTAAGGAATGGAGAGTAAAAATTACATGTATTGTTTGGAAAAGTAAAGGCCTTCAGTTCTGTCTTACTCATGGCTGCCTCCCAGGCAGTCTTCCTCCCCCTACCCCCACCTCCCCATCATAAGCTTTCTTTTTACTCTGTTGGATGTAATTTGGAAAACATTAATTGTATTATAGAAGTGGGAAAAGCAAGCAGAAGAAAACTGTCTTGGGACACTAGAATTCCATTAAGCTGAGTTTCTTTTTTCGAGATGTTTACATTTTAAATTCAGTTTCAATATTAATAACCTCCATTATTTTTTTATTTTTACAATTCTTTGTTCTGTTCACGTCTTTTTTTTTTTTTAAAGATTTATTTACTTATTTATTCATGATAGACATAGAGAGAGAGGTCGAAACACAGGAGGAGGGAGAAGCAGGCTCCATGCCAGGAGCCGGACGTGGGACTCGATCCCGGGACTCCAGGATCGCGCCCTGGACCAAAGGCAGGCGCTAAACTGCTGAGCCACCCAGGGATCCCCTGTTCACATGTCTTAATTTCTTCTGAAACCTCTAAATTATGGTGTCATAATTTCTAGGATTTGGCCTTGGAGGTGTCTAAACCATTGCCATGGTTCTCCGTTGGCAAAATTGAGACTGTTTTGGGAACTGTTTGGGGGAACCTTTGGTACCCAAGGTGTGTATTCTCCTTGAGGTATCTGTGGTGGGTGTGAGGGTGCTTACCCTTGTGGAATCCACTGGTAAAGAGGCCAGTGGGACTTGTGTTCTCCTCTGGAAGGTGCTGAGTGACAGTCACTGAGACTGTCCAGAGCCCAGTTACAGGGCTTGGACTGCACACTCATGAGAGCCACACAAGCTCTCCTCTCTGTGCACTGGTGGCAATTACACAAATTGCCCAACTTCTCTCTCAGAAAAATTGTATTTTCTGCCCTTGAAAAATTATTCTTTATTTTGTTTTAGTCCTAGGCTGTGGACACTGCTTCCTTTTTTCTTCCATGCATTTCTGTTCTGCACAAGTATATGCATCTGTGTATTTATACAGAATATAAGGCTTTCTGGGCAGCCATTCTCATTGTAATACCTCTTTATATCTCCTGTAGTGCCCAACAGACTCTTCCTTGATATTTGTTTAAAATGAGGTGTACAGCCCTGTATATGTGTGGGAATATATTCATATGTGTGAATAATGGGATGGAAATACACTGTAACCATAGATAGATATATAGTTATTGGTCCTAAAAGATTAAAATATCTCAGTATTTGTAAGGAAAGATTTTCCTCATTTTTTGTTCTTCATGTGTTTTTCATGATCTGCTTTCAGATCTGCTATTTTAAAGACCAGCTAAAACTTGCACATCCTAGGCCTTGGACTATGTAGCAGATAGAAAATCCTTATTAACTTTCCTGTCTTGAGACAGTGTAAGACTAGGACTGGGGCTAGGGGGGTCACTGTGCCTTGTTTGGACTTTTCCTGTTCGTGCTTATCGTGGGCAGTAAATCAACCTTGCTGTTTGCACAGCAATTCTGTTTTCTAGATTATTTATAAGATTGAAACCCATTGTTTATTTTTCTCAGCAGGTTTATTGAGCAAGTCAAGAATAAAAGATTGTATTTAAGCAGTAGAGCAAGCCATTAGCCAATTGCAGCCTGGCTTCAAAACTATTGTGTGTTTGTGTCTGTGTGTTTGTATGTCTGTTCTGTGTGTGTGCTGTATGTATTGTGTGTACTGGAGGTGAGAGCCAAGTGACCGAGGTTCAGGGTTGCCAGGTCTCTGCAGCTTTTCAAGGTTCCTGTGACTGTTTAAGGATTTTTTTTCCCCTTTTAGTCAGTTAATGAGTCACCATCATATGCCATTTTATTATCTTGAAAACAGTCAGGAATTCTTCTCCTGTGTCTTTGCTGTATGAATGAAATCCCACTGATAATGTTCTGAACAATATCAAGTTGAAAGTTTCTCCTGTGATGCTTTGGTGATGTATTTTCAGCTGCAGCCATTGTCTCTTTGTCCCCATGTGTAGGAGTTGGGATTTTCTGTGAGTTTGGCAAGTAATGGTGACTTTTGAGTATTTGATTATTTTAGAGGGCCGGAACAGCATAGGTCCAAAGCCCTTGGGACTCGATGATTATTGATTTAGGCACACACCTACTACGATCAGAACTTCGTTCTCCTTCCCACAGATGCTCTCTTTTGGAAATGTGCTAATGAAGTACATGGAAGCAGGTCAGAGGTTTGTGGCCTTCAGTTGTCAAGGGAAGTGTTTAACTTTTGGAAGGAGAATCTGGAATGTGTTGAACAACAGGAGGAGTAATTAAATCTAAAGGAAACAGGCCCAGTGAATCTGTATACATGGCCAGCTTCAGTAAAGTAAAGCAGGCAGCAAATGAAGTGGGCAAACCCTATAGACATTCTGGAGAAGGTGGGATAGAAAGCAAAGCAAGATTTTTAAAAAGGAAGTTTTAAATTTGCTTTGTCCTGTGGATTGAATTTGCTTATCAAAACTTGAAGCTCTTGGGGCGCCTGGGTGGCTCAGTTGGTTGAATGTCTGGCTCTTGATTTTGGCTCAGGTCATGATCTCAAGGTCGTGAGATCAAGCCCTGTGTCAGGCTCCACTCTCAACACAGAGTCTGCTTGTCTGTCTCCCTCTGTTCTCCCCCCGCCTCATATGCACACTCTCGCACATGTGCGAGCTCGCTCTCTCTCGCTCTAAAATAATTAAATAAAATCTTAAAGAAAAACTTGAATCTCTTAATTCTTTTGACCATGTCAGCCTGTCAGGTGACTCAGGTAAAAAGACTATGTGCTTCTCTGTCTACCACATTATATAATGCTTCTTACATAGTTACTTTGTATTTATATTAAAATGTGCAAGTTCACACCTTGGAATATGCATCCATTTGTCCAGTATGTATGTCTCAGATTGAAGCTAAAGCATACTGTTTTCTTTTGTCCTATATTCTGTTCTCATTACTGATTGCCCAAATGCTAAATTGCCTTACCAGGCATGTCTATAAATACTTCCATTTCGCAAAAAAATTTTCCTAGAAATCAGTAGCAGGATGTTTAGATAGTGTGAATAGAAGAATGTATGGTTTATTCCTAATACCAATCAATCAGCAAGCACTTCCAGAGTTTATTGAGTCTAACGAGCAGATGAGATGTGGCTCCACTAGCTGAGGATCTCTCCGACTATTCAGTTACCACAGTGCAAGTGTCAGGACCCTGACGGTAAAACTGTGGGGCACTGACCCTATGTGGTAATAGGAATCAGAGCACCTGAAGATAAGGGCTGAAGGAACATTCTGGAAGATGTGCGCTTATATCTGGAAGTTATGTAAAGAATAGGTATTTTAAAGAAATACTTTGCCAAAGAAAGTCCTTGAAGTATCCTTGAGGAATTCCCTAATACCTGAATCCTTCTGTCGCGTGCCTTCAGAGTGGCTGCCCTGCTATTCCTGAGAACCTGGTAACATTGAACCCATTAAATGGGACCGATGTGGTTTGGGACAGTTCCATTACTTTAGATGTCCTCCTTTTATTAAGCTGGGATCTGAATCCCTTCATCATCCATGTTTTGTCCAAATTGAGTCCTTTGATGACATAGAGAAATATTTGTGCCATGCCTCTCCTTCATAGAGACTCTTCAGATGGGTCAGGGTAGTCAGCACTCCTGCCTGGACTTCTGCATTCCACACCATGCATTCTAGGTGAGCTTCTCTGGACCATTGTGATTTGGCCCTACCAGCAGTGTCAGAGAGCCAAGGTAGCACCTGTCTCTCACCCTGGCTTTCTCCTTCAAAAAGCAGGCAGGCACATGTATTAACTCAGTGCACGCTTCTGGTATAAGAGAAAGTCCCATTTTAGGTTTTGTTTATTTTGTTAAGTTTAGTACATCTTAAGGGGGTTAGCATTTTTAACCCAATTCATTTCCCACAGTGAACAAGTATTTAATAAAAGACATTACCTGATATAGCAGTGTATACTCAGACTAATTATCAGAGCATTTCACACTTGAAGTATATTTGAGCAAAGATTTCCAGTGCCAAACCACAGCATAATCAAACGTGAAACAATGGGCTCTTTCCTAGTGGGAAGGACCATTAGCTTTAATCTCTACCCCAGACCCTCTTCAGGAGTCTTGTGCATGCTTATTATAATCTTGGCACCAAAGCAGTCTTTCAGCCATTCCTACATGTTTTAGTAAACTGTGGCCGAAGATGAAGATAGTCATTTAGCAGACCTGTGCCTTCATCTGTTGGCTGCTTTTTTTGTTTCAACCAGCTGTTGAAAGCAAAGCCTGAGTAACAGAGTTCTCCTCCCTTCCCACTCGGAAACAAAAAAATGGGGAAATGGGCTATTCATGGACTAAACTGGGAGCCCTGGATTTTAAGGGAAATCATGGCTCTAGTGCTTGCTGTCAGTTTTCCAAATTGGATTTTTCTGCCTTTCACTGAGCTTTTCCTCTCTATAGAGCCCTCCCCACTCCTTTCAGGTTGGTGGGGAGAGTACCCCAACACCGCAGTTGATAATACACATACCCTGCCAGAAGTAAGGCACTTCCCTTGCATCCCTGTGGCCTCACCTGGTTGTTTCAGAGTAGGTAGTCCAGCTTTTCATTCTGCTTACCATTACTGGAGAACACACAGGCAAGGTCAGAAGGTCTAGAACTGAGCCTCACAACCACTGTCTTGCATAAGCACATATCCTTAGGTATCAGGCTGACCATTTCCTGTTCTCAGATGCTATACTCCCTCTGCTGGTCTTGAGACTACTGGTGCTTCCTTCAGACCACATGGCTCTGCATTCATGAGGATACGGTCCGGTTCCCCCAGCCTTCCTCTGTGTGTGCTGCAAAGAAAAACAAAAGAACTCTTTCTGGCTGTGAGAAAATTGAGTTCTCTGGCAGAGATGGCAAGGAGTACATGTGGTGTAGAGGTCCCTTCTAGTGCCATTCCCCCACCTCACATCCTGCCCCTAAAATATTCCAAGACATTTTAACTTGTTGGGGGTGCCCCCAAATCCAGCATTTCTCTGTTTGATCATTGTTCCTTACACTTGATTTCTTTCACTGCCAGCCCCTGCACTCGGCCCAACCCTTGCCTCCCCCAGTGCTCCCGGCCAGGGTCATTTTTTATAGCACACATAACCTTTAAACCAAAAAGAAAGTACATTGCTTATAACAAAATGAATCTCTTTTCTGCTTTTATTTTGAAAAGTCCTTCTTGTTGTTTAATGTGGAGGATATTCGTGCTGAAAGCCTGTTCCAAGTAGGCATTTGTGCATCCCAGAGGAACTTTTGATTTATTTCCTTAACTCTGCCCTCCTTTCTCTGTGGTTCAGAAACCTTTAATGGTCTGTGAAGCTCCGAGACTTCAGTGCAAAACAGTAGTCGTTTTAAGAACCCCTCCTACTATATAAAAGGCCTGCCAGTTTCCACATGCTGGGTTTTTGACTCCCTGACAGGCTGACCTCTCACAAATTTTGGTTGTACAGCAGGGCATCCAGGGTTGGGGCCTTGATAATGGTTTTGTGAAATATTTTTTCCCTTCTCCCTCTCTTTGAAAAGTTGTAATGAGAATTCTGGGCTCTTGGCCAGCCCGTGGGATGCGATACAGTAGAAATGTTTCTGGTGCCCTTTGTTACTGTTCAGCTTTGATTAGGTTTATTTCCCGTAAGCTTAATTTTGCTCCCCCCTCTCCCCTCTTTTATGGCTCAGGAGGTTAACTGAGCCAAGGTTATGTATTTGATTACGCAAGCTGCTGCAAGCTTATGGAATCACTGCGCCAGGTCTTTGTGATAGATGAGGGGAAGCCACTTTCCACACATCCTTGCATTTCTTCTCACCGAGGCTGCCTTCTGGTCATGCCTGCTTTCATGGAAGGGTATAACCAGCCCTGCCGGCTATGTAGCTTGCCCCTGCATCTTCTACTCAGGGCATTCTAGGAAACCATTGTACAATGTGTCTTGAGATGTTGTGAAGTTAGAAATCATGGTAGACCTCTCTCTCTCTCTCTCTCTCTCTCTCTCTCTCAGGTTTCTGCCAGCTGGTGGGAGGAGGTGGAGGTGCCTCCAGAGCAGCAGTCAACAAACAGTGACACTCCTTTGATCTTTCTTGTGGTTCTCCATTTCAAAAGAAAGAAGTGGTTGCAGCTTTAAAAAGTTTTCTAATACTGCTTTGACTTTGTATTTATAGCTCTTTTCATCCTTGTAGTTGAGAACACTTTACAGACATTTCATCATTTCTCCTGATATCCTGTGAGGATGCCAGGGTTCTTGTACAAGTTCAGGGAAGGAAACTGAGGCGCAGTGACACTGAAGGGGCCCTCTGCACCAGCACCATCTAGGTCAGAAGTGAGGGTGAGCCAAAAGCAGAGCCTCTGTGGTGTGAGTGTGTGGAATTGGGGCCATGCTTGCTTCTTATAGGAGGAAAGTAAGATTTTATTATCATAGAAATTCTTTATTCACAGTAGGACTCCTTGGCCAACTTACAGTGATGAAGTATAAGTACACAACTCTTTTGTGTCCAGGAGTTGTTGAGACAAGGACTCTGGTAAGCTACTGGGATGGGGTGCACTGAGCTTCTAAGTTCAGTTTTGAATTTGAGTGTGGACGGTAGACCTAACATTGAATTCAGATCTAGAAGCTGAGATTCAAGCTTGTGCCACGGAGAAACCACACCATCGCAGAATGGACTCCCCCCCTCCCCAATCCCCACTGAGAGGTTGTGATGGGAGTTGTATCCCTGAGAACAGGAGTGAGGGTGTCGAGGGTCCCTCAGACTCTCTCTTCCTGGTGGTTCTGTGCCTTCTTGAGAATCATTCTGGCTCTTAGTACGGGCTTGAAGACTCTTGCTAACTGAATAGCTAATGGAATGGCCATCCTTTAGGCCGCACAGAGAGAAGGGGTAGCTGTCCCTGGTGCCTTGTTGGAGCAGAATAATTTGTGCTAAAGTAATACTTTGAACACTCCTTCCTCGGTTTTTGTCCCCATTTTCTCTGTGCCCTTGCTGCCAGCTTCTGGCCACGCCTCATCAGCTGTAAACGAGTCGAGCCCCTCATCATTCTGACTGCACTCTCATGCAAGCCTTCTTGTGAAGAAGGTTGGTAAGTTTTTTCTCTCCCTGTTTAGAAACACAGATGTCTTACATCTCCACAAAAGAATTTTGGAAATAAACCTATTTTACAGAAAGATCCACACAAGTTTGACATTGTTTCCTCAAAGCACCTTATTCACAGTCCTTAGCAAATACACCACTCTTCTAAGTCAAATACCCCTCCACCTTTTTCTTCCTCCAGCCCCAAGTGTCCTCAGATGCCTGCACAGCTGAGCAGGAAATAAGGTTCCTTTTTTCCCTAAACTTGTCGTACAAACAAGGCCAAAGAGGAAATTGCTCATTCTTTGGTATTATTAAGTTTATTTTTAGTTTCCTAGTACTTGATTTATTTTGGAGGAAGCAGAGGAATAAAATGCAGTGTCTTACTAAGGGAAATCAGACTAGACACCATATCTGAAGCATTATTACTAAGTTAATGAACTTTTCATGAGGAGTGCTTTTTGACTGGCCCTTAAAGTGTGGGTTTTTTTCTTTTTAATTTTATTTATATGTATTTATTCAGTCAGCCAGTCACTCCACAGACATTTGAGTTCCTGTGTAGAAGACCTTTTAGATAGATACTGAGGATGTACCAGAGACCCCTTTAATGGGTTTTCCAGTTTACAGAGCAGTTTCTCACGTTTTTATCTTCTTTCTTCTTCATGACAATCTCCTGAAGCAGTTAGGTGACTGTGGCTAAGCACTGGGATGCAGACCTATGACTTGTCATCACTCTTATTTGCTCATCCCCCCATAAGCACTGGGTGCAACTAAACCTTTCTCTTCCTGGCATGAGATCTCATGACTGATAAGTTTGTCAGCTCTGCAGTAGCCTCTTCTTCCTTCTTACATAAAATTGCTGGCAAAAAGAAATGTGGATGAGTTCTTGTTCTGCGTTCCCTGTCCTTGGACAAGTTACTCAATTGCTCTGTTTTAGTCTTCTCATCTATAAAACGGGGATCATATGACCTACATCCTAGGACATTTGTGAGGATTGAGTACACGCGTACCTTGTGTTATCGTGCTTCGCAGATACTGTTTTTTACAAATTGAAGGTTCAAGACTTCAGTGCAGGAAGGAAACTGCAGAAGTGGTGGAAACAGCTAGAGCACTAGAATTAGAAGTGGAGCCTGAAGATGGGACCAAATCACTGCAACCTCAGGATAAAACTTTTAGCTTCTTATGGACGAGCAAAGGACAGTGTTCTCTTAAGATGGAATGTACTCCTGATGAAGATGCTGTGAAGACTGTTGAAATGACAACAAAGGATTGAGAATAGGAGACAGATTCAGCTGATAGAGAACAGCAGCGTTTGAGAGGATTAACTCCAATTATGAAAGCAGTTCTACTGTGGCTACAAGGCCCTCAAACAGCGTTACATGCTACAGAGAAATTGTTCGTGAAAGAGTCAGTCAACGTGGCAAACTTCATTGTTGTCTTGTTGTAAGAAATCTCCATGGCCACCCCAACCTTCAGCACCCACCACTCTGAGCAGCCTGCAGCCATTGCATTGAGGCAAGACCTCCGCACCAGCAAAAAGGTTACAACTGGTTGACAGCTCAGATGATAATTAACACTTTTTAGGAGTGAAGTATTTTTAATTAAGGTATATATACTTTGTTGTCTTAGACATAATGCTATTGCACACTTAATAGAACAGTATAGTCTCAGTGTAATAACTTCATATGCCCTGGGAAACCAAAAAATTCATTTGACTTGCTTTATTGTAATACTCACTTTATTGTGGTGTTCTGTAGCTGAACCCATGATATCTGAGGTATGCCTGTACTTGAGGGTCCAAATGGTCTTACCTGTATGTAGTTGTGAAAGCTAAAGTATTTTGAGGACTTGAAAAGCAAAAGAATCTTATTCAAAATTTTACAATTTGAAATTATTTACGTATATGCATATTTTATACATATATACTTACATACACTATATATATACACACACATACATACATACATACATACATACATACATACATATTATGGCTTACTTTGGGGTGGGGAGAGCTTACTTACAATCCAAATTTCTGCTTGCACTTCTCAAACAATACCAAGGAAACTTCATATAACAGTATTATGAACCCAAAGATGAATTGTATGAATTTATGCCAGATTTGGCTCTGTCCTATCTACAAAGTTAGAGTACTGGAATTAGAAGTTGAAATTTGGAATTCCAGAATGTTAAGAAATTCAGTTGATTTGGTCTTCCCAATGTATCAGTCCCATCCCTCCACCTTGCTGTCTTCAAGCTCTCAGGGTTTCTTAGTACAGAAACCAGGGGCTTTCCTTGGCCTGTGCTGCAGAATCAGCAAGTAAACGTGTGGAAGACCAGCGTTGAGCTCCTGTTAGCTAAAGCTTCTTATAGCACTTCAAATTATAAACAAGGGATTTAAAAATTATATTCTTAAACTTTAATATATTTTCTTGAGATATCTTAAGCTCTAGTTTATTATATAGTTGTCATTTTTATCAGGATACTAGTAAATCTATAAGTAATTTGATGTCCCCAGACTTTTCATTGATTGTCTCTAGTTTACTTTAGTTGCCCAATTCTGGATGCATCAGAATTGAGGGTTATTGTTTTCTGTGACCTATGCTGTTCAAGTGATGTTAATAACAGAAATAATCTTATTTGTGCTCAGGTTCCTTTGTTAAGAGGGAACCCAGTATGTCAGTAATACAGAACATTCTGTATCATTATCAAAGCATGTTGATCTTTTAGGGCCAGAAATCAAACCCATTTTATAAGTACAACTAGAAGAGACATGAGGAAGGGGAAGTGTTCACCCAGAGCAATATAGCAGGTTTTTAGATTGTGTCACCAAGAGAAAGAAAGTCCACTAAGCTGGTGCTTGCTGTTTTCGTACTATGGTTCCCATTAGAAGAGCCCCAGAGTTGCAGATGCTGTGGCTCAGGCCTCACCAAGTAGGACACTGCATCTTCCTTGACATTTATTTCATTTAGTTGGAGGTGGATATAAGAACTGTTATATTTGAGCCCTCCCAGAAGAACTTAAGACTGAAAACCTCAGAAATGTCTGGAAAGATAAGATATAAAGTAATGCAAAGCATAGGATAATATGTGGCAAAGCAGTATTGTCTTGAATAAGTTGAATGCCTGGTCACTAATTGTATGGAAGTCACTAATTGTGAGCCCGTCCCAATTTCTTCTTATCATAAGTAAACTGACCACATTCTTTCTCATACTTCATGATAAGCTTCATTATCTTCTATAGTGCACATCTTCATTGGATAGTATAAACTGTATTCTTGACCATGCTTTACATAGTTGAGAATTCTTACATTATTTCTGTGAAAGAAAGGCCATTGAAAACAATCACTGAGATGACACATCGCGTCTGCTGCAGCTGTGTCTTTCTGCTCAGGTCACTTGCTTTGATCAAAGTGCTGCTTCACGAGTAGCTGAAACTTTCATCACAGATATCCCTCCAGGGTTTGTAATTTTCCAGACCAGATCGCCTAATTGATGGAAGTGTTTTCACCACAGTCTTTCAGCAGATGTTTACTCAGTGTGCACCAGCTTCACGAATGCTGGCCAACCCCATTAGGGTCTCTGAATCCTTTGTAGATGGACTCCACCACTAGTGTGAATCATGAGTACTTTGTCACCATAATTAAAGCCACTAAAAGGAAGGATGGAGGTGATGTGGACTGTGTTCAAAGCAGGTGTTCAGTGTTGACAGGGAAGAGCAAATGTTTTATCTTTGCTGAATTTTTAGGAAGCTAGAAATGAAAAATGAGACCCAGGGGAGAAGAGAAAGGGGGGGTGCTTTCTAAGCTTATTACGTATATTCAGTATCCAGGTTAGGTAAAAATATCAGACTTAAAAGATAAAAGGATTTGGTTAGAGTAGACTTTTTTTATTTTTTGGTTGGATGATATTTTGCTGATTGCTATTTTTTTACAATGTCCTTTGTAAGATTTTTTTTTTTTTATCTCAAAAGAATGAGGCATTATGTTTAACTTGTAATCTCAAGAACATGTAAGTGGTTTTTTAGGTTACTTCTTAAAAGATGAGTCAAGTTGGTGTTAGATTCGCTTATGCTCATTCACTTTGCAAATATTTATTTACAGTCTGCATAATGCTAAACATTGTGTTAAATGCTAGAAGTGTATCATTCCACAAGAAATAGATTCCCTCGTTCATGGAAATTTTAAATCTGTGAAGAAGACCAATTAAGTGAATAATCTCTTAAATGTATAGTTATAAATTCTGATAAGTACTATAAAAGGAAAAGTACTGGATAGTAACAGAGGGACCTAACTTCAATAAAGGAATGTCTGAAGATGTTTCATTTAAATTATGACCCCAGAGATTGAAGAGGAAGGATGGAATCAGAAGAGCACCGATCCCAGGGGACCAGCCTGAATAGAGGCCCTGGAATAGGATGACCTTGGAACTCAGGTGGGACTAAAAGAAAATAAGCGTATGGAGGTGTATTGAGCAAAAGGAGACTAGTGAAGGGTGAAGTAGAGGTAATGGGAAAGAGTCAGATTGTGGTGACATTGCAAACGCCGGCAGTACGCTGGTAGCATGTCCTGAGGGCCTCTCCTGTGTCAGGCGCTGTTCTAGGTGCTTTACATGCATTGATCCGTTGGCGTCATAGATAGAAGGCTGTGTACCTTGCCCGAGTTTATAAAGTAGTGCAGCCAAGATTTGACCACAGAGTCATACCCTTGGGGGACCTGGGTGGCTCAATCAAATGTCTGCCTTCAGCTTAGGTCATGATCCCAGTGTCCTGGGATCCAGCCCCACATCAGGCTCTATGCTCAGCAGAGAGCCTGCTTCTCCCTCTCTCAGTGCCCCTCCCCTCTGCTCATGCTCTCTCTCTCAAATAAGTAAATAAATAAAATCTTGAAAAAAAAGAATCCATACTCTAAAACACCTCATTATGTTTTTATATGATAAAACAAGCCATTAAAGAATTTTCTTTTTTTTTTTTTTTTCATTAAAGAATTTTCAAGCAGGATAAGTTATATCAGATTTGTTTTGTTTTATACACACACACACACACACACACACACATACACACACACACGATGCAGTGTAGAAAATGGGTTGAAGTAGGTCAGGAGTGGAAGTTGAGAAATCAGGCAGCAACCTTGGCTTTTGTGTGCTTGTTTGTCCCACCTCTGGCTTCACCACAGTAAGAGTATCCACTGAGCCAAATAACGGGAAAAATCTTTAAGTGGGATGGCAGGGCTTTCTGAAATAGCTGTGAGTGAAGAGCAGGACAGTGACATGGCACACCCAGCAGATGTTTGAGGGTGAGAATTTTACCTTCTTTCTCATGTACATACTTCGTTTTCCACGTTTTACACAAACATACACATGGGTTGACTTGGCATATTCTTTGTATCACTTGAGCTGCCTTCTCCTGCACATTAATTTGGAACCTGTTCACATCTATAGAATAGTCACTTTGGCCTTATCTGGAAGCACAACTCTGCTTATTTTAAGTTCATTTGGATAATTTTGAGAACTACCCTGGGGGGTGCACTTCTTGTCACCCCTTTCAGAAATACATGGTTTCTAAGGGATTGTCATTTTATAAGCACCACGCTTCCCTTAAGATATCACCATATTCAGGAAAACAGTGGTCCTAACACTGAGCGGGCAAGAGAAGGAAGGGTTTCAGACCCGAGGCCTGTGTTTGGATTCCAAGAGCTCGAACACAGGTAGATGCAGGATACCAAAATGTGAGCGGCCCTGCAGTGGCTATGCTAGGGGGGCTCAGGCAGCTAGAGATCGGGAAGAGTGAGGGCAGGTGGAAGAGGAATTATTTGGGGTGTAAAAACAGTTAAGCAGGGACAGAGTAAAACCCTTGCCCTGTGGGCTTCTGAACAGGAAGTACTTGCTTGTTACTATCTTGGTAAAGATGAGAAACCTTTTTTCAATGGCACAATTGGAATATTTGACAATCTTCTCTGGCTTGTTGTTTCAGTAAATAATTGAGGAATTATAAAAGAATCTTTATAAAATACGTGTTTCATATAAAAATAACAATGAATTTCTGTACTACCACAAGTTTAAGATTGCATGCATTGTTCCCTTCCCGAGCCAATTCCCTGTCCTCTCCACTTAGAGATAACCACTATCCTGAATACTCTGCTATAAACCCTTTCCTTTCCTTCTTGGTTTTGCCTCAAATATTTGTATTCTTCCACAGTATATTGTTTACTTTTACGTTTTTGAATTTCATGGAAGTGGGAGTCAAAGAGAAGAATAAGTTTCTGTACCTTGTTCTTTTCACTCATCTTTATCCTGAGATTTAACTAAGTTGGGTAGTTAGTTCCACACTCACAGCATTATGGGAACAGAATACATTTTACTTCTCATTTCTGCTGTTGATGGACATTTCAGTTTTTTGTTTGTTTTTTTGTTTCACTAGTGCAAACAATTCTGTAAATGTTCCTGTACATGTCTCCTGGTGCATGTATAAGGGCAATTCCTTAGGCTATAGGCACACACATCTTTTAATTTACTAAATGAAGGCAGTTATTTCCAGATGTATATAAAGGTTCCAATAATATCACATCCTTGCCAACACCTGATAGAGTCACACATTAAAATGTTTAACAGCATTGTGAGTTTGAAGTATCTCACAGTAGTTTTGATTTGTATTTCCTTGATTACTATGGATATTGGACATCTTGCAATGCATTTATTGGCCATATGTTTCCTCTTTCGTGAAGGATTTATGTAAATCTTTTGCTCATTTTTCAATTGAATTGTCTTTTCTTTTTGATTTGTAAAAATTCCAGATGCTCCTTATTTTAAATATTGCAAATATCTACTTCTGATTCGTGGCTTACCTTTTGTGTTTTTTATGGTGGAATTAGCATTTTCTTAATTTTGATGTAGTTAAATTTATTAGTCTTTATGGTTTGAATTTGTATTGTTTAAGGAACCTTCATGGTTGTAAAGGCAATCCCTTCTCTTTGTCTTTTAAGAGTTTTATAATTTTGCTTTTCTTATTTAAGTCTTTAGTCTCTTGGAATTAGTTTACTGTGTGTGGTATGAGGTAGAGGACCATTTTTGTGTGTGTGTGTGTGTGTGTGTGTGTGTGTGTAACCAGGTGTCCCAATACCATCTTTTGAGAAATCTACCCTTTCTTTCACTAATTTGTATTGCCAGATATGTCAAAAATGGTATTTCCAGAAATTCATGAATCTATGTTCAGGCTCTGTTTTTGTTCCACTGGTCTGTTTATCTGCCCGTGTGTCAGCACTTTACTGTCTAGCATTAGAATAATAGTTGATGTTTGGTGCAGCACTTTCCCACTCATTTTTTCTTTTTCAAGAATATTTTGGTTATTGGCCCCTTGCTCTTTAAAATTTTTAGAAGCAATCTATCTTGTGCTACAGACTAACCAGTGGGATTTTAAGTGAAGTTGCATTAAATTGCACCTCTAGATCCAGTCCATTGAATTTTGGTCTTTCCTTATTCCTTCCGTTCCTACTTGGACAGCCTCTCCGAGTCACGTTATGAAATATTTCTCTACACTATTTCCTGCATCCCAAGTTGCAGTCTTCCCTTGAGAGAATACAGAATAGATTTCAAAACCTTTGTCTTCTGTGTTCTGTTTTTGAGGTAAGCTTTGTTTGAAAATCCAACCGTAAGAATTTGGGGCCACTATTCAATTTGCTGCCTCCAGAAAGGAAACTCTGGCTCTTTGGGATTCGGCCTTGGCTGTGTTTCAGAGCCTAATTTTGTAGAGTGGGAAGCCTCGCTTGTGTGTCTTTAATGTCTTTATGGGACAGTGCTGCACGAGCTAATAGGAACTCACAAATGCTCTTATTATTAGTAAAGCTCAAATGTGGGAAGTATTTCTTGGCTTGGAATGAGAGAGGTTCCTGAGAAGTTTTCTTGGCTCTCTTTTCTCCTTAAGATTTATACAAACGCAACAGTAAATTTTTTTTTTTGTCTTTCTGACTCAAGGATAATTTTTAAGGAGAGATTAGTTAACCACAGTATCACAACTTCTCTTAAATATACTAGTACTTTGACCAAGTGAGGCAGAAGTGCACCTTAAATTCGTGAAATTTATTTTCCTTTGCTTGGAAACTGGTTCTCCTTTGCCTTTCTTTGACTCCTCCTGGTTGTTGGGGGGGGGGGGGCGGGCAGGGAGAGGGAGGGATGACAGAGAAGTCTTCCCTTCAAGGAGATAAAAGCTCACCAAATAGCTGATCAGGCCTTCTTAGGCCTGGAGTTTGTTTGTATTGTGTTGTTTTTGACACCGAGAACTACAAGTATGAGATTATCTGATATTCTTAAAGGTCTTTTTGGCACCCAGGGTATTCTGTATTTCCTTTGTGAATTAACATAAAGCAGTATTTAGAACTCTGCTATAGCCTACCCCAGTACTATTCAATCTTTAGGAATTAGAACAGGTTTTCTTTGGATCATTTGCGACTTATCAGGGGCTATGTTTTAATCAAGACTTCCTGACTAGACCTGACCCTCTGTCTAGGCAAAGGGCAAAGGAGGCAGGAGGCAGCCAGAGACTCTCGGAGGGGCGAAGAGGCATCATTAAAGACATTAATAGTCAACTCAGTCATTATGCTGTGGCAGGTATTGGTATTATTCATTGAACTATTAATTTATATATATAATCCATTTTGATTTGATTTTAGACAATGAGCATATTAAATTTTAAAATGCAGTTAGAACAATTCAGTGGCTGCGTTCTCCCCCTCTGCTTCTTGTAAAGAGCAGCGTAGGTCCACTTGACCTAGTTTTGCTAGAATTCCAGGAACGGAAGGTGAGAGGACCCAATATCCCAGTGGCTGGTAGAAATAGCCCTGCAGATCTGCTCTTGGGCAGGCAGGCCCTGGAGGAGAATTGGGCAAAAGGGACTGACTTGTCAGAGACTGCTTTGGGTTCACTTTTAGATTGTTTGAGAAAGTGATCTTGGCCATTTCATCCATTGAGAAATAGATCCATGAATCACGTGTTGATGGCCAGGACAGTTCACCTGTTTCACAGAAGCACTAATTACTTTGATTTTCAGTTCTACCCACAGGAGTGAGACATAGGTAGGACTTCTTAGGATTTAAGTCATGGGACTAAAAAAAATGTAGCTTGAGTTCTTTATCAGCAGTCTGGAATTACTTTCTGGAACAATTGAGTGAAAGCGTACAGAACCATGCTGTTTCCTGTGGCTAGAAGGAGCATAGGAAACCCCTTCAGGGCATCTGGTTGTGGCATCGGAGCCTTTGATCCAGAACATATGTGACAAGAATTTTTAAGTGCTACTCATCAGACCAATTTTCCTCTTATCTGGGGTTAGTATACCACCTCTTATCTCTGCTCTTGCCTTTAGCAGCTAACACTTGCCTCTTTATTTGCTGCCATATGTGAGTTACTGTTGAAATGATTGCTTGAGTTCCCAGGGGAGGATCCCTACTCTTCTTATTAACACTATGTTAGGATGTCGGTGCATCCAGAGCAGCACATTAATTTTCTGGACACATCAGCACAATCCCTGTAGGGAAAGCGTTACAAAATCGACAGTGTGACCTGAGGGGAAAAGTGGGACTGCAGGGAAAGACACATGTAACTCAGGGGTAGACTGAACTTTACAAATGCCCAGGCTCATGCCATCCTCTGACAACACAGAACAGAGGGGCAGGAGGACAACCACACAGTGGACTAGATTGTAGAACCCAGGCCCCAGGATGTTTGGGGGTGATTCAGTGAGTTGTACATTTTTTCCATCCTTAGCTCAGCATCAGAAATGCAGATTCTGTATATCTTAAACTCTTGAAGAGTCATCTGCATTTTCTTTCTGCTTAAAGAGTTTGTGATCTAAGCCAGTAATTTTCAGTCTGGGGTTCGTGTTGCTCTACTATGTTCCACATTATCATAAGAATATTTTTAAAGTTCAGTAATAGAGCTCATCGTAATTAGGTATCATTGTTAACATAAGTGTATGTTCTTTGATGCTTTTTAAGAGTAGACTTATGGTGTCATGAAATTAAATAATGGGATGTTGCAAGTCCCCCTAGCAGTACCTTTCCAATCTGTCCATCAGAGCTAATTCTGTTTTGAAGTGTAGGGATAGCTGGTAAACCCCAAGGTAGCCTGCTAAAGATTAGCAGGTACATTAACTTGGTTTTGTTCTCATTCCTGCTGAAAGGCTTAATGATACTATCTGTTCTGATTCTCTTGCTGATTACCTGAGAGTGGAAGCTGAGCCTGGGCAGACAGGACTTTTTAAGTTTACTCAGGGGTTCCTGGGTGGCGCAGCGGTTTGGCGCCTGCCTTTGGCCCAGGGCGCGATCCTGGAGACCCGGGATCGAATCCCACGTCGGGCTCTCGGTGCATCGAGCCTGCTTCTCCCTCTGCCTGTGTCTCTGCCTCTCTCTCTCTCTCTCTCTGTATAACTATCATAAATAAATAATTAATTAATTAATTAATTAATTAATTAATTAATTTTAAGTTTACTCAGTGAGGCCTTTAGGTAGGTATATATTGTCCCAGTGTTTCTGTTTGGGGATCTTCTGGAGAATGCTGATCACTGAACTGTGCTATCTTCCTCCTGTGAACTTGGCCCCAAACACCATTATTATTCACAATGTCTAGCATTCCCTTATTCTGTGTGTGAAGTGCCTGTAGTTTTCAGGAGACATGATAGAAGAATTCAGTCAGTTACAGAGACTATTCTTTGAGAGATTTCCTTTTTAAATTCAGTTAATTAAAATGATTCTTGGAGCTCCTGAGTGGCTTAGTCAGTTAAGTGTCTGCCTTCACCTTGGGTCATGATCCCAGCTAGGGTCCTGAGATTGAGCCCCACGTCAAGCTCCCTGCTCAGCAGGGAGTCTGCTTCTCCCTCCCAGTGCTCTGCTTATGTGCACTTACTGCTCTGCTTATGTGCACTCGCTCGCTTGCTTGCTCCTTCCCTCTCTCAAATAAATAAATTAAAAAATAAAATAAAATGGTTGAAGTTAGTTTTGAGTTTCTAGTCCTTTTCCCAAATGGAAACAATAAAAATAATATTGTCATTCATCAAGCATAATTGCCAGGCCCCTGTTGTTAAGCACTTTCATCCTACCCACAACCCTATAAACCATCTCTCATTCACCCAAGGAGAAAATAGAATCTTAGAGAGCTTAGTTGACTTTCCTATAGACACATAGCTAGTAGGTGGAGGACTGGAAAGAATTCAGTACAGAAATAGGGATGCAGGTGGGAAAAGCCTTATGTGTTGTCCTATCAGACTCCAGAAGTAGATTCTGGCTCATTATAGGTGTTTTGGTTTATGCTGAACATAGGTTAATAGATACAGATGAGAAACAGTTATTTGTAGCAGAAGATGTTTGTAGCTGACCTGGGATGTGTAGGTCTCCTTTGGCCACCCTGCTTATGGCATTGCTAAGGCTTAACTGCGTGTTTGTCACTCCCAGGGATGGATGTAGCCAACCCAGAGATACAGCCAGTTCATCCCTGAGGCCAGTGTAAGCATTTGAACTGTTCAGATCCTTCTTCTTTTTAAATATAATTGTATTCTCTTCGCCCAGTTCGGTTTAATTCTGCATTTTGAATCAGAGTTTTAAAATATTTAATGCATTTGCTATTTCTAGGAATACTGAGTTTGTTTGCTTTCTCCTGCTTGGGAGATTTTTTTTTGTGGCTTGGGATGCAGTTATTTTCCAGTCGGGCAAAAGAGGTAGCATTGCAGCCAGCCACCACCACTGTGGGCTTTTGGTTTGTTCCAGTGTCATACATCAAGTAATCATAAACGTCAACATTTATGGATTTTTTTTTTTTTTTTACAGTATGCCAGCCTCTGTAGTGGGTGTATCAGCTCTTCTTAATATCACAATTCTGTGAGTGGATGCTGTTACTTTTCTCTGTTTTTAAGATGAAGAAGCAGAAGCCAAGAGGGGTTAGGTAAACTGTCCAAGTGGCATAACCAGTGGCTGCCTTTCTCATTGTGAGTTTCTGTTGTTCAAGTGAGGAATTCCAGATGAGAAAGGCTAGACAGCCAATAACTGTTCATTGTTTCCCCTCCTCTTTTCTTCTTCAAGAGCCTGTTCTCTCCCACCCTCCGCCACGTGCACATACACACAGGTACCTTTGGACCAAAATTAACCAAAAGGCCTTTAAAACCAAGGCCTAAAATGGAAAGTGATTTTTTTTTTTTTTAAATCCACATGGAGGGAGCTTTGTGTGTCACCCTGTTCTACTGACATTGTGATAGCTGTGGGCATAGAGGTGGACCTAGGATCATTGCAGCCAAGCTGGTGTAAGCATAGGCACTTTCATGGGCCATGATTTGCCACCACTGGTGCTTTAGGCCATAGCCCAGCAGGCTGTTCTTTTTTGGTGTTGTTTTCTTTCTTTTTTTTTTTTTTAATATTTATTTATTCATGAGAGTCACAGAGAGAGACAGAGACAGATTCACAGGCAGAAGGAGAAGCAGGCTCCATGCAGGGAGCCCGATGTGGGACTCGACCGGGGTCTCCAGGATCAGGCCCTGGGCTGAAGGTGGCGCTAAACCGCTGAGCCACCTGGGCTGCCCCGTTTTGTTTTCTTAAGACTGTATCAGGACTTCTAATTTGAAACTGTAATCCCAGGGCCTCTTGGTATATGCCTGTAGGAAGCCTGTGTGTGCCTGAGCACCCTAAAGGAGTGTGGTACTCATTTTCAGCCTGTGATCTATCTTCTAGCCAAATACAGGCTTGTGAGGGGGTTCCTGAGAACACATAACTAGAGGATCCAATGCCCTCTGGCCCCTTATACCCTTCCTTTGTTCTTTTCTGCAGAAGGTAACTTGACAGTAAGCTGAGGGGAACATCCCCAAGACCTGTCTTCCCACCAGTACAGCTGCATGCTCCTCCCCATGGCTCAGCCCTCACTCCTGAAGGAGCTGATGCTCCCAGAGGCTGGGCACAGTGGAAATCATAATAAAGAGATTGTGATGCTATTTTGGCTTCCTGCTTCCTGTTATTCAGGCACCTGCTGAGTTTCTTGTTTCCCTATCATTAGCCAAAAAAAAAAAAAAAAAAAAAAAAAAAAAAATTTCCATTTTTGTATGGCATATGCACTGTTTAATATTCATTAAATGCAGTACAATTGATGAAGATTATCAAATAAGAAACACATGGCATTCTAAAGTTTTAAATCATTTTAGGGTGGCTAACCAGATTGTACAAACTACATGAGCAAGACAACAAATGAAAACCAAAAAACCAAAACAAAATGAAAGAAAGAAAGAAAGAAAGAAGAAAGAAAAGAAAGAAAGAGAAAGAAGAAGAAAGAAACTAACTTCTCAGTGCATCACAGTCATCAGGACAAAATATATGGCACTTTTATGATACAAATACTACAAGTATTAATTTAAGCCAGGAATGACTCAGACATTGAAGCCACATTAGGGCATGAATCAGCCAATCAAAATGTTAAAATTAAACAGATCTTTTTTCTTTGTAAAAGTACTGAAAATGTAGTATGTGCAGATAACTTACTAAAACTTTTCTCATTTCATCTGCCTCCCCCTGTAGAATCTTGTGTTATTCTGGAATTGTTCTACCTCTTTTAACAGTCTGATTTTTAAGACCTGTCATAAACTGTTATGCTATTGAAACAGAATTTGGGGCCTGTTTTCACTAGCTCTGAGAGGAAGATTTAATTATAACCATCTCCTTCAGTGCACTTAAGATAGGCCCAAAACATTCTCACATCATGAAACAAGGAAACAGCCAGCCTTTAAAAAAATGGAAGTTACCATTTTAGTATCCATCAGAATGTTCATTTGGGCCAGGGTATAGGTATCGGCTGATACCTTTGTTAATTCAAGTTAAGGCTGAGCCCCTGGGCCAGTGTCAGGCCAAAGCTTATGTGGCTCCTCACATGAGGGATTCTGAGTATGCATCGGTGTGCACATAAAGCAGCACCACCCATGGGATGCTTGTTCTCATTTCACACTTGAATATCCCTTGGGACAGGAAAATCATTTTCATTTTTGAGTTAGCCTAAAAATGGGTTGAAGAACTCTTTTGGGGTTGTGTTTTGTTTTACTTTAATACACAAAGTCCTATAATACACAAAGTCCTGTAACTTAATAATCCTGAGTTTAAGTCCTCATAACTAGTTTCCCATCTTGCTCATGTTTATCTCAAGTTTGAAAACCTTCAATGAAAGATCACCAAATTTCTTATTTCTAAAATTGAGAATATATAGTTTTTATGAACATTGGTCTTTTTTGTTTTGCATGTTCCTCGTTAAAGTGTAATACTGATATGTATATGTCTGTGATATAGCTCAGTACAAATCACTGAGCATTTATTGAGCACCTCTTTCAAGCCAACCACTATGCTAATTATTGCTGGGGATACAGACTGTAGGGTGAGTGCATCCCTGTTCACATGCAGTTAGAGTCCAATTGGGAAAAGGAGAAGTAGGTGATCGAGGAGTAGACATAAATTACTATTTTCCCAGATTCAGTGACATAGGAGCCATGAAAGGGTCACAGCTAAGCAAGAGAGAACATGGTATTTATGGAGAGAGGCTCATAAGAAATTTGCTCTCTGGGGTCAGCAAAGATAGTATATATGAGATGGCATGTAGACTAGGTGCCCTAAAAGGTGGCTAGGAGGAGTGCAGTAGATGTGTAGTAGTGCTGGTGGCGTGAGCTAGCAGCAACCAGAGGAGAGATGTTCCAAGAGCCTGCACCAAGCCAGAAGGTAGTACACATGGGAAAGCCCCCAGTTCCTTTTCGAAAGGTAAATGCAGTAGGAGGTGGAGGCTACCAAGGCCCTGGCAGATGGCAGAGCAGCTTTTGTAGGAGCAGGCCTCTGAAGGATATCTCTTTGGGAATCCTGCTCTGTGCCCTGACGTGGGCTCCTCTGTCGGCACAGTAGGGCTCTTTGGGCGCGGGCCCAAGTCTGAAGCATCGCCTCACAGAGGAATCTCTACCCTTATATTTTCCTTCACTGCAAAGGGTTTTGACTTCTTTTGGAAAGTGAAGCAGAACTGGATAAAGGCCAGTTTCTGAGGCTTCCTGCAACTGGAAACTCAAGCTTTTTAAAGCTGTTGAATTAATGAAAAGTTTGTTGACTTTTTAGAGTTGTTTCTGGGATTTGAGTACTAAGAATACAGAGCTCATCTGTCAGTGTCCCTCCCTTTGTGCAACTTTTTGTTAGAGTTGGCTGATGTTCAAGTGTGACCTTTTAAGGACACATGGAGCACGCAGGGAAAGACCATACCCTGTCCGCTGCTGGCAACCAGCTTTGTAGGCTCTTCTCAAAGCCTGGAGGAGTTGTTTGGTGGGCATTGCCACCTCTGCACCTCCTTCCTACAATCTGTGAAGCCCTGTCCTTAGGCTTGTGTATTTGTCTACTAGGGCTATACTACCAGTGGACCCCAAGCTGTGGGGCTTAAAGAATAGAAATTTATTCTTTCACAGTTCTGGGAGCTAAAAGCTGAGGATGGAGGTGTCAGCAGGGTTGGTTTCTTCTCTGTGTCTTCATACCATCTCCTCTATGTGCCCATGTGTTCTAAATTTCCTCTTCTTGTAAGGACACCAGTCAGATGGGATTAGGACTACCCTCATGACCTCATTTAATTTTTCACCTTGTCACATTCTGAGGTGCTGGGGGCATTAGGACTTGAGCCTATGATTTGAGGGGAGGGGAGAGACACACAACTCAGCCCCTAACAGCTTCTGTGAAGGCAGCTGTTGCCCCCTCGCCCTCCTTCCTGGAGTTCTTTCCTACTAAAAGCCACTACGAAATAACTACTAGCCATATGTGGAAGACATGAGCACAGATTGGGTTTGCAAGCCTGTCTGGATTTTTCTAAAATCTTTGCCTTAGGTTAAATCCAAAATTTGGGCAAAAGAGAGGACATGTTTCAGGTCTGCATCTAAGAAGGGTGTGGAATTGTAATTGTGTCTGTGTGCTTTGAAGGGTGATCTTTGCTTCTGCTCTTTTTATTAAACAGATGTGATTCAATGACAAAATTAAATATCCTTTCCCTCCTTTCTTTATGATGAGGAAGCCAGTCTTTTATTTTAAAATTCAACTTGCAGAAATGGATTGTACTTGATAATTTGCTGTGTGTCCATAAAAACCATAAAATAGAAGAAGCAATGTTGCTGGAGTAGCTGTTCTCATTTCCTGGCAGTCATTACATGCTCCCAATACAAAAACATTTTTCTCCTAACTGTCCGTTCTGAGCTCAAAAATGGATTTCCCTCCAGCCGCTGTCATTCAATTATCACCTCGGGAAATGCACAGATATAACTGATGATCCCTTTAAAACGTCCTGCAGCATGCCACCCTCTCTCATCCTTCATCTTTTGTCCTGTTCCCGTCATTAAATGTTACATTGCCAATGTATATTTTATAGGGTGACCCTGACGATGTCACTTTGATACTGTGCAGGGATAATAATATTGCACATATAATGAAAGGCTGATAAATAGAAAAATGTTTACGAGATGGAGAATAGCACTTTTAACAGTTTTATGGTTTTCTGTTTTCCTCTCTTCTCTTCTCCCCCTTTGCTGGTAGAATTGTGGTTTTGTTACAGGAACAAGAAAACATTAAGAAGGGTGATGTGGTAATAGAACCGAAGGCGGTGAAATCCCACTTGCCCTGTTGCTGAACTCCAATAAAATGAATTCAGGAAATAACGAAGTATTCAGCTTATAGGAAAGAAAACTGATTTCAGCGAATGAATTCTTAGTTGTTTGGGGGCCCTACAGAGAACACAAGATTCCCAGTGTTGGCATAATTGTACTTCAAATGTCGTCTTCAGCAGCTCAGTAAAATCAGAGACTAAGGCCCCTGAGTGGGTCCCGCATTAAGCGAAGACCAGGCTTGCAGCTGCTTCAGGACTGCCCAGGCTTCTGTGCCATAGACTAGTGCCACCCCCATGTGCGGGCAGGGCCCTTTGTTCCAGGCTGAGCTCTAGAAGGATTTGTGATGGCTGTGACCTCTGTCTTCAAACACGTCATTTCCATATCTCTCATTTATTTTTTATTGTTATTTTTGGTTAAATGGAAGAATCTTCTATGTGTTGCTCGATTGATAGGTTTTTTAGTGGAGTTGCTGGAAGAGGTGGCAATAAGAGGAGGTACAGGAGATCCACCCTGTGGCCCTCGAGTCATCCTCACAGTTTTGAGCACACTTCGAGAAGCCACCATTTTAAAGAGATGCTTCCTGCTGGAGGTAATTTGGAAAAATGCTTTGTAGCATGTTCAGAAGTCATTTCTTCATTTCCTGAGGGCCTCCACCGGATCAGACTCTCAACCTTCTCAGGTCAAGAGTCTTGCGTGGCACATCTCTTCAACATATGTAGCCTGGAGCCAAAAGTGGCCCAGGGGGATTCCCCCATAGCATAAGCCATTGGATGGCTTGAGGCATGGCGAGCAGGTTGTGAGGGGGTGCTCATGGCTGTGAGCTCCCAGGGTCTGTCCAATATAGTCTTTGGAGTTTGTTCTTGGTGCAGGAAGCAGAACACATTTGTCTAGGCTTGTGTGTAATTCTGATTGTGCACTTGTGCCTCCCAAGTGTGTTTCTGAACCTGGTACCCTTGCTTTGGCCACGTTTGGGTGTGGCATGGGGGGGCTGGCTCCACCCTGAGGGGAGAGGACTGGCCACCCATTGTTATCAGGGATGCACAGTGCCCTTTTTTGCTCTTCTGTCTAAACTATTCAAGGTCCATGGAAGAGGTTTAAGATACTTTGTGAATGAAAGATAACCCAAATTTGAGCCTCTGGCTTAAAAAAAATGCACATATTTCCCCTCAATTCATAGCAGAATGGTTAAGAGCAGAGGATCTGGTACCAAACCCCTGGGGCTGCTGCTTGAAGCTGTGTGAGCTTGAATACATGACTTCATCTTCCTGTTCTTTGATTTCTCATTTGTAAAGCCAAGGATAATGAAGATATTTATTTACTAGGGTAGCTATGAAGATTAAATGTATTAAGGTATGGAAGACAATTGTTTATAGTGCTTAGCTCTCATCATTGTAGCTTTCACAACCCAGTGAAGGGTGATGGTTGATTCATAAGTCTGCTCAACGAGGAAGTGGCGGCATTGGATTCCTCAGCCCCCCTCTCTCTCTTGTCAGCCCACCATGGATTACGTCTCCACTGGCCCCTGGAAAATGAAACAAAAATAAGAACAGTGTAATCATTTTTCATAACATTTGATGTCAAATTAAGGAACCCTTCTTACCTAGATATTGTGTGTTTTTTCTTTTTTAGAGATAAAATGTCATTTATGAAATAATGGTGAGATCAGAAAGCAGTTATTTTTTTTAAAGATTTCATTTATTTATTTGTGAGAGAGAGCAAGAGCATACAAGCCAAGGGGAGGGGCAGAGAGAGAGGGAGAAGCACACTACCACTTGAGTAGCCAGGAGCCCAAAGTGGGACTCCATCTCAAGACCCTAAGATCACAACCTGAGCCGAAGGCAGAGGCTTAACAGACTGAGCCACTCAGGTGCCCCCAGGAAGCAGTTATTTTTGATGACTGTACTTTAAAAAATAAAAAATCAGTAATCTGGTTATCTATTTCTCAGAAGTTAATTTTTTGGAATTAATTTTAGGTGAATTTTAATGCTCAGAAAATACTCATTCCATCAAATGTTTACTGAATACTCATATTTACGACATTGTCCTAAACCTTTAGGGTACTTGCAAAAGAAGTAGACACAGGCTTGGGGACATTGGACAGGTTCATTCATGGTTATGGTCCGAAAGAGAGCCTGGGTATACCAGGAAAGAGGCAAGTGTAGGAAAGTATAGGTGTGCAGACACCTTGATGACCTTGGAGGTTGGGTTGAAGGGTAAGTAAGGCTTCTAGGAGAAGTTGGCAGCATCTGTGATGACCTGAGCCACAGGTCTAAGGTCTAAGGACATAGATCCAGTGAGGAGACAGTGGTGAGGGGTTTGTGGGGCTGCGGGGCTGCAGCCTGCAAGCAGAAGGGAAGCACTGAGGGGCAACAAACTGGCCATCGTGTTTAGCATAAGCCAAGGGCTGTGACAGTTAGGGAATGAAGTAGAAGGGTCTTGTGCAGACAGAGGGAGAGGCCTGAGAGAGGCAGCAAATTAACTGGGTCTTTGTTCTGTTGGCCTTGAGGAGCCTTATTGATTTGGAGAGGGGAGCGACAAGGTCAGAGCTGGGCTTTGGGAAGGCTGAGCATGTCTTTGTGGGAAAGGACAGGGCAGCCTACGACCTCAAGTCTGGATGTTTGAGTGGTGGTGTGGGATCAGAGGTAGAATCCATAAGTGGCTGAGGTCAACAACTAAAACAACATATAGTTTAGGAAATCTCATTACAATTTTGGCACAAAAAAAAAAAAAAACCCTGTTTTAGTTTTTCCACAGTGTACGAATAGCGGTAATCATTATTTAAAAAAAAAAAAATTCTTTAACCTGCTCAACTAGGATTTAAAAAAAAAAGATTTATTCATTTATTTGAGAGAGAATGTGAGCAGGTGTGGGGGTGCAGAGAGGGAGAGAGACTCACCAAGTGCAGAGCCCAATGTGGGGCTCAATATTATGACCTGGAGATCATGACCTGAGCCAAAACCACCCAGGTGGCCCCTCAACTAGGATGTTTTAAAAAGATGTTGGGGGAGTGCCAGGTTCTGGGACCTCTCTAGGAGTGTCATAGTGTGGCCTTTTCTTTACAACCTATTAAACCCAGGAGACCTTTATGCATTTCCAGAATCATCTTCTTCCTCCCTTTCCCTTCCCTTCCTCCTTTCTGCAGAAGAGGACCTGGAGGTGGGAAGGAGAGGTTGTGTTGCCCAGAAACAGGCTGCCTCCTCTGTCAGACGTGTTAAATAGGTGCCCTTGTAGCCCCTCACATGCAGAAGGTATGATTCGGCCATGTGCCTTCAAGCAGATCATCATTCTGTCAGATGCACTCTGAGACCACAGAGTTGGTATTTAACAATTAGCAGCAGAGCAGTCTGACAGTGTCAGGGCTCCTTTAGGGATTAGGGGATTCGGTTGGTTAACAAAAGAAGGAGCCCAGGAGAGCACTGCTTTAATTACCAGAGTCGATGCTGGAAGACAACCAGTTGCCTGCTGGAAAAAGATCTGTAAAGGTGGCTGCTCCTAAACATAGCTGATGGTTCAGCCCAGTGCCCAGCTTCTCACCTCAGATGTTTGCAACAGTTGTCAGCTCCAGCCCTTGAATCCTCAGGGAGTGAAAGGAAAGAATGACTTGCATGGAGTCTGTGCCAGGAAATTTTACTGACTTGCCTCACTACCCTTGAGTTGGTAGTTTTTGCCAAGAAATGCAGCTATAATTCCCGGGCAGAGGTGGTCATGGATGCCAGAGGGGCCAAACTCAGCTACAAGGTCACAGCCCTTTGGTTAGAGTGCTTCCCAGGGGATGTGGCCCATGCAGGCTTTCCCGGACCTGCTCCCAGAGCCAGAGCCACATTCCCCTGGGGCCTTGACCACTGTTGGGGCCCTGGGTTGGGGAATGAAGTCTAAGGAGCAGCTTTGTGCCATGTTTCCTTCTCCTTCCTACCCCTCCTGGGTTTGGGACCTGTTTTGTAACTATTCATTGCTTGCTGGAACTTCTCTCTGGAAAAACACACCTTTAAAAAAAGAAAAGAGAGGAAGGAAGGGAGGGAGGAAAGGGAAGGCAGGGACGAGAGGAGCTTTAGATTTCTCCATTCCATTCAACAAGTGGCACTCACTCCTCTGTACCTGGGCCCCCAAAGAAGGGGCCGTATGGTAACTGAAGTGCATCCTTCAGACAGAGCTTTTGTGGGGAAACAACACCCTGATTCTAACCAATTGTACCTGGGTGTGCAGAAAAAGGCATTGGGTGGAAGACAGTATACTCTCTCTTCTTGTTCAGGGTAAAATATTTAGCATCAGAACAGTTAATAATGGGGCTTAAAAGGGATCCCTGGGTGGCGCAGCGGTTTGGCGCCTGCCTTTGGCCCAGGGCGCGATCCTGGAGACCCGGGATCGAATCCCACGTCGGGCTCCCGGTGCATGGAGCCTGCTTCTCCCTCTGCCTGTGTCTCTGCCTCTCTCTCTCTCACTGTGTGCCTATCATAAATAAATAAAAAAAAATTAAAAAAAAAAATATTAAAAAAAAAAAAAAAAAGAAACAGCTTAAAGAATTAGAGTAATTTATCCTAAATGCTTACTTCCTAACCCCTGCAGTGCTGTATGTCAGCTGTGTGCAAAGGTGTGCATATATCAGCTCTGCTACATGGAGGGTCCTGTCCCATCACATCAGCTGACAGTGGCAGGTGGGCTTGAGGGGCCTGCAAGGTAGTTTCAGAGAGCAGCTCTGTTTCTAATGCCATTATCCATGTGCAGCTTCCAGGCCTCCCCTCCACCCCCTCCAACCTCCCCTACTGCCCCTTTCACAGTAAGTAGTGCTTGGCTCCAGAGGATGCCTGTTGAAGCTTTGGTGCAGAAGAAGTAGTGAGTAGCAGTTCCCCCTCC
The DNA here is from genome assembly GCF_048418805.1 of Vulpes vulpes. NCBI lineage: Eukaryota > Metazoa > Chordata > Mammalia > Carnivora > Canidae > Vulpes > Vulpes vulpes. Next base: position 163,296,236 of record NC_132791.1, on the reverse strand, counting down.
CCAGTGGAGGAAGTATTTGTGGGTGGCTTCTACTGGAAACCTTCTGAAACTGTTTCCTAGGTCCTCCCTGCCCCTCCATGCAGGGACCAAGGACTGGTTTCTCATGGCCTTCCTTGACATAACTGTAAGGCTAGCAGTTGTTCCCCCTTTTTTTCTGCGGGTCACAGAACCACTGTGAGAATGGAAGATAACGTAGCACAACTCTGTACACTGAATTGAATGAAAGGAGTGTGTGAAAAGAGGGTTATTTCCAGAAGACTGAGGCCTTCCTTGGCCTAATAGTAGATGGCAGCCTGCAGGTGCCCTGTGGTCTACATCTGGGGTCTCTGGACCTCCTTTCTGCCACGTACCACCCCCGCATCACTACCCTCACCCTGGGATGTCACGACTTTGCATAGTTGTGGCAGTAACGGTATGTTATAATCACAGAAATTGGGAGGACTCAGTCCTAGGTATACCCTTATGTTTCTACCTTGGGACAAAAATAATTGCCTACCTTTTCCTGCCTCCACAGTGGCCTCCCAGAGAGGTGCTTCTTGCCGGGCTGAGGTATCAGAGAACCCAGGGAGTGGGGAACTTGCTACTGTGCTCAGGGCAGGAGAGCAGGACAGTGAGATAGCCATGCCCACCAAGTGAACCGTTGAGGCCTGCAGTGTATACAGTGCCTTCTTGTCTCATCAGTGCCTTCCTTCCCAGGGACCCTTAGAAGACATGTAGCTTATTTTTCTTTAAAAATAGTATATAATTGTGTGTGTGTGTGTGTGTGTAAATACTTTTTAATCAGGCAGGACAGGTTACAGGTTCCCCTCCTTTAGCACTGCAGGAGGAAGTGCTGGAGGAGGAATTTCCTGGAGGAAATTAAATAGCACTCATGTTTGTGGGGATTGTTTTAGCTCTCCAAGTGGCTGCAGGTAAATTAACCTTCTAGTAAGACAGGAAGGAGACCTGGTCAGGTTGTCTCCTGGGCCGAGCTGTGAACTCCCACCTCTAGGCTCCGACCCTGCTTTGGCTCTTACACACACACACACACACACACACACACACAGTGGGATGCTTACCCTGGGCCCTGGAACATGTCGCCAGTCTGTTGTTCTCCCAAGGTGAAGCAGAACTGGGCCCAGACATACCAGCAGAACTTACCTGAAATGAGTTTATACCTGAAAGCTACCAGTAGTAGTAAACAGTCCCAGGCATCCCCTCCCCTAGTTGCTTCAGTTCAGATGGTCTGGGGCAGTGGGCATGGATGGAGGTTACCCCGACGTTTTGCGTTGAATGAGCTTGATGGACTCATAGTCTAACCTGAGGAGGCACAGAAGTACAATGGTGACAGTGGAGGAGGAGCCAGTCCTTCTGCTAATTTTGAGTGGCAAGTCCAGGAAGCTTCTGTATTACAGGAGTGGCTGTGATTGAGCTGTCTGCTGGTGCCTGGACCCTTTTGTTAACCTGACTCTCTCTCTCAGTCTCTCCTCTCAGCCCCCACCCACCCAGATAGAGCACAGCCCTGAACACCATGTAACTCTCTCCTGCTTCTGTGCCAGGCACTCGCCAACTCGTGTTTTCATTTTGTTTGAAAATCAGAGAAACCTAATGGGGCCTGGTGCTGTACCCCTGAGTCGTTTGCCTGCAGAGAAGACCTGCTGTGCAGAGATCCTGCCTCAGGGAGGAAAGCTGGTGCTCAAATCCAGGAGCATATCCCTTATTGCTAGTGGCTTTCTGCATATGACCCGTTGGGAAAATCCAGTGCACCCCCAACCCCTTACACCAAAGAAAAGGCAAATAATTGGGGGAGAGAGAGAATCTGCTAAATATAGACTACTGGCTCTAAGCACCTCTCTCAGCAAGCACTGCAGCCCATAGTGCTATCGATTGGAGAGGACTTCACCCCCTCTCCTTTCCTTTTTTTGCCCAGGCAGTAACCCAGTTTAGTCACTTGCTCGTGCTGTGTGCAATTACAGCACAGAGATGTGAGGTACGCTGACTGGGAGGCCTTGTTGTGAGGTGGGTGAGAGCACCGGGAACAAAACGATCGGCTCCGACCATTCATGTCCACAGCGATGCCTCTGTGTGTGCTTGCAAGCAGAAGCAGGAGCTAATTTGCAAGGCTGCCTTTGTGGAGCTGCCTTTTGATCAATGATTGCCTGTGTTAATGTTTCAGCAAGCTATTGATTTCTGCAACAGCTTTTGTTCCCTGAATTTATGTGCAGCGGGTCTCTGCAGCACACACTATGCATGTTTGATTAAAGTTCAATTGACTTTATTCCTGGTGAGGCCGCTGGCTGCCTCATTGCCTATTTGTAGAACCAAAGCTTTTCCCGACATGTTCTTTTGTTTGCGCTCAAGACCTAGCCACCCATGCAGTCACCAGTATGCTGTTTCTAATCCTCCTAGATTCGCACCATTCCAGTGTTTAATCCCTCCATAGACAGTGGTTGAGAGGCAGCTAATAAAACCTGGCCTGGATTTTTTTTTTAAGTCAACCTCATTGATGTGTAATTGGCATGTGTACCATTTATACCGTAAAGGTACACCCTCTGTAAGTGCAGCGAGGGCACAGCTCCATAAGTTTGACAACTGTACCTCCATGCAAACAACAACGCAGTCGATTCATAAGATATTCCCTTCACCCCAAAGGTTTCCTCATGTTCTTTCATAGGTAGTTCTCTACTTCCTTGTCTTCAAGACTAGACAATCACTCATTTACTTTTTGTGATTATAGACTTGCCTTATCTAGAATAGAATCATACCGTCTGTACTCTTTTTATCTGGCTACTCACGTTCAATGTGATGTTTTGAGATTCATCCATGTTGTCAAGTCGATCAGTAGCTTGTGCCTTTTTATTGCCACGTAGTATCTAGTAAATGGGTACGCAGTAATACTTATTCATTCTCCTGTTGAAGGGAGTTTGGATTGTTTCCAGCTTTTGGCTATGAAGAGTAAAGTTTCTTTGAGCATCTGTAAAAGTCTTTGCAGGAGCATATGTTCTTATTTCTTTTGAGTAAACACCTAGGAGTGGGATCAATTGTCGGGTCATACAGTAAATGTTTGTTTAGCTTTGTAAGAACTGCCAAAGTTTTACAGAGTTAGTTGAACCATTTTATATTCCCACTGGCAGTGTACAAGAGTTCTAGTCCCTACCCTATCTTCCTGAAATCTGAAATACATATTTTGATTTTCTGATCTAATTTATAGACTTCTAGTGGAGACTCCTTCTGGCTTGGTTGTTTGATTCTTGGTACTCAGACAATAGAATTTGTTCTGGACTCCTTTTCCTTGTTTAAAAGCTACTATTTCTTTGTCTCCTTTTTTTTTTTTTTTTTTTTTTTAGGATTTTATTTGTTTATTTGAGAGAGCACATACACACAGGAGTTGGGGGGGGGGCAGGGACAGAGGGAGAGGGAGAAACAGACTCCCCACTTAGAAGGGAGCCCAACATTGGACTCGATCCCAGGACCCTGGGAGCATGACCTGAGCCGAAGGCAGATATTTAACCAACTGAGCCACCCAGGCTACCCTAAAAGCTATTATTTCTTAAGTGTTGACAAAAAGTCACTGTTTATTTCGATATTAAGTTTCTATGTCATGTCCTGATCTTCTCACATTCTTGAGGAATACGCAGTTCAGGAGTGGAAGTTAAGGTTGGGAACCTGGGCTTTTTTTACTGAGCCTTTTTCTGTCTGGTGTCTGATACTGGGCCAGTACCATAGCCTCATTGAACTCTGGCTTCTCCTGTTTTAATCTATGAGTTATGCCATCTTTTAAAACCATTTGAAACTCAAGCATTCATATTTGGGAAATAGAAATACATTTGACCTTAACACAGGTTAAAACAGCTCAGGTTCACTTACAATATAGCAGATTTTTTTTCCCCCAGGGTAGTCCAGGACTGTATATATATATTTTTTTCTCTTTATGATTTTATTAGTAACATTTTCTTTAGTTTATTGTAAGAGTACCATAAGTAATACATATAACATGCACAATGTGTGTTAATCAACTATTTATGTCATTGATAAGGTTTCTGGTTGACAGTAGACGATTAAGTTTTAGGGGAGTCAGAAGTTGTACCTGGATGTTTAACTGCAAGTGGTGGAGGGTGTCAGTGCCCCTCATCCCCAGTCCCTTGTAACTGCATAAGGCAATACTGTGCCACAGACCAATGCAGCATAGAGATGTCAGGGTGGCCTCTCTCTCTCTCTTCCTTTTCTTTTCTTTCTTTTCTTTTCTTTTCTCTTTTCTTCTTTTCTTTCGATTTTATTTATTTATTCATGAGAGACACAGAGAGAGAAGCAGAGACACAGGCTGAGGGAAAAGCAGGCTCCCCACAGGGAGCCCGATGTTGGACTTGGTCCCCGGGACCGGGATCACGCCCTGAGCCAAAGGCAGACGCCCAACCGCTGAACCACCTAGGCATCCCATGGGATGGCTGCTTTCTAACAGCCATCCGATCAGGTGGAGGTTTGAACAGAGACACTGGTAGCACCTTCCCATCTCATTTTCTCTCCCATTTTTTATTCCTTCTGTCTCCTGTAGCTTCGTGTTTCCTCTTAGATCCCAGGCCTCTTCATCTGTTGGCCCCTAAAATGACTTTAGCTAGAGGAGGCAGTGGAAGGGTACCGCTTTGGGGCTTCACATTTTTCCTTCTAGCTTTGGGATTGGGCCATGATTTACTGCACTGGTTGTTCTTTTGAACTGATAGAGCATGTCACTGACAAAGTATTGAAGGGTGACAGTGAACTTGCCTTGGCTTCTGTTCCATATTTTCTCATAGGAAAACCAGAGTCAGATCAGTTTTATATCAGCACAGGTCTCTTAATCCCCTAGTGGATTTATGAGTTTGTTCCCTCTAGCCAGCCAACACCAAAAGATCAGTACAGAAAAGTAACTTTCCAAGTCAGGAAAATAGGAAGTAAAGAGGCTGGAGCCAGGAGGTTTTTGGATCATGACCTAGGGGCTCAGGATGCTCCGGTCACCACAAGTGCAGGCTATAGGTCAATTGTAGCCTACATCTGTAGAATAACATGTGATAGACAAACAGCTCAGAAATCCAAGGGCATTTCCTACATTTTCCCTTACCATTCAGTTACTATCTCATGGAACTGAAAAGGGTGGGGTGAACTTGCAGACTTGCATGTGCTCGTTCTTGGTGCCTGGCTCCTCTCCTCCTTGGCCTGGAGTCATGCTTCATCTGTTAAATATTGGCAGTCACTAGCATTTTGTTAAGTGGCACTTGGAAAGACTGAAACATAGTCACAGTTCCAAGAGATACATGCTATAGGCTCATGGAAGCTGGTCAGAAGCTCCTCTTGAATCATAGGTACCTTTAAGGATCTGACGACAGCTATGGTCCCCCTTCTTAGAAAACGTACAGGCATAGAATCCAACTCTGAATAGTGAGCACTCAACACACAAGTACATCTGCTTTGCAGAAGCTACTTCCCCACCGAACATCTGTCCACTTCTCTCCAAACTCACTTCTCCTTGTTCTGGGGGCACTGCTTTCTGACGTGTGTTTTGGTGGAACCCCTCTGACTGGCCACTCGAGCTTCCCAGCACTGGCCAGATCTGAGGTCACTGAAAAACAAAATCTTTGTTTCTCTCTTGGCTCCTCCATTCATGAGGCTGTGTGGTGCTCTGGCCAAGTGGCTCCCACCTTGGGGTGCGAGTTGCCCACAGGGTGGCTTCCCAGGATACGGTACTCAGCCATGTTAATTGATTGTCCACAAGGTTGATTCAGTTCGAGAAGATCAATGTGAAGTAGGTGCTTTCTCTGCACTCTCCCCCCTCCCTTTTTTTTTAATTCCAGGTAAAGAAACTTTATCTTGGGATGTTTCTTAAGAAATTTGTCTTAGGTCAACCAGGATTAGCTGAACATGTCATTCACCTGTTGGCATGTATGCTGTGCCTACTGAGCTCCAGGGCCAGAGTGGGAGGGTAGCAAAAGTGCCTCTTTCTTATTTTTAAAGGTTTATTTTTTTGTTTGAGAGAGAGTGTGTGTGTGTGAGCACACGTGTGCATGTAGGAATAATGCATAGGGAGAGACTCTCAAGCAGACTCCCTGCTGAGCTCAGAGCCCATCACAGAGCTGGGTCCCACAACCCTGAGCCAGAATCAAGAGTCAGATGCTCAACTGACTGAGCCACCTAGGCACCCCAGAATTGCCCCTTTTTAAAAGTTTCCCTGGGGCTCATAACCCCCCTTGCTGTTTTGTTTTGTTTTTTGAGGATTTCTTGCTTTCCTTTCTGCTGGGCCATGAAAAGAATAGCTCCTTCTCCTGTAAAGGCTGGCCTTGTAACTGTGGCACTTCCCCTTTGCATCAGGACCTCTGTGTTTGTCCCCCAGGATCTTCGTCTATCAAGCCCCAGTCTTCACCTTCATGATGCTGTACCAACTTGTCCCAATGTGGGCACTCAGAGATTGGGGTAGAGGCTGTGGAGCAGTTTTCCTGGGTTTGGGGGTCTCTGTTTTTCCTAACCCCAGTTCCCCACCGTCTAAGTTGTTTCATTTACTTGTTTCTGAAGTAGTCTGTCTAATCACACCTGTATGATTTCAGTGAATGCTGTGAAGAAAACATCTGTGCACACACACAGATTTTCCTTCTTTTTGATTGTTCATTGGTGTACTTCCATGGTAGCACATGGTGGGTGCTCAGCAGATACTTGTGGAATGAACGAATGTTCTTGATATCTAGAAATTCTACTCTGCTGGACTGAAGAGACAAGCCCCTTCATCCAGTTAGTGGGCGGCTCACGGGTATGTCTCGAGCAAGCCCTCTTCCTCTCATGACTGCCCTTTGTGCTCATCTCTAGCACTGGCTGTTAGGAACCAGCTTCTGCTCCTGGCAGAAGAGAGCTGGCGTGCTGGGGGGAAAAGGAGAAGCAAGCCCCTCTGAGCGTTTCCGTCACCATCAGCCCTTCTCTCCTGCAGGGGGAGCTGATCACCTTCTATTACTACTGGAAGAAAACCCCCGAAGCAGCCAGCTCCAGGGCCCATCGTAGGCACCGCAGGCAGGCCGTGTTCAGGAGGATCAAGACTCGCACTGCATCCACACCCGTCAGCACACCCTCCAGACCCCCCTCCAGTGAATTCCGTAAGTGAGGGACTTCTCCCATGTAGCCAAACACTCATTGTCCAAGCTCTGAGCCTGCCCTCACAGGCATCCTTATCACTGTGCTGGTTGGGGATGTTGTGTGTGTTAATCCATCTGTGCAAAGCCTGCACCCAAAGGTAGCTTGACTTGGGGGATTTGGTAGGAGAGTTTTACATGCTAATTATTCATGCATTTAAATTTTTAAAATAAACTCAGCATCATTTTAACTTTCATGAAAATGTAAGTCTTGGCCCTGCCCTGGGGTATTATCAGTAACTTCAGAGGAAGTCCACTTAGTGGATGATATACTGTTTGAGTTCTCATTGCATTGGTTTTGTGTTAGCAGTAAGATCAGATTAATATTTTCTTCTTTTTCCTCCTGCTTTGCCAAGATCCTCTTCTTGATCCCAGCATGATGTGCAGTCTAATATGATACCTTCTTAACCCTTAAAAGCTGGCATACAGCAGTGGGCCTTGTGGTTCTGTCCTAGCTCAGTGCACTCAGCCTGAGGGTTGCTTATGTTGCACGTGCAAACAAGAAATAATCCATTAGTGCTAGAGTGGAGCATGGGTAGGACTTGGTGGAGAGGGAGCTCCTCAGGATTTCTGGATCTGTCAGGGAATTCATAGGGATGTACTTCACCTGTTCACATTCCCAGCTGTGAATTCCCACACATTCCCCCTGTGTTCACATTCCCATCAGTGCTTGCCACTCCAGGATATAGGTGTGATGTCAGTCCCCCAAAATATGGTAGGGCAGCCCCTTGGGTACCATCCCTCACACGAGTCCTTCATTCTGATCCCTGGCCCTGAGGAATTCAGAGTGGTCCTTTGTGAGCACTGCTCCACTTCAGCCTTCCAGGCCACTCTTACTGGTGGCTCAGAGCATGGGGCAGGTCACAGGTGGCCCTAGTCTTGCCCAAGCATGATGGTGTCTCCCCCACCCCTGTTGTGTTCCCGCCATGCCCAGTGGACCTGAGTTCAGCCAGCGAGGATGACTTTGACAGTGAGGACAGCGAGCAGGAACTGAAGGGGTACGCCTGCCGCCACTGCTTTACCACCAGTAAGTAGGGATGGGGGGAGGAGGGAGCAGTGGGGACACTCACTGGGACAGGACAGGCTCAGGCACTTTCAGGTTCTGAACATTTCCTGAATCCAATTGAAGACCTGCCAGGGTGTCATTGGTTGCATGGAATCTGTATATTTTGTCACTCCCCCAATTACAGTCAGTGTGGTGGAGTGGGGACACCTGTGTTTCTGGGAAACCTGTTGCCAACTCCTCCTGGATACTGTTAGATTGGGGAGGGAGTAGGTGGTCCTGAAATCCTCTCCCACCCTGGAAGAGAGCAGGCAGCAGCAGAGTGAGTAATGGGTGTCTGTCCAAGGCCACAGAAGGGCCAGGCTCCCCACCTGCACTCCTCTTCTCTCACACAGCCTCCAAAGACTGGCACCACGGGGGCAGGGAGAACATCCTACTCTGCACAGACTGCCGCATCCACTTCAAGAAATACGGCGAGCTCCCCCCCATTGAGAAGCCTGTGGACCCTCCCCCATTCATGTTCAAACCTGTCAAAGAGGAAGACGATGGGCTCAGTGGGAAGCATAGCATGAGGACGAGGCGCAGTCGTGGCTCGGTGAGTCCCCAGGACAGGCGACCGAGGCCACTGCAGGTTTCTAGGAGGCTAAGGCTTGTGCCTTCCAGGAGGCTGGGAAGTGATTCATTTTAGGTAGAGAACCAGCCCCCTTAAAGGAATGATTGGTCCAAAGATACTTAGTTTTGTCTGTGCATCTGGGAAGAGCCTTTGCTTTCTCCCTCCCTCGTGTTGTCCCGGGGAGTCAGTGGGATGCATGTTTTGAGTTTGCTTTTATAGAGAGCTCTTCAGTACCAGTGTCTGGTTCAGTGCAGGCTCTCCAAGTCCCCCAACCTTCCTCTGGCCCCTAGGCCCACCACCTGTACTGTGGCATCTCTCTGCTGCTTAAAACTTGCAGGTGTTTTTGGAAACTTGTGGTAAATTTTTCTCCTCACTGTATAGCCCTTTTCATAAAGAGGTTTTGTTTTCCAGGTTGCAAATGTGGCAGCAGGGACCTTTAGGAGCAAGGGTTTTCCCAGGCTGGGAGCTAGGGATGCCACCAACGTCCTTCCTTGTAGCTGGCCTCCCCAGTGGCCCTTTCAGGCATGTGGATGGTACTGTACGCCTTTCTGTGATTTTGTCAAGGCTGTCGGTGCCCTGGCCACCCAGCAGGTGGACCAGTGTGAATCATTGTCCCCCCCATCTCTTCTAAGCCCCATGGCTTTGCAGAAACATGCTTAAGTGCTTGGTGGTTTTAGGAGCTGAGCTATATTATTTGACAGCTTCTCGCTTTGGGTCACTTCTCATCCTGTCAGATGAAATCAGCAGGGGTTTGATTTAGGTTTGGGTGAGGAAGTGGGTGGTTTAAACAGAAAGGGTGAGGTGATTTGAAGCAGAGTGTATGATTGTCATTCCAGAGAACTTCGCAGGTAGGTGGTCCTGGCCGATTTCTGCCGCTCAGAAAGTCTCGCTCATTTCTACCACACAACATCCAAGACAGTCCCTGGAAATGAGTGCTTTCAGTTTAAGAATTGCTGTCTTTTCCATGTGAACCCACCCATTCACCCCCTCCTCCCCTAGCTCCATGTTGACTCCCACACAGCAAGGAAGAGCCAGAGGTGCCTGATGCTGGCCAGGGCCGGGGATTTGCCATAATGCTGGCGGTGGGGTTTGCTCCTAAGGCTCCTGCGTGTGTGTGGGGTCTAGTCTCACCAGCATCCGGTTTGGGTGGGCAGATGTCTACATTGCGCAGTGGTCGAAAGAAGCAGCCAGCCAGCCCTGATGGTCGTACCTCGCCCATCAATGAAGACATCCGCTCTAGTGGCCGGAACTCGCCCAGTGCTGCCAGCACCTCCAGCAATGACAGTAAAGCAGAGACAGTGAAGAAGTCGGCCAAGGTAAAATAAAATTAAAAAAATAAAAAATAAGGGATCCCTGGGTGGCGCAGCGGTTTGGCGCCTGCCTTTGGCCCAGGGCGCGATCCTGGAGACTCAGGATCGAATCCCACGTCAGGCTCCCGGTGCATGGAGCCTGCTTCTCCCTCTGCCTATGTCTCTGCCTCTCTCTCTCTCTCTCACTGTGTGCCTATCATAAATAAATAAAATTAAATTTAAAAAAAAAAAGAAGTCGGCCAAGGTGAGGTGCCCATCCCCCAAAGTAGTGAGGCCTGCTTTGCCCTGCCCTCTTAAACCCCAGGTTTGTGGACTTGATGTTCACCTCCCTCACACACAGGGCTGCACATTATTCCTGTGAGCTTCCCTGGGTATTAGTGTTGCCCTGGACTAGGCCTGCAGAGTGTGGCCTGGAGAGAGGGGATCCAGTGCAGCTTCCAGCACTGACCTTTGGGGGCCATCTCTGCCTTGAGTTTCCCAAGGGCTCGGGGGCAAAGGTTAGGGTGTGATTGGGAAGGCTCCTTCCCCACAAAGCCACGTTATTTCCACCTCCAGATACTTGTTTTTTCCTGGCATCAGCTGGTCCCTTCCAGAGCTTTCTTGCTTCTGGAGATGCAGCTCAGAATTCAGGAGTAAGGTGTTAGCAAACCATCATCATTTACCCCCTGAGGCTAATGGAACACCCTCCCTTGGCCTGATGCCCCTTGTGGGCTTTTCCACTGCAGAAGGTGAAGGAGGAAGCCTCATCCCCCCTTAAGAGCACCAAACGCCAGCGGGAGAAGGTGGCCTCTGATACAGAGGAGGCTGACAGGACCAGCTCCAAGAAGACAAAAACCCAGGTGAGATGCGCAGCTGAGCCACTGTGACTGGAGCTGGCAGCTAATGCTCCTTGAGAGGCCCTGAGCCCAGATTCTCTCTGGGGCCCAGCAGTCTGGAGGGACTTGGAGTGGCTAGAGTCAGAGGAGGGTCAAAGGAGTACCTGCAGTCCCTGGGGCCAGGCTCATGCCTCATTTGCACAGACCTTTGTCGTGTGTCAGGTGCTAGCCGCGCAGGGCAGCCAGAGCCCCTGCTCTGCTAGAGCTTTATCCCTCCCATCTCTGGCCCTAGGAGATCAGCCGGCCCAACTCCCCATCGGAAGGCGAGGGAGAGAGTTCGGACAGCCGCAGTGTCAACGATGAGGGCAGCAGCGACCCCAAAGACATTGACCAGGACAATCGCAGCACGTCCCCCAGCATCCCCAGCCCCCAGGACAACGAGAGTGACTCGGACTCTTCGGCCCAGCAGCAGATGCTGCAGGCTCAGCCCCCAGCCTTGCAGGCTTCCAGTGTGGTCCCTCCGGCTCCCTCCACCGCCCCACCAGGAACCTCTCAGCTCCCCACGCCAGGTCCCACACCCTCTGCCACTGCAGGCCCCCCACAGGGCTCCCCCTCAGCCTCCCAGCCCCCAAGCCAGCCACAGGCTCCAGCGGCTCCTGGTCCCCACGCTCATATCCAGCAGGCACCCACCCTGCACCCCCAGAGGCTGCCCTCACCACATCCCCCACTCCAACCTCTGACCGTGCCAGCTGGGCAGACCTCCGCCCCACCTCACAGCCAGCCCCCGCTGCATAGCCAGGGCCCAAGTGGCCCTCATAGCCTCCAGGCCGGGCCCCTGCTACAGCACCCAGGCCCCCCTCAGCCCTTTAGTCTCCCTCCCCAGGCCTCTCAGGCATCAACTCTCCCTCATGCCTCCCTGCAGCCCACAGCCTCACAGTCAGCACTGCAGCCCCAGCAGCCCCCAAGGGAGCAGCCGCTGCCACCAGCCCCCTTGGCCATGCCTCACATCAAGCCCCCACCCACCACGCCCATCCCCCAGCTGCCGGCCCCGCAAGCCCACAAGCACCCACCTCATCTCTCGGGGCCCTCACCCTTCTCCATGAACGCCAACCTCCCACCCCCTCCAGCACTGAAACCCCTGAGCTCCCTGTCCACACACCATCCCCCTTCTGCCCATCCCCCTCCCCTACAGCTCATGCCTCAGAGCCAGCCCCTGCCCTCCTCCCCTGCACAGCCCCCAGTGCTGACCCAGAGCCAGAGCCTGCCCCCTGCTGCTGCTGCTCACCCCCCAGCAGGCCTCCACCAGGTGCCCCCCCAGCCCTCATTTGCTCAGCACCCCTTTGTCCCTGGGGGGACACCCATCACCCCTCCAACCTGCTCTTCCACCTCCACGCCACCTGCGGGACCCGGCCCTTCAGCCCAGCCTCCGTGCTCTGCTGCTGTTTCTTCGGGAGGCAGCATACCCGGGGGGACAGCCTGCCCGCTCCCCACTGTCCAGATCAAGGAAGAGGCTCTGGATGATGCAGAGGAGCCCGAGAGCCCACCTCCACCACCTAGGAGCCCGTCCCCTGAGCCTACCGTGGTGGATACCCCCAGCCATGCCAGCCAGTCAGCCAGGTACTGGCTTCCCAGGAATGTGGACATGGCCAGGGCAGGGACAGGCTGGGCATCAGGGGCAGGCTGCAGTCCTGGCAGGGCCCCAGTGAGAGATGTGGCCTTCCTTAGGTTCTACAAACACCTGGACCGTGGTTACAACTCATGTGCGCGGACGGACCTGTATTTCATGCCTCTGGCGGGATCCAAACTGGCCAAGAAGAGGGAGGAGGCCATCGAAAAGGCCAAACGGGAGGCTGAGCAGAAAGCACGAGAGGAACGGGAACGTGAGAAGGAGAAGGAGAAAGAGCGCGAGCGGGAACGAGAGCGGGAGCGGGAGGCAGAGAGAGCAGCTGTGAGTTGGGGGTCAGCCAGGCCACGGGGGGTGGGGGGGTGGTCCCTCTATAGCTCTGTACTGTGGCTTACTCTCTCAGATACACACTCACACGCTTGTGGGTGTTCTTTTTGTCTCTCAGATACACGGCCCTATCTAGGGCACAGGGGAAGTCATAGGCACAAAGCAGATTGTCCTAGCAGGGTCTGGACCAGTCCTTGCAGCTCAAGCCTGTCCCAGGCCATGGTTGGGGCCTGCTCTTGGTGTCGAGGTGGAGGGATCAACTGGTCCTCCTGCTGGTCAGTGCAGGATGGCAGCAGGGCCAGGCTCAGACCCCTGGACAGCTAGGAATATGCCCCTCACATCTTCCTTTCCTTCAGCAGAAGGCGTCCAGCTCAGCCCATGAGGGCCGCCTCAGCGACCCCCAGCTCAGTGGTCCTGGCCACATGCGGCCATCCTTCGAGCCGCCACCAACCACCATTGCTGCGGTGCCTCCATACATCGGGCCCGACACACCTGCCCTTCGGACTCTGAGCGAGTACGCTCGGCCCCACGTCATGTCACCCACTAATCGCAACCACCCCTTCTACATGCCCCTCAACCCCACTGATCCCCTGCTGGCCTACCACATGCCTGGCCTCTACAACGTGGACCCCACCATCCGTGAGCGGGAGCTCCGGGAGCGGGAGATCCGGGAGCGGGAGATCCGGGAGCGGGAGCTACGGGAGAGGATGAAGCCAGGCTTCGAGGTGAAGCCCCCAGAGCTGGACCCCCTGCACCCAGCCACCAACCCCATGGAGCACTTCGCCCGGCACAGCGCCCTCACCATCCCCCCCACTGCGGGCCCCCACCCTTTTGCTTCTTTCCACCCGGGCCTGAACCCCCTGGAGAGGGAGAGACTGGCCCTGGCGGGCCCCCAGCTGCGGCCTGAGATGAGCTACCCTGATAGACTGGCAGCCGAGCGGATCCACGCTGAGCGCATGGCCTCGCTGACCAGCGACCCTCTGGCCCGCCTGCAGATGTTCAACGTGACTCCGCACCATCACCAGCACTCACACATCCACTCGCACCTCCACCTCCACCAGCAGGACCCCCTCCACCAAGGTGGGTGCCCGCCCTCCAGGCTGGGCTATGAGGGGGCACTGTGGGTTGAGCTCTGGTTATGATAAGGTGCAGGCCAGAGACAGAGCCACTATCCAATAGCAGAGACGGTTCTTTCCTAAAGGAATCCCTCATCCTTGATCTGAGAATAGTCTACATCTGTCTGGAAATCCTCTCACTTCTTTACTCACCCGCTGCCTCTGTCTTTGCCCAGCCCCCCAGTCCTCCAGAGCTGCCAGTCCCCAGAATGCTGAGTCACCCTGGGGCCCTCTGCTTGCAGTTTGCTGGATGAAGCTTGTGTTCCTGGCCCTGTGCCTCCAGTGCTGGGGATGGTGGGAAGCAGCCTGTGCTCACTGAATTGGGTTAAAGGTGGAAGGTGGGGCCTGAGGGGCAAGGAACCCAATGGAGGCTAGTGGGACACCCAGGAGGCTCTAGAGCATCTCCCAGTGATAGAAACCAACAGTCCTCCCATTCCCATTGGGGAACAGGACCACCCTGGCCTGTCCACTCCAAGAATGGGAGTTCCCGCAGCCCTGCTGACTGGCCAACCAGGCTGAAGGCAGACACAGACACAGTTTCTCCTCTGTCTGTAGCTCTGTAGCCCTGCTAGAAGGGGTGGGAGGAGCTGTACCTGCACCCTGGGACCCAGGCCTGCCGTGGAGCCCCATGGCACAGCCCACGCTGCATGCAGGACTTCTGAGGGCAAACCTCTCTCCATGCAGGGAAGGAGGGGGACAGAGCAGGGCCCAGAAGTGGAGAAGGCAGCATCTGGCTCCCTACCTGTGCCCCCAACCCTGATGTGGGGAGCCTGGACTCTATACAGGCAGTTGGTTCTGGGGAAGCCAAGGAGCTGTCACTTTCACCCATGGTCTTGACACCTGGAGCTTTGATGCCCCCCAGCATGGGCTGTCTAAGCCCCAGTATAACCAGTGGATGTGTCTTCATGCTTAATGTCTTAATGCTGTATGGGGACAGGGAGTTATTCGTTCATACAACATTCATCCATTTGATAAATAGTTATGGAGCATCTGTGATGTGTCAGGCACAGCAGTAGATGATGACAACAGCCCTGTCCACCTTCCCAATCTGGAGGCAGGAAGTCGGTGTGTCTTGGAGAGAGCAAAGCAGTCAGTGTTCTGGAGGACAGCTAGCAAGGGAAAGGGAACAGGGGAGCTGGGCACAAGGTTGCAGTTAGAAAGCCATGAGAAAGCCTCATCAAGAAGGTAACTTTGGAGCAGGCTTGAAGGTGGGAAGAGACATGTGCAGGGAGGGAGGGTGGCTGGGGCACAGGGGCTGAGAGGAGAGAGCAGGGTTTGGTAAGCCTTGTCCCTGCCAGTGGCACCCTGCCAACAGCATGCAGCATCTGGCATCCCCCAATCTGCTGAACCCCTCCTGTGGGTTCTGTGGGTGAAGGGCCAGGGAAGCAGCTCTGGGGAGCGTTGCCAATCCAGCCAGCAACTGGGTTGAGGAACACTGTCTATGGCAGGACTGGAGTGGCCCCAGGGTCCTTCTGGAGCTGACAGGTACAGGGCAGGTCTAAGGTCTAGGGCTTTGGCCAGGCAGGTTCTAATGATCAAGCATCATCAACAAAACAGCATAGGGAAGATGCTGCCTGTAGGGGTACTCAAGAACAAGAGGAGGAAATAGTATGTACCTTTATCTCTCTGTTACTTTCTGGAACTTTACTATAGGTTGGAGTGGGGGCAGCCACTTGGGGTCAGGATTTTTGGTGGCCCTGGTGGCCAGGAGCTGGCTGTGGTGAGGAAGTCACTGGTAGTTAACGGCCAACAAGGGCAGACGCAGAGAACCCCAGAGCTCTGCACCACTTGCATCTGGACTTCTGCCCCTCTCTTAGGTTCAGCAGGCCCAGTGCACCCGCTGGTCGACCCCCTGACCGCTGGCCCTCACCTGGCTCGCTTTCCCTATCCCCCTGGCACCCTCCCCAACCCTCTGCTTGGACAGCCCCCCCATGAGCACGAGATGCTTCGTCATCCAGTTTTTGGTAAGCATGCACCTGGGGACGGAGGGTTCCAGTGTGAGAGTTGGGTTTGGTATCTGATGTCTGTTCATTCATTCATTCATCCATGTGTTCAGCAAATACCTCCTGTGTGCCAGGAGTCCACTGGGGAGCAAGGCAGGCAAACCCCTGCCCTCAGAGAGCTGGGGCTGGATGGGTCTGAATGCCTAATAAGAGCAGGATCAAGACAATGCGATGTAAAGGAGTGACAGAGGCAGTGAATTTACACTGAGGGTTCAGGGTGGGCCTCCATGAAGAAGAGCCTGAGGATGAGGGAATGCATATTCTATCTTCCCCTGACCTCCACCCCAGGCTCAGGAGATCCACGGGGCAGTACCTTGGGCCTTCTTTCTCTCCTGGGGGGCTCTGCTCCATGGGTCCCTACAGAGTAAGTAGTCTCTTGCTCCTCCCCTCAGGAGGTTATCTCCTGACCTGACCTCTTGCCGGCCTCGTCCTGGCCACTCCCTGGCCTTTCTGTATCGAAGGCTGTTTTGTGTTTGGCAGGTACTCCCTACCCCCGAGACCTGCCCGGGGCCATCCCACCCCCCATGTCTGCAGCCCACCAGCTGCAGGCCATGCATGCCCAGTCGGCAGAGCTGCAGAGACTGGCCATGGAACAGCAATGGCTGCATGGACACCCCCACATGCATGGTGGCCACCTACCAAGTCAGGAAGATTATTACAGGTGAGGTGGGGAGAGTCCAGAAGGGAGTGGGCTCGCTGTCTGACCCCACCTGTGGGCCACTAACCCTGCCTAATGGTCTCCCCTCCTAGCCATGCCCACAGTGCTCCTCCCATATCAGCAAGTGCCAGACTCCTCCCTATGGCTCTGCAGGCCCTGACCTCTTGGCACTGGAGGATTCTCCCACAGAGCCATATTGGTGGGAGGGAGAGGAAGGGAGGGTCACCTGCATGGGAGGCCACTCTGGTCATCTGCACCCTTGAGCTGCATGCCTGGTCCCACCTGCCCAGGTCTGGTGCTGAATACTTTCTCCTTTTGTTTTCTTTCTAGTCGACTGAAGAAAGAAGGTGACAAGCAGTTATAAGTTATTTATTTGTTAGTGCTGGCTGTGGAAACCCCAGTTCTTGGGGGGAGAAACAGGACTTTTTACATACGATATGAGCTACAAAAGAAAAAGAATATCTTCTAAAGATTTCTTTATATATTTAAAAACCCCACAACTAAAAATGTTATCAGCATAATAGTGTTTGTTTGTAGAGAGGATTCCTTGAGACTGGTTTGGGTCTCCCTGCATGACAGTCCCCCAGAAACTTAGTCCTGGACTGGACTGAACATTCAGAAAACTTTCCCTGCAATCTTGGGGTTTGGCTTTAGTTTTCTTTTCCTTCCTTGATTTCTTGGTAGGTGCTAGAATCCAGTTCACACCCTTCACTGTGCGTGCAGACACACTCAGTTATGTGTGTTCCAGAACCCACGAGGTTTGCAGATAGGTGGCATATGAGTTTGGAATCCAAGAGCTATAATTTTTAAAAAAAAAAAAAAAAAAAAACTTTTATTTTAATACATTGTAGGAGATCTTCATAATTTGAGAAAGTTCTGCAGCATGGCTTTTTACGTCTGTAAATAAATAATTTTAGAATGGCATTTTTTTTCTTCCACAAACTATTCTGATCTATTTTTTCCAGCCATGTCACTAATTGTGAATTCCTACCAGCTATTGACAGAATACAGAGTTGATTTTTTAATAAAAAGTTATATATAATTATCCCTTTAATTAAAGGGAACAGATGGGCGTTACTAATTGCAAACGGGCAGAGGCTTGGGACACGGTGTGGTCACAGCAGTGAGCATCCAGGGGTCTGCAGGGACAATGTTACAGACCATTTCTTTGATTTGCTGCCTTGATTTTCACTTCTGTCTCTTCCTAGCTTGTGCTTTGCCAGAGGTCCAGATATCTGTTAGATGAAACCTTTTTTATTTTGTACCAGGAGTGCAAGAGTTAAATGTCCACTTTGTTCTGTTTCTGCATGATAGAAAGCACATGTTTCTGTGTGTCTGATTGTAGATTTCCTTACAGATTTCTATGCACACACATTTGGTTGTTCTGGATGAACTGCCTTTTTAAGTACTCTTATGATTTCATGAACATTCTAGAAAATTCAAGAAAACATGATTCCCTACAAAAAAATTCACAGCACACACACTTGCCAAAGGAATCTGTTTAAAAAACAAAAACAAAAACAAAAAAACCTGCCCTTTTGTGTGTGTTATCGTCGGGATCTTCCTGTGGGAAGGCCAGGCCATCCTGGCCACATAGCTGGAAGCCACTTTAGAGCGAGGGAGGCCCAGGAGTTGGCATGGTTGTGGGTGGTGGCCTGTGCATCTCCCCCAGGAACAGGTCCGTGCATGGTGACCCACATCAGACAGGGATACCATTTAAGTCCCACTGTTCCTTCTGGGTGTAGGAATGAGAGTTGCAGCTGCCGACGTGGGATGAGAAGGCAAGCTTCCTTCCACCTGGGAGCTGCCACTCTAGGGCTCTGGCCATTCTGCAGAAGACCCACCTCTCCTTTCTAAGCCAAGGGCATGGTGTGCTTTCTCCAGGGTGGAGGGATGGGGGGACCTGGGGATGTGTGCACCTGGAGATCAGTCCTTCTGTCAGGGTGTGATCTTTCCTGCTTCTCCCCCCTCAGACTCTTGAGGGCCACCCCTGCTGTTGTAAGTCCCATCTGAGAGCTGCTACAACATGAGGCAGAGCGCCCAAGGGTCAGTGGGTGCGGCAGTGTGGCCAGGACCAGAGGCCCGCACATTGAGCCAGAAGCCAGCAGGCATTAGCTCAGATTCAGGTTCTGGACTCACACTTGCATCAGGGGTATTTCCATTTCTATTAAAACTATGTTTGGTTTCAGATGGGACAGACAGGATTGTTTTGTCTGCTGGGAATCCTCTGGATATGTTTGTCGTTTTTCTCTTTAATTTTCTCCCGTTCATTTCTGCCTTAACTCTAGCTCCTTAGAGAGAGGCAAACTCAAAGGAGCCGTGTGTCCAGACTCGGGCCAGGCCTCAAGGGCAGGAGGCACTTGTCTCCCCTGGAGGCAGGTGGCCCTCCTGCCCGAGGCCCCTCCTCTGCATCTTTGTTTTCCTTTGGGTGGAACACAGTGTCTGCCATTCAGTTAGACCTTCTTGATCGCCTCTCTGTGTATCCATTTTTCCAAAGAAGAGACATAGTGAAGTACTTGGAAGTCTCTACTTGAAGACTGTCTGAAGGTGTTTGCTCTTTAACGTTTTGGTTTTCCCCCATATCCCAAGGTGAAGCACTGAGATTCTTCCATTTAAGAACCTAAGACCTGAAACCCTCACTGGTCAGCTACGGTGTGTTTAGGAGGCCCCAGACCTTCACAGTGTCTTTGAAGCCCGACCCCTTGGTTTCCTTTTGGATTTTCCTTCCTTTTGTTTGAAGTTTGGTTTTGCTTTTCTGTGTTTTGTACGTATCTTGTTGAATGTTGTCAAGATTGAGCTTCACATTTCACTGCAGCAGCAGAGCAGAGTGTACATTCTGATTTGCTACGTTTATATATATCTTGAAGCTAAATGTATATATGAGTAGTTTGCCATGAGATAACACAGTGTAAACAGAGTAGACACCCAGAAATCGTGACTTCTGTGTTCTCTCCATTTGAGTATTTTGTAATTTTTTTGAAATATTTGTGGACATAAATAAAACCAAGCTACACTACAGCAGCTGGGTGTGGACCAGTGGACTGTGTCTCATTCCTGGGAGTGGGTGGGGATCTTGGCAGTTACCTCTACTTGGGTCTCCCGGGGTTGGGGAAAGAGCAGAGGGGAGAGTTCAGTTCTCAGCTGTTTCTGGCACACCACTTGCCTAACTTCCAAAGCAACTTCCAGAATGATTCTTCTTTGCCATGTCTGGTAAGAAGGATTTCTCTAGTGAATGCTCTCAGGGATGCTCCCAACCTGCTGGCTTGAGATAATCAGGACCTGTGGTGAGCTTACCCAAGCAGCAGAATGGGCCTGGGGGATGATAACACTGGAACCAGGGACACCCTCTCCTCACTCAAGGTTCCTTTCTTCCCCTGCCACTCACCCACACTTCAAATCTGTAGACCCCCTCCAAGGTGAAGGAGCATATACATCCTTCCCCGCTTAGAGGAGAGGTCTTTAGTCGCCCCCCACCCCCTGCAGTGGGCTCCTACATTTGTTCCTCTCTGCCACCTCCCTGAAGCCTGCCAGTGTGCTAACCAGCCCTCAGAGTCGCCCTCCAGTGTTGGGGATGCATTCTAGCTCCCGAGGGCCAAGCGGTGCAGCAGATGGCCTGTGGGATATGGGTGTGGCTGTGAGGGGGCAGCAGTCAGCGGGTTCAGACTGTGCTCTCAGAGACTGTCCACGGCATTTTCGTAAAATTCCAATACCATCCCATTCCATCCGGAATAGGGGTTTCTAGATGCCCTGGGAGATTGGGCAAAAGCAACCCTATTGGAAAACAGACCAGGCCAACTCTGCCTGCTGGGGACCTGCTCGTGTCAACACTACCTGATTGAGGATGAGAAGGCTTCGCCAACCAGAGTCCCAAGTGGCATATACATAGATGCCCTAGAGACAGTTCCCGTGTCCTCTGACATGGGTCCAGCGACTGGGGGTAGCTGGGGGAGACGAACCTGAGGGGTCTGCAGAGTAGGCATGGGGGGCGGGGTACAAGTAGTTGACCTTCTGGGTCTTGGATGAAAAGGCAGGACGGAAGAGGCAGGGGGAGGGAGGGAAAGGAGGAGCCATCAGAACCCAGGTGCCTTCTTGGCTGGTCTCTTAGACTGTGCTTTTTATGAAATAGTGTTTTGTGGGCACAAATGTCTGAACTACAAATTCCAAGTAGGTTGAATGATAAGACATCAGTGTCTGAAAAGATACATAGATCTTTGCTGCAGAAGGGACCCCCCCAGAGCCATCCAGGCTGTGATGGTTTCTCAGGTGTGGACAACTGTGGCTGCTGTCCCCACAGTGCCATCACCCTTCCTGAGTGGAGCGCCTGCAGCAGCAGACAGTGGCTGGATTCATGAGGAGAGGAGGGTGAAGCATCTGCTGTCCAGCCATGGTGCCGTAGCCAGGCCCTCCTTGCCTCTTGCCCCTAGAGTCCTTGTGAATGGATCCCTGGCTTGGCCAGCAGCCCCTCTGGTTCTGCTGCAACATGAGCTAAGAAAACATCCCTCACAGGCCTGGTGCATGAATTGGTGTGTTGATACATATGTCTGGTAAGTCCAGGGGGTCAGGGCAGCTCCCTCAGGCCCCACGGGTGTAAATCGAGGCCCCTTACCCACAGGGTGAGGATGCACGACAGAGCGATCAGCAGTGACCTCCCACGTGGACACAGAAGACACTCAAATACCAAGAATGCTGAGCCAGTTTCGGACGCTGGGGCTAATGAATGACTATGACGGCTGGAGTGCGGCTGGAGTACTTCATTGCGGAAGTGCACGGGACATTTGGGGAGACGCCCCCTTGCCAGTCCCTGGCAGCCACAAGGTGGCACCTTGAGCACTTTGGCCTGGCACCAAAACGGACTTCAGCTATCACCCTCTCCCGGCCAAGCCAGTCGGCTCCTGGACTCAAAAGCTGTGGAATCCGAATAGGACCAGTTACTCCAGATACCTGGGGTCAAGCTACAGGCCCCAATACCAGCAGAAGTATCAGTCCTGCACTTGTCCCCTGAGCTGTGGAGACAGCAAGAGGCAGAGGGACCCTCAGCCCTCCTCCCCCCTCCCAGGGAGAATCGGCCAGATGCCCGCGGGGGAGGCAGCCCACAGGGTTGGCTGTCCAGTTGGACCCCTCAGGCTGCAGCATAAAGCGAGCTCTGGGGTCCTGGAGCTCCCGGTGGAAGGCAGAGCCTGGCAGGCGCCGGGCTGTCGGAGCTACGGTGTCTATCATGGTGAAGCCCATGGCCCAGGAGCAGCACGGGCTTTCCCACCGGCCTTGCCCACCCTCACCGGGTTCTCTGTCCTGTGTTCTTGGCCCCTGGAAGACTCAGTATCTGGGGTGTCCTTTCCCTGGATCCTCACAGGGTTCCCAGCTGCCATGGGGGGGCCTGCAGCCCACATTTCGGGCTCTGATTCTCTGACCCAAGGCAGCTCCTCTGGTAGCTGTCTCTGCCAGGAACAGCTTCCAAGTCTTGTGTAATTGTTTTCTTCTGGAAAATTAAGGACCCAGGCTGCAGAGGCTGTACCCTTGACCCCCCCACACCCCGACCCAGCTCTGCACCTGCGTGGGCGTCCTGACTGCCTACCTTGAGTGCCAGGTTCCAGTGTGCGGAAGGCACTTGCTTTGCAAATACTTGCTAACTGACTGAACAGGCCCCCGCAGAGGAAGGATCCTCCGGATGTGCTGTTGAGCCGTCGGCACAGGGGACCAGCTAGAAGGGCCTCTGGCTCCATCCAGGGAGCTGGTCACTACTGGGGCACCTGAAGTGATCCCCCCTTTCTCCCTCAACTTTCAATCCCGCCTCCCCTGACCACTTGTGTCTGCCCTAGGATCTCAACAGCCCCTCTGGCTCCATCCCTAGTCTGCCCTCTTCTTCAATATTTGGGCAGGGAGAGGAGATCTGCATCACAGTGGTGGCCTCTGTTGAAACCCCTAGGGCGTGGACACCCAATGTAGTGAATTAGATTAAAAACAGAACATTAAGGCACTTCTCAGAAGACCCTTCCAGCCTGGGGAGGGCAGAGTGTTTAAGAGCTGGCGTCTTCTGTGTCCATCAGTTGTCACTCCCAGGTCCCCTCTGCTCCCCTTATTTGCATGAGCTCTGTTTCAAGTCATGGCACAGAATAGATTTGGAACTTGGTCCTCGCTACCACTCTTGTCCTGACCACCAGGTGGCAGTGTCTGCAAAGTCTTGGCATCACTCTTCTCCACGTGCAGGGACCCAAGTCCCCACCCAAGCGACGAAGGGAGAGGCATGTGGGACTGATGCTATGTATTTTGTAAAAGAACAGATGTTTCCTGGGCACAAGCAGCCAGAGATGAGAGGTGGAGTGTTTGGAGCAAAGGGCCACTGGAACAGGTCACAGCAGGAGTGTGGGTGAGAGATGGCAGGAAAGGGGGGACCTGGGGGCTGCAGGGGCACTGGCAGGGCCCAGCATGGATATTATGGCAGGGAAAGGCTGTTGGGAGGACAGGAGGTGCCCCTCTTTTGTTTTCAGCTGCATCCCCCCATGCTGGGCCATATATTATAGGTGCTCAGTAAACATTTGCTGAGTAGCAATCACCCATGAGCCCCTCAGCAGTGATGATGTCCAGCATGCTGGCCACAGAAGCCCCCCGGAGAGTCTCCTGAGCTGCCGCTGCCTTAAGGGTCCTGTGCCCCAAGTGTGCCTCCATCTCAGGATATCTGTTCCTCTCCTCCCCCGAGTTCCAGGAAGAGGGTCCTCGGGTGATCTCCAACCTGCTCACAGCTATGACAGGGTACAGCATACACCTACAGACCCTGCAAACATGACTTGAACGTAATATGAAGCCAAGCATGTCACCACACAGTGGGCCCTAGCAGTTGCCAGTTCTGGCACATTCCAGGGAAGCCACCTCCATTCCTTCAATACCTGTGGTCCAGAACACCACCTTGCCCACTCTGTATCCCAGACCAGGGTCCAGTGTTAGTCTAACAGTCTGGGAAGAAGGAATCAGACGGCGAAGGCTGTGGTTTCATGATTGGCCCCCTTGGCGCCATGTTCAGTGTCTGCTCTAGATGCTGTGGGCTGCGGGCAGAGGCAGTGGTGTATACATTCCCAGACAGCGTCAAGGGACGAGAGTTGATTTTCCAGGTTTACTGAGCGGAAAGTATGGAGTGGCATCCGTGAGGAGTGTCTGGTTTTAGTGGCTTGGGGAGTGTCCGCCTCCTCACGGGCCCACGAAGCAAAGGCTTCCTTTACCTTTCCTCATTGTGGCCAGGTGGAGACAGGTTGCAGGGAAGGACACCTGCCGCTCAGCATTTGCCCAGAAACATTAAGCGGGGTGAGGTCTGGAGTCAGATTCCCTGGTTCAAGGGTGCGACCCTGTGTGACCTAGGCCAGGCACTTAGTATGCTTGTGTCGGGATCCAGGTCTGCCTGCCATAGTGGCTCCTCCTCCTAGTCGGGAGGATGAAGCCAGAAGACTACACAGGCATGTAGCTCACTGCAGGGCCTGTCCTAGGACTTGGGGACCTGCAAGCAGTGGTCACCATCCTCATCATCATCACAGCTCCATTGTTAAGAGACTGATTCTCTGAGATCTGGAAGTCAAGCGGGCATGGCTCTCAGCAAGTCCCAGGCCTCACGGTTTCGGATCCAGTGGTTGCTCCCACTGCCATCTGCTGAGAACAGACCTGAATGAAGGTCAAGAGCAGCGTTTGGGTGCAGGCCCGAGGGCGGCCAGGGCTCTGCTCAGCCACTGACTCTGTGCAGATTCCCACATGTAAGAGCAATCTTTGTTTACTTATTAGAAAGTTCTAGGAAGAAGGCCCAAGGTTTGGCAAGCCAGGAGTGAGAGGGGAGCTTCCCTGCTCCTTTTATCTGCTCAAAGATTTGACCATTTTGGGCTAAAGCATCCCAGACCAGGTGACAGCCATCTGACGCCACATTTTCTAAAACATCTAAAGCTCTTGTGAACGATATAAATGCAAGGAGGAGTAGTCTGCAGTCCCAGGAAAAGCATGGGACTAACAGGAGGCCCAAAGGAATTGTGTGACTTTGAAAAGTTACCTAAATTCTCTCTACTTCACCTACACGTGGAGCAGGGAAGATGAGACCTGCCTCACTTAGCTTGTAACCACCAAGGGTAAAACGGCATGACACGAAGGCACAGAAAGAGGACTCACTGGTTCCAACCAGGGCGAGCTGCACAGAGGATGTGGCATTTGGACGGATCTAAGTCGCTGGGCAGTGAAGAGGTAGAAAGACTTCATCTGCGGGAAGAGCATGAGCACAGGCACGAAGGGCATCTTCCAGGGTAGAAGGGGCTCTGTGGCTGTGGTCCTGGAGGCTGGAGCTGTGCAGAAGGCCATGGGCTCGGGAAGACAGGCAGGGCCTGGGATGGGCATGAGGAGTTTAGACCCAGTTCCTCAGGCTCTGAGAAGCCCCCAGAAAGTGTTAAGGGGAAGGGATGTGCTCAGGCACGTGCATAGCTCCCCCGGCTGCAGAGTGGAGGCTGGACAGGGAGGGTCGACTGGAGGCAAGTGGGCAGAGATCCTTGGCCAGATGTGAGGGCAGAGAGGAGGTGCCTGGGCTCCAGGGACCTCGCAGGAGCCACCTTAGCTCCAGGAGGACAGCAGGCAATGGCACTGGGGGAGACCATGGCCCACGTGGGGAGGTAGGTAAGGTGCTCTGCAGAGGGTTGGAGGCTTTACACCCACTGTCCCTGACCTGTCAAAAAAATGATGGGACATGTCAATTGCCCATAAACCCCAGATTCTCCTCAGAGGCTGGCCATGGCCCTAGGACCCCCATTGCTTTTGGGGGAGGGGTTGTGATCAGTTTCTCCTATATATCCCCAAAATATAGGGACCATGCAGTGAAGGTGCCAGGGGCTGGGCCCAGTTCCAGTGCCACGGGCAGGCACAACAGTGACAGGCCATGACCCACCCCTCACGGTCCACACAGCCAGCACTCAACAGTCTGGGGACAGGAGCCCACCCGGCGGCACGGGGAAGGGGCCTCAAGTGATGGAAGATGGTGAGAAACCACCCGGCGAAGGACCTTGACACTCACAGGAAGTCAGAGATTCATCCAGTTCCATCCACCGGAAGATGGTGGGTGCAGGCAGTGGGTCAAGTCAGAGGGTAGGTATGCGTTCACCCAGGCATCTCCATCTGGAGGTTCTCACCTTACTGGGCATACTATGGCCCAAGCATTTTGGAGCCTACGATCCCTCGAACACACCAAGCACACTCCCACTTCAGTTCTCCAATATCTTCCCCTCTCCACCAGGGCATTGCTCAAACAGCATCTCTCCAAAAAGGATGCCCCCTTTTCCCTAGCAGAGCCCACTCCCCAGGCCCGTCACCCCATCCTCCTGCCCTGCTTGTGACCTTCATAGCACTTACCGCCATCTTCAGGCACAGACCTCAGTGTACTGTCTGCCTCTTCCTACATCAGCTCCACGAGGGCAGAGACTTGCTCACAGTTGGACCCCAGCACCTACCACTGCCTGCACACCCAGGGCACTCGATGGGTATCTGTAGGGTGGGTGGGTGGGTGGGTGGATGGATGGATGGATATATGGATGAGTGGGTGGGTGGGTGGGAGAATGGATGAGTGAATGAATACAAGGCCTTCTGACCCAAACACATCATATACTCTAACTCCATTCTGGGATGCAACGCACAGTTAGATCAGGTTCTCTGCACCTCAGTGCGATTGACGTCAGGGGCTGGAACAGTCTACATTGTGGGGACTGTCCTGTGCACTGTACAAGGTTTAAGGCATCTGTGGACAGCAGGCACCCACCCAGGTTGTGACGATCCCAGACATTGCCAAGTGTCTTCTCCGGTTCGGTGGGGGGAGGGGGTTGCAAAATCGCCGCCAGTTGAGAACGATTGAGTCACACGTCTACTGTCAATGAGTGATTCTCACAGCCCCCTCCCCAAGGCCCCATAGAGAGCAGCCCGCTCCCCAGGTGACCTCTCCACCCTCGGGAGAGCCCCAACCAGAAACCATAGGCTTCGCTGCTGCTGTTTATTGTTTTATCACATATGTACATTCCACAGGAGACCTGTCCTGCGTCCACCAAGGCCCTGGGTTTCCCACTGGCTGGACGGCTCCAGACCCCCAGGCACAGGCTCGAGGCCAAAGCTGAGGTTCCAGGGTGTCAGACGTTCAGCAGGAGGGGCCGGTGCTCCTCCTCGGTGGCATCGCTGGGAGGGATTTCATAAACGACAAATAAGGAGGAGTACAAGCAGCCCAGGAAGGACACCAGGCTGGAGAAATACATGACCCCATTGGCGCTGCCCACGGCCGAGGTCAGAGGCCCCAGCACCAGGGAGACCAGAATCTGGGCCAGGAAGTACTGGCAGCTCAGCAGGGAGATGTCCACGCCCATGCCCCGCCTGGTGCCGTCTGCATTGGACCCTGCAAACTGATCCAGAAGGAGAAACACATCAGCGGGACACCTGGGCAGCAAGGTGCCCACCAAGCCCCACATTTCCTGCAGGCCTGGGGACCCACGAGGCCCGCGTGCAGCAGGCTCACATTCTCCGGCACTGACATGTGCAGGGAGTTCAGCCAAGAGTTTAATAATATTTGTGTTCAGAGAGATGATGGCCCTGAAAAGAATCCATGACTAACAGGAGCGGAAGGGCCATGTTCCCACAGGCCTCGGCGGCACAAAGGCTCTCTCTGGCTTAGGGAGCCTGGACTTCTCTGCCTTCTCCCCTGAAAGACAGGCAACCTGCCAGGCTGGCTGGCACTCTGCGTCCCGGCTCGTCCCCTTTCCTGACCTCTGACAGCTACGATGCCCACACACACTCTGAAATATCCTCACAGTCTCTTGGCCCATTTTCCCGAGGGGTGGACACATCACCCTCCCTCCCTGCCACGCACACACCCCACCGGGGCTGCAGGAGCAATGGTGGCAGGAGGCGGGGTGGGTCCCCTCACTCTGTTCCCCAGCACAGGACCCCCTCACCCACCGAAGCTATGGCTGGCGCCACCCCCACAAAGTACAGTGTGTTCTCCACCTGGGGGCCAGCAGACACCGGTGCGGCCCCCACCCCGGGGACGGCTCTGTGGATGCACACCTCATGTGTCCCAGAGAGACTGGCCTCCCCTTCCATCCCTGCGTCTGCACACAGTCAGCAAGGCCGCTGTGATGGGGTGGTCACAGGTCAGCCCTGAGCCTGCAGCTGAACAGAGACTCACAGGAGTGTGAGTGTCTAGAAGACTCTATGAGCAAGAGGCCCAAGGCTTCCAGGGGCCTGACCACATTCAGTTAGGGTGGCCCTTCCTACCAAGAACTGGCCCATCTGTTCTTCCCAGTCGAGGGGTTTCTGGGGCTGCAGGGGACTGACAGGGAGACAGCACCAGCCAGCAGGGGTAGCACTGCTCATGTCCCCTCCCCTTCTTGGTCCCTGGGGTGCAGCAGTCATAGTTCTGTCCCCCGTCCCCTCCAGGGGGAAGTGCGGTCCTCGTGACCCCTGCCTGACGTGGGGCCAGGAGTCCAGCTGCTGGCAGAGAAGGGTCTGGAGGGACTGCTACAGCTACCACCCAGGGACCCAGGGGCTCCAGGCCAATTTGACATCTCACAAAAAAATGCTGTGCTCCAAGCTGGCCCCTGCTGAAGTCATCAGACACTCCAAACCCCCTAAAACAACTCAGGATGCCTCTGGGGCCAGGCCTGGGGGAGGCGACAGGAGCCCCAAATTAAAAGGGGGTGCAAGAAACCCAGGTGTCAAGGTGATCTTTTAATACAGTACTTTAAATCTCCAAGTTACTGCAAAAAATCTTTGACAGGAGCACTACTGGCCACAAGAAGGAACAAAGGCCTGACACGCTACGATGTGGATGCTCCTTGGAAACAGGTCACCCATGACAGAAGCCAGACACGGAGGCCACATGTGGCATGATTTTGTCTCCATGACGTGTCTCCATGACAGACAAGTGCAGAGGAGCGGGGGTGGTGGGGCCTGGGCTGGAAGGACGGGGAGGGCGATGGCTCATGGGTACGGGGTTTCTTTTGGGAGTGACGAAAGTGTCCTGTATCGATTGTGGCGGTGATCGCACAACTCAGAGTACACTGCACACCTGAAATGGGTGAACCGTACGATGTTGTACCGTGACTCCTATCTCAGCAAAGCTGTCAGAGGAGGATCCATGCTGAGCAAAATGTCAAAATTTTGTATAAGGACAGGATGGATTTTCCTGATTTTTCCTTTTGCCTCCATCTGCACTGTGGTGTGGCACGGAGATGTGATTTAACCTTGTCTTGAAGTTCTGATATTTTGTTCAGCACGGAGTTTTGGCACTAATTCTCTTTTTTAGAAATACTGTGCTAACCTATTCTTGACCTTGATCACTGAGTTTTTTTGCGTCCCAGGTGAGTGGCTCGCTCACCTCGCCCGAGGCTAACAGGTGGCCCTGAAGCCTGACAGCAGGGGACACGAAGGGGTGAGCCTCCCCTTGCTCCCTCCTCGCCACCCAACTTCCCCAACAAATGGGGCACCAACGGAGGTAGCAACCCACTCGGGTTTCTGCTCCGCGGGCCCCAGCTTGGACATTCTTAGTGTGTGATCGGGCCCCTCATTCCCGTCGTGGAGCTGCTCCCAGGGCCATTTCTCAGGTAGGGTTCCTCCAGGCAGCTGGGAGGGTGGAGGCCAGGTCCTGGCCAGCCTTTTCAGGACCCGAGGCAGAGAAATGGAAGCACTTACCTTTTTGTTCTGGTAGTAATCGCACAGAAGTGAGTAGGGCAGGGTGCACAAGGTGGAAAATAAAATCCCATAGGTGATGCAGAGTGACAGGACCACGTAGAGGTTCCGGGACAGGGTGGCGAGCCCAGTCCCCAGGCCAAAGGCCAGGTAGGCGATAAAGTACAGTGTGCGGATGCTGAGGTATTCTTCTAGCTTCTCAAGAATAGCTGCGGGCCGGAAAAGGTGAGCGTCACGCTCTGCCCGGTGGCCCCAGGCACTCTGTTTCCCTGGGCCACCTCCCCAGGACTGGGCCTACGTCTGGCAGGTGGCTCGCCCCACACTAGAAAGCCTGCAGAGAGGGAGCGGGGGGCATCAGTTCCAGGGGTGCCCAGGCCAGCGTGGTCCAGGGGACGGCAGGCCCCAGGGGTGCAGGTGAAGGGATCTTGGTCCAAAACACCAAACAGGCTTGGGGGGCAGGACACAGGGCAGGAGGCAAAATCCAGCAGGCCGGAGCACTGCCTGGACACCGCCCGGAGCTAAGGATGGTTTTTATATTCTTAGATGGTTTTGAAAAATCAAAAGAAGACAAGTATTTTGTGTCACATGAAGATTATATGAAATTCCAATTTCTATTGAACGTAAAGGAGGTTTTACTGGGACTTGACCGCACACACTTGTTAGACAGAAACATCTTGTCCGTGGTGGCCTCTGAGCCACTGGGGCAGGGTCCAGGGGTTCCCCAGAGGCCATGTGGCCTGCGAGGCCGAAAGCGCCCCTTCTCTGGCCCTTGACGGAACATGCGGGCTGACCCTGAGATGACAGTTGCTGGTGGCACCATCACCCAGGTCCCCACTGGGATGGTCGCTGGCACCCTGCAGGGATCCAGCTCAGCCTCCTGTGTCCCCTGTGCTCCCCCCTACAGACCTCGAGGTCAGCTCAGCCTCTGGCCTGGGCTCTCCCCACATGCCCTCCCATCTGCCCCCCCCCACCCCGTTCTCACCTGCTCCTCCCCTCCTTCTGGACCACTTGCCACACGAACCAATGTGGGAAGGGTGGAGGGGGTGGGCAGACAGCCCACCGGCCTGGGGGTGACCTCGGTGTTTGTCCCTAGGGCTCCCCTTTGCCCTCAGTTATGGGCCTGGCCTTTCTGCCTGCCGGCTTACTCAGGTCTGGATAGACACCCGTCCCCATCGCCCAGCACAGGGCAGTACCACCCCACTGGCCCCAACAGGTGGTCCCATGACAGTGTCCCCCAAATTGGGATGCTCTGCCTGCGATCGTGAAGTCACAAACCTCCCTCCACTCAAAGTATTCCAAGGACCCCACTAAAGCTGTCATTCCCACAAGGGGCCCCCCACCCCCACCTGTTCCCTGGGGCGCGGGTACCTGAGTAGAAGGCAGCGCTGAAGGCATAGATGCACATCCCCCAGCAGCCCATGGTGACGCCGCTGTTGTATTTCCGATATTCTTCTGACGTGTGCGGGGCTTTGGGGTCTCCCTGAAATACCACCTCACCCATGAAGTCCGTGTAGAAGAGCAGCATCCCCTCAAATGAGAGCCACCCTGGGAGGGGAAAGGGCTGGTGACCACCGGCAAAGACGCTGCCACCACCTCTTCTTTCACCAATAGGTGGTTTTACCAAATACAGAGTAATACACGGTTTTTATGGCTTCAAAACCTAACGAAGAAATTACCTACAGCCTCACACCCAGAGATCACTTTACCTCTGTTAAACCGTTGCAGGGCCCCTACCAGTCTTTTTTAAAGCAAATGTGTATCCTCATAAACACAGGCTCTGTTGCCTGAGATCGTGTTCTGCTCTTTCTCTGAACACTATGGCCCGGAGGGAGCGAAGCCCTCACTCCTTCTAACCGCCTCATCCTGCTCCCACTCGCCTCTCTGCAAGGGGACAAGAAAATGCCAGTGGAGCCGCAGCCGCTGGCATGACAGGGTGGCACTTAGCCGAGAGCGGCAGGCTAGGAAGTGCAAATGGTGCCAGAGGCCCACAGGCTTCTCGGAGGAAGGAACCGCGGGGCTCCTGCGTCAGTTCCATCGTCGGTAGAGGAAGGGAGGACGGCACTTGTGGGACCTCTTGAACCCCAATCGTTACCATGCACGACTTCCTAAGCCAGCGAGTATTCTCAAACAGCCCGTGTTAACGGCAGCACGAGGCTGCACAAAGTGGGCACAACATTAATACATTGAACCCCTTCTCCCGCTGTTGGGCCTGCACCCCCCCCGCACCCCTGCTTCCCAGCGTCTGGCTGTTATCCATCCTGCTGTGACTAATACCTGGCACATAGATTCTTGATAACATTTCTGTTTATGGCCTTGCATGGAATATCGAGTAGGGTCACTGGAATAAAGGTTATGGACATTTTTAAGATTCTTGCCTGTTGCCAGATGGCCTTCCAGAAAGACATCCTGATTTATATCCCACAGTACTGGAGAGCCCGAGAGTATCTCAAATTCCTAATCATCCTCAGAGGTTCAACAACCTGACGGCAGGGAGATCCCGAAGGGAATGAAATGGCAATCGGAATGTCAGGCCTGGGGCTCGAGGCCAGAGCCGGGCACGGGCAGGCACGTGCGAGTGTCTGTATGTGCGGCCGCCTCGGCTCTAACACACTAGTGAGGCCCAGACGGGCTCAAGGTACAGGCCCCACCGGTGGCGTCCGTCACTGAGGTGCGAGCTGTCCGAAGAGCTCTTGGTAAGCAGAATTCGGGCTCTGCGGAGACCAGGTGTCGGCCGGGGGAAGGGGTGTGCCTCCGGCCCGAGCACCTGGCGTCATTCGGGCGGCCCCGGGCACCTACCGGTCTGGCCCCCTGCAGAGAAGCCCCCCGGGGCACCCGACACCACGTCCTCCCCTCGATGGGACCTAGGGAGTCTACCCGCATGGGCGATGTCGCCCCCACCCCAGGACGGGACGGGCTCCGGGGCTTCCCGGGAGGCCGGCTGGGGAGGGAGCCCGGGGTCGGGGAGCCGTGTCCCCGGCATGTCCCCATGGCAAAGCGTGAGCCGGGGGTGGGGTGGGGACACGCAGAGCACGGCGAGGTTTGCCGAGAGCTCACCCAGGAAGTGGTTGACGCAGAGATTGCGGAGGGCCTTGGGCATGTGGCAGATGGTGAAGCACAGGTGCCTCATGGACAGAGGCTGCCCCGCCGGCTCGCCGGAGCCCGCCAGCTCACTCTCGTACTTCACGCCGTTCAGTAAAATATTGGCCACCTGAAAAGGAAGCCGCACAGATCCCGCCGGGCTCGCGCTCCTGCTGGTGCCAGCTGAACGCCCAGCGCCGAGCGGCACCCTGGGCCACGGGGCACCCGAGGACGCGCCCACCCTTTGGTGGCATGAGAGATGGGTGCCGCCGAGCGCCAGTGACTACCTGCTCGAACATGAAAGACACTGGAAACACAGGAAGTAAGGGCCAGTCCGAACCTGGATGTCCCAAGAGCCCCGCCCGCTCGGAGTAAGGCGCAGAGGGCTGCCCGGGGGCGGCTGGGGGATCTGCTCAGAATTCCCCCGGGGGGCCCGACCCCCACAGAGGCCGCGGCGGCCCTGAGCAGGTGCAGGCAGCAGACACACTTACCTCGGCCCTGGGCGCGGGGCTGCTTGCTTTGGGGCCCGGGAGCCCCCCACACACACACCCGCTCACTGATTTGCTTTGCTCACTGCCCCAGGACAAGGGGGCGCCGCTCCGGGGTCGCTCGCCTGGGTCGCTGGTGCAGACCCCAGCCAGGTGACCTACGGTTCTGCAAGCGGCGGGGGCGGGGGGCGGCGCTGCCCTGGCTCCACAGGGGCACTGGGGCTGCTGTCACCAGCGGGGGCACGCAGGGCAGCTAAGAGCCCACGGCACGGGGTCCCCAGGCAGCCACGACCCAGGAGCTCGTCCCCGTGGCTGCCGGCGGAGGAGGAGGAGGCTAAAAGGCCACCGCTGTGCCCGCCCGAGGCCGGCCGCGTTGCCTGTGGCCCATGACTGACTCTCCTCAAGGAGCTGCCTCCTACATGGTGCCCCCCTGGGGAAGGAACCCGAAGAGAGGATTCCGACGACAGCCCCGACCACAACTACAGAACTGGATCCCGAAGCCAGGTGGGATGTGGTGAAGCGGCTCTGGATGACGCAGGGCTGCCAAGAGGCCTGGTCGAGAGCCCTCCTGTCATCAGTGAGGGAGGGTGAGGTTCGAGGCCTGAGAGGAACCTCTGTTCCGGCCATAAGCGACCCCCCAGCCTTCCAGCGATTTTCGCTTCTTCAGGCCTTTTCCAGTCCTGAGCTCCAGAGGCGTTCTCGAGCTTTCCCCACAAGGATGCCACGTGCCTCCGCAGGAGGACGGTTCCTCCCTGGGGCTGTGGAGGTGGCATGACGACCAGCCAGCCGCCAGCGCCCCACAGGAGAGCAAACCAGACACAGGTGCTTGAGGTTGACCCGGGGACAGAAAATGCAGCTGCCCCCCGGGAGGCAGCCCTTCCCGGAGCACAGACCCCGGCGAGGAGAGGCCCTCCCAGCCCCCGCCCAGCCGCGTGGCTCGGCTCCACGGGAGACATGGCCCCACGCCGCCCGCCAGTCGGGTCGGGTCAGGTCAGCAGGCCGCGCTTCCGAGCTCCCCGGCCTCCAGGCTGCCTCCCTCGGCCCCGCAGGTCGAACTCCCTTTCAAGAAACTCCGAATTCCTCCTGGAATCCTCTCTCACCCTGTGACTCCCCTGAGGGCAGGCGGGCCCCAGGACCATTACGTCCACTTCAAGCGTCAGGGTAACCTTCCTTTTGTTTGAGGTGACCTCCTGACTCTGATGCTGCTTAAAAGCCCACCTGTCAGTTGGTGGCCTTTCAGCCCATCTGACCTACACTAAATACGACACCAACAGCCTTCTGGAAGGTTCTTCACCTGCACTGACTGTGCCACGCACTACCTTGTAGAATCCAGAGCTTTGACAGCCTCCAGGAGCCCAGGAGGACCCAGGATCGTCTGCCAGACGTTCTGTTCGGAGCCCACCCCTGGGGGAGACTTAGATCTGCTGGCACCAGACACCACAGCCCAAGCGCATGGACACTGGGGACGACACTAAGGATGCTCCTGACAGAGTCACCCCGGGAACCTCCTGGCCTGACCTGCCTTTGGGCAGACATGACCACGTTTCAAACGAGTGTCCCTCTGACGCGGTGGGCCCAGTCTCACCACCCCTCACGCCCAGGCCTTGTTGGCTTAGTTCCACCGACCTTCCAACGCCTCCAGCGGGGGAGGAGCTCGGGGTGGGGGGTCTTTCCAGAGCCACAATCCCCCTCCCTCTAACTGCTGAGGGGGGACAACACGCAGTGCCCTCCGTCCCATGCCCCTACCCCCACCCTCGCTTTTACCTGCTGACTGAAGGTCACGTTCCTCCGGCGGCTGGTGTCGGGGCCCCCCCCTCCGGCTGCGTCCGGGAGGGCCAAGGTCTGGGGTCTCTTCAGGATCCCGGCCGAGCGGGGCTTGGGGGTGTCCAGGGAGCCCACCCTCAGCACGTCCCCGTCGGGGCCCCCAACCAGGGCTGCCTCCCGCCTGTCCCCGAGGTCCTGGCGGTAGAAGCCGTCGGGGGCCCGGGGGAAGCTGACGCTCAGGGCCTGCCGCGGGGCGCTGTCGGGGGCGCCCGTGAAGCAGTCAATGAGCACGCTGTCTATGTTGGACGTGGCAAAGGATGAGGCGAACTCGTTGATCCCCGTCATGGAGCCGTCGCGGCTGGTGAAGCTGCCGTACTTGGGCGTGAGGGGGCTGAGCGGGGAGATGGGGCTGGACAGGCCGGCGTACAGGCCGGGGGCCGGGGGACAAGGCAGGGGCTCGCCCGCGCCTTCCTCGCACAGCGCGGGCGGGGACGGTGGCAGCGGGAGGCTGGGGCTCTTCATGGTGGCCTTCTTCTCGCCAGGGGGCCGCAGGGGTCTCTCAGGGATGCTGAGCAGGGTCAGGACGGTGGTGACGCTCAGGGTGACCGCGGTGAAGATGTAGATCACCCTCAGCTGCCCGCCCAGGGCTCTCCCGAAGCTAGTTTTGTCCCAGTGGATGCCCCCAACCACGTAGCCGAATCCTCCTCCGAGGCCTGAGGACAGAAGCAGGATTAAGTCCCCCTGGCTGACCCCCTGCAGGTGGTGCGGGGGCAGGAGACCCTCGGTGGGGGGCCCTTGAGAGTCGTGGTTCTGAGTCTCACTCAAGTGGCCAAATCCCTGCGAGGATCCAGATACAGCATCGGTCCCTCCTAAACCCCAGCACAAGGGAGAGTGAGAATGGGATTCCCAGGAGGACCCCCTCGGGGTGCCCGCTCTCCCGCTCGAGGGCCACCTACTGGGCCTGCCTGGCTCCAGAGCAAGGGGCACAGTGACTGCCTGTCTACCTCTGTCCCACTTACACGTGGCCTTGCTGGAACACTGAAGGTCTCTACACTGGGTCACATTCCCCTTGGGGGAGGCAAATATGGAAGATCTGGTCTCTGACACAGTTGGGCAGAGGGGATTCACGTGGCCACCCCGGTCTTACTCTCCTGATGCCGGCATCCTACTGGTGACCAAGGATGGCCACCCCGGTGACTAGCCCTCCAGGTCGGCAAGCCATCAGGGAGCAACAGGGCTGCAGGGATCTGGGCCCTTCCTCTGCTCCTGCTTGCTGCCTCCCACGGCCTCGGCCTCGGGGAGCAGGTGCACGGCACACGGATGCATGCGGCACCGCGTAAAGACGCGGGTGGTGCCTCCTCGCACCCCACCAGCAGCACCCCATCTACTGAGCTCAGGAAGTGTGGTCTCCCCGCCGCCGCCGGCTCCCAAGTTCCCACGTCCCCAGCACCTCCAGCCCCCTTCCCTGCTACACCAGGGATCTGGTGTGTTGTTTTATTTTGAGTTCAGCAACGTTCTGAGCCTGTCTCCTGGTTGGGGGCCAAGTTCTCTCCATTTAACTCTGCTCCTGGAGAGGAACCTGTCTTCAACCGGCTGCTGCGATCTGGTCACCTTCTGCTCCGGGGAGAACCAGCCACTTTTAAGCTGTGACTTCTACGGAAAAACTCATCCTTCTCCAGGTCCCTAAAGATGGCATGTGGCCCTGAATCTACTTCTTAATGGTTTCCTCCTATGGCCCTTTCATCTGTCCCCAGCTGTCCTTATGGGCCTTTGAATTTCATGCTGCCCCCGACTCTTCTTATTCTTACCTTCCCGTGTTCATGGTCCCAGTTAGCTTCTTCCCACCTCTTTTGAAGACATAATTGCTATTTTGTGGCCCTTAAATAACATCAGCTGTGAGATGACCTTTATTAATCACTTTTTAAAAAACAATGACTGGGGCAGCCCAGGTGGCTCAGCAGTTTAGCGCCACTTTCGGCCGGGGTTGTGATCCTGGAGACCCAGAGTCGAGTCCCATGTCGGGCTCCCTGCATGGAGCCTGCTTCTCCCTCTGTCTCTCTCGCTCTGTGTCTCTCATGAATAAATCAATGGGGTCTTAGAAAAAGAAAAAACAAGGATTACTTGTTTAAAAAATAATAATAAAAAACAATGACTGAAGCAAATGTATTCTCACAGGAAAGAAATCGTGTGAACAACTCAGCCGCGATAAAACAAACGGCCTGATTCAAACAAGGCAAAGAACTTACATATCTATTTAGTGTCTATTTTTCCAAAGAAGACATACCGAGGGCCAAGAAGCACACAGAGGGCATCCCTAGCCTGCGGGGAAATGCAAATCCAAACCACGAGGAGATCCCACCTCAACTCATGAGGATGGGTTGTAGCAAAAACCGTAACAAGCGTTGGCAAAGATGTAGAGAAATAGGAGCCCGGTGCACTGCTGGTGGGGTGTAAGACGGGGCAGCTGCCACGGAACGCAGTAGGGAGGCTCCTCAGAAAATACAGAATAGAATTACCATATGATCCAGTAATTTCACTTCTGGGTTTCTAGCCAAAAGAACTGAAAGCAGGGTCTTGAAGAGACATCTGCACACCCCTATTCGTAGCAGCACGAGTCACAACAGCTGAAACGTGGGAGCCACTGGCGTCCACCAGCAGGTGAAAGGATAACAAGATAGGATCTGGACACACAGTAGAGTGTTATTCAGCCTTATATATGAAGGACATGCTGACACCTGCTGCGGCGGGGATGACGATCACCCCAAGTGAAATCAGCCAGTCACAAAAAGAGAAGTACTGTGTGATGCCATCCATGTAAGGTGCTCAAGGTTGCCAAAGTTACAGAGACAGAGAGAGTATATGATGGGATCCTGGGGGCTGGAGGTGGGGAATGGGGAGTCAGGGTTCAGAGCGGACAGAGTTTCAGTTTTACAGGATGAGAAAGGTGTGGGAGTGGATGGTGGCGATGGCTGCACCGCAGTGTGAATGTGCTGGATGCCACCGAACTGTACACTTAAAATTGGTTAAGATGGTACATTTTAGATTATGTGTATTTTAGCACAATAAAAAAAGAAAAGAGGGGCTCCCGAGTGGCTCCGTTGGTTAAGCAGCAACTCTTGATTTCGGCTCATGTTATGATCTCAGGGTCCTGAGATCAAGCCCCATGTCAGGCTCTGTGCTGGGCATGGGGTCTGCTGGAGAGTCTCCCTCCCTCTTCCCTTCTTCTTCCCTCTCCCTCCCTTCTTCCCCCACCCCCGGGCACCTGTGTGTGTTCTCTCTCTCTCTCCAAAATAAAGAAATCTTTAAAGAAAAGACACAATACAGAAGACTATAAGGTTAAAAGCAGAACCCTTCTTGCTACCCTCCACACCCCAGCACTGGCCCAGCTGAGACCCCTGCAGAAGTTCCCCGGACCCTGATGTACGCATGTGTGTAAGTAGAGGCAGGTAGTGGCATTTGCTAGAAGAACCAACTGGGACTGGACAGACCGAGCAGTTTGCCCAATGTCACACAATGAACAGGAGGCAAAGCCCAGAATGGATTCAGGCTTCCAGGTTCTGGAACCGGCCTCCAGCCGCGTGCGGGCCTCCTGCCTCCGCACCCAGGTCCTCCAAGACCCGGTCTTGTTACATCTTTCCCTTGACCTTTAGAAATACTCTCAAATGCTATTTTAAAAGGGATTGCTTTATTGCATTTTATTTTGAACAAGGTACGTGTTTTATGTAAGAACGCTGGAAGTACTGAATTTTATAGGAAACTTTGACGGGCAGACATCACACTGAACTCTCGGAGTGTCCTGCAGTCAGTTCTCCTGAAGGTTTCTGTGCTGCGCAGTCACTGAGGTTAATCCTAGCCCTTCTAATTGCACAGGCCCTGGGGCTCCCTGGTCATTCCGCCTCCTACCTGACCTCCGCGGGCACCCTTCTCCCGTTTGCCTCAAGCACACACCGTTGCACGCGGCACGCATGTGTTTGCGACTCCTCATCACGTGCAGAATCTGTATTTGCCAATTTACCTGCTCACTAAAATGTACCTGTGACTCTAGTCAATCCACACTCCATACACAATCACTCTCAGATACGTGCAGAGCAGCGAAAACCGAGTTGCCCGACACACAAGGTCCCAGAGGAGGCCAAACAAGGTGATGCTCTGCTTTCCTATTTCAACCATCAAGACTGGGAATAAGCAACCTTTTTTGTAGTCTATATGGTGCCACGTTTCTGCAGATTTTTTGCCCCCCCCCCTTTTTGGTGACATCACTGTTTAAAACAGCCCCCACGTGTAATACTGATGTACTGCTCTCTCTCTCTCTCTCTCTCTCTCTCTCTCTCTTTAGATTTTATTTATTTATTTGAGACAGAGAGAGAGAGCACAAGCAGGGGGAAGGGCAGAGGGAGAGGGAGAAGCAGACTCTCCACTGAGCAGGGCGCCTGACACGGGGCTTGATCCCAAGACCCTGACTGAGATCATCACCTGAGCCAGAGGCCGACGCTTAGCCAACTGAGCCCTCTCAGGTGCCCCTGCACAGCTGTCTCTTGTTCGTAAGTCCAAGAAGGCTGTGATGTGTCTTACGAAGCAAATACGTGTGTCTGGCAAGCCTTGTTTAGGCATGCGTTATGGTGCTGTTGCCATGCGCTCCTTGTTAGTGAGTCTATGGTGTACGTCCAAAAGGTGTCTTTAAACTGAAACATATAAGACAAGTTTAGGTACGGACCAGTTGCTTGGGACGGAATATGTGACCAGAGGTTCACAGGAAGCTGACCCTGTAGTTTCCCTAGGGGCAGTGACTCAGGACTGGCTAATTCAGGGCTCATGGTGACTACAGAACCTAACTCCTCGAACAATGAGGATAAAGCGCGCATATAACCACATGCACGGATACTTACACATCACATATGTGGCTACACGTATAGTTCGTACACGTACATGCATAGATCAGCACTCCATAGTGTTGCTGAACAATATTGTTTGAAATACATATGTTCAAGCACGCCACGTTCTTCCATATATTGGAGTTGTATCGACTTGTTTTTTGCACCAGGGCGTGCGGGAGTGCACACGCGGCCCGGAGACCTACCTGCCAGCAGGGCGTGGATGTTGAGGCCGCGGTCCTGGTCGGCGGGGCTGCACACATCCATCATGTAGGCGTGGCTGGGGTTGTCCGCGGAGTCAGCGCTGAAGTCCATCAGCACCACCCCGCACACGGTCAGGAGGAGGCCCCACTTGTGGTCGTCGGCCGAGTCGGCCAGCGCCGTGCCCAGGTCCCGGCCGTTGAGCAGGAGCGAGAGGCCCAGCAATGCCCCTGCGGACAGAGAAGCAGAGTCACGCCGCCAGGAAACGCCGAGCAGCTCTGCCCCTGCACCCGCCGCTTCAGTGGGGAGTCTCTAGGCCCCAAGGATGCCTTTTTCACCAAACACCGAGCAGAGCCCTTTGGAAAAGTCACCTGCAGACTCACCATGAGTTTTTTTCCCCACTTGGATCAGGGTTTTTATTTTGTCAAGCAGGGCGGGAATGACATAAACTTTATTAACTTGTTTCTTAAAAAAATCAGTGATAACTTGCTGCAGTTAACTCAGGCCAGGTTTTGGACACTCCCTGCCACCTCGCCTGTGAAATTATCTGCATCACTACCTGGGTCAACACTGTCAGATTTTGCTAAGAGGAAGCAGCTGGGGCCTTTCTTTCTTTCTTTCTTTCTTTCTTTTTTTTTTTTTTTTCCACTTTATTTCAATTCCAAAACAACAGACCTATAGCCAGGACAAGAATGAAAGGGCGTCTCCTTCCAAACCTTGAGGTACACCGGTCACTCCAAGCACCCAACAGTGGCTGCAGTAGGAATCCTGAAAGAGAGCAGTTCAGAGGTCATCGCTGGGGTCCCCTGGGCACACCTGGCTGGACAGAGACAGCCTGGTCCCAGCCCTCAAACACCTGCACCGGAAGGTCCCAGGGCGTCAAACGAATAGATGATGAAACTTGGAGCACACAACCCTAAGCTAGAAAAACAAAAGACAGACTCTTGGAACAGCTCAGATCTTCTACCTAGGCCCCTACAAGGTACTAAACAGCCGTGAGCTCCCTTGGCAATCCAAGAAATTCCAGGGCCGCCCAGACTCAAACCACATCAAGCTAAATTCATTGCTTGGATCCTCCAGTGACAGCTCTGTGAGGATGGTGGTGATCCTTGGGGTCTGTGAAATTCCTGGTCTACGGCCTGTTTAGAGGGAGTCACTTAAAACACGGGGTGTGGTGACCCTTCCTGTGTTTTCCCACAACCCCAAACTAATGAGTGGAACTTAACTCTTGCTCCTCCCTTGACCCTCTAGCTGCTTCAACTCGGGCTTCTGGAAGCTTCCATAGGTTTCCGGAGGCCATCCACCAGCGGGGCTGAGCTGGGGCTCACCAAGGATGGGGCTGATGAACCACACCAGACTGTAGAGCTGGTCAGGCAAGCCCATCTGCAGGAGCACGGGGGTCACGTACGCTGTCTCCATGGCATAGCTGAACTCGATGCCAAAGAGAATGCAGCCGTTGAAGAGCAGCTCCCGGAAGGACCTCTGGGGGTGCAGGTCCCCAAAGTCCACCAGCTCGATGGGACACGGGGTGTTGGGGGGCGGGGGCGGGGAAGGACGAATGCACTTCCTCCTCTTGGGGTGCCGTTTGAAGTTGTTGGCTCGATGGCTGATGTGCCGGGTAACGGACCCCGAGTAGCCTGAGACCTGAGACCTCCAGAAGTCCTGAGGAGCCAAACTGGGGAACAGGGCCTCTCCTGGAGGGGTGCTGCTCGCCGGGGGGATCATCGTAGGGGGGGCCGGTGGGTGTTCCTGTGGGGAAAGCCCGTCCGGGGGCGGCAGTTACTCACTGGAGCCTCCACGGTGAGAATCAGCTTTTCCAGGTGGCTCCCTCCACCCCCTCCCGACTGGTGGCACCTGCTCCTCCTTTTCATATGAGGAGGGGTGAGTTCTTAGAGGCGACTGCTGTGCCCCCAGAGAGGAGGCCTACTGCTGGCGGAAGATGTCGCCAGGGCCCGTGTCCGACGTGGCTCAGGAGACCACAGCTGGGGCCCTGTCCCTGCTCAGAGGGAGGAGCCCGGTCCTGCAGGTCCCTGCACTAAAACTCAAGGGGACCTTCCCCTAAAGAGGCTCCATGAGGAGGGCCAAGCAAGGAGCCTCCTAGGAACTGAGGGAGGCCAGGAACCCCATGGTTCTGAGGGGGTGCCAGCCTATTTTAGGGCCCACAGCTCATTTCAGGACAAACTCTGCCCTGGCCTTCAGGTCTCAGGGGAGCAGAGTGGTGGGGAGCCCAGGCTTGCGGCAGGACCCACCTACAGGTACCCTGAGCGCCTGTGCACAGCTGTGGGACAACCCTTCTTTCATGGGATGGAAAGTCACAGCGGTCACCTTGCCTAAAACTTGTGTCTCCTCTTCCTGGGAGGCTGGGGCCCTGGTCTAAAAGCAGATGCGTGCATTTAGTTCCAAGCCTTTCCTTACAGCACCAACGGATGAATGACATTTTTTAGTCATCAGGAGAACTGAGACTTATTGTGTTTGAAAATGCTCTCTTTTAAAGAGATAAACCAAACACCTTGAATCCCACATGCCATAGATGACTCCCTGAATAGGGATACTGTACACACACACACACACTTACACTCCACACACACACACACAAGTGAGGGAGACAAAAAGAACCACGGAGGGTGAGAAATAGATATCTTCCATCCTCAAATCATTTTTTAGAGCAATTTTCATAATGCCCGGGCCCTGGGTGGGGAATTAGTCTCCCTCAGGCCCCCAGACCCCCTGGGGTTTGCAATTGGCCACACAGAGTCCTGCCCCAGGTGCAACTGGTTCTCGCTGCTTTGGAATTAATCGAGATTGTAACTATTAAAAGAACAGATTCTAGTATGTTGACCTGTGCATTTTAACCAATGTCAATTTTATTAAGCATAGAGAGAGGAAGGCCACCAAGATCAGAGGTAAAGAGGCAGATAAAATCATCAGAGGGGAGCCTTCTAGGATTCAGTCTGGCCTCTGACAGCTCACCTCATTCGCCTCACAAAACAGTAATTGCCTACATTTCCTTTGAAGTCCTGCGTGAGAAGTAGGCCCCAAACCCAAGACAACATGCCCAACATTGATGGGCTTCCTGATAAGGACATTTGTTATTTACCAAGATCAATAATACAGGATTTTTTTTTTCAAAATTACTTTTAAGCTTTAAAAATGAGGCCCTTATCCCTGATATTAACTTACTGCCTTCCATCACGCTATCACAAGTCCATAACTTCTTTATGAAGCACTCAGGAAATGCTTCATCACTCCAGATTTGTATCCTAAATTCCCCCCCCCCCCCCCCACCCTACACAAGGATTGTCTTCCTTCTGTTTGCAAGACACCAGTGGTGGAAGTGATTTTCTTTAGAGACACTCTAGCAGGATTCAGAGCACTGTGTTAACCCACCAACCCATCCATCTATCCATCCATTCTCCCTTCCACCTACTTATCCACCCATCCAACCACACCCATAACACATATCCACCCACTCATCTTCTAATCTACTTGTCTACCCATCCACCTTTCCAAACATCCATGCATCCAGCCGTCCACCTGTCCACCTATCCTCCCATTTGGCTGAGCACTAAGTACCAAGTCTCTGAGGTCATAAAGATAAAGGAAAGACAAAGTTCCTGCCCCCAAGTTGGGTGGGAAGTAGAGGGAAGGTGTCCTACACAGGGGGAACTACCTGTGTAAAGGAGCTGTATGTGCAACAGTTGGGCACCAGGTCAGCGAGGTGAGAGAGGAAGCCATCAGGAAGGAATTAGCTGACCAAGAAGGGCCTGTGGCCCTGCTGAGAGATGGATTTCATACGGAGATGCCAGGGAAGGACATACCCAGAGACCCAGTCTGCTCTTATTTCTGTAACTTATCTTGTGACTTTAGAAAACTATCATGCTATCTCTAAAACAGGAACAGAGATACCCAAGAATTGTGTAGGCAAATAACACTTCATTAAAAACATAACCACTGGGTTGACTTAGTTGGTTAAGCTTCTGAATCTTGATTTCAGCCCA
This sequence comes from Vulpes vulpes, assembly GCF_048418805.1. Taxonomy (NCBI): domain Eukaryota; kingdom Metazoa; phylum Chordata; class Mammalia; order Carnivora; family Canidae; genus Vulpes; species Vulpes vulpes. Next base: position 163,252,569 of record NC_132791.1, on the reverse strand, counting down.
GATCATGATCTCAGGGTCATGAGATTGGGCCCCACCTTGGGCTCCATGCTCAGGAGTCTGCTTGAGTTTCTCTCTCCCTCTCCTTCTGCCCCTCCCCTGCTCCCTTTCTCTTTAAAATAAATAAACAAATAAATAAATCTTGAAAAAAAGAGTCCCTCGTTGGGGGAGGTCTATGTTCAGTAGGGAATCTGCTTAAGATTCTCTCTCTCCCTCTCCCTCTGCACCCCACCATGCTCTCTCTCTAAAGTAAATAATTTTTTAAGAATTCATTTATGAAGATTAAGTGAAACTTATTTTTTTTTAAAAGCTAAACTTCTTGATTCTCTCCCTCCTGTGTTAGCTCAGCCCATAGTAAATACTCCAGAAAAAACTGTCCTTTGGCCAGTCTTGTCTTTAAAAACCCAGGTGAGGGCACCTGGGTGGCTCAGTTGGTTAAGCATCTGCCTTTAGCTCGGATCATGCTCCCAGGATCCTGGGATTGAGCCCCACATCGGGCTCCCTGCTCAGAGGGGAGTCTGCTTCTCCTGGTCCCTCTGCCACTCCCCCTGCTTGTGCTCTCTCTTTCTCAAATAAATAAAATCTTAAAAAAACAAGAACAAAACCCCAAAACCCAAGTGGCTGTTAGCATTCCCTGGATCTTCACTCATTCATTAAAACTACAGAAATAAAGTGCCCGTTGGAACACCGCATAAGACCATCTCCTTAAAGGGCGGACCTTTAGCACAGGTCTGTGAGAGAGCTTGACCTGACCTCACCTGTCCGGTCACAACCCCACCCCCACTCCCTGCTACTTGCCCTCTTCCAGCCCAGCAGCCCAGGGCGCCACCTTTTCCTATCCCATTCTACCCCCATAACGTGAACCTAAGTGCACGGGCGCTAGAAACCTTGCCTTTCATTTTGTAATGAAGAACCATGGCCCACTTTGGATGAATTTCAGATTTAAACAGCACATGGTGGAAGCATATTTTTGAAAAGGGGAATCTTTTCGACCTTACTTAAAATGAATTATGTGGATAGCTCATATCTCTGCCTACGATGTGATCGCTTCACTTTGTCACCTGCCCACCACCCCCTGGCTTTAGAACACAGCCTGCGGCCTGTCCTAGCAAAAATGAGACCAGACCGCTGCCTTACCTCTAGCAGCTAAACCAGAAATGAAACCTGGACTTGAAAAAGTCTTCCCTGAGGGTTCATTTTCAAATCGGGGGATCATTGTTACTATTTTCATTTCAAGAACACATTTATTAAAAGCTATCCATGAAAGGTTATTCTAAGAAGAATGCTTAAAAGTCATTTTTGAATGTTATAAAAAAAATGAAAGTGAAATTTAAAGTGAAAATGAAGAGTGAAAACATGAAAGTGAAATTTAGAATAATGAAATAGAATTTTAATACACAAATACAAATATTTACCAGACCATCTGGCCATCCTGATCACACTCTATGAGCATTAATTCAGTCCAAAAAATATATATAATATAAATTATATTATATTATATTATGTTATATTATATTATTATATATCCCTGGCCCCACAAAGGTTCTGTGCTGTGCCCACTGTGTTTCTTGAATACAGAGGCTGTTCCAAGTAACGAATCCCTCCAACTCTAGTATGGGAAGATTAAACTGCAAATTATCAATAAAAATAAACAATGCCCATGCAATTTGAATGCTGAAAATGGCCCTTTTATGAGCAGAATCATTTCCTCATTTGTCTCTCCTCCTCTTTACATGACATGGGCTTTACACCTGGCGGCCGGGGAGGCCACAGGGCTCCCCTACTCTTGCTGCCACCAACGCTCAGAGCCACTACTTCGAGGAAACCGTCCCAAGCCGGGGAGGCCCGTGAGGGCCCGAGGGGCGAGCTTGATGCGCTGGTCACCGACTGTGGCCGGGTCCTCACTTCTGCTGTCCGGAATCCTGTCCCTCTCTGACAACCGGGTGACCCCGAAAGCCCTAATCAGGCACACAGTGTACTTGGGTTTCGCGAGCCCCTGACTCTGCTTCCCGAAGAAGCTGGAAACACAAATGGCATAGCACAGCAGGTGACCTCAGAAACCACCTGCGAAGTTCCGTGTTGGCTGATGAGGTCGGAATGCACCGACCGCTACAGCCTCCTGCTGCAGGAGCCCTGCCGGAGCCCTGGCCATGAAGTCACCCTAAACTTCATCCTGGGACGCCCACGGGGTCCTACGAGGAGCCCCCGCCGCCAGGAGGGTCGGCCTCGGGCGGGAGGCGAACCGGAAGCTGATGACACCTGCCCAGGTGACCGGGACCAGGCCTCGGGCACATTCCAGCCCCGCCGCTCCCGGCCTCCGGGCCCTGGGCCAAGGGTCCCGCACTCCGGGGGCGCCACCGGGGCTCCCTGTACGGGTCAGAATTAGACATCATCAGGGAAGAACAAAGGTCTCCGGGCCAGCCTCGGTCCGGATCCCGGACTCGGATTCCCGGGGGCCTAGCCGCGGCGCCCCAGCGCGGAGAACGGCGGTACCTGTGGTTCGAGACAGCAGGCATCCCTTTCCGAGGCCGGGCTCCCGCCTGGCCCGCGCGCAGCCCGGGTCCCCGCCCGGCAGCCCCCGGCCCGCCGCTGCGGCTGCAGCATCACCCCGCGGGGCGGGGCCGTGACGTCACGCTGCATCCCGCGCAGCCCGCGGCGGTCCCGCAGCGCGGCCTTAAAGCGGCACCGCCCCGCCGCCCCGCGGCCGCCAGGGCCCCTCCCCGGCCGGGCCCAGGCGCACCCCCCACCCCACCAAGACTACCGTGCTGGTTTCCGAACGCGCTGGTTAGGGATGACTGCGAGGGCACCACGTATTCGAGGCTTTTCCTTGGCCTAAGGGTTCTCACCTTCCCCTCTGATTCCAAGAGATGCGCTAGGTTCTGGCAATGGCTGCAAGCACCGGGTGCCCCAGGCCCTGAGCCCACCGTCCGGATAAGTTGGCCCTGCCTAGAACGCTTCTACTGCCTCCGCGTATTCCCTAACCTGTACCCGGGCCTACTCTGTGCCCGTCACTGTGTTAGGGACCGCGTGTACAGCCACGGGCAAACCAGACAGAAGTTCCTGCCGCGGAGGCACAGCATAGCAGAGAGGGAGAGGCACACTGAACAAGACAAATAACATGGATTTAGTGATGTGCCTGAAGATAGTAGCTCCCCAGAGAAGGAGCTAGGGCTGCAGTGTTAAATAGGGTTGTTCAAGAGTCCTTACTGAGAAGGCGACATTTGAAGAAAGACTGGGAGGCCAGGGGGCTAGTCGTGCTGATATCTGGGGGAAAGTCATACCAGGCAGAGGAAAGAGCAAGTGCAAAGGGCCTGGGGTAGGGATGCCTGAGTGGCTCAGCGGTTGAGGATCTGCCTCAGGCTCAGGGCGTGATCCTAGAGTCCCAGGATCGAGTCCAGTCCTAGGTTCCCTGCATGGAGGCTGCGTCTCCCTCTGCCTCTCTCTCTGTGTCTCTCATGAATAAATAAAGTCTTTAAAAAAAACAAAACAAAGGGCCTGGGGTGGAAGTGAGGTGGGCTGAATCAAATAATGATGGAGCAAATAGCATGTAGTGAAAGTATGGAAAGTATTTCAAGGGGAAGCATGTGGCCCTATGAAAGTTTATAGTAGGGAGAATTTGGCCACCTTGGTCAGGTGTCCGTTGAGGACAAGGGACATTTGGGAAGCACACTAAAGCTGAGTGAGGAGGGCAGTGTGTTCCAGGCACAGGCGTCAACTTGGGCTGAGCTCTTGTGACAGGAGAGGGCATGGTGGGCGCAGGACTGAGGAACCAGTGGGGTTGGGATGCAGAGGCCAGGGTGAGTGGGGGCCGGGGAGGCTGGAGAGGCAGACTGGGCCCAGCCTGCAGGCCTCGTGGGCTGCTGTCATATTTTAAGAACAAGGAGAAGCTTAGAAGTGTTTGGTGCAGGGAACTGGATGGCATAAACCGTATTCATATTTTGCAAAGATCATGGAGCTCAGAGTGGAAAATGGGTTGGAGGGGACCAGGAGACCAGTGGGTGCCCCAGGTAGGAGCTTATAGAATGGTCTAGGTGGGAGAAGATGGGAGTGATGGTGGAGGGACCGAGATGCAGATTGGTTAGGCATCTAGGAGGTAAAAGCAAGAGGACTTGATAGATGGAGGGTAGGAGGTGTGGGAAGGGGGGAGGGAGGTGCCAAGAAGTTTTCAGCTCAACACCCAGATGAAGGAATGTTGACTCACTGGGAAAACAGCAGGCTGGCCTATGGGGTGAGAGTTGCAGGTTGGTTTTGAGACAGAAGGAGGCATCCAGGCCACTAGAGGTAGGGGTCTGGAGCTCAGAGATGATCCTTGGAGCATCAGCTGCCCACGGGGGCAAATTGCAGCCAAGCTGTGGATGGTGCCATGGGCAGGAGAGATGGAGGGGAGAGAGTCCCCCTGAGGCCTGGAGGAGTCTCAGCAGTCTCCAGCCAGGCAGAGGAGAATGAACCATCAGATATCTGGTTCTATCTTATTTTTTCCTCTAAGTAGGAGACACAGTTTGGGAAAATACCAATGTGTTTTTCTATTTTGCTTTTATACCCAAATGACGTGCTCCTTAGCAGAAAGCTCACAGCCCTCACTGAAAACCCTCAACATCTCAGGGGCTTCGCACCATAGATGCTTAGCTGGGACTCCTGGGAGGTCCAAAGGGGTGCTCCTGCCGGGTGGAGTGGGGGCCTCCACGCAGTCACTCAGGGACCCAGGCTCCTTCTACGTCGGCTCTGCCTGAGACAGGCTTGCAGAGGCCCACATTCTGCTCGCTCACAGGCCACCGTCTGGGTACTCAGGACGTGACACACCCGGCAAGCAAGGGAGGCCAGGATGGGTGGTCCCTGCAGGGAGGAGGAGGAAGTGGGTGTGGATAGCAGCTGGGCAGCTGCTTCTCTAGCTCCCATCAGTCTGGGGGTGGGGGAGGGGAGGGAGGGACCCTAAGAGAACAAAAGCTAATGGCTCATTTCTGGCGTTCAAAATTGGATTTTACAGCAAGAGAAAAGGCTTGAAATCTAGGCATTGTGGAGAAAGAAAGGACTTTAAAAAGATTCCTTTGACCATCTTTAACCTTCCAAAGTTAGAACCTTCCAAGATTAGAACCCTCCAGGGCCTGATGGCAGGGTGGCATGTCTTCTTGCCTGTGGATGAGATGTCCCGTCTTGTCAGAGGTGGAGACAGGAGGCCTGCAGGGAAGGAGAGGGAGGGATCTTTGGAGGGGGCACAAGAGAAGCCCACCCGCCTGGGCCCTGCACAGAGCCAGGAGGCCTTGGGTCCAGGGGCCCCCTGCGGGTCAAGGCTGGGCCCCACCCCGTCCTGGAGGATTTTGTTCTGGGCCAAGCTGGCCCATGCACGGCAGTGGCAGCAGCCTGGCTGCGGCGCAGTCACTCTGCTCAGAGCTGAAAGTGGCAACGTCCCCACGGAGGGGGCGACCCTTCACGTCGGTGCGGAAGGTCGCCCGCCCAGCAGCGGGTGGGGACCAGTGGAGAGACCCAGGGGATCCCCTGGCCCAGGCAGGGCACCCATGGACCTCACAGCTGAACGGGGAAATCCGGGGACTGTCTGGGGTGGGGACACCATCCTAGGAGGTCACGGAGCCCCGCCCCTTCCCAAACAGCATCAGCATCCTGGTCCGGGTGAGGACAACGCCAAGGGCTGTCATATCAAGTGACCGGGTCAGGCCCAAAGGGACTGTTCACAGGAGCCCACTGGACTCGATGTTACCCCAGGTCCCACCGGCTTGGTGCCTCCCTGGCCCCCCTGCTCACGGCGCACAGTCGGTGACGGCTTTTGAGAGGGCTCAGGTCAGGAAGAGAGAACCGAGGGGACCCCAGCCCCTCTGCAGCCCCGAGGCGGTTGGGCCCGCGGAGCGAGCCTGCGGCGCGGCCGGTAGAGGAGGCTCCCGAGCCGGCCTCGGGGCAGCGACGGCCCGCGGCGCACCTGCCATCCCCGGGCGTCCACCAGGTGGTGGAAGAGCCTCACCTTTGCGGGCCTGGGCACGAGCCCGCCGCGGCCGTCCTGCGCTCCTGTGCGTCCTGCGCTCCTCCGCACCGGGTGGACGGGTGGACAGAAGAGGCCATGCATGGGTCTTTTCCAGCATTTTCTGACCTTGCAAGGATTCGTGGTTCCGAGACTGAACTGTTCTTTTTTACTTTGTGATGCATTTGTCTTGCAGAGCACACAGCCACGTGTTTTGTTTTGTTTTTTTAAATGAATATCATTGTTTTTAATAACATCTTGTGCCGGGCCCTGCGCTAAGGATTTTGTGCATTTTGAACCTCATCTGCTTATCCTAATTTTTTTAAAAAATATTTTACTTATTTATGAGAGACACGGAAAGAGAGAGGCAGAGACACAGGCAGAGGGAGAAGCAGGCTCCATGCAGGGAGCCCGATGGGGAACTAGATCCCCGGGCTCCAGGATCACCCCCTGGGCGGAAGGCGGTGCTAAACCGCCTAGCCACCCAGGTGTCCCGAATTAGTAGACTTTTATAAAGTAAACTTTATCATGAAATCTAACAGAAAAGTGCATGTGACAAAGCTCAGGGATTCATACTTGCCTGCACACAAGCACATGAACACCTACACCGCCTGCGTGCATGCACACTCCTATGTATGCACGCTAAGTATGCTGATAAGACACATGTAGGGGCGAACACACGTGCGTGTGCACACACAGTTCCTGTTGCCATAGCTCCTCCTGCCGGGAGGGCAACAGCCACCCTGAGACTGCATTTGAACTCCGAAGGTCTGTCTCCATCAAGAAAAAGTCACAAAATGACCATCCTCTAATTACAAGGCAAAGCAAATGCTAGGAATAACCCCATTCCTTTTTGTCCAGTCCGGAAGCATCTGGTAAAGGGCCACACGCAGAACTTTGAATGCATTTACTTGATCTACATACAATGGAGGCAGTTGGAAGTTGTGTTGTTGAACCTGTGTCCACACGGTATGTTATGGGTTAAAACAGTTATGGGCTGCCTTGGGAACTTGATCATTACTGTTTCTGCAGGAAAATGATACGCCCTCCTTATAGAGCCTTCGGAACCCAACCCAGTTCGGGACCGTCCAAACTGCGGGACAAAGGGGTGTTAGAACTCTAGGGTTGCAATTAGAGTCTGAGCTGAGCCAGAGCAGGACCCCAGGGTCTGGATACCAGGCCATGCTAGAGTCAAAGGGTGTTGGACTCAGGCTCCAGAACCAAGACCCAGGCAGTGGCACCCAGGGTGGCTGTGAGTCTCATCTGGACACAGGGTTGCCAGAGAAAATGCAGGATGCCCAGTTAAATTTGAAATTCAGGTAAATAGTAATTTTTACACAGAAATGTGTTCCAGGCAATATTTGGCACCCTGAACTTCAGTTCCATCCACAGCCCTGGTGGGACAGTTTTGGGCACCTGGCAGAGGAAGCCACCTCTGGGAGCCCCGGGTCTGGGCCGATGAAGCTGCCAGGCGGTCAGGACCCCAAGGCTCTGGTTGCTTTCTGGGGCCTGGACGCCTTCCTCTGCCAAGCTCAACTCCGTTTGCTGTGGTTCCCCTGAGAGAAGAGCGAGCCCAGCATTCACAGAGGAGCCTCAGCCGGCCGCTGGGTGGGTGTTGAGAAAAGAAACTTCTGGAGAGTACATCTCTGGGATCTTTAAAGTTCCAGTGGCTTTTGTGCTTTATCTCTTATTTGCTTGTCCAATTTATTAAAAATTTGAATCTACTGAATAGAAATTTCTTTTTTTTTATGATTTTATTTATTTATTCATGAGAGACATACAGAAAGAGAGAGAGAGGCAGAGACACAGGTAGAGGGAGAAGCAGGCTCCATGCAGGGAGCCCAAAGTGGGACTTGATCCTGGGACTCCAGGATCACGCCCTGGGCCGAAGGTGGCGCTAAACCGCTGAGCCAGCCGGGCTGCCCTGAATGGAAATTTCTAACACGTAACCACTGTATATACAATTAATACATTTAAAACATAAAAATTTCAAATTATTTTAATCTTTTATTTTAAGAATGTCCATTGATTAGTAAACTTTTTTTTTTTAAAGAGTGTATTTAGGGATCCCTGGGTGGCGCGGCGGTTTGGCACCTGCCTTTGGCCCAGGGTGCGATCCTCGAGACCCGGGATCAAATCCCACATCGGGCTCCCGGTGCATGGAGCCTGCTTCTCCCTCTGCCTGTGTCTCTGCCTCTCTCTCTCTGGATGACTATCATAAGTAAATAAAATTTAAAAAAAAAGAAAATTAAGAAAAAAAGAGTGTATTTATTTATTCATGAGAGACGCAGAGAGAGAGGCAGAGACACAGGCAGAGGGGGAAGCAGACTCCATGCAGGGAGCCTGATGCGGGCCTCGATCTTGGGACTCCAGGATCACGGCCTGGGCTGAAGGCAGGCGCTCAACCACTGAGCCACCCAGGTGTCCCAAATTAGTAAATTTTTATAAAGTAAACTTTATCATGAAATCTAACAGAAAAGCGCATGTGACAAAGTTAACAGCTCAGGGATTTATCACTCACGAGTTACCACAGGCAGGTCTGGAGCAGACTCTCCAGTTCCCTAGAAATCCCCTTCGTGCCTTCTGTCACTACCCCTTCTCTCAACCCCTGCCAAGACGTAATCACCATTTTGACCTTTATATCCATTGCTTTCTGGTTTTTTCTGTCGCTGTAACATCCACACGTGAGTCCGTTTTGTTGCCTGCAAAAGCTGCTAGTTTACTGGGAAGGTGGTCCCAGGAAGCAGGAATGACATAGGGGGAGGAGAAGAACTAATAATGCAGATGTAAATGACCCAAGTAGGTCACCCACGTGGGCCACGGGGGCTCAGTCCTGTCGGGCCTCTGAGAAGCCCGATGATGTCCTACAGGAGGATGGCAGCTGGGACATTTATCTAGCAGCTCCCTGTCCCCTCTGTCTGAGGGATCTCTGGTTGGAGGCATTAACCGCTCTGCGTTGTGGTCGCAGGGTTCGGAGGAAGAGCAAGTCCTCAGGGTGCTAGGGAAATCCCAGCAGCTGGAGCTGGGAGCTGCCTGCTGAGCTACCGGTGAACCCAGGTGAGCCAAGGAGATGCACAGCAGGGCTGCTTGGCGTGTCCAGATGCTGCCAGATGTGGAGATGGCCCCAGACTTACATCAACGCACTGCTTCCTCATCCGGAAGTCTTACTACCAAGAGAAAAAAAAGGCAACCAAACTAAGCAGTGCATTTCGTGACGCTGACGCGAGCTCCTTGGTGCAGGCGGACAGGAGGCAGCCTGCAGGCCGGGCCCCCCGTAGCTCCGGGCCGCGGTGTGCATCCCTGGAAGCTACAGTTTCGCTTCGCTTTGGGTGTTGGAATCAGAAGCGTGTGCTCTTTTGTGTCTGGCTTTTTCTGTTCATTCTGATTCTGAAGGGTTGTCTGTTGTTGCGGCCCTTAGCTCATTTTCAGAGCTGCATGTGTTGTAGGAACCCTCAGGCACTTATCCATCCTTCTGTTGACACTTGGGCTGGTGCTAGCTGAGGGTTATTATGACCATGCGCTTACGGACGGCGTAATACGTGTCCTTGGTGGACAAATATACACATTTCTGTTGAGTATGTATCCAGAAGTGGCATTTTGGGGGAAATATATGATTGCCTTTAGTAGATAATTTTAAACGGTTTTGCAAAAGGTTTACAGACTTACCCTCCGAACAGCAGCGTGTTTTAACACATCTAGAGACTATTGCTCACAAGTCTGGTACTATTTGTCTTTTACTTTTGCCATCTGGTGTCTGTCTTTTACTTTTGCCATACACGGGTGTGTAGTGGTGGTTATAATTTACACTTCTCTATGACTAATGAGGTTGGGCATCTCTCTGTGTGTCCATTGGTCATCTCAGGATTTCCTAAGGTACCTGGTCAAGATTTTTTCCTCGGATTTCTATGAGGTCAGCTGTCTTTCTTATTGAAATTCACTCAGATTGTCCATGTTTTGACGATTCCTCTTTCCCAACGTGAGCGTCAGAAGTTATACGTTTCCCTATGAGCACAACTTTAGATACATTCCACACATTGTGACACGCTGGGGTTTTTTCGTTATTTACGTTAGACATTTTGGCAAGACATCCAAGTGACAAAATATGGCTCAGAGTCAGACACAAGGGCTGGGGACTCCTCCATGCTTGGGGATGGATTTTGAGCGAGGGAACAGGTCTACTTCTGGTTCCAGTCTGGTGTTGCCGGTGGGGCTGGAGGAGGGCAGGCTGATGGGGTCCCCTGATGCACTAAGTGCCAGCTAACTACTGTCTGGCTGCCAAGGAGCCTTCTGCTGTATCCCCCTGTTCTCTAAACTCTGTTCTACTGCCTGCTTCATCCCTCCACTCAGATACACATCCAAATCGGCTCCTCAAACTCGCCAAGTCCGAAACCCAAGCCCTTGACTTCCTCCCCCAGATCTGCTTCTTGCTTATGAACTACCACGGGAAACTTAGACCGCATTTAGGGGCCCACTGAGATTTGGGGTGGAAGTATCACTTGCTTCTGCAGGAGCGCCCTAAGGCAGGAGATGATCCATTCTCCACAGCAGAGATGGGCTGCCCCTTCTATATCCCTCTGGCCATTTCCCACATCATGAAGCCTGAACTCTGCCTAATTTTCCAGGCCCTCCATCATCTGCTTCCCTCATCTCTCTTCTGGACCTGCACTCCCTTCACCCGGCCCCCACTTGGGTGCGAATATCCTCTGCTCTTTCCCAGCTCCGGGCCCATTCCTGGAGAGCGAGTGTTCAAATCCTCCCAATCCTTGACGTGTTCCCTCATTACCCTGGTTTCCCCTCATCTGCCTCCTGGGGTTGCCTGCCTACCCCACCTGATCTCCCGCCTCATAACACAATGGCTCCCACTGCTCAACACTGTTTCGGCTCTTGTTATCTTTTGTCCCTGAGCAAATCAGTTGGCCCCGTGAGCTTAGCACACCCTCATTCTTGGTCAATTCTGCTGGCTTGTTAAATGACAGGGACTGATTTCTGACATCAAAGAACGAGTTATTTTAGCTTCACAGAACCTCCTCTCCTCCCCTCTGCAGGGGGACATTGTCCCTGCACTTGATTTCTTTGCACACGCAGTGGCTGCCCAAGGCCAGGAGACCTTCCCATCTTTGGCCTAAATGTCTTCTTGGCCACAGGGTAGCCTGCAATAAGCCCCAGGGAACAGAGACAGACTTCTGTCTCCTTTTCTTCTGTGCTCTTGGGCAGTGGTTCTCACACTTTGGTGTGACTACGACCTACCTGTCGTGCTTTTAGAAATACTTGTTAGGATTCCTGCAGAGTCTGACTCGGCAGGCCTGGGATGGTGAGTTTGACAAACGTCCCACTGCTTCTGGACAGATGACACCATGGCCACACATGAGACACCAGGCTCCTGCGAGTTTTGGAAGGGCTTAACGACTCTGGTTCTTGGAACTTCTTTTCACACACAGCCTCTTCTGTCCTAGCTTTGAATGTACTTGCTGTGCTATATTTCCTTGTAGGTGTCCCTCAGTGATCATCAAAAACTTGAACTGGTTTGGAACAACTGCCTCTGGGCTCCTGGGTACCCCCTACAGAGGCAAGTTCGGACCTCCGACCCAGGTCTACCTGGGCTCCTGAACACCATTTATGCAAGCTTTCAGTGACTGATGCAGCTACTGGGTGCCAACTAGGTTGGGGTCTTGGCTGTCTAGACGTAATGACTTCAACAACTATGGGGCTGAAAAGGAGTTAATACATGACTCCAATTCCAGTAGTTAGCAATTGGCATGGTTCTCCCCGAGAGGAAGCATCTGGTTTAGATCATGGTTCGAACGGAGCATGCAGTTATCAAATGTAGCACAAGAGAAAGGAATGCTTAAATGTTGATCCTAATGTTATTTCTAGAAGCTTAAGGGAAGAAAGAGGTGCATGTTTATATAGTTTGTATATGCAAAGAAAAGGTCTGGAACGATACCCTCTGAACTACCCTAGTGTCTACCTTTGGCAGTGGCATCTGGATGGGACAGGTGACATTGGCCTTCTATACTAATTCAGCCACCTTGGCACTCTTCATGGGGTGGTTGTTGTTCTACAATGAACACCTGCTACTTTATAATAAAATAAGTTAAAAAGCAGAAAACCCAGCACAGTCTCTTTAAGTACACATCCAACAGAAGTCCTTGGTGTTCTGTGTAATGAAAGTAGTGAAGCGCAGCGTCAACTGCTCTCTCTTGAGTTACTGCATTCACCTATGACTGGGATGTTTCCAAAGGGGCCATGACTTAGAACCAAACCATGAATCTCCTCATGACAGAGGAAGGATCTTGGAAGTCATTACAAGCTTGTTCCTGTTGTCCAGGAAGGGACTCCTGCCATAATTTATAGGGTAGTAGAAATGAAAGATTTCTGGGTGACCCTGGACTCCTATTGCTATTTTTGCACAATATGAAGCGCATCGTTTCCTGACTTCTAATTTTCCCAAAAACCTCACTTAGGTGCTTTTGAACTTGGATGGAACAGAAGGTCGAGCTCTCGCTGGCTCGATCCCTGAGCGTTATCTCCACCATTTGAACACCGAGGGCTTTGTCTTCATTTCCACTTGACTAGCAAGGTCACGGGGGCCCCCCACCCCCAAATCTCCACTCTGCCCTCCCACCGTGATGTTCCTTCTGTCCAGGAGGCATTTGGTATTAATTCACCCGCTTTGTCTTCCCCTCAGAGAACCCGCCTCCCCGCACATTCATTGCCTCCCTCCCTGGGCTTCACTGAGGCCGACAGTTGACTTGCCAACAGACAGACACCTCATTATTTACCGTGTTTGAATCGGGACTATTTTTCTGTTTCTTGGAAACCTCCCTCAAGAGCTCCATAATCTTTTCTCTGATGAAAACAGTCGCTCCTGCTGAGCGAAATTCCACTTACGGCCCCAACACAGCCTACGTTGTTCTCTTTCTTAAAGAGATTTTTTTTACTCCATTTAACTTGTTTTTCAACTCAGCTCAATGGATCAGACTTACCCATTCAGGAGGAACCTGCTCAACAGCCGTTGTCTCTTTCAAATAAAATTAGATTCTTTACTCAAGGGCCTACATTATAGAAGCAGCCAACTTAATAACTTTGAGGTTGCCGCCGGCCAACCATAGGGTGTTGACGAATCCTGCTCAGCTTGAGTGGGTTGCCCACCCTGGCCAAGGCTGTATATGCTTCATGCAAGTCGCCCCAAGGACGCTGCCCCCATTGCTTCCTGGGAGAAGAACCACTAGATATGATGGGTGCCATGTTGCTGGCTCCTTCACAGACTGGGAGAGGCCAGGGGCTGGGGAGGCCTCTGAAGGTGGTGAGAACTTTTGTCAACCCTGTTGAGGACTCTGAGCAGGAGCTCAGACAGGATTCTTCATCATGCAAACCACTGGACATGTCATTTCCTGATAATTCTAGAGGTGTAAATCATCTTTAGACGCTCTGTTCACTTCTTGTGAAAACTCTTTCACTCTTGGAAGGTAGATAGACTTCAAGGTGTTTGGTGAAAAACTGAGAGTGTAAAGTCATCAACCATATTTCTCAAGAGGTTTAATGTGTCATAGTTAACATTTTTAATTGCTTCCAGGTCAATTCTTGACCCTGTTCCAATCATGATCAAGGGCTTTGGGGTTTGGGACGCCTGGATGGCTCAGTGGTTGAGCATCTGCCTTTGGCTCAGGGTATGATCCCGGGGTCATGGGATCGAGTTCCACATCCAGCTTCCTACAGCTTCTCTCCCTTGCCTGTGTCTCTGCCTCTGTGTCTCTCATGAATAAATAAGTAAATAAATAAATAATCTAAAAAAAAAAAAAAAAAAAGAAAGGGTGGCAGTGTGAGAGTTTCTTCTCCCCCTCTGCCAATATACTTTCTTAGGCCTTGGTAGGACCCTCTTTTCCCGGCCATGGAGTAGGACACAGGCGGGAGCCCATCTTCCCCATGCAGCTCAGCTTACCTACATGAGGGCATCAGTGGGTCCTGAATCCCTGCAGAGTGTGTCCCCGTATCCCTGTCTGGCTACCTGGGCGAGCTCCTTGAACTTCAGGAGCAGATCTTGTGCACCTGTGTCCCCGAGACTCAGAACAGGTGCTTGACATGCAGTGAATGAATGAGCCAGCCTGAAGTGATGTGGTTCCTTCATTTTTTGTCCAGTTGTCCTCACCCCAAGGAACCAGTTCTAAGTGAGGGCAGGGCTTCCCCTCCATCCTTGCTCTACTCTGGCCATCTTTTATGGCATCCTCTCTCCACTTTCATAGTTTTGTTACCTAGATTGGTCCAAATCCACCCTACCTACTTCATTAGCTGTCCTCACACTTCCTATAAATTTTGTGATGTTTGAATACTGAATTTTTCTGGAAAAGGACAATGTTGGAGAACATTTGCTTTGGAAGTACAGTGATGTGAAGAAGGTACGGCAACCAAATGATGATAGGATTCAAGTCCACCTGCCCCCGCCCCCAGAAGTTCTCTCGCTGAAGTTCATGCCTGGCCATCTGAGAGTGCTGTGACTCCTTGGAGGAAGGACAGGTGAGAAGCCTCTGCGACGAGATTTTACCTGAAAATGTGGTCAGAATTCCATTGTGGTGCCAAGTGAACAGAGCTCCAGCTCTGTCGTTTTTTATAAATAAACCCGTAAACACCCCTCATCTTCAAAAGGGTCATGTTGCCAGCCTGACACAGACTTTCCGACTCACTTCTAAGCCCCATTGCTGCCAATTTTCCAGTTTGAAAAGAGGGAAGCTCCATAAAAGGCTTCCTTTCCATTTGCCCTGTGGAGGAGGATGGAACACATGGTGAGTCGGAAGCTATGAACAAAATAAGTTTATAAAAATTCCAAATAAAGCAGCACCTCAGCTGCAATTAGACTTAACATGGCAAGGTTGCCAGCCCTGCGTGGGTTGATGTCACAGGGAAAGGCTCAGCTGGGACGATGGCAGGACAAACTGGGAGACACACAACTCAGGAGAGGACACTCTTGGGCATGAAATGGCAGATCCACCGAACAAACGATTACAGTAAGAGAGCTCAGCACATCGTCTGTCCCACTCTCCTGCTGTCCAGAAACTCAAGAACTATGACAAGAAAGAAGATGCAAAATAATTTCTATTTAAGGACACCTGAGGGGCTCAGCAGTTGAGCATCTGCATTCGGCAGGTCATGATCCCAGGGTCCTGGGATCGAGTCCCACACTGGGCTCCCTGCATGAAGCCTGCTTCTCTCCCTGCCTATGTCTCTGCCTGCCTCTCTGTGTCTCTCATGAATAAATAAATAGATCTTTAAAGTAACAATAATAATTTCTATTTAGATTCCATCTTGTATATTGTTAGTGAAGGAGGTCAGGACACGCTACCCCAAAATGTGCTGCTTTCATACAGTGATATTTTGAGCTGAAGGCACTTGCAAAACAGCACATGCTGGGAGAGGCTTCTTCTGGAGCCCCATCTCCAGCCTGAAGACAGGTCCTCCTCGGCTGTCATGTCCCCTCAGGAGTCCATCAACTGAGGAGGAGGGACTTGTGTCCCAGGAGAGGAGACCAGAAATCCACGCCACACACAGACTTTGTCACAAACGATCACACCTCCCATCTGTTCTCCCAAGGGCCCCTTCATTCTTCCTGAAAATCATTTATTTTCCTGAGAGGAAAATCCTCTCAGGGCCTCCTGAGAGGCCCACCTTCCCTTCTCCTTCCCCTACTAAGACATTACATACACTTTCAAATCTTATCTTCTATTTGGGTAGTCCCTTTTTCACCCCTGGGATGCCTTGTGTGCATAATACTAAAAATTAATACATTTGTATACGTTTCCTCCTGTTGATCTACCTGTTGTTTGTTTATTTCATGGACCCAGATATGGAGACTAGGAAGGTAGAGGGAGTGTCCTTCCTCCCCCACATGACATCCATGTGGGATTTTTACACATACACACACACACTTAAAAGATAACCAATTTTATAAAAGAAAGTTAGAGGCTGGTCTCACATATAAATGAATATACAAAAACCCTAAATAAAATCAATGGATACAATAATGTATTGGAAATATCCAAGGAATGTAAGGATTTTTTTTTCAAAATTTTCAATTGAGATGCAATTCACAGACCATAAAACTCACCTATATAACATGTGCAATTCAGTGGTTTTAGTATATTTGCAAGGTTGTGCAACTATTACCACTGACTAGTTCTAAAATATTTTCATTGCTCCAAAAGAAATCCTATACCCATCATCAGTCCCTCTCCATTCTTCCTTCCCCTCTTCCCCTAGAAACTACAATGTACTCTTTGTCTCTATGGATTTGTCTAGTCTGAACATTTTGTATCAAGGTAATTGTACAAGACTTGGCTGGCTTCTTTCACTTATTGTAATGTTTCCAGAAACCACCCACTTTGTAGCTGGTATCAGCACTTCATCCCTTCTTATGGCTGAATGATATTCCAAATCATATTTATCCATTCATTAGTTTATGGACATTTAAGTTGCTTCTACTCTGTGGCTAGTATGAATAATGCTGCTATGAACATTTGTCTAATAGTTTTTGTGGGAACGTATGTTTTCAATTCTTTTGGATATAAACCCAAGAGTGGAATTGATGGGCCTATGGTAATTCTATACTTAACTTTTGAGGAGTTGCCAGACTGCTTTCCAAAGAGGCTGCATCATTTATTTTACATCCCCACTAATAATGTGTGAGGGTTCCAATGTCTCCACATTCTCAATACTTGGGTGTTTTTTTTTTTTCTGTTTTAAAAATTATAGTCATCCTAATAGATGTGAAGTTAGTATCTCATTGTTTTTCTTTGTATTGATTTGCATAATGACTAATTTCCCTAATGATTAAGCATTTTTCACATCCTTATTGACCATTCTTGTTTGGAGAGGTGTCTGTTCAAGTCCTTTGCTCATTTTTAAATTGGGTTGTCTTTTTTATTGTTGAGTTGTAATATATTCCAGGGGTTAGAGACTTTCTTATCAGATATACATTTTGTAAATTCTCCCCCATTTTTTGTAGGTTGTATTTTCACTTTCTTTATAGTTTTTTGATGCATAGAAGTTTTTAATTTTTACCATGTCCAAATTATCTATTTTCCTTGGTTGTTTGTCCTTTTGGTTATCCTAAGAAACTGTTGCTTAATCCAAGGTGATGAAGATCTATACCTATGTTTCCCTCTAAGAATTTCATAGTTTTAGCCCTAACAGTTAGATCTTTGATTCATTTTGAGCTAATTTTGTATATGGTGTGAGATAGGGGCTCAAATTTATTTATTTTTTTTTTGCACATAAATATCCAGTTGTTTCAGCACTTATACAATTTGTTGAAGAAATTAGACTTTCCCCATTGAATAGTCTTGACACCTTTGTCAAAAATTAATTGACCACAGATGTATGGTTTTATTTCTAGCCTCTCTGTGCTATTCCATTGGTCTACATGTCTATTCTATCCCAGTATCACACCCTCTTGATTACTTCAGCTTTGTAATAGGTTTTGGAGTAGAGAAGTATAAATTCTCTATCTTTGTTCTTTTGTTTCAAGATTATTTTGGCTATCCTTATCCTAGGTCTGTCTCTTGTTTAAAAAAAAAGAATAATAAAGGCATTTGGGACTTTGATAGGGATTGTGCTGAACCCAGAGAAAATGTGCTTCAAAAATGAAGGCAAGATAAAGACATTTAAGACAATAAAAACTGAGATGATTTCCCATCAGCAGGTTCATATGAAGGGAAATATGAAAGAGGATTATTTTAGCAGAAGGAAAATTATCTGAGAAGGAAGCATGGAGAAATAGAAAGGAAGGAAGGAAGAGCTCCAGAAGACTAAAAATGTGGGTAAATCTAAATGAATATTGGTATATAAAATAATGTTATTTTATATACTGATATGTAAATAATGGTTTGTCATTGGAGGTCAAAACATATGGAAGT
Organism: Vulpes vulpes; assembly: GCF_048418805.1. Taxonomy (NCBI): domain Eukaryota; kingdom Metazoa; phylum Chordata; class Mammalia; order Carnivora; family Canidae; genus Vulpes; species Vulpes vulpes. The sequence goes on along the minus strand of NC_132791.1, from coordinate 163,234,698 downwards.
ATAGAGTTAAAATATGTGACAACAAGAGCACAAAAGTTGAGAAATAGGGTAAATACAAAGTGTTGCACTATCTGAGAAGTGGTGAAATTATGACTTACATTAGACTTTAATAAAGACCGCAAGATGTAATCTTTAAGGTAACCAACAAAAGAACAGTACAAAAATGTATAGCAAGTTACTTGGGGTGGGGGAGGGAGGAAATAAAAAATAGATGAACCAAAAAAAGAAAACAAAAGGGAGAAAAAGGAACACAGATGGGACAAATAGTAAAATGGTAGATTTAAGCCCACCTATACCAGTCATATGTCAAATGTAAAAACACAAAATGCACCAATTAAGAGATTATCATTAATTAAATTATCAGACTGGATTAAAAGAAACCTTCAACAATATACTGCTTACAAGAGATACACCTTATATATAATGATATAGATAAATTGAAAGTAAAATGGATAGGAAAAGACACAGCACAAAAAGTTTAACTGTAGAAAGTCTAACTGTGGAAAGCTGATGTAGCTATTTTAACAAAAGTGCCCTCTGAACTATATGGTTTTGAACTGCTTGGGTCCATTCATGTGTGGATTTTTTTCGATAAATACAGTCTAGTAGAATAAATGTATTTCTCTTTCTTGTGATTCTCTTAACATTTCTTTTCTCTAGATGACTTTATTGTGAGAATACAGTATATAATACATAAATAAAATATGTGTTGACCAAGTTATTGGTAAGGCTTCAGGTCAGTAGTAGGCTATTAGTAGTTAAGTTTTTGGGAGGAGTCAGGAGTAATATATGGATTTTCTACTGCACAGGGCAGGGTGACAGAATCAGTACCCCTAACCCTCAAGTTGTTAAGAGTCAACTGTAGTAGGCAGGGTAGACTTTACATCAAGGAGAATTTTTACAGTTACTGAGGAACATTTCATAATGAAAAAAAGAGTCATTCCATCAAGAAGACTTAAAAATGCTAAATTCTAATGCATGTAATACAGCAATCCCAAAATATATTGAACAAAAATTGACAAATTTATGGGAAACAAATCCACCTTTACAGTGGAAGATTTTAACACACCTCTCTTCATAATGAATAGACAAAGAAGATAAAATAATCATTAAGGAGACAGAAGACTTTATTTAACCTAATTAACAAATCTGGCCTGATATTTACAGAACTGTCTCCAACCGCAGAACATGCATCCCTTTTCAAGCGCATCTGGGGCACTGACAAATATTGACCAAATGCTGCACCTGCGTGAGAGTTGTTACACATTTAAAAGGATTCAACTGTAGGCATAATATTCTCTGAAAATAGTAGAATTAAACTAGAAATCAACAGCAAAAAGTCAATAGAAAATTCCCCCGAATCTGGAAATTAAATGATTTATTTCTAAATAACTAGAATCAGAGAAGAAAGCTTACTACAAACAACTTGGAACATATTTTGAACTGAATGAAAATGATTATACCATACCCTAAAACCATGTTGAAGGGAAGACTTAGAGTCTTCAGTGAGTGTGTGCCACAGAGAAGAAAAGACTGACAATCAAGACCTAAATATTCAACTAAAAAAGTTAGAGAAAGAATGGAAAATTAACACCTCCTAAACAAAAGGCATAAACAATAAATGTAAGGCCAAACATTAGTGAAAATAGAAAACGTAGGAGAAAACAAGAATCAGCAAACCTCAAGCTGATTTCTTGAAAAGATTCATCTGGGAGGAATTATCAAGAAAAAAAGAGAGAATATCCAAGTAACCAGTATCTGGAAGAAATAAAATCCATGGCTATAGTTCCTACAGATGTTAAAAAGATAAAAATATATAACGTTATGCCAATGAACCTGAAAATTAAGAAAAAAATTCCCAGGAAAAAAACCATACCCTAAATGTAGGTAGCCCACAGCTATCAAAGAAAGTGAATTCATCATTTTAAATCTTCCCACAGAAAAACTTCAGGCCCAGATGACTTCATCAGTAAATTCTTTTGAACATTTAAGGAAGATAAAACACTGACAGAAAAAAAAAATCCCAATTCATTTTGTCAGTATCAACTCAGTGCTAAAGCCTGGTGTTAAAAGAAAGAAACATCTCTCTTGTCATTATTGTTTATAAAGCCTAAACAGCAGTCCTAAACTAGAACCAATTTAGATATAAAGGTTAGATATAAAAGTTAATATATCATGACCAAATTGGGTTTGTTTCAGAAATGCAGGGTTAGTTTGCTATTCAAACTAACTAGTTGCTATTCACCACCTTCTAAGAATAGGAAAAGTCATAGGATCATCTCAATATATGGTGAAAATCATTTGATAAAATTTAATGGCCATTCAGATTTTTAAAATTTATTCTTTTGAGACACACACAGAGAGAGAGAGAGCATGAGCAGGGGAGAGAGGCAAAGGGAGAAGGAGAAGCAGATTCCCTACTGAGCAGGGAGCCTGATTTAGGGCTCAATCCCAGGACCCTGAGATCACGACCTGAGCCGAAGGCAGATGTCTAACCATCTGAGCCACCCAGGTGCCCCTAATATCCTAGTAAGTGAATTTAAAAATAAGGTAGCATTTACAAGTTTCAAAGAACATCAAAGACACAGGAGAAAATCTAATAAAAGAAGTTAATGATCTGTATATAGAAAACTACAAAACATTATTGAGATTAAAGAAAGAAGACCTAACTAGAAGCATTATCAGCAATAGCCAAACTATGGAGAGAGCCCAGATGTCCACCAACAGGTGAATGGATAAAGAAGATGGGTACACACACACACACACACACACACACACAATGGAATATTATTCAGCCATCATAAAGAATGGAATCTTGCCATTTGCAACGACTTGGATAAAGCTAGAGTGTATTATGCTAAGTGAAGTAAGTCAATCAGAGAAAGACAAATACCATATACTCTTACTCATATGTGGAATTTAAGAAACAAAATAGGTGAACAAAGGGAAGGGAAAAAAGAGAGAGGGGAGAAAATCATAAGAGACTCTAAACAATAGAGAACAAATGGAGGGTTGATGAGGGGAGGTGGGAGGGGAAGGGGCTAGATGGACGATGGGCATTAAGGCGGGCACTTGTAATGATGAGCACTTGTTATGATGTTATAAATAAGTGATGAACCACTAAATTCTACTCCTGAAGTTAATATTACATTATATGTTAACTAAAATTTAAATTAAAACTTTGAAAATAAATGAAGAAAAGAAAAGAAAAAACACCTAAGTAAATATTCATGGGTGAAATACACAATTTTGTAAAGATGTCCATTCTGCCCAGATTGGTCTGCAGATTCAATGTCATCCCAGTGCAAATCTCAGCAGGACTTTGTGTGTGTGTGTGTGTGTGTGTGCGCGCGCGCGCGAATTGAAAAACAGATTAAAAAATGTATATAAAGGGACGGGTGGCTCAGTGGTTTGAGCGTCTGCCTTCGGTTCAGGGCATGATCCCGGAGTTGTGGATCAAGTTCCACATCAGGCTTTCTGCAGGGAGCCTGCTTCTCCTTCTGCCTGTGTCTCTGCTTCTCTCTGCGTGTCTCTCATGAATAAAGAAATACAATCTTTTTTTAAAAAAAGTATATAAAAATGCAAAGATTAAGAATATCCAAAATAATCCCAGGACAAAAATGTTGAAGGACTCACTCTATCAGATATCAAGGTACTTGAGTGTGTCCAGTCTTTTGCTCTTACACAGAGTACTGTACAAAATTGGTTTTGCACGCATCATTTGGGGGTCTTGGCAGTGTATCTCTGAAGGCATACGGTGTGCTTTGGTGTCTTCTCCTATGACTAAAAGCCACTTGCATTTTTAGTTTACACACTGTGTTCCTAACTCTAGTCATTCTTCTATGTGGGTATTGCCCATTTTATTTCTAGAAGTTTTTTTAATTTTAGGTATTAAAACGAACTATATGAAATTGCTATTTTATTAGATCAAATGGTTAAATATCAGTAATTTCAGGCTTCACCTGATGTATTAATCCATTTGTCTGCAATAAAAACTGTAAATTTTCCTGCACTTTGTTGTTTGTGATTTTGCTTGGCTTATGGTGCTTTTGGCCATGCAAATTTTATCACTTTTATGTGAATACATTAATCAGTCCTTTTCCTTATTGCTTCTGGGATTTGAGTCAGAGTTAGAAAGTTTCTTGGTTATAACTCTTAGTTTATAAAGAAACTTCCCTATATTTTCTTCATTTTACATCTAAATCTATGATCCATTTGGAATATGTTCTGGTATGTAGCATTGAAAGATAGATTTTTTCAAATACCTTCCAGTATGCCAATAACATATATCACATTTTTCCACTGATTTGAGATGCCACCTCGATCTATACCAAATTTCTGTGGTCTATTCATTTGGGTCTATTTCTGGTTTTTCTATTCTGTTTTATTTGTCTCTATATATGTTCATACTCATACCACATTGTTTTTATTGTAGGGGCTTTATAAATGTGCTTTAATACCTGGATATGCTAGTCAAACTCCCAACAGTGCATTCCTTTTTTTTTTTTTTTAAAGATTTATTTATTTGAGAGAGAGAGAGTGTGTGCTCACACAGAGAGATGGATAAAGGGAGGGAGAGAATCTCAAGCAGACTCCCTACTGAGGCGGGAGCCCAATATGGGGCTCGATCCCATGACCATGAGATCACTACCTGAGCTGAAATCACAAGTTGGTCACTTAAGTGACTGAACCACCCAGGTGCCCCAAACACTGCATTTCTTTTCCTGGCTTTTCTTTACTTGTTTATTCCTCTTCATGACATTATCATCAACAACTCCAGAAACCAACATGATATTCTTATTGGGGTTGTGCCATAAATCAGCTTAGGGAGCATTGGGCTTTCTATTTCCTCTCCAGTCAGTTTTGGCAAGTTATATCTTTTTCCAGAAATTTGCCAATTAATCGGTATTTATCTTCATTGGCATAAAGTTTTTATAATATTGTCTTTCTATATTTTACATTTCTGTTGATTTGCAGTTTTGTCCTTTTTTCATCCTTTGTGTTGTTTACTTTTTTCCTTATCTTTTTTTTTTGAGCAATTTTTTCCAGTGGGTGGGTTGTCAATTTTCTTTGAATTTTCAAAAGGTAAATGTTTGTTCTGTGTGTTTGTCTCTTATTTTTCAGTGTGTGTTTCACTCATTCCTTTTCACCTATTTTTATGTTTACTGTTATAAGTGTTCAAGGCTATAACTTTGCTCCAGGTTTTAGGTTTCTGTCACAGACATTTTGATATGCTGTGTTTTCCTCATTTTCTTTTTAAGACGTCCTGCAATTTCATTTTATGCTTCTTCATTGACTTATCAGAAGTGTTTATGTTTCCAGGGGAAAGGTCCTTTCATTTATTTGTCATTAATTTCTACCTTTAGGGCATTAAGGTCATTTCACAAATGAGGCCCAGAGAAGTCAAGTGACTTGCCCAAGGTCACACAGTTAGTAAGAGGTGGGGCTGGAATGAAAACTCAAAGTCCATTTCCCTTCCACTGCCCTTCCCTGCCTCTATGGCTCACAGGTAGATATGCTATTTAATCATTACCAGCACAATTCCAGCAGGTGTCATTATGAGACAGTGAAGTTTAGTTGACAAACCTGTAATGGAATATTAAAATTTAATTTCTGTTGGTAGGAAATTATGATGTTGTCAGTAGTAAAAATTAAGTTGGGGGGATTTTTCTTGATATACACTCAAGTTACTCTTGATCTGGGTTTCCTCAAAAGCAAAGCCTGAGAAACGTTTACTTGGGAGTATAAACCCAGGAAGCAGAAGTAAGGGTAGGAGAAGCAGACATAAAAGAGAGGAAAGCCAATTCGAGGATGTGTCACCGAGTTGGCCAAAGGGTCTCCGTTTGGTGGGACTCTGAGGAGCCTCATGAAATCAGTCTTAGAATTTTTCTCATGTGGAAAGAAGGGGGAGGAATGTACCCACCAGCTCCTGTCCACCTTTGATCAGGGGTAGACCACAGCTCTGTCTCCCTACACCTCTGGGCTGGATGGGGGTCAGAGCTGATAGCCCCCCATATCACCTGCTACCAAGGATATCCATGTGGGCTTGAGATAGGACTGCTCCCCAGCTAACAAAGCTGATAGAAATCAGCTCAGAACCAATCGGGTAGAGTAGGAAGGAGGGTGGAGAGGATTTGAAGTGGAAGCCAGAAGTAGATGCTTAAAAAAAATTTTTTTTTGATGCAAATCTTCAAAATTGTTGGTCTAGTGGAAAGTATGAGTCCCTACTTTGAAGGGAATGGCCATTATTATCAAAATGGATACGGGAAGCTTACAATTTCATCATGACCAAGGAACATGCCATATTTAACTAAATTTGCTTTGTTTTTGTCTCTGTGTGTGTGTCAGAGGTGAGAAGTTCAGACCACCAGTAAAGACTTGTTATAAATGAGAGAAGGATAAAATGAAAGGATTAGAATCTGTCTTGACAGAGAACTAATCTTGAAACATAGGAGCTAAGTTATCACTGTTTCTATAAACATGCTCCTTTTCCCCCTAAACCAGCTTCTCCTGTTAACCACATGTAGAGACCCGCATAAACAGAGGACTTGGTAGCGTTTACACACATTTAAAATAGAATCTCTTGGTCTATACATTTAACCTAAGGCTAATTATTCTTTCAAATCCGAAGTTAATGTTTAAAAATCTACACATATCTCTGTGGTATTTATGACTCACTCGTACTGTTAATGCAGGCAGGGAAATAAATAATGTCCAGCAAATAGCTTAATCCACACTCCACTGACACACAATTTCCGTTCTCCACTCAGAGACTTGATGCAATCAGCCTGATTCTCCCCAAGAAATAAATGCCTGCGGGTCATTTCATCCATAGTAAGATGGAGAGAGTCACCTTTCCCCTGACACAGATCCCCGCAGGCCCTGTGGCCCTGGTTGAGATGCTGCTACCATATAAATGCAGGGTGCTGTACTCATCGGCACATGGTCCACTGAGACGAAGGGGGCTGGGAGCTGGTGGGGTGTCCACCTACAGGCACCCAGAGCACCTGCTGTGCTAGAACTCAGAGGCAATCATTCTCCCTCTCGGTTTAAATCTTGTCTGTGTCCTTCCAAGTTTCACAAGATAACCTTTCTGCCATTCTGAACTTTTGGAAGAGCTCCCATGCTCCCCAACACGGGCTTGAATTCACAATCACACGTGGACTCCAGCATACATTTAAAAGCAGGTGGAAGTTTTTCCTTCACCCTGACTAGTGTCCATATGGAAAGTCACAGAAGCCCCACCTGGGAACATCACTTACAGGAAAAATGTCATCACTGTTATTATTAATATTACTGTAATAATCGCTTCTCAAGAACTCGGTTTCTCATGGAAACCAATGAGTAAATGAGATGCTCACAGGGGAAAACAAAAACCTCAGGGCTGCATTTGACAAGTAGCTGCTGGGATTGGTTAAATCAGGGAAAAGCCTATGGAAAACTTTGTCCAACCCCCATCTAGTTACCTCCTTAGCTTCATCTGGAGATGGCCAAAACAGCACAACCAACCTCAAAACACCCCTGGAAGCAACCATCCTAGAACTGGAAGGGTAACAGTGCCTCGTTAAGTCTCTGGGTGACACTCACTCATTGACTCATGTGTGTCATAGTTCATATGAATAAGACTTTCCTGGATTAACTCAGATATAACTCAATTGCCCAGCGAGGAGGAGCAATTTTCATTTACAGAAAACTATTACGGCCCATAAAACTCTCTACCGGTGACGCGCACCCATTACTGGTGACCCAGGACTGGCAGTCGCATGCTTCCTGTGTGCCCCATGGGGGCGGCCAGCCTTCCCTCCTCCACCGCATGGAGCCTGCAAGCTGGACGTTGCTCAGCTGTCAACAACTTTCTGATCCTAACGAAGACCATCTCTTTTCGTCACACCAGCGAATGATGCCTGTTGTTCAGAAGTTGGGTGCATTTGTTTGAAAGGTCTGAGTAACAACAGATACGAGTTTGACTTTATGGAAGTGTTGATTCTCGCCAGTTCTGTTCCCCGGACCCAATATTGCAAAAATAGAGCGGGTTTTTCTGTGCCGTGTTCTGGAAGACCCGTTGAAATGATTACGTGATCATTCCAATAAAGGCGTCCTCACTTCTTTCCCCATATGAACTTGGACTGGAGAAACCCAATTATCTGTTTCCTGAAAACCTGTATCTGATTTACTTAGCACCCTTGACTGGAGAAATCTCCCTGCCACCAAGATTGGGGTGCCACTCACCAACTTCACCTGACCTCTTGATCCTGCCAAATGATCCCACCACGCTTGCCTGGCCAGCCTTCCCAGCAAGGACTATTTCTGTGTCCCCTCTCTCAGACACCCAGCAGCCCTCCTTCCCACTCAATTTGTAGCAGGAGACTTGGTTTCCTATTTTACACAGAAAATGGCAGCCAACAGATGCTCTCTGCTGCCAGCCACGAAGCCTGCAAACCGCTTTGTATTTTCTTCTATCTTTTCCTCTGTTCCATCATCCTATCCAAGGTCAGATTCTGTGTCTGCGTACTGACCTATGGCTCTTCTTTTTTTGAGCTCTCCCTCTCTTATCATCAATGTTTTTTTACCCTCAACATCTCTCTCTGTGGTCCCTGTGGACCCCGGACCCCAGTGCCTCCCCAGCCAGGTCCCCATATCTTTCCTTCATAGCCTGACTGCTTGGCACAGTTGTCTGTGGCAATGCTTGCTATTGGCTCCTTATTGTTCATTTCCCTTTTTTCTTTTGAAAATAACCACCCAGGGTTGATTGGCCACAGCCTGGTGACACTGTGGCCAGTCTCTCTCACCAGCAGGTATGGTCACTCCACTGACTTCCAGCCTGTGGGTCTGAATGGAGGGTATAGCTGCTTCTAGGACATGTCTCACAAAGAAGCTGTTTGGCCTTGGCCTCCTCTTTTCTCTCCTTGAAGACTGGAGGGTGAATGTGAGGGTATGACCTGGCTTTGTTAGATAGACATAAAAAACACCCTGGGGACAGCAGAGTGACTTCTAGGAGCAGCTCAGTCAAAGGATGACGTCAGGGAACAGAATCACCCAGCTAAGGTGTGCTGGGCTTCGTGTGAGAGAGAATTAGACCTCTTGTCTTGTTGGGGTCACTGTGATCCACGTGACAGCAGCTCAACTTGTATCTTAACTAAGATGTTGTCTACCCTCACTTCCATGGACCCCTCAGCCCACGGCAGTCAAGCTGTGCCCACCTGTCACCACAGTCCACAGAAGCCATCCGTAGATGTAGTGGGCACATATCAGTTTCTGGCCTTCCAGCCGGTCCTGACCCCACCGCCCAGAGTCTCCTGCTGGCCGTCACCTCTCCCTGTGGCTCCACCTTGGACCCTCCATGCCTTCCCCCAGCCTCGGGCTGCCCCTTGCTGCTGCGTGTTCCTCTCTCCCCCTTCTCCTCTCTCCTTTTCTCGCCACACCCTCCCAGGGAAGTTCTATCTGCTGCCATGCCTTCAACTGCAGAGACAAGGCTCTGGCCAATTTACATGACAATGGAATTTATTAAAAGGCTATGGAGTAGCTCATAGGGTCAAAGTGAGAGGTGAAGAATCAGACTCAGAACAAGAACAGAGATCTAGGAACAGGAACAAAGTGATAATTTCATCACGCTGTTCCCTCTGGGATAACACAGCTCTCGCCATTTGAAACTTGGGTATGATTCTGCTAAGGATTCCAATTTCAGGGAGAAAGCCTTTGGCCGATCTAACTTATGTCATGCACCCTCCCCTTTGCAGAGGAAGGAGGAATATTTTAACTGAGTTTTTTCAAGACCATATCCTATAAGGGAGGACTAGTGTCCTAACCAATATTGGCGTGCTGCGTCAGAAGGGGAGCACCGGGGTGGCTCAGTCTGTTAAGTGTCTGACTCTTGATTTCAGCTCAGGTCATGATCTCAGTGTCTTTTTTTTAAATTTTATTTATTTATTCATGAGAGACACAGAGAGGGAGGCAGAGACATAGGCAGAGGGAGAAGCAGGCTCCCTGCAGGGAGCCTGATGCAGGACTTGATCCCAGGACCCTAGGTCACAACCTGAGCTGAAGGCAGATGCTCAACCACTGAGCCACTCAGGCATCCAGTGACCTCAGGGTCTTGAGATCAAGCCCCGCATCAGGCTGTGCGCTGGGCAGGGAGCCTGCTTTAGATTTTCTATCTCCCTCTCCCCTCTCCCCCTCACCCTTCATTCGAACTCTCTCTCTCTCAAAAAAAAAAAAAAAAAAAAAAAAATGAATGCCAGCCCAGCAGCAATGATAGTCATTCCAGTCCACTCCCTGACTGCCCAAGGCCCACACATCCTGCTTTATACACAATAATTCCAGAAGTGTCTGAAATAGAATACAGCTACTATCTATGCAAATGAAAATCAGCCAACTCCCAGTAACTCATACACAAATGTATCCAGCTTCAAACTCAGGATCTGGAGGAAAAAGCCTGCTCTTTCTCTGGTTCTATCACAATCTCATGAGTATATAATGCAAACTGTGGATTAAAGAATAAATTTAGCCCCTAAAACATATACCACATGTAACCCTGAAGTAAAGAGAAAAAGAGGCCAATTAGAAACCAGAACGCGCGTGCGCGCGCACACACACGTGCACACAGACGCTCCTGTTCTTCCTTCGCCGACACCTTTTGCTGGTTCCCCATTCCGAGCTGGTTGGGGTGACTCAGACCTTCTCTGTGGCAGATCTGATTCTGTGGTCATGTCGTCTTTCTAGATGGACCAAGTTATTTTTTTCCATTAGGCCCTTTGGGTACATTATTCCAATGTTAATCTCATCCAGAAACACCCCCACAGACACACCCAGAATGATATTTGACCAAATACCTGGGCACACCATGGCCCATTCAAGTAATTTTACATTCATGTAAAATTAACCATCATTGCAGCATCCTCGAAAGCCAGTGCTTGCAGGGGCTGGTGCACATGATAAGACCAGCAACTCCTGACGGTGGGAGGGTGGGCCATGAACTCTGAGGGCCATAGCCACCACACTGCAGCCTGGCCCTGCTGAAACTCCTTCTCTTACTCTCCAAGCTGATGGCTTTTTGAGTCATCCAGTAAATCGGCAAGAACAGGTCATCCACACGTGCCACAGGTGGCCTCCCAAACCCAAGCATGGGCCTCTTTACATATGTATCCTGATGGCAGGGGACCCAAAGTGCAGCAGCTGCCCCTTCACTTTGGAAGGGAAGTCCTGGCATGCCCCAGACCACCAGACCTCCAGAAATTTCCCAGAGTAGGGACCCCTGCATCTTAACAGGGCTTAACCTGCCACCTGCGGGCATCCATAGTTCTTAACAACTTACCTGTGACACCTGCTACCTCCTACAGTCTAAGCTGAGAAAGTTAGGGTTATGGCTGTTTGCCTTCCACCCCCCCCCCCAAAAAAAAACCATCAGTGAGTTCAAGATAAATGGTACTTTGTAACACAGGATACGAGGACTATAATACAAGGCACACTTACCATAAGAGAAAAACTAGAAGTGCCCAGTGAGCAAGAAGAAAAATCAGCTTTGTTAGATTATAGCCCCAGATTGAAAATATGTATGCCTCGTGTTTATGGGGCTTTTGAGAAGCCTTTTGTTCTGTCTCATTGACTTGAGTTAATGAGGGTAATGAACTTGGAAGCCGAAAAGAATTACTGCCTGGGCAGCTCTTCCAGGTTCCCGACGTTTCTTTTCATGCGGTCTATTTCCTGGTGGCAATAACATTTGTTTACGTTGAAAATGCGAGAAGACACTTTTATGGCAGCACGTCTCCGTGGTGCCTCGATGCTCGCCCTCGAAGCTCTGTACGTCCCCTCTCTGCGAGGAGCCCGGGCACACGGTGAAAGCAGCTGACTCCAACAGAAGCAGCATTCAGTCGCTGAAAGGGGAAATGGGACAGATTTATTCCCGTCCCACTTGTCCTCCAGAATGCACAGGGTAATAATAGTCCCAGAAGAGAAGTTTCTATTGCACTGAATATTTTGTCTGGGTTTTGGGGTCAGCGGTTTGGGAACATTAGTTCCTGTGATGCAATTCTAGCAATTGGGACACCTGCATTTTTAACACTTCTAGTGCTTCATCTACAACTATTTCCTCCTCCTTCAAATAAGCCGAGCTGTTATGAATGATCATATGTTAAACATTTTCCAATCTCCACTATTCAGATCCTGTGAGGAGAAAAATATTTTCAAGGGACTATGGGAAACAAAATTTCAAATGCAGACTCTGGATCGATACCACTGTATCAACACCATAGGACTACCGGTTGCCCCCTCCCCACCCCCATCCCCAGAGAAACACGGATACCATCAGGAGCCTTTTCTTTCTTTCTTTCTTTCTTTCTTTCTTTCTTTCTTTCTTTCTTTCTTTCTTTCTTTTTTTAACATCAGGAGCACTTTCAATCCACATCTGCCCTGGGGACAGGTAGCAACTGTCTTGTTTGATTCCCGGGAAGAGTTTTAAAATGTTAATTTTTGTGATGCGTATGTTTTTAAGGATCGAAGTAAAAACAACCTAAAATCTGTTAAATTTTCTGCTTACATCTTTTTAAAGAGGGTTGTGCTAGAAGGATCCAAGCTCCTTTAGAAGTCCGAAGAGCTCTGGTTTCTAAAATAGTTGACATTTGAGACAATAGATAAAGCTTCTGGGGAACGCATCAGAGTACCCAATGGATGTAAATCTTCAGCAGTACTCGCAGCAGATAATATTTGTTAGAAGGGAGGCTGGGAACTTTAAGAAAGAATAAAGTGGAAAAATCCTTCCCTTCTGACTAGAAAAACCAGCACGGAGACCTTCCCCATTTTGTGTGGTGACTATAATTCTTCCCATTTTTGTCTTCTTTCTCATGTGGGAAAAAAGAGTTAGGATAGAAAGGAAAATTGATGTCTTTCCTCTGATTAGTTGGGGGCAGTTTGAGAAGAATATCCTCACTAAAGAAGAAAAGTTACTGGCAGATTAAAGAAGTGGATGAAGCCAGCTCGTAGCAACGGGACCCCCAAAAAGCATCCTCGGAGGAAGGCACAGAACAGAAATGATCTGGCCAAGACTCAGTGAGATCAACTGATGGAAATCAAGTGTGAACGTAGGAAAAGCACAGTGTACATTTGTTTTCAAATCTGTTGGAACGGTTGGAAAATGTTTTATTACAAAAAATCTCAAATGCATAGAAAAATAAGAGTGTCTTGATCCCCATGTGCCCATCATGCAGCTTCAACAATCCTCGACACATGTCCTGCCCTTACCTCATGCCAATCCCAGGTACAATGTCATCAGTAAATTTTTCAGTGTATCTCTAAAGGATAAAGACCTTTAAAAAAATTCCTGCATTATCACACCAAGGAATTAATCCCTATATGATCAGTGCTCACATTTTACCATTGGTTCATTTGAAGCAGGATTTTCAAATAAGATCCATGCACTGTGATTAGTCTCTTAAAAATGGACAAGCTTTTTGGGGAGTAGATTGGGGTCGCTTGTATAAAACACTGTATGTGGGCACCATTGCACACTATTGTGGGGATTGGTTGTCTGCACGGAATCTTGGATGAATGGGTCAGAGGTGGCATGGCTCTTGGGCTCCGAGGCTCAGGGAAAGTGGCTTTAACTGAGTTGCTTAGGCTCCCAGCTCTCTCCTACTCAAAATGGAATAGTTGTAAATATTGGCTAGTGGTGGCCACTTTTTGGGCAAGGACAGAGATAATGCCCTTCCTTCCAGGAATGGGGATCAGATACACCATCGTGAGCCAAGTGTCCCTGTGCCTTGTCACCTTTCAGGGAGTAGCAAGCATGGCACCTGCCTATCTTGTTCCCTGGTGGCACTGTTTCCCAGGGATGACGAACTGCCTGGCTGGAGCAAGGGAATCATGCATGGCAGCGGAGCAGCATGACCACTGTAGTCTCAAAGGCCGCAAATGCCTTGTCCGTGCCTAGCTGACCAGCCCAGGTGTCCTTGACAGGCATAAGATTTAGAACCTCATCCTGGAGTGATGGCCCCAGAAGCACTCAGTGATCTTAGAATCCTGAGTTGGGCAGGAGAAGAGACAATCTCCTTCATTCCCACAGTTTCCATGCTTTTGGCCAGGTGGCCAGGCCTGGTGGCGTGGCCTCCAACTCCACCCACGCTTGGGACTTCTGCTCCTGCTGCAGCACCAGCTTCACCTCACGCTTGGTATTTTCTCAGAAAAGTAGCTGAGTACATTTTTAAACAAAGATTTTATTTATTTATTTGAGGGGTGGGAGAAGAGCAGAGAGGGAGGGAGAAGAACAAGCAGACTCCATGCTGAGTGCAGAGCCTGACTCAGGGCTCCATTCCAGGACCTGAGCCAAAACCAAGAGCTGGACGCCTAACCGACTGAGCCACCCAGGAGCCCCTGAATATATTTTTTTAAAGTTCTATTGCATTATGGTTTGGACTCATAATTCCAGGTCCAGAGTACTTGGTCAAAGCTTGTGGCACTGTGTGTGGGTGAGGAGTGGAGGTATCAGGCCAGAGGGAGATTCCCTGGATTACCATCCTGCCTCCTGTGACCCTGGAGAAGTCACTTAACCTCCTGCGGCTTGGTGTCCTCAGACCTCAAGGGATCCGGGGAGGACTACACAAGTTAGCACATGTGAGCGGCCTGGTACCAAGTGGACAGAAGTGCTAGGTGCTGTGACAGGCTCACCACTTGCCCAGGTGTGGCCTGGCCTCCCACCCCTGCCTGCTGCTGGAAGTGCACCTGCTTACTTTCTGGACACTTACTAAGCTCATTGCCATTCCTCTAAACCTGATCGTCCTCCCCTGTGTCCGTCTCAGCCTCTGGCTGTTCTCATTGTCAACACTCCAAAATCTCGCTTCCCTTCATTCTCTTCCTTCTCTTGACTTTGTCCATTACAGCAGCCTCCCAGCCTTGCCCCTGGGTCCAGTCCTTCCTGCAGCAGGTGCTTTCTCCATGCTGCCCCCGCCCCTCCTCTGGGGCCATTCTCTCCATCAGTGCCCTGGCCCCTTCGATACCAGTCTATAACTGCTCTCACCCTCCCAGTCTGAGAGTATCTTATTCAGTTTGTTTTTCTCCCTTAAAATTATGAAGCCTGGGCTGCCTGCTGTGCTGTGAGCACTAACATCCTGGCCTCTGATCCAGAAGACCCACATCCATGAGATGTGGCAGGCTAACAAGTGAGGGAAAAATCTCAGGCTCTCTTCTGGTCTAGTAAGTGAGGGGACCCATTCATTCGTTCACGTATAGTTATTGTGCTCCTACACATACCAGGCACTATTTTAAGTACTTGCATAGAATAAAATGCTCAAATATCCCTGACCTCATGCTTATACCTTGTGGTAAAGGAAGACAAACAATAAACTACCTAAAGAATAAAATACGGAGAGAGATAACAGGTCTAATATTATGTAGCATAATATAATGTATAATGTGATAAGTTACATGGAAAGACAGATCAGGGAAGGTCTGTGCGGTGCGAGGGTAAGGAAGGAGGTTTTATCATTTTAAATGGATACGAAACAGATCTAGTCCAGGTTTTTTAGTTTTATTGGCTAAAGGTGGGAATTTAGACAACAGGTCTAAGAGCACCACTGACGGGCATAAGGGGAATGATGACATCTGATTTGCTGTTTAAAAATCACCTTGCCTGCAAAGCAAGGAATGGGTCATAGTGGGGGAAGCAAGGAAGTGAAGGCTGTCAGGAGACCACTGCACCTGCCCAGAAGAGAGACCAGATGGAGATGGAGATGGGGAGAAGCACCATATTCTGAAGAACAGTGAATATATTTTGAAGTGAATATATTTTGGCAGCCCTGGATGGCAGGGCTTTTGGATGGACTGGTTGTATGTGAGAGAGAAGAATCCAAGACAATACTTGGATTTTAGATGTGACCCAGTGGGTAGTACTGGGTAGTACTAATGGTAGTACATTGAGACCTACCATGTTGTTTGTGGTTTATAGATTTCATATAAACTGAATGCCTCTCTACTTATAAGTGAGAGCTATATTTCACTATAATCTGCCTGGATGTGGAGACTTTCTTTATCCCTGGCATTTCTCTGCATTGTATCCAGTTCTTACACACAAGGATGTGTGTATCTGTCTGTGTGGATGCTGGAGGCAGATCCAAAAATTTGATAATGTCATAGTAACAGAAATATATAATGGGAATATATTAAAAATAAATATACAAATAATAGAAATATGTAAATCACCATATAAAACATATATAGTATAGCGTGTATTATATATAACATTTTATGAAATGTGTCAAAATTTAAATACGCCTTTTATATCTTGATATAAATATATATTTATAATATATATATTTTAAAGATTTTATTTATTTATTCATGAGAAACAGAGAGAGAGAGAGAGGCAGAGACACAGGCAGAGGGAGAAGCAGGCCCCATTCAGGGAGCCAACATGGGACTCGAGCCTGGGACTCCAGGATCACGCCCCGGGCCGAAGGCAGGTGCTAAACTGCTGAGCCACCCAGTCTCAAAATATATTTTTATATTGGTTACAAAGTGATAAGTTATAACATATATCACTCATCAAATCAATCTAGTCATGTTAAAATCATTTGTTGATGTTTGGAAATTGTAGGGACAATTTTTGTTTGTTTGTTAGGCATGGCTATCACCAGCCATATGACACTGCCAGCAGGTCCAAGCTGTCACTGGACATGAGGAATGACAGTGTCAGAAAAAACTAAGAAATTGGAAATGGTCAAGAAGAGAATATCGGTGTCTCCAGTCCTTAGGGCTTATATGCACCTTTGTTTTTGAGCTAGTTCACAGTTCAGTATGTTGTGGAAACTGATAGTAATGTAATTGATCTTTGTGCACAGAAATGCAAATTAATATTGTCCTGTGGAGATAATATAGGATATTGACCTGCTTTGCATCAATTTGCACATTTATTCATTTTGGCACTTTTCATTTTCTACATAGTGTGCTCTCCGAATTCTACTTGGAGTGGATTGTAACATCTTACTGGTTTCTTCATCAGTTAATCAGTTAAATAAAATCTTTGACATGTGTTCATCTAATATTTGTATGAGTTAAGCCGATTTTACCATTTAAAAAATAATTGTTGGCAGCACCAAATTTTTCAAAAGATTTCTATTAATGGAATAGTTGTTAGGTTATCTCTAGTCTCCATGACTGGAAATTTTCTCAACATCAACCAAGATGCTGAATCCTCTCTCAACTTCTACTGGACTAACAGCAATCACATTACAATTGTTTCTAGCTGCTTTTATACTGCCTGAGATTGTTTAAAAATTCAACATCTTTATTATCAAATAAGTGGTAAATATTTTCTTGAAATGTCATTTTAATAAACTGGCTTAATTTATTAATTTTTTCTTCATCCTTCATCCACAAACTCTGTAAACCTCATTGGCCAAGTTTCAGGATTTAGTAAGTTGGAATAACTCAGAAGTTTTCAAATTTTTTCATACTTTGTTCTTAAATTACCTACATTCACATACAATTTTGAAAACAGGCTAATACTTCTAATCTTGAAATTGATAGTTTTCCCTATTTGATATTCATCATTTTCTTGTCCTTGCGTCTTTTTCTTCTTTTTCATAGATTTATCTACAAGTAAGTTCAAGCATTTTATCATTCACTGCATTCATGTTGGCTTTTTTTTTTTTTAAGATTTTATTTACTTATTTGAGAGAGAGAGAGCACAGGTGGTGGTGGCACAGAAGCAGAGGGAGAAGCATCTGCTTAGGGAGCTTACTGTGGGGCTCAATCCCAGGACCCTGGGATTATGACCTGAGCCAAAGGCAGATGCCTAACTGACTGAGCCACCCAGGCACCCCTCATGTTGACTTTAATAGCTGAAACATTTCTTTCTTAGGAGGAAAGAAAAACATTGAGCTCTGTTTAAGACATTATTTATTAAAGTCACATATCTAAACAATTTTTCGTTTTCAGGACTGTTTACTTCCATTTCATCATTTATTAAAATAACATATCTAAACGACTTTTTATTTTCCAGACTGTTAACTTCCACTTCACAATTTACTAAGATTAACATTCAAGGCTTGCTACATTCTCCAGCTGGCTCTTGCAGCTCTAGTAGATCCAGATATTCCTCCTGCTTTCATGCTTTCTATTTCTACCTTTTTAGACTCATTTGATTTTCTGATAGTCACGCAATACATGGCAGAAAATATTTAAAGTGATGTACTTGCTGTGAATCTTTCATTATAACGACCCCCAAATAATTTTTTAAAATGTCTATTAAACAAGAGTTTCTTCATATGTTTTAAAAAATACATTGTAAAATACATCCAATCAACCCATTCAGATGCCACTGAATATCGTCAAAAGAGTAATGGAAGAGGTGTTTTTAAAATGTGTGTACTTATAGTGTCCTAAAAATGACTTCTCCCGGTTGTTAAACTTAAAATGAGCTATTTCAGATGTCAAATTAAAAATATGAGGAGGGGGGCATAGTTTCACAAAATCTCGTCAAGGAGAACATGAACAAACACGTGGAAGCCCACAGCTGAATACCACTCTACATAAAGATATTTTATAATTTACTTGACCTGTTGATGGATGTCCATGTTCTTTGAAGGACTTTGCTGTCATCAACAATGCTGCAACAAACATCTGTGTGATCACTCACATGCCCCTGGGCAGAAGTTTCTCCAGGTTTACACTGTAAGTGGGATGTCAGGGTGAAATTCTTAACTTTACTTGGTATTTTTGTCTGCTCCCAAAAGGGATTTATAATCCCTCCACAGTGTCTCAGGGCTCTTGATTCTCCACTTCCTTGGAGACACTTGGCCCCATCAGACTTCTTCATCTTTGCACATCTGGTAGGTCTGGAGTGATACTTCATCACTGATCTTCCTCTGATTACCAGGCGCTGTGTCAGGCAGTTAGAAAGGGACATGGCCTTGTCCTCAAGGTCACTGCTGAGTGAAGGGAGGCAAGTCCAGGATAACTTACAGGGATGGCAACCCACGTTGGGCTCATTGTACTTTCCCATCTCCAGTACTGAGTCCTCCCCAGAGGAGGTTTTTGTGGCAGAAATTATCAAGAAGCCACCTTCCTTGTGTTCTAGAAAAACCTGAACTCACTGGGGAGATAGAGCTGGCTGTCCCTGGTTGGAAAGAGCCCCTGAGACTGGTCAGAGGACGGAGAGTAAGTCCATTCCTCCTGGAGGCAGTTGGGCACCAGGGCTCCAGTCTGGGTTGAGGGGCTAGTGTCCAGGAATGGCCAGGAGCAGAGTGGGTGGGGGCAAGGATATCTGGAGTTATGGTACCCTCAGAGGACTGCCTCCAATGTTTCACTCTGACTGGAGCACTGGGCCAGGATGAGGGAACATCAGGAACCTCAGGAATGAGTGATATTAACTTTCCTGCTTCCCTAGCAGGATGGGGGTTAGGAGTCAAATTTGATTGAAGAGGAAGAGGGAAATGGATGTTTCCATGCACCCGCATGTGCAAGTAAGTAATCAGGCGGTCTCCATGCATTGTAAAATGTGTGTCTCTACAGAGCTACAGGGTGCGCGGGCACCATGGGGGCACTGGACTCAGTCCCAAGGTCAGGGGAGATTGGAGGGGAGAGTGTCCCTGAATGGGGAGACGGAATTAGACCAGAGTGCCAAGTTAAGGAAATTGGGTTTCTCTTTAGAGTAATAAAGGAAAGGATATCAAAGAGTTGTTTTCTTTCTTTTAAAGAACATGACATGAAAAAAAAAAAAAAAAGAATATGACATGAGTAAATTTGCACTCATGAAATATTATCCTGCCTGCAATGCAGACAATAGATCAGAAAGTAGGGGACTGGAGTGAGCCAGGGAGAGCTGACAATGATGCAGGTGACAAAAGATGGTTGCGGGGATAATGGCAGATGATCAGGAACAGCCCCCTGAGGCCTGATGCTGTTTGGGGCGGGGAAACCAGGCAAGAGCCCAGGGAAGAGCAGGTGTGGGTGGGTGGGTGGGAAGATGAGAGTTCTGTTGGGGCACATTCCATTCAGGAGCCTTGGACTGCAAGGACTTACCTAACAGGACACAAGGGGCCCTGGTCTGAAGCTCAGGAGCAGGACCGGGCAATGACAATTTAAGTTAAGGGTCACCAGCCTGTGTGACAATAAGTAAAGCTCTGGGAGGTGATGACATCAACCAGGGAGAGTGAGAAGGAAGGGGGTCTGGGTGTTTACATAGTTTTGAGATATAATCAAGTTCCATTTTGCACTGGCTGCCTCTACCTTTTTTTTTTTTTGCCTCTACCTTTTTATTGCCATCCCCAACACTGTAGAGTCTTTTCCCCAGCCTTATCCTACAGAGCATTTCATATAAAAATGGCTACTACAGTAGCTAGTGCCTCTTTCTGTTACCATGAACATTATCATAACTCTTAGAAAAACGGAGTCTCGAGCTATGAGAGCCACATGCACTGCTGTTTTGAATTTCCGGCTACATGCTGTTTTAATCATGAGACTCTTAGCTCATGGGTAGCTTATAAAGTTCCTAATTAAGTGGGAATGGGAAAATACATTTATTATTTATTTAGAAGCAAACAGCCTTTGATAATGAAGCTAAGCACCTTGAGGACATGCACGGACATGATGTTTGCAAACCTGGACTCAGAGGGAATGGCTATAAAGCAATTCGATGGACTGTTTTTATAAACACACCAGAACTTACATATTCAAAGGTGTTTTCCTCTTCAAAGTAGGAGATTTAGTCAAATGATTACACCCTTTGAAAGGACATGATTGAAATTCCTTTGCAGGACAAGACTCTCTCCTGAATATCTGCCTCGGGGGCTCCTGCATCTCTTTGGAGGAGGATGAGGGGGCCTGAATTACAGAATCTGCCAAGTCCTTTGGAGCCAAGTTTGATGAATAAGACAAAAGACTGAGCCAAATAATAACAGATCAGCAAACTCTCCGTATCCCCTCCCCCCTCGAACCTGCTCCTCCCCAATTCTCGCCCACTCATGAAGAACATCATCAGCCTGAACACCAACTTATTTAAAGCCTTTATTTATAATTTGAACATATTTGCACCAGATTTGCCCCCAGTCCACTCAGTTTTTCTATCATACTTTCCAGAACTTTCCATCGCCACTCTCTCACTGCACCATCTTAGAACAGGGGCACCAGCTTCCAGATTCTGGGCTCCCCTCCCACCACCCCATCCTCTTCCTACACACAGCCTTCTTACCAGGCTCGTCCTGCTATTCTGCTTGGCACCCTCTACCATCTCCTAGTGCCATCATTAACAACCAGACACGTTCCCTGGTGGCCCTAGTAGCAGACGGGGCTGGGCCTTGCAAGCTTTCTTACAGTTCCTTGAACTCGCCAGGGTTATGCCTCCTTAGAGCCACTGCCAATGCTGTTCCATCAGCCCTGGGACCCTCTTCTCCCATTTTTTCTGTGCCTGGCTCCTACACATTGATGCTAGTGTCCTGGGGCTGCCTTAAGGAATGACCACAAACTGAGTGGCTCAAAACAACAGAAATATCTCACAATTCTAGCAACCAGAAGTCCAAAACCAAGGTGTTGTCAGAGCTGCGTTCCCTCTGAAACCAGCAGGGCTGGATCCTTGCTTGCCTGTTCTAGCTTTCTGTGTTGCCAGCAATCCTTGGCATTCCTGGGCTTGCAGATGCCTTGCTCCAGTCTCTGCCTCTGTCTTCAAAGGGGTTTTCCTCTGCATTTGTTGTCTTTTCTTCTGAGATGCCAGTCACAGTGGATTAAGGGCCCACCCTAGTCCAGTATCACCTCCATCTTAACCAACTCCAATGAGGTCTAACCGACCTCATTTCCAAAGAAGGTCACACTCACAGGTACTGGGGGTTAGGACTTTGACATATCTTTGGGGGTGGGGAGGCTTTAGGTCTCAAATAGACCCTCCTCTAAGATGACTGAGCCAACCAGGGTGGACTGTTCGTCTTCAGCTCAGCCCTTGGCTGGTGTCCTTGACAGTGCTTCCCTCATCTTAGATGAACTTGTAGAGTCTGTTGACTCGTTTCGGTGTCTATGTCTCACTCGGGTGCTGAATCCATGTATTCACTGTTCCTCCAGAGCCTGGGGAAGTACGGACACAGAGTAGATGTTCCAAAAACTGTTATTAGCTGAACTTCAAACTGAATTGAGCCTAGAAGTAGCAGTGGCCTGACATTGGATGACATAAAGTCCCAAGACCGGAACCTATATCCATCTCCTGTTCCCTTCAATGATTTTAAAGCTATTCTGTCATGTAATTCACACCCAGCAACCCAGCAAGACAGGCTAGGCAAGTTTAAATATCCCTATTTTACAGAAGAGAGCACAAAAACCAAGCTTCTAATGAAAGGAAATGCCATGGTTAAGACAGGACTGCAGGTCGTTAGAGCTGGAGGGAATCTCATCAGACATGAGGCTTGATCTCATTTTACAAATGAGGAAAGGGGGCTGGAGAAGTGAAGTGATTGACTTATGGCCTCTTAGCGACTCACTAGGGAGAGCCATAATTAGATTCCGAGTCCTTCGGTTTCTGATCAAATTCCAAGAGAGTAATTCCAAACATGTTGGAGAATGGCAGGACCACTACAGTAAATACATGGGTGACCTCCCCATGATGTACAAGGCCACACTCGTTTGGGTTCTATGGCACCAGGCTACCTGGGTGGGAATCCTGACTCCACCCCTTTGGGGTCTGGTAAACCTGAGGGACCTCATAAATTGATTCAGGCATCCATGATTAATGTGATGTCCATTCCTGGTTGAACTTACTTTTTAAAAGAGAATGCCTGGAAATCTTTAGCCCCCAGGCACAAATCTCTGCTGCTGGTGCCTCACATAATACCAGACACAAAGTCAGCACTCAATAAATAATGGAACTCAGACGAGGTTCATCTTGAATGTGGGAAAGGTTCTGGAGCAGGAGGGATCGTCTCAAAATTCCTCAGTTCATTCTACAGATGTGGGCATGACCCATTCCCCATATGCGTAAGGATTCTGTAGCCCTGAAAACTTGTTTTGGGGTTGACAAGTACAAGCTAATGAATTGGGGAAATCTGGCAAAATTATAAGGATAGGGTAATAAGTTCCATTATATCAGTTTTCAGGGAGGTCAAGTGGATCATTCCAATGAAGACACTGGCTAATAGGTTGCTGTGGCCAAAAACTCATAAAACACATATGTTCCCACGTTTGTATACAATCTAGGATAGCATACGCATTCTTAATTATTGTATGTTAAGAAAATATCTTGAAAAAACACTAAAATAATCAGGAGAATGAGAGGCTGATACTGGGGTTAGAATAAGGAGGTTAGGACCTTTTTTCTTTTTCCTAGAAAAAGGATGCCTCTAGGGAAAAATAGAGAATAATTTCTTGATGGATTTTCTGTTTATTAGACAAATTTTTCAAATGTCTACGTGGTCCAGGCTTGTCTGGGTGCTGGAATTCACTGACACACAGACAGACCAAGCCCTGTCCTTGTGGAATCACTGGATATCAATATGAATTTGTTTTTTGCAAAGGTAGAAATAGTATCTTATGACACCTGGAAGGGATATATTTAGAACAAACAGAAGAACCGTGCACAAGGCCCAGGACTAGAGCAGTGCCCGATGGATAACTGGTGATTTTATCTACTGAAAGAAGGTCTGATATTCTATGACATTAAAACTCCAAAAAAACTCCAGAAAAAGTAGGCAAAGGACAGCAGGCCATTCAGAAAGAAGAAATAGAAATGACCAAATTAAATGCAAATTAGAATATCTGCAAATTAAAACCTAACAGTGCATGTAGCCACGAATTCCCACAAAACACTGGAAATGGGCACCCGGGTGGCTCAGCGGTTGAGCATCTGCCTTTGGCTCAGGTCATGATCCTTGTGTCCTGGGATCAAGTCCCGCAATCAGGCTCTCCGCAGGGAGCCTGCTTCTCCTTTTGCCTATGTCTCTGCCTCTCTCTCTCATGAATAAATAACTAAAATCTAGGGCAGCCTTGGTGACGCAGCGGTTTAGCGCCGCCTGCAGCCCAGGGCATGATCCTGGAGACCCTGGATCAAGTCCCATGTCAGGCTCTTTGCATGGAGCCTGCTTCTCTCTCTGCCTGTGTCTCTGCCTCTCTCTCTCTCTCTCTCTCTCTCTCTCTCTCTGAACAAATAAATAAAGTCTTTAAAAAAAAACCATTTGAAGTCAAGCATTATTTTAAAAAAAAATAACTAAAATCTTACAAAAAAAAACCAGCAAAAATCTAACTGTGCATAGTTGCTAGGAAACTTTAACAGTTAGTAGCTACTCAGACAGACAAGGCTAAGAGATTCTGATAAATCCACGCAGGGGATGTAATGATTGATTAGTGAGAACCAGACATTGGGGTCTAAGAAAACCAACACCTGAAAAACACTATGTTGTGAGAGGCTCCTTGCACATCAGCTCATTTCATTTACCCTGAGACTTCTGTTCCACAGGCTCACAAACCCATTCCCCAGACCACCATGGGGAGGTGGAAAAATGCTGAGTTGAATTTTTGGCGCATGGCCCAGCAGGGCTTTCTTATGTAACAATCGCCCGAGCTGGGGAGTATGAGAACTTTTGAAATAAAAGCTAAGAGTGGCCAAAACAAATATGTGGCCAGATTCAAGCCAACTTGGCCAATGTTTCTCTAACATTCCTGCTTCATAAACATAGAAAACAGTAATAAAAAGAAGGCTGTGTTTTTGCCACAAATCATGTTTGTGATCGCTGTGCGCCCGTGTCTGCTGCATGGCCTTCACTCTCGAGATCTTGGGCTTTCCAGAATCCACGGGGAGCTTTCGAAACACTAACCAAAACAAAACAGGAGTCGGGGCTGGAGAAAGGCATGTTCGCTGCTCTTCCTGTGGGTGTCACAGAAGTCTTCTCTTTCATAACCGTTGTTGGATCTCTCAAGCAAACACCTAGAACTCTCCCCAGGTATTTGTGGACCGGGTGATGTGCTTGATTAGCAGGCTGCGCCTTTATTCCCAGAAGAAAGGGAATGGGACAGAACACTCTGTCAAATAAACAATTGCCCAAGGTCTTGGGCAAGAGAAATTGGGACAGGAAGCAGACAGTGGACTCTTTGCCCCAGGTAACTGCCTGATAAGGTAAACACCCCGTGTACAATGAGTCCCTGTGATAAATATTTATGTGCTGAGCCCCGTGTTTGAAAGCACTAAACCATTTCTCGGCCTGAACATTGACCTGTGGAGGCAAAACACCGGCTAATTTTACAGGTGATGTAATTAATTTCTGTGGCTCACAGCCGTACCGGGAACCAGCGAGATTGTTGTTTTTGTAATTGTCTAAGGATTCAGCAGGTGCTCGGCCTCCAGGGAGCAGTGGCAACTCACGGTCCGAGGTTCTTTTCGGTCACATCTGGGACTCAAGGATTTGCGGAAGATGGTGGCGTGGGAGTTGATCGTGAAACAAACTCGGTTTCTCTGGCTGTTAGAAGAAGTGGTGAGCTCGACCCTGTGTCCAGGCATGGCCTTGTATTATTGCTTAGAGCACACCAAGGACTTTATTTTTTTAACGTAAGGCTGTAGCGTGGCCCCAAAATCTATGATCTGGATATATCTCACGTCAACATTAATAAACGTACAGGCGAGCCACTCTTTCACGGTGAGCTGAAATAACCCCATACCCCCAAAAGGTAAAAGGCCAATGACAAGTGAGGAAGGGTGTTTGCCACAAAACAGCACCATCTTTCTAGGTAGTGTAAGCTGGAAACCAGGGTCCCTCCTCATGACTTTCCTCTCTCTCACCCAGTGCTCTGTGACCAAGCTCAAGGTCTTTTCCCATGGCACGGCTCTTCTGGGCTGTTTCTCATTAAATAGCGCACTCTCCAGTTCTACTCATGGGACCTGGGACTACCTCTTGGGTCCCCCCTGCCCGGACCTGACCCACCCTTTGCCAGGTCTTGTGGATTATCCTTCTAGAATGCCTTGGAGCCACCCACCTACCTCACTGAGTGTTCACTGCCTCCAGTCCTTCTTAGGATGCCCTCATCCCACGTGGACCACAGAAATGACCTCCTGTGACCTCTGGGGTCTACTCAGCAGCCCTGGCTTCATCATCCTCAGAGAAGCCAGAGGGACCTTTCCCAACCACAAACCTGACGGAGCCACTTCCTGACTGAAAACCATTTTCAACTTCCCTCTGCCCTGAGGATGACAATGAAGAGCCTATTCCACTTTCAGGGGCGTACACCGCTCCCCTGCTACCACCCTCAAGGTGGCTACTCAGAGTTCTTGCCACGCTAGCTCCCAACACAGAGCCCGGTCATCTCTCCACCGTTTCCCCTCTTTGTTCACTTCCAAAAACTCATCAGCATCTGAGATTAGCTTATTTACTAGCCTGCACATCATAGGTGCTCGGTGACTACCTGTGGAATAAATGGACAGGTGAAAGAGCCAATCAAGGAAACTTCCCTATGACGGGTGGTGAATTCATCCAAGAAAATGGCAAAGCTTAAAGAACCGTGAGCTATGCACCTAGGCCTTGGGTAGCTGTCTTATTCATAGCTGTGGACAAAGAGTCTAGAAACACAACATAAATAATTGCTTGCTGCCTGTCTGACTGCCTCGCCTTAATCTGGAACTCTAGTCTCTGTGTCCATCTCCACTTCCCTTCAATGTCATCCTTCACATTCCAGCTGGAAACGCCTCCCCTCCTGTCTCTGGACACACCCAGCTCCTCAGGGCCTCAGGGCTTGCCGGGGCTAAGGTCTCTCCAGCCCCTGCCCCGCCCACCGCAGGTGCCTATTTCCTGCTCACTCCACCTTCAAAGCACAGCTCCAGCATCACTTCCTG
Source organism: Vulpes vulpes (assembly GCF_048418805.1). Lineage (NCBI taxonomy): Eukaryota > Metazoa > Chordata > Mammalia > Carnivora > Canidae > Vulpes > Vulpes vulpes. The sequence continues at coordinate 163,207,919 of NC_132791.1, read as the reverse complement.
AGAAGAACCTTCCTGAGCCCTGGACTAGATCAGATCCCCTCCCCTTTACGTGGCTATCCCATTTCATAATTACATATTCGGATAATTCTGTCACGACTGCCTCCCTGCCTGCCCCTTGAAGGCAGGGATTGTGGGGTTTTCTTCACCACACCATGTAGGCCAACATCCAGCACAGCTGCTTGTCTAAAGAGGTGCCCAATGACTGGTGATTTTTTTATGTAGCAAAAGAAGTGTTGATAGTCTTATATCCTTCATATATGTGATCCCTAAACTCTAAGTGAACAAGTGGGCAAAAAGTTTAGCAGGCAACTCAGAAAGGAGAGATATGGGGTGCCTGGATGGTTCAGTTCAGCGTCTGACTCTTGATTTTGGCTCAGGTCATGATCTCAGGGTCATGAGATCGAACTCTTCACCAGGCTCCACACTGGGCATGGAGCCTGCTTAAAATTCTTTCTCTCCCATTCCCTCAGCTCTTCTCCCTCTTCTAAAAAAGAGAGAGAGAGATACAGTTAATCAGCCTTATTAGCAATAAAAGAAACACAAGTTAAAACAACAAAATATCACTTCAATACCATAATTTACAAACTCCTTAAAAAGTAATTGTCATGTCTACAGGCTCAGTGCAATCACTATCAAAATTCTAACAATTCTTTTTGCAGAAATAGAAGATCCATCCTAAAATTCATGTGGAATTGCAAGGGACTCCAAATAGCCAGAACGGTGTTGGAAAAGAATAAAGTAAGAGGTCTCACACTTCCTGATCTTAAAACTTCCTGCAAAGCTACAATAATCAAAACAGGTTGGTACTGCCAGAAAGACAAGACTTCTAGACCGGTGGAATAATCTAGACCAGAATAAAATAGATGTCCCAGAAGTAAATCCTCATATAACTGGCCAAATGATGTTCAACAAGGGTGCCAAGACCATTCCATGGGGGAAAGGACAGTCTTTTCAACAAATGGAGGGGCTCCTGGGTGGCTCAGTTGGTTAAGTGTCCAACTCTTGATTTTGGCTCAGATCACAATCTCAGGTAATGAGATTGAGCCCTATGTCAGGCTCCACACTGAGTGGAGCCTCCTTAGGATTCTTTCTCTCCCTCTTCCCTCTGCCCCTCTCCTACTTGTGTTCTCTCTCTCTCTCAAAAAATAAAACAAATAAAAAACTGCGCTGGAAAAACTGGACATTAACATGCGAAAGAACAAAGTTGGACTCTTACCTAACATGATATGAAAAGCTAACTCAAAATGGATCAGAGATCTAAACATAAGAGCTAAAACTATAAACCTCTTGGAAGAAAAATAGGAAATAAAGCTTCACTACACTGGGTTTTGCAATAATTTTTTGGATATGAAGTTAAAAGCACAGGTATTAGAAGAAAAATAGAAAAAAATGGACTTCTCTAAAATGGAGAACTTTGGTGCATCAAAGTTGCACTATCAATAGAGTAAAAAGGCAACCCACAGAATGGGAGAAAAGATTTGTTAATTGTACATCTGATAAGGGATTAATATCCAGGATATATACAGAACTCCTAAGACTCAAGAACAAAAAAGCAAACTACCCAACCCAGAAACAGGTAAAGGACTTGAACAGGCATTTCTGCCAAGAAGATATACCAGCCGCCAGGAAGCGCATTTGGGGGTGGGGCCTTTGGGAGGTGATTCTGTTTAGATGAGGTCATGAGGGTGGGGCCCTGAGTTGGGATCAGTGCCCTGTAAGAGGAGACTCCAGACCACTTGCTCTCCCTCTCTCTGTCCCCATCACTGAGGGCACAAGCGGAAGATGGCCCCTACCAGCCAGAAAAGCATTCTCACTAGAAATCGACCATGTGGACATCTTGATTTTTGGACTTTTAACTTCCAGAATTGCGGGCAAATGCATTCCTGTTGTTTATCACCCAGTCTCTGGTACCTTGTTAAGGTAGCCTGAGCTAAGACGATGGAATATTATTCTGTCTTACAATGGAAAGAAATTCTGACACACACTACAACAAAGATGAACCTTGAGGGCATTCTCCTCAGTGAAACGAGCCAGTCACAGAAGGACATATACTGACTGGATGATTCTGCCTACATGGGATACCTTGAGGAGTCAAACTCCTGGAGACAGGTGAAGTAGAAGGGTGGTGGGTGGGGGCTGGCAGAAGGAGGCAGGGAGGGAGGACAGGGAGTCAGTGTTTGGTGGGGACAGAGTTTTGGTTTTGCAAGGTAACCACAGCAGTGGGGAGGGACGGTGGTGATGGGTACACCACAGTGTGAATGTGCTTGATCCCACTCAGCTGCTCACTTACAGATAATCAATTTTATTGTATCTAACTCGCCACTATTTTTAAAAATTTTTTTAAATTATTTTTTCCCACAATTAAAAAAATAATATTCTTTTTAAAGATAAAAGTAGCTCACACTGCCTAATACTTACTATAATGCTGACTGTTCAGGTGCTTTATTTGTCTCAGTGACTGCTTCTCAGAACAGTCATGTAAGATGAATAATATTCTTCCCATTTGCCCCATTGGGAAACTGAGGCAGCAGCCCAGGGTTGGCAACTGGCAACTCTATGGCCAGATCCAGCCTGCAGACTGCATTCGTAGGTAGAGTTTTACTGGAGCACAGCCATGCCCATTCATGACATATCATCTTGGCTGCTTTCACTCTACACCTGCAATCTAGAGTAGTAGCAGCAGAGACCATGCAGCCCCCGAAGCTCAGAATATTTGCCTCCAGTTCAGGACAGCTTCACTGTTTTCAGGGCCCAACGCAAAGGGAAAATTTGGGGCCCCTTGTTTATAAACTGTTATGACTTTTCAAAGCAGAGGCAGCAGAGCATTAAGCTAAACGTGCGCCCTTCTAAGCCTACGGCCCTCAGTGACTGCCCAGGATGAATGCCCATGAAGGCGGTCCTCATCAGCCCCTTTACAGAAAAAGCTGACCAACCCCTGTGCTAGAAAATCTGGTAACCCGTCCCAAGGTCACACAGGGTGAAGTACAGAACCAGGCTTTAGAGCTAAGCAGGGGTCTGTGCTCCTGACCTCTCTGCTTCTGCTAGCGGCTCACGCCAGAGCCCCCATGCCCTCAGGGAGACTCTGAGTTTGAGCACAAAGTGCTACAGTCTTTCTGGAGTACAATTTGAAAAAGATTATCAAAAGCTGTAAACATGCTCATGACCCAGTCTTAGAAGAATATCTAATATGTGCAAATGTTCATGGTATAGTTAAGTGAAGAAGGAAGCCCTCAAGCAAAACAGCATATGCAATATGGTCATAAATCCCCCCCAAAACATGTACTTAGATGGATACACAGACAAACATGGAAAAAAAGACCAGAATGATGCATCAAAATGTGTAGTGGTTTTCTGTGAGAGGTGGCACTGTGGTTTATTTTTATGCTTCTCTTGATATTTTTTTGTTTCACCCATTTTTATAAAAGTATGCATTATTTTTAACAGTGGAGCAAATAAATTTAGAAGCCTTCTGTAATTGTATTTTTAATTGCCTGGATGGTCTTCTAGAAGGGACAGGAACAACAATCTCAGAATCCACAGGTGTCCCTTCAACAATGGGTCTTCTTGAGTAGTGTGTGGACCACCTGGGCACCAGCCAAGGACACTCTTCAGGCCTCTGGTAAAGAACTGATCACCACCCTAAGGATGCACGAGACATTCCCAGGTGCCTGGCCTTCCTCTTTGATACCAGAACTGGCCTTTTACTTCTGAATGATATGAACCAAGTTATTTAAACTTTAAGAAAGGGTCTGCACCAACCAAATCATAAAAGAAAGCACCCACCTGCAGAGAAGGCAGGCAGGCATGATGGTGGTACCTCAAAATGACCTCTGCTGTACCTCCAGCCCAGGCGGGGCCCTGTCTGGGGTCTCCTACTTGCAAGGACCCCACTTTGGTCCTCCAGCGACTGAACCCTTCCCCAAAGAGCAAGGATCTCAGTCTTCACTTCTAGGTCATACTTTGGTTTTCTGGGACCTGAGAATCCCCTGCCCCAATGGCCCCAAGCAAACTTGTAGGGCCTGCCCTTTGGATGGTGGAGTAGGCCCCTCGAGGTGAGCGGTGTGAGGTAGGGACAACAGGATGTGAGAGGGGAGGCTGGAGTAGAGCTTGGATGTGCGGGTTGGGTGTTGTGAGCAGAGCCGAAGGCGGGGTGCACAGACGCGTGGGCCAGGGGCCAGGGGCTCCACGTACATTTCCTGGCCCCACAGAAGTCTAGGGTGGGTCTACATGCTTTATTTTATTTATCATAGTTAATTGATGTATACTGTTTTAATATTTAGACATGAGGAACATAAGCCCTACAAGCCCTCTGCAACCTGATGGTTGGGGAAGGCCGGGGTGGGGTGGGGTGAAGAGGAGGACTTCAGATGGCCTCATCTCCAGGGCAGTACTTTCCTCCAGTAGCAGGCCATTATACCAATTCAGTGCATTGCAACCTGCATTTTCAAAAACAAAAGAGAGCAAAATGGAAAATGCTGGAATGCAGCACTCAAGAGAATTTCAGTAAAATATTGTTTTTTGATGTGGTCTGGTCTTGATGTCAAGCACATGCCCTACTATGGGTCTTGGCCAGGAGGGCTTGACAGAGCAGGGAGGGCACACAGACAGGTGATAGGTGGAGAGAGACGCAGTCGATGCACTGTCAGCAGAGCCCAGAGACCACCTGGACGAGGTGGCTCTAACTAGTTCCCACAATGAGACCTGAATCCAGGCCCTGCTCTCCACCTCCACCATGACCATAAGTGACTCACCTGGAGACCTGAGAAGCCTCCTCCCCATCTCCTGGTCACCTCCCCTCTGGCCCTCTCCCCTCCACCACCCATTCTGCTCATCTGTCCCTCCTTCTCTTATAACCCCCTGTGGCCTCCTGTCCAATAACTAGTCCTGCTGCCACCTGGCTCTGTTCCAAACAAGCCTCGCTCGCTGGCCTCCGCCCCTTGCCCTGGCTTCCCAGTGCAAGCACAGCCTCTTCATTTCTCATGGCTGCTCCCGTGTCTTCCCGGGTCTCAGATCAGACGTCCTCTTCTCAGAGGAGCCTTCCCAAACCCCTTAGTCCCAGTCCCAGCAGTCCTAGTAGGTATCCTGTGGACTCACCTGCTCACCCTTCTCCCTACTTTGCCACAAGAGGGCAGCTGCAGGAGACAAGCTGTCATTACAGGCCCAAGCCTGGCACAGAGCAGGTGCTCAGTAAATGCTCATTGGATGAATAAATGAGGTATCAGAGTGATCTTCTAACTAGGGGAGTTCATTCTTTTAAATGCATAAAGTCATCAATCCTCCCTAATACATTAACTCCCCAGGGGCCTGAGGCCAATGACCTTAGGCAAGTCATCTGACTTTCCTGAGCTTTGGTTTCCTCTTCCGTGAGATAAAAAGTTGGCCTTGAGGGCTCCTGAGGCTCTTTCCCAATTCTGAAATCCTACAGCTAAGACAGAGTATCACTACTCCCTGCCCACCCCTCTCTGCCCATTTCCTGCTCTTCCCACTGGGGAAGGAAGAGAGAAGGATCTATTTACCGTGTCTAGGGAAAGAGATGAAGCTTCCAACCCTACCAAGAAAGGATGTTTTTTTCTCATTTTAAAGTGTTCTGCCTTTGTATTTATGTTTTAATACTGTGGCTTTCTAATGTTTCAGAACATAAAATACATCCTTGATCTACTCCGAGGGTCCTAACGGGACTTTCCTAAGCGGGACCGTGCAGATGACCAAAGGGAACAAACAGCTTGAGGCTGGCGCTGAAGTCACCTTAAAGTCCTGCTCACCTGGAATGCTGAAGAGTGAACGTACAAAGATTCCTTTTAGTGTCTTCAGTCTAGACTCCGAATGTCTGAAAATCTGCGCATAATCATTAACTTTTATTAGGGACGTATCGGGCTTTACTGCAGAAATAATGTAATTATTTGCTAGCTCCCCATCAGCTCTCACTCGTACAGGCAGGAGGACCCATGCGGAGTGCTGCTAGATTTCGGACAGAGATTTTCCTTGAGCACTTTCCAGTTATTACACCCTGGGAAAGGCCATAAAATTGATATCCGGCATCAAATCACTTTTACAGCTGGAAACAACCAAAGCTACTGTATTTTCATTCTAGGACTATAGCTTGATCATGAAACATCTCAGCATCCCACTTGCTACTCATATTTTCATTCGTTTTCTCTCTCTCTCTCTTTTTTTTTTTTTTTTTTTTGGTGGCAATGACAGCCACCAGAGTCAGGATTTTATTTTCTCTACCTTCAGTTGTAGAGGAATGCTTTCATGCACTTTGACTAATAGGACCTTCCCCTTCCTAGCTCCCTTTATCAGATTGCCTGCCACACCACGATCCTTTTCCTGTCCACAACATCCAAATCCATGAGATGTGTCTCAGGAGAGGCAGAAGTTAGTCACCAACACCCACTTTTACTAATAGGCTGTCCCCAACTCTCTTAAAGAGCTAACTGAGCCAGGGAATCTGTATTAACTAGAACGCCAGGGAGGGGCTCACTGCCACTGCAGAGTGAATAGTCACAGGATGAACACAGGGTCACTGAAAATTTTGCTTTTTGGGAAATGGAAACTTTCGTTTTTTCAGAGTTTTAGCGAGATACAACTCACAAGCTATATAGTTTACGCACTTGAAGTTCACAACTCTACGGTTTTGAGTGTATTCACAGACTTGTGCAATCATTTTCACAATCAATTTTAGAACATTTTTGTCACCCCAATGAGAAACCTGCACCAATTAGCCACCATCCCCTCCAGGTCTCCCCTTCCTGCCAGCCTCTTGCAACCAAGAATCTGCCTTTTGTTTGTCTCCATGGATTTGCTTATTCTGCACATTTTGTATAAATGGAATCCTACAATATGTGGCCCTTTGTGTCTAGCTAATTTCATTTTGCATACTGTTTTCAGGTGCATCCCCACTGTGGCAGGTGGCAGTGTTTCATTGCTTTTATTGCCACATAATAGTCCATTGTATGGACACACCACTTTATCCATTTATGGATTGACAAGTTATGGAATTTTATGGCTGGAAGGGACATGGCAGGTCCTCCAATGCAACCCTCAATTTTACAAAGGAGGTAGGAGGCACAGAGATGGGCAGGTGACTTGTCCAAAATGATACAGGCAGACTGGGAAACTTGACACTAGAGCTTTGGTTTTGTAAATCATGAAATATCTCATGCATACTGAAAAGCATAGGAAAAACATGTAGTGAATTTTCGGTTCACAGCTTTCACCTATTTCCCTTTTGGGTCCCCTTTTATTTAATTCCTTGTAGGGGTTCTTAATAAATCCTAAATGTGAATCATTTGTTGTTTAAAAACTCTACCTATATCTTTTCCCAGTCTCTGTCTTGTATTGTCCTTTTGTTTCTGGTGTTGTTGATGTTTGGTGGACAGAAGTTTCTAATTTTAATGAATTGTCTGCCTTATTATCTATGATTTGTACTTTCTGAGTCTTGGTTAAGAAATCTTTTGTTAGTATTCTCCTAACTTTCCCTTAATTTTTTCAAATTTTGCTTTTCATGCTTAATTCCCCTGGAATATACTTTTGTGTCTGGTGTGAAGTAAATTAATTTTTTCTAGAAATGCAACCTGATCTTCAGCACCAATTACCACTCCAGTCTTTTACCACTTATCTGTTGTAGGGAGGAAAAACATATTTTCCTTCTACCTTTCTAGGTTCTTGGTGGGGGCTCTGTGCCAAAGATAGGTTAACAAAAAGCATACAAATTTACTTAACATAAGTTCTTCTGGGCACCTGGGTGGCCTTTGGCTTGGGTCACAGTCCCAGGGGCCTGGGATGGAACCCTGCATTGGGCTCCCAGCTCAGTGGGGAGTCTGCTTCTCCCTTTCCCTCTGCTTCTCCCCCTGTTTGTGTTCTCTGAATAAATAAAATCTTAAAAAAAACAAATTCTCCATGACCCAGGAGCTTTCACAAGGAAATGGAGACCTGAAGAATAGTTAAATGTGAGTGTTTTTATACTGGGTTTAATGAAGAGTGAAAAGTCATGGGAAAATGTGATAGAACAATGGTGTAGGAGTCAAGAGGAGTAGACTGCGGGAAATTTAGCAAGATCTATTCATTCAGATTTCTCTTGGCATTCTCTTTGGAGATAATGATGCTCCTTTCCTCTGGGTGTAGAGAGGGCACCTGTCCTCTGAGGGTCTATGATCTACTTCAAGGGATGGAGATCATTTCTCAAATTCCTTCCATTTAGATTATTCAGTATACCAAGGTGCCATATTTGGAGGGAGCATGTGTTAAACCCTATCACAACAGTGCCACATCTATCACATAAAGAATATCTGTATATCTATAGGTTTAGTTTTGGGCTCTGTTCCTTTAGTCTGTTGGTCTATTTTTGTCCCAATACCACATGTCTCAATTCGTAAGTTTATAATAAGTCCTAATATTTAGAAGGGCAAGGCCCACAACCTCTCACCTTGCCCTCTTCCTTCAAAATAGTCTTAAATCTTTGTCTTGTTTGCTTTTGCATCTAAACTCTAAGCTAAGCTTGTCAATTTCCTCAAAATTCCTTTTGGGGCTTTGACTGGTATTGCATTGAATTGATATATTTATATGGATTTTACTTACATCTTTATGAGATATTGAGTATCTCTATCCATGAATATGGTATATAGCTCTCCTCTTTTTAATGTGTTTCTTTTTTTTTTTTTTTTTAAGATGTTACTTATTTATTCATGAGAGACACACAGAGAGGTAGAGACACAGGGAGAAGGAGAAGCAGGCTCCATGCAGGGGTCCCGATGCAGGACTCAATCCCAGGACTCCAAGATCACACCCTGAGCCTGAGCCAAAGTCAGACACTCAACTACTGAGTCACTCAGGCATCCCTAATGTGTTTCAATACATACATTTTAAACAATTTTGTAAATTGTGTAATTTATGTTGTAAATTTTATAATTGTAGTTTTACAATTTTCTTTATAGAAATCATACACATATTTTGTTATACTTATTCCTTGGTTATAAAATTTTTCTTGCTCTTATAAATTGTAGTTTAAAATTGTACTGTTGCCAGTATATAAGAATACACTTGAGTTTTAAATATCAGCCTAAAATTCAGCAGCCAAGATAAACTCTTAGTTTAAAAAAAATGTATTAGTTCAAATATTTTCATGAATTTTTATGCAGATGATCACATTATTTGTGACTTATGACAGTTTTGTTTTCTCCTTTCTACCTTACACCTTTTATTAACTTTTCTGTTCTTAATGCACAGGTTAGAATCTAAATCCTTTGTGTGGTTGGATGGAAGCACACACATTGGGCATTGCTGTCTCATGCCTGACATTAAAGGAAGGTTTCTCATTTAATCTCTAAGTGTGATATTTGCTGTAGGTTTTTGGGCAATGTCCTCCAATGAGTTACAGAAGATCCCTTCTATTTCTAATGAGTTATGGATCTTTCTTTACTCTGGTTTTAAAAACAGTATTTATTAATTAATATTTATAGAAATAAGATATGCTCACAGAAAGAGAAATCAAATAGGAGGAAAGTAGGAATGCACCTTCTTAGCCCCAGGCTTTCTTTTCAGACAAAACCACTGTTCATCATATGATGAACATGTATGGTTTCACTCATACATGGAATATGAGAAATAGTGAAAGGGATTATAAGGGAAAGGAGGGGAAGCAGAGTGAGAAAAATTAGGGAGACAAACCATGAGAGACTTCTAACTCTGGGAAACAAACAAACAAAGGGTAATGGAAGGGGAGATAGGCCGGGGGATGGGGTAACTGGGTGATGGGCACTGAGAAGGGCACTTGATGGGATGAGCACTGGGTGTTATACTCTATGTTGGCAAACTGAATTTAAGTAAAAAAAAAATATAAAAAAATAATCCAAGGGCTATTTGGATACTAACATTTTGATCAGAAAACATATTTATATTCATGAATAAAAAATGAAATAGTAGGCAAAAACTTCCTTAACATTACTGATGCTTTTTTTAAAAAAAAGATTTTATTTATTTATTTGACAGAGAGAAAGCGTATGATCATGGGGGAGGAGTAAGGGGAGAGGGAGAAACAGGCTCCCCACTGAGCAGGGAGCCTGATGTGAGGTTCAATCCTAGTACTCTGGGATCATGACCTGAGCCAAAGATGGAGACTTAACTGAGCCACCCAGGTGTCCCTATTGATTAATTCTTACTGAAAAATTGCTTTCCATCATGAAACTTTTATAACTATCTTAAGTTCACATTAATTTTCTATACGGACACTAAACATGCTTGTCACATGTCACCATCTATTGTAAACTAAATTAGAATTATTTTATTTAATTTTCACATAAAATTATAGTCCTTTTTCCAAAATATTACAATATTCAAATAACAAAAAAGCCCACCATTAACATTCTGTCTTTCCTTCTAAAGATTTTCAATATGCATATTAGCACATATTTGTATACCCCTGTTCTTACACACAGATATCACACTGTACTCCTGTTCTGTAATTGGATTTTTTTCAAATAAAGCATTTTAGACATTACTTTATGTCAACACATATGGACCTACTTCATTCTTTTTAATGGTGCACCATATTCCACTGTACTCCATACAGTGGAATGTATGGTACTCCATACACTCCATTCCACTGTACTCCATATTCCACTGTACTCCAATATGTACACCATATTCCACTGCCTATGGTTGTTTAATCAATTTCCTACTCATGTACCTTTAGGCTATTTCCTTGTTTGTTTATTAGTCTGTTTGCTGACTGTTACACATAATGCCTTAATGAACAAACCTCTGTGCATCTGTGCAGGTACATCAACAGGATCAGCAGGAAAAGTTCCTAGTTGTGAATCTCATTGTCTAGCCCCCAAGCCCCTTTCCCTGAATCACCCTGCTCTTCACTAAAGGAGATTCAGGAAGACTGTATTTGCCTCAGTCAAGACCCTCCCCAACACATGGATCTTTACATCTCCTCTCCCTGACAAGAAGTCAGGCCAGGGACCCAGAGGGCAGACAGCTTGCCTCCTGGTGCTGTTCCTGTGGACTCCTCCATTCCTCTTGGCCTGTCTCAGCCACTGCAGACTTTGGACCTTGTTGTTTATCTAGACTCACAGTGTCTCCTGCTCCTTCCTCGTCCTTGTCCTGCCTACTTGGGTGCCTGGTACCTGTGGGCTCCTCCCCATTTTCAAGGACACCCTGGGTCTTAGACTTGGCTCCATGGTCTCTGCTTACTCTTCTTGACGCTGACTCCTGCTCCGCGTGTCCCGCCTCCGTGACGTTCATTTTGTCCTTCTTGTAAAAAGTGACTTCCCAGCCCCACCCCTTGGCTGATCTTGGTCCTGTGCCTTTGAAGGGGATCAGAATATGCCACCCTAAACTATACTACTTTGGCAGAACGATTATTTTGGAGTGAAGGTAACAGAAAAAGCTACCACAGGAAGCAGGAAGGGCTCTCTGCTCTCCAGCTATCTGCCTGAACACAGGGCATAAATTCCCCTTGTGAAGATGTCCTAGGCTTCTCTTGTACCAGGATTGGGGGAGCAACCCTAACGGCAGAGGTGGAGATGGTACTAAGGCAACTCTGCATAAGCAAACCTTACTAAATAACTCTCTGCCATTGGTTCCCCCATATAGTTACCTCCCACAATTTACTGCTTCCTAGAAGAAGCCCCCTCATCTTTCTCTTGGCTCTTTCCTACAATATAATGCCTTTTGTTAAAATGGTACATAAGCCCCCAAGTCTAACCACTTCTTTGGGTTTTCACTTTTCTGTGAAACCCTTGTGTACATAAAATTAAAAACAAAATCTGTATGCTTTTTCTCCTATTAAGCTGTCCTTTGTCAGTTTAATTTGCACACTCCACTCATGAACCGAAGAAGGTTGAGGAAGCTTTTCTTCCCCTACACGGTCCATGCTCCATTCTCAACCACAACCCTGTGCTAAACCAAGGGCACAGAGAGGGCTTACTTGATTGAGCACACCCTCACGTACTCTCTACCTTCTAGCCAGGTGATCTTTTAAAATGAATATTTTTATGGCATCTCAACTTAGAGAAAACCCAACCACCACTCCACCTGCCTCTCCCTCCCCATGGCAACTCCTGCAACTATGGGGGGCTACAAGCTGCCCCTTCCTCAGTTCTGGTCCTTTCTCAATTCATGGCTTTGGATGTGCTGCTCTGTCTGCTGAACACATTCTGCACCATCTCTGCAAGGCTCAGCTTCCTCCCTGTTAAAGGTAGATAGCACTTCCTCTGCCAGTTCTTCATGTTTCCCCCACCAGACTGCAACTGATTTTCCTTGGAGGAATTACCTGCCCCCCACCCCCAATATGGTGTCAAACAACACGCCCCACCTTCCCAAAGGTTGTGGCAAAATCCAGCCAATCAGACTCTCCCCTCTGGAATTTGACCCCTGACAGTCTGGCATTTGAATTTTCAACAATAACAAAACAGTTGGAGCAGATTTATTTCATAGGTGGTGCCCTGAAGGGAATGCCCCTTAGCAGTTGTTCTTTGGACAACCTGTCCCCTTTGCTGCCCGCCCCACTCTCCTCTCACTCCTGCCCATCCCTTTCCCTTCCCTTCTTCTTTTTTTTTTAATATTTTATTTATTTATTCACGAGAGACACAGAGAGAGAGAGAGAGAGAGAGGCAGAGACACAGGCAGAGGGAGAAGCAGGCTCCCTGCAGGGAGCCCGATGTGGGACTTGATCCTGGGTCCCCAGGATCACGCCCTGGGCCTAAGGCAGGCACCAAATTGCTGAGCCACCCAGGGATCTCCCCCCCCACCCCCACCCCCGTCCCTTCTTTACACCCTCTCCTTCTCCTACCCTTCTAGGAGTTCTCCCTTCCTTCCCCCAGCCTCCCTTGCTCATCAATCTTGCTGGATGAATTTCTGTTCTTTGCACTCAGAGAACCTGCCTACACTCTCCACCACCTCCCTCCTCTCCTCTGGATCGCCCCTGCTCCTCCTCATTTATCCAGCACCTTCTATAAATATTTGATGAAGGAATTAACAAAGGCTAATAATGAACATGTGGCACTTTTCAAGGGGGGAGAGGCTTACTGAAAGAATGGGAGTGAGACCTTTCAAGAAAAGCACAAACAGCATAACTATTAATTGCATCATAAACTTTTGGCTTCGTTTATGCTGCCTCCTTGGGCATAGACACGTGGCTTCTAGGAACTGTCTGGGAGGGCTGAATGAAGCTCTGTACCCTAAATTCCTCTGCACTGAAACACCACATCGAACCACCCTCACCTCCGTGGGTGATAATCTGTGGTGAAAATATGGGATTATTTGTCTTCTGATGAAAGGGAATTTTTACTTGATGAGGAAGTGGGACTCAACTTTCTAATAATTTTCTAAATGCTGGAGACCATCTGTTTCACCTCTTGACCTCATGTGTTATTAAACTGAGTCTTTTCTCTTTCCAACAATGATGTTTTGCTGCACTCCAGTGATCAGCAGGGAGATGTGGAGGGTGAGCCCTGACTTGCACTTGCCAGGCAGGAGGGATATAGGCACATCCCAGGAAACCTAAGGTGTCCATCCTCAGACTCCGGGAGGGCCACCGAGTCCCAGGGCCCAGCATGCAGTAGGAGCTCCATAAATATGTACCTGGTGACTGGATCTAGTTTCTGGTGTTTTTGTTAGAAGGCTAAGGTTGCAACAAAGCAAATTCTTCTTGTTTCAGACATAAACCAGAATGACGGGATTCAGAGTTGGAAGATTATCTCCTCCAAGTGTCCATCTGAAGATGAATTCCCTCTAGATCCTTTTAGCTATTTACAGCTCTGGATTTGGGCCATTTTTCCTTATGTTAAGCCAATGACCATATTGCAAGTGAAGACAAAGTGAGTCTACACTCTAACATGTGGTCACTCCTCAAATATTTGGAAGCATTCTTTTCTTTTCTCTGGGACCACCCCCCAAATCCTTCTCCTAAAAAAATCTTAACCCCAACTGACTCATTGTTTCAACTACCACTCCAGCTCCTTTACTGAAGACCCCTCGATCTTCAAAACTGGGGTCTCCAGGGCTGAGTCCTGGCCATTCTTCCCAGATCATTTTAAAGGTTCTTCTGTCTCACTCATGCCCATGACTTTAAACATCTTCAGTCAGCTCATGTTTTCCAGATTCATACCTGTGGCCCTGACACCTGGTCCCCACGCCAGACCCACATCTTCAGTCAGCTCTTTGGCCCCTCCCTTGTATGTCCCGCCACCTTACACTCCACGTGCTCCCACCCGGACCCTCTCTCAGTGAGCAGCACCCCCTTTGCCAGCTGCTCAATGCAAACCTGGGACATCTGCTGCTTTCTTCCTTTTCCCTCCTCTCTTCAATTCCATTTAATCACCAAAGCTTACTGCTTGTATCTCCACAGCTTCTCAAATCCCTCCCACTCTCTACCTCCCCTGCCATCACTCTAGTGAAAGAATTTCTCATTTGATTGGTTATAGGAACCTCCTCTCACTCTGGGCAAAAAAACTTGAAAAACTCTTTGATGACTTCCCATGGGACCTAGAATAAGATAAAAATATGAGCCACCATCCCTGACTCTTCACCTTCATTCTCTAAGTCTACTCTGTGATCACAACTGTCTACGCTCTGGCCCTATTTTGACTCCCTGGGAAAACCAACAACTTTCTACCACGGGGCCTTTGCATAAGCTATCTGGGTTCCCTCTTCTCAGCAATGTTGTTTCCTGCTTCCCTGAGCTCTCTGGTGCTTTCTCATAACACCTAGAATAATTTGTCATCTAACAAGAAATTTGTTTTGAATATTTACTCATATATTTTTGTTGTATGCCTGTCCTCACAATTAGATTCTAAATTCCATGTAGGCAGGAATCTGGTCAGTTATCTTTCTCCCATGTCATTCCCAATACCTAGGAAAGCTCTTGGCACACATTAGGTGCTTGATAAATATTTGCAGAGTGAACATGCTGATGATTCAAGCATACATTTCCTGCCTGTCTTTCCCCTGCTGGCCCATGGGCCTAAGCAGTTCTAACTACTCAAAACCCACCTCATTATGTCTCTCCTCAATCTGTTTCTCCCTGTGTAAGCTAGGTTTCAGTGAAAAGTCCCATGGTCCCGGGGGACACCATCACCACCATACCCAGAGTCAAGCCAAGCCTTGTTGCCTCCCTAATAACTTGTATTTTTGTACCAAATTTTCTGCCCTTACCACTCTGAAGGTTTTGTTCAACCTTCAGACCTCACACCCAGTTGCCTTTGTAGCTTCTGAGGTTGGGACACCCTCCTTCCGCACCCTGCCAGCCAAGCACCATTCCTAACTTCCCCATAAAAACATCACTCCATTCTTTGTTCCTGGTTGGGGAGATATCTCTCTGCCCCACTCACCCTCTCACCAAGAGAGTCAGTTCCCCTGACTAGTGTGTTTGGGAGACCGGACTGAGCCCCTTTCCATGCCAGCCATGCCCTGCTCCTTGGTGCCTACAGCTTCCTAGCTTAGGGAAGAATTGTCAGGTCCACTTGGCTAGGAAACCAGCAAGGCCAGGTCATGTTCTGGGATATTCTCTTTGTTCAGGGACAAAAATGATGCTTTAGTCTCCACCTGCTTACTCCTTGTCCCAAGTGCACCATGCCGGTGCCTAACCCCTGGAACAGTGAACATTAAATGGAGGATAAAAGGTATGGCACTTAGAAAAGCGTCTGGCACAGAAGTTCTTAGAAATATTAGGAAAAAAAAAAAAGAAATATTAGAAAAGATAAACTTGATGGGGAAGGGCCTTATTACCAGCCCCAGTAAACCTCAACAGACCCACCAAGCCCTGGCTCCAGGGACTCACACATGAAGCCAGGGGAGGTGTTCATCCAAAGTAAAGCTGTGCACTCGTGTGGGAGGGAAAGAACAGCACTTCATGAGCCAGCCCCAGACCACACCACAGTCCCTCAAACCAGAGTGGTGCTGCTGAGAACCGGGTGCCCAGTCTCTGCGGGGGCTGCTTTCATTTCCTGCCGCCTGCAACCCACTTATTCTGCACTGAGGGCCAATGCGGGCTGGGGCAGTGACTCAAAGCCTTGTCATCTTCTGATGAGCTTCCTCTTTTTCCCCCTCCTCTTTCCCCTTCTTCTCCTTCCTCTTCTTCCCCTGCCTCCCCCTCCTTCTCTTCCTCTACCTTCTCCTCCTTGTCCTCTTTCTCCCCCACCTCCCAACAAGATCCCAGACCTGCAGGGTCTACCTCTGAATGATTCCTAAATTGTCACCTCCTCCCACTGCTCCTGCTCATTTACTTCTCTGGACGATTTATTCCTAATTCCCAGCTGCATGGCTCCCAACCATCCCTCCCCCACTCTGCAGCCAGAGGCCTCCTTGCTCTTGTCATCCCCAACTTGGAAACCCCTTGACAGCTCCCACTGCTCACAGAATAAAGTCCAGACATGTCCCTCATCAGCTTGTTTTTTCAGCTCCTGGTCTTCTTAGCCCCATCAAGCACCCCCGGGGGCACACACGGGAGCCTTCTTTCCCTTCCCCCACAGGCTGCGACGTCTCGACTTATACTGTCCTATTTACCTTTCACCAGGACAGATTCTCAGTTTAAAATAGTAGGACTGACTGGCTAATTTAGACAGAAAGACAGTTTTGAAATGGTATCGCATAGGGCAGTAACCAGTAGGAAGGCTCAGAACCAGATAAAAGGGCCAGGATGCTGCACACATTGTGCAGGCTCATTTTCTGGGTCCCATGGTCACATGAGGTGTAACCAGAGCTGGGGAAGAGTATGCGGGACCTCTCTATGATCACTATAATTGTGGATCTGCACTCACGTCGACATTAAAAGTTTGAATGGAAGAAAGACAAACCAGGCAGGCATAGGGCAGGGATGCTGGCTACAGGGGACAGGCCCATGCCCTGCAAGCCTCTTACTATGCGGGAACGATGTTGTTGCCTGTAGGATTCCTGCAGATTCAATCTCTCCACAGCTCTGGCTTCCACATGTGCCGTTCGAGAGCATCCGATCAGGTCTCAGATCCATGCCCCAGCTTCAAGCGAGGAGAGAGTCTCGTCCCCTGACACTTCTGTCCAGGCAAGTGAAGTCTGTTCCCACTAAGGCTCCCAGTAAGGCTGCTGAAATCACTGATAGGAAGCCAAAGAACAGGGCACAGTCCTCCTCAGGGACAGACAGTCTACGGGTCCCCTAGCCTGGAGAGTTTGCCTATCTTTATCACAGCAGCACCACCTGGGTCACCATTCACTCAGCAAATATTAACAAGCACCTACCTGGGCCAGCCACGCAGGGGGTGCTGCAGATTGCAAAGCAAGCAGGAGTCCTGTGCTCAGAGGCCTGGCCTCTCGTCCCGCAGGTTTCCTCCCTAAAGGATATGGGAAGGAGGAATCCCTCGGCTTCCCCTGGCTCCAGGCAGCGCTGTGCCTTTGTCTGCTGTGCGCCCCAGGTGTCCTGCCCTAATCATTTTCCATTTCCCTTTCCATGGTGCTGTGCATTCCTGAGGTTATTCTCAGAGGTCCCTATCTTGTATTTGCCTGTGGGTAGTTAACCTTCGTTTTCTTTTTAGCTACCTGTTCTTTAAACATCTCAGTTTCCCTCAGAACCATGTCCACCGTTATGTCCATTTCCCCCTCTTTGGAAAGAAAGTCATTTGTAATGACACGGTTGGAAGTACTCTGAACTGACCTCCCCTTTTGAGATGCAATTCTTAGAATCACAAGACTTTTCAACCAGAGATTTGAGATCTTCCACTCTGATAATCAAAATATGCGCTAACTCTGTGTTATCTTTCTAGGATAGTGCGAACCCTAAAATCACATAGTTGGCTACTTCCAGATTTCTATTATGTTGATTTGGCTAACAGTCCCCCTATATGGCGGTCGTTCCTGGGAGTAGATCTTCTAAGGCATGAAATTGTTAATAAATCAAGAATTTGTCAGAAGCTTCACCATCTAGTTTACACATAGTAGCAAAAATGGCCTTCTTAAAACATGAAGTAGATCACACCATCCCCCTGTTGAATACCCTCAAAGCCTCTGCTCTTATCACCAAGTTCATCCCATACCACTCCTACTGTGTTCTTTCCACTCTTTGAGTAGCTCTAATTGTCCTCTGCCCCAGGACCTTTGCACCTGCTGTGTCCTCTCTCCTTTGCTTAGCTAGCTTCTTCTCTTCCTTTAGGTCTCAGGGTGGATTTCACAACCTGCAGGAGGTTTCCTCTGATTACCCTCCCCCCCTTAAGCCCCTCTCAGTTAGATCAACTTACAGTTTACAGTATTTCTTAGGCTGTTACCTTGTTTGGTTTCGGTTCTGGCTTTTGCTTGCTTACTGCCATTGGAAGGCCAGGGACTATGACATCTATCTCCTTTACCACTGTGTCCTCAGCACCTATCCCAGTGCCTGGCCAATAACCGATGCTCCGTAAACTTGGGTGAAGGGGAGGGGTGTAGGTGAAAGAATCTGATTTTTGTTAAGAGGCTTCCAGTGGATGTCTCACTTTTACACTGCTCTCTGCCCATTTGTGGAGCTCCCTCAGAGACGGGATGGAATTTCTCCTGGGTCCAGGTGGCCTACTGTATGCTGTGATGACACCAACTTCTGTCCTCTCATCTTTTTTTTTTTTTGTCCTCTCATTTTTACCTTTCCTTTTCTAAATGCATCCAGCCTTACAATCCAGTAGGAAGGAGGAAGCAGGGACGTCATCTCACATCCCTCAGACTTGCAGCCAGATGTCTCCGTTTTGGAGGGAGCGCTGCCTACTTCATTCTCTGAGATCCTGCTTCCGGGCCACAAGTACACTTCTGCCCGTCCTAACTGTTCCCTCAGTGAATCACTGGGTACTTCCTGGCCTCCTATTCTTTTTCCATCACCCCACTGTCCTCCACAGCAACCCAGATCACTGAGTCTTGGGGGCTTTTCCTCCCTCCTCTGCAACATCCAGCTTACAGTGTGTTCAGTATGCAGCCAGTCCTTGGGCAAACACATTCTGTCTCCAGCCCGTGCATTCCGCTTCCAGCTAAGAGCCTCTGTATCCTGGTGTCTTAAGACATGCAAGATCCAGGGAGTCAAAATTCAAATAGCCGATCATTCATCGCTCTTATTTTCTCTTTCAACTACTTCACATCAGAAGGAAGAGGCTGGGAAGCCTTTCCACTGTCTCCTTTGGGGCTGGGCCAGGGACGCCAGTCTCCTGAGGGTGCTGCTAGGTGGCCAATGCAGCAGCTGGGTAGGGGGCTGGGGTCTTCCAGGGAAGACCACACATCTCCCATGGCCATGTCAGGTCCAGCGGGCCCTGCCACTCCCCTTCGCTGGGAGTACCCCACCCCGGTGACTCATCCCTCTCTCCCAGACAATTTCCCGGCTTCTCCGGAAGACATGGTTTCTCCCTGGGCCTCTATGGGGCTTTCCCACCCCAGCCCGATTTGACTCGGGTTTTGACTCCTTGAACTATCCTATTGTTCTGTGAGCCCATGTGACCCGGCCCTGCTCTCTGCAAAAGGCCCAGGTGCCACATTGCACCTGCTCATACCTTCCCCGAGGCCCAGCCAGCAGCTAGGCTTTCTTCTCTGTTCCATGTCCCAGACTCCTGCTTTCTTTGCTTTTGTCCTGGATTTAGAGGGATCGACTGCTTGCTTCCTCCTTCCTACTGGATTGTAAGGCTGGATGCATTTAGAAACGGAAGCCTGAGGTCAGGACCACCTCTGCCCCATTCAGCCCCCAAACCCCAGCACCAAGCATGGTTCCTGCACAGTGTAGGTGCTCCGATCTTTATCAAGTGAATGAAGACACTACCTTAGGGAACTCTTTGTCCTACTGGGGAAGCCAACAACTTGTCCTGAACGGCTTCGTCTTCTCTCTGGGCTTGATAATCAGTTTGCATTTGCTGCTGCTCTTATCCAGAAGGATGCACACGGCTTGTTTCCCTTCCCTGGGACTGTTATCTTGGCGTCTGGGATGGGAACAGAATCCCCAGAGGGGTTCTGATCATCCACAGCTGTGAGGTGATACATGCGAAGTATGTTCTTGCTGCTTGGCATGGCGAATACAGGCAGGTACCATGACTACAACAGTCAGGAGGAAGAGGAAGAGGAGGAGGATGACAAAGGTGAGGGTGATGACCAAGGTGATGATGCGGACCCTCCCTGGCTTACTGCTGAGCTGAACTGTGTCTATTTCCCAGGCTCTGGTTCATCCCCACCTCATCCTGAGGAAGTGTGAAGCCACTTCCTTCTCATACTTTCATATCTTCTCCTACCTAGGATCCGGAATAAAGGCTTGGCTTCTATCAGCAAATGATGACCAATCAGCATAGCCAGTGAGAGTAGCCAGGCAGTGAATCACCTGACACATGGGAAGAAAACCTTCCAAGGAAGAAAAGCATTCACATTTCTTTTGTATTAGATTGTAAAGCTCTGTAGTCAGGAGCTCTTAGGTCTTTGTCTCCACATTCCAGAAATGGATATTCTTAGGGTTCTGGGGAAGGATACAGATACGTCTAGAAAGAATTTACAAATGGTTCCACGCAACAATAATAAATTGGATGTTTCTTTCCCCAAATTATTTATCATATAATAAAATCTTATGGATGAGATTAAACTATAGAACTACCCATCTTAATGAATCTAATTAGAAAATATTGTAGGAGGGCAGCCCCGGTGGCTCAGCGGTTTGGCGCCGCCTGCAACCTGTGGTGTGATCCTGGGGACCCGGGATTGAGTCCCACATCGGGCTCCCTGCATGGAGCCTGCTTCTCCCTCTGCCTGTGTCTCTGCCTCTTTCTCTCTGTGTCTATGAATAAATAAATAAAATCTTAAAAAAAAAAAAAAGAAAATATTGTAGGGGAGGAAATAACCGTCCTCTTCCCTCTTAGGTTCTATGCCTTGGGTCTGTGAACTAGGGTGACAGAAGCCAGATTAGCAGGAAATAGGCATACAAATTTTATTCAACATAATACTTTAATTTTCATGGGGGCAGATGCCTTCATAGAAAAGAAATGAAGACTTGAAGAAGCAGTTAAACTTGGGGAGCTTACAGACCATTTAACAAAGAGGGATAAAATGTGGAGAAGCAACAAGACAAAGGAGCAGGTGTGTGGGCTTCTAGGGATGGTGAATGTGGGAGATAAACATACAGGGGAAACTAATGAAAACAAGGGTTATTTAGTAAGATTTTCTTTGTGGAGACTCATGCCAGCACCATCCCCATCTCTGGTGATGTATGTTGTTCTTCCCTTCCTGGTATGGGGGAGTGGGGAACATCTTCAAAGGGAAATACAGACTGTACTTTCAGGCAGATAGCAGGAGGGCAGCAGAATGCATTTCCTGTGTCTGCTTTTTCTCCTTTGCCTTCAGCTCAAAATAATCCTCAGGCAAGTAACGTATTTGGGGGTGGCATATTTTATTCTCCTTTAATATTTTAAAAGAAATTTAGAGGCACCTGGGTGGCTCAGCGGTTGAATGTCTGCCTTCAGCTCAGGGCGTGATCCCCGGGTCCCGGGATCGAGTCCTACATCAGGCGTCCTGCATGGAGCCTGCTTCTCCCTCTATGTTTCTCTCTCTCTGTGTCTCTCATAAATAAATAAATAAAATCTTAAAAAAGAAATTTAATTATATTATCCTCAAAACTATATAGAAAGCCAAAGGAGAGGAAAATAGAATCTTGCCCCCTGGAAAACATGAGATTTATTCAGGAAACAGAGAAAGATCATTTAAATCAACACCAAGTTACTAACATACAAAGAAGGGCTACTAAAATAAGGGCAGGTATGCTTTCCTCTCACAAATTAAATGTTTTCCTTTTTTTAAAATTTTTATTTATTTATGATAGTCACACACAGAGAGAGAGAGAAGCAGAGACATAGGCAGAGGGAGAAGCAGGCTCCATGCACCGGGAGCCCGACGTGGGACTCGATCCCGGGTCTCCAGGATCGTGCCCTGGGCCAAAGGCAGGCACTAAACCGCTGCGCCACCCAGGGATCCCCAAATGTTTTCCTTTTGATCTTTCTTGTGCAGCAAGATTTTTTAAAATAATGTATATGTAAATGATTATACGCTTCAAACTAGCGACGTTGAAATAGATTATGGTGGATGTGACTCATTATTTAGAAGAGGGTAAATCATGCAAGAGGAAGAGTATCTTGTTTGTAGGTTTCCTAAAAAGCTTAGTCTTAGTATGTGAAGGGAAGGGGACGGGGTTCCCTGACCTTCCAGGAGCCTGCACCACATCACAACTGGGCTCAGCCACCAGGGGAGGATGCCTGAGCTTCTGCCAACTTGAGCACTAATGTCCAGGCCTGCCTTCCCCTCTTGAATTATGCATAACGCTGAAGCTAAGGGAGTTATTGCTTTGGGCAGAGACGAACTCCAGATCTAGGCACCTTCTGAAGACATTCATTCATTTCAGTGGAGGCAAAGACTGACACTCATTCATGTCCATGACTGAGATGACTGATGCTACTTAGAATCTTTCCTCCAGAAAGCCCAATGTTCTACAAAATTACATTTTAAACATACTCTTTGGGACTCCTGGGTAGCTCAGCGGTTGCGTGTCTGCCTTCAGCTCAGGGCGTGATCCCGGCGTCCAGGATCAAGTTCCGCATCAAGCTCCTTGTGGGGAGCCTGCTTCCCCCTCTGCCTGTGTCTCTGCTTCTCTCTCTCTCTCTGTGTCTATCATGAATGAATAAATAAAATCTTTAAAAATAAAATAAACATACTCTTTCCATATCTCAAAATATGAAGGTAAGAAAACGGAATTAATTTCATTATATATATGAACAAAATCATGGGAGACCATACAGTTAAATATGAGAGCTATATTTACTGTAACATTAAAAGCAGTTTTTTGCTGAGCGGAGCTTTATAATTTTCAGAACTATTTGCTAACTAGCTCTTTAAATGAACAAAGCATCAAGGAACGAAATCAAGAGAAGAAAGCATTGTTTTAAGTAGCCCAAAGTTCAACTCAGGTTTTAGAACACGTGTTGCCTACCTTGTTGAGGATGGGTCAATGTCTTACATCTTGACCAACTGCCCATAAGGAGGAAGATTTAGTAAGTACTTAGTTGAATGTAGTAGCTATTCTCCTGTAGGGTAGAAATTAGGAAGAGTAATCACCCAAAGCAAGCAATCTGCGAGTCCCTGTGGTCTCCCAGGCAGGGGGCATGAGAGGTGCCCAGCCTGAAGGTGGTCCTGGTGGGAGCTCTCTTGGCTTCTACAGGAGGCCAGTGTAGGCAGTAAGTGTTTTCTGCCTCAGTGCTCTCTTTGAAGGGCTCTTGCCCTTTGCACACCCATCCATCTAAGGAAAAACAAAACACACAGAGGGTGCCCCAAGGCTGCTCACCCGGAAATGGGGGTCCCTCCCATCACCAGGAGCTGCAGAATCTCTGCCTGGGACCACAGGTCTGCAAAACCTCCATTCCCACCCACAGACCCATTTTCTGGAGAGTAAAAGCAAAATCAAACAAAAGAGCATTATACTCTGATCTTTTCTTTTTGAACTCTACTGCTGGGGTTTTATAGTTTAGAGCTGAATAAGGGTGACTTCAGCCAAATCAGGCTTGTTTCAGAATAAATGTAAAATAAATTCAAATGGCCCTGACTCACGAGAGATAATGGACTGTCTAGCTGCTCTGGGCAAATGTAAAAGAATCAATATGGGGTTTATTCAGCTCTGAGTTGTGCCTCAAAGTCCAGAGCCCCCCAAATTACCTTGAAAGGCTCCATCAGGCCTGAGCAGGCCAGTTATATGGTGGAGGTGTCTGAGGGCTCAAGTCCAAATCTAGAGTTTTTGCCTGAACTGTCTTTCAGGACTCCAAGCTCACACCCTCCCTGGGCAACCCCTGGGAAATTTCTGTAAGTCACGGTGATTAATACATGGATGGGGCCGACAAGCGGCGGCTTTGAAACCCATTCTTATGTCACATCTCGTCTTTTTCCTGTCTCTAAAATGGCTTTTTCCTGGGCAGACAGCAAGGCCCGTCCAATGTCAGGGTGGAGAAGGAGCAGTTCCTTGCAGGGCGCCCTCCCGCCCTCCCACCGTTCCCCGCTACTGGGGGTAACTGGGAGCCACTTCGTAAGCTTCTCTATTCGATCTGTCAAGTGGGGATCCAGGCTGCCGCCCTGAGCCCCAAGAAACAGGACAAGCTTAAGAGGAGGAGTATGAGCTTTAGGATGAATCAGCTCAGTCTTTCCTCAGTCTGATACCGCTCCAAGCTCAGAGGCACATCGCCCACGGGGGCGAGGCTGGGCTGCTCCTGCACCTGGAGCGGCGGCCCGGGGTGGGGTGGGGGGGCTGTTAGGGGCCAGAGTGACCCCAGCGGCCGTGCGGGGCCTCTCCGCCCTGCTCGGGGTCTCCAGCACCCCCAAGGCCCGCACTGGTCAGCCCTCTTCTGGCCCCCAGGCCTCCCCAGGTCACGAACAGTCCTGGAAGGGCCAGGGTCGGGGACAGGGGGGCCGGGGTCGGGGGCAGGGGGGCCGGGGTCGGGGCAGGGGGGCCGGGGTCGGGGGCACAGGGCCGGGCTCACTGCCGCTCCGCCGCCGCCCAGACTGGCACTTACGGAAGCTCAAGTTCAGGAGTTGAGTAAAAATAAACACGGGCTATAAATAAGCCGGTAAATTTCTTCAAGGCACAAGCGCGACAAGGAGAAGGTGCCACCGCACAAGTGCTCACTTGAAAAATTCTCGACGTGTAAAAATAACTTTGATAACCGCGCGAAGACGCCGGGCTCAGGAAAGAATGGGCCCGGCGCCCCCGACCGCTTCCCGGACCCAGGCGGCCGGTGGGCCCCGAGGAGGCGAGCGGGCAGGGGGGAGGGGCGGAGAGGGAGGGGGGCTGAGGGGGAGGGGAGGAGTGAGAGGGAGGGGCTGGAGCCGGCTGGGGGGTGCAGGGCGGGGGGCGCGGAGAGGGAGGGGGCTGGGGCCGGCTGGGGGGGTGCAGGGTGGGGGCGCGGAGAGGGAGGGGGCTGGGGCCGGCTTAGGGGTGCAGGGCAGGGGGGCGCGGAGAGGGAGGGGGCTGGGGCCGGCTGGAAGGGTGCGGGGGGGGGGGGGGCCGGAGAGGGAGGGGGCTGGGGCCGGCTTAGGGGCAGGGGGCCGGCTGGGAGGGTGCGGGGGGGGGGGCGGAGAGGGAGGGGGCTGGGGCCAGCTGGGAGTTGCGGGGGCGGGGGGGAGGGGGCTGGGGCCAGCTGGGAGTTGCGGGGCGGGGGGGAGGGGGCTGGGGCCAGCTGGGAGTTGCGGGGGGGGGGGGAGGGGGCGGAGAGGGAGGGGGCTGGGGCCGGCTGGGAGTTGCGGGTGGGGGGGGAGGGGGCGGAGAGGGAGGGGGCTGGGGCCGGCTGGGGGTTGGGGGGGGAACGGAGAGGGAGGGGGCCGGAGCCGGCTGGGAGGGTGCAGGGTGGGGGGCGCGGGGCGGGGGTGAGGGCGGAGAGGGAGGGGGCTGGGGCCGGCTGGGAGTTGCGGGGGGGAGGGGGGGCTGGGGCCGGCTGGGGGGGCGCGGGACGAGGGAGGGGGCTGGGGCCAGCTGGGGGTTGCGGGGGGGGGGGCGGGGAGGGAGGGGGCTGGGGCCAGCTGGGGGTTGCGGGGGGGGGGGGGGCGGGGAGGGAGGGGGCTGGGGCCGGCTGGAGGGGGCAGAGGGGGGGCGAAGAGGGAGGGGGCTGGGGCCGGCTGGGGGGGCGCGGGGCGGGCGTGGGGGCGGAGAGGGAGGGGGCTGGGGCCGGCTGGGGGAACGCGGGGCAGGTCCAGGAGGCGGGGGGGAAGGGGGAAGCGGGGGGGCCGGAGGGGGTCGCGGCGGCGGGTCGCGGCGGCGGCGGGGGGCGGGGCCGGCGGGGGCGGGGCGGGGCGGGGGCGGGGCCGCCCGACTGACTCACCGCAGGGCTGCGCCTTAAAAGGGCCAGCGCTTCCGGGGGCGGGAGGGGGAAGGGCATGGACAGGGGCGAAGTGGCCCCAACCTCCGCCTTCTCTGCGGTCCGTCTGAAGCGTGGCCCCCCTTCCACCCCAAGGCGGACCCCTGCCTGATCCATAGTTCACCCCGGTTGGGCTCCTCCCCCTTGCCTCCCTCTCCTCCTCCCCCCGCCCTCTCCCTCCTCCTGCCACCTTCCCCCTTCCTCTCCTCCCCCTCCCCTTGTCTGTCCCCCTCCATTCCCTCCCAGCCCTAGACGGTTGTTTTAGCCGGAATATATGCTCGACACCTACTCCTCCCCATCCCCATCTTTAAAGAAGCCCGAGCCCTCAGATGCTCAGCGAGCTCCTTCCCTCGTCCTTAACCGCCTCCAAAGCTCGTCCGCCCGCGCGAACCCACCGACGGCTCCGGCCGGCGTCCTGCACTCCCCCCGAAGTGTTCTCTTTAAAACTGGGAGCTCTTTATCATTTTAAACTTAAAGAAGTTTAACGAATATTACAGAGAACCCCCCCAACCCTTCGGCCAGATTCTCCACTGTGAACATTTTCTCCATCATTCTTTCTCTCTCCATATATTTTTTCTAAACCATTTGCAAGTAAATTGCAGACATCGTGTCTCCTTATCCCTAAATACTTGGCTGTGTTTTTACCAAGGACAAGGACGTTAATGCAAAGTTAGCAAAAGAAAGACTCTTTTAGGGCTGCTCAGTGACCTCCATATCCGAGCTGCCCAGTCCAATGCCCTGGCAGCATTTGTTGGGCTTGACTTTTTTTAAAAAGATATTATTTATTTATTTATTCATCAGAGGCAGAAAGAGAGAGGCAGAGACACAGGCAGAGGGAGAAGCAGGCCCCATGCAGGGAGCCCAACGTGGGACTCGATCCCAGGTTTCCGGGGTCAGGCCCTGGGCTGAAGGCAGACACTTAATCGCTGAGCCACCCAGGCGTTGGGCTTGACTTTTCTGCTCCTTGGTCTCTCACTCCTCTTCCTCCCCTCTGCCTCTTGTCTCTCACTCCTCTTCCTCCCCTTCCATGGGCTCCTCTCCTGGTTTCCCTCAGAGGTGGGTCTCTCTGTCTCATTTTGCAGACTGTCCTGGAGGGGGCCATGGACTCCCAGGAGGGCAGCTGTCACCCATACTCAAAAGCACTGAATCTGCAGCCCCCCCCCCCCATCTTCTGCTTGAACATCCACAGCTTTCCTGGAACTGATGTCTGAATCCCTCACCGTCCTCCCCCTCACTTGTACACTGGACTCCTCAGAGAACTGGAGTCACTGCTCCTGCTCCACACCCCCACCCCCACGCTCCCTCCCCGGGGCTCTCCAGGCAGAACCTTACCTGGTGAGGTAAAGACAAAGCTGCTTTACTGTGATCAGTTGTTGGTCACCTGGCCTCCTCCTCCTGCCTTTCTTTGTCCCCCTCCTCCATTCCTGCGAACTCCACTTTCCGGAGCCCCTTGCCCACCCATAGTCTTTGCCTGGTCTTGGACGCTGTCTTTAATCAGGTCCTTGCCTTGACTGAAATCACCACCCCCACCCCTCTTCCACCGGGTTCCACAGGGGAATTCTTGGGGTCCCTGAAAAGGTATTCAAATGTCAAGGGAATGGTGAGAATTTTCTGACAAAAGGCTTATAACTTTCATTAATTTTTAAAAAGACTTTGTGCCTCCCCCTAACCCCCAAATAAAACTGCTTGCAGAAGTTCAAATTCCTTATGGGATCTGAGACCATTTACTCTGGGCTCAATCCAGCTTTCCCAGCTCAGTTCCCAGTGCTTCCCAGACTTGCTGGGAAGAATGACCCGAGGCACTGGGTAATAATTCACATCCATTCCTTGGCCCGTCCCCTATGGATTCTGATCCAGAAAGCCTGGTGGTGTTGGGTGGGGGTGGAGGGAGCCCCAGGAATCTGTGTTTAGCAAGGAGGACCTTCTACTGGGGAAACACTGGGCCACAGTCCACCAAGGGCCTTCCTGTGTCCGTACTTTTGGATACAGTGTGGTTTTCTGTGAAATCTGTACCCACTCCACCCCTGCACTGAGAAATTCCTATTTATCCTTCAAAATCCGACACAAATGTCAGCACCTCGGCAGAATTCCCTGATCATTCTTGAGCTGGTGAGGTAAAGACAAAGCTGCTGTGACAAAGAGGCCCCCATAAACCAGTTTAATGGAGAACCATTTCTCTCAGCCTTTTCCATGGCAGTCAGGTGGAGAGGCTGGCAGGGAGGCTGTGCTCACCTGTCTCACTCATCGTGTTTCTGTCATGTTCCAGGGTATTTGACTCATCCCTGGTTGCAGTGAGGTCCCTATCAAGCCTGTTAGCCTAGAGAAGGGGACCGGAAGGGTGAGGGACCATGCCCAGCGTTTGAAAGCCCTACCAGTAAGTGGCACATCTGACTGGAGCTCACATTGGCCAGAGTTTGGTCAAATAGCCCCACCACCTGCAGGGAGGCTGGGAAATGTAGTTTTTATTAGAGGGGGCCTGTTGCTGGCTGTTTGCTCTGTGAGAGACCTGAGCCACACATTTATTAGGCACTTACTGTGTGCCAGACACTTGGATGGCCATTGTCTTACATCACATTTTTTTTTATCACATTTTTTTTTAAGATTTATTTATTTATTCACGAGAGACACAAAGAGAAAGGCAGAGACATAGGCAGAGGGAGAAGCAGGCTTCTCAAAGGGAGCCCGATGTGGGACTCGATCCCAGATCCCAGGATCATGCCCTGAGCTGAAGGCAGACGCTCAACCGCTGAGCCACCTAGGGGTCTCCTACATCGCCTTTTTTAATTTTCACAAGTACTTAACCAACATTAGGATGCCTAGGAAAGGGCTTAGGTGGAATCTAGACTCCCTGAGGCATGTTCTACTGAAGTCCTCCCACTTGGGGTGTTGACTTAGATTCTTTTTTTAACAAAAAGATTTACTTATTTATGAGAGAAATGCTGGGGGGAGGGGCAGAGAGAGAAAGGGAGAGAAGCAGACTGTAAGGAACCCAACGTGGAGCTCAATCTTATGACCCTAAGATCATGACCTGAGCGGAAACCAAGAGTCAGATGCTTAACTGACTGAGCCACCCAGGGCCCCAACTTATTTTCTTTGCATGTCTGCCCCTTTCCCCCACCACCCTGAATATATGTTTAATAAATGTTATGCTAAGTGGACAACCAGGGTGAGATTTTTAAATTAGCTCGGGGAAAATGACATAATGTCACCTCGTTGGCTATTTTTGGCTATCTCCCTGTGTCTACTGGGTGAGAATTAGTTCTTAGGCCCTATAAAAGGTCAGGCAGGGTCTGGACACCTACCTCAGGGATATTATGTGGGATTAGATGAACCCTGGGACCCTTGCAATCCTAACATGTTGTATTTTTCTGCCTCTCAAACACAATAACTGAAAGTGTATTTGATCTTCCACTCGGCAAACCTGTGTTAAGTGCTTCCCCATCTAGGTAGTGAGCACTTAGCCATGTACTAAGGAGGCCCCTGCAACACACATCCTGGGAGGAAAAGATGGGTAGTAAACACGTTACCAAGAAAATAACAACGATGCAGACAGAGATAAGAGCTAGGAAGAACATGAACTAGAATAAGATGAGAATTGCGTGCCTGAGAACTAAGGAAGGCCTCTCTGAGCAGGTGACAATCCAGCAGAGACCTTTATAAGGGAAGGGACAGCCAGGAAGAGCTTTTCTCGAAGAGACACCAAGCCTAGGGCTGGAGTGTCTGAGGTTCCCTCCAGGCAGCCAAGGAGGCAGAGCCACTGGGGAGAGACAGGAAGACAAGTAAGGGCAGGCGGCATGGGGCTGCACAGCCAGAGGTTGGAACTTGTTCTAATGGGCCTACAGGTCTTACTCCACTATGAGCAGGGCAGTGATGGGATTCTACAGAGATTGTTGGACAACTTTCCAGCTGGAAGTGGAACACACAATGGGGAGATTTTTGGACTGTCCTCTAGAGAGCTCATAGAGGCTTCTAGTGGGGTGACAGCAGTGGAGACAAGAGGTGGGGTGTCTTCTGTAGGCGGCCCACAGGCCTTTCTAAGAGTGCTTTTCTCTAGGTAGCTACTGTTCCCTCATCTCTTATGTATTAATACTTAGTTATTATAGTCCCTGGAATAAAGGAATCACAACACAGGACCTCTGTGGTGATCAGTGGGATCTCCTACCTCCCAGGGGCTCTAAGGCTGCATTTCATCTTTGACTTTGCAGATAATACTCATGGTTGGGCTCATCACACTGGCCATAATCACTCTTTGGGTAGTAATCACAGGAGATAATCATGGACATGGGTCCTGCTTCCATCAAGCTCAATCCCATTGGAGAGACAGACAATGAACAAATAAATACACAAAAAAATCTAAAATGACACCTGTGAGGAGAAGTGCACAATGCCAGGAGGAAATATAAGTGGGACTTTTTACCCATCAAGAGCAGTCAAGGAAGGCTCTGAGGAAAGACTACAGGAACTGACACTGGAAGGAAAGAGTGGGGTAGGGGTGGAGAGCAAGTGGAAAGAGTCAATAACATGTGCAGAGGCTCTGGGGCATGAAGGTCAGAGTTCCTTCCAAGAACCTTTACTGAGCAGATAACAATATAGGTAAAAGACTGGGACAAGAGTGAGTGGGTTTGTAGCGGAAGATGGAGGCATTCCTTTACCATTTCTGGGTCATCCTTGAGGATGAGAAAGCAGGTTCGAGCCTTGGAAGCAGAGAGGATTTGATAAAGGCATTCATGAAGCAACATTCCTAGATTCTTCCTGATTTGAGGGAAAGCTCTATTGCTAAAAATGCATACTTAATCTAGATATGGTAAGTTTTATTTGAAGCCAATTGTTTATGTGAATGACTCAACTTCTTTTGAAATTCCCCTACTAGCCCCAAACTAAGAGAACATATAAAACCAGTCTAGCATTTATAAGCACCATGGCACAGATATCCTTGGTAAGATTCCTGAATAATCTCATAAAAGGAGAGGAGGAATGTCCCAGACACTTATTCAGCTATGGTTTTATCCTTGTGAAAATTTCAGAGCAATCCAAAGTCAGCCTAAACTATTCAAAGTCAGTTCAAAGGAGAGCTTTGGTATCTCTAGATCCAGACACCTTGCCTACTAAATTTTTCTTTATTGAAAAAAAGAAAGTGGCCCATTAGGCTGGGGAGGATGAATTACCCACTACAATACAGAGCACTCTCTGCATTATTTTTTTTTTCTTTTCCTATTAACTTGGAGCACCTGAAATCAGTAAATCCAACCTTCCATCCACCCCTGCCCTGCTTTTAAAAAGAGTTCCCTGGGGAGAAATTGCCACATTGCAAAACTTGAGAATGTCTGCCAGTTAGAAAAAAGTTTCTATAACCTGAAGCAATATGTGTGTAAAAGCAAAATCAAAACACAAACAAAAAAGCTGGAGGGAGGGAAGTGCTTAAATACAAATTGCTTTAAAATTAAAATAATTTTTCCTCAAAAAAAGATAACTGGGACCTGATTTAGAAGAGAAGACAAAATACAAACCAAGTCAGGGCACAAATATGAAGATTTTTTTTTTTCTAAAAACACTTCTGATGGAGAAGAGTGGGGGCAGGCAGGTGGGAGGTGCATTTATGCTCAATTTTGTTTTTAAGATTTTTTTTTTAATTTTTATTTATTTATGATAGTCATAGAGAGAGAGAGAGAGGCAGAGACACAGGCGGAGGGAGAAGCAGGCTCCATGCACCGGGAGCCTGATGTGGGATTCGATCCCGGGTCTCCAGGATCGCGCCCTGGGCCAAAGGCAGGCGCCAAACCGCTGCGCCACCCAGGGATCCCTTATGCTCAATTTTGGATGTGTGGCAGTGTTGATACCAAACAGTATCCCATAGCCTTCAAACCTGGGAATTTCTCCCAAGGAAATACTTTGAATGAATAAAGTGAGTTATATGTACATGGATGCTCATTATTTCATTATCTACAATTTTTAAAAAGAAGTTAGAGTTTATTCTGGGGAGAATGGGGTCAGGGTGTTATGTGTGAGTCAAATGATCCAAGTCCATGCAGATGTGGAGGATGGGTTAGGAGTAGGAGGATGGTAGGCAGGGTGGTGGTGAGTTGGTCTAGATAAGAGATCAAGAGGCCTGACTAAGGCTGTAGCCTTGAGGTTAGAGAGGAGAGATTAGTCAAAGAGATACTTAAAGAATTATCTAAATGTGCATAGGGAAATGGAGGGAAAGATTCTGTAATGATACTCAGTTTGAGTGGATGGTAGTGTAACCGAGGAGGATGAGGAAAACAGGTGAATGAGTCTGGTGTCTGCCTGTCTGACTGAGGGCTGGAGTGAAGGGGTGGAGAGAGTAGGCAGTTCTGGGGTATGCTAAGTTTGAGCTATCCATTGGATAGCCCGGTAAAGATGTCCAAGAGGAGGCGATGGAAAATGTGGGGCTGAGAGAGGAAGGTGGCTAGAGATAAAGAACAATAAATAAACGTTTCCCATAAGAAATGTAAGATCATCAGTGGCTTCCTCTTTTTTTTTTTTTTTTTTTTTTTTTTTTTTTTTTTTTATCTTGGTCTTCATCTTGTTCCGTCTTTCAGAGTAGTGGATGCTGTTGACTCTTCTGGACAGTCTCTCCTCCACGACTCCCTGAACACATTCTTCACCTTTCCTTACTTCCGGGCTTGTTTTTTTCCCTTTCATTTTAAAAGTTATTTAAAGTAAATATTTCTCCCCAAGTAATCTATTTTTCCTGTAGAAGAAACCTGGGAAATACAGATCATTAGGGGCACCCAGGTAGGCCAGTGGTTGACTGTCTGCCTTGGATCGGTTTGTGATCCCAAGGTGCTGGGATCAAGTCCTGCATTGGGCTCCCTACAGGGAGGCTGCTTCTCCCTCTGCCTATGTCTCTACCTTTTTCTCTCTCTGTATCTCATAAATTAAAAAAAAAAAATTTAAATCTTAAAAAAATACAGATCTTTAAAAAGAAAAAGTCACCAACCAATTTGGTGTATATCCTTCCAACTCTTAGCCTTCAAGTGCCTCCTGCTAATTGGTTGGGTTTCCTCCCCCATCACAGTACACATTCTTCCAATGGTCATTTATCACAATTAAAACTGAATAATTATTTGCATCATTACTTCTCTTAAAAACTAAGTTTGATGAATGTATTCATATAAACACATTTTTTACCAAAATGAGACCGATTAGTAGGTAATATTTTATGGTGTGTTTTCCTCGTGCATTAATGCATCCTGAGCACTCTTCACGTACTCATGTCAATTTGCAGGAGCCGTTTTGATGCTACCTAGTATTGAATTTAACTGGATGGCTGAGCCCAAATTTATCTCAGTCCGTTACTGGACATTTGAGGTATTTCCAATTTTTCTCTAATCTACTGCTTTCGACATCTTAATAGATAAATCTCCCCCTGCTTCTTTGATTATTTCCTAAAAATAGAATTTCTGGGTCCAAAAATATGCTACATTTTCAACTTTTGATGGAGGTCTACAAATTGTCTTCCAAAAAGTCTACCAATTTACACTTTTACTTTTTTGCTTTATTAAAACTTTTTTCCTATCACAAAAATAGTACATGTTAACTGTAGACAGAATACAGATAAGCAAATCCCAGGATGCTGCTTTATAACCCCTTTTAGGTGAATTCGTCCTGTATTTGTCTAATAGATGCCCTCGGGAGGTAGACTCTGGCTGGAGGTACAAAGTCACCGCTACTGGCTGTGTGACCTTAGGTGAGTTACTAAGCCCCAGGCTTCTGTTACTCACCTGTAACATGGCAGCATGGACACGTTGTCATAAGGATGCATGATAAGCATGTGCTTGGCATGTTGTAAATTCTCAAGCTAGTTTCCTATAATTCTGTTTGCACCTTGCTTTTCTATCCTGGTTATACAGACAAGCATCTTCCCTTTGTACCAAGTGGATACTTCTAGCTCCAATCTTTGACATAAGTGCCCTAACTCCAAATACAGTCAACACCACCTGTGGCATTTTGCTGGCGTCATTTTCATTTGGTTCCAGCCAAACTAGTTACGAGTTCCTCCTTCCCCCTGCCTCCCCCTGACTTACCCACTGCCATCTGTCCTCCGAGGCACCCAGGCAGAAACCACCAGAACATCGCCTTCCCCTCCCACAGTTCGCTGGGTTTCAACTCTGTCATTCCACTATGCTGCGTAGGACTGGAGTCAGACAGAACTTGGTTGAACCCTGGCACTGCTGCCCACATACTGTGTGACCACAAGCAGCTGCTTTCCTTCTGTGGGACCTAAGCTTCATCTGTAAGATGGGCTGATAGCAGCCCTGCCACTTAGGTGAAGTAAGAGGTAGGTGCTTAGCATCTCAAAAGGGGGAGTTGTGGTTAGCATCGTTATCCTTATCATCACCCTCTAGTGCTCCCTGGCCTTCATTATGGGGCAGGCCCAACCCCAGCCCACTCACAGCACTGATGGGGCCTCCAGACCCACCCCCACCTTCAGCCTTTCTTAGGCCGAATTCCAGCGTGCCGCCAGGATGACCTCTCCGTGGCTTGACTGGAGCGTCTGACTCTGCTCAAGACTCTCCATGGTTCACAATCACCAGCAAACTAAAGCCTGAATTGTCCTAGCACGGTTTCCACTGTCCGGGGTCTGTTTCTAGCCTGGGCACTCCTCTGCCTGCACCCCGCCCTGCCTGGCTTCCAGCTCCCCATCTCTGCGTCAACCTTGTGTCTGTCTTCTCACATTCTGTGATGGCCCTACCGCTGGGACAACACTGTTCCCCACCATCCCCAGCCTGCCTCCTGGAATTGGTCTTCTCTGACCAGCTCCTAGAACATTCTACTCCCCTCCTCCTCACCGCACACGTGACGTGCCCTTCCCTGTGTGACGTGGAGGATGACACTGGGCCCTTCTTGACAACAGAGGCCCTCTTGATTCACCTCTGCATCCACCACCCCTGCCCCTGGCTCCCTCCCCAAACCCTCAATATTTGTTTGTTAACAGCACTGTTAATAAATAACATTCTTCTGGGATTTAGACGAACAAAAGTTTACCCACCGGCCAAAGGTTTTACAGAGATCATCTACCTGCCCTGTGACTTAGATGAAAAGGACAAAGAAAGGCCAAGACGGCAGCACCCCTCAGCAGAGCTCATGTGTCCATAGACCCCACACACACACACGCGAGCTGGGACGCACGTGTGCAGCGACTGTGCCAGTGCGGGTTGTGCAGCACGTGGGGTGAGCCTGAGAGGTCCGTCCTGTGTGCCCTTCTGAGCCACACGAGGGCAAGAGAGCAGTCGTGCAAGGCTTGCCCGCTGTCCCGCTGGGGCAGGGCGAGAGCGCCCTACAGAGGGAGGGGTGCGGCTCCGCACTCCCCCTCTCTGTCCCAGAGGCATGTTAAGTTTCAAGGAAATCTGTTTCGTCCTGTTGAGGAAGATGATGCAACCCGGCTAGAAAGGAAGTGGGGAGTTGCCTTACTACTACAAGCTAAGGAATGTCACGTCGCTCTGGTGTTCTTCACATTCCCAGAAATATGTCTTAGTTGAAAAGGAGGTGGATGACTCAATGTTGGCCCCGCTTTCGACAGATTAACTGCGGAGCCCCAGCGGTGCTAACGAGGCCAGGCCCGCAGAAAGTGCAGTGGGTGTGGGTTGCCAGGACCACCGCGGGTCCCCGCATCTGGGGGCTGCTGTGGCCCAGGGCGTGTGGGGCCCAACCAAGTAAACACAGGACAGTTTTTCTCCAAGCTGGGGTAAGGGGCCCTCGGTCCATGTTGCCTTCATGTGACTCTAAGCTATCTAAACGTGCCTGACCAGGCGCCCTGAATTCAGTCATGGTGCTGATTATTTGCTTTGCAGAATTGGGTGTGTGTGTGTGTGTGTGTGTGTGGTGGGGGGGAGTCTGTCCTTAGAACAGGTTCCTGTAATATGATTCCTCTCCTTTTCAGAGAATTTGGTGCTTTATTCTAACTTGGCTATTCCTTCCTGGTCTCCATATCCCCTCCCTCCCCCATCCTCCAAATTAAACCTTTTTCTTGTAGAAAGACCTGGAAAATTATTTCAAGGGCAAGAATTTGGCAACTATCCCTGAAAACAAAGCACATGCTTTGCAGGGGTTTTATAATGTTCCAGAGAGCAGCCACCTGTTCCTTCCCACCCACCTCCGGGAGCCTGGCCATGGGGCCAGTGAACCGTGAGACAGGACCAGTGGCCAGCTTGCACTGCAGAAGCTCTGGGTTTCTCAGGGGCCTCCTCTGACCCGCAGTCCACATGCACCCCATCTGCATCCTGCCAGCCTGTTTGTTGGTAGTCACAGTTCCAAGGCCAATAGCCAAAAGCAATGCTGAGCTGTGGGTGCCTCCCAGGCTCGGTTTACAAACTTAAATTTCCAAACACACATTTGCCCACCTGGAAGAGAGAAAACTCAGATTACCCAAGGTTTCCAATAAGAACGGCACATCCACCAAAGGCGAGGAAGTGCAACACCAGCTCTGAAGAATCCTTGAGATTCCACCAAACAACAACTGGTGATGAGAAGTCAGGAAAGAGGTGACGGTTATAGCCCTTTACATTGTACAGCCAGGGAATACGTCTCCTAAACTCACTATCATGGAAACTTCCTGCTCCAAGACTCAATACTTTTTGCCCACATGGCAACTAAACTGATAAAGGGCCAGCCCTTCTGTATCACCCACCTTGGTGGTGGGCCTGGATGTGAATGTGG
Organism: Vulpes vulpes; assembly: GCF_048418805.1. NCBI lineage: Eukaryota > Metazoa > Chordata > Mammalia > Carnivora > Canidae > Vulpes > Vulpes vulpes. Next base: position 163,171,401 of record NC_132791.1, on the reverse strand, counting down.
GGCAGTGGCCTGAAGGCCACAGGCCAAAGGCTTAGAGCTAGACAGACCAGGAATGACTTCCAGCTCCCTGTTTTCTGGCTGTGAGAGTCAGAGTCCATTTCTTAGCCTCTCTGGTTTTACTCACTGTATCTGAAGACTTAGAAATAAATAGCACCTGTCTCATTTGGTTGTGAACAGGACACAATAACTTCCTAATTTTTCAAAGTGCCTGAAATAGTGCCTGGCACACACATCACGATGCTTGGCAAATAAATAGATGCCAAGATTCCCTCCTTGGGGAGGGGAGGTGGTGTTTTTAGATGTGGGGTTCTCCATCTTAGGTCTTCATGGCCTGAGTCTTGCCTCGTAGAGTCTCAGGGCGAAATCCCACAGCCCTACCAGAACTAAGTGTAAAACACCGATGGATCCCAGCAAAGAGCAGGGAAATCAGAGTCCAGGTGAGACTCAGAAGGCACAGAAAGGAAAGTCTGCCGTCAAAGATGCTGTCCTGAGGGGCAAAGCTTGTATGGACCGAATGAAAGATTGGAATGGTGGGGAAGGGACAGTTTGCAGCCTGCAAACTGCCCCTTCCCCACTTCTCAGAAGAGTGCACCTTCTAAGGGGAAATCAGCTTTTAGAGACTGTATTAGTCACCTCTTCCAGACACCTGCTGAGACAGAGTCCACCCCAAATCTGTCATTGCCTGGGCCATGATGGGCAAGAGCTGAAGATCCCGTAGGAAATGCTGTAGCCAAAGGCTATAGGAAGAAAGGTGGACCCTACCTGAACTGAGCCTGTCACCCCTGGGGCCATCACACCTGGTCCTGCTTCCTGGTGGTGCGGCAGTAAGATATACAGGATCCTGTGCTCAGAGGGGACCCGTGCACGGGGTTTAATGATCTGCAATCACGGTCTTGAACTTAAAATTTTATCGCTGACCTTGTGGTTGGTAAGTGAAGTTCCATGGGATGATGGAGTATGTGCTAGGGGCTTGGAGCCTCACAGAAGGTCACAACTGCCCCTTCCCTGTCCCCTGGTGTCCTGGGGGACCCAGATCCCCTTCTCAGCCCCTATTGAGAAACCACTGACACCCTTTGCCCCCAGTGGGGTCTGGCCCAGGTGACTTGGAGCATCCCCATCAACACATACACACACACAGTCTGAGGACAGGGCTCCCAAGCATGGGTGCTGTGTTCCCAGTGAGGTCTGCATGGATCTCCCCACTTTCCATCTGAGGGGAGTATACTCATTAAATAGCAAATTTTTAAAAATGTTGGGAGAGAGACCACAGAAAAAAAAGCAAAGCTTTTTTTCTCCTTTTTGAATATGGAATTCTGCATCTTTGTTTTGCACTGCCTCCCCCTGCTGTGATATTAGCAGCCCTGCTTCTGGCCATAATTCCCTCCCATGTGGACATCTCATGTCAGCTGGAGATGCTAGCCAGGTGGACCAGGTCAGGTTCCTGCATTTCAGAGTTTTGTGTGTTACAAAGCAGAGGGTAAGCTCTCCTGTCATCTAGAGGCCATGTGGAGTGGTGAGTGGGGCCACTTGACCCACTCTGTGGGGTCTTTGTAATTCTGGGGGCTTTGTAGTCCGGGGGGCTTGTCACCTGCCCAAGCCTGACTTCCTTGCCTGTGAAGATATTAGGCAATATGATTTTCAAAATCTTTTCTGTCTCTAAAAATACCTGATGATTCTGGGTACATGGTAAGACCCATTTCCCGTGAAATGGCTCATTTTCTGTGAAAATCCAGTGCAGTAGATAATACAGGATCCTCCAGTATCCTGGCAACAAAGGTTTGCTTTTTCTTTTTTTATAATTATTGGTCGTGGGTAAACAACAGAAGGGGACCTATATTTGAAATGCCATTCCATGATCCAGATTTATTGTATAAAATAAAATATTTTTAAAAGAAATAAATAGATAAATAAATAAAGTCTTATTATTGGGAAGTGGATTGAAAATAGGAACCTTAATTTATCGTTGTATCCTACATTAGCTACTGCATCATGTCGATGCCAGAGCCCACCACGGGCTGCTGATTGACAGCTGCTCAAGGTGTGTAAACACTGGAGCCTACATAGTTATTGTTCTCCAGAAGACCACAGAAATACGTCTAGAAAGGGTATAAGGAAGTGCAAGATTGGTAGCTGAAGTGTCCCCTTCCAGATCAGCAGGTAAACCCTCAGTCTTCCAGGAAAGAAAGTACTTGCCCTTCTCCATGTCCACCACCATGACACCTTTGGCACGCTGCGCTTCTACTGCGTCCGGGGAAAACCTTTTCTGGGCTGCAAATGAACAAGTCAGCCCGTCCAAAGTGATGTGGGAAATGTGAGCCACATCTGAGGTCTGGGACCTCTTCCTCTACCCAAATCTGTGGCAGACAATTTTCCACCCATAAGAAGGAGACTCATATTTGAAATTCCTGGTTACTTTTTCTTCTCCGTAAAGTGGGTCATAGATTCTAAGAAACACTGTTACCACCTTATTGAACACATACCCATAAATTCTAAAATCTGGGATTGAAAGTTAGTACACGCACCGGAGCCCTCAATGTTTGCCCGTGAGAGTTCCATATTATGACAAACACTCCCTACACTGGAGACTGTTTTTGTTTGTACAGTGAGAAAGGGGTTTGGATGACATGGAGGATCTCACCATTCCTACCTGCATCTTCTGATGTGATGAATTACCCTTTGTTGTGAGAATGTTATAGTTCTTTGTTTTTTGCCAGAGACCAGTGTTCTAAAACACCTCATGGGGCCCCGGCAGGCAAGATTGTCTTTTGGGATAGAACATAGTTGGGATTTCAGAAATCCTGTGACTTCAGAGTGTCAGGCTGGCCCAGGAAAAGGGCCAGACAGCTGTGGGAAAAGAATCTAAGGGGGGAAGATAATCATCAGGAAAATTAACAAAAGGCTTCAGATTGTGTCATAACAACAGATGCTGAAAATGGTTAAAATCACACATGCTGTTATTCCTTCTGGTTCAAACGCTCCCCTAAAACAGTGGAATTAGTAACAAAGGACTCTCCTCCTCTCCTCTGATTGAAGCTGGGCAGCAAGTTCAAGATGTCTTGAAAGAAAGCGAGAAGAAAAGCTTCCCTTTCAGCTCTCAGGAACCTGCAATCTCATAGCAGGTGTGGTAATCGGGGGCAAACATTTGATGGAAAGCGAGAAGCAACTCCCTTCGCTTCAAAGATGGGATTGGTTGAGACCCTGAGGGTTGCTGAGCTAGGATGGAGCCAGTTCCAGGTCCCACACTTTTCCCCCATTCACACATTCTGGAAAGATGACCAGACCTTCTTGTACAGGAGTTTTCCCAAATGCAAAATCAGAAAAAAAAAATCTTTTTTTTTTTTAAAGATTTTATTTATTTTTTCATGACACACACACACACACACACACACACACCCAGAGAGAGAGAGAGAGAGAGAGAGAGAGAGAGAGAGAAAGGCAGAGACACAGGCAGAGGGAGAACAGGCTCCACGCAGCGAGGCTGACACGGGACCCGATCCAGGGTCTCCAGGATCACGCCCCCTGCCAAAGGCGGCGCTAAACGGCTGAGCCACTGGGGCTGCCCAGAAAAAAATATCTTAACCCATTTTGTAGAATGATTGCAGGGAAAGCACGCTGTCAGTAGTAATATTTGAGAAGGACTTTACTCGTAGCTAATCGTTGCATAAATGCTACGATTGCCAGGCCCCGGGCGAAGCCTGCCTGGTGAAAGCTGCAGCCTCCAGCTCACCTGCAGCCAGTTCACCTGCGTGGAATCTCTTGCCAGACGATAGTCAATGTCCCATTCGGGGGCCTTAGTAACATAAAGCATATGGAACCCAGAATATGCATTCACGCATCCCTTGGCCCATCTGAGAAATTCTTTTTATTTTATTACGTACACAGTCTCCTCCTTCCTTTGATCATGAATCAGAACCTTTTAGAGCTAGAAGGAGTTATAGGGATATTCTAGCAGTTTCTCATTTTACCAACCACAGGTCCTGGAACTGAGCAGTACCAAAGTTTTCTGACTCAGAGCATTGTTAGAGGAATCACCTAGCTCAACGCAATTGCAGCCTAAGGGCATCAGCCGTGCTCACGATTCCCACCGCAGGGCGAACATAAGCACATTCTTCCTTGGACTTTGCTGCACTGTGTTTTATTATAGAAACACCCTTGCCGGCGGGATGCCAGAAGGCCACTCTCAGGATGGGACCCTCGGTCTGTGGATGGAAAAGGTCGGTCAGCCACGGTCTGTGATTTTGCGAGTTAGCACATTGTGATCTTCCCCACAGTCTTATGAAACAGGCATCCACAGAAAAATGCAGGTCAGAAGTAGAAGCAACTTCTCCCAATGGTGGGAGGTCAGGCTTGAAGCCCAGATTCCAAAGGCTTGCCCTCTTGCCACTTCCCCTAAAGCATTATCAGAGAAGCTGTCCTGGACAGGTGACCAAGGCAAGCACTCGGCCTTAGGGAGAAGTCTGGGCTGGACTCCTGAAACTGGAGGGTGGGTTGGAAGGAACAGGCAAGGAGCCAGTTTACAGACCCTGTCCCCAAGGGGGCAGAACTACGTGGATGCTAAGGCTGGGGGTGTGGGCCCTGACGTGGCATGTTTCCCTTGCCCTCTGCCCTGAGCAAACCCAGCCCCGGGCTACCTGTTGACTGATGGGGCCTTGCCTCTGCAACGTAGCAGCCCTCCTGACCTCCACTGGGGTGTTTTATGCTGAGTCAACTGCCTTGCAAACTCCTTTCAGCACACAGCAGCTGGTCACCGAGCTGGAGCATGGAGCCCCTTCCTGGACACCCCCCGAGGTATAAGCAGGGGAGTCAGGCAGCTGACTCCTGCAGCCTGCCTCTCTCACTTCCCAGCCGCATCAGCTTGGGCAGGTCACTAAGCCTCTGTGTGTCTCAGTTTCTTCATCTGTGAAATGGAGAACATAACAGGTGATAGATAACTGGACCCATCTCATGGTGCCGTTTGAACAGGAAATGAGTCAAGTCCACCTGGAAGTGCTAGAAATGGAGCTGGCGCATAGTAGGTGCTCAGAGCAGATGCCTCTCATTGGTTTCTGCGCACACGGATCAGGGCACCGGGCAGCGCTCCCCTGAAGGGACCTCACCAGGACCTCGTCCAGGCTGAGGACACACTGTCTTCTGAGTCAGGCCATTCCATTTTTGGACCGCTCTGACTAAGAACATTCTTCCTTATGTTCAGCCAAGTCCACCTCCCTGCAACTCCCACTCACTGGTCCCAGCTCTGCCAGAAGGCAAATGTCAAAAAAATATTCTTGAAAGAGAGGACATAGAAGGTAAATAATAATGAAAGAATTGGGTTGAGGGATTACAGTCTCTCCCCCAGCCATTCCCACAGCCAAGCACAGCCTGGGGGGCATCAGACCTTTGAGTGACATTTGAAAATCCACAGAGGTTCTAAGTTCTTCTGTGCTTCCTTTAGAAATGCATGAAACAACTTCTTTCTCCCTGTTTTCCAGACCTGAGTGTGCTGTCAGATTGCCATGAGACCAAGTGAAAAGTCACTCCAAGTGTGCAAAGGTGACAGTCACAAGGGCTAGAGAGCTATGACCCGACCTCACTTAATACGTGCCGTCCGCCCCGTAATCACTGTCCATCCAGGGGTGTGGCCCAGGAGGCGGTGACGCGTGGCAGGCCTCCTGTTTGCGGAGCCCTTCTGGCGTCAGGTGTAAAATCACGGCCGGTGTGTCCATTTCCCGCCTTCCGCGGCGTGTACTCCAATGAAGGATAAATGCACACATCTTTATCTATGTAGATTGGCAGCTTAGCTCCCCAGTGACTCTTGTTAAAAATGATTCGAAATAGAGTCTTTCAGTGCTGCAAGAGGAGAAGGTTCTGGAGACCTGTTGCACAACACTGTGAAGTAGATTGAAGGCTACTGAGCCACATACTTAAAAATGACTCGGAGGGTGAGTCCAGTGCTATGCGCTTCCTACCATGATAGAAATGTATAAATCATTAAACGTATTAGAAAAAAAATGACTCGAGCATTTCAAGAATAAATCAGTGAAAACTCAGGATACATGTTGGGACCCCTCTCGGCTGCACTAGGGCAGGGCAGGAGTGACTTTGGTCCACAGCTCTTGGTGGTGGGACTGTTATATTGTGTTTCTAAACCAAATGTGATCTGGCTCTGAACCCTTACAGGACCAGGCAGGTGGCAGGATCGGTCAGTAGTCGGGCATTTTGTGCCTCCAAGGGCTCATCCAAGGATCCAGAACAAAACAGAGGGGCCCCATCTTTCGTCCCTGGCCTCTGGGGCCGCCTCTCCCCATCATCTATGGCTGAGCAGTGCTATAGCCTCTCAGGTTTTGTGGACCCCGGCTTGTGAGAGCTCTCCAAGGACTTGACCCCAGAGACCCTCCGTGCTCTTCTCAATGTCGAAGGGCCCGCTCTCCGCTCCCAGTGTGCCTGTCCCAAAACCCCACAGGTCCCCCTGCACACAAGCTCTCTGTCACATTGCCCTGTCACCACCCATGAGACAATCCATTTTATCTCCCTCCTGGAGCCCCAAACAAAAAAGCTTCTTAGCCTAATACCCCATCCCTCTCCTGGGGATACTGTAAGAAGTTCAGGCCTCTTAAAGGGGTTTCGGGGGGTAAGTGGTCTGCACCTCCCTGGTGCTTTCACCAGGGTAGAATCAACACAGGCTAACAGATACCCAGGATGTGGGTCTATCCTCAGTCCTCACCAGGTCACATTAAGGCCCTCAGTGCTTAGAAGGCCACGTGACTCCATCTCTGGGTCTCCAGTGACAACTCAGAGCGTGCCTTCTGGGCAGGACGGTTCCAGGGATTCTGGTGGTGTCCCGGGGAATCAGGCTCCGGGCAGGGACCAGGCCTGGTGTCTGGCAGGTAGGGGCCCATCAGCCTGGATTTCTTAAGGCTCAGAAAGAAAACCCTGTGTTTGACTCAGACAACGGTTTGCGTTTCCCGTGTTTTAAATATTAACTGGGACCACTGCCATCTCCTCCCCCCAGCTGGATCCTTCGTCCCTTGAAATCGGGCAAATGAAACTAGTGGAGTCCTCCTGGCCTCCTGGCCTCCTGCCGTGGCTCTGTGGCTCCGTGGTTCTGGGGCTCACTCCCTGTAGGGCTAAGCTCCCGCGGCCTCTGGGGCACAGAAGCATCTGGCTCACCTCCTCCTGCCTTCTTCCTCTTTCATCACGGCACACAGTGGGGGGCCAAGGTCCTGGCCTTGGACCTCTGTCCTCCCACCCTCCTGGGTCACAACCGCTGGTTTACTGAGGGCATGAACTCTCTCCTGAATCAACAAAGGGGCACTGACTCAGCGTGCAAGCGGCTGTCTGGGCACCGGACCCTCCCTCTGCCCGCATCCCTGGCTCCGCCACCTCGGCGCAAACTAGGGGTCCCCTCCTCACTCACCCAGCCCCTCAGGGTTCCAGTCACAGGAGCCCCCAGGGGACACAGGGCTGGCCGCCCTACCAGGTCACCCTTTTACCCACCTGCCACTTTCTTCCTTGCAAATGCCCAGCTCCAGCTCCTAAAATCAGAGCCTTTTGTTCGCCTCCACCACCTCTGTCCATCTGCTGCTGGAAAACACCGACTGGCAAAGGGAAATTGAACCCGTAGGGGGCTCTCCCCTGAGGAGGCCGCACACCCCTAACTGGGGGGCTGCAGGAACAAGGGGCTTGGCAATGTGCTCAGTCAACTCCGCACAGTCTCTTGGGAGCCTTCCCTTTCTCCTGGGCACTTCCACAACCTTGGATACTACCCAGTGTTGTTTCCCCAGCTGAGACTCAGTCTCCAGCAAGTGTTTTACTGAGCACCTGCTATGCGCCAGGCGCTGGGGTAGGCAGCCCCAAAGGGTGATGGTGAGTGGGAGGGGACGGCCGTCACTGGGTGCTCACTGTGTGCCAGGCACTGTCCTGTGCACGTCACATATCCCATTAATCCTCACAATGGGCCCATCTAGTCCTCAGAAAACGCCCATGAAATGAGTGCTCTCATCATCCGGTGTCACAGATGAATGGATGACAGAGCTGCCCGAGGTCATGCAGCCAGTGGGTGGAGAGGTCTGCAGGGATCACAGGAGTCCTCTGCCCGTGTCCCTGGAGAGTACCTCCCACAGAGGGAGAGGCAGTAAGGGAGAGGGTGGACAAAGAGGTGGCCCCCAGCCCAGGGCAGGAGGGCGGTCGGAGGGGACCAGGACACAAGGAGGCCCGGGGGATGGAGGTGTACGTGGAAGAGCCGTGAGCCAGAGAACCTAGGGGCTAAGCGCTCTCTACTGTTCTGGATCAGGTCCCGGATGCGAGAGGCCATAAGGGATGGTATTGGGACAGTTGGTGCAATTTGAATATGGACTGTGGATTGGATGATAGCTTTGTCAAGGCAAAGTTTCCTGGTTTTGATCATTGTGTTGTGGTTGTGCACAAGATTGTTTTTGTTAGGGAATACACACTGTGGTGTGCGGGACACAATGCCTGCTTCTTAGTCTCAAATGGTTCAGAGAAAACATGTACTTATATGTGTGTATATGTCTATATGTGTGCCTGTAGGTGTGCATTTGGGTGTGTGTGTGGCTATATGTGTGTGTGCATTTGGATGTTGTGTGTCTATGTGTGTGTGTGTTTAGGTATGGGGTGTGTGTTTGGGTGTGCACGTGTGTGTGTGTGTGTGTGTGTGTGTGTGTGTGTATCTAGAGAGCTGGAAAGAGAGAGAGAGACAACGATACAGCAAACAGGCAAAGTGTGAATGAATGAATCTGGGTAAAGGGTATAGGGGAGTTCCTTGCACTAGTCTTGCAACTTTTCAGCAAATTTGAATTATTCTAGAACACAAAGTTACCAAGAATATATGACTTAAACAGTAGTACAGGAAATTATAAAAACCAAATAAACTCTATCAGATACGTTAAAGGGATTGCCTACTGGGAGGAGGGGGTACAGGTGGAAAAGGATAAAAATGGAGGCACTAAATGGAAGAAAGGAATAAAAAGAAGGGCAGAGAGAGAGAGAGAGGGAAGGACAGAGGAAAGGAAGAAAGAGGAATAGGATGGAGAAAGGGATTGAGGGAAGGAAGGAAGGAAGGTGAAAGAAAGGAAGGAAGGAAGGTAGGTAGGAAGGAAGGAGGGTGGAAGGAAGGAAGGAAGGAAGGAAGGAAGGAAGGAAGGAAGGAAGGAAGGAAGGAGAAAGTCTGGGTCCTTGTAGCTCATTCCTGAGTGCACTCATCCTCCTGACACCACCTTTCCATATCTGGAGGATGGCTCCCAAATCCTCATCCCCAGCTGGTCAAGTGTGCCAATCCTGCATGCAGAGTTGTTTGGTACAGGACACCTCCTGGGCACCCTACTGTTAACTATGATTCACAACCCAAATTGCCTTTCCCCCTTTGTCCCTTTGACCTTGCTTTGCCCCTGTTTTGCCCCAGGGCCAGCGCCACCCCCATGGCTCCAGCTCCCTCTCCTTCTTCCCTTCATCCAGGTTGCAGCCACATCTTATTCTTTCTTCCTCTGATCTGCTCCTCTCCATCTTCCTTTCTGTCCCAGTGCCCGGAACCTCGCCCAGGCTTGCTGCTATGGCCTCGCTCCTGGGTGCACGTCCCCCACTCTGTGCATCTGCAGTTCAGGGACATTTGCGACCAGCCCAACTTCCCTGGCACACTGCTGTTCTCCTGGAGGTCAAGAAGGGGCCTCGATGTCCATCGAAAGATAAATGGATAAAGAAGATGTGGTCTATGTACACAATGGAATATTACTCAGCCATTAGAAACGACAAATACCCACCATTTGCTTCAACGTGGATGGAACTGGAGGGTATTATGCTGAGTGAAATAAGTCAATCGGAGAAGGACAAACAGTGTATGTTCTCATTCATTTGGGGAATATAAATAATAGTGAAAGGGAATATAAGGGAAGGGAGAAGAAATGTGTGGGAAATATCAGAAAGGGAGACAGAACATGAAGACTCCTAACTCTGGGAGGCGAACTGGGGGTGGTGGAAGGGGAGGAGGGCGGGGGTGGGGGTGAATGGGTGACAGGCACTGGGGGAGACACTTGATGGGATGAGCACTGGGTGTTATTCTGTATGTTGGCAAATTGAACACCAATAAAAAAATAAATTTACTATATATATATATAAAAAAAGAATACACTCCAAAGCAGTCCATTCCTCTCCTGTCTCTGATTCTTTCACAAATATTTGTTTCAACTTCCAACTTTATCAAAAGTCCTTGGAAGCAGGTACTGCTCCGACCTGGGACACCAATTGTCCCTTCTGCAGTGCCTGGCAGTGGGAATATAATAGACACTTGATCCATAAACGGGTTCTTCCTTATTTCTGAGTAATTCAGTTATACCAATGCTCATCTTATGTATTTGGGATGACAATGAAAGAGAATAAAGGACAGGATCAGGACCCTAGAGCAGTTTGGGTGTCCCCATGTCAGGGACAATAGTGTCCCCATGTCAGGGACAATAGCCCTTGGGATCACTCACAAGGCTCTGCCAAAAAACTGCCCTGGGAGAACTAAAGGCCAATTCTGGGGCAGCTCTGTATTTTCAAGTTCCCAATAAAACTCAAATATGGCTTTTAAAATATACATTTATTTCTGTAAATGTTCCAAAGCTTAACTCAGTTTAAAGCACACTCCAGCATCAGGTGCTACCTCTTAGATTTCTCATTTCCCAGCCCAAGACATATATTTTTTTGTATCACCACAAACAGCAATCAATTCTATTTCTAGTTGCTTCCAAAACAACTCTAATGGGCCAGTCACTGCCCAAACAAGGAAAGGGCTGGGTGGGTAAGCCCACTTCTGTCATCATCGGAAACCAAGTCATCCAGCTAAACGTCTCACCAACCCCAGACCCATATATTTAATTCCTTGTTTCTTGATATTTCATAATTTCAGCTCATAAAAGACACCATGATGTAATGCCTAATAAATGCCAAAGTAGCCTTTTCGAGAAGTGACACCAAACATGGGCAGGATGCCTAAGCCAAGTTTGCTCGGGCAAGGGTTCAGGTATCTGTTGTCATGTAGGTTTTCATCTGAGAGGCTGGTTCATAAACAGGGTTCGTAGAGGTTTTGATCTATCTAAACTTCAAAGCACTGTGGTTTGAGCCCACACAGGATGTATTCGAGAGAATCTCTATGTCACTGGGGGGGACAGGTACCAAAACATGTATATCCTCCCAGAGCCAATAATATCAAGGACCACTTCCTGTGAGTGGTTGTTTTTTTTTTTTTTCACTATAATGTAAACTTCCTGTTACGATTTTAACCAGTTGCCTCTTGTCCAGTTCTCAGGGGAGACCATCATCAGTTGGTCATGAGCCTGTGAACAATGCTTTAGCCTTTCTATACGAACATAGCATGACCGGTCTTCTTTCTGTGGACCATCTGCAGAAAGTTGTTTGTGCAGGTGTGATGCATTTTTCTCCCTAATTTCTCAATTCTCTGTTTACTTTTGAAGTTAGAACATATACTTGTTATTCATGGATCCAGAGGAAAGAACAATGTCTTGGCCATGGAAGGGAGTTCAAACTATGAGTTTGGCTCATCAGATTCTATGCTCCAAACAGCTGCCTTAGTGCTGGCTCCCTTCAAATACAATAATCACAAGAAGACATCTCAGAGATGCTCAGATCCAGCCTTCCCCCGTGTGGGCTTCCATGGAAGGTCCAGTCATCCACAGACATCCATCTTTAAGGACACAGGTGGAAAAAAAAAAGAAAGAAAGAAAGAAAGGACACAGGTGAGAAGCATGTCCAGAATTACCCACATACTGACTGACTCTTCCCTCCTCCTGCTTTTCTGCTGAAGTAACCCAACAAACATATCTGGGATGGTTCTAGAACCCTCTAAATCCACTCCTCTTTGCCCCATGCAGCCTCAGGGATCCCTGGCATTGAGGCTGAGCAGAATGCTGGTGGCTAGCAGAGGAAGTCCACTGCAGGGAGTCAGACAGTGACTCAGCAGAGGGCGCATCCACTGTGGCTTTGGGAAGCAGGGTCAGGTCCCTGCTTCATGAAGGGCGTTAGGCTTCACGGAGAGATTGCTTTCATCCTCACACACCCTCTCTCATCATCCCTCTGGACTCCCAAAGAAAAATTAAAATGCAGCTTTAAAATATATGCCCTCCTTCCCCATTTTTGACTGGCTCTAAATAAATGACCAATGATCCAATAAAGCGGCTTTCAAGATTCTGTTCAAAGGAGGACCTAGTATGTGCTGGATTCTATTCTAGGGCTAAGGACAATGTACTCCTCTTATGAGTCCAGTCTAGGAGAGATGGGGCTGATCAAATATTGCAAGGACTGTTCTTCTACTAAGCAACCATGTATATAGTTTATCTGAGATTCACATTTACTGGGGTGTCCTGCATTTCCATTTATTAAATTTGGTAGCCCTGATTGGGAAAGGTAGACATGATTACGGGGAGAAAGGGGCTTTCAGGGCTCATAGGGAGGGCCCCCAGCCCAAGGCTAATTGGGATTTCATAAAGGGAATGCAATCTCCCTTACAATGGGTAATTTTTTTTTTGTAAATTTTGTTTAACTTTCTCCTCACAACCCATATATACATATATATTAAAGATTTTATTTATTCAAGAGAGACACCGAGAGAGAGAGAGCAGAGACATAGGCAGAGGGAGGAGAAGCAGGCTCCCTGCAAGGAGCTGGATGTAGGACTCAATCCCGGGACCCCAGGATCATGTCCTGAGCCGAAGGCAGACGCTCAACCGCAGAGCCACTCAGGCATCCCTTCTTTAAATATTTTATTTATTTATTTGAGAGCAAGCACGTAAGCATGAGTGAGGTGAGGGGCAGAGGGAGAAGCAGGCTCCAAGCAAGAAGCCTGATGCGGAACTTGATCCTGGAACCTCAGGATCACGCCCTGAGCCCAAGGCAGACGCTCAACCACTGAGCCACCCAAGCGTCCCACAACTCTGAATATATTATGTGCAAATGAACTGACATTGCAAGGCTGGTCAGGTTCCCTTTGCCCCTAGGCCCACTTTCCATCCTTCCTCATCCTGCTAATCCTTTGCCCTCTGGCTTCTGTTGGGTTTGGCCAGTGGGAGGCACCCGTAGGAGACAAAGGTTAGCAGAAGGCTACAGCTCCTCCTGGATGGCCTCTTCATATAGCTACTGTGTCTATTGTGTCTCTCAGGGGCCCTTGGTCGTTTCAGAGCCAAAGGTGGCCTCAGCCAGCAGCCCACCCCCACTCCCATCCCACCCTGCCTTAGTGCCCAACCCTGGTGTATGTCCCATGCTTTGCTAAATACATTCCGTTATTTCCCAGTTTAATCGAGCTATCAATTTCCTGCACAGAACTGGACAAAAATAGCTCTCATTGCTTGCCCAAGTTAACCTATAAATACAACACAAGGAATTGAAAGTCCCATTAGAGTTTCTCATTTTATTTTGTTTTTTAAATGAAAACATTTTCTTTTGTGTTTTAAAATTTTTATTTTGTTTTTTAAAAATTGACTATATTATAATATTTGTTTGGAACAACTGTATGAAGAATAGCCAATAGTTTTTTATTTTTATTTTATGGAAAAGTAGTATTAAGAAGGAAATTTGTCCCAAAAGTATGACTTGTCTTCTTTCTGAGTAGCTAGTTTTAAGCTACCAGTAACTAGAATAACAAGTAACAAAGAAGAAAAGGCTCAGAAACAGACCCACGTAAACGTGGGAATTGAGTGTATGATGAAGTATAACATGTTAAATTATCTTAGAAAGATTATTTAATTAATAGTTTTGAGACAACTGATTCATGATTTGGAAAAAGAGGAAAAGAAAAAAGCTAGACCCCTACCCCATATCTTATATAAAAATAAATGGTAAATGATTAAAGAGTTAATGTTTAAAAAATATTGTAATATTTGAGGAAAGCATAAGTAAATATTGTTATAATGCCAGGATGAAGAAGAGTTTACTATACCAGAGCAAGAAACCATAATTTTAAAAATCCTGAGATTCAAGTATCTAAGTATTTATACTTCTGAATGCAAAAATGCCATAATCAAAGTTAAAAGACTGATGACAAGCATGTTTTCTTTTTTTTTTTTTAAATATATTTTTTTAATTTTTATTTATGATAGTCACACAGAGAGAGAGAGAGGCAGAGACACAGGGAGAGGGAGAAGCAGGCTCCATGCACCGGGAGCCCGACGTGGGATTCGATCCCGGGTCTCCAGGATCGCGCCCTGGGCCAAAGGCAGGCGCTAAACCGCTGCGCCACCCAGGGATCCCGACAAGCATGTTTTCTGCAAAGATTTTTTTTAAAAAATCACAGGTCTAATTATAAAGAGGTCTTCTAAATCAATTTAAAAAAAAAAAGACAAATTCTCTAATAGAAAAAATCTGTCTTTGTCACAAAGACTGTAACTAGCCAGTATTCTAAAAATGGCTGATAGGTTACAAAGGGGTGTTTCATCACATTAGTAATCAAAGATATTCAAATTAAAATGGGATGTTTTTAAACAATTACATTTTAAAAATTTAAATATGGGAGCCATTATGGATAAGAATATAGGGGGAGGTGGAAAACACACTGGAAAGATCTTTGTGGAAAGATATTTGGCCATATTTATCAAAGATCTTAGAAAGGTCCACTTTTTAAGTTGCAGGAGAAATCAAGGGACAAGTGTACAGAGATACACACAAGGATGGGACACCTGGGTGGCTCAGTGGTTGAGGGTCTGCTTTGGCTCAGGGCATGATCCCCGGGTCCTGTGATTGAGTCCTGCATCGGGCTCGCCTTAGGGAGCCTGCTTCTCCCTCTGCCTATCTCTTGGAGTCTCTCTGTTTCTCTCATAAATAAATAAAACCTTAAAAAAAAAAAAAGATACACCCAAGGATGAGGTTGGCCACTGCAGGCTGCGTATGGTGGCAAAACCTGAAAGCAGGCGCAGTGTCCAACAGTAGCTGCTGGCAACATAATTATTGAACTATTTGCCAATGGAATGTCACGCAAGCATTTACAGTTATTATATTGGTTGACATGGAGGGATCTAACATTAAATGTTACATGAAAAAGTAATAGGCAGAACCATGCCTATTAAATGATCTCAGCTCTTTTCTTCCTCCCCTTCCTCCTTCTCAAAAAAATCTACTTATTTGTCACTTTGCACTCACTAGGATGGCTATAATCAAGAATAGAAAGTGTTGGTGAAGATGTGCAGGAACCTGAATTCTCATACCTTGCTGGTGGGAATATAAATTGGTGCAGCTGCTCCAGAAAAGAGTCAGCTATTAAACACAGAGTAACCATATGACCCAACAATTCCACTCCCTGGTGCATAGCCAAGAGAAATAAAAATGTATGTCCCTACAAAAAGGTGTACCCAAATTTCATAGAAGCATTATTCATAAGAGACAAAAGGGGAACAAGACAAAGGGTCCATACACAATTGATGAATGGATAAGTAAAATGTGGTCCATCCCAACAACAGGAAATTATTTACCATAGAAAAGAATGACATGCTGATACGTGCTACAACATGCATGAATTTTGAAAACACACTGAGTGAAATAAGCCAGACAAAAGAGTACATATTGTCTAATTCCACTGATATGGAATGTCCAAAACAGGCAAATCCAGAGACAGAAGTTTGATTAGTAGTTGCCTAGGGTTTGGGTGGGAATGGTTTGGAGGGAAAAGTGGAATGACAGCTAAAGGGGTTTTGGGAGAGGTGATAAAAAGGTTCTAAAATTGATCATGGTGATTTTGCACAACTCTGTGAATTTACCAAAAACTATTGAGTTTTATGTTTTAAATGGGTGAATTAAATGACATTTGAATAATATCTCTAAAAAGCTATTGCAAATATGTTTACTGAGGAATAGGAAAAAATTTTGGAAAGTATTTTTAATCAAAATGTTGGTAGCAGTTGCCTCTAAGTGTGCAACATGCACCAGAGCCCCACGTGAGCTGTACTTCTTTCCATGAAAATATCTGAAACAACTTCTATAATTTTGTTTTTGGATTTATTAGGCTACAAATAACCCATTTATGATTGGCTGTGACTCACAGCAATCACCATGCAAATTTGGGAGTTTGAATGGGGGGGAAATATATAGCCTACAGGTAGCATTCCAATGTGATAAATTTTTTATTTTTTGAGATTTTATTTTTAAGTAATCTCTACACCCAACGTGGCGTTCAAATTCACAACCCTGAGATCAAGAGTTGCCTGCTCTACCTAGCCAGCCAGGGGCTCCTCCAATAGGAGGAGTGATGAGTGTCTGACAAACTATACATTATAGACTAATGTTGCATTTCATAGATATTTTAACATTCATTTTTTTCCCTGTTTTTCCTCCACTTGTATTTAGTAGCCAATACAATTTTTCATGTCCCCTATATTTCTATGTGTCTGAGATGGGCTCAGAGACCTGAGCCAAGGCCCGTGGGGCTAACATCTAGGGCAGGAGTCCTCCTCATTTTCTCATCAAGGATTATGTCCACTTGCCTATTTGCTCCCAGTACCCAACATAGTGCCTGACAAATAGTCTGAACTCACTAAATATCTTTGGATTGATTGATTTATGGAGGCATCAGATCTTCAAACCTTCTTTAAGAAGGTATAATACTATATAAAATACTGTATAATTTTACTTAAAAGTCTTTCCTCCTGGGACACTGTGGCTGGCCTAGTGGTTGAGTGTCTGCCTTTGGCTCAGGGTGTGATCCTGGAGTCCTGGGACCAAGTCCTCCATTGGGCTCCCTGCAGGGAGTCTGCTTCTCCCTCTGCCTGTGTCTCTGCCTCTCTCTCTGCATCTCTTATGAATAAATAAATAAAATCTTAAAAAAAAAAAGGTTTCCTTCCTTTTCAGACCTCCATAGATAATGGGGGTTATACGTTTGCATTCTTCCATTAAAAACCCTTCATATTCTTGATTAAGTAATCACGATGCCTCTTAGTCAACTTTTTTATTAATGAGACAATTCTGGCTTTATTTATTTATTCACTAAAAAAAATTATGATCAGTCTACACCCTGTCCAGTGTCTGTATGTCCTTGTCAACACTTACTGGGATAATATTTCATAAATGTTTGACAGATGTAATACATAGGTAATATGATTACCCTCTAAATCATACTTGTTCATAATGCCAACTGTTACTCAGCTTGTGGTCACCCCTGGTTCCATGTTCTTTATCTTTCTACCTTGGACCTAGTTGTTCCTTATTCCTTTTTTGGATAATTGCATTTTCTTCTATAACTTCTGTCTTGTAGTTCTCTACTAAACTTTATGATTTTTAAGATAAGGTTAAATTTCATTCCGGTTTTACAGAAATTTTTGCTCCAAGAGGCTCAGTGAATACAGTTGGGCCAAGTTTTAGAAGTCTAGTTATTAAAACCTGTAATTGACCTAACATGGGTAATTCTCATAAAATAAACTTCCAGGATATAACACAGAACATCTGAAATTTTATTTTAAATATTCAAGAGTTAGAACATTTAAAATTTGATAGTCATATTTTAAAGGCTTAGCATTACATGTGGAAAAAGTTTCTCAGTGCTGCCAACTATATCTCTCTTGTAGGCACATTTAGAATGTGTCCACCTTCAGTTGTTGGTACAATAGCAAACAATGTTTCTCTTTTCTCTAACACCTTCTTCATTTATTCACACTATTTATGTTCTTGGCTATGTCTGGAGAGAAGATAATTTATCTTTAATATATTATACATGAGTTCAGAGACTTTTTCTCCATGTGAAACTGATATTCTACTTGCAAGTCACCGTACAAGACTTGGAGACTTCCCAAATGGGGCTTCTCTTGAAAGGCTCATCACCTAGACAGATTTTACTATAAATTAAATATAGCCCTGAAACATTTGGCTTAATATTATGAATGCAAGTCACTGAGCAAGTTCATAATGATAATTACAAAACAATCTAATCCTCTCTCATTCTGCCTTATATAATTATTGCCACAATGCTTTTCTTAAAGTTATCTAGCTAACACACTTTCCCTATTCACATTAAGTGTCAACCTATTTCTCTATTTGTTTATTTTTTTGGTGTACTTGATCATTATTTTTGCACATAAAATGAACATCTCTCACATCAATTACTACAGCATCTTTTTCTTGCAATAATAATTATGCATTGATTCTTCAGCTGACAGAATTTTCAGATAAAGAGCATGTAGAAGATATTTCCTCTAAACATCTAAAATGGGACACCTGGGTGGCTCAGCGGTTTAGTGCCTGTCTTCAGCCCAGAGCGTGATCCCGGGGTCCTGGGACCGAGTCCCACATCGGGCTCCCTGCATGGAGCCTGCTTCTCCCTCTGCCTGTGTCTCTGCCTCTCTCTGTGTGTCTCTCATAAATAAATAAATAAAATCTTAAAAAAAAAAAAAGAACATCTAAAATACTCACCCATATTTTGAAAGGGAATGCATCAATATTAACACAACATTCTAATTATATTCCTGTTTATATTTCCTGACATAAGCTGATGAACCATGGTGGCAGCCTTTGCAATCACACACACCAGGTCACAGATGCTAGAAACGGTATGGATGGAGGCAGGCATTTGGCTCCCTTGCTGAAGCCAAAAGGCAGATTTGGGGCAAATACTAGAGCCGATGCTTAAGTCTGGTGCAATCTTACATCATCAAAGAGCATGGACTTTGGAGCCAGATGGCCTGGATTTGAATCCTGGTTCTGCCACTAGCTGGCTGTGTGAACTCAAAGGAGTTACTCTCTGTGCCTGTATCTCCTCATTTGTAAAATGGGGATATTAGAGTATCTATCTCATTGGCCTGTGGTGCTTAAAAATGTGCCTGTCAAAAAAAAAAAAAATGTGCCTGTCATATAGGAAGTATAAGTGTGTAAGTGTCTGCTGCTGTTGCTCTTATTATTAACTGGCATCAATGGAGCTTAACTCATGGTATATTGCTTTTAATGAACTCTATTCTCAAAGTGGAAGAAAAGAGAGAAATCAGACAATAAGAAACAAGTGTCTGGAACACTGAGATCTCCTGTGTTGTTTAGAAAATTTTGTAAGAATATAAAGAACAAGCGCACCCGGGTGGCTCAGTCAGTTAAGCATCTGCCTTTGGCTCAGTTCATGATCTCAGGGTCCTGGGACGGAGCCCTGCATCGGGCTCCCTGCTTAGCCAGGAGTCTGCTTCTCCCTTTGCCTCTGCCTGCTGGTCCCTCTGTTTGTGCTCTCTCTCTCTCTCTCTGTGTCAAATAAATACATAAAATATTTTTTCAAAACGAATATAAAGAACAGAGTTAATCATAATTCACTATCATTCTTTATCCTATATAAGGGACTTAAATTATTTGAACAAATGTTTAATGACTTTAATTGTGGAAATTATAAAACAAACACAAAGATAGATCAGCTTAAAGGACCATCTGTGCCCACCCCCATCTTCCACGATGAGCAACACTCCACCTGTTTAACTGGGAGCATTCAAGCCGAATCCCCAAATCCCTAGTGTCACTGGTTGTGTGACAGACAAGGGTGGCATGGAGTCAGCTGTTCCACAAAATCATACTCTCCAAGGTGTGACAACTTTTAATTTACCAGAGAGCTGGAAGGAGGTAGGAGGAATTTAGCCCCTAGGGCAAATGTTTATACTAAAGAATCCTTTTTTCATTTTTAATTCAAATTATATTCCAATTCTTTTTTTTTTTTTTAATATTCCAATTCTTGATAATAGAAGAGGCACAAATCACTTCAGTTGCTTTTGATTTGAGCTGTGCTCACAGTGTCAAACACTTTTGCTGCCAGCGGATCAAATAAAAGCTTAAAACCTCTGATGTCAATGGACCAAATACAGATTCTTAATAGTGGCCTCATCTTGCTGCATCAGTGCATTTATCTACCGAGACACCCACACCCCTCAGGCCTAGAGAGCTGTACCTAGTAGCGCCCTGCAGACTTTGTCATATCATGGCCTACAAAGAAAATGCAGTGTATTAGGCACACTGCGGTAAACAGGTGGGGAATGCTTGTAGCCAGGGGCCTGGGATTAATAGGTCTGCCACTCACGTGAAGCCTTTGTGCTTTGCATGATGGTTGGGAAGTTCTGGGCTGCAGTAAGTGCTATATATACACTGACTTATTTAATCCTTACAGCTACCCTACAAAGAAGGCACTATCATCCTCTGTTCACAGTTACAACAAACTGAAACACAGGGAGGGGAAGTTGCTTACCCGAAATCACACAGCCAGGAAGTGGCAGGAATTGCTGGTACCAGATTCTGTGCACTATCGGCCTCACTAGTAAATCTTTCCTGATTACCCCATGTTTCCAACTAGGCCACACCATGACATGCATGAAAACCCAAATTTATGGCCTTGTTTTTGATGTGTCCTCACATGTCATCCATCTCATCTGTCCTTTCAGATTCTCTATACTAGGTTCCAAACCACTGAAGAGCCTGAACACAGAATGATACTCAAATACCTTCTGGCCAAATACCTCAATCACATGAAAACTATTTAACCCTTAACACCTATAGACATTCCAAATATTTGATAACAATAAAAATGAGCCAAAAGTAGCAAGACAAGATCTGTGAGAGATGATTGGTAACCTATTTTATCAGCACTGGATGGGTCAAAAGCCCAGAAAAGAGAACACTTCTAAGTTCCTCCTGTATACAAGATGGAGACTGAACACTTGAGTGTTCTTGTGATTTTCTGCTCTTATGCTTTTTTCTGGCATCATTTCAGATCTGTGTTTTCATCTCTGTGAATTCCTGAGAATGTAATCGTACTACCTAAGTCATTCTATCTGCCCTAAAACAAATATGCAAACAAAAACCTTCAGAAAGCTCAGTGATTACCTGAAATTGATGCCAGTGTAGACTGACATCGTGACCAGCACAGAAGGGGCTGCTGAAATGAAGCAATCATTGTTTTGCAAAGTTTTTATCATCCAGAACAGCACAAATCTTTCTTTTCATTGAGATGAATCACCTAGCTCAGGAAACAAAGTGATTTTAATAATAATCACGATGACACATCTTATTTGTAATTACAAAACATTCTTGACATCATCAAGGCCATGGGCCTGGAAGAGGGAGGAGGAGAAAAAAGAGCAGGAACATTCCCTCAGCACCTACTATGTGCCAGGCAATTCCATTTCCATGATAAAAATCTTAGAGAGGCAGGTGTGATCATTCTTGATTTCCAGATGAAGAAACAGACTCAGAGAGATTAAGGAATATATCCCAAATCACACAACTAGAAAGTGGCAGAGCAAAGATTAGGAGCCAGTTCGGCCCAGCACTAAAGCTCATGTGTTCCTATAAGCATTCTGCTGCCTCTTAAAATATCCTGAAAAAAGCTTTGAGAAATTTTGCGGACTCACTAATTTCCCAAAGATTTGATTTTAACCCTACACCTAATCAGAAAATAACATTTTCTCAAGATGCAAAACTTAGTAGTACCACTATTGAGGAAGAGTCAAAGATAATCAACATGCCTGAGGTGTCAGATCACTGGCTTTGATTACTGGCAAAGTTGTGTCATCTTGGGACTTGTATTCTCCAATGCTGCTTGGTGAAGAGTGTGGAAACCTGTATCACGATGGTCATAATCCTTCCAGATATAAATGGATTAAATCTATCTGTTAAAGGGCAGACATTATTATACTGGGAGAAATCCTGTTTGGGATATACCTAAAGCAAAAAGACAAGGAAAATTATGAGAATAAAGGATGGGAGAAGATATGCCAGGAAAGTATTAACCAAAAGAGAACTGACATGACTATGTCAATATCACAAAAAATAGGCTCCAGGACAGAAAATGTTACTATATAACGATATAATTTTTAATTCACCAGGAAGACAAGAATTCCAAGTGTATATGCACCTAATAAAAAAGTTTTGCACCACATAAGTAAAAACTTAACATATAGGGAGAAAGGGACAAATCTACCAACAGTTCTCTCTCAGTTATTGCTAAGTGAGCAGCAAAAAAAAAAAAACAAAAAAAAAAAACTCAGTAAATATATTTGGACAACTGTGACCTAATGGTCATACATAAAATCCTGAATGTAACCATCAGAGAATATCCATTTTTCTTAAACACACATGAAATGGTTACAAAAATTAGCCATGTACTAGTCATAAAGCACATCTCAATAAATGTCAAAAAAGTAAATATCACATCCATCACATTCTTTAAACACAGTATAATTAAATTGAAGTCAATAACAAAAAGATAAGAAGTTATCATATATTGGAATTTTAAAAATAGAATTCTAAATAATTCATAACTCTAAAAAGAAATTATCATAAAAATTTAGAAGTATTTAGAATTATATTGAAAAACACATACTTGTGTGTTACAGTGAAAGGGGCATTCAGAGGAATGTGTAGTCCTAAATAGAAGGGAAAGGATAATGAAGAAAAGAGTAGGCATCAATGAAGTGTGGGGGAGGGGTGCCATACACTGGAAAGAATTGACAAAGTCAAATACTGGTCCTTTAGAAAGATTGATAAAAATAGACTAATTTCTGATGATACTGCTCAAGAAAAATAAAAAGGTGCAAATATTTAAACATAAATCCAGCAGAAGGTATTTAACTACAGATACAGCAGGAACTAAAAAGTGGAATCAATAAACAGTTTTATACTGATATACTTGACAATTAGATAAAATAGACACATTTCTGGAAAAATGCAACTTTATCAATGCTGACTCAAGAAGAAATAGAAAGTTTGAATAGTCCTAAAATTACTTTAAAAATTAAAACAGCATGAAAAGTCCTGCCAAAGCAAAACATCAGGCTCACATAGTTTCACAGGTGAGTTGCCCCAAATCTTCACAGAACCAATCATTCCAATCTAACAAAAATTCTTCTTGTGTTCAGGAAAAAAGACATCACTGTCCAACTCACCCTATAGGTTCAGTGTAATCTTAATTTACAAAATCAGGCAAGATCAGTAAGAGAAATGGAAATTATAACTCAATCTCATTCATAAATATTGGTGCAGAATCCTTTTAAAAATTTGCAAAAAAGATCCACGTGTGTTTTTAAAAATATCATGTTAAATTATTCCAAGAGCAAGGTTGGGTTGACTTCAGGAGACCTACGAGCATCACTGCCTAGTGAAGAACTCACTTTTCCCAAAGAGAGATCTGGCCTTTGTTCTAGCTCCTGGGAAGTATCCCCCAAACTCTTGAAATTTCCTGAGGGAGAAGAGTGTCTTTGTTATCCCTGGGCCACACTTGAGAGTCTACCTTAATGAGATGACTCAGGGTGGGGACTGTTCATGCCAGAAAGACCAACTATGTGATTAGAGAGTTGGGGCTTTGGGCCGCTTGAAATCAGCCTGACTTGGGCAAGCAGTGGTGCTGCTGGAAACGGAAACCAAAACCACGTGGGCAATAATTCAATCAATCATACCTATATAAGGAAGCCTTGATCAAATTCTGGACACCAAAGCTTGGATGAGCTTCCTGGGTTGGCAACACTCTGCTTATTACCACACTTTGATGCTGGGAGGGTAATGCCTCCCTGAGGACACAAAGGCTTTGTGTTTGAAACTGAGTTCCAGATTCTGCCTCATGTCTGTTCCCTTGGGGGTTCTATTTTGTATCCTTTTGCTAAAAGAAAACTGTAAGAATAAGTATAGCATTTTCCCGGGTGTGTGAGTCATCCTAGTAAACCCAGCAGTCCACATCCCTAACTGTGTAGACAGCTGGTCTAGGAGAGGATAGCCCTGAGGACTCCTGAACTTGCAACCTGCGTCAGAATTTTGGGGGCAGACTTGACAGTCTGGAGGATTATGCCCTTCGGCTTGAGTTTGGACAACTCTGGCCTGACATCCATCACAGTAACAGACTGAATGAGAAAAAAATTTGAAAATCTCAATGCACGCAATGTTCTTCCTCATTTTGTTTAAAAAAGAAACTTTTAGTAAACCAGGATTACAATGGAACTTCCTTAACCTGACAGAGACTAAACAAACAAACAGTATAAATACAAAACTGTTTGCAGTATTTCCTTTAAGATCCGGAGCAAGACAAGGGTGCCACTATCACTACTTTTCCCCCCAAATTGCTGGGAAACTATACAACGCAATAACCAGAAAAATAAATTCAAGGATTAAAAAGGAATAAAAAGACAGTTACTATTTTCTGGTGATATAATTTTCTTTCTATAAAACCCAAAAGAATATATAGATATATTTTCTAAAATAGTAAGTTTAGCAAGGTAGCTGCCTATAAAAGCTATATTGAGAAATCAGTTGCATATCATAACAGATTTAGTCTGGACACAAAATGCTAAGCAGGGAAAAAGGTCCCATAAGATTATAATCAACACGTTGCCATTTCTATAGAGCTCAAAACCTAGCAAAACTAAATAATAAACAAGCATACATACATTTGAAATAAGACCCTCTCTCTCTCTCTCTCTCTCTCTATATATATATATATATATGTGTGTGTATATATATATATATATATATATATATATATATATATATATATATTTAAAAACAATGGTACACACAAGAAAGAATACCAACCACAGTTGTTTGGTAGCCATAAATAGGAAACATCCTACATACCCATCAACAAATAAATAAGGCAATAATGGGAAACAGAGTGTAGCATGTTCATACAATAAAATATTATTCTATAATAAAAAGAAAGAACTCCACATACACTCAATAACATGGATGAACTTCAAAAACATTACGGTGAACAACACTTTTTAAAAACTAGACACAAAGAGTAGACATTGCTCGATTCAGTGTACATGGAATTCTAAAACAAGCAAATCTAATTTACGGGGGAGAGGAAAGAGCAGTGGCCACCTCTGGCAGGGGAGAGGCAATTGGATGGCAAGGTATATAAAGGACTTTCTGGGGTAGGAAATACATGTTTTGAATAGGATACTGGCTCTGTGGGTGCAAACATTTCTCAGAATTCCTCAATCTATACACTGAAAGCCTGCATGTTGTTTTGTATATAAATTACATCTCCATTTTTTAAAAAAAGAACATATAGAGGCACCTGGGTAGATCAGTTGGTTAAGCATCTTGGTTTTAGCTCAGATCATCATCTCATGGTTGTGAGATCGAGCCCAAGTTGGGCTCTGCTATCAGCGTGGAGTCTGTTTGTCCTTCTCCCTCTGCTCCTCCCCTATTCTCTTTCTCGAATAAATAAATAGATAAATAAAATCTTTTAAAAAATTTTTAAAAGAATATATGGAAAGAAATTATGTAACCAAAATACAACAAAAAAAGCAAAGTCTTGAGAAACACAAACTGCCAGTTAAGATTGTAGTTACTTGGGTTTTGGGAGGGAGAGTAGGTAAATTGGGAAAAGGAAGGATCACAACTCATTGGTGATATTCTAGCTGCTGATTTGGGTGCTGGGTCCAAGGATTCATTATATCTTATTTAACATATATGTCACATTCAATATTTTCAAAGTTTCAAATAATCTATCTTTAAAGATACTGAAAGCAAATGACCACTTTGAGATGAGAAGAATAAAAAAGATCCATGAAGGAAGTACACCTGAAGGAGAGAGAAAATTTTTATAGGCAAGGTTGGCAACATAAATTCTAGATAGGATACTGATTTTAAAACTGGCAAACGCTATACTTCCTTCAGCAGCACATGTCCTAGAATTGGCAAACTCCCAGATGTAAGGCAGAGCAAGTTCTTTTCGAATGACTGAAGCACTTGATTATAGCCTATTTTACATTGTTCTTGCTTCTAGAATGGAGATCATGTGTCACCAACAAGGTGAACTTCGTTGAGCATATGGACCAGGTAATATACTATTTTTTAGCATCTCTCAAGGAGCCAAACATTCATATAATATTTGATCAATAAATGTGTTGGGCATCTAACCTTGGTCTACAATTGGTTAAACAGAACACTAAAAATTATTATTTTTTTAAAGATTTTATTTATCTAGTCATGATAGACATGGGGGGGGGGGTGGGCAGAGACACAGGAGGAGGGAAAAGCAGGCTTCATGCCGGGAGCCTGACACGGGACTCGATCCCGGGACTCCAGGATCGCGCCCTGGGCCAAAGGCAGGTGCTAAACCACTGAGCCAC
Organism: Vulpes vulpes; assembly: GCF_048418805.1. NCBI lineage: Eukaryota > Metazoa > Chordata > Mammalia > Carnivora > Canidae > Vulpes > Vulpes vulpes. The sequence continues at coordinate 163,145,353 of NC_132791.1, read as the reverse complement.
CCAGGGATCCCCAGAACACTAAAAATTAGATAAATTTTCTTCTCTGGTTATTAAACTTATATGCTAAGCTTATAAGGTAACTTTTTCACTGATGTTTGTGTGTACGTATGCGTGCATGTATGTGATGACATTTACACAGTATCGGCTCAGAGAATACTGTCATTTTTTTTAAAGATTTTATTTATTTATTCATGAGAGACACACAGAGAGAGGCAGAGACACAGGCAGAGGGAGAAGCAGGCTCCATGCAGGGAGCCCGATGTGGGACTCGATCCAGACTCTAGGATCATGCCCTGAGCCGAAGGCAGACATTTCAGGCAGACATTTCAGACCTGAGCCACCCAGGTGTCCCGAATACTGTCATTTTTGATAAGCAGGAAGAATTACTGAATGTTGTTGTGAGTCGCTACAAAATATTTAAGAACAGTAGAAGTCCTGAAATCTAATGTGAGTAGGACCTGCAGTTGGTTGGAGGATTGAGAATTTGGGTCACATTTTCCATCATGAAAAGTGAAATATACAACCCCTAAACATTTTATTAGGACTTAAACCGAGCAGTCTCTTTGCACACTGGACAGTCTGCTGACAGGATCTGAGCTGGGTTTTGCACAGGTCCCTAACGCTGGTCATCTGCAGGGGTCCACGGTGGCCATACATCTCCAGCGGCACTCAGCATGCCTGGAAACTCCACCAGGCTGCCGCATGTTTGCTTTCCTCCCCGAGTGGGGCCTCTGGGGCAGCAGCTCGGATCACCTGGGACCGTGTTAGGAACACAAATCTTCAGGCCCTGCCCCAGACCTGCTGAATCAGAAACTCTGGGGGTGGGGCCCTGATACGTATTTTAACACAATCTCCTCATGATGCTGACGCATGCTAATGTTTGAGAACCACTGTGCTTCGTCCCGAACTCTCTGTCCCTTTCAGTTCCTCAGGCTGCACTGAAAAAAAAAGAAAACAAAAAATTCAGAAGTAAACAAGCTTGCCACCGTCAGAATCACTCTTTGCTCCTGCCCTGAGAAGGCGCACCCAGTTCAGATGCACAACGCACCTGGGAATCATCCTCAATTCCTTTCCCTCCTTGATATCAAGTCCTGTCCCAAGGCGTGTCCCAGGTCACCCACTGCTGTCCATCTCCTTGACCACACCCCAGTCGGAGCCACCAGCCTCTCATGACCGGATTCTGCAATAGACTCCTCCCTGGTCTCGCTCCCTCCACCTCTGACAGCTTCGGTCCATTCTCCACCAGGACCCAGATGCGCTCTTAAGCACAAGTCAGATTCCACTGCTCCCCGGCTCAAAGCCCTTAGGATGGCTGTCCCATGAACCATGAACCTGGAGTGGAAGTCAGACCCTCTATCCAGGCTTAAAAGCCCTCCCTGACTATTGCTCACACTGTTCCCGGAAAATGTTGCTCCCCATACTGGGCTACATTGACCTTCCTTTGGGAAATATACCAAGGCTTGTTTCCACCTCAGGGTCTTTGCACCTGCTGTTCCCACCTGCCTAAAAGGTTCTCCTCAACTCTGTGAAGCAGGATTCTTCTTGTCATTCACATCACAGTCGAAACAACACAGATCCTGCTGCCTATCTGCCTAATCTAAAGTACCCGACACAGCCTAGCTATTGGGTTTTCCTGTCTGCTTCCCCACAGGGCAGAGACCATTAGGGTCCTTTTATCATCCCCACATCTAGAGCAGAGCATGCAATGCGTGCTCAATACCCATTCGCAAATGATGAACACGTGTCGACCGGAGCATTGGGGAAAGCTGTTGCAGAGTGCCCGTCGCTGTGCATGTGGCCCTCCGTGCCCTCTTTTCCAGCTGCTCACAAAACCCTCCACATAGGGGGTGCGCATGTCTCCAGAGAGGCTTCAAAGTCAGACTTGTGCTTCTGTTGGATGCATCACAATGCAAGTTACATTTTATTTAGAATTTCTGTAGTCTAGTAAGCTACCACTCTCCATAGACATTGAAGTATAAAAAGGTCCTCCAGATTCTTATGCTTTGTGCTTAGGATTAATTAGAATTCTCTCGGAGCGCCTGGGTAGCTCGGGGGTTGAGCATCCACCTTTGTCTCAGGTCATGATCCTGGGGTCCTGGGATCGAGCCCCACATCGGCCTCCCTGCTCATCAGGAAGCCTGCTTCTCCCTCTCCCTTTGCCTGCCCCTCCCCCTCCTTGTTCAATGTGTGTGTGTCAAATAAATAAAATCTTAAAAAAATTTCTCTCATCTCCATACTTAGAAGCCCATGATTATATAAATTTCTTTTTTATTTTTTATTTAAAGATTTATTTATTTACTTATTTATTTATTCATGAGAGACCAGAGAGAGAGAGGCAGAGACACAGGCAGAGGGAGAAGCAGGCTCCATGCAGGGAACCTGACGTGGGACTTGATCCCAGGCCTCCAGGATCACACCCTGGGTCGAAGGCTGCACGAAACCGCTGATCCACCCAGGCTGCCCATAAATTTCTTTTTTCTTTTTTCTTTTTTTTTAAATCCTATCTCCTTCTTCACAGATTCCTGCACTATTCCCAACTCCCTTCAACCTCCCCACCGTCTCTCCCCAGGGGCTTTCTTGCCCTGCTGCAAATCCTCCCTCCTCTGCCCCCTTGACCTGTGGTGGGCCGCCACGCTGCGCTGTCTCTGCACCACTGCTGGACCTTTGAAAACATGCATCTCCCGAAATCGATTCCCTGCTTTGAATGTCCCTGGATGTCACACAGTGCCTTGCCAGGTAGCTTTAACAACCCCCATGGCGCTGCCACCCCTTCACCTCCAGGGGAGTCTTCACTATACCTACTCTTGCCCTGGGTCCCCCTTTACCCCTTGCCTGCACCTTTCCTTTCTGTTCTGCTCTGATCTGCAGCTGGGCATCCCCTCTGCTGTAAGGCCAGGGTGGCCCGGCTCAGAGCAGCCCTGGCAGTGACGGAGGAGCCCTGCAGTCACTGCGTCACAGGCACACTCAGTGGCCAGCCGCCTTTACCTCCCCTCTCCATGGCTTCCTCCCAAAAGAACAAGCACCGTGACAATGCTACAGGTGGAGCCCTGAGGCTGATTGCAGTAAGGTATCCCCCACCTGGGGATGGTGGAGCAGGGCTTTGGACAAAGTCTTCTGAGCCCCGAGTGCACAGCCCTGGCCCTCGCCTTGTGCCGCCAAGAGCAGAGCAGGGCTCCGGGTGACCACTAGGTCAGTGGAGCTCTTGCTCTTGCCCGGGCTCCCCCAAAGCTCTGGTATGGGCCTTGTTAGGACCAAGGTGACACTGGGGTGCACTCAGGATCCACGGTGTGCGGGTCTGGTCCTCACAGCCTCTAAGCTCTCAGCAGCTGCACTTCTTCCCCATGAGGACAAGGGGAGGGACAAGCTCTGCCCTGGAGCTGCCCAGTCCGCCGCGGGCCACAGAACCTGAGATCAGATGACACGGTTGGCCACCAATTGGTCACACTTCACCCAGGGGCAGATATGTGACCTGCATTTAAGGGCAGCCCCTCTGCATTGCTGATGAGGTTGCATTTGAACAGGATGAAACTTTGGCCTTTGCCACTTTTTATTTTTTTATGTTTTTAATTAAATTGCCTGGGTCACTGACACCTGCAGAGACTATGAAACGCAGCCTTGCATTTTGTTAATGATACACCATCTGTTTGTTCACACTGTGCGGTCACATGATCTTTGCTCTGCAGAACATCCTGTCTCACTGGCCTAAACCAGTTTGTGGGTGAAATGCTTGGGATGGGTGCCAGAAAGTCTTCTCTTCTCCCTTTTTCTTTCTTTCTTTCTTCCTTCCTTCCTTCCTGTCTTTTCCTTCCTTCCTTCTCTCCCTCCTTCTCTCTTTCCTCCCCTCCTTCTTCCTCCCTCCCTCTCCATTTCCCTCCCTCTCCTCTCTCTCACCCATTTTAAGATTGGCTATTGACCTCTAACTGAATTTATGTTACTGTTCATGCCACCCAACTGCCCCGTTTCTGTTGCAGTATTTTGGCCTGACTTCTGACAGGTGCCCCTGGAGACCAGAGGAGGTGCAGACAGCTCAGACAACTGGGGGAGAGCCCACAGCAGACGCTGGAGGGCAGTGCTGCCCACCCAGGCTCAGAGGTTGCAGAGAAATCCACTTACACCCCTGGGGCAGCAGAGGCTGAGAGAGGCTGGAGAACCCCTCTGACCTCACCCAGAGCATCATTGACTCATCTTCACCCATAACGTTCAGGACAATTGGCTCATCTCACATGATAATTAGATTAGTTCCCTGAAGAGTGTTGTAGCTGGGGAGTTTTAAGAGCTTTAGATTCTTTGCATTTCGATGAAGACTGGTCCTCACAAAGAAAAAGTAGCGAAAGCACAGATTTTGGCGCTCCGGTGGGAAGTTCCATTGCTATTGGACCCCGACGGGGCGGGGGCGGGGAGGGGTGTGGAGAGAGAGAGCCCAGGCTGCTCTGTGCATATCTCCCCACGCCCAGGTGCAGGTGCGGGGTGGGGAGGGGGAGCACAGCCATGGATGAGACCCGGGTGTTGACCTCGAGGCACCTGGTATTCGTGTCACGGTTGCATAGCCATGAAATATATTTATGAAACAATTCAGAACTTAGACATTCCAAAAAGTTTGAATGTCTGCCCTCAGACACACAGCTCTGTAGCCTGAGAAACTATGCTTCAGTCGCTGTGACACTATGTGATATGGTGACAAGTTCCAAGAGTGCTCTTCGGAAGGGACCAGGTGCCCAGAGCACCAGGAGGCTGTGGGTAGGATACTGGCAGATGGCCCAGCCCACTGGCATTTAAAAGCCTGGGATGCTCATAGGCGTGGAATCCCAAGGATGCACCTGCCAACAACGACCCCTTGGTCTCCTGGCTTCTTCCTTAGGATGATAAGACCCCTGGGACTGCCCCCTTCCTTTGTCTTATATCAGATTCACTTTCTGGTTGTAGTTGGCGAGGAGGGGTGCCATGCATTGGCTGTCTGATTTCCCCACTTCCTCAGGGGCCCTGATGACAAGGCTTAAGGTGTTTGCACATGTGGTTGTGTTCATCTGTGTGTGTGTGTGTGTGTGTGTGTGTGTGTGTGTGTGTGTGTTGACGCCAACAGACAGATCGTTTTGTGGAGGACATGGCCCATGTGGATGATTCATCCTTAGGTGTTTCACACTTTGGGCTTAGGAAATACTTCTCCAATCAGCAGAGAACCAATAACCCAGAACCTCTCTTATCAGCTTCTGATAGGAGTCTGCAGCCCATAAAACCCAGCTCGCACACTCCCTGCTGAGAAACATGTGCACCTGCACTACTTGGCCCAGAAGGTTATTACTCAGTCACTTCGTGAGTCAAGTGCAGGCATTGTTCCTCCTGTCCCCTTGTCGCTGAAGAAGAGCAACCCTGCTCCAAGAGTGGACACTGGGGACCCTGCTGGACATGGGTTTCTTAGCTACCACTGTTGGCCCTCAGAAGGACCACAGCACAGCAGGTTTTCCTGGAGAGGCAGTGACTGATGCTAATCATGGGGGTTTCCTGAGATCTAGTCAATACCTCCACACTAACTCAGTTTTGGGATATCGACCCCTATTGGCACTAAAATAATTTGTGCTGTTATTCCTAGATGATGAGGCTAATGAAAGAGAGAACAGTGGTTTGTGGCCTGCACCAGGAAAGGAACATGACATACTTTTCAAACTTGCTTTAAGAATTCCAGCCCCCCCCCCCCAAAAAAAATTCCAGCCCAGCTTCACCAATGAGCGCTTGGTTTTATGCATAAAACAGGTCACATGCCGCTGTCACCCAGGGGTGGCTCTTTGGGCAAGAGCATGATTCACTTTGAGAGGCCGCTGACCGCTGGCCATGCTGGGCTTGTGCCGTTTTCCTTTTCCCTCCTCTGCACAGTGCGACTGCATAATCTTGTAATCCAAAGAAAGCAGACCTTTTTTCTTACTGCCAGCTCCACTACAAAATAAAATAAGATGTCCAATGAATGACCAATGTGTGTTCACTGAGGAGCTACAGACAAGAAAATCCTCAATATGGAATCTCCTCCTCAGGAGGTAAATTGAGGAATGGTTATTTTTGAAGCAGCTCTAGCCTTGGAAGAAAATTAGAGCAGAAATGTGGTCTTTGCAAGTATCGACCTCAGTTGAAATTTGTGAGGGGGCAGCACAACTCTGACTTGGTCTTTTCCAGAATCCTCACTCCCCAGCTTCCTGCCCACCCCTACCCTACCCATCCTTCAGGGCCTGGGTCAACCCTGCCTCCTATAGCAACCACCCCAGGTCCTCCCATGGATGAACTCCCATGGGACGTGGGGTGTATCATTTAGGACCATCTAGGTCAGGTCATGGCCCTGTATAACCTCAAATCCTACACAGTGTGCAAGGTTCTGGTCTTTAGAGTCACACGGGCAGACAGGGGCCCCATCAGGCATACATTCCTGTGGTCATTGAAGCATGGAGAAGGAAATGGGGGACAAAGAACACTGGCCTTTCGAGTATCCACCCAAAGTGCTGTGTATCACTTCTGCTCATGTTTCATTGAGTCAAATGGCCACTCCAGCCACAGAGGGAGTAGGAAGCACCATTGTACCAGGATCTCAGAAAGGAAGAGCCACGAGGATCTGGAAAAGAACTCTAGCGACTTCCACGGGGCCCAGATCACCACATGTGGTGCTACAGCTATGCCAACGCCATTGCCCGGGGAGCCCCAGGTTGGAAAGGGAGGCCCACTTGGTCAGCCCAGGCCATTCCATCCACATGGTCAGGCTGCAATGCATTGCACTTGGTTCCATGCGAGAACAAAGGCTTCTCAATGTGGTCGTGCCCCTGCTGCCTGCCCGGGACTGGTACCTGTGGCTGCTCCACAGACGCAGCAGGGCGACCGGGGCCTCTGTGCTCCCCGAGGTATCAGGATAGAAGTTGTGCTGCTCCAATTATACCATTGGCTTCCTGAGGTCAAGAGCTTGTCTTCCCCTCCTGAGCCTTCATTAATTCAATAGCGTGTGCTCAGCCCTAGACTCAGAAAAGAAAGAGGAAAAAACAAACCAACCGCAATCTCTGTCGTCCAGGGTCTCAGACCAACTCTCCTGTAAAACACAGGAATGACGGGCCGCATGCGGTAACCCCACACGGCAGACATTTCCCCGGAGCACCTGCAGAGCCCGGGGGAGGATGAGGTGACCAGGAAAGGCTTCTGTCTTCTCTCGAGAGACCAGTAGGCAAAAGCACAGAGAGCTGAAAGTGCTTTATCTCCACATTCCAAGGGCGTAGGGATGGCCAGCCAAACCCCAAGGGTGGGTAGTGATGTTCTAGGCTTTGTGAGCCACATACTCTCTCTGACACATTTTCTTTATGTGTGTATACGTGTGTGTGTTTTATAACCCTTTAAAAATATAAAAACTATTCTTAGCTCGCAAGTAATACAAAAACACAAACAGGCTAGGGCACACCCAATAAGATGGCTAGAATCGAAAAAGGCAGTTAATAACAAGTACCAGGGAGGATGTAAAGGGCCTGGACCCTCATACTTCGCTAGTGGGGGTGTACAATGGGGCAGCTGCTGCAGAAAGTGGTCTGGTGGGTCCTTAAAAGGCTAAGCACAGTTACCACGTGACCCAGTGATTCCACCCAAAGGTATAGACCCAAGAGAACCAAAAACCTATGTCCACACCACACTTGTGCATGAATGTTCACAGCAGCATTATTCATAATCACCAAAAAGTGGAAACAGCCCAAATGTCCATCGACTAGTGAATGGACGGGCAAGATGTGTTATATCTGTATAATGGAATTTTATCCAGCAATAAAAATGAATAAAGGACTGCCACACATTACAACGTGGATGAAGTTTGAAAACATGCAAAATTAAGGAAGCCCGACACAGGAAACCACTTACTGCAGAATTCCGTTGATAGGAAATGTCCAGAACAGGCAAATCCACTGAGATGGAAAGTAGATGAATGGTTGCCTTGGGTTAGAGGGGTTGGGGGTGAAATGGGAGTGACTGCTAGTGGGTACAGAGTTTCTTTCTGGGGTGATGAAAATGTTCTCCAATTAGATAGTTGGGTTAGTTCACAGCTTTGTGTGAATACATTAAAATACACTGAATTTTATATATTGAGTGTAAATTTTATGTACGTGAATTACACCTTGATTAAAAATATTTTTTTTAACAGCCCAAGGACCTTGGTCTGCCAAAGCCTGGGTCAGTGAATGGAAGGAAGCAGAAGGAAGCAGAAGGAAGAAAAGTACACGAGAGTTTTAGTCTTGAGGGTCATGTTAAAGGGCTGAGCTTGGTCCTCCAGGCGATGGGGAAGAGCCATCCAGGGGCTCAGTGTGGAAGGAATATGAATGGAGGTGCTTAGGAAAGGGTGGAGGCAGGAACACCACCCGGGTGGCTGTCCTAACATGGTGAGAAGGAAGATGGGTGACTGGACTTTTGTTCTAGCCCAGGACTAGAGGACTTTTGTCCTCCCTTTAGGGGGAGGAATGGGGGAGGTCCCAGAGGAAGTGTCAGCAGGCTTGAAGATGGAGTAGTTGGTCCACAAGAGTGAAGGAGAGAGAAGACAAAGGTGCCTGTCATTTCTAGATTAGGGGTCGGATGCAGATGCCTGAGTCCCAGGACATAGGAGAGTGAGGAGGCTGAGGAATGGGCAGACAGGTCCTGAGAGCCAGCTCCTGAGTGACTCTGAGGCTCCCGCAGGATGGCCAGGTGGAGCACGTTGATGCCAAGAGATGGAGGGAGGGAGGGTGGGGTAAATACACAGACTCGACATCAGGCAGTGTGCAGGTAAGGGGCATCACGAGAAAGCCTAGGGACTGGAACAGGGTTTCTGCTAATGGGGCTAAGGATGGGAATCTTGGGAACATCTACATCTGAGGGATAAGGAGAGGGAAAGAAGGGATCCAGGTGGGAAGAACTGGGGGTGGTCAGGGAGCCAGAGGAGGGGGGTGACAGGTGACAGAGGAGGGTGTCGGATATTATAGGATGGTTGGATAGAGGCTAGGGGCACCACCAAATTTTAGAAGAGGCATTTTTGTGGTGTGGTGAGAAGAAAGCCACCAGCGGTGGGCTGCAGAAGGAACCCAAGCTGTGCAGAAGGAAGCTGCAGACGGGGAGGAGAAAGCAGGTGTACCCCAAAGTGGAGCGTGCTGGAAGGAGTCTTATTGTAGGAGAAGACATTCCATCCTGCGTGAAGCTCAGGAGGAAACACAGGTAAAGGTGCTCAATAGAAGCAAACTCTATCCTTCCAAAGAGGAGAGGACTCAAAGATGAAAGGTGTGGAACCTTCCTGAGTCTGGTGGGGGAGGCATGGGGTCTGGCCATTCAGAAGCACTCACTCTTTCTCCTGCCTGCATGAGGGTGAGGGTCACCTCAGATGGGAGTCTGGATGCTTCTATCTTGGAGTCAAGTTAGAAGAGTAAGAATGTGGGGTGTCTGGGTAGAGCAGTTGGTTGGGTGTCTGACTCTTGCTTTCATCTCAGGTCATGATCTCAGGGTTGTGAGATCGAGCCCCATGTCAAGTCTGCCCTGGGCATGGAGCCTGCTCGGGATTCTCTCTACCTTTGCCCCTTTCCCCTACCCCTTCCCCCTGCCCTGAGCGCATGCTCTCTCTCTCTCTAAGAAAAAAAGAGAGGGGATCCCAGTGATTCCACCCCAAGGTACAGACCCCAGAGAACCAAAAACCTATGTCCACGCCACGTAGGTTTAGCACCTTCCTTCGGCCCAGGGCGTGGTCCTGGAGTCCCGGGATTGAGTCCTGCATTGGGTTCCCTGCATGGAGCCTGCTTTTCCCTCTGCCTGTGTCTCTGCCTCTCTCTGTGTCTTTCATGAGTAAATGAATAAAATCTTAAAAGAGAGAGAGAGAGAGAACGAATGTATGATTATACACATATTGTATATGTGTGTCAAGTATAAATTTTAACAGAATCACAAATTTGAATTACAAAAAAAAAAATCATTGTGATGGTTAGTTCTTGTCAACTTGGCTAGGCTGTCCCATCCTAGTGTTTAACTCAACGCTAATCAAGGTGTTGCTATCAAAGTATTTTGTAGAAGTATTTTTGTGGCCAACATCTACAAATTGGTTAGCTTTAAGTAATGGAGACTACCCACGATAATGGAGGTGGGACTCATCTAATCAGCTGGAAGCCTTAAGAACAAAAACTGAGGTTTCCCGGAGAAGAAATTCTGGTTCAAGACAGCAGCATCGGTGATTGCCAGGGGTCAGGGGTGTAGAGAGTGGGAGTCAGTGTTCAAGGTGGATAGAGCTTCCGCATGGGGTGATGAGAAAGCTCTGGAGGTGGGTGGTGGTGATGGTTGCACAAGAGTGCAGATGTACTTAACGCCCCTGAAGTGTATGATTAGAATGGCTAAAATGGGAAATTTTATGGTATGTTTATTTTATCACAATTTTTTTAAAGCCTGCAACATCAACTCCTACCTATTTCCACCCCACTTAACCCCACCCCATGGATTTCAGACTTGCTGGCGCTCACTGAGCCAGTATCTTGCGATGTGCATCTTAATGTCACTGTCCTATTCTATTGGTTCATTTCTCAGGAGAACACTGGCCTGTAGTCACATTGTCTGCCTCTTGACAGATGAACTCACCCTTTAGCCATTTGGTAACTGAGAATCTAACATTACAATCCAAAGTAAGTTAGGTTCTTAGTTTAAACTCTGTTTATTTGGCATAACTGGCTCCTCTGGTCACTTTGGGATGCTCCTCACCCTCACCCCATTCATCGGTCCTTATCCTGGATAGGACCTGTTTTCAGGGGAGCGTGTCTGAGTGTCACAGACAGAGATATGCACATCGGGTCCATGACTCTCTGTCCTTTCTGACCTCTCCTGACAATGACCTGTTTCACCAGGTTTGGGGCATCACCCTTCATTTGTGACAATGTCCAAGAGTCTGTCAAGGTCTCCAGTTGTCAAATATAGTACTCTTTTTCTCTTGGTGACCAAGTCTGAGGCTTCTTCCAGTCAGACCTCCTGTCCTCAAAGTCATTTCTGTGTTCTTCTTGGGGTGTTGGGATCTCTTGTCTGCTTCTCCCCGGCCGCACTGGATGTGCAGGTCTCTGTAAGGCTGTCTGGGAGCCCATCTGCACAGATAACTTCCATGCAGGAAGCTGTCCATTGCTGGGCATTGCTGTCCATTGCTCCAGGAGCTTCTCTGCAAAACCTCCAGTGTCCAGGTGCAGGAGGATGCAGAGTTAGGGAAGAGCATTTTTAGGGTCAAAAATACCAGACTCTTGGGACTTCATCAAGATAAGAAGCTTTTGCACAGCAAAGGATACAGTCAACAAAACTAAAAGACAACCTACAGAATGGGAGAAGATATTTGCAAATGACGTATCAGATAAAGGGCTAGTTTCCAAAATCTATAAAGAACTTATTAAACTCAACACCAAAGAAACAAACAATCCGATCATGAAATGGGCAAAAGACATGAAGAGAAATCTCACAGAGGAAGACATGGACATGGCCAACATGCACATGAGAAAATGCTCTGCATCACTTGCCATCAGGGAAATACAAATCAAAACCACAATGAGATACCACCTCACACCAGTGAGAATGGGGAAAATTAACAAGGCAGGAAACAACAAATGTTGGAGAGGATGCGGAGAAAAGGGAACCCTCTTACACTGTTGGTGGGAATGTGAACTGGTGCAGCCACTCTGGAAAACTGTGTGGAGGTTCCTCAAAGAGTTAAAAATAGACCTGCCCTACAACCCAGCACTGTTGGGGATTTACCCCAAAGATTCAGATGCAATGAAACGTCGGGACACCTGCACCCCGATGTTTCTATCAGCAATGGCCACAATAGCCAAACTGTGGAAGGAGCCTCGGTGTCCATCGAAAGATGAATGGATAAAGAAGATGTGGTCTATGTATACAATGGAATATTACTCAGCCATTAGAAACAACAAATACCCACCATTTGCTTCAACGTGGATGGAACTGGAGGGTATTATGCTGAGTGCAGTAAGTCAATCGGAGAAGGACAAACAGTGTATGTTCTCATTCATTTGGGGAATATGAATAATAGTGAAAGGGAATATAAAGGAAGGGAAAAGAAATGTTGGGAAATATCTGGAAGGGAGACAGAACATGAAGACTCCTAACTCTGGGAAACGAACTAGGGGTGGTGGAAGGGGAGGAGGGCGGGTGTTGGAGGGGAATGGGTGACGGGCACTGAGGTGGACACTTGACGGGATGAGCACTGGGTGTTTTTCTGTATGTTGGTAAATTGAACACCAATAAAAATTAATTTAAAAAAAATACCAGACTCCATGTGTGTGGCACAAGTAATGATACAAAACATTGTGAGAAAAGCTTCATATTCCAAAAAAGCCCAGACCCTCCCTCTGGTCCTATTTCCTTTTGAGAAACAATGTGTGTAAAGAGCAAGAATTAACCATCAGAGATCTGGGTTGTACCATCCCCTACATGATTTGGGGTAAATTCCTTAATTGTCTTGTGTCTTGATTTCCACCTCAACAAAACAAAAAGGCTGGGATGGGCTGCTGGTTATTCCAGGCAGGTCTCATCTCGTGTGGCCTGGTGAGAACTCAAAGATCCTAGGATGTGACCAGTGTATGCAAATTACAAATTAATAAACCAGAATAAATGTAATGATACTGCCAGGTGAACTGTTTTTATTCACACCTCCTTTGACAGCAGATGTGTGAGGTGTTTTTCTTACACCAACACCAACTGGGTGTCCAAGAATTTAATTCGAGTCTGACACTACCCAGAGTTAGAGCAGACCCCACAGGTGAAGGGGTTCTGTCCTCATGACCGTCCTCACCTCAGATGCCAATCACAGATCCTGGACCACCAGTCCTTCTTGATCAACTGGCTATAAATCAGGGATTCTCACAGCCCTCTCCTCAGGTTTGATAATAGCTCCCAGAACTGAAGAAAGAGCTTTACTCACTGTAATTACTGGTTAGTTATATAAAGGATACATCTCAGGAACAGCAAAATGGAAGAGACGCATAGGGCAAAGTATGTTGAAAGGAGCGTGAAGCCTCTGTATCCTCTCATGCCATCCTCCCAGCACCTGGATAGGTTCACCAACCCAGAAGCTCTCCCAACCCCTTGGTTTGGGGGTTTTTTATGGAGGTTTCATTATGTAGGCGAGACTAAGTCTTCAGCCAATTATGATTAGCTCAATCTCCAGCACCTCTCCCTTTCCTGTAAGTCCCAATACTTCTGTTTTTTAAGATATTTATTTATTTCAGAGAGAGAGAGAGGGAGAGAGAGAGAGAGAACACAAGCAAGTGGGAGGGACAGAGGGAGAAGTAGAGTCCCCGCTGAGCAGGACCCTGGGATCATGACCTGGGCCGAAAGCAGACGCTGAACCGACTGAGCCACCCAGCTGCCCCAAGTCTCAACCCTTTAACCATGCCTAGGTCTTCTTGGTGACCAGCCTCAATTCTGAAGCTGCCTGGGGACCCCCAACCCCAAGCTCCCAGCCAACTTATTAGCACCATTCCAGAGATTCCAAGGGTTGTAGGAGCTGTGTGCCAGGAATAGACCAAGACCAGTATCTATTTCCCACTGTACCATACCAAGTACACTGGATACCTGTGTCAACTGGTCAGGACCTCCATGGCCAATGGTGAAACCTAACCCAGTCATCAGGCCGGATATGAGAACAGTATAACTCTCATGGAAGAGCATCTTTGGAATGGAAGAAGGGAGCAAACCCCCTTTCACTAGAGATGAGATGAACCCAACTTCCTGATAAGATTCCTCACTTTTTAGGGGCACACAGGTGGCTCAGTGGTTGAGCGTCTGCCTTTGGCTCAGGGCGTGATCCCAGGGTCCCAGGATCGAGTCCCATATCGGGCTCCCTGTAGGGAGCCTGCTTTTCCCTCTGCCTGTGTCTCTGCCTCTCTCCTCTATCTCTCATGAATAAATAAATAAAATCTTTTTTTAAAAAAAGGAAAACAAATAAAAAGGATTCCTCACTTTTTAAACTCCCAGAGCTTTTTTACAATGTAGTAGATTGTGTTTTAAAAAAAATAATAAATCCACATCAATGTTAGTAGTCAGAGACGTGGGTTTAAGGGGTCAGGGCCAGAGGAGGGCCAACCAGGGGGAAGATGGGGAGGCGGCTTCTCTGGGGCCTCAGGATGAGGCGTGTGGAGAGGTTCTTCAGCTCCTGGAGAACCAGACTGCATTGCTTTGTGGTGCTTCAGAGACCTCCCCCTCCTCCTCCACCAAACCACATTCCCAGAGAGGTGGAGACTGAAACCAATTTTTCCTGTTGGGACCGGGCAAACCTGCGCCTTTGCCTTCCTTCAGCTTCTGGTTCTTCAAGGGCTTCCAGGAACCACAAAAGCCTGGCTGGGTGAACAGACCAGATGCAGAGCAGAGCACAAAAGAAGCAACTCATGAGTTAATTACTTGTAAATCTCATTGCAAAAAACCACATTGCTTTAACATTTTTTTAAAACCACCTGAATATAGTAAATCCTACTGGGGGATGCCTGGGTGGGCTCTTTAAAATAATTGGAATGAGAGTAAGTAAGTCCATACATAATACATAAAATTGTATTGAAGACCCTTTGATCCTTGTCAGTGCCTAGGATGCAAATTTCTCTTACCCTTGTTGTCCTAGGATAAGGGTCAGAGGAGACAGTTTCCCTCTTCCTAATAACCAAGGATTGTGCCATTTTATTACTTTTTCCCTTTTTTTTTAAACATTTTTTTTTAATTTTTATTTATTTATGATAGTCACACACACACAGAGAGAGAGAGATGCAGAGACATAGGCAGAGGGAGAAGCAGGCTCCATGCACCGGGAGCCTGATGTGGGATTCGATCCCGGGTCTCCAGGATCGCGCCCTGGGCCAAAGGCAGGCGCCAAACCGCTGCGCCACCCAGGGATCCCCTACTTTTTCCCTTTTAACCCTGTTTTCCTTTTTTACTTACCATTATTTCAAAAATATTTCTATTTTCTTTTTTTTTTTTTTTAAAGACTTATTTATTTATTCATTCAGAGAGAGCGAGAGAGAGGCAGAGACACAGGCAGAGGGAGAAGCAGGCCCCATGCAGGAAGCCCGGTGGGGAACTCGATCCCGGGTCTCCAGGATCACACCCCAGGCTACAGGCAGCACTAAACTGCTGCGCCACCAGGGCTGCCCAAAAATATTTCTATTTTCCCCTAGATCTATAAATTAAAAAAAAATTCAGACCCTGCAGATCACCTACATCTTCACTTTTAAGAAGACATATCTTTTTCCAGGACAAAGAAATGTTTTCTTTCATCTAAAGAAATGGGAGATCTCAAAGTATAATCATGCACATCCTTTTCTTTAATAAAAATACGATTTTTCTCACTTCTGACAATGGAATTTACTTTATTCCTAGAGTGAATTTAGTTTTCGCAGAATGACATTTGTATCTATGTGAGGCGTGCTTCGCCCCAGGCTCTCTGTCCTGAGCGAGAGCAATCCTGCAGGAGTTACCCTTGACTGCTGAGTCCACACAGGTGGCACCGTAGCTGCTGCAGGGCCACCAGTCACCCATCATCCGGGGTAGCTCAGCCCACCAGCCGCTGGAGGATGCTCATGAACACGTTCTTTGTCCTTGAGTGGTGAAGAAAGTCCAGACATTCATTGACCCTTGGGCTGCCATCAGCATGAGTCCATGGATAAAACAGTAAAAGAAGTCACCAGTGGAGAATTAGCACTCTTTATTTTATTTTATTTTATTTTATTTTATTTTATTTTATTTTATTTTTAGGACTTTATTTATTTATTTGAGAGAGAGTAAGCACAAGCTGGGCAGAGTGGGCAAGGGCAGAAGGAGAGGGAGAAGTGGACTCCCCACTGAACAGGGACCACCCCACCCCACCGATGCAGGGCTTTATCCCAGGACCCTGAGATCATGACCTGAGCCGAAGGCAGACACTTAAGCAACTGAGCCACCCAGTAACTCCGAATTAACACTACTGATGAGGCTTGATTTATTAGCCTCAGGGATGCTTAGGGAGCTTCATCTTTACCACCCTATAGTAACAAACAACATTTCAGATCAGTATTACAGCAAAAGGGCCCCCAGTGGCGGCTGTCTTCAACCAGGCAAAGTAGACACAACTGCCGGAGTGTCAGCACAGGCCACAGTGTGCAAATACCCAGGACACAAGGACCAGGATTCTGCTGACAAAGCCATGGCCAGTCCCCGAAGCACTTTCATGACCCCCCAGCCAGCAGTGACACCAGTAGAAAGTGACAAGATTCTGCTTTTAGGCTGACTTACGGAATGCTGTGGTTGCTGGCTTGCCTGGGAGGTGGGGAGTGTGAGATAATCAGGAGAGCAGTTTCCTATTCCTCTGGAGCCTATAACCCCTCCCCAGGCGGTGCCCCCGTAGCTCTGCTTGCATCGTGTGAATGGGGCTTCCTAAGCGGCCGCCGGAAACCCTGCAAGCCCGATGGCACACGTCCTCCCGGAGGCGGGCAGGTCGCTTGAGGAGGATGGCGAGGTCGTGCAGGTGGCAGCGGGGCAGCCCACTCCAAGGCAGCTGCGTAGTCTCCTTCCGGGTGTCCCTCCTGCCTCACCCGATGGCAAACGTCCCTGAAGTTGGCCTGACCCAAGGCAGTGCTTTTATGTCAGCGGAGGGGTCAAGCACATCATTTAACTAATATGAACCTGAGCCCTAGAACCAGCTCTGGTGTTAATTAGCCACGTGCCCACAAATCAACTGGATACATTTGTCTGAGCCCCTTCAATTGTAAATGAGGGGGGACTCCTTGGTCTTCAAAATCCTTTCAGTTCTAACATCTATAATATTGTGATTTCCTTTGCTAATACAAGGAAATGGAGCAAGCAGATTATATCCTAAAACCCTAAAATCCATCACAATAAAAATACTGTGCATTGATTTTTACAACAGTCATTTTTTTAAAAAAATTGAGCAGATAAGGAAATAAATAAGCAACTAAGACACGTCTGGCCCAGCATTGGCTCACCTTGGAAGCTGAGGGACAAATCAATATTCATAAGATATGATCATAATAAGCACTCCTCCAGAAAAGGGATGTCTCTAACCTCCGCTCTACCCCACAGATGAATCTTTATTAACTACAAGGTCACATCAGGCCCTCCCAGATTGTTTAAATCAGAGGGTTACTAAGAAATGGCAATGTATAGAGAGAGCATCTAGTGGAAGTCCAGACAAGGTCATCACCCAGTATGTTGTTGGTCCCTTTGGAATGAAAACTGTGGGGCAAGTTCATCTCTGGGCTGGCTTGCGTCTCCTGACAAACGGATCTACTTCCTTTTGCAGACAATATGCCCCGTGGAATCCATCCCTCCTTGCACCTGCCTGCCGGAGAACGTCCGAGTCAGGGTCTGGGTTTAGCTGAGTGCTTCTCCCCAGTGGAATACAATTCCACTGTATACAAATTGGAATACAATTGTATTCCAATACCTGTCCCTTCATTCAGTTTTAATGGTCTTGGGTTGTACTGAAGTACTGATTGCTTTTAAAGATTTTTATTTATTTATTCATGGGAGACACACACAGAGAGGCAGAGACATAGGCAGAGGGAGAAGCAGGCTCCCTGCGGGGAACCTGATGCAGGGCTCAATCCCAGGGCCCCGGGATCACGATCTGAGCTGAAAGCAGATGCTCAACCACTGAGCCCTCCAGGTGCACCAGTACTGATGGCTTTTAATAAGTTATTTCATTCAAGGAGTTTCAGGTTTACAGAAAAATGGAACAGGAAGTACAGAGAGTTCCCATATATCCCCTTCTTCTCCTTGTATACAGTGTCTTCTGTTATTAACATCTTGCACTAGCTTGGTACACTTCTTAGGGTTATGAGCCAGCATTGACACATTATTCTTAACTAAAGCCAGCTGTTTACATTAGGTTCACTGTGTGTGGTGTGTTTCAAGGGTTTTGACAAACACATAAAGCCATGTATCCACCATGGCAGTATCATACAGAATAGTTTCCATGCCCTAAAAATCTCTTGTGCTCCAACTGTCCATTCCTCCCTCTGCCATAACTGCAGGCAACCGTGATCTTTCTGCTGCCTCCAGAGAACGCCACGTCGCTGGAATCCTACAGTATGTTTGTATCCTCTTCCAGATTGGCTCCTTTCACTCAGCAGTGTGTGTCTGAGCGTCCTCCGTGTCTTTTTGTGACTTGATAGCTCATTTCTTTTTATCACTGAATACTATTCCATGGTACGGCTGTGCCACAGTCTGTTTTGTCTATTCTCCTACCAAAAGACATCTTGAGTGCTTCCAATTTTTGGTAATTATGAATAAAGCTATGATTTCTACAGATTTTCATTGCTATTATTTTACTCTGAGCTGCCTCAAACCCTTTTTGGAAGCAGATGGGAGAATAAATTAGTATCGCAACATGCTTAAAAAGTAGTTCACAGGGGTGCCTGGGGGGCTCACCTGGTTAAGCGGGTCTGACTCCTGGTCTCAGCTTCAGGTCATGATTTCAGGGTCATGAGGTCAAGCCTGAGGTTGGGCTCCATGCTCAGTGGGGGAATCTGTTTGAGATTCTCTCTCTCCTTCTCCCTCTGCTCCTCACCCCATCCTGCTCCCCTTGCCCTCTTTCTCTCTAAAATAAATGCAATCTTTTTTTTTAAATGCGATCTTTTTAAAAAGGCAGTTCAGATTATATGCTTGTATGTGTTCACATTCACATTTATGTATATATTAAAATTATATATTTGAAACCCTGCCAATTGTTTTTTTTTAAGATTTTATTTATTCATGAGAGACACAGAAAGAGAGGCAGAGACATAGGCAAAGGGAGAAGCAGGATCCCTGCGGGGAGCTCAATGAGGGGCTCAAACCCAGGACCCCGGGATCACGACTTGAACGGAAGACAGACACTCAACCACTGAACCACTCGGGTGCCCTGAAACCCTGCCAATTTGAATCAAATTTACCACCGATCTGTCTGAGAACTGATCATGTGTGATGACTGGGACATCCCTCGAGCTTTCTATGTCTGATGTGGACCAAGCATTGCTCTAACAGAGCAATGAAAGGCTTTGGGGGAACTTCAAGACATATGAAAATTTGCACCTCCAGTTTTCTTTTGCTACCTAGCTGGCATCTAACTGAAATTGTCATTCATCAGAAACAAGCAGATAAAATTGCACTTTCTACTATTAATGACACTACAGGATTCTTAGCATGCAACAAATTATTTTCATTATTAACACTATGTTCTGTCTATGCACTTAGAGTGTGCACAGCCTGGGTAATATGCCGGAGATATGAAGGGCAGAAGGTCTTCATGGGGCATAGATTAGGTTAAGCTCGCCTCTGCATGATCAGAGCCAAAGTTGGGAATTGAATACAAGCCCAAACTGTTTTTTTAACTTTTATTTTTATCAAGGTGAAACATGAGTGTCTGGTTCTTTGGGGGTGGGGGGAGCAATTTGTTTGCTTGTTTTATCAAGTAGTGTTAAAAGGTTTATGACAAAGCAGAAAACCATCTATTGACAAATAGATGACAAAACAATGACAAAACAAAAGCCATCTATTGCTCTACTCAATTTCTTTGGGTCCTTCAACTCTTAGCAGGTCCCTCTGATAGTTACTTCCATGTGTTTAAGTACAGTTCTACTAATCTGCCTCAATTAATTCATTTTAGAATCATGTATTGTGATAGTGGAGGATTTAGTGCTCTTGCATCTGAAACATAGATACAGCATTACTTGTGGTTAGATTGATATTCGGTATTTACACTATTAGAACCATGTAAATATTCTTCACTGCTGAATCAAGCAATAAACTATGAGTGTATTTTCTTTCATTTACAACTTTTGTATGTATCCTAAAGTTGGTAGTAGTTGCCTCGTATTTGGCTTTACTTTTTCTCATTTGTACCTTTGCTGTCTTCCCGCACCTCTTAGTATCTTCTCATGCCACAGGACTAAAGCTATCTGATAATGAGTTGGTTCCATTTTTGTTTCCCAGAGACTCCTTCTTGGGTGCTGGGCTCCCTAATCCTAGTTAGTCTGTTCCCTTGGTGGCTGCATAAATTAGTCCTTGGACTTCCCATCACCACCACCCTGGAAATTCCCTGTGCTTCCTGAATCCCTCCTTTCTGGGATTTCCTGTCTTCCTTGTTCTTGGTTCTTCTTGGTTATTCCCCATCCCGATGGACCACATCTTCCAGAAGCTTCCTGAGAAAGTAAGCAGAGCTAGCTGAAAGGTGGGTGCTGGAGCCAGAGAGATGGGGATCAAAACACCAGCTTTTTTACTGCTGAGGCTGTTTGGAGAAGGCGGCTTTTTGTCTGCTGGCCAAGGAAGCATCCTCCCACTGCACCCTAGAATTAAGTGCACCCACTCAGCTGTGCTGGAAAATGGCAGCCTCCCCAACGGACAAGACTGGCAGGACACCTGCTTTCTGCACACCAGCAGATCCCAAAGAGAAGAGTGGGAAGGGAGCAAGCATAGTCCTTCTCAATGTCCCCGGTCACGTGAGTTACAGGGAAAGAGTCACGCATGGAGAGGTGTGGCCTGGCCTGGACATTGGCATTTTTCAAGGTCCTTAGGTAATTCAATGCAGCTAGGGCAAGATGCTGGCCATGAATGTGGCCAAAGCAAGAGAAGTGAGAAGGCAATATCTAACATTTTTATAAAAGCCTCACTGTCTTCTGCCCTCACCTCACTCTGGCCCTGCCCCTCCACTTCCCAGGCTCTAGGATGCTTCCTTGCTTCTTCTGCTCCCCTTCCTCATCAGTGACAGTTCAGTTGTATGATTCTGTCCCAGTTTCATCTAGGACTGAGTTTGTGTTTTGGTCTCTTGTTTTTCTCATTTTGAGAGGGATTTCCAAGAGTTGGTGGAGGGGAAAAAAGGTGTCCACTGCCATCTCAAAAGCAAACTATTGAGCAAAACCAAACTAAATGCTTTTACCAAGCATTTTACTTAAAGTTTTGAGAAATGACCCAGAGAGATAACAAATAGGTCTAGCTCTATGAAAATATTTATTGTTTTGAAAAGGAATTAAAGATAAAGGGGCATAAGAATTCGGAGCCAAGTGTAGATGGCCTTCAGCCCATATGTAACCTGGGGACCCAGAGCTGCCTGTGTGGGTGTAGGAAAGGCACAGGTGGTGTGGGGGTGGGGGAGGCACCAACAGACCCTCTCCTTTTTAAATTGTATGGTAAAATTCTGTTTATTATAGCAATTTCCAAAGTTATCCCCTTTACACAGTACTGCACAGCATAACCATCCCCCTCTTCCCCATGTGAACAGGGAGTCCTGACTCTGGCACTCACTGCAGCAGTGTGATCTCTACTGAGGCCTCTAACCAGAGGCACCAATGTGATCACATATGAATGGGTGTTTGTGACCTGGAAGGCATTAATCAGAGGTGTTACCATTATCATAATCCGCCCAATATTTTTTCCTTCAAGCCAAACAGGTAATCTCAACTGTCTGGCAGTTTACCCACAGAGCATACCCTTCTGCATGGCCAAATAAAGAAGACGGAGAAGGAGAAGAAGGAGGAGGAGGAGGATGAGGACGAGGAGGAGGAGAAGTGGGGACGGGAGGGGAGGAAGAGGAGAAGAATTCTCTACTTTCACATTCAAAAACAATTATCAATTAACAATTAGGGTAAGGAGAAAACAAAACATAAAGACAAACATGAAATATCCTATATTTTTAAACCAGTCTTACACATATTTTGGGAAGGAAGAGTTTAGGGAAGCACAGACTAGATTTCAATGAGAAAGGAACGGGGCAAACCACTTGGCAATAGTCTGCTGGGGCTGCCATAACAAAATACCACAGACTACCACAGAAATTTATTTTCTCAAAGTTCTGGAAGCTGAAGGTTCAAGATCAAGGTCTAGCATAGTCAGGTTCTGGTATTAGCTGTCTTCCCGGCTTGCAGATGGCAGCCTTCTGGCTGTGTTCACGTGATGGAAAGAGTGCTCTCTGGTGTCTCTACCTCTACTCATAAGGACATACGTCCTGTCAGATCAGATCCCCACCCTGATGACCTCATTTCACCTTTGTCACCTCCTTAAAGGCACTATCTCCAAATACGGTCACATTTGGGGTTAGGGCTTCAACAAAGGAGATTGGGGGAGACAGGGGACACAATTCAGGCCACAGCACACAACCTCCTCTCACACGTGAGTTCTGTGTCCCTGAACAAGCAGTGACGGAAGATAGTAATGTTCTGGGGTTGAGACAAAAGCTTAGTCTAGACCAGAAGTAGAAAAAAAAAACAAAACTGGAATTCACATAATTAAGACTGGATCAAAGCCAGGCTGGTCTCACAGGCTTGGAGAGCTTTCTAGACTCTGGGGCATCAATAAGAACTGTCTCCTAAAACCTATCTTCTGTCTGCATATTAACGTTCTGGGATATAGTTTGAACCCTTGTAAACTTTCAACCGCTATCCTGCAGCCTAGTTGCCCTCACGCAATGATTCTGGAAGCATTTCCTTTTGACAACCGTAGGAGAGGGCTATGGAAAAGCTGCATTTCTGATTCCGAAACCACAAGAAGATTGAAGTGTCTGCATGTTGGCGGTGAGGTCAGAGGATCTGCCACCACGGAATTCAGAGTTCTTTGTGGTTTGACATAATAGCTACCTATTAAGTTCGCCTTCTGCCTGACTTGTGGGACTGCCATTTAGGAAGAGAAAGCTATCATCCATCATGTGTCTTTATAAAGAACTTCTTTAACCTTTTTCTTATGAAACTGTACTCACAATTATTTAGCTGAGCTCGGTTTCCAGAACAATATACAAGATGTGCAAGGAGAAGGGAAATTGCAATCCTCTAGGATCATGCCAAAAATATCTTCCAAACCCACAAGAATAAAAGGGTTTTGTCACCTTTTTTTTTCTTTAGAAGGACATAAATCATAATGAAATATGCCCAAATTCAAGATTTCCTTCCAACCGAAATGTCCAGATTATGTCCCGGTGTTAGTTGGGTTATTCATTCAGTAGGCCTCGTCCAATATCCTTCTGTCTGCACCCCTTTGCAGTGATAATTAACACTCAAAGCCTATGCTGATTCCAAGGCACAGTAAAATCCTGAGTCATAATTCATGATTAAGTACTGCTCAGTGGAATACAGAGAAGTGTACTAAAACATTTAGCTGCCTCTGATAGTTTGCTAACTATAAGTCATATAAAAATGATGGCTTTATGTGCACTTTTAAAATTTCATCATTATGAAGTGTATTGTCATCTAGGCGGATAGAACTTATTTTCTTTAACAGTTAGCGTGATTGATAATTTTTAAACTTGGACAATGTGAAGGCCTCCATCTGTGTTCTTGCCCAGACCCCCCGAAGGTCAGGGCAGGCCTACCTGCTACAACATGACATTTCAGGCTCCTTTTATCTTTATGCTTCTCTCCTCCTCTGAGCATAAGACTTTTAGCTTCATGGTTTTTGTTTTTGGTTTTTTTTTTTTTTTTTTTATTCAAGGCCTCAAGATGGCTTCTCCAGCTCCAGCCTCATGTCCATATTCTAAACAGGAAGAGGAAGACAAAGAGAAGGAGGACAAGGCAGTGCTACATCATGAAAACAAAGAATTTCCAGAAACTCCTGGCAGATTTCCCACACAATTCAGAATCATGTCACCTGGCTACCCCTAGCTGCAGAGGCCTCGAGGAATGTGGGTATTTTATCTGGGCACTGGTGCTGCCCTGAACAAAATTGGGCTTCTAGTAATTAGGGAAGAAGGAAGAATGACTATCAAGTAGGCAAGTAACATATCTGCTACACACACACACAAGCAATAGGACCAGTGACTCCTAGGAAGGCTTGGTCTCAGATTTAATGGGTCATGCAAGAGACAGAGTGGCCCATTAACCATGCCTGGGTGACTGTGTCTACACCAGAAGCTACTGGAAGGTCAAGGTTCTGTTCAATCTGTGTGTGGAATCTGGGATAGGGCTCAGACCACCAAGACAAAGGATAGGGCTCAGACCATCAATGAGATCTAGGCTAGGACTCTGACCACCAACTAGATGTGGGATAGGGCTCAGACCAAGCAATGAGACTTGGGATAGGGCTCAGATATCTCCTGGGATATCTTCTCAGACCAAGGAGATAAGGGATACTGTTCAGACCACCAACAAGAACTAGGATAGGACTCAGACCACCAAGACCTGGGATAGGGCTCAGACCAACCAACAAGACTGGGATAAGGTTCAGACCAACCATCAGGCAGCTCTGTGTAAAGCAGTTACACAGAGGCAATGGCCCAAGACATACTGCTCCCAAAATTGTTCTAGAAGGTAATTCGGCAACTCATATCAAAAGTTTTGTGACATGGGAACTTCTCCTTTTGAAGAGGCTGCCCATTTGTTTCTGCTCCCCAGGGAGTCCCTGGAACTATTCTGAGACCTGGTGACTCAGCTTTTTCTCCATCCTTCCATCCCTCAAGACCACCTGACACATTCTTTTGTGCCTTCCTCAGTTGGAGCTGGTTTCAGTGGCAGCTTCGGATTTTCCATGCCAAGGGCCTGAGGGGCAGTATTCTGGTAGAGGGTGTTGGATTTGCACAGCAAGATGCTGGCATTTTCAGATCATGGATTATTTGGATTGTCCGGGGGTGAGTGTGGGTCAGGAAGCAAAGTCTTACTCCCACACCGTCTGTTACTGTTGCAACTGGCCAATTTCTACTGCAACCCCAAAACCCAACTTATGCAAAAATATATATTTAATCTTTATCATACTTAAGGAGAGAGCTATACAATTTGGCTTCAAATTAATCACATTCGGAAAAGTATGATTTGTTAACAAAATTTAAAGTGATATATTTTGTGATAAATGTAGGCTTGAGTGTGGATCAGAAGTTACATATGTTTTAAAGCATCAAAAAACCACCCCTGGTTCTATGAACTGCTTGGAATTTTTACATATTTTAAAATGAGTTTTAATAACTGAGGGTTTTTTAGTATACATAAGTCTCATATTTTGCTTCTAAATGACAATAAAGACAGAAAGTTCCAGGCAGCTTGTGGAAAGTGCGCCTCAGCAAAAGCAGAATGTGGGTGTGGGTAATCTTTATTCCTAAAGAATGACGAGCAACACTCGACGTCATTGTCATTACATGTTTAACTGCCCATGTAGGACAAATCTAATTTTGATCCAATGAAAATGACTAAGAAATCTGGGAAAATTCACATGGTGGCCAATTTGTAGAAATGTTATTCTGTTCTCTTTGTTAGCCCTCATTTTCATAATCGTGTTCCTTAAGTTTGCTTTTAATCTGAGGTGCATTATGGGTGTGGGTTTTAACGTGTGGGTTTCACAGTGTCTGCTAGCTGCCCTAGGGGCCAGTTGAAGACCCAGATGGAGGGCCCGAGAGCTCAGCGCCATCAACTTCTCCACCTGGGGGTTAAAAAAGAACTTTAATAATTGTTTTAATTTTTAAAAAAAGAATCAGCAACACTTTTCTGCCTTCAATGATATGAATCGTTTGGTCCACTTCCTTCCACCCCAAATCTGTTTACCAGTCCCTCAGATCCGCAAGTTGAGGGCTTTCCTTCATAGCCAACAGATTCTTCCCCAATCCAACTCTGGTCAGACGTCCTGAGCATAGAAAGCCATCCATCCCTTCCGACCAGAGAGAAGCATCCAGCCATGCAGGCCCTGGTCGGGATGAACTAAGCCTGTCATCCCTGGGGAGCTGGTAAGTCAGCAGCTGTAGAAACATACGGTTCTGTTTCAAAACCCAAATGACCACATTTCCCTGACCCCGGGTGTTCTCTGAAACATTCCCTATGAATGACTATAAATCCTGCTCTTGGAATGTGGTAAATTGGGATATTTAACACAAATACCCCAAGCTGATAACCTGCCTTCTGGCTCCATTATTCATGGAGCTAGATTTTAGAAAATGAATTCTTTTGTTTGAGGTCTTAGGTCTTCCCCCCCCTCCCCCCCGCCCCCCAACTGTAAGTTTGTGCCTAAGAGGAAGCTCTTCTTCCTTTATGTAAAGGGACTGTGGATCAGTGTCGGGTTTCAATTGTCTTCTGACCATTCTTCCTTGCCATAGATAGCACCTGGATTTCCTTTTATGGGCTAGCTTCTTCCCCTTTGGGGCAATCTGATGGAATGAAAATCCCAGCACGCTCCTCCCACTGAGACTGTGAAAGAGGACAGCGCTTCCAGCTCTCCAGAACCACGTTATTTCCACTTCCAAACCCAGTGCCTCAACCTCACGTCCTTTCTAAGAGTTCCTGAGATCTTTCCAATGCTGTCCCTTTTATTTAAACTAGACTCTGGGGATCCTGGTATCTATCATAGGAGCTCACCCGTATCTGCTCTACCAGCTTCCTGAGCAGGACTTTTTACTATCTCAAATGTATATTCTTTGATCAAAATGCATGTGTTAGATGCAGACTGGAGTTTCTCAAACTTGGAATTCTGACCCATAGGGGCATTCTCCTAGATCCATGAGGTCCTTTTTTTTTTTTTTTTTTTTAATGAGGTCCTTTTAAAAAAAAAGTTTCTTATTTATTTGAGAGTGAGAGAGAGAGAGAGATATATAAGTGGGGAGGTGGGGGAGGAGACAGGGAGAGGGAGAAGCAGACTCCCCACCCAGCAGGAGCCCAACACGGAGCTCCATCCCAAGACCCCGGGATCATGACCTGAGCCAAAGGCAGATGCCTAACTGACTGAGCCACACAGATACTCCCACAAGGTCTTAACAAAAATATTTTACAGGTTTTCTTTCTGATGAAAAACTTAGATTAATACAATCACCTTCTGGTGGGATGATGGTGCTCACAACACTCTGAATCAAACATTTCACAGAATTGCAGGAATAAGTGCAGGGACACTGACTTTCCAGAATGGCAGCGATCTGGAGGTGGTGATGGAACTTGAGGAGGCCCAGATTCCCAATATCTCTTCCCCCTCAGGAACTGCCTTTGCTGAAGCAGAGTTTGGTTCAAGAAACAGGAGAGCCCAGTGCTGGTAAATATTCTCTTGAATGAAAGCCATTGATTGCTGGAGCAAATTCTTCTTGAATTGTGGTAAGTGCAGAATATAAAAGTTCAAGGACATAGCAAGACTCGCAGACGGTGATGACTCACCTCCCCACCCCCCCCACCCCACCCTGTTGGGGAGACCAGGGGGGGATCCCAGTGCTAGTCCCTGGGGAGCTGCACTGAGCTATGTTCCATCTGTTTCCTATAAGCTTCTTCGTACTTTTATGAGCTTCCCTCTCTGAAATAAATAGAGAATTTAATCTTACCGTGAGGGGTATGTGTGGTCTTTTCCTACTAGATGTTTATCCAACTGACATACTACAGCTGGTGTCAAACAGGAGATTGGCACCACGGTGCTTACAAAGCTCAGCAAGCTGGGGGAAGAGGCAGCAAAGTAAATATTGCTGAGAGAGACAGACTAGCTCTTGGCGTGAGGCCAGAGAGGGGAAGATGTTTCATCAGTGGATTCATCTAGTTTTCCTGCCCCAAACATTCATGCTCAGTGATTAAGAAAGCTGAGGTGAGGGTAGTATAGCCCAAGGGCTGTTTCCTGGCTTCTCCCAACCCCATCAGCCTAAGACTGGGGAGGACAGTTTAGCAGCTATGAGGGAGGTAAGAGCTAAGGAACCTCAGGCATTCTTTTCTTTATTTTTAAGATTTCACTTATTTGAGAGAGGGAGAGAAGCACGAGCTGGGGGAAGGGCAGAGGGAGAGGGAGCAGCAGACTCCCCGCTGAGCAGGGAGCCCAACGACGACGATGTGAGGCGGAGGCTCGGAGGCTCCATCCCAGGACCCCGAGATCATGACCGGAGTCAAAGGCCACCAACTGAGCCACCCAGGCACCCCAAACTCAGGCATTCTTGCCAAATAAAACAAAACAACACAAAACCCTGAATCTTACCAAACCTCTAGAGGTGATTTCCATTGCACCAGGAAGATAGAGGGGGCTATAGTTAGGATGTGGGGAATTTCTCCCAGATCAACAACCAGGTTTCTTTGTCAGGAAAATAAGTAAATGTCATAAAAAGTGAGAGAGATAGATAGAGAGATAGAGATAGAGAGAGAGAGACTATTATAAATTAAAGACACTTAAGAGAAGTAACAGTCAAATGTAATATGTGGATCTCTTGGGGGACCCCAATTTGAATAAACCAAGTGTAAAAACCCATTATCAAGGCACTGGGGGACATTTGAACGTGGACTGGGAATTAGATGATTGTGGTGGTATGTACTGTGTCATCTCGGCTAAGCTGGAGCTAGATATTCCCTGAGCCCCTACCCGGGGGGGCCATTCTAAGCTAGTGGAGGCCAGAAGAGGAATTCCCATGGGACTTGGTGGAAGAAGGGGAACAGCCACGACTCTCCCAAGATTGTCATGATCTGATGCAGGACTGACAGACACAGAGGGGTCGTTGAATTGCAGCTTGTTTTCCCCGTCCTGTGCCCCCACCCAGCCCTTCTCCCACCACCAGCTCTGCTGACCAGCCGCGGCCCAAAGCTAATCCCCAGATGCTTGGCTGCAGGCCACTGTGGCCCAAGTCGTATGAAAGGATTTTTGTGAATGTGTTAGGCCGATAATGGCATTGCACTCACGTTAGAAAAAAACAGAAAAGTCCTCGACTGTTATAGGTACATACTGAAGTACTTAGGGGTAAAACCATGTTCTGTGTAGGATTGGCTGGAAAATAGTGCCGGAAAACAAGAAGAAAGGTTGGGTTTTGCAGGATGCACGCACAAGGCAGAGCCTTGGGAATGACTGGGAAGGTGGGTGGGGGACACTGCGAGAGGGGCTGGCCGAGCTGCCCTTCGCATCTGCTGTGTTTGTGTGTGTTCGATGGGGAAAAGAGGAGGCAGGAGATGGTTGAGGAAATGAAAAGGTCCTCAAGACTCAAGTCCTCAAGAAACTCCAACCCCAATTAGCACCCAGCAAATCTGCACAGCAACTCAGGTGTGAGATAAGGGGAGGGGGAGGCGGAGGGGCCTAAAAATCCTTCAATGCTCTTTGAGCATGTGTGCTAAAAGTGGGGAGGGAAATCTGGAGGTGGCAGGAGGCAGATTAACACAGCTCACACCCAGGAGAAAGAGAACCAGTTAAGCCTCACTGCTGGTGCACCTGGGTGGTTCATTAGTTGAGCGGCTGCCTTCAGCTCAGGTCCTGATCTTAGAGTCCTCGGATCGAGTCCCACACTGGGCTCCCTGCAGGGATCCTGCTTCTCCCTCTGCCTGTGTCTCTGCCTCTCTATGTGTGTCTCTCATGGATAAATAAATAAAATCTTAAAAAAAAAAAAAAGCCTCACTGCTGTTTTCAATCCAGAGTGATACATTTGAACGCGTGTGAGCTGCAGTTCTTCCGAACAAGAGGAAAGAACCCATGATCTTGGGATCCTGACATGTGTGCGGACTACTGAGTTTTTTAAAATGATGTTTGAAGGCTGGGGTTTCAGACCAAAGTATGTACTTTTTAAAGGGTACCTTCGAAATGGAAATTTTGAATTATTTAATTGGGACATAGAACCATTTTTCCAAGAAAACTGTAGAAGTCTTCATTCTGTCAGGCATTGTTTTGGTCAGGACAGAAGAGGCCAGTGCAGGACCGGCCAGGACCAGCCAGCACAGCAGTGGGGAAATGGCAAGGGGCCCGCACTTCTGCACAAGGATGTTCTCCAAGGCTAAGCTTCTTGGAAAGGGATTTCTTTTACGACTATTAGTCCCATCATCCCCCAGCTCCGCTTTTGGGTCAGTTTAGGATCTCTGTTGGTAGTCATACAGCTTCTTCAGGCTTCTGAGCCAAACTCCTTCTTTTAAAACAGTGAGGATTATTTAAAATGAGAACTGCTTTCTAATTGGGGATTATTTATGAAGAGGAATGTTACATGGATGAGGTGAAACAGAAGAAAATATTTTGTATTGGAAAAATAAATTATCAATCTGCATAAACTGTGTAAGATTAGTAAATTCAGATGAAACATGAACCCCATGGAAACAAAGTCCAGAGGGGAAATACTGTATGATGTTTTTAAAGAGACAAAAGCTATGCTGAGTGCCCCATCTCAGGATAGGAGAGCAAGGAGGCAGACGGCAGGAGGGGTGCCCAAGGCAAGAGGGAAGGGGTTGCATGGAGGCTCACAGTCATAATGAGGAGGGACTCAGACAATAAAATGCCAACCCCTAGAGGACAGCCAGCTCCATCTCCAGGCAGACTAACCTCAGGCCCTCATATCTCCTCATCCCACAGTAAAGTACCAGTAAGATAGTTGGGCAGTCACATGGGGAGCAGAGGCACTGAGTCTTCTAAAAGGTTCTGTTGTGAGTGGTTTGCCCTATGAAGGGGATCAGAATACAGCACCCCGACATCTGCCTCATTGGCATAAGTATTATTTTTTTAAGATTTTATTTATTTATTCATTATTTATTCATTTATTCATGAGAGACACAGAGAGAGAGAGAGGCAGAGACACAGGCAGAAGGAGAAGTAGGCTCCCTATGGGGAGCCTGATGTAGAACTCCATACCCCGACCCCAGGATGATGACCTGAGCCAAAGGCAGACACTCAACCACTGAGCCACCAGGTGCCCCCATTAAGTATTATTTTGAGTTGAGAGCAATTGAGCATCAGCAAGTGCAGGGAGATTTCTCTGCTCTCCAGTCAACTGCCTAAAAGCAGAGCATACATTTCCCTTTGTAAAGATGTCCCCTGCCCCCTCTCCAAACCCACTAAATTCCAGCCCTCCTCCACCCACCACCAGGAAGAGGAGAGAACTCTTATCACCAGAGACAGAGACTTATACCAAAACAAGTTTGCAGAAACAGACTTTACTAAAAGAACCCTGATCTTCCATTAGTCCCTCCAAGTGTTTTCTAGTTACCTCCTCATTAGTCATCATCTTTTGAAACCCAGTCTCGGGCAGCCCAGGTGGCTCAGTGGTTTAGCACCACCTTCCGCCCAGGGCCTGATCCTGGAGACCTGGGGTCTCGACCTGGGATTGAGTCCCACGTCGGGCTCCCTATGTGGAGCCTGCTTCTCCCTCTGCCTGTGTCTCTGCCTCTCTCTCTCAAATAAATAAATAAAATCTTAAAAAAAAAAAAAAAAAAGAAACCCAATCTCCCTTTCCTTTGTTAAAATGGTATATAAGCCCCCAAGTCAAACAATTTTTTAGAGTTTATTTTTTTCTGTGAACTCTCATATGCAGAAATGTTAATAAAAATTATGTGCCTTTTCTCCTATTAAACCTTTTTTTTTTTTTTTTTTTTTTTGGTTTAACTTCCAGGTCCTTAGGACTGAACCAAAGAGAGTAGATGAAAAGTTTCCTTCCCTGACAAATGTATGCAAGGACTAGCTAAACATACAAAATGGAGACCACTGGATTAATTATCAGCCCCCATGAAAATAATTCATCTAAGGTAATTAAGGTCCTTGAGGCCACCCATTTCCTACTGACAGCAGATAGAAATACTGACCCAAATCCTTTCAAAGTCCAAACAGAAAGTTTGATACCAGGTTGACCTGTTTAGATTTTTGACAAGCTAGCAATAATAGTACCGGTTTGAGCATTATTGTCAACATACTTAAAAAAAAAAATAGCTGGAGACAAAATAAAACATAGAATAAACCGCACAATTAGAGAAGTTTTGATATATATGTACACCCATGAAACCATCACCACAATCAAGATAGTGAACATACAGGGGGGCCTGGGTGGCTCAGTTGGTTAAGTCATTAAGTTGATTTCAACTCAGGTCTTAATCTCAGGGTCATGAGTTCAAGCCCCAAGTTGGGCTCCTCACTGGGTGTGGAACATACTTTAAAAAAAGCTAGTGAATGTACCTGTCACTGCCTAAAAGTTTTATCATGCTCTTTCGATACTATAGTATTTTTGGGTATCAAAATAGCAGTATGTTTGTGGGTGTAAAACCATTGTTTTAGACTTTTTTCAAGTTTCTGGCTTTTTCTTCAACTCCTTTTTCCTGTGTATCCTTCTCACTCCCCCTTCCCAAGTCTGAAACCCTCACCCCAAACCCTCCCAACTGTCATCACCACTTGTCTCCTGAACTTCCCATCAAACCTTCTTGCCCCCATCCCACAGGGGCAGTGGGTACTCTGAGTTCATGTGGCTCTGAGGGGGCCCTGAGGAGAGTTCTGGGTGGCAAGGGGGCAGCAATGCCAGGACAAGCCACATTCTGGAAGATGTAATGTCCTTATGGAGGCTGAGTTTCATCTAGTTCCACCATTACATGAATTTGTAAGGCTTTATTTTTTTTGGTAAGGCTTTAAATAGAATATTGATGTTATTAAACATGATATTTTGGGATGCCTCAGTGGCTCAGTGGTTGAGCATGTGCCTTTGGCTCAGGGCATAATCCTGGGGTCCTGGGACTGAGTCCTGCATCAGGCTCCTTGCAGGGAGGCTGCTTCTCTCTCTGCCTGTCTCTGCCTCTCTCTGTGTCTCTCATTAATAAATAAATAAAATCTTAAAAAAAATAAAAATAAAAATGATATTTTGATATATCTTGAAAAAAACCCTCTAGTATCAGTCTTGCCAGTTTGACATATACCAGCAAAAGTGCATTTCATGGGACCATGCCACCATTTGACCCTGATTACAGTACCTTTGATCTCTGAGGTGTTCGTGCAGTTAGCTCAGAATAAAAAACTAAGGATGAGGCATTTTAATCCACACAAGGATCTGGATGTTTATAGTAGAACTTTCTGTGGTTGTCCTGGTCTTTTTTCTATTTCAAAAATCCCTAAAATGTGCCACTCCTCAAATGCATATATTTGGGAAGTAGGTAGTGTAATGTAAGATGAACATTTCAATTGGAATATGTAATGGCTCTAATTATTCTGAGGGGTTTTTGTTTTTATTTGTTTATTAATTAATTCTAAAGGAACCAGATAGTCCTGGCCCACTCTCCTTTTTGAAATGCTACACTTAAATTCAGGGGGTACACTTAACACTTAAAGTCTCTAATAATTTTTAGTACTAACTTTAGCATTTTTATGACATTCTTAATTAGCTTTAAGAAAGTTAAATTGATATTATACTCAGGGAGTGAATGCCTGACAAAACTATCCAAATAAAAGATGGTGCTAATTCCCATTCTCAAAAATGGACAAAACCTTTGAAAAGATACGCTTATCTGTATTTTTTCGTCTCAGAGATATGATCTCATAATTGCATGAAATTGCCTCTGAGATATCAGATGTCCTGTGCCTCTGTCCTTTGTGCTCCTCTGGAGGGACGTTAAAATTCTTCATGCTTTTCCGACATGAAAGGCTCCTCAGTAAAGCTGACAAACTGGATGTTCCAGAACTGCACACTCTGGAGCGGATTCCAAGATGGCTGAGACCAGGCCAGATGGATTGTCAGATACAGAAAGAGGGGTAGAGGGAGAAGTGCAGAGGTGGCATCTGCATGACATAAACATAAGTTCTGAAATTATGGTGTATAATATAGTGCCCCAAAAGTGAGAAAAATGGAAGCTAAAAAAAAAAAATGTAATTGGCCCTTCCTTCAAGGGACTCTCCACTTCCTTTCCTTCCCCTCCCCCTTCTCCCCTTCTGCTTTCCTTTTTTTCCTGTTCCTTTCCTCAGAAATTCTGCCCTAAAGTCCGGAAGGGTGGTAGAGCAAGGTTCATGTCTGTGAGGACTTGGAGCCCAGGTGGGGCAGGAAAGGCCTCTGTGCGTGTGGCAGACCCAGCCAGGCCGGCAGAGCCAGGCAGGTATGAGGAGGGAGTCCACATGGGGAGGGGGTGGCAGAGATTGACTCCACACAAGGGCTTGATCAAAGACATGAGTATGCTTGGAATAATGGGAACCAGGCCTCTGAGTGTTGGAGAAAGAAGTTAAAACATTGAAAGGGAGAAAACCAGAATGAACCCTGTGGTTTGGGGTTGGAGCTTAAGGTATTGATACAAACTCAAGGATTTCAGTAAAAGTACAGAAACAAATGTGTGTGTGTGTGTGTACATTTCTAGCTCAGTCTGTGAGGAGGCCCTAGGAGCAGTAAGAGCTCAATAGCAGTGAGCACATCTGATGCCCAGATCTTGGTTTCTAATTACCATTTGCCAGGAAAAGCTCCCTTGGAGAAGTTGCTGGTGCCAGGGCTGGTACAGGGAATGTAGAAGTTGAACCATCTGCATCAGAAAAAAATGGGAATGCTCAGAGGGTGATTGGAACATGCCAAAAGGACACAGAAGTCAGCCTGCGGGGGTTGACCACACATAGGGGCTACCAAATATAGGACAATTTAGGCATCAAAGAAAAGATGGTGACAGATTATAACCCCATGGATAAAGTAGGAAATCATGAGTCTGTGCTTAATCAAGAATCTGATGAGGAGTGGGGATGTTTTTCAGTACCTCCTTCAAAATACACATTAATTACAGAGAGCAAAAGAGTAGCTTCATGGCGAAGAAGTCCAGCAGGGACGCCTGGGTGGCTCAGCGATTGAGCATCTGTCTTCAGCACAGGTCATGATCTCAGGGTCCAGGGATCGAGTCCTGCTTCTCCCTCTGCCTCTCTCTGTGTGTCTCTCATAAATAAATAAATAAATAAATAAATAAATAAATAAATAAATAAATAAAATCTTTAGAAAAGAAAAAGAAGAACTCTAGCAGATGTCACCTAATCAGATGATTGGTAATGAGAGAGGTTAAAATCCTGCACCAATGCGAAGATGCAGGGAGAGTGCACCAGCACCTCCGAGCTGTTCCTGCTATAGATGTGCACTTAAATCTATTCACAAGGAAGCGTCAGACAAATAACAATGGAGGGACACTCTACAAAACAACTCTCCTTGTCTCTTCAAAAGTGGCATAGTCACCAAGGTCAAGGAAAGGCAATGTTGGCTATGAACTGGGTCTTTTCTCCATAAGGGTCATTCTTGGGACAACTGGCAAAACTTGAGTGGGGTCTGAGGATTAGGGAGGATATGAATGAGTCACTGCCAATCTCCTGATGTTGACAGTTGTGTGTCAGTTCTGTAGGAGA
This sequence comes from Vulpes vulpes, assembly GCF_048418805.1. Taxonomy (NCBI): domain Eukaryota; kingdom Metazoa; phylum Chordata; class Mammalia; order Carnivora; family Canidae; genus Vulpes; species Vulpes vulpes. Next base: position 163,110,409 of record NC_132791.1, on the reverse strand, counting down.
CTGTTCACACAGAATGTACACTGAAGTGTTGAGTTTGATGGGCCATCAAGTTGGCCCGGGGCGGGGGGGGGGGAGAAAAAAGTTTTTTATACTGTAATCTCAGCTTTTCTGTAAGTTTGTGGTGCTTGGTAAAAATATAACAACATTAAATAAATAAGTCATCATATTCTTTTCTTTTTTTTAGACACACAAAGAGAATTATTCACCACCTCACAGAAGTCAGTCTTGGAGACAGAGGGAGACCTCCCCTGGTCTGGATGAATCATTCTCTCCATTTCCCCTTTCCTGACTCAAAGTCCAGGGAGAAACCCTCAGCAGTTTTTGCATGATCCTCGACTTTGCCCATCACAGCATTTATCATACTCTAATTGTAACTGCCCGTTTACCTATAAATTCCACAAGATTAGAGACATTGACTCGGTCACCACTGTATCCCTTAAGACCAGCACAATTTATGGGTTGTCTAGGAAAAATGCATTCTTTTCTTCTCTCATTACTTCACTTCCGACCCTACATGTGGGGAGGGAGGTTGGTTTCCACACCAAGTAATTCTTCAACCCCCCTGCAGATACCAATGGGGTGTCCTACCATTTAACTCAATTCTGACCCCATCTACCCAGAGGGAAGGTCAGGTTCTGCGGGTAAAGGGCTCAGTCCCATAAGATTGCTCCCTCATCAGAGGCCAAGTGCATGTCCAGGTGGTTCCCCTGTGCTTCTGACAGACCAGCTATACAGCAGGCTTCCCACAACCTCCTCGGCAGGTTCAATCATACACCACAGCAGCCTACAGAACTCAGGAGAACCCTCACTTGCCAGTTTATTATATAATAAGGATAACAGATGAATAGCCAAATGAAGAGGTACATGGGGTGACTGGGCAAAGGTCCCAAGCACAGAAGCTTGTATCTCACGGAGTCATCACCTTCCCCACGTGTGGATGTGTTCACCGATCCAGACACTCTCCAAACCCTGTGCTTTCGGGAATTTTAGGGAGGCTTCATCACATAGGCATGATCACCCATTAACTCCATTTCTCTCGAGAACGGAGGCAGGGCTGGGGGCAACGTTGAAAGTTCCACGCTTCTAATCATGGTTTGACCTTTTTGGTGACCACCCACAATCCAGGAACCATCCTGGAGTGTTCTCAGAACAAAAGACACTCCAGTCACCCAGGAAATCACACCGGTTTTAGGAACTCTATGTCAGGAACTAGGGTCAAAGACCAAATATTAGAACCAAGGGCAGAGACACACATATATATTTCTTACTATTTCTTCACAGGTTTATGATATTTCCTGAATAAACGTTTGCTGAATAGGAGGGAATAGTTCACACTAACCCCCAAAGAAGTCTTTCCTGTCGCTTTAGAATATTTTTCGTTTGACAATTAAAAGGTAAAGACCAAGTGATCCAGCTGAATGATTAGCGGGTTCCTCGGCACTGATGGGGCCCTTTGCCTTCCATCACAGAACTATTATGAGGTTTTACTCTCAACTCTTGAGTCTTTGCAGAGGAGACATGGCAAAGCCTGGCGTGAGTCACCGCCGTAGATCAACATGACCTTGTTCTCTGAAGGGCTCACCGTGGGGGAAAACCTAAAAAGGAAGAAAATCAGAACACCACCGAGGCTCCTGAGCAGAGAGAGACAAGGGCTCCAGCCCAGACACCTTGTTCCAGACTCTTAATAAATAAAGTTATCAGGGCTGCAAACCCTCTATCTCTGCCCAAACTGCAGAATCGTGACAGGCCTTCCAAATCATGCAGAATGAGTCCCTTTATTTATTTAGTTTTTTAAATTGTGTTTATTTATTCATGAGAGACACAGAGAGAGAGGCAGAGACACAGGCAGAGGGAGAAGCAGGCTCTCTGCGGGGAGCCTGAGGCAGGACTTGATCCCAGGACCCTGGGATCGTGATCTGAACCAAAGGCAGATGCTCAACCCCTGAGCCACCCAGGTGCCTGAGAATGCATCCCTTTAAAGAAAACTTTGCCAAATAACCCAAGAACAGACATTTCTGCCTAAACCTTGAAAATGTCCACAAACCACCCACCCAGCAAATCTCCCTGCATTTTCTCCCTGCAAATCCGGGCAGCCTGGCCGGCCCACAGAGACAGGGCTGGCTTTTTCTTCTGCTCAGCCTCCTCACCAGAAAGAGCTTGTGTGAAGAGGGAAAGTAGCCTGTACTGGTTCCTCAATAGGGTCAATTGTTCAGAGCTGCCACGACCCATGAAGTGTTTACCTTTTGTTTCACAACCACACAGGAAGCGAGGGGCCCAGGATTTCTGATTCTCATATTCCCCTCTGATCAAGAATAAAGGAGGTGGGTTGTTTTTCTAGTTGCTCACAAAGGAAACGGTAACAGGTAGGAAATTAGCACTTGGCCAAAGACTCTGGGTCACGACTTTGGGTTTCAACCAAATTCTCCAGCTATTGCATGAAATACTTCCCAGGAATGACATTGAAATGAGCCTTGGTCAACCTTCTCCTGTTCTCCATGTGCCTTGGGGACGTTGAGCGAGTGGGGCTGAACATTTTAGTCATTTTCCTGTTTGGTCTATTGGATGCCACCAGGGGTCAAGATAAAAAGTTGGACAGAGCCTGGGGTCTGAGGGCTTCATGGTGCTCTGCCTTCCACAGCAGGTGCGTTCTTCAAGGTCCAACCACCCCCTGGCTTTGGCTTCTGGGAGGGTCAGTATTTGCTTCAAGATGCATTCACAGAATGGTCCAGCTGGAATGTGCATCAGAGACGGGAATGCTGGTATCGGCTCTACCCCTGCAAAGCAAGCGAAACCTCTCTGGGTTAACTTCTCCTTGCACGAAGGTTTGAGTCAGAGAGCAGAATACACTTTAGGGCATTTCCAACTTGGCAATTGCCTTGAAAAATAGCAAAATTGGGTAGCCCAGGTGGCTCAGCAGTTTAGCGCCGCCTTCAGCCCAGGGTGTCCAGGGTGTGATCCTGGAGACCCAGGATCGAGTCCCAGGTAGGGCTCTCGGCATGGAGCCTGCTTCTCCCTCTGCCTGTGTCTCTGCCTCCCTCCCTCCCTCTCTCTCTCTTTCTCTGTGTGTGTATCTCATAAATAAATAAATAAAATCTTAAAAAAAGAAAAATAGCAAAATTTATTTCAAAAAAATTAAAAATTCATAATTCCATCTCAAAAGGGATTGTCAGAACTAAAAATCTCTGATTTTCAAAACTTTGATATATTTCTAGATTCAAATCCCAGTCTCTGCACTTGGAAGGTTTGGGTTCAAATCCTGTCTCTCCCACTTACTGGTTGTACAACCCTGGGGGGGAACCTCATAACCTCTCTGTGCCTCAGTTTCCATATGTATATAATGGGGGGGGGGAGAGACAGGATGAATTTCATAAGTTTCTATGAGGATGAAAAATGTAAGTACCCATTAAGTAGTACCCGGGATATAGCAAATGCCCGGTAAATACTGACATTCATTATTATTTTATTGCTATGACATTTTGAGAATTTTCTATTTGAGAAAGAACATGAATATGCAAAACAGAACAAAACTACAATGAACACATCTCCACACAGAGCAAAGGTTTGCACTTTCAAACTTCAAATAATGTCTTATGAACATTAAAGTCCGATCTGGTTTTTCAGACCACAACAGGGAATTCATTTTTGCTTTCCTGGTGATATGCATGCTGTGTTTTTAAGTCTCTTCCCACTGAAAATGGTACAAACTGAATTGAAACTAGCCTAGGCAAGAAGAGGTACTGTGTGGGTGGACCCAGAGAAAGGCATTGCAGGAAAGACAAGGATAGAGTTGGAACCAGGAGGCAGATGAGACCCATGTCTCCTGAGTGGTCCTAGCTCTCATTTCCTGAAGCAATGCAGCTGGCATCACTCAGACTGCCTGGGTTAGAAGCCGCTTAAATGCCATCCTTCTGCAGACATACCTTCCCACCCCCCCACCTGTGGGAGCCCTGGCTGCTAGCAGCACCCAGCATCTCACCCTAATGACTGAGAGAGCACGGAGGGAGATGGGCTTCCTCTATCTCAGATCCAGCTTGAAAACTCTTGAGGAAGAGCTCTGATCGGTGTACTTTGGGTGATACAGAACCTACACCAGATCCCAGAACTGGTCCCCAGGGGAGAGACAGGTGGGTAGAGGAGGGAGAGAGAGTGAGTAGAATGGTGGCAGAGAAGGAGGCAGACAAAACCATTGGATGTTCAGCACGACATCCCCTGGTTCCCAGAGGAAACCAGGCCCACTTTTCTAAGTGCTTTACACACCAGAGTGCCCACAGATTGAATGAACTTTCCAGTAGGAAATCACAGTCAGGATCGACAACGTGGATTAGGCCGTCCCAGGGACACAACCTTTCATGACCCTCCATCTGCTGGGCATTCACTGAGAGGCCCACAGGTCAAAACGTTTTGCTGATGCAGCGAAAGGCTGCCTCCCACCCACCAGGCCCCGGACAGGCACCGGGCAGAGGGGACACCAACCCAGTCCTTCCCCCCCTGGGGGTGAGCCTCGAGAGACAGGGAGCACCTAACCCGGGCCCAGGGGCATGACTTCATCACTAAACTGACAACTGATGAAAACAAGCCAGTGTTTCAGATCCACTTCAAACTGCCTGTTCCGAGGGCTTCATGTTGATATAATTTCCACCATCTAAATCTGTTATAAAGTCAAATGAAATATATTTTGGGGGGTCTCACTCTGCACTCTGACTTCCTCACACTTTCAGGCTCATTTCTGGTCTCTCAGGTCTGTCTGGAAGTTCTAAGAAAGATCTTTTTTATAGATTTTGCTCAACGCTGCAAAGGAAAACGGTTTGTTTTCATTCGTCATGTACTGACACAGGCCCACCTCCAGGTCTCTGGGGAACCATATGAGGCATTTTCCAGAGTTATTTCCAGAATAAACAATGCTTGAAAGGCTGGCCTTGCTTAACCACTGCCCACAGCTTTACTTCTCTGCTCCAGGCAGGAGGAGGAACTCCTTGACCTTCTGTAAATATTTCAACACAACCAATTCTCTAAGGAATTAGAATTTGTGTTTTTTTGTTAACTCTGAAACATCCACAGAAAAGGCACCTTTTTTATTGTGGTGTGCACATTATAGATGGTGAAGTTTCAACGCTCTATGTTTATGGCCATTCGCAAAGGAGTTTTACATTCCAGGACCCTCCCACAAAAAGGGCACAAAAGGAGACTCTAAATAATCAGAGTGAAGGGGTTGCTTTTACCCAGCCATATACGGAGGAAGAACTCAAACACATTCCATGTGCTTGAGAAATATTTCTGGCCATAGGCATGGCCTGTGGCATTGGAAACACCCAAGACCCTGAAAATGGGATGGATTAATGACACACAGAGATGGCCAGGAGGCAGAATGTACTAGAAATATGTAAAATGTCCAATTTGTCACTGGCGCATGTACCTGGGGAAAAGCTGTGGCCTGTGCTCAAAAAGAGATTCCTAAATTTTCCATTGGTCTCCTCTGGGGACTAGAAGTGAGTTCTGCGTGTGGCAAAAGGTGGGAATTTCAACTCACTTTTGCCTCCATTCCTCCCCAGTTTAGGGAACATTTGATGAACCTCATGTTGTGCAGACCGTGTGTCGATGGCGTCAGCTTCCTCATGTCAGTGAGGCTGCAAGTGTGGAGAGGACCTTGGTGAGCTGGAGAGGACACCCCAAAAGACAACCCTGCTCAACTCCAGACAATAGGTGGCAATGCATCATTTTGGCAGTCCCTTCTGATTTTTAAAGAGAAATCAGGAATCTCCAAGTTTTTTAATATTGCAAACTTATTAAAATCTAAAAGGCCATGAGCCAGAACTGAAAGAGCACAACTAAGGTGACTTCTTAGGTACTTCTCCTGAAATCTCAAATACCAAGCTTCTTCAAAGAATGCTTTGGTACCCAGCCTGTGTGACATCTGCATTAACCCTGTGGGGCAGGCCATGGAATAACCAGAGGCACCAGAAGGGCATCTGTGGTCTAATGTGAAATATTTGGTCTTTTCCCCAGTTCCTGTCAAGCGTAGCTCCTAAAACCCTTGGAATTTCCTGCGTGAGGGGAGTGTCTTGTTATTCATAATGAGTCCCTTTTGATCACACCTTAGTTTATGCTAATGAAGTGAAGGCTGGGGCCCCTAGATGGCTTCTGATGGGCTGGTCCCCAGAAAGACCAAGAGATTAGAGGGTTGGAACTTTCAGTCCCACCCACCGGCCTCTGGGAAGAAGGAAAAGCTATGGGATTAAACTCCATAAAAACCCTTGAACAAGATTTGATGGGTTTCCAAATTGGTGAACACTTGCAGGTGCCAGAATAGTGTACCCAGATGGGGCACAGAAGCTCCCAGCCCGCCACTCCCGCAGACCTTACCCTATGCACTTCTTCGCTCCAGCTGTTCCTGACTTGTGGCCCTTATAAATAACTGGTAAACATAAGTGCTTCCCTAAATCCCATGAGCCATTTTAGCAAATGATGGAATCTTAGCAGGGAGCCTCGGGAACTCCAGATCTATAGCCAGTCCATGAGAAGTACTGGTGGCCCAGGACTTGCAACCGGCATCTGAGGTGGGAACAATTTTGTAGGACTGAGAACTTACCAGCCAGGTCTGCACTAACTTGAGGCACTCAGTGTCTGAATTGAATTGTTGGATACCCAGTAGGTGTTGGAGAATCAGAGAATTGGTGTTTGGTATTGGAAAACACTCCAGAGCACCCAAATCTCAAGGCTTGGACCTCTGGCTTTGCAAGTCAGTGGATCTGGCATCCAGTTTGAAGCTCCTAGGGTCCTTTTCTATTATAACAAAGCTTTCAGCAAGGTTTTGTGTGTGTGTGTGTGTGTGTGTGTGTGTGTGTGTTTTAAGTAATAGTCTATGCTCACCCTAAAAAGTCGTAGAGGCAGCTGGCATAGATGTCCAACCACAGCGTTAATGTCCACCTAGATATGGTCTTCCCCCAGTCTTGGATTCTTTTTTCTTTTTTAAAAGGTTTTATTTATTTATTTATTTATTTATTTATTTATTTATTTAAGAGAGAGAGAAGAGGGCATAAGCAGGGGTGAGGAGCAGAGGGAGAAGGAGAAGACTCCTCACTGAGCAGGGAGCCCAATGTGAGACTCAATCCCAAAACCCTTGGATTCTGATCTGAGCTGAAGGCAGATGCTTAACTGACTGAGCCCCCCAGGCATCCCAAGTCTTGGATTGTTCTTTTTTTTTTTTTTAAAGATTTTCTTTATTTATCCATGAGAAACACACACAGAGAGACAGAGATGCAGGAAGAGGGAGAAATAGGCTCCAGGCAGGAAGCCCGATGTGGGACTCAATCCCAGGTCTCTGGGATCATGCCCTGAGCCAAAGGTAGACGCTCAATTGCTGAGCCACCCAGGAGTCCCAGATTATTCTATCTTCTGTCTCTAGCAGGTAGAGTCTGGAATTGTAGGAAAATGGTTTGGTCAAGTGGATTTGTAGACAAGTAAGTAGCCTAGGGGAGAAGGATCTGATAACAAACAATCTCCAGGTAGGTCAGAATGAGGCTGACTGTAATTCCATCGTTAAAGGATGACATCACAAGACAACAAGCTCCAAACATTTGGGTTACATGAAAAACACGAAGACGCACAGCTGTCTCTGTTTCCTGTCTGCACTACCTGCATTCCTTCTTATTCCCAGGCTTGACTCACCTGCTGGGGCCATGCTCTCTTCATAAGCCCTAGGATCCGTTATACATGCTGAGAAATGAAGACCATAATCCTGAATATCCTTATTGCCTAGCAGTGGTCTAAAATGTATACACTAGAGATGCCCAGGTGGTTCAGCGGTTCAGCATCTGCCTTTGGCTCAGGACATGATCCCAGTTCGGGGATCGAGTCCCACATTGGGCTCCCTGTGAGGAGCCTGCTTCTCCCTCTGCCTGTGTCTCTGCCTCTCTTTCTGCGTCTCTTGAATAAATAAAGAAATACAATCTTTTAATTAATAAATAAATAAAATGTATACATTATTTACACTTTCTGTGGGGGTTTTTATTTTTAATTTTGTATTTACTTATTTTTAAATGAATAGAACTTATTTTTTAAAAACGAGTTTAGATTTACAAAAAAAATCAAGTGAAATGTCCAGAAAATTTCATAGACTCCCTTAGCTCTTCCAATTTACCTTCTTATTAACGTCTTTGTTAGTGTGTGTTGGTTACAATTGATGAGTCAATGAAGCTAAAGGTTTTTAGCTAAAGCCCATTTACATTAGGGGTCACTTCTGGTGTTGTACATACTATGGGTACATAATGATTTCATTCTGGTATCACACAGAGTAATTTCAGTTCCCTCAAAATCCTCGTACTCATCCCTCCCACCCCCACAGCCCTGGTAACCACTGAACTTTATACTGTCTCCATAGTTTTGCCTTTTCTGGAATGTCATAAAATTAAAAATCATCTGGTACATGCACCCTTTAGATTGGCCTCTTTCACTTAGTAATATGCATTTAGGGTTCCTCCATGTCTTTTGCTGGTTTGATGGCTCATTTCCTTTTATCACTGAAGAAAATCCCATTGTACAGGTATACCCATCTGTTTGTTCATTTGCCCACCAAGGAACATTCTGGTTGCTTCCAAGTTCTGGCAACTATGATAGAGCTTCTGTAAACATCTATGTGCCGGATTTTGTGTGGACATAAGTTTTCAACTCATCTGGGTAAATGCCAAGGAGTGCAATTGCTGGATCATTGTGAAGAATAAGTTTAGTTTGGGAAACCCTGCAAAACTGTCATGCCAAGTGGCTGTGTACCATTTTGCATTCTTTCTGTGCACTTTTAAGCCATAATGTCTCTTGGATTTATGAAATCTACAAGTATCTTTTTTTCTGGGTTTGTTGTTGTGGTTGTTTGTATTCCAAGAGAGAGGACAGACTGCCTTGCTTCAAAATTTCAATCACTGCATAGAATTTCATGACATCCCTCCAAATCATTATCCTTACGAACTACGCCATCTGAGCTCATCTGCTGTTTCAGGAGTAGGGGCTGTGAAGGGATTTTCCTCCCAGATCCACAAACTCACTTCCATCAAGTTTCTCCCTTCTCTCTGCTGGATCCCTCCTCCTATGTGTCCACCTAGACATGCTCTTCCCCTGGTCTTTGATTAATTCATCCCTCTTCTGTCTTTCTTCAAACTCTTCCTCTCTATGAGATCATACTTGTCAGTGCTCCAACCTTCTCCACAGTCTCCTATCCTCCAACAAGAAGATGAGGAGCAAAGAACCCAACAAGATGTCCTGGGCCCCACAGCCTCCTTCATTACTTTCTCCCTCTGCCCCCTTTTGTAGACATGTCCTCAAGAGTGGTCTACATACCTCTTTTTAATATTTTAAAAATCTCTTCCCCCCTAGAGTCAAGGTGCCTCCTCCCCAAACCCAATCCAAGCTTGCCTTGGGTTGCCTTCCAACCCAAGCTTCCTTTCCAGACAGTACCATGAATGAGTTTTAAACATCCAATAACAGAATATCCTTTATTCAGATTATTTCAGTAAAAAGGAAAGAAGAAAGGAAAGAAGAAAAGAAAGGAATAAGAAAAATCGAGGGAAAAATTGTCCAATAGTTTAATGAGAATAATATAACTCTGATTCCCAAACTGAAGACTGGATGAGGACATTAAAAAAAACAAAAAGTAGGCAAATTTCACTTATAAACAGAGATGAAAAATTTGGCAGTGGAGATGGACATGTGAATTACAGAAGGAGATTCCCTAGCAGTCGGATAAGCTGAGAGAATATTTACATTTTATTTAATTTCAAATAATTTTAATAAGTTATGTAATAAAACACTGTGTTCCACAAAGGTACGGGTGGATTAATGTCAGGAAATCCACAAATGTAATTCACTATGTTGATGATTTAATAGAGAAAAATAATATTATTTTAATAGATACAGAGGAAACATTTGATAAAGGTCAACATTTATTTAGTAAGGCTGGAGGAGGGGCAAGATGGCGGAGGAGTAGGGTCTCCAGGTCACTTGTCCTCAACAAATTACCTAGAAAACCATCCAATCATCCTGAAAATCTACGAATTCGGCCTGAGATTTAAAGAGAGACCAGCTGGAACGCTACAGTGAGAAGAGTCCGCGCTTCTATCAAGGTAGGAAGACGGGGAAAAAGAAATAAAGACACAAAAGGCCTCCGAGGGGGAGGGGCCCCGCGAGGAGCCGGGCTGAGGCCGGGGCGAGTGTCCCCAGGACAGGAGAGCCCCGTCCCGGAGGAGCAGGAGCTGCACCAACCTTCCCGGGGGAAAGGCCTCCCGGGGAATTGGAGCAGGATCCCCAGAAAGGCGGGGATGCCCTCGGGCTCCCTGGGACAGTAACAGGCACCTGCGCCCGGGAGATGCGCCGAGCTCCCTAAGGGCTGCAGCGCTCGGCGGGACCCGGAGCAGCTCGGAGGGGCTCGGGCGGCGGCTCCGCGGAGGGGGCTGCGGGGCTCTGGGAACAGCTCAGCGGCGGCGGCTCGGGCGGAGGAAGAAGCTCCGCGGAGGGGGCGGCGCGGCTCTGGGAACAGCTCGGAGGGGCTCGGGCGGCGGCTCCGCGGAGGGGGCTGCACCGCCGGGAGCGCGAATCCAACAGCGCAGGCCCCGGAGCACAGGGCGCCGGGACACAGCCCAGGATCCGGCCTCCCCCCGGGACAGGCAGAGGCCGGGAGGGCCCAGGACAGCGAGGACGCTCCTGCCTGGAACTGAGCAGATCAGCGGCCCCGCCCCGGAGCCCCCAGGCCCTGCAGACGGAGAGCCCCGGAGCTACTGCGGGGGCTGACTCCAGGGCTCCAGAGCTGCCCCCGCCACTGTGGCTTCCTCCCGGGGCCTCACGGGGTGAACAACCCCCACTGAGCCCTGCACCAGGCAGGGGCAGAGCAGCTCCCCCAAGTGCTAACACCTGAGAGTCAGCACAGCAGGCCCCTCCCCCAGAAGACCAGCGAGACGGACCAGTTCCAAGGGAAGTCAAGGGACTTAAAGTACACAGAATCGGAAGATACTCCCCCGTGTTTTTTTTGTTTTGTTTTGTTTTTTTTTTTGTTTTGTTTTGTTTTGTGCTTTTTTTTTTTTCTTTTCTCTCTTTCTTCTTGATTTCTGATTGCGTCCCCCACCCCCCCCTTTTTTTTTCTTTTTTCTCCTTTCTTTCTTTTTCTTCTCTTCCCCCCCCCTTTTTTTTTCTTCTTTCTCTTTTTTCTTTTTCTCTTCTCTTTCCTTCTCTCTCTTTTTCTCCTTTTCCCAATACAACTTGTTTTTGGCCACTCTGCACTGAGCAAAATGACTAGAAGGAAAACCTCACCTCAAAAAAAAGAATCAGAAACAGCCCTCTCTCCCACAGAGTTACAAAATATGGATTACAATTCAATGTCAGAAAGCCAATTCAGAAGCACTATTATACAGCTACTGGTGGCTCTAGAAAAAACCATAAAGGACTCAAGAGACTTCATGACTGCAGAATTGAGATCCAATCAGGCAGAAATTAAAAATCAATTAAATGAGATACAATCCAAGCTAGAAGTCCTAACGACGAGGCTTGACGAGGTGGAAGAACGAGTGAGTGACATAGAAGACAAGTTGATGGCAAAGAGGGAAACTGAGGAAAAAAGAGACAGACAATTAAAAGACCATGAGGATAGATTAAGGGAAATAAATGACAGCCTGAGGAAGAAAAACCTACGTTTAATTGGGGTTCCCGAGGGCGCCGAAAGGGACAGAGGGCCAGAATATGTATTTGAACAAATCCTAGCTGAAAACTTTCCGAATCTGGGAAGGGAAAGAGGCATTCAGATCCAGGAAATAGAGAGATCCCCCCCTAAAATCAACAAAACCCGATCAACACCTCGACATTTAATAGTGAAGCTTGCAAATTCCAAAGATAAGGAGAAGATCCTTAAAGCAGCAAGAGAAAAAAAGTCCCTGACTTTTATGGGGAGGAATATTAGGGTAACAGCAGACCTCTCCACAGAGACCTGGCAGGCCAGAAAGGGCTGGCAGGATATATTCAGGGTCCTAAATGAGAAGAACATGCAACCAAGAATACTCTATCCAGCAAGGCTTTCATTCAAAATGGAAGGAGAGATAAAGAGCTTCCAAGACAGGCAGGAACTGAAAGAATATGTAACCTCCAAACCAGCTCTGCAAGAAATTTTAAGGGGGACTCTTAAAACTCCCCTTTAAGAAGAAGTTCAGTGGAACAATCCACAAAAGCAAGGACTGAATAGATATGATGACACTAAACTCATATCTATCAATAGTAACTCTGAACGTGAATGGGCTTAATGACCCCATCAAAAGGCGCAGGGTTTCAGACTGGATTAAAAAGCAGGACCCATCTATTTGCTGTCTACAAGAGACTCATTTTAGACAGAAGGACACCTACAACCTGAAAATAAAAGGTTGGAGAACCATTTACCATTCAAATGGTCCTCAAAAGAAAGCAGGGGTAGCCATCCTTATATCAGATAAATTAAAATTTACCCTGAAGACTATAGTGAGAGATGAAGAGGGACACTATCTCATACTCAAAGGATCTATCCAACAAGAAGACTTAACAATTCTCAATATATATGCCCCAAATGTGGGAGCTGCCAAATATTTAAACCAATTAATAACCAAACTGAAGAAATACTTTGATAATAATACACTTATACTTGGTGATTTCAATCTAGCTCTTTCTACCCTCGATAGGTCTTCTAAGCACAACATCTCCAAAGAAACGAGAGCTTTAAATGATACACTGGACCAGATGGATTTCACAGATATCTACAGAACTTTACATCCAAGCTCAACTGAATACACATTCTTCTCAAGTGCACATGGAACTTTCTCCAGAATAGACCACATACTGGGTCACAAATCGGGTCTGAACCGATACCAAAAGATCGGGATAGTCCCCTGTATATTCTCAGACCATAATGCCTTGAAATTAGAACTTAATCACAACAAGAAGTTTGGAAGGACCACAAACACATGGAGGTTAAGGACCATCCTGCTAAAAGATGAAAAGGTCAACCAGGAAATTAAGGAAGAATTGAGAAGATTCATGGAAACTAATGAGAATGAAGATACAACCGTTCAAAATCTTTGGGACGCAGCAAAAGCAGTCCTGAGGGGGAAATACATCGCAATACAAGCATCTATTTAGTCAGGCTGTGCACCAAGAATATAAAACAAATGTTACACTTAATAAAGAAATTTTAAATACAAAAAAAGTCGATTATGAGAAAAATTGTGAAGAACACTTATAAAAGAATGATTGCAAAATATACAAAGGCACACATACACACCCATAATCTCACTATGGTTGGTTGGGGCACCTGGGTGCCTCAGTGCTTGAGCATCTGCCTTTGGCTCAGGTCATGATCCTGGGGTCCTGGGATCAAGTCCCACATCAGGCTCCCTGCAGGGTGCCTGCTTTTCCCTCTGCCTGTGTCTCTCATGAATAAATAAATAAAATCTTAAAAAACAAAAAAATAAGGAAGTCAGAGATTTCAAGCATGAGGGACATTCAGCCCACAATTGCTGGCCTGAATGTAAAGTGGACTGCCTGGCAAGGAATGTGGGCAGCTTCCAAGTGCAGAGGGCAGCCCCCCAGCTGACAGCAGGGAAACAGAACCTCAGTCCTCCAACCCCAGAGCTAAATATCTCCCACAAGAATGAGCTTAGAAGCAGATTTTCCTGCTGAAATTCCAAAGAAGAACTAAACCGAGTCCATATGTTGATTTCAGCCTTGTGATATTCTGAACAGAAAACTCAGCCACACCATGCCAGACTTCTGAACTACAGGACTGTTAGCTAATTAAATAGGCATCAAATAAATTTTTTAAATCTTAAAAAAAATAATTAAACAAGTGTTATTTTAAACTGCTACATTTATGCTAACTTCTTACATAGCAATAGAAAACAATCCCCCCATCCAAAATTTTTTCCAGAGCATTTATGCCTGTCATAAATGTGCATATTTTCCTTCTACAAAATGAAATCTTATTGTATAAACTATTTTATAATCAGCAAATTAAAGATTCAGTTTGCCAGGTTCCACCAAAACCAAACAAAACATAAACAATTGGTTGAAATTTTCATCGGAATAACAGTGAATCAATAAATCACTTAGAAGACAATTGACATGTTTAGGAAGTTATGGAAATAAGTCAGATAGAGAAAGACAAATACTGTAGGATATCACTTATACATGGAACCTTAAAAAGCCAAACTCATGGAAACAGAAAGTGGGGGGTTGCCAAGGGATGGGGGAGATGGGGAAATGTTGGTCAAAGACTATGAACTTGGGATCCCTGAGTGGCTCAGGGGGTTTAGCGCCTGCCTTAGCCCGGGGCATGATCCTGGAGTCCCAGGATCGAGTCCCATATCAGGTTCCCTGCATGGAGCCTGCGTCTCCCTCTGTCTGTATCTCTGCCTCTCTCTCTCTCTCTCTCTGTATCTCTTGTGAATAAATAAATAAAATCTTTAAAAAAAAAAAAAGACTATGAACTTTTGGTTAAAAAGTGAATAGGGTCTCAGGATCCAGGGATGGTGTTGTGATTATAGGTAACAATATTGCGGTAGACACACTGGTAAGTTGCTAAGAGGAGAAATCTTAAATTTTCTCACCACAAAGAATAGATGGTAATTGTGAGATGTGATGAAGATGTTAGCTAACACTGAGGTGGTAATCGTACTGCAATATTTAAGTGTAGCAAAGCAATAGGTCGTACACTTTAAAGTTCCACAATATCATGCATGTCACTTATATCTCAACAAAGTTGGGGTGCAAAAGAGCTCATGTCTTCAAAAACATGATATAATTTTTCATTTATTTAGGTCTTTAACATCTGTTGGGCAAATCTTATAATCTTATAAAATTCTTGCTCATTTTCATTACGCTTATTTGAAGCATTATTGCAAGTGGTATTGTTTTTATTACCTGTTTTTCACTGATTGTTGTTGGTTTAGCAATGCTGTAGAAATGTAATTGATTTTTGTACTTTGATTTTGCAGCAATCTTTCTTTTTTTCCCCCAAAGATTTTATTTATTTATTTATTTATTTATTTATTTATTTATTTATTTATTTGAGAGAGAGAGAGAGAGAGAAAGAATGCGCGAGGCGAGGGGGCAGAAGGAGAGAATCTTCAAGCAGACTCCCCACTGAGCACAGGGCCCAATGCAGGGCTCAGTGCTGGGCTCTATCTCAGGAACCATGAGATCACAACCAAGAGTCAGAGGCCTAACCTACTGAGCCACCCCGATGCTCCTGCAGCAACCCATCTAAAACCCTCTATTCATATATGTGTGCATTCTTTAGGATTTTCTCAGAAGCCAAATACATCTCAAATGGTTTCTTTTTACTTTTTCTTTACCAATCCTATAACTTTTCCGTTTCTCCTTGTCTTGCCTCGCTGACTAGCACCTCGATCACCATGTGGACTAGCAGAGATAGAACTTGGTGTCTTTGGGTTGGTCTGAATTTTAAAGAGAATGTTTTTAGTGCTCCAGCATTAAATTTGAGGTTTGCTGTCTTTTTGTTTGTTGAAACTGTGTTTATTATGTTAAGGATATCCTCTCCTACTTGTAGTCTGCTAAGATTTTGCGGGAGGGGGATCATGGATGAATGTTAAATTTTATAATTTGCTTTTCTGCATTGATTGAAGCACTCCATAGTTTTCATTCTTTAATCAATTGAGAGGGCAAATTATAATAGATTTTCCTAGGATTGACTTTACCTTCCTTGAACCTTCCTTCATTTTGTTTGTTAATATTTTATTTAGGGGCAGCCCTGGTGGCTCAGTGGTTCACTGCCTTCAGCCCAGGGCCTGATCCTGGAGACCCGGGATTGAGTCCCACGTCAGGCTCCCTGCATGGAGCCTGCTTCTCCCTCTGCCTGTGTCTCTTCCTCTCTCTCTCTCTCTCTCTCTCTCTGTGTGTGTGTGTGTCTCATGAATAAATAAATGAAATCTTTTTTTTTTTTTTAAGGATATTTACAGCTAAATTCATGAGTGAAACTTGCCAGGAATTCCCCCTCCTTGTATCATTCTTGCTGGCTTTGGTGTCGTGGTTATACAAATTGATTTGGGTTCAATCAGTTAAGATATGTTCTCTTCATTCCTATTACTTGGGAGAGTTGGTGCAATGTTGGAATTACTTCTTCTTGAATGTTTGGTAAAACTTATCTGCAGATCAGTCAAGCTTGACATTTCCTCAAAAGAAGATTTTATCTTGTGTTTCAATTTCTTTAATGGGTTTAGAACCAGGTAGTTTTTCTATTTCTTCCTGAGTCACTGTTGATAAGTTACATCTTCCCAGGAACTGCCCTATTTGTAGTCCTAAAGATGTTTATAATATCCTTTGCCCTATCTATATTTATGTGTCCTAATTCAGCCTTGGTTCTATTTGCTCTGATCAATTTTATTGGGGTGTGTGCTTGGCACAGGGCATGGACAGTGCTTGGAACAAATGATGAATGATTCTCCTATTACAGCATGTCGTGTACATTATGGTTAGCTATGTTATATGCAATATGGCTAATGTATATTATACCCTGTACCAGTTGTTAAGCTACACTGCCATTTGGGCAGAAGGTAGAAGGGAGATAGGATCGGCACATCTCCCTGGTGATGGTCAAAGCCAATAATCTTACCAGTAAAGGACCATATCAATGATACAGAGCCTGCAGACCAATTCTTGTCACCACACCAGCCAAGATCTAATTTCTGGTTAAAAGACTAGAAAAATTTTTCCTTTTACTACATACCAACTTTGACTGGATCTCAATCATGCAATTCCCTTTTTTACAATTACTGAATAAATGTATTACTAAATACTAAGTATTAGTAAGTAATACCAAGTACTACTAAATACTAAGAAGATAATCTAAATTTTAAAAGTCTACATATATTCTATGGATCGCAAATCTATTTTGATTTTGAATGCGGGGGAAAATCCCCCAAAACACTTTCCTTTTCCCTGATTTGTCCTCACACAAAATAGGTTATCACGGCTGGACTAAATAATCCATTTATTAGTCAATTATGGTTTTCCAATCAAGAGGCCTCACATTTGAAACCAAAATTAAGAAGGTATCTTGCTTCAAGGAGAATCTTGCTTCAAAGAATAAGAAAAGGTACATTTTAAGTAGAAAAGCTATTTGGGGGGTTTGTCCTGAGAGCCAGGAAAACAAATAATTCACTAAATTTGTTCATTCATTCATTCATTCATCCATCCGTTCACCATGTATTCATTTGATGGTGTGGTAATATAATGTGTTTGTCTCCAACATCCCTACAAATGATCCCTAGCACTCTGTTTGACTTGATAACTATGATTTATAGATGTCCTTCCTGGGATATAATCAACGCCATGAGCTGCATCTTCCTCCTAAATATAGTTTAGCTTATGTTTCCTTAAGTGTATGTACGGCATACTTATCCACATGATGCTTATTTACTATTCGTCCAATCACTCACGTGGCCCATGCAACTGGTCTCCATTACTTTGAAATTTTAAGTAGCTGTGGCCACACAGTCTCTCTGTGCTGTTCCTTTATTTGGTAATCATAATAAGTGTGTAGCACCTTAGGGTCCCAAATAAACATGGAAATAATAACAGATTCCATCCTTGATAACTACTGACTTCACAAAACTAATGAGGCAGTTGCTTTTGTACCTCAATATATTCAATACAAACTGTAATTACTTGCTGCTGTGAAATCTATCTGCCAATGACAATAGGAAACTGGATGATTCGGAACACATGTCCTAGCTGCATGTCAAGCTGTGAGTTCAGGCATTTCGAGGTATGTCTGTAAAGGCAGATCTACTGGCACAGGAAGTCAGTGTCCCTGGGGCCTCAGGCGATGTCCTGATCCTAGTCTCATTCCCTCTGACTTACTCTCTTCCCTGAGTGAAAGGACTTTCACTTCCCCTTTCTGATAGAAATTCTTACTTACCTAATAGGCCCCTTCCTCCCAGCCTGTGCACTTCATTATTCTGCTTTCAGTTTTAAAACCAGTGAGGTTTGGGGGGTGGTAAGAAAACATCCCCACTGCAAGATGGCATTGGTAGAGCTGTGATGGTGACAACCAAGAAGTAACAGGAGTGATAGTAGGTATCATGAAGAGTAATGTCAATGCAGAAACTGGGATATGTGGGGTGAGAGATGGGGCAAAGGGGCAAAGAGGAAGGCTACTGTGTGCTCTAAAAAATCATTCTAATAGCACCTCAGAAATTATATTTAAATGGATGAACCTTGAGGACGTTATACTAAGTGAAATGAACCAGTCACAAAAATGGAAATGCTGTATGATTCCATTTCCATCAGGTACCTAGAATAGTCAACTTCGTAGAGACAAAAAGTAGAATGGCGGTTTCCGAGTCCATGGGGGAGGAGAGAATGGGAACATGTTAGTGGGTATTGAGTTTCAGTTTAGCAAGATAAAAGGAGTTCTGGAGATTTGAACTCATACAATACGTACTCTTGTATCTGGCATCTGTCACTCAGCGTGTTTTTAAGTTTATCTGTGTGAATCACCAATCTGTTCCCTTGAGTTGCAAAATAATATTTCATTGCATAGGTGTATCACAGTTTATTTGCGCATTCACCTGTGGATGGATATTTTGGTTGTTTCTAGCTCTTTGGTAATTATGAATAACGGTACCATGAACATTCGTGCACAAGTTTTTATGTAGACCTATGTTTTCATTTATCCCAGATAAATACCTTGTAGTGGAATTGAATCATATGTGTTACTTTATAAGAAACTGCCAAACTATTTTTCAAGATGGTTGTACCATTTTATATTACTATCAGTAATGAGTGAGAATTACAGTTGTTCCACATACTTACCAACATTTGGTATTGTCATCTTGAATTTTAGCCATTCTAGTGGACGTGTGTGGATTTAGTTTGTATTTTCCCTTGCCTAATGATGTTTCTGTTCATGTACTTATTGCATCGCAAATACTGTCTCCTGGGAGACATGGGACTCACCTTTTTGTTTTTTTCTTAATAGCATCTTGCCAAGAGCTAATGTTTTTAACTTTGAAGTCCATTTTTCAATTTTGTATCATTCATATTTTTTTTTCATTCATATTTTTTGTGTCTTTAGTTTATATTACAAAATATGGTTCATTTCAAGTTAATTTTGTTTAGAGTGTAAAGTAAATACAAGGTTCCTATTTTTCATGTGGATATCCAATTTTTACTGCAAATTTGTTGTAAAGACTCTCCTTTTCCCCAGCTGAATTATCCTGGCCTTTTGTCAAAAATCAATTGACTATATATAATGGGTCTATTTCTAGTACCCTCTAAATTATTTTATTGATCTATAAGTCTATCTTTCTACCATACTACAATGCCTTAATTACTGTAGCTGAATATTAAATCATGAAATATTGTGTTTTTACTTTCCTTCGGTTCAAAATATTTCCTAATTTAAAAAAAAATATTTCCTAATTTCCACTGTGATTTCTTCTTAGACTCATCGGTTATTTAGAAAGGTGTTGTTTATTTTCTTAATTATTTGAAGAGTTTTCAGAGGTTTTTCTGTCCTTCGTTGTTTAATTCCTTAACTAGCCAAGTTCCGGGTGGCAAGGGATTGGTGAGGTGCTGTCCCTTGGCTGAAAGCTTCTCAAACACTTAAACCATTTAATTTACCTTGCTAGGATGCCTGGGTGGCTCAGCGGTTGAGTGTCTGCCTTCAGCTCAAGGTGTGATCCTGGGATGTGAGATTGAGTTCCACATCAGGCTCCTTGTGGGGAGCCTGCTTCTCCCTCTTCCAGTGTCTCTGCCTCTCTCTCTGTGTCTCTCATGAATAAATAAATAAATAAAATCTTTAATAATAATTTACTTAGCCAAGAGCTTTTTCCCATGGCCCCTGAAAAGGTAAATTTCAGACACACATTCTGAATTAATGAAATCTCAATGTTGACATTTAATATTTGATATTGTATACTTTAAGCAAAAAGTATTACTGATTTTAAACAAATATTAATTTTAAGTTAACACTTGGGTTCTTGTACTTTTTTTAACTTCTGGATTTTCACTCATATTTAGATCACTTAGTTTGAAACTAGAAAATAAGATGTCTAAATAGGCAGGACACAGAGGTTTTTTAGGGCAGTGAAAACTACCCTATATGCTACTATACTGATGGATACATGTCTTTATACATTCATTGAAACCCACAGAATATACAATGCCAAGAATGAACCTGAACATAAACTATGGACTTTGGGTGATTATGATGTGTCAGTGTGGGTTCATCGGTTGTGACCAAGGTATCACTCTGGTGCAGGCCATTGATAGTGAAGGAGTCTATGCCTGTTGCGGTGGGGGGCGGGGGGGCAGGGGCATATGGGAATTCTGTACTTCCTACTCAGTGTGGCCATGAACCTAAAACTGTTCTTGAATAAAAATAAAGCCTATTTTTTAAAGTAGTCATAAGATCTTGTGACATTCTGAATATTAGATTAATGTTTCATAATATTTTCACATTTGTTACTGCCACTAAATTAGGTTCTCGAATCCCATATGGTTTCAAGTGTGACTTTTTAAAAATCCCCCTTAAACTTTAGTAACTCGACCAGTTGACAGTAAAATTACTTAGATTAAGCTATATTATTTTAGAAATGAAGCATTTTGAGGACTCCATCAAGTCCCTGGGATATGAGTCAGCTATTAAATTAATTATGATCTTAAGGAAAAAGCATCCCTTTTACTACTCACTCATTTGCCTTCCCTGCTGAGTGTATAAGATTAGCATTACATGTGTTGTACAGCTGCCTCTCCTAGGAGTCCAGTAGAGCTTGGTAAATAATATCAGAACTGAGTCATTTATGGTTGAATGACACAGAATGAAAAATAAATGACTTTCAGGCAGTTCCTGTTGCCTAATATGGGCTAAGAAGTAGATACTTTAACTAAAGTGCCCCACCTGTGACCCAAATGAACCTTTCCCTATAAGGATATTGATCTGATTTCCTGATCAAAAAAAGGAATCCAGGAACAGTAAATGATCCGTCTGGGCCTGAATGCAGGTGAATTTTCTCTACCCAGAAGCCTTGTCAATGTCAATGTATCACATTTATTTCTTCACTAGCTAAAGATGTTTTGTCTTGTTTTGAAGAGTTACAGTTAAAGCTGCTATTCCTTCCTAGTGGAAAGTCATCCAGGTGGCTCAAGTTTATTGCACTGGGAAGAGGAAACAAGATAACTGAAAAGAGATTTCACATTTAGAACTTGGAAAACCAGGACTGGTATTTCCATAGGGTTTTGTTTTGTTTTGTTTTGTTTTGTTTTGTTTCAATACAACTCTCCATTCTGCAGTGACTAAGAAGCCCAGAGCAGTGACATCTCGTACAATTTAGCCCCCGGCCTCTTACCTGGCAGTAAAGGTGAGATTGGTATATAACATCCTCTTTCTTTGAGAAGTAGGAAACAGGAGGCTAACATGACAGCTGTCAGATAACTGAATCAAACTTAAGAAAGCCATAAGAAAAAGAGGGCCCTTCTCTCTAAGGAAGTGACAGCAGATTCACAAACTGAATGATTCATCAATTGCTTTCAAGTTGCAAAACTGATTATGAATCACCGAAGAAAAACTTAAGATCTCACCAAATCTGAGTTTTCTTTTAAGAATCAACAAATGTACCCTCTGCTCTTCATGAACATATCCTTATTCACCGACCTGAAATAACCTCTCGGTGATGCTAAAATAGGTCAACTTGTACAACACATTCCTTAGAAATATTTGTTTAAAAACCTTGATCTGGCTCTGGATTTCTTTTGAATGAATCATAAGAGTCTGGATGATAAAAAGAATTATGTTTAGAAAAATGTATTAGAAACAGAAACATTGGATAAAAATATATAGAAATTTCTTTCGGTAGAAATCTATGTATTTTTGAACCCTTCTTCAGAAGACTGTTCCCTTGAAAAAAGATTCTGGTTGAATAACAACCTGATAAAGGAGGAAGTGACCTTGACAATCATGCCTACCAGTTAAGAGGGGAAATGTTTGAAAGTGGAAATCTACAAGTGGTTCTTTATATAAAAACCATTAACAATAGGTGGAATTCTCTCGAGGTCAGAATGCATACTGTGACGTTTAAGAATCCACTTTATGCTGTTTCAGAACTGCAAACTAATGGATGGGCCAGGAATGCTCCCAAGAAATGATGAATAATGTCAACGCGAAGATTTTAATCATTAACTTCAGAGCAACATCAGACTCACGTCCAGGTTCAGGAGCAAGTACAGAAGGACGGTGGTCAGAAAGATGACATATTTGCTAACTGACTGGAAGCTTCGAGATAGTGAAGGTAGATAAAAATAATATTTGAGTGTTGGGAATTCTTCTCGTGTTTATATAAGGGCAGTTTTACTATCAGCATTTAGGAAATTGAAATATAAATAGACAATAAAAATTTATCTAGACCATGTAAACATTATGGGTTTTACAATTTGGCCTGAAAATCTCCTAAGATTTACTTGCTGGATTTCCATGTGATAACCTCGTTGAACATTAAACCCCAAAATGGAGAGGGGAGATAGATGACAAGGGATCCTCAAACCAAACAGCCCTCAGCTCTGAAGTCTGTTTCTCAAGAGGATTTTTAATTCCCTTCAGGGTGTAGGTAAACTTGTTTCCATGGGCCCAGATGGGTCTGTTTCTGGCATTTTTTCTCATGGGGCACCCTTGGTGGAGTAACAGAGGAGAATTTACAACCTGGGCACCCGGGCTTCAGTTCCCGTTCTGTCACTCACTAGAATGAGGTTGGGGAAGTTACTCAACCTGTCGGAGCCTCGGGGTCCTCATCTCTAAAATGGGCTGATAAAACTGCCTCATAATGTTGTGGTCACTGAATTAGAGAAGGTATGTGTGACAGCGTGATGTGGGCACCCCATGAATGTAGAGCCAGAGTAAATCTTAAAGCTAATGGGAGTCCTCTTTTATGTTTGTAGTATTTCCTAGTTAGAAGTGTCTTAAGAATCGCAATTATCTGGCGGGGGCGGGAGGTGGGGTGTGCAGAGTACTTTCAGTGTCATTACCGCCAAGGATACAGGTTTCAAAGACTGTATTTGTGAAGGCTGCATCGCACACCAACAAAGGATTCTAAATTCTCCCCTGCGAATCCCTCTAATTGCCTGAGAAACTATTCTAGGCCAATAAATAAATTGATTACAGTAAGGAACAGAAACTCTCTTTTGTGTTGGAGAAATCTTCTCACCATAGGCAATACTCAACAAGCACATGTTGAGATGAGTGTACACAGAAATTTGAAAAGATTCCAGTGTTTTCTTCTGCCCTTCAGTTCATTGCCCGTGGAAAGCGTCCCTGGTGCTGGACCACAGGACCAGCTGCCAGCCTCTCCTGATTTACAGCTTTTCCTGAGAACTGCTTTCCTCAGAGCTAAAAGAGGATGTTACATTCATATTCGTTTTATTTCTCCCCTCTCACCAGGCATTTAAATCAACTCAGGTCAAGAAACCAAAATGTCCAGCACGCTTTTTGATCTTTAGTGGAAGTGTAACGTGTGAGACACGCTCACTGGCTACGGACACCTTGCCCTGCTCTCACTTCCAGTGGATGGTGCGGAGAAGGTCACCACATCTCAGTGAGAAATACAGAACCGGCTGGTGCTTGGAGAATGGATGTGTCTTCCTACCAGGCCTTGGTGGCTCTCATGAGAGTACGGCATTCAAACTTTTGGGTTCCTTTAAAAAAAAAAAAGTCATTATTAAATCTCTGCCAAGATTTAAAAAGTGAAGTGGATGTAGTGACTTCATGTTTGAATGAAAGAGGCAGTTCATTGGGTGGAGTTAATGAGGGCAGAGGTGACTCATGGAGTCCTGAGTTGTGCATATAATTACAGCTCATTTAGAAATAAGCACGTATGTACATGACCTTTATTCTCCACCAAAGCTGCACAAACGTCCGCTTCCATGCTGACACAGACAACCAATGGAAAGAGATTCAAACAGCAGGAGCCCGACATCTGATCACGTTCCAGGAGATTAGATGGCGCTGAGCGGATGAGGCGTTGAGAAATACCACGCGTACATTAATCACACACCTCAAGAGGTCAAGGTGCCCAACTGACGGCGGCTGGTCTCCACCACTGTGCTGGCTTGGGTTGATAATAGTTCTCCAGACTGACACTGCATCTCTGAACTTCCCTATTCCTGTCACCAGCTTCCAGCTTCTCGCACGTTCAACCCTTTAGAGGAAACTGCCTCTTCCTTCCCTTCAATAATCCCTGATGTTTGGATTCTTCTTCATGGTTCGCAGTCCCCTGTCCTCGAGTCGTGTTAGTCTTTGCCCTTAAAATCTCATCCTTGGGGCACCTGGGTGGCTCAGGGGTTGAGGTCTGCTTTCAACTCAGGGTATGATCCTGGGGTCCTGGGATCGAGTCCCACGTCGGGCTCCCTGCATGGAGCCTGCTTCTCCCTCTGCCTGTGTCTCTGCCTCTCTCTGTGTGTCTCTTATGAATAAATAAATAAAATCTTAAAAAAAAAATCTCATCCTCGCCCTTCTCTCCTGTTATTTCCTATTTACGTGGATCCTCTCCTCTCACCTCTAACTTCCTCCACCCTTCAGTTCATCCCATACATCACTGCCAGATTTGGGTCCCTAAAATGCCCTTTGCAGATGTCGCACCTAAGCTCAGAGATCACCCCTCCACTGCCTGCAAGCTTCTCAGCCTGACTTTCAGATATAAAATCTGGCCCAAATCTATTTCCCCAGGGTTTTCACCCGGAGCTCCCTTGCACCTGATGGCCACCCTTCTGTAACACCCTCAGCGGGTTTCAGCTGGGGCCCTTGGCCCCAGAACACCCCCTTCTTGCCTCCCCTGTGCCGGCGAAGCCCTCCCTGGCAGGCGTACCCCCTCTGAGAAACCTTACCCAGCCATCACTTGGCTTTTTTATTTCTGCTACTTGAATGCATTGCTGCTCTCCCTCCCTCTCTCCTCCGCGCTCCACCACCCACCCCGAGGCATCAGCTCCTCCACAAAGCATTCCTGATCTCCAAGTCAGAAGGATTCTCCCCACTGCCACCTCCACAGCACCCTCATGACTGCTCATGACACATGTCACAAACTGCGTGATTTTATAGTTATTTCCCTGTTAGATTATAAGCTCATTGGCAAAAGGCACCATGTCTTACTCATCCTTTTATGCCTTGTAGCACCCAATAGAGTATATTATCAAGAAACATCTGTTGAATGAATAAAGAAAGCATCTAAATAAAGGACCTTTTCAGAGCAACAGACATCTTGACCCTAATTGACAGAAGTCCTTTAGTCCCATCTTTTAGGCAACATCATACTAATCATCTTGCGTCTTTAAGGAGGATCCACCGTGGTCACCTCATTCTTCAACAGAAGTTGTGCCAAATTATTTGTGATTTCACAGTTTTGTTTGATAAATTAATGTGTAATAAGGAAAATAAATACCATATTTCAATATTTCAAAATCGTAGGATTATCCACTGGCACATCCATTAGAGGTCAACCCTGCCAGCCTTTGTAACACATTGCTAAAAAATACAAATTATTCAAGTCAAACAACAACTGAGTATGAATAAGGCAGAAAGATGACACATGCATTGGGTGTCAGACCCCAGGTCCAGGAGGTGATTCACCTTAACACACACTCTCTCTGTCCTGCATCCTGCTAAGTGTCCATCCCTTTTTAGCAGCATTGCAAAATCCCGGACCGAATACATCAAAAGGTCCTGAAATTAAATGTCATTCTCCTCACCACTCATCTCTTTCCAGCTTCACACTAGTCACTCCCCATCGCCCACAGTTTTTCCTGTCCATGAGCCTTTTTGGTGCTAAAATGCCCTGTGTTCCCTCTAATAGTGACACTAATTGGTCACCACCACGGTTCTGTGTCATGCCTATTTCAAAGACACTCTGAGTACTTTATGACCGTCAGATTATTAACATGTTATTAATTGACAAAATAATTCCATGAAGTAATTAACAATTATGCTCCCCACTGAGGAAACTCAAGCTCAGGATGATTTACGTAACCAACCCCAGGATTACAAGGTCAAAATCAAGGCCCAAACTGGAAAGAAGGCCTTCTAATTTGGTGCTATACTTGGAAGGTCGGGCTTTCTTATCTTTTCCCCATGGTGTGCTCTAAAAGACACAAGAAACCAGTAGCAAGGCATTAAAAAAAAAATGCTATCTTCTAAAAATAGCATGACACATTTAATCCCCAACTCCTCAGTTATCTGAACAAGTGCTCTGTGCTCTTATTTTTCCTTGTCTGGTGAGACCTGCCCTGTCTGTAAACATTGGAAATCGTCTTTCCCCTCTTCACAAGAGTTTCTGTTCTGCAGTCCCTGGTTCAACAAAGCCTCTCAACTGCTCTTTCTGCTTTGAGTGCTAAGACACAGTTCAGATCAGGTCACTTCTCAGCTCAAAACCTGCCAATGGTTTCTCCCAGCTTTCAGAGTAAAAGCCAAAGTCCTTACTGTGAGGCCTTTCAGGATGTGGCCCCTGTTCACTCTCTATCCTCATCCCTAACTCCTCTCCCCCTCATTCACTACATTCCAGCTATGCGCTTGCATTCCTCAGGTACATTCCTGCCTCAGGGCCTTTGCACATGCTCTTCCCTTTGCCTAGAATGTTCTTCCCCAGATGACTCAGATACTATTGAAGGCTTTACACAAATATCACCTCCCCAGTGACGCCTTTCCTGGCTGTCTAATCTATCATTTCAACCACTCTTCTGCCTCTATCCCAGCATGTTCAAGATCTGCCTTTGTCCAGTTTTTTCCCCTAGTACTTGACATTATCCAACATATTTTACTCATTTATCTTGTTTGTTGTCACTACCCAGTACAACAGTATAGTGAACATAGTTGGGCCAGAAACACACATCTTTGTGTGAGGGATACTATGTGCAATTGTGACTAATGCTGTCATAAACTGTGCTCACTTGATTGCTCTTTATACTACTTCTAAGCACTATTACAAAGTCACTTGTGGTTTGAATTACTTTAAAACTCGGAATACTATTAATTTCCGGTGAATAATTCCAAGAAACATGGTACTTGGGGAAGAATTAAGATGTTTTCAGAACAGCACAAAAGGCTGCCTGCTGTGGATCTAGTGGAAAAGACCATCCTGCTGAAGTCATTTTCCTGTTTAGTAAACCACAGCAGGCAGTTTGGTGGATATTTTGAGATTTACTGTACTCTGATTCATTCAAAATGAGATTCCACAGGATAATTTGTTTCTTTAAAGTGTTTTGAAAGAAAGTCATTTCCATTCCAGTTCATATTTTTATTTAAAAAAAAGCATTTATCATTTCTAAGTCTAGAAGTTACTGAATTTATACCAAAAACTTTCTTATAGGTTACTCCATAAGACTTTAAAATGAGAGCAAGAGAGAGACTTTATTTTTTTAATGATTTATTTATTTGTTGTGAGAGAGAGATTTCACGTGGACACATCTTTTCAACCACATTAGCATTCATCGAGTGCCTTCTGAGGTGTGTCCTAGAGCAAATCATCAAGCCACGCTTTTCTTCGTTTTGTGCGTGATAAGGGGCTAAGGGGCCTGTGGCCTCCTGTGGATGCTGACTGCAGGTGTCCCCTCCTTACCATGCCTTCTTGGGGTGTAGGGATAGAGGCCCGTGCAGTGCTTGGTGGCCTGGTGCAGCACGATGCCCTGCTCCCTCATGCATCTCAGGGGCTGCTGCTAGAGGTGAGAGCTGGCACCACATGTTCCAGAAATGCCTCCTGGTGCCATGCCCCATTTGGCACTAGAGCTTGAGGCCTGTGGGAGCTCTGATTTTCTTCTCACAGAGTCCCCACTCCTGCTGATCCCTCTCCATGACCCTGAGTGTGCACACGACAGCTGCAGAAACCACGGCACAGCTTCTCTCCAAGGACCACTGGTTTTGAAGATTGCCGCATTTCTCATACGATTTGGAGCAAACACATGGGATGGTGATTGGGATTCTTCACAGGAAATCCTCTCTCTGCCGGTGTCCCAGTGTTTCTTGAATGCTTCAAAACATCCATTAACAGGCCTCTGCCGTCCTCATGCCTGTATCCCCAAACATCTAAGGCAGTAACTCGCATATAATAAATGTTCAAGAAATAGTTACTGAATAAAGGCTTTAGTTGGATGAATTTTTCAATGTTAAATGTCTTACAAGACATGTATCTGTCTACACAGAAAGCCTCTAATCATGTTTCAACACTGAGCTTTTTGAAAGAAAAGCGCTATGCATATGTGCACAAGGCAATACGTTTAAAGCTGAATTATATAAAATAATTTAAAATATATGTAGCATGGCACTGTAACACTAAAAGAATCTGATGCATCAGGTGCCAAAAGGCTAACTCCAAATAAACAGAACATCTTCACTCTTCATCCTGCGTACGCTGGTATGTTTACACAGTAATGTGCTAATGCAGTAAAAAGAATGAACTAGGGATACACACCACAACGTGGATGTATTTCAAAGACAGGCAGAGTGAAAGAAGCTTCACACATTGTATAATTCCATTTATACAAAGTCTAAGACAGGCCAAGCCAATTGATTTTAGGAAAAATTAGAATGCCAGCTGTCTCGAAGCCAGAGCAGGAAGTAACTGGGAAGGAGCACGATGTAACCTTATGAGGTTATGGGAACGCTCCACATTTTGTTAGAGGTTTGCTTTTATACAAGCATATACACTTGTCAAAACGTATCTGATGGTATACTCAAGATTCGTGAGTTTTATCATTCATGCATTTTACCTTAAAATGCATAAATAAAAAGGGAGAAAAATGTATATAAGTTGAAGCCTAGTGAATGACAGGCATGCCAAAGTGCTTAGGGTAAAAATGTACCAACAGCCACCACTTACTATGAAATTCATCACAAATAAGCTGGATCCATGTAGGAGAGAAAGGGATATGTGGAGGTGTTCATGAATCTGCTAATGTGTCCAAAATAAATATAGGAAGGATAAATCAGACATAAATGAGATTGGTCACCTGCGAGGAGTAGATGGGAATGTGGCAGAAAGAATAGCAAAAAGGCAACACTTCTCTGGATGGACATTTCTTTATCACTCCAACTTCAGAATCATGGCAATATTGTCATTCCCCATACACACCAAAAGAGTATTAATATTTTGAATCAACCAAGATGTGGAGGTAACTGAAAATAAATTACAAGCAGTAACAAATGAACCTAACTGTATTACAAAAGAATAACACAACCACATTGAAGAGGGTAGGGAAGAGAAGAACTAAGCTAGGCAATTTTTGGCTATAAACTATAATGCTAAAGACAAAAAGATTGGTGTATAAACATTAGACTCGAGTTAGTAAAGAGGGAGGCTATGGATTAGCAATTCTGAAATCACTTCATGTGTGTATGAGGACTAGATAAATAAGTAAGTATACTGTGGGTAATGAGAAGCCATGTCTTCCACTGTGGAGATAGAAATTATTTGTTAAGAAAAAGAGAAGTCCGGAAGGAAGCCCTGGTATTGAATTGGACCCATAGGCATCAGCATGAACTCATGATTTCATATATATGGGAATATATGTATGTAAATATATATGTGCACACATCTACTCACACAGATGGATAAATATGGAAATACAGACGTTACACATTAATAACACACATACACTTCCTATCTCCATCCACGGGGAGGGGAACAGTACTCCAGTAGCAGTAAGCACTTTTAGGGCCTAGATCTTGATTTCTAAACACCATTCTCTCATAAAAGAACCCGCTGTTCCTTGGAGAAAGTAGGGAAAATGCAAAATAAGCCTACAACATCTTGTGTTGCCAGAAAGTAAGAAACTGCTCCAAAAATGTCGGGATAGGTCAAAAGGATGTAGGAGTTAATCTGAAGGGAGCTTTGAATGATCCAACAGACAATTGGAGCAACAAAATAAATTGTGATAATACTGGATTATAACCCAAAGAATGAAAGAAAGATCCTTGGCTCCATCTTAATATAAATAAACAATTCAATAGATAGATAAAGAGGGGATGCCTTTTATCAATGCAGACAATCAATGTAGAAAGAACCAGGGACATAGGAAATCACCATTAGAGAGCACGGGCACAACTCCTCAATGCCTGCTATAATTTGTAGGTCAAGTTTAAGGAGAAGCAGAAGATCTACATAGCCTCAAAACATCTCCTCCAAAACACTTATTATTTATTTACCAAGTGAAAAATAATAAATTTATAGTGGAAAAGCTGGCACACAGCCCCGTAACCAAATGATAAGAGATACATCTGTAGCAATTACACAGAGTGCCATGATGCCCATTCCCCACCATGTGATGAACAGAGAAAGGTGTAATCTAATTTCTGTGGTCTACCTGCAAAACAATGCATAGTCTCAATTTAATCATGAGAAAACTTCATACAGACCCAAACTGAAGGAACTTCCACAAAAGAAGTGGCTAGTATACATCAAAAGAAATACATCATAAGAAAAATAAAGACAGAGGAGCTGTCCTAGATTGGAGGCTAAGGACACACAGCAACCGAATGCAGGGTGGGATCCAGAATTGCATTCTGCACCAGAAAAAGGACCTTAGTGGGAAGATTGAGGAACTTCAAATAAGATCTGCAGATTCATTGATAATGTTGTAGTTTTCTTCCCCCAAGTTTTTATTTAAATTCCAGTTGGAAAAACAATTTTTTTAAATAAAAAATGGGGCACCTGGGTAGCTCAGTCGGTTGGTTAAGCATCCAACTCTTGGTTTCAGCTCAGGTGATGATCTCAGGGTCGAGGAATTGAGCCCTGCTTCAGGCTTCAAACTCGGCACAAAGTCTGCTTGTCCCTCTCTCTCTGCTCCTTCTTCTCTCTCTCTCAAATAAATAAAACTAAAAAAAAAAAAAAAACCCTCGCTATTAGAAAGGTTAAAAAAAGCAGTGTTGTAGTAATGTTAATATTTTGTTAATTAATTTCAATGATGACTCGATCATTGTATTATGGTTTTGTAAGATGCTAATCTCAGGGGAAGCTGATGAAGGATATTTGGGAACTCTATGTATCATTCTTGCAACTTTTCTGTAAATCTAAAATTATTTCAAAAAAGAAGCTAAAAAAAATGAGATGGGTTGATGGTTGGCTAGATGGTTATATAATATGCGTATATGAAAATGATCATTGTAGACTCTGAGTAACCGGTACAAGGTTGTTCACTCTACAGTTCTTTCAACATTTCTGTATATTTGAAGCTTTTAATTTTTTTTTTTATTTATGATAGTCACAGAGAGAGAGAGAGAGAGGCCAAAGGCAGGCGCCAAACCGCTGCGCCACCCAGGGATCCCCTATTTGAAGCTTTTAAAAATAAAATGTTGGAAACATTTTTTAATTAGGTTTTTTAAATTTTAATTCCGGTGTAAAATAGAGTTATATTAGTTTCGGATGTACGATACATCCAAACATTATGTATAGAACAGTTCTATACATTACCCTGTGCTCATCATGACAAGTGCAGTCTTTAATCCCCATCACCAATTTCCCCCATCCTCCCAGCCAGGAACATCCAATTTTTAGTAAATTCCACTTAACTTCAGTTCTCATAGTAACTTATTTCTTCCTAAGGGAACATCAAGAGCTTTGTGACCAGTAATTTGACACCAGCAGAGTGGAATAAAAAGACTCTGATCAGGATGACATAGGACAGGAGAACCTCATACCAGACTTGGCAGTCAGAACAATGTTATCTAAACAATGAAGGGTCAAGTGAGCAATAGCAAGAGAAGAACACTCAAGACCTTAAAAGTAAAAATGAAATCATTAATGAGAAGACTGCCTGTGTGTTTAGATTCACGATGTCCTCTTATTCTCAAAGTCCTGAGTGGAGACAGGCCCTGTTGGGAAGCTCCTGCTCCGTCTCCCCAGCAGGCCCATCCCTGTGAGTGCGGCTCAACCTTATCAAGCCACTGATTAGGAGAGGGCAGAGGCGGTGGACCCAGCGAAGCCAGGGCTGGTGTAAGTTGGTACAGTTGCCTTATTTAATATTCTTTAATTGCTAAATAAACTGATCGAGTGAATCAGCCCCGCAGTAAAATGATGTAACGAGCAATAAATCTGCACTGGTAACCTTTGGTGTCGCGTATGAATGTACACACTGTAACCCACATATTTATCACCAAACGCGGGAAATGGTGGAGTTGTAAAGAAACACACACATGCTCCTTGGAGACTGAGATCAGGAGATGATGAGGGGAAAAACATGATCTTCATGCTTTACAGATTCACAGATCAGGAAATGTCCTATGAGATAATTCAGAAAGCTTCTGGTTCCCAGTATAGAACAGGAAACGCCAAAGGTTCGATTCAGCCCGAGCAGGATAGACATTTAGGGAAAATTTCAAAACCTAGTTCTCCTGGGACCTCAGAAAGGAATTGACTCAGGAGGGGGAGATTTTGTCGGCTGCTAAACTTTTCTGGTTCGACCAGCCAATTGTGAGTGCTCGGAGCCTCATAACACAGAAGCCAGTGTCAGAGTCGCAGTAGAACTGAAAAGCGCTTTCGCAGAGGCGAATGGTCTCGTTGGAACGGGCGGTATAAAACCTGGGTATGTCAGTGTAGACCTGAGAGACCACATGCATGGAGAAGGAAATGTAGTCCATAATCGTGACCCTTTGGGGGCACAAATTGAGTCCTAGGAAGTGAATAATCCCAATCATCATGTTTAAAAATAATAGTTAATATTCATTAAACACTACAATGTACTACAATCAGCAATCATGCGTATTAATTCACTTTGGAACAATAATTTCTTCCGGAGTGCTAACTGAACCTCAAAAGGATGCAGAGCTGACCTATTGTTTACTGGCAATTCCAAGAGACAGAGTGATGACCACTGAGTACATCCAGCGCTTGAGCCTCCTCCCCAGGTGTGGGGTGGGTGGGGGATTGTACACACTGCAGGATTGCCAAGGGTTGAATCGAAAATTATTCCAGCTGCATTTACTTCAAGACTGCCAAGTGGGGGTGGGGGGAACCACTGCTGCGGCCGGTACTGCACTGTTCATTTCTAAGTCCACGTGGCACATTTGTACCACGCTTCTCCCTCTGATCTTCAAAGAAGCCATGTCTTAGAGTGAAAATCCATTTTGTGACAAAGCTGTGCTCAGGGTGCCTGGAAAAGACTACAAGTCACCAAAAACACATAGATCCACTCAGAGATTCTGCAACAAGGATCTGATGTGTTGAGAAGAGTCCAACTTTACCACAACTGTATCGAAAGTCGGTGGGGGGGAGATGCGCATGAACCCCTCAGTATTATTTTAAAAGTCAACGAAAAACTCTAATTCTTTTTCTGAGCTAAGGCATTAAATGAGCACATTTGTTTGGCGAGAACTGACACACGACTTCTCACTGCATCCTTTTGAGTGAACTGAAAATCAGCGTAGGTTTTTAAAGATCCATTGATTCCACTGCTGCTCCTATAGCTGGACTTTATTGTCAGTGAGAAATGCACATTAACGTGCCGTTTGAAATTCAGGCTTGTGTGGATGCCTGGTCCGAAACACCAAGATCCAGTTCTCCTGAGTAATAATTCCAGTGTCTGAGATTTGTGCTCTTGCTCATGGACCACACCCACCCACCCACCCCTCATCCCAGCTGTCGAGCAAACCACTTCATGGATTTGGGGGAAAGAAGATTTCTGGGACGCCTGGGTGGCTCAGCGGTTAAGCACCTGCCTTCGGCTCAGGTCATGATCCCGGGGTCCTGGTATCGAGTCCTGCATCGGGCTCCCTGCATGGAGTCTGCTTCTCCCTCCACCTCTCTCTGTCTCTCTCTCTGTCTCTCTCTCTGTCTCTCTGTCTCTCCGTCTCTCTCTCTCTGTCTCTCTCTCTCCTGAATAAATAAATAAAATCTTTAAAAAAAAAAAAAGATTTCTTAACGCAGCTCAAGATATCTGTTTGACGTTAGGACATGCGAAGACTCCCTGACTGTTTCCAATTATAAAACCAAAGTACTGACTCGGCGAGGTGCTAGGAGGGTCAGACCGTGTTCGTGTACAGACACAGATGGCAACTGTGTCCCTTCTGTGAACCATCTCAGAGCTTCTTGCTGTTCATCCTCCACAGCCTGGGGTTACCCTATTGTTTGGGGTCACAGGCTCACCCCAAAACACATGCAAGCCCCATTTTGTGGATCGAGTCTTCAATCCTCAATTCGCCCCCTTTCTACTGTAACCACACCTCCACATTCACCAGCCCCGTCTTCTCCATCTAGGGAACAGTGTTTCTGATTCTAGTTCCCGTGTCTCCCCTCCTGGTTTGTATTTCTTCAAGCTCTCTCTCTCAGTTGCTCTTTCCTTTTGCCAACAAGTGAGCTTCAGTGTTCCTTCCCTGAAGAAAAACTTTCCCTTTTGCAGGTCCTCCCTAAATCGCAGTGTTCTCTCTCCTGCCTTATGGTGCTGTATCAGCTCCTGCATGATTCCCGAATCCCTCCACTTCTCTTCACCCTCATTGCCAGAATGCTGGTCCAAACTCCCATTATTTCTCACCTGGATTCTTCTACTTTATTTTGAAACACAAAACTATGTTCGACCATCCACAAGTTAGCTGTTTCCTAAATGTTCTTAGATCCTTATTGTCATTTAAAAGAGCCAGTATGGGCTCATCACTGGGCTTCCTCTCTCTACACTTTGCTCTGGCTTTCTTCATTGCCTAGAATATTCTGCTCTCTGCCCCCACCCCCAACCATTTCACCCCTGTTCACCCTTCAGGTCTGAGCTCAAAGATCGAGCCTGCAGCGGTACTTTGTTGAACCCACTGATCATGCTTCAGTGCTGGGCACCATGTTTTCTTCCATCAAAGCACTGACCCAAGGGGTAGCAGAAAAGGAGGTGGGCAGGGGGATGGGGAGACTGGGTGATAGGCACTGAGAGGGGCACTTGATGGGATGAGCACTGGTTGTTATGCTATATGTTGGCAAATCGAACTCCAATTAAAAATACACAC
Source organism: Vulpes vulpes (assembly GCF_048418805.1). Lineage (NCBI taxonomy): Eukaryota > Metazoa > Chordata > Mammalia > Carnivora > Canidae > Vulpes > Vulpes vulpes. The sequence goes on along the minus strand of NC_132791.1, from coordinate 163,075,443 downwards.
ACACACACACACACACACACACACACACACAAAGCCCTGACCCAGTTTGTGACGATAGACTTACTGTGTGTCATTTGATTAGCATCTAGCTCTCCCATGAGACCCTAAGATCCATGAGAGCAAAGCTTACATCACCTGGCTCAGGTTTATGTCTACAATGAATGGCACAAGTTCCAACCTTTCTCAGGAACTCAGTAAATATTCACTCTTGTCAAATGTTAACCTTTCAGAAAGAGAAAGCTAGACTTACTTCCCCTCCCCACTTCCCATTCTCCACTTATCACATGTGTCTTCCATTCACACTGCTCTCCCGAAAGTCACCGGTGACTTCCCAGTGGTCAACCGAATGCGTTCTTTTAATCCCATCTGACTTTAAGATACCGTTGGACCTTGCTGCCAATGCTCCCACGCGTTCCATTGCCTTCTGCATCCTCCTGACTTCCGGGATAGATTTCTGCCCTGCTAATCTCTTTGGCCTCTTTGGCTCCTCTCTGCTAACTCCTTAAATGCTGATTTCTCCTCAGAGTTCTGACCTTCTTGCTTTCATCTTCCCATTCTACAGCAGTGATTTCTTAACCTTTGATTACCTCTAAGAATCTGACCAAAGTTACAGATACGCTCCATCCCAGCATGCCAGTTGGAAGCTCACAGAAAATCCTGCTCACAATTTCCAGTGGTTATAGAGCCTTGAAATCCAATCACTGGAGCCACCATGGATCCCAGCGAAGGACCCCATTCCACCTGTTCTCCCCGTGCTGTCCCCCACTTCTAACTACCACTTTTGTTACTAAATCTCTTTCCAGTTCTGACTTCTCTCCAACTCAGAGCCCTGATTCCATATGGCAATTTTCAGCTCTTCCTTGATGGCCCACAAGTACTGCCAGCACAGAAACTCACTTATTTCTCCAAACCTGCTATTTATTTCTTCTTGCTTTCCCTGTCTCAAGCAGTTGCACCAAGCTAGATATCTTTCTGGTTTTAAAGAATTCCTTTTTGTAGTGCTTGAGTGGCTCAGTGGTTGAGCATCTGCTTTCGGCTCAGGTCATGATCCCAGGGTCCTGAGATCAAGTCCTGCATCAGGTTCCCTGCAGGGAGACTGCTTCTCCTTCTGCCTGTGTCTCTGCCATTCTCTCTCTCTCTCTCTCTGTGTGTGTGTCTCATGAATAAATAAATAAAATCTATTTTAAAAAAATAGAATTCCCTTACTTCATCTGTGGCATCTCTATAAAGTCATCCAGGGTCCCAGGAGAAACAGAAAAGCAGGAAAAGAAAAAAGAAACCCATTTTCTCCATCTAGTTTTCAAATAGGTTTTCAAAATGCCTTCAACCTCTTTCCTGAAAACAAGCCAATTCCAGAACAAACTAATTAACTAATAAAACATATGCATGTAAAGAAAGGAACTATGAAGTCGCCTGAACAGACCCTGCCCGCCCCTCAGCACCATCAAGAATATAATCAATGTGCTAAGGTACAAATGAAGAGTGCGTCCTTAGCAAGAAATAGGGAGGGAAAGAAATGCTCTCACTTTGGCGAACGTCACCCACAGCACCCTTGTCAGGCCCTGCTGTTATATCTAACCACACCAACACCCCAGTTATGCTCCAGAACAACGCCTTGGCCGGCCTCCTCCCTGACCCCATATTTCATCAAACTAACACTCGGCTCTGCTGTAGCCCATTCCTTCAACCTGGCATGTGTCTCTGCTCTGTTTTGACTTTGCAAGTATTTCCTCGGGCCCAGAACAAATGACTCATATATGGGCAGCCTGTCACCGCCCAGCCTCCCCTCTCTATCTAAAGCCCGAGCTCGGCCTCTTCCACAAAGCCTTCTCCTATGCAGTTATGTCAGCAAATGCTTCCCTGGCATGCATTCTGTATAAAGTGCTGTGTACCATGCAGAGGCCAGAATGTACTAGAACAAGGAGGAGATACTCGGCAGGACAACCTCTGTGAAACAATGCTAACAGCAAGTAAAACACGAGGCTGGGAGACACAGGCATTGGGGTTCAGAATGACGCAAAAATATAATCTCCACTCTCTGAAATTGCATCTCCCTCGTGAATCTGTGAGTTGAACCTGTTAATCTGTAGCCACAACTGGTCTGGAAGCTCTCTGAGGGCAGGTGCCTACTCTCCCTGGCTCTAGTGAAGCCTCTAGAACTGGCCTCTGAGCAGAGGAGAGGCATGCCGGAGAGCAGAGGAAGTGCAGCCAGAGGTCATCCTGTTTAAGGAACACGTTCTTATAAAGGGGGCTCACCTCCTACGGATCGGATCGTAATAGTAGCGAATAATGACCATGACTGGGCCTCAAACTGAGCCCAACCTTGATTCTTCAAGAAAGTGGTCACTTATACACCAGAACACAGTGGAATTTTCAATGATGCCTCGTCTTCTTAGCAATCCTCAACTGAAGTTAGGCTTCAGGATGACCTCCAAGATCTTGTAGTAGCAATCGAGAAATACAACTTGGGGAAAACGAATAATAGCATCTAGGTATCTGAACCCTGCCTTTACTGTCCTGCAAAGGTGAGAGCAATGGTCAATAGCACAACACATGGGGTCAGGCCAAGCAGCTGCCGAGCCGCGTCCGGGCCAGGGTCTGCGGCCAGCTGTTACAGTAGGTGGCTTGCTCCCGCCTGTGAGTCACACACAAGGGAAGCTGCAGTTCTTGACCAGTGCTGTAGGCGCTAAGATCCGGTATTTGCTTTTAGACCGTGGGAGCAAAGACTAACAAGGAAAATGCACCAGAACAGCTGGGAAACCAATTCCCCTCTGACTGCACAAAAATCGCTACTGCCAAGGCATGTTCTATCTTCGAGACAGGGGAGGTCTTCGAGGGATGTGTGCTTTTATATTTTTTGTCCCTCAAATTCATGTCTTTTGCCTTTCCCCCAGCCTCACGTATCACTTTACGTACCAAGCTTAAAATGATACTGAGCTACAACCCTATTTTATAACACGAAGGATAGCAAAAACATGTCATGGTAAAAAAACCACTAAAAAAGAAAAAAAATATTTTTAATGTATTTTATCCTTTCAAACACTGCATATTCGGCAACTTTGTGATTATAGATACACACCATGTTGGTGTTTGCTTGTATGGTGGCATGATTTTACCTCGTCCTACCAAGACAGTTTCCTGACTTCATACAGTCTTATTGTCTGGACAGTAGAAATGAAAATTCAGACTTCATCAAACACTACTGGCCTAAGAGAAAATTCTATGGCCTAAGAGAATGCAATTTTTTTTAAAGGATTTTTATGTATTTATTTAAGAGAGAAAGAGAGCAAAGCACACGTGGGAGGAGGGACAGAGGGAGAGGGAGAAGCAGGCTCCCCCTTGAGCTGGATCCCAGGACCTTGAGATCATGGCCTGAGCCGAAGGCAACCAATTAACCAACTGAACCACCCAGGCACCCCTAAGAGATTGCAAATAAATCACCCCTTCTCTTGGCTTTAAAAACATGTGAGCAGCTTCATCAGAAAACAATTCTCTTGAAAAACCACTTAGATTCCAACAAAAACCCATATAATCAGAGTAAATCCACTGCTGGAAAAATCCATCCATTTTAGGAACTATGGTTTATCATTCAATGCTTAGAATTAAAAGTAATTTTTTTTAATCAGGGACTCTTTTTTTTAAAGTTAACTCGGTGATAAATCCATTTTTCTGGATACAAATATCTGGCAACATAGCTTAGTTTTTTAAAAAGATTTTATTTATTTATTTGAGAGAGAGAGAGAGAGCAGAAGGAAGAGGGATAGAGAATCTGAAGCAGACTCCCCACAGAGCTCAGAGCCCAGAGACCATCTCGAGGCTTGATTCCATGATCTCGAGATCATGATCTGGCCCGAAACCAAGAGTCAGATGCTATTCGACTGAGCCACCCAGGTGCCCCACAACATATCTTACTATGTTAACATTAATTTTCATGGCATAGTTTCAATTAACACTTCCTCCTACCTAGCTCTTCCTGCTAGGTATGAGTTATCAGCAGCAGGAACTGGGACATCCTATGTAAAAAAAGGCTATTCTTGGGGAGAGTATGTAAAACTATCTAGTTGAAGTAAAGGATACAAACTAGATGCATAGAAATAGTAATGCATATGCTTTTGATTATCTGTATCCAGTCAGATCTGACCGACTAGTAGCTTTTCCGCATCAGCCTGGCCCTTCAGCTTTCTGGGCCTGTAAGTATGCAGGAGCTTATGCAAAGAGTAGTTTAAAGTTGCAGACAGGAAAAGGCAAAATTAATAGGAGCTCACTTATCTGAGAATCACCTACACAGCAACCTCAACTGATTGGAACTCTGCTAGGAAAAACAGGAGAAAGAAAAAGAAAAGAAAAAGTATTTCAACAGTCAGAACAGAAGGGACAAAGCAGGTGCTCTGAGTATCATCTATGGGGAGGAGTGGTCACAAGGAAAACAAGCAGAAAGGCAGAATGAGCCAGTGCCATGGCAAAAACCCCAACACGCTCCAGAGCCCTCGCACATGCACATCGGTCATGGTAATGGGACAGACAAGCCACCAGCACCCAGTAGGCCCTCAGCGTGCACACACTGAGGATGATGGACAGCTGATGATTCTGTGCTGACCCAAGACCTCCGTCATTAAGATAAATCATACTTAATGTAATTTTACTCACGTGTGGCCAGAAGTAGAGTGACATTTTACTTTTTTCCCCAACAAGCTTATTATAGAAATAAATTTCTTTTCTTTTCTTTTTTTTAATAATAGAAATAAATTTCTTTATATAATGAAGCAAGCATCAGCTTATGGAAACAGTTCTGCTGGTTCTAAGACAGGATATGGGTTGATGTCTACTCTAAGGGAAATGGAATTGTGGTGTACCCCCACAGGAAATGGCCAGGTGTCGAATTCTATACAAAAGGGCCATGTTAGTTTCCATTCTTTGGGGGCAACTTTTGATATTTCTTTGCTCCCATGTATAGATTAAAGAAAATTGCTCTCTTAGAGTCATTACTTTAGAACTCAAGAACATGCTGGGTAATTAATAGGCATCTCAAGTATATGGAAGCTGAGCTCCCCATCTGTCCCCCAAAACCTGCTCTACCAGCCACCTGTCCATCCCTTTACTGGCAGCTCCATCCTCCGGTCACCCAGGCCAGAGCCCTGGGCATCATTCTTGACTCCCTACTTTCCCTCACATCCCACATTGGGCCCATCAGCAAATCCTCTTGGCCCTTCCTTCAAAACAGATCTAGAATCTAACCATTTCTCACCACCCCCACTACTAGCTACTAGGTCAAGTCACCACAGTCCTTCCGCCTGGATTTTTGCAAAGCTTCTTAACTAGCATCCTGGCTTCCTGCCTTACCTCCCTCTGAGTCCATTACCTATACAGACGTCAGAGGGATCCTTTTAAACTGCAAGTCCTAAGTCGGATTTCCCCCCACCTCCTCTGCTCAGACCCCCTTTGCCTGCAGAGTAAAGTTCAAAGTCCTCGCCCCCGCCCCTCTCCCAGATCACCCTGCTCCAGCCTGTCGGCCTCCGGGCTGTTCCTTGAAAACACCTGCTCTGCAGGCTTTCCCTCTGCCTGAAATGTTCTTCCCCAAATGTCCCTCCAGCTCACTCCCTCACTTCCTGCAAGCTTTTGCTCAAATGCCAACTCCATAAAGCCTTCCCTACTACCTACACCCCCACCACCTCACCCGGTGTGCCCCATCCTCCTCTCCTGCTTTCTTATTCTCCGTCATCTAGCATACTACATATTTTACTTAATTTATTATCGATCTCTCCCTCCTCGGATGTAAACCCCACGAGGGCAAGAATCTATGGCTGTGTTGTTCAGTCCTGTGTCTCTTGCCAGGCACAGAGTAGGGCATCAACAACTGAATGAATGAGTACAATAATAGGAAACTAAATGGGATATCTTTGACTAGGTGTCACTCTCCTTTCTATTAAAATGAACATAGAACAGCCACACTCCTATGTGCAGCACACAGCACTCAGCAGGCTCCGGGGGTGCAGAGGTGAATAGGAGAGGCACGCCCTTGCCTTCAGGGAGCTTCCAGACAAGTCTAGAGGGGGAGAAAGAACCATGGAAGAGTCAGGAACAGAGATGTTCAGGAAGCCCATCACAAGGATGCTCAGTCTAGTTTAGGGGAAATCAGGAAAGGCCCACTGCCAAGAAGTAACATTCAAACTGAGACCCAAAGGACAGTACAGTTGGCCAGGCAAAGAGAGAAGAGAATATTCTAGGCAGAGGGAAGAGCAGAACTAGGTCTGGGATTGAGAGAACTGAGCCTGGCTGGTTGAAGGAACTCCAAAAGAAGACAGTGGCAGAGAGAGAGGGAGACAAAGAGAAGAGAATACTGAGAAACAGCCTCAGACAGGCAGGGCAGCATCCTGAGGGGCTCTTGGTCATAGGGTTGTGTCAGACCCGCGTCCTTTTAACATTTTCTCTGTGCTGTGAAAAGTGAATGGGAGGAGGCAAGAAGGGGCTCAGGGAGGTACGTTAGGAGGCCAGAGCCGACGGGAGCTTGAACAAAGCTAGTGGTAGTGGGAAGTGTGTACTAGGAATGGAGTGTGGGTTCATATAAAACCCTCAGCCTAATTCAGGTACTCTGCTTCCCTCAGATCTCCATGACTCAAAATCACCTGACAGCCTGAACAAACAGAAAGGCTGGCGTTGTATTGGACAAAACCACTTCCATTATTACAATTTTACCAATCATTTTAGAAACCTTGCAAAGCAACTTAATATTATCATTTTTCAGGAATTATCAAAACAAAACATTGGAGAGCATTTGCCAGATTAAATGTGCCATTAGCAAAGAACAGAAACCATGTCTCAAGGATAGCGCTGAAGAAGATGCACTCAAAAGTGTTTTTATTCCATTTTACAAAGGAGGAAATTAAAGCGCAGAGAGGTTAAGTTACTCCCCCAAGCTGAGAAGTGATAGCACACTTAGAGAAGTCCCAGGGATGTACTGATCACATAGCCAAGCAGTGATAGCCTGGGGACTTACACCCAGCCTTTGGGACACCGGACCTGGCTTCAGTCCTCTGACTGTCCCATACAGTGTAAGCGTCCAGCAGAATCCTTTGATGTGTGACCCTGTCTGACTAAATGCTTCATTCAGGACTTTGCTCATGAGAAATACTTCCACCTGTCTACCTAGTGTCCCTATGTACACAACGCCAGGCTCTGTGGACACTGTCACAGATGAAACCAGGCCCTGACTTCATCGGGCTTATGGTCTTGTAAACGGACAATGATAATGCTACCTGCAAAATGCTACAGAACCAAAAGCACAGAGTGTTAGGGGCATATGTCAGGGGCAAGGACCTGATTTTGGAGAGGATAGGGCCAGGCAAAACTTCTTTGAGGAATTGTCATTTAAATTACCCAAGGAATGGGGTGCTGGAAGAGCATGAGACTCTTGAGCTTGGGATCATGAGTTCAAGCCCCACATTAAAGGTAGAGATTCCTTAAAGAAATAAATAGTAAATTACCCAAGGAAGACTCTTCCCAATGACCACCACAATAACCTCACTCCAGAGCACTCCAGAGTGAATTCCCAACATAGATGCCCTTTTCTGCCTGTGTCCTGTTTTCCTTCCAAAATAATAATGGCAGAGTGTTTTCAGGACGAGCTTGAGCGTTCATGGAGTGGCTTTGTGCACAGAATCTCATGTGATATCCACAGCCACCTGGGGAAGCTGGCCATATGGGTGTTAGAATTCTCATGTCACACTCGAAGGAAGTGGGGACTCAGGAGATTCCATGAAATGGTGCAGTTTCACACAACTGATAAGAAGGGAGCTAAGCCTAGAGCCCAAGAGTTAAGGTCCAGTCATAGCTCTTCTGGCCATAAATTTCTCGTTTAGTTTACAATCTAACCTGCACTCTTTCTCTTCTTTCTGACCGGTTTCTTCTCCTATCAAAGGCTTCCATTCTTGCACCATGCATGGACAGGAGGACCCAGTATGTCCAGGAGGTGGCTGGGGAGGGGAAATTTCCAGAATCATGTGCAATGAATGAAAGAGCTCATGCTAGATTAATGAAGAACTTTCCAACACAACTTTTGATGATAATTTTGCAGGAAAGGGAGAGATAAAGGATGACAGGAATGAACGGTGCAATTTACTCCCCTTTATCGGACCTGGAACGAAACGTACTCCTAAATTCCAGGAGTACGTGTTGATTTTATTTAACCAATTAGTCACCGGTTAGATGAAGCAACTTTTTGAAAAAATGGCGCAAGAGGGAATCCACACACAGACACTGGTCATCAGAGAAATGGAAATAAATGCATCCTGAATGATGAAAACAAAGTCACCTAGAATCAAAGGGCAGCATCAAGGTCGCTTTTACTAAAGAGCTAATCTCACAATAAATGTGAAAGGAATCAAGGGCTCTGAACAAGGATTTGTAGAGTTAATCACCACCACGGGGGTCCTGTGGTGCCAGGCCCTGCAGGATCAGTTACCGTGGCTGGGTGCAAACCTGAGGCAATCAGGGACACTGTCTCACATTCATGGGGTAAATGCTGTTCAAGGGGGTACTGCAGGATCACCTCACTGTGCAAGAAAGTTCTGGAATTCATTTTCTACAAGTCTGAGATAGCAGCCAGATCTAATGCACTTTTTCTCTTGAACAAAGGAACAGCCATTCCCAAGCCCAGTCCAACCTGAAATACCAGATTTCCTAATGAGAAGTCAGCCCAGAGGCCTGTCCCAGGAACCTCCTGCCATGCTTAACCCCTTCCTTCCCTCCTGCAGGTTCCTAGAATTTTACTTTCTTTTTTTTGTTTTGTTTTGTTTTTAGAATTTTACTTTCAAATATCATGAAGGTTACTTGATTTTAAATAATAATAATAAAATACAGTGAAAATCCTCATGTCTAACTACTTTTTAGCTATAAACTTGAATTAACATTCCTGTATACATACATACATAATCATTCCAAAGAGTACCTAACAAGAAAACTGTGGGAGGTTAATAAACAGTACCAACAATTATCACAAAGTCAGGTATCAATCTTTCTAATTCATATAATTTTTTGGATAAAAAGAGAATGGAATTAACAGTTCTGATCATTTTTAAAACAATGTCACCAAGAGATCTTGAGTAGGTCACAAGCAATATATGCCAGATGTCTCTTAAATTATCTAATGTCTCTCTGTTACTAATTAAACTCTACACAGTCTCATTCCAGACTGAGTTTCTTTGATTCTAATTGTTGGTATTCCTGTTGTCCTTTGTAAAAGTCAGTCTTTGAATTCTGGAGTTTAAAGTCTTTGTGATTCCTCTCAATCATAATTAATACACGTAATGGCAATATTAGCAGGCTTTTTGATCTCTTGCATTTAATTTATGAAGATTTAAAAGAAACTTACTGGATATGAAAATTTTTGATTATTAAAAATCCTGTGATCAGGGTGCCTGGGTGGCTCAGTCAGTTAAACATCTCCCTTTGGCTCAGGTCATGATCTCAGGGTCTGGGGATTGAGCCCAGCATCAGGTTCCCTGCTCAGCAGGGCTCAACTTCTCCCTCTGCCTCTGCCCCTCCCCCTGCTTGTGTTTGTGTGTGCTCTCTCTCTCTCTCTCTCAAATAAGTAAATAAAATCTTTTTTAAAAAAATTCTGTGAGGGCAGCCCGGGTGGCTCAGTGGTTTAACACCACCTTTGGCCCAAGGTGTGATCCTAGAGACCCAGGATCGAGTCCCACATTGGGCTCCCTGTGAGGAGCCTGCTTCTCCCTCTGCCTGTGTCTCTGCCTCTCTTTCTCTCTGTGTCTCTCATGAATAAATAAATAAAATCTTTTAAAAAATTAAATTAAATTAAAAAATTCTGTGAAGGATGCCTGGGTAGCTCAGTGATTGAGCCTCTGCCTTGGCTCAGGGCATAGACCTGGGGTCCTGGGATCAAATCCTGCATTGGACTCACTGTGGGGAGCCTGCTTCTCCCTCTGCCTATGTCTCTGCCTTTCTCTGTATATCTATAATGAAGAAATAAATAAAATCTTTGAAAAAATAAAAAAATAATCCTGGGATCATAAAAATAATGGACTCTAAAGCATAAATCTTTTGTTAGAAACAAATAATTCTGGGCACCTGGATGGCCCAGTTGGTTAAGTGCCCAACTCTTGGTTTTGGCTCAGGTCATGTTCTCAGGGAACAACTGAGCTAGATTTCAGGACCCTTATGTGGGGCTCTGCACTCACTTCAGAGTCTGCTTGAGGTCCTCCCTCTCCCTCTTCCTCCCCTGCCCACTGCTTGAGTGCACATATACTCTTTCTCTCAAACAAATCTAAAAAAATTTTTTAAAAAAGGATAAATTAGAGCAAATGAGGGTGAAGATTTCCCCCTACACAAGCAAGACTTTCTTCATTTGTCTTTTCTTTCCTTTGGCTTATGAAGGTAGGATAGATGAAAAACAAGATAAATACTCAGTGATAGCAAAAGTGTGGAGGCAATGGACACTTCCAAGTACTGTTGGTAGGAGTATGAATGAATAAAACCTGTTTGGAAGGTAACCTAGCAATTCCTATCCAAAGACTCAATTATTTCCTTTGACTCAATCATTCTACTTTGATCAACTTGTACTAAGGAAATAATTAAAGATGCACAAGAGTTTGGGGGTAAAGGATGTAAGGATATAAAGCATCATTTATAATGGTGAAACGTGGAGTCATCCATGGCGAACTGAGGAACCACATGACCGTTCCCTGATTCACGCAGTCAAGGAACCAACACCAGATGTCTTTACTTCTTACTCACGGTTCTGCTGTGTGGTTAAGGTAACACCACATGAGGCGCTTAATCTACCCACTGGATTCTTCAGAAATCCAGTAAATGACCTGAGTAAATTACAGATAAGCTACCAATCAGCCAAGGCTCTGACTAAGATTACTAAAATCCAACAACTGCAGTAAACTTCTCTGCCCGGGAGTACAACGCTCCTTTATTTTAAAAGATTTTTAGTTTTCTAAGAAATCTACCAACAAAGAACAATCTGTTGCAATAGATTTTGAACATTATCTGATTATCTATTTTACAAATAAACACAACAACAACAAAAATAAAATGTTTTTACTGTATTTTCTCAAATAAAATCTATACAACTCACATAACGGCTTCTTTATGGAATGAGTGAAGCACTCAGGTTGTCACAGCCAATGTTCCAAGCACTTTGCACACGCTAATTCACTGAATCTCCACTACAGTCCCAGGAAGTAGGGGCTACCATTATCCCCATTTCACAGATGAGTAAACTGAAGTACAGAGAGCTTAAGTAATTTGACCACATAACCCACTAGGAAATGCAAAATTGGAATCCAAATTCAGGCGGTCAGCATTCAGAGCCCAAGGTCTCAAACAACCACACACACTGGTTTTAAAATACAATAATTAGATAAAAATGTAATAATTAAAATATATGGCACCTAGATTAATATTGGAAATACATTGGGATTTTTGTTAAATAGAAGCAGAGGAGAGAGGGGAGGGATGGTCAGGGAAGGCTTGTTGAGGAGGTGACGATGCCAAAACCTTCACTCAGCTTGGGGATGGGAGGCAGTCTAGTGAAGAACATTCTGGATCAAAGGACAGACCTAGGAGTCACTGGCTTGTCCCTGAGGCTAGAATACCAGGGATGATGACGGTGAGGTGGACATGAAACAAGAGCTCTGTGCTTCATCTTGTCTTTGTCTTTCTTTGTCTCTATGTTCTATGTCATATTTTTCTCCTTCCTCCTCTTCTTTCTTCTTTTTTCTCCTCCTCCTTCTTCTTCTCCCTGTGAGAAATGAAGGATTCTCAGTGGTACAGTGATATGATCAGGAACATATTTCTCTAAAAGCCACCACCATGGCAGCAGGGCAAAAGTCAGATCAGAGATCGGAAGATCCTGAGGTCAAGAAGACCAGTTCAAGAACAAGAGGTAGAGTAGCCGCAGGGCAGCTGAATTGGAGAGGAAGGCACAGATTAAGAGCGTCATTTAGCAGATGGAATTCAGGCTTTGATCACCAATTAGATGTGAGGAATTAAAGGAACAGTGATGTGACAGAGATAATTGGCTAAGGAAAAATTACTTAAGCCCATGCACTATATTTTAGAGAAACCATGCTCGGTAGATTACTTTTCAGCAGACCACTTGAGTTCTGGAAGGGGAATTTACTTTCTTCCTTCCTTATTAGATCTCCCATCTTTATATTAGCATCCTGAATCACCATCATTCTGTTTTCTCTTTGAATGACTGGATTATCTCAAAATAAACAAAACATAAACAGAGCCAGTTTCTCAGCCACCTTTCCATAATCAAATTTCCTTTGAATTCGTTAGGGACCCACAAACTCACAGTTAATGCAGGCATTTCCTCATATCCTTGTTTTTTTTAAACCATAAAAATAGTTTTAAAGTATAGACCTGATTCTGCTTTAGAAATTCAATACCATAAAAATCTCCACTTTACCTCGCTCAAACTTTACCCTGAAAATAGTCAGTTCCATTTCCTAACATACATCTAAAGGAATATAATTATAAATCTATGTCCTGAAGGATAATTAAATAACCAGGCGGAGTATCTCAGCCCACAGTAAATGTGCCCTTGTCTTGTCTAAACTGCAATTCAGTCTAACCAGGATAGCAAGTTGTTGAAACCATTTTCAGAGGCCGATTAAATTATGAGCTGAGAATTATACATTTAAATTAAATAATAAAAGCCTTTGAAAATGACTAAAAGCACTAGAAAACAATTCTCCCCAAAGAACCAGAAAGCTGCATCTGAAAAGCCCATACTGGACACAGTTGGGATGACACATCACAGAGGCATGAAACAGCTCTGCTGTCCCCAAAGACGGGACCCAGATCTCTGCTAAAGCTGCATGTCCCGACCTCCGTGGCTGGGATGCTAAATGACAGCCTAATTAGGCCCTAAAAAAGAAGGCTTTGTCTTTCTTCTCCCAGGAGGTGCAAAGGTAAAGCTGGAATTGTAATTTGCTGGATGGCCCAGACCAAGCGCAGCTTTTGCACCACCCTCTGAAGTATAAGCAAAGTATAGAAGGGAAAAGCTTTAATGGAAATATGAGACATTGCAACAATTACCCCCCAAAAAAGCTATTTTGGACAAATGACATTTAAAGTCCATTTGAAGTATTTTCTAAACCCAGTAACATTCCCTCTTAGCAATAAATGCTGTCACTAAGTAATAACAAGAATAAGAAAAGTGCATCGGCTTTGAGGTCAGATAGGACCACCACCGCTGAGTAGTTGTGTGACCTCGTGCAAGTTACTCATCCTCTCTGATACCTCATTTCCTTCATCTGCAAAATGGTAAGTATATCTCCTTTCACGAGATGGCATAAAGATTAAATGAAATAATATGTGTAAATAAATATAGCCTCTAGCACAGTGCCTGCTATGTGACAGTTTCCTATGAATGATTATTACAATAGTATGCCTGGAGCTTCTTCCTTAACTTTGTATTTCTAGGGACGTCTGGGTGGCTCAGCGGTTGAGCGCCTGCTTTCGGCCCAGGGTGTGATCCTGGAGTCCCAGGATCGAGTCCCACATTGGGCTCCCTGCATGGAGCCTGCTTCTCCCTCTGCCTATGTCTCTGTCTCTCTCTGTGTGTCTTTCATGAATAAAGAAATAAATAAATAAAAACTTCAAAAAAATAACATTGTATTTCTAAAAAATAAGTTATGAGAGCTTGTTTTCCCCTTTTGCACCAAGTAGAGGCAAAGTTGGCTCTTCTCTTCCTGCCTACCCAACCTGCCTCAGCTCATGATTTGAATCATGGAAAAAACACAACTAAACACTTGCTTTTTTTTTTTTTTTTCCCTGTGTGCAACCATTATCTTACTAAATGCTATGGTAGATTTGACAGAAAAGAAGGGACAAGCTGTGTCATCCTAGGTCTTAGGACACAAGCAAGGAGGTGAGACCGCCAAAGATGAAACTAGAATAGAGCTTAAAAAAAAAAAAAGATTCAGTGCCAGATTATATGATACACACTGACTTGCCATGGTGAGTCACAAGTGGAATTCTCAAACTATCTGTGGTGAAGAACCATTTTTGTTTTCTTTTCCAACCCATCATGAACCAACAAGTGGTCCTATTGCCCATCCCTGTACATAGCTCATGCTACATCCAGCTCATCATGTGAGTCTGACAGCACCCAGAATGGACTGTGCCCTGTCAACAAGACTAACTCACGGACCACATCCTTGGATGTTGTGGTAATGCTAAATTGCCCAAAGTCTCTCAATTTCTCTACTCATCTTGTCGCAGACCAGTAATAGTTTTTGAAATAGTTTTGAACTAGTAATCTGTGGACTTTTTTCTGAGTCATCCTGAGCTGGACCTAACGGGGTAGGATTCCTATTTTTCCAGAGGCATCCCAGAAGGAGCAGTGGAGAACAGATAAAGCAAGCACCCAGAAGCTAGAATAAGCCCTGTATGTGCTTGGGATAAATATTTTTTATCACAGCTTGGAACAAATCAATAGATTTTGGGTCAGGTTCTAAAAAAGAATATCAAGAACTTCTGTATCTCATGATTCAGGGAAACAGTTCATGCAGGAGGGCTCCCAAAAACAATATAAAGGAGAGGACCTACATGAAGGTATTCCAAAACCATCGCCTAATTGGCTTATCAGCTATTGAGGAACAGACTCCAGAAGTGCACTCTTTGGTAAGAACAGTCAACATCTTTGTTTGCACACACATCTTAGGATTCCTCTTAGGCATCAAAGGTAAGGAGACAGGAATGAGTCCAAAGCTTGGGTCAAGCCCTGCCTGTCATGAGCTAATGAGCTCAGGCTCTCAAGCCACGCTCCTAGGCCTCAAATCCTGGCTCTTCCATTTACTAGCTATGTAATCTTGGCCAACTGGCTTGATAGCTCTCTGGTTCAGCTTCCTCAACTAAGTGGTGACAACAACCATGCCTCCCTCAAAAGGTTGTCATAAGACCTGAATGAGGTCATGGTTGTAAACCCCTTAGAACAGCATCTTGATGGGTCACCTGGGGGACTCAGTCAGTTAAGAATTCAACTCATGATTTCAGCTTGGGTCTTGATCTCAGGGTCATGGGATGGAGCCCCATGTCAGGCTCCATGCTCAGCAGGGAGTCTGCTTGAGACTCTCCCTCTCCCTCTGCCCCTCGCACTTGTGCTTGCTCACTCTCCTCTCTCTCCCTCTCTCAAATAAATAAATCTTTAAAAAAAGAAGAACAGTGCCTCACACACTGCCAGCACCAGCTGCTGCTGTTAGACTTTCCTCCTCCAGCAGGTTCATCCTCAAGGCCAACTCTAGAGGTATTTAGGAAACTGTGGTCTGGTACCCTTTAACTCAGATGATGAAGCCCTGGTATTCAAAAGCCTGAGGTCTAAGCAGAGCACATGGGAAGTGCTCCTGCTTTGCCTTCACTTCTCAGATAGTGACTACTCATATCCTTCAAAGGCCAGTTCAAATGCCACACCCTCAAGCTGTATTTATTAGGAACTGCATATAGTAGAAACCCATCTCCTGTGGTTTAATCAAATAAGGGCTTATGGTGAGCACCTCACAAGAATTCAGGAGATAGACACCAGTGGGCAGCAGATCCCACATAGCATCTGTACCCCAGGCTGTTTTAGTTCTACCATCTTCATCCCATGACTTCAATCTTCATATCACTCCATGGAAGAAGCAGAAGGAAGCACTGAGGGTGAAGAGGTGGGACCCATACCAGGAAAGCCATACTCAGCTGGTGCCATCCACTTCACTCCCACTATGTGAGTAATCAATGTGATGTCAGGTGGCCATCTCTAATTGCAAGGAAAGTACAAAGATGAATACTTTGCTGATCCAAACAAAATCAGGTTTCTGTTCATAGCAAAAAGGAGAAGAACGTTTAATGGAGAGGCAACTAGCAAAGCTTTCCTTGACCCCTAAGACCAGCTTGGGTCCTGCTGTAAGATACTTTCATAGCATCATATACTCCCTCTTTGTGTGTCACTTACATGTAAATTGTAATTCAATAACTTCTGATGAAAATAATGTTTAGTATTTGCTTCATACCAGAACATAAGCTTGAGGAAGGCAAGAACCATGTCTTTTCTGCTCTGTTTGTCCCAGGATCCCCAGAATCTAGCCCAAACCCTCATAACCAGTAAGTACACAATAAATATATGTGGAATTGGTAAACAAATCCCTTCATAAAAGCTTATTGTTAGACTTACTAACTATACACAATTAACTTCACTTTTTTCTTGTTTAAACTCAGACTAGAAATATTTATATGCCTTATAAGGTTAATGTTATGAAGAATATGTGAAAAGAAAATCAAGAAACACTGGGAAAATATGTCGAGTAAAAACTTAATATGTGTGGCAAGAGAGAAGACAGAGCCTTAGAATTCATGAGGGATATGCTTTAAGGTCATGGGAATAGAAAAATGTCACACAGGAGAATGCCAGGAATATAATTGTATTATTTCATGATAAATATGGGAGGTGGGAACATATTTAGATATGGCTGCCTTTTCTTTTTCTTCTCCTCTTCCTCTCCTCCCAGGAAAAGAGAAACATGTTCTTATAAACTGAATTAAACAACTCAGCAGAACTCATTTAACAATGGAAGTTCATCTTCATTTATTCACTCAACCAACAAATCAAACACTTGCGGGGAACATGCACCATCTTAGATCCTCAGAGCACAATAGTTATCAAATGAACATGATCTGGGCCCACACAGCACTTCTGTGCCAGTTGGGACAGTGGGGCAAGACAATAAAGGAATAAATAGATGTACTGCTGGTGATAAATGTTATGAGATGCTGTGGTAACAGAATAATGAGAGGGAGGTGATATTTAAGCCACCACCCAAGAATGAGAAGACAACTATTAGAATAGCCAGGGAAAGAATATGAGGTGATCAGAACATTATGGGAAAGGGGAGAGGGGCTTGACATGGTTCCTTTCTCTGATCCTTTCTCCTGTTGCTCTCTTTTACTCACTAGCCAACTCTGCTGTTACTTGAACATGCCATGCACACTCTTGCCTCAGGCCCTTTGCATATACTGCCAACTTATGCTCCACTTAAACATTCCCATATATCTC
Organism: Vulpes vulpes; assembly: GCF_048418805.1. NCBI lineage: Eukaryota > Metazoa > Chordata > Mammalia > Carnivora > Canidae > Vulpes > Vulpes vulpes. Next base: position 163,058,375 of record NC_132791.1, on the reverse strand, counting down.
CTTATTCACTCTGATTCAGATCTCTGCCCAGTAAAGTGATAGGGAAATGGATGATGCTAGAACTGTATTCATTCTCACATTAATTCGGTGCATTTTGGTTGAACTCCTACTGTTCTAGGCCCTGGGGATATCTGGTTAGATGCACGGTGAATTTCTTGCTCTTGCAGGTCCTACACTGTACTTGGGGCAAGAGCCAAACATAAAATGTCAGACAATGATCCATGTAAGTGGATGAGAGATTCTATTTTAGAGAGGGTGATCAGAAGAGGCCTCTTTGAAGAAGTTTTGAGCAGAGAGCCAAACGCTCTAAGTAAGCCATGAGAAGACTAGAACAAAGATACAACAAATGCAAAAGTCCTAAGGCAGAAACTGTCTCAAAAATCCACAAGAAGAGATCTCAACAAAGATGTTAAAAAATGATGTGGAAACTATATTAAAATTTTGTGTCCCCCTCAAAAGATATGTTGAAGTCCCAGCCCCCAATACTTTACAATGTGATCTTACTTGGGGAAAGGGTCTTGCAGGGTCCTACTGCATACATTTACATGCTGAATCCAATATGACCAGTGTCCCTACAAGAAGGTAATTTGCAGAGATTGAAGAGACGTGCAGCTTCACGTCCAGGAATGCCCAGGATGGGTGGCCATCACCACCAACATGAGGAGACAAGGAAGGATTCCCCCTAGGGTCTCAGGAGTGTGGCTCTGCTGACCCCTTAATTTTGGACTTCTGGCTCCAAAGCTGTGTGACAACAGATTTCTGTTGTTTGAAACTTTCTGGTTTGTGGTCCATTTGATGGTAGCTCTGGGAAACAAATAGATAACTTTTAGACATCCAAGTTCTGGAGATGAGGGGAGAGTTTGGGGCCAAGACATTCATTAGGAGATATAATTGTAATAAGATGAGCAAAGAGGCTAGACTTCAGTCGACAGCAAAATCCAATAGTCTGTCATTCACAGGAACTACATGACCATGAGCAGATGCCAGCTTTTGAAGGAACCAGATGGCTTACATTCTAACATGCCTGTACAAATATAAGAAGAGCCAAGTGGGGCCATAGTGTTGGATTCAATCAATGCCACAGCAATAATCATCAGCAGATAAAAATCACCATATGATGGTAGACCATTAAATGATAAAACCATAACACACAATTCATGATCCAATAAACATAATAAATATATTTCACCTTAAATGGTGAAATGCTACCAATACACCTATATATTGGTAACTGGTGACCTCAACAATTACCAAAGTGACAGAATTAAGTATCAGAGAACAGACAAAGAGGTAGCCCAGGATGATATAGCAAGTACAACAGAATTATCAGGTATAAGTGGAGAACAGTGAGGAAGAGAACTTATTTTTTTCCCTATGCTTCCTTTGCAAGTATACAGGTATCTCCAAAAAAAGAGTCACCAAATTTTAGAGCAGACATTGGCCACATTCTTAGATCCAAACCACAATAAGAACAAAAAAAATGAACAAAAGGAAAAGGTACCTTGAGATAATCAAAACTTAATAAAGCATGGAACAACATGGAGGATGGGATAAAATTCAGAACATGTCAAACCATTTTCACGGTGATCAAGATAATACCTCAATTTGTAAGATGCTCTCTTAAGTTAAAAAATCATGTCCATTGGGTTCTAGGGTGTGAGAAAAGTCTGCGTGGTAATGGCGTCATACGTCTGATTGCCAGGGTCAGCTTGGTGGATAGGTCAGGCCCCACCCAGAGGGAGCAGGCTATGCTTTTTGTGGGGAAGCTGTACCTCCCCCCACCCTTACAGAAATTCTACTATGTTTTCTTTCTAACTTTCTGCTATGTTTTTCTAACATATGCCCATTTTTAAAGAAATCTAACAGATGCCCATTTTAAAAGAAATCTCATTGCATCTAAACTCCAGGTCCAAATTTTTATTCCAGCAGCCTGATCATCAAATTAAAAACTGTGTAGAATCCATTTTTAACAAACGATGATCCTCAGACTCAAGAGTGTAAGTGGGTGTCTGGCAGCAGCAGGGATTTCCTGCCTCTTCTGTTGGATGAAATCTCTAGTTATGACATTGTTATGTCACCAAGACACAGAGCTTGCCAAACCTCATCTTCAACATTTATGTGGGTTTTCCCGAATTCCCTTCAGCAATTTAAATCTGAGATGTTATTGCCAGCTACCAGGGAAATTAAATAGGGAATATTCAGGAAATATAAAGTGACTAACAGTTAGCATTGCACAATTCTTTCTCATGGGCATTTTCCATGGCTGGGAAACAAACTTGAGGGTACAGTGGAACACAGTAAAATGTTCACAGACATCCTGAGGTTCAGAGTCTTCAGACATATGGAGAAATTTCTGGTCCTGTTCCTGGAAGGACTGAATGTTTTCACAGTAAACCTCTCTGCCTGGGGCTTGTTCGATTGTATCTCAGTAGTCGTGATTAAATACAATCGGCATTGGGCATGAGCAAAAGTCAAGATTAAATTGATGGACACACAGTCAGCCCTCTCTCCTAAAGGTAATGAATTCCTCGTCACCTGAAATCAAGAACTGTCCTTAGAATCACATCCAGGCCTTCCTATCCAAATGTCACATTCCACAGTCATTTGAGATTGAATTATTACGCCTTCACCAAAAACAGGGAATCTAAAGAGTAAGTGCTAACTTGCTTCCTAAATAAAGAATGGAGACAACGTTGAGAGATAACCCTGGTGTGGACCTCACTCCACAGTGTGACCCAACTGGAGAGACATGGCCCAGGAAGGGCTTTTAATTCTTGGAGGAATAAAGGATGTGAACACTATCAGCTGAGAGTGTTCTCACATGTAGAAGATGGAACAAGGACAGAAAACCCTACGTGCCTGCTTGACGTGAACTAAAAAGATACATTCCAAAAACAGAAAATAGAGTTTTTTGGCCAGGATCCTTTCCATCTGGAATCTCCTCTGTTTTCCAGCATAAAAGGAACCAAAACCTTTAGTGAAAACTTGACTTCTAAAACAGGTGTGTTTTATCTTAGACTTTTTTGTAGAGATTGAGTTTGTTGTTCATGTCAGTGTTAGCGTGTGAATGCACCCAACATAGGGAAGGAGTGAGAGGTAAGTTTGTTTTCTCTCTCTCTCTTCCTGCCCTTAAATTTATGGAACAATAAAACTTTAAAAACATACTTGCTGGGCATGTGGGTGGCTCAGTGGTTGAGCTTCTGCCTTTGGCTCAGGTTGTGATCCCGGGGTCCTGGGATGGAGTCCCACATCAGGCTTCCTACAGGAAGCCTGCTTCTCCCTTTGCCTATGTCTCTGCCTATCTCTCTGTGTCTCTCATGAATAAATAAATAAAATCTTTATAAAAAAAAACTTGTTATTTTCACAAAACACGTTTATCTAAACTTCTGTGCCTTATATCCTAGAACAAGGAAACATTTACCTCTTTCCTAGATACCACTGTATCTGTACATTTCTAATTTCCTTGGAAGAAAAGACATCTATCTACAACCTATTTTTGTATTTTTAATCCAAAATGAGTAGTATGTGCTTTCTCTGTCCCCATTCATCCTGTAACTACCAAACACAGGGGGTGAGGGGTGGGGGTGGCAACTCAGAATCTATAAAATCCTCCTTCTGTGAAATGTTCTTTGTACCTACTGATCCTGTCTCACAAACTAATAAACTGTCTAACTCCATGCTGGTCTGCCCTCCAGAATACACATCAGAGCCAGATGGAAATTCCACTGACCAAATTAAAACAGACTAATTGGGCATCAAATTTCTCCTGAAAATGTTCCTTCCCAGCATCATAGATGAGGTACCGTGTGGGTGTCGGATGTACAGCTAAGAGGAAATTCATCCTTTCTGTACAAATAAATCATTCATATTCACTTTACTAAACTTTCTTATTGGCTCCTGGAAATGATCAAATGTAGGATGTGGGAAATTTAACTGCTCAAATATTTCAAAGGTTTATTCAGTAAAAGGACACAAGAATAGTGGAAACAAGACAACTAAATCGTTTTTAGATAAGACATGTTCCTTTGCAAAAACAATTCTAGAAAAATCCAAGGCTATATCTCGGATACAGACATACAGATGCTCTTAGCTTCATATGGATGCATGCAAAAATATCTGCCATTCAAATATGCTAAGTGTTTAAAGAATTGATCTTAAGACTAATGTAACATTAACTCCTAGTTCAAACTATTCACCAAAAACACATTGTATAAAATTAACTTTCCAATTAGGGAATTCCCATCAACATAGCCAGCTCCATGAATTGCAATGAACTTTCCAGCTATTGTACAATTTTCATGATGATTCAAAAATAATAGAACATCCAAATTTTTTTCAGAATAGTTGACCCAACCTAAATGCCACTGATTATGTTTATAGAGGCCTTAAATAATTCTGTATTCCTCGGTCAAGGTCAACATCAACAGTGACAAATACCCTTGATATACCCTTGATATACCCATATACCCTTGATATGATGTGGTAAAAATGGCATTTTACCTCTATACGGTCTTTCTCTTTTTTTTTTTTTTTTAAGATTTTATTTATTTATTCATGATAGTCACACAGAGAGAGAGAGAGGCAGAGACAGGCAGAGGGAGAAGCAGGCTCCATGCACCGGGAGCCCGACGTGGGATTCGATCCCGGGTCTCCAGGATCGCGCCCCGGGCCAAAGGCAGGCGCCAAACCGCTGCGCCACCCAGGGATCCCCGGTCTTTCTCTTTTAAGCCAAAAACATCATGAGAAAAACATCAGATGAATTCCAATAGAGGGACATTTGACCAAATACCTGACCGATCTTCCTCCAAACTGTCAAGGTCATCAAAAACAAGAAAAGCCTTAAATTGTCACAGCCAAGAGGAGCCTAAAGGAGACATGATGACTACTGTTATATGATGCTGTGGATGGACTCTTTAAACAGAAAAAGGACATCAGGAAAAGTGGACATCAGAAAAAGGACATCAGGAAAAAAATTAAGGAAATCCAAAAAAAAAAAAAAAAACCAATGGACTTTAGCTGATAATAACGTATCAATATGGGTTTATTAATTGTAAGTAATGTCAACCCATGGGAGACACTGGGTGCAGAGGACATGAGAACTATAGACTGCTTTCTCAATTTTTCTGTAGGTCTAGAACTGTCCTAAAAAATAAGAACTATTTAAAAAATTTTTATGGCTATCATTTAAAATGTCAGCTTCATGTCTGTAAGTTATCTGTAAATGGTTCAAATAAAAATTATATAGACAGAGAAAGAGAAGATTAAGACAAATGTAATAAAATGTTAACATCTGAGGACACTGGGCAAAGGCATATGAGAATTCTTTATACTACTCTTGAAACTTTTCTGAAAATCTGAAACTATACAAAATTTTTTTTAAAAATTTAGGGTAAAGAATTGCCGTAAACCACCACAACAAAAAAAAAGACATATTCTAAAAAGGGAAAATATTTGTAACATATGTGATAGACGATGAATTAATTAGCTCATATAGAAGTCATAAGAATAAGGCAAAACCACAATAGAAAAGATAAATAAACAAGTCACAAAAGAAGTATAAGGGTCAATCAACATGTGTATGTATGTATGAATGTGTATACATATATATGTATGCATACATGCTCACACATATCTACTCAACTTCAGTATCAATAAGGGTGACATATATTTTCCTAAAATAAAATTTTACTTAATAAATTGACTCTCACAAACAAATAAAGAAAAAACCTAAAACTAATCAAGAAAATCCAAAGTTGGAGAGTGTATCATTAAATGAGCACTGTACTGCTAGTGGGTGTCCCAACTGGCCCAATAATCTGGTTGTAATTTGGGAATCAAAAAAGTTTTTAAAGATGTTCAATCCCTTTGATTCAGTATTTCCTTTACGTGATAGCATTTATCCCGAGGAAATAAGCAGAGGGGTAGAAAAATTATATACAAGGCAGTTCATTATAACATTATTTATAATATTATGTAAAAAGCTTAACCATTGGAACTGGTCAGGCGTAAATCATGCTATATCCGTATGATGGATTACTAAGGAGCCATAAGAATATCATATTGTGAAAGAGTGCTTATTGACAGCAGGAAATGTTAATATATACACTGCTAACACTAGTTATCTTTGGGTGATGTCATTACTGTACTGGCAATAATCTCAGACCATGAAAAGAGATTCTGTATGGGTTGTAAGACATAAGTAAGGTAATTCTATTTCTGAGGGAACACAATGGCTGCAATAAGTAAATAACAAGCCTAAGGATCCACCTTTGAAAAATGACATGGACTTTACAGTAGAATATTGAGTTTTCCCAACTTAAAGAGATGCTATGTGTTTATTCATTTTGCAAATATTTAAGTTCCCGCCATATTCAAAATATTATGCTAGGTGCTCTGCAAGGAAAGAAGAGAAGCCTACCAAGTTGGATATGGGACTCTCTCTGTCCTCCATGAACTTACAATGTAGCAGGGATGCTCAAAACAGTTTTGCAAATAACTGTAACATAAAACAGAATGCTGGAGGAGGGAAGGAAAGTGACCAATTGAGATGACAACGGAGAAGATGGTATCTGAGATTAAATGGAGCCATGTTTTAATTGGTTGTTATTGCTATAGGGAAGGCCAGGAATGAAACATGTAAGGATAGTGCAGGGAACAGTATGATCATGGAGGAGAAGTGATCAACGGAAGGTTTGTTTAGGAAAGTGTGAGTTTTCTAATTTGGCTGAAAATGTGAAGTAGCGTGAACTAAGAACTGGAAAGATAGGCTAAAGACAAAGACCAAAAAACCTTAAACGCCCATCTGAGAAGTCTGCACTTACTATGTTAGGCAAACTTGGTTATTAAAGGTCCCTGAGCAGTTTCAAATCTGAGAAAATGTGTACTGATTAGACAAATCTGACTTTCATTGCCAGGAAAAAGGTGGACTAGGTATCCAGAGAAGCCCTCCTGGTTGCAGAGCAACTCAACTGCAAGCACAATATTTGAAAATATCTTTGAAGTACATGACTGGACTGGCAAAATAGTAGATGAAATCCTCAGAGATCTGACATAGGAAAAAAGCATGACTCCAAATAGGTAAGAAAATGAGGAAGTTAGCATCTGCCAACTCCTAATGGCCAAGAGCAGGGGGTCAGCAAACTATAGACCATGGGCTACATCTAGCCAAGCATCTGCTTTTGTAAATAAAGTTTTACTGGAACACAGCCACACCCATTCATTTATGTATTGTCGATGGCTGATTTCATGCTATAATGACAGACATGAGTAGTTAGAACAGAGACTATATATTTTAGGCCTGCAAAGCCTAAATTATTTGTATAGAAAATGTTTGCTGATTCCTGGCCTTGAGTTTTAGTGGGTTGAGTTTGTGGGATTTGGGAGACAAAGCCAGGAATCTGCATAGAGTGGGATGCCATAGAAAAGACTACAAAAAGTTGGAACCCTAAAAGGTGACACTTTTAGTAGATGGATTAAGAAGATATTTGTTCTGAAGAGAGAGACAGAGAGGATACTTCTTGCCTATCTTGGCTGTGGTGGAAAGGAAAAAAAATTCTCCTTAAAATTTCTTATTATTAACCCATCCTCAGATCCTACATTATCTGTGTGTGTGTTGGGGGGAGGGGGTGTCCAAAAAACCCTCAGCCAAAAATTTAGTTTATTCAATTAATCCTGGTTCTGTAGGCCTCTTGGTGTCTAGCATCAACAAAAACCAATCTTTGAATTCTCACGAATAAAGTTCCAAAACATAGAAGCTTCAAATCAAAAAGCAGAAAATGCAGGAGTAAAAAGGTTAGTAAAACAAAAGCAGAAAAAAGCAAACATCAGGAGTAGACCCATAAAATCGTAGATATTAGAATTATTAGACTCCAATATAAAATGTTATGTTTACTATAAGAAATAAAAGAAGATATAACTAAAGGAAAAGATATTATCAAAAATGACCAGCACATTTAAGATTGAAACAAATAAAACACGAAAATGATAAATATAATAATTGATATCATAAAGTCAATGAATGTTAAAGTAGCAGATACAGATAGAAAATAGTAAACTGGAAGGCAGATTTGAAAAAAAATACACAAAATTCAACACAGAAAGACAAAAATAGAAAGTACAAAAGAGTTAAGAGACACAAAGGACAAAGTAAGAAGGTCTCTTACTCATCTAGTCAAAGTTATAGAAGGAGAAAAAAGAACAAGGAATGTACAATAGAAGTAAGAGAAATAATACCTAACAATTTTCTAGAACTAATGAAATATAGCGATCCTCAAATATAAATGAAATAATTTCCATAGACTAATTATAACTGCAATGCACCAACAAAAAGAAAGGCTTTAGGGGCACCTGGGTGGTTCAGTCAGTTAAATGTCTGCCTTTGGCTCAGGTCATGATATCAGGATTCTGGGATTGAGCCCCACACTGGGCTTTCTGCTTAGCGGGGAGTCTGCTTCTCCCTCTCCCTTTCTCTCTGTCCCCTCCCACCGCTTGTGCACTCTCTCTTTCTCTCAAATAAATAAATAAAATCTTTTTTAAAAAATCATAAGGAAGAGAAAATACATTTACAGTATAGTACTGTATTTATCAAAATAATTCATGTGCAAATGGACCTGTGCACTTATATTTCCAAACCTCTGTTGTTCAAGAGTAAACTATATTGACTATATAAATGGTAATAATAATAATGTCCAATCAGTGCTGTTAAAGAAAGACAGATTAGAACTATAGATGAGAAAATAAAAATTGGGAGGCAGTGATATGAGTTCACATGTTCTTAATGTGTTCTTTATATTTTTCAGGGTAAAGATATTACCTTTAGACTACTGTTAAGTTTGCATTTCATAATTTCTAGATAACTATTAAAAAGAGAACTAGAGAGTATAATTTCTAAATTGGGGGATGGGATGTGAAAAAAATATAACAACTACCCAAAAAACAAGAAAGAAGGAAAAAGAAACTCCCTAGCGCAAGATAAATAGAAGGTACAGAATTACATGATAAAAGTAAATAATGATTTTTAGTAAATATATCAATAATCACAATATATATAAGTGAACTAAACTATCCAGTTAGAAGACAACTTTGTTTTTAAAAAACTAGCTCTGTGCTTTTTACAAGACACACCTAAAACTTAAGGAAACCTAAAGATTAAAAAGAAATTTTGGGAAAAGATTCACCAGAGTACAAACTAGAAGTCACTAGTGTGACTTAGTAATACCAAACAAAACAAACTTTAAGGCAGAAGTTATTACTAGTAGAGGCTCATTATATATTAAGAGAATATTCAATTTACCAGACAAGTTTAACAATTCTAAACTTATATGCACCTAATAACATAGCCTCAGAATATCTAAGTAAAAATGTCAACAACATTACCAGAATAGAAAGAGGGAGAATAGACCAACAAAAGCCAGGGAGAACAAAAGGTAGCTACTATAATGAGCTACCTAGATCCCCTGAGGGCTGAAAGTCTTACCTCTGGGATTAGGCCCCATACTTCTATGATTGCTGCCAGAAAATAACCCTTAGCTGTCAACACTCTTTAGAGAATGTCTCAGCCGAACAAAATGCTTTGCGCAAGATTACTCTTCCTCCCAAGGGCAGCCCACATCCAATGACTGGCCAATGGGGGTGGAAGGAATAAAGACCCAGCTCCCTTGCCCACGCTAGGACAACTCTGGAGGGCCAATCCAACTCCAAAGCTTTCCATATGATCAGCTAAGGCCTATCTTGGGCCTGCAACACAGCTCAACTTCTCCTTCTGCCCAAATCTACTCCTTCCTCCTCCCTTTAATAGATTCCAAAAGCACATTCTAATAAACTATCCTCCATCTCAAAGCTTGCTTCTCAAGGAGGCCAATCTGCAACAGATATCCAAGGGATAAGCACTAGAAGCATCCAAAATCATGGAATTAGAAGTTAGGAAAGAAGATAGGGCTACAATTAGACTTTGGTGTAATTCATATACAGGCGATAATAAAAGTTTAAGAATTGAATGAGATGGCTAAGATACAAACAAAGATTGTTCCAGAGGATGCCTGCAGTTAAGCATCCTAGGAAGAGAAGACCAGAAGGCTGAGGAGGACCAAGGAGGAATGTCAAAAATGTGTGACAGTGTAGTGTCATCAAGGTCAAAGATTAGAAAACTTTAAGGTCTTTGTAAGTTGCAGTGTTAAATGTTTATCCTATGGACAAGAAAATTGTTGTTGTAGCTACTTCACGTATACCAAAAACATCCATTTCCCTTTTCTCTTAGTCCAATATCCAATTTGACTGGAGGAGATTACCACCTCCTCTGCTTTTAGGTGATGTGCTTCAAGTGTAGCTGATTCTACCCATGGTTCCAAGGGTGGGTTCATGCTCAGGCTTGGCCTATCAGAACACTCATTCCCTGCTTCACTGTTTGAACTAATGAGAATCAGGCCCAGGGTTTTTCTCCAAACTATTAAATACGTTTTTGGGGTTTTTGTTGGTTTTTTGTTTTTAATTAAATGACCCAGAGTTTGCTGGCTGCCATCTTACCTCAGAGCTGCTGACAGCCATCATGCTCCCCAGGGAACTTCAAAAGAACAAGGAATGTACATTAGAAGTAAGTGAAGAATAGGACATGAAGTCACTGCAGAATAGGACAGAGCCAAAACTTGGAGAAAGCCCTGATCTGGGTGACATTAACTGAGCACCTGAATAAAGCAATGCATGCAGCCACACACCCTTAGACTTATCCATGACAGAAGCACTGAATTCCCTTTTTTTTCTTTTTTAAATTATTTATTTATTTATTTATTTATTTATTTATTTATTTATTTATGATAATCACAGAGAGAGAGAGAGAGAGAGAGAGAGAGAGAGGCAGAGACATAGGCAGAGGGAGAAGCAGGCTCCATGCACCGGGAGCCCGACGTGGGATTCCATCCGGGGTCTCCAGGATCGCGCCCTGGGCCAAAGGCAGGAGCTAAACCACTGCGCCACCCAGGGATCCCCCTTTTCTCTTTTTTTTAATGAATCTGAGTTTGATTTTTCTATCACTAGCACACTAAAAAATTCCTGAAATGTGAGGGTAGATATTCCACATATTCAATTTCATATTCCACTTTTTACACCAAGCTTGATAATGGAAGAATTTGTAGTGCTTGAAAGTAACTGTCTCGGCTTAAACCCACAGTTACCAGTTTTGTAATCTTGGGCATATTACTTCACTCAGTCATAAACTGGGTATAGTAACAGCATGGACTTCACAGGGTTGTGTGAAGGTTTAATTAACTCATATAGGTAAAGCCTGAGAACAGAGCCCACTTCCTAGTAAATGCTATAAAAGTGTTAGCTCTTATTAGTTATTATTATTCTTAATTATAAAATCTGCATGAGCATAATTTTAATAGCCGAGTAGATAGTCAATATTTTATGTGCCAATTGTCCTATTCACAGGCCAGTTTTTCACTATTATGAATGACACTGCATCAGACAACTTTGGGTGGAAAGCTTTGTTTATGATTATTTCTTTAGTGTAGAGCTAGTGAAAATACTAGTTCAAAGAATCTATTTGAGTCTCAAAGTTTTTTAAGAAGGCGGAATCTACAGTCTTGTTATAAAGACTCTTTTGCATTTTTATATGAGTTAGGTTTCCTGTGTGCTTGTTTATAATCCCTACCACCCAACATTCTCTGAACATTTCTCTAGCTCTCTGCCCAGTACCTAGCATGGACTGGCACATATTAAGAGTTCAATAAATTAAAAAAAAGAGTTCAATAAATATTTATTGATGACTATGAATGAATAAAGGTAGAACCCCTGGAAGTGTTGGCATTCACTGAGTTCTCAAAATGCTACTGTACCTAGTCACTGGGTATATCCCCTTGTCCTTGCATGATAAATGATACGAGAAAACGATAAATCTGTTCGTGTTTAAAAGTTCTGCAGGGGTTTTATGTACAAATGAAATCTGTTTTTCTAAAGGACACATGTCTATGGATATTTATGAGTATGGTTTTACAATATGATGCTCACAGATTTGTGGCTACTTGTTACCTTCCCTTCAGAGATGCTGAGATTCTTCCCACCACCCCAGGTAGATCTGCCCAAGGATTGCTGGTGTCTGAAATTTCACTATGGCGGATCCTCTTCTTTGGCTTAAAACTTTATAGCCTCTTAAGTGGAAATAATGCAGATCAAGTAAGACATTTTATCTTATAAATCGGTTATGCTCCTGGTATTTAACAAAACAACTTACCAGACAAATTAAATCATGTATACTAATAAGCAATAGAGAATTTTGGAATCTTGCAAAGAAAGGTATTTAAAAATCCCTCAACAAGTATGATACCAGCCATCACAATGAGAATATAGCAATAATGATAAAAACAGGTATTTTTATTGAACCCTGCCTGGTGCCTGGTTGTGTTCTAAACACTTTCCCACGTACAATCTCATTTCTCTGGCCGGGAACCCTGTGGGGTAGGAACCACTATTATCTAGTAAGTGTTTGAATCACTTAGCTGGTGAGAAAGGATGTAAGCCCAGAGCCTGGGCTCTTCTTCACTGCACCAGATTTCTTATTTTCCTTTTACCCAGAATAAAAGAAAATATGTGTCACTGACGGGTCAATCTGGTAAAATAACCGCAAGTAATTTCGGAACTAAATCCAAAGAAGTAAACATCTCAAAACTTTCTTTTTTTAATGTAATAGTTTTGCTCTCCATTTATGTTGAGCATGCTGAGTAATTCGCTTGTGTCTATATAGACATACCTCATCTTCGTTGGTGGCAATGAAGGAGTGAAATAGATTTCTGAAATCTCTTCATGAAGGGTTTATATTAATATTTTTAATTAATTTATCAATTTATTAATTTATTTATCTGGCAAGGGACTAGAGCGCACCCTACTGGCCAGCTAATAGGAAATACAGCATTTACTGGAGGAAAATGTAAAACGTTAAAATTTGAAGATAAAATCAGATTCACGTTTAAAAAAACCTGAAAAGCACTGTCTTGCAAACATCCACGTATTCAGTTAATGCACCTATTGGACACTAAAATGTTTCTAGTTATAAGTTCCAGAAATGGGCTAGAACTGGAAATACAATAATCACCAATAGTATCACAGGTTTCTTAAGGAAGAATCAGGTCAATGAAAAGTGGTTCAATTTAAAAACAAGCAACTATAGAAATAGGCTCCCTAAAACTCATACTAAGAAAAAAGTAGTTAAACCATGACCCTGACATTTAAACAATAGAATGATACATTAAAATCAGCCTGCTCAGTGTTCTCACAGGCTTATACTGCACATATGTTTTTTTCATGAATGAATCTCAGCTCTTACCAGGGTGGATGTTTTGCAGTAACCCACAAAGGTTATTGGATGTATAAATATATATCTGTACCCGGATGTCTCCAAATCATAAAGTGGCATATTAACAAATGACCTATAGGAAATGCAATTTTTCCATTATCGTGTATTTTTTTGCACACTTAGCTATAAATTAATAAAAAATAAAGGTGCATAGTCACATTTATATCATGAATAGACAAAAGTAAATGCTCTAGAACTAAGAGGGTTCAGAAAATGTCTCACTTTAAAATACTTCTTCATAAACAACATGGAAACACAAAACTATCTATAATCAAGAAGAATAAACACCAAAATGTGTATCCTTTTCTGCAGGATTCAATAATATTCAGACATAAATTTGGGAGGGTTGTAAGGCCTCTGTCCAGCATGTTCCTGCTTACACATGTCTCGTGGTATTGCTAGACAGGAGGAAAAAGAACAATGTCTTTAGAAAAGCAGTGTCTGTGATTCTGTGGTTTCTGAGCCAGAACTGCTCCTTGCTCTCACTCCAAGGACAGCTTCTTCTTACACCAAAAATGGGCAAGTGCAAAGGGACAATTTGGGTCAATGTAATGTAAGTCTAACATTTTAGATGTTATCTTTAGGTTTTTATATTAAAAAACAATCGGCTAATATAAATTCCTTGGGAAGTGCTTCAAAATTAAATGGACTGTAAGAAATGTAAAAAAAAAAAAAAAAAAGTCTGACTTTAACCTTCTCTCTTACCAGAGACAATTTAAAACAAGTTAGGTTCAGTACAAAGGGAGTATTTTTATCCTAAACCTCTAGTCTAGTGTTCTGTTAAAAGTCCATGGATGCTCACTTGATAAACACAATATGCTATTATTTCAAGTCGCCTAGCATTTTCTTTTTAAACTCTTCCCAAAATATTCTACAATATTACTGACATGACTGTGTTGTTACAAAATATCACTAATAAAAGATCTGTGGGATGTAAGTCTACTCATGCAATTCAGCCACAGCTGAAAGAGCGATATTACATGTACATAATTGTAAACAAAATTCAGTAAGTTATCAGCTATTACTGTTTTTTTTCTCCAAAAATGAATAAACCAAGATGTTGATTTTGCTGGTTTAAAATAGATCAGAAGTGGGGCACCTCAGTGGCTCAGTGGTTGAGCATCTGCCTTTGGCTCAGGTCATGATCCCAGGGTCCTGGGATCGAGTCCCACATCAGCCTCCCCATGTCTCTGCCTCTCTGCCTACATCTCTACCTCTTTGTCTCTCGTGAATAAATAAAATCTCTTTAAAAATAGATCAGAAGAAAAAATGTATTAATTGTATATTACTCATGTGATTTTATGAATTTTGATAATTTACCAAAACAGTACACCATGCAGCTCATAACCATATAGCAAGTATCCTGTTGATCTTCTTTCTCTAAAGAAGGGGTGTGTTTGATGGTTGCTCTGGTAATTATCACTGTTAATGAATAGGGGAATGTAACAGCATGCCAATAAGGCCAAAGCACAAATTACAACTGTATTGTAGTGGCTTGAAATAGCGTAACGAGGGTTCCTTTTGGATGGAACTTGAGCTCATCTAGGTCCCCATTCAGTAAATGCCGCACTGTGAGGTCTGAAAAGATGTTCTCTGGCAAGTTCTCAGGCAGGTCCTTTTGGTACACTGATAACAGCATATGGGTAAGTCTGAAACATAAATGAGACCAAATTGGGAGGAAATGATCTGAATAGATTTTCTGTGAATCAAAAAACCTAATTCAGTAAGAAAACCAGCAAGTAGTTGTGACTAATTTCCATCATCCTAAAATAATATTAAACAAAGGGCAATAAGATCATAAGTTGATAGTCGGACTAACTGAATTGTTAGATAAGCAGCACAGGCATGAAAATGACCCAAAAGCCCCTGCAGGCCAGAAGGAGCCCATCCAAAAGGAGAATAGAGCTCTGCTAAACATTTATTTATCCTGCAGCTGAAAGGGGGCAAAGGGATCCTTCAGGGGTGTGTGTGTGTGCGTGTGTGTGTGTGTGTGTGTGTGTGTGTGTGTGTGTGTGAAGGCTTCCAATTCAAAATTAGGCCTTGGAATTAAATTTAAAAGAATGTAGGTAAACAATACAGGAGAAAAGGCAAATCATTTCATGGAGTGCGTGAGTTAATAATTAACCCGATAATGAGGTCAGAAATCTCATTCTATATGTTAAACCACCCCAATTAGGGAGTGCTAAATGTGTAACTCTCAGGCACAATTGCTGAACCCAAGAAGGGGCTCTGCGAGACTAAGGAGGTCAGCAGAAGGTCTGTGGCCTCCACTTAAAGAGACAGTACCATTCAGGGGACTGTTGTAGTTAAAACTGGAGGGTTTCTGTCTGTTTGCTTTTTTTCTTACTTTAGTTACTCTTGGTTTGTTATCATTTGTATTATTTATTTTATGGTTAAACTATAAGCCTAAGTTGCATCACCATCCTGAGGAGAAGCCTCCTCCCTTGGGCTTGCGGGAGTTTTGTCCTTGGGCATCACTGGCTGCCCAGGTGCCCAGAGATGCTGAGAGCAGCGTGAGTCTCCTAAGTAAAGGCAAGACTGGAGGGACACCTGGCTGGCTCGGCGGCGGCGGCGGTTGAGCATCTGCCTTCGGCTCAGGTCGCGATCCTGGACACTCAGGATCAAGTTCCACATCAGGCTCCCTGCATGGAGCCTGCCTCTCTCTGTGTGTCTCTCTCATGAATAAATAAATAAAATCTTAAAAAAATTAAAAAAGGGGTAAGATTGGAGCCGGAAAGAGGCCTGCCTGGGGTTGGGGGTGTTCCTTATGGAAGCCCAGGGGCTACCCTGGGCAGGGCAACCGCCACCAGCGCCTGGCCCTGATTTTCAAACACGTGGTAAGAGGAGAGGTGGCTGGCAGACCTGCGGTAAGCGGTCTCATGAAAGGCCTTCAGCAGGGTGGCCTCGCTGCCCCTCGAGGTCTCATCCTGTCCAAGGCAGTCCCCTCCGCCCGACACTGTGCAGCTTTGTCCACGTCCACACTGTCCATCAGTGCTCCACTCTGCCCCGCAGATGAGCGCTGTTCATGTCCATGCTGTCCCACACTGTCCATCGGTGCTCCACCCTGTCCCACTCTGTCCCCCTCTGCCCCACACGTGCAGCTCTATGTCCCTCACTGCCTCACACTGTCCATCAATGCCACACTCTGTCCACTGTCCCCCTCTGCCCCACACTATGCAACTCTGTCCCTCCACGTCCATGCTGCCCCTCACTGTCCATCAGTGCCCCTCACTGTCCATCAGTGCCCCTCGCTGTCCATCAGTGCCCCTCGCTGTCCATCAATGCCCCTCGCTGTCCATCAGTGCCCCTCACTGTCCATCAGTGCCCCTCCCTGCCCACCAGTGCCCCTCCTCACTGTCCATCAGTGCCCCTCCCTGTCCATCAGTGCCCCACTCTGTCCATCAGTGCCCCTCCCTGCCCACCAGTGCCCCTCCCTGCCCACCAGTGCCCCTCCCTGCCCATCAGTGCCCCTCCCTGCCCATCAGTGCCCCTCACTGTCCATCAGTGCCCCTCCCTGCCCACCAGTGCCCCTCACTGTCCATCAGTGCCCCTCCCTGCCCACCAGTGCCCCTCACTGTCCATCAGTGCCCCTCCCTGCCCACCAGTGCCCCTCACTGTCCATCAGTGCCCCTCCCTGCCCACCAGTGCCCCTCACTGTCCATCAGTGCCCCACTCTGTCCATCAGTGCCCCTCACTGTCCATCAGTGCCCCACTCTGTCCATCAGTGCCCCTCACTGTCCATCAATGCCCCACTCTGTCCATCAGTGCCCCTCACTGTCCATCAATGCCCCACTCTGTCCATCAGTGCCCCTCCCTGCCCATCAGTGCCCCTCACTGTCCATCAGTGCCCCTCCCTGCCCATCAGTGCCCCTCACTGCCCATCAGTGCCCCTCACTGCCCATCAGTGCCCCTCCCTGCCCATCAGTGCTCCTCCCTGTCCATCAGTGCCCCACTCTGTCCATCAGTGCCCCTCACTGTCCATCAATGCCCCACTCTGTCCATCAGTGCCCCTCACTGTCCATCAGTGCCCCACTCTGTCCATCAGTGCCCCTCCTCACTGCCCACCAGTGCCCCTCACTGTCCATCAGTGCCCCTCCCTGCCCATCAGTGCCCCTCACTGTCCATCAGTGCCCCTCCCTGCCCACCAGTGCCCCTCACTGCCCACCAATGGCCGTCCCTGCCCATCAGTGCCCCTCCCTGCCCATCAGTGCCCCTCACTGCCCATCAGTGCCCCTCACTGCCCATCAGTGCCCCTCCCTGCCCATCAGTGCTCCTCCCTGTCCATCAGTGCCCCACTCTGTCCATCAGTGCCCCTCACTGTCCATCAATGCCCCACTCTGTCCATCAGTGCCCCTCACTGTCCATCAGTGCCCCACTCTGTCCATCAGTGCCCCTCCTCACTGCCCACCAGTGCCCCTCACTGTCCATCAGTGCCCCTCCCTGCCCATCAGTGCCCCTCACTGTCCATCAGTGCCCCTCCCTGCCCACCAGTGCCCCTCACTGCCCACCAATGGCCGTCCCTGCCCACCAGTGCCCCTCCCTGCCCACCAGTGCCCCACTGTGTCCACGCTGTCCCCTGCTGTCCCTCCCCCGCCCGGCCCGCCGGCCCCCGGGGGTGCGGGGCCTCCAGGACGCAGAGGCTCCCCTAGCCTCGGCCCCGGGGGTCCTCGGCCACCCTCGCGGGGGCTGCGGCCCGTGGACACAGCAACAGCCGCCGAACCCCGCCGGGGCCGGGAACCCACGGGAACCCCCGCGCGACGCTCCGCGGCCCCTTTGGCGGAACGCGGGCCGCAGTCGAGCTGCCGGCACACTTGGGAGGAAAGTTCAGCCCAGGATTGTGGGGGGTCGGCCGCTGCCGCTCGGACGGGGCAGGGCGGAGGCGCGGAGGCCGCCGAGGCCGGAAAGGGCTCCCTGCGAGACAAAGGCGGCATCCTCGCTGGGCCGCGCGACGCCGGCGGACCCCACGCCAGCTCCTGGGTCGCGGCATCGCCCCTTTAAGCGGCGCGCGGCCCGGATTGGTCGAGCGGGGGAGGTGGGGCGCCGAGCGTCGACGTCTCGGCCCCGCCACTCGCTATATAAGGCGGCGTCGGCTGCCGCGCCGACGGCGGCCGAGTCGAGCGGGGAACGCGAGTGGGGAGCGGCGGCCAGCGAGCGGCGAGGCGCCTGCGCGGTGTCCGGCCCCTGAGCCCGCGGCGCTGAGCCAGCCGGGAGGACATGCGCGGGAGGGCGCCGTGGGGCAGCCGCGGCTCCGCGGGGGTAAGGGGCCTGCGGGCCGGGGGTGGTGTGGGGAGGGCGGCGCTGCGCCGGGCTGCGGGCGGCTCCCGACGCTGGGCGGGTCCCCGGGGCGGCGCGGAGTCTCCCGGGACTGACGGACGGATGGCCGGGGGCCGGGGCGGGGGCCGGGGGCCGGGAGCGCGGCGCGGGGCCGGGGCTTCGGGCCGGGGGGCCGGGGGGCCGAGGGGCCGGGGGGCCGGGGGGCCGGGGGGCCGGGGTCCTGCGCCCGCGGGGCTGGCGGCGGCCTCGGCGGCGGCGCTCCACACGGGGGCTGCGCTGCCCCGGCGCGCTCGGTGCCCGCTAGCCGTCCGAGGGCTGCGCGGGGGGCGGCCTCGCGGCGACCGCGGTCGTCCCGGGCCCCGCCGCCTGGCTCCCGGCTCGGCAGCGCGGTCCTGGGCCCCGAGCGCCCGCAGCGCTGCCTCCGAGGGAGCCGAAGCGCGGAGCCGAGTTCGGAACGTGACTGCTCATTGGGTGTTTTCTCGTGTGTATTTCTATGTATATGTCACAGCCTCGTACACATTAGATGACTTCTCCGTGATTGGTGCTGGATTGGTGCTTGCTGAGCCTTTATTAGGATTTCGTCATTGCTTGAAAGGAACCAGTCTCTTACCTGATATAAAAAAAATTATATATATGTGTGTGTATATATGAATAGATTGTTAGTCATAAACTTAAGTGCAGTCAGAATAGACTGTAGCTTTAAAAGAGATGTGTTGGTGACTTTAGGTACACCTGCAACACAGGTAGGGCCGGACTGGTTTCTAAGCAACTGTCAGAGGTGAAGAAAGGTGAGGTTAAAATGCCCCCCCCCCCCTTCTGAAGGACAGTATTCTGCACGGTTGTCAGCTTTTATAAATCTTGTAAGAATGCAAAGGGTATGTGTTTGTTGAGGCTACTGAAACACTCACCATGCCGAGTCTTGCTTTTTTTTTTTTTTTTTTTTTTTTTTTTTTTGCATTTCTGTAATTATACAGTTTTCAGCAAAGTTTTACGTAAACAGATCAAAAATAGGAGGCCGGGTATCCATTTGAAGAAATGACCAAATTTTGCCAAGACGAAAGTTGGCTTCTTGCGAATTATGCTATGATGGGTTACCAGTATGTTATCAAGTCACATACTGCTCTCTTTTCCGGATATGAGCAGATCTGAAAAGAAATGCATAGAGCTTTTTAGCCTGAGCTTCAGACACTAATTGTCAGCTTCTTCACTTCACTCACAGGTTTATTTTCAGCTGGGTGTTTCAGTGGAGTCTGGCTAATCGGTGATAGAGGTCCTGGTCTAACCGTTTATAACCTGACATATATTCGATTGTAAACTCCTTAAGGGCAGGAACTCTTCCTTGTACAGCTTCTATCTTGTGCAGCCTTGCACATAGTTGATGGTTGATAAATAATTGCTTGAAAGCATATTGTACATCTTTAAAGCTCAGCAGGATTGGACCAGTCACTGATAAGGGTGCAAAGCAAATCTTTTTTTATGGCTGTTATGAAATGCCTGAATTATTCATATTTTCGACAGGTGAAATGACTGTTTCAGTGAATTGTTTCTCCTCCTTTCAGCTCACAATAGCTACTGGCCACTCTTTCTTGAGGTTTAATTATATTATAGACTTGAGTTTTTGTGTGAAAATGACTCTTCACTGCTGCTTCTCAGAAGTTGAACCAGATAATACTCCCTTTCAGCTAATACTAATGGTAGCTTTTAAAAGCAAGTTGCCTAAATTACAGGTACAATCTAACATGCTTGAAACTGACCTGAATGTCTGCATACCATCAGGTTGCTTTAGAAAGGTGAGCAGAGGAGGGAAAGGTGGTGCCAAGGGTAATTCCAGGAGTTTGAGTGTCATCAGCTCCCTCTGCCAGAGAAACAGCTCTCCTTTTAATCTAAATAAATTTGAATTGGTACCTTTTCATGAGGATTCCTTTTGCACCTTTTGGTGCTGGTGGTTGGCCATGCTTTATAAAAGCTAACAAATAACCTACTAGATAAACAAGATCCGGTTGTGGCATTCTGGCATTATGGGCATGGCATTGGTGTATGCTCTGTAAAGGTGGGTAAAACTGCTGAGTTTCAGGGTGCTGAATGTTAGTTACTAGCCTAATAGAGAAATTTGATTTAAGGTAGGGAAAAGTTAGTGTGGGATTCAGATTTCAAAAGGAGAAATGGATTCTGCAATTTGAAGTCATTGTTGATGCTTCAGCCCAGTTCCTCATACTGTAAAATGGGGCAGTATTACTAAAAGGTAAAATCTGCTAGAGCTCAGGGAATATATTTGTAAAATATGGGGTTTGGCTACATGAGCTTTAGTCCTGTCCCACTCCAGAGTGCCATGATTCAACAGTTCAAGGGAAGCAATAGGAAGGTAAGGATGAGAAGACATTGTCCAAAGCTCTTCTTGAAGACCCACAAGAATATGAAACCTGGCCAGGTACAGATTACTTCCAATAGTATTCCCTCTACGTGGAGTGCCCTTCCAACTCTTCTCATGGCTGCCTCTTTTTCATCCTTAAACTTTAATTTAAAAAGTCACCTCAGGGAGGTCTGCCCAGTTGGCCCTCGTGACTCCAACCTCCCCTCCCTGTCCTCCCAGGGAAGTCATCACAATCTGAAATTGCTGGTTGTCTCCTCATTAGATTGAGGCTTTCTCAGGCAGCAGCCACATCTCTTTCACTAGCATAGTATCTACTCCAGAATAAGCACTTGAGAACCATTTGTGGAAATAACTCATCCTTGCCCTCTAAGAATTTGTGAGCAAAACCCTGTGCGTGGAGCTCCAGGTCCTGTCTCTGTGATTGACACACACTTAGGTATTGAGCTTAGCCATCCCCTCATCAGTTTCCCCACTGATAAATAAGAACATTAGAAAGAGAAGTGAGGTTGGGGGTACCTGGGTGGCTCAGTCGATTAAGCGTCTGACTCCTGATTTCAACTCAGGTCATGATCTCAGGGCTGTGAAATGGAGCCCCACTCCCACCCCCACCCCCAGCCCAGTCATGCTGTGCACTCATTGAGGAGTCTGCTTGAGATTCTCTCCCCCTCCTTGCACATGCTCGCTCACACTGTCTCTCTAAAATAAAATCTTTAAAAGAAAAAGTGAGGTGGTTATCTAAAATGAAGAGACCGTGGAGAGGAAAGGAGTGAAAGTGTAGCAGGGGTGTGCTGCATTAGAGGACAGAAGAGCCTCACTGGCCTTTCTGCTAACAGGAAGATGTTTGGCCTCACTTCCTCATCTGCAAAACACAGAGTAATCCCTGCCACCTCTCACAGGGATGTTGTGGGGATCAGGTGAGATGATGTGTCAGAAAGTGCTTTGTAACTTGTCAAGTGCTTTCCAAATACAAGATATTCTGGTATTAAATCCCAGACTTTAAAATGGAGCCTGATTGTAGGGCCACTGCTGGGAACCATGCTGCGAGAGTGTATTGAAAGGAGACCCATGGGGTTTATGTAGGGACCCCTTCTTATGGGTAAAGACAGACCGGCACGGGGAGGCATCAGCTGGCATCAGCATATGCTCTGATTGAGAGCTTTGAAAGAATTGCTTGAAATGGTCACAGAGTATAAAATTGATACCTTAACCCACCCTTCCAGAGGATACATAGGCCAAATCTGAAGTTAATAAAATAACTTTCACAGGAGAATTTGAGGGAGTCGAAGTAAATCAGGAACTTTCATAGTCTAAGGGTTACCCAAGAAAAACTTACCAAGCAGCAAATCCCTAGAAAAGCCGTGTGAGCCACCCTTCACATAGGCCTTGTAGTGGGTCAGATCTTATTACCGGTTGAAGATCATGAGGGGTTTGGAGAGGCCAGGTGGTGTGGTGAGAGCCTGGCCTAAGTCTCTAGGCCCCACCATTCACCAGATGTGACCTGGAGCCATCTCATCCCTCATCTGTAAACCAGGGTCATAATAGTAACTCACCCTTCAGGGTTGTTGAGAGGATTAAATAACTTCTATGTATAAATCACTTAGAACAATGCCTGTCAAATAAGTTTCCAAGAATTAGTTTATTATTTTTACTGGTTTTATGTCCATTGTAACAGTCTGGCGTTAGCCATTGGGTGACTCCAGTGCTCATTAAGTAAATTTAAAGTTTGTAAAATTGGGCTATTGTGCTCCTTGTCATTAAGATTAGAATAGAACCCACGTATTTTTTCCATTTGGAAATCTATTATGTGTATGTCTAAAAGGAATAATATTTTTCCATCCTGTGTGTGTGTTGCTACTCATCGTAGCATCTGTAGGAAGAGTACAAAGGACAAGAGACTACATCCCCGCTGACGCACATTTCTGCCACTGCATGAAGACCGTGTAGACACGAAGTGAATCAAAAGGCTATTGATGACGATGGCTGTAGAACGAATAGGTTTTTTGTTAGTTTGCCGTTTCTTAAAATACTCAGCTAGAAAATACTCTGAATTATTCGAGAAATTATGTCACTCGGCTTTGATTTTGACAGTCTGAAGATAAATTATTTTCCTTGTTGCCTCAGTTTTTACCACCTACAAGTGGGTTGTTATGTGCTCGCCCACTCAAGGGAGGATGGGAGCCACAGGGGACAAAATGTCCATCCTCACCCTGCAGAACTACGTCGCCACAGGTCCTGAAACCATCACATTTACCTTGATTTCATGCAAGAGCATTTTACTTACATTTTATTTATTAACATTAAAGGTGTTAAGTCCTCTGTGCTTTTAACACGAAGGCATTTATGCTTCCTGTGGTAGCAGGGGGCCACAGAGGACATTCCTGCCTGCCTCCCCCTCCACTCCCTTCCCCCAGATCAACGTCTGTTGCAGTGAAATCTGAGAAAAACCCTGAATTAGGGCCTTTGATTGTGAGAGTCCTTTGCTCAGTGAGTAAACTCAGGTCATGCAACACTGGAACTGTCATAGACACTGAATGTGTTAGATGACTGTTAAATCAGTAACTTTCTCATATTATTAATAAAAGTCAGAAGTCTGTAAAACAGCTGCACTAATGTTCAGTGTGTCCGATAGCTCAGCTGCTAGTGCTATAGACACTAATCACAATAAAAACGATGGGATTTTGTTCTGTTTTTAATTTTCTCAAAGGTGATTATTTTAAGCATTTTCAGACTGAAGATAAACATGCAGATGGTAGTTTATTTGGGGAGGATCTAAAATCATGGAATTAAAACAAAATTCTTTTTAAATAAAAAATAAAATCATGGAATTTGTCATGTTCTGTAATCAGTTTCTTTTTACAAATCTTGGCTCCGAATAGGATTATCTTCTATCTCTCTCTGTAAGGAAATAGTCTTGTAGGTAGTTGTTAAATAAGGTTGAAAAGACCATTTATCACCCTGAATAAACAGAAATCAGGTTCTAAAACCAGATTGAAAGAAGGAAATTACATCACACTTTTAAATAAGGAAGCGCTGGGCAGAACTGGATGAGTTGTATGACAAAAATGTGCCCCTCCTCCTCCTGTGGATTGCTTTTGAGATTTATTAATGAGATCTGGTGGCAAGGTAAGCACATCTAGGTTACTGTCTTAAGGTAGCCTGGTTTAAAAAACAAAAAAGTTTCAAAGTGACTTGTCAAGCTAAAGGCATGTGATTTCACCTTAATAAAGCATATATGATATGCTTTTCAGTGTGGCCGTTTTTGGTTTGTTTTCCTTAAGGAAAGTGACCTTAAATTTAACAACAACAACAGTAGGTGCAGAAGGAATCATGTGGAAGAAAAGGTGAAATTCATTATTTTCAGAAACCTTCCCCCTGGTTGCTTAAGTGAATGTACAGTAATAGAAACCAATTGAGAAATTTACACTGTTAACCACTTAAGTTTAGGGTTTTTACCCAGCCTGCAAGCTGTCCATTTTAGATTTTGGAAATAAATTTAATGAAAATTCCTTGCCGCTGCTTACCTAAAGTGGCTACATTATTATTGGGGGGTGTCAGCCCATGTTAGGTTGATCCCTCAGTTCTTCACTGATTTACACTAAATGTAAACCTGTCATGTCATTACTTCTTTTAAAAATGAGATGAATATTTTCTCAATATCCATCTAATAAATATTTATCAGAAATGAATGATAGCAGGATCCACACAGGAGAGGGTTAAAACAGAGTCCCATCCCAAAAGATTTGGAGGATGATCAAAGAATTGGGACACAAAGTAACTCAAGAACATAGAGACCCTGCCCTGGGCTTCAGAAGGGAGCCAGTTAGTGTACAAGGTGGTGGGACAGGTGGCTTCCAAGGAAAAGGTGAATTCTAACAGAGATTGGGGAAAAGAGAAGCAAGATCTTGAAAAAGGTGGTTCAGGGCCTGCCTTGTTGCAGAGGCCTTAGGGCCAGCCTGCAAGAGCTTTTATTTAGAGGCTTTGGAGACTTTTGAGCAGTGGAAGGTCCGAATTTGAGCTCCAATTCAGGAATATGGATCTGGTACTGGTGTGTTAGGCAGATTAGGTTATTTTCAGACCCAAGGCAGAGCGATGCCCATGAACAGAAGGAAGGTAGGTCTGAGAGGCAGTGTGGAAATAGGCTCTGGGACTGGATGATTGAACATACGTCTGTTGGGACTCAGGTTATAAAAAATGGTGCCTGTGGGAGAAGTGGGGTCCTCGCAGACCCTGAACTGGTTTGGAAAGGGGGAGGGGGTGTGAAGTAAGTGACAGGAGTTGGGTCTGTAGAGTTGCAGATGCCAGAAGCCCAGCCGAGTGGAAAGATAATCACCAGACAATAGGAAATGCAAAGTGGAAGCTTGAGCCCAGCCTGGAGTGGAGATGCAGGAGATTGAGAAGCTGTCTATGCAGGGTTGAAGCCACAGAAGTGGATCAAAACTCAAAAGGCTCATGGTGGGGGAGGGGGCGTGCAAGGAGAGCAAATCAAAGTGCTGCAGCAAGAAACAGATCGTTTTACGAGATACTGTTTCTTTTTGAAAAAGTGATGTTAATAAGAAAAAGTAGTCCACATTTGGGATTGGTATTTAACTGCAGTTTTGTCACTAAAAAGGGTAAAGATCAGTTCACAAATTTTAGGGACATTCTTTTGCCCAAGGTCATTCCGATCCTGTTCTACACCACGCTGCCTGGGTTCACATTCGCTCTCACATTTTGCATTTCCTAACAGAATGCCATCTTATGCTTAGAGGTCCTGATTTCCCCACATAGAAGTATTTTTGCAGTTGCTTTTCTAATGAATTGTCAGGTAGAACTGGCTTTACAGTTCCAGAAACAGAACTTGAAACACTGCAGCACTGGGATGCCCGGGTGGCTCAGTGGCTGAGCGTCTGCCTTCAGCTCAGGGCCTGATCCCAGGGTCTCAGGATTGAGTCCTACATCGGGCTCCCTGCATGGAGCCTGCTTCTCCCTCTGCCTGTGTCTCTGCCTCTCTCTCTCTGTGTGTCTCTCATGAATAAATAAATAAAATCTTAAAAAAAAAAAAAAAAGTAAGAGAAACCCTACAGCACTAGTGGAATTTCCCTGGACCATTGTGTTTCTTTTTAACTTGAGGTTGGCCGGGCTGATTTTTCCCGAGGAGGGTACGTACTGCAGATGTGGGGAGGGTTGAGAGAGGCGTGGAAGAATCGCAGGTCGCCTCCTGCCTCTCCTGGCATTCCTAGGACCATGCCGAAAACATTTGCTTCCAAACCTACGGGTAGGTCACCCTTCCTGAGTCTATGGTTGGAAGTTACTTCCCAAAAGAGAACATGCAGTTATGTCTCCCTCCTCGCTTCTCCCATGCAAGCTAGTAGGAAGTTCGGACAGTTTCATAACACGTCCCATTCACAATTCCCCATTGAAATGTAGAGGCAGGTCACCTTCTATGAATACACAAAGACACTATTGTGGTCAGAAGTGAGCTGGCTTAGTGAACACAATTCTTTTTATACTAAAAAAATTTTTTTCTTAAGAAAGCTAACAAGTAGGTGATGGAAACAATGAATAAAAAATAACTTTCTAGAACATATACATAATTTTAAGGGGCCACTGAAATGTGAGTTTAGAATTCCGAGGCCGTTCCAGCAGAGGCGATAGTTACACAATCATTCTGTTGAAAGCTAAGATTTAGATGGCATTAGGAGGCTGACACACAGTAATTACGAGGAGCACTTGCTGGCCTGCAGACAGGTGGGGGTTGGGCCTCCAGAATCCCCCGCAGCATTTTCCTGTAATCTGGATGAACGATCTCCAAACGTGTGCTTTCAAACTACTTAAATACCATATTCTTCTTCCTATCTTGGCCTTTCGTTTTTACATCACCACAGATACTTTCCCTGTGCTCATGCCCGTGCTTGTAGGGTGCTCCGGGAAAGCGCCACATACCACCAGGCCAAGTGCCCGGAGGGGGCGCCAAGCAGTGTGTTCTAAAAATGGGTTGTTGGTTGTTTTTTGTTTTGTTTTGTTTAGTTTAATTTTGCGTAGCTTTCCTTAATCCACGTAAAGTAAAAACACGTGTGTTCATTTCAAGCCTCTGAAGACCAAAAATTTAAAAGATCCCCCAATAACTTAGATTTCTCAAATGGTGGGGTTTTCTTTTCCCTGTTCTTAATCCTATGCCTTGGAGAGACTGCTCACAGGAAAAGAGCGCTTGACTGTTTGAAATCATATTTGAAACCTATTTAAGTCTCTGCCTAATGTATCAGAGCAGCTGGCTTTGGGATAATAAAAAGCTGAAGAACAGCCCCATGTTCGCTTTGTCACCGAAACATGACTGTCTCTCCATTTCTTTTTGCATGAAGCACAAGCACTTGCAGAGCATTTGTTAGATCTGTAGCTAAAAAAGAAAAGACCCCGTGCTCTATTCATCGTGTACATCCAGTTGATGCTGGTGATGGTAATAATTAGATGGTAGAGTGTAGTACTTCATTCAGTGAGCATTCGCTTCTTGAGCACTTGCTGATGTGCCAGGTAGGGATGATTTATGATTAGAACCTAGCCTCTTTCCTGGACTCACAGTCTAGTGGGTGACAGATGTGTCCATAAAACAAATGACCTGTGTACCCCCTTCCCCACCCCCACTGCATGCTCGCCTCACTCATCTGTGTCACCGCCAGTCCCCAGCACACCACCCAGCTCTGGGTGGCTGCACACATGCTTGGTGAACACATGATAGAGCGTCACAGAGTGTCTTTGCATGTCCCAGAAGGGGTCAGTGTTACACAGAGAGTTAACAGATTGTGTTCTGGTGTCTAAAAGAAAAAAAAAAGCCTGCACTTTCTCTAAAGAAGCATGAATATCTGAAGAGAACAGGGATGGATGCTAACGAACACTTCTAGAAAGAAGGCACGGGGTGAGCTACTGGTTGACTGCAGACACAGACCATCTGATGGAGAGAGGGGGGTCCTCACACTGGGGAACTACTAGATTAAGAAAAGGGCATTTACTTAGGCCCTGTAATCTTGCCTTGGAGCGAGGCAAGACAGGAATCACGAGGCACTTCATACAGGAGAATGTGAAGAATGTGCCTTTAAGTTTGTCTTTGAGAGGGAGGAGGAAGCTGTCCAGGCCTCTGCTGAAGCTGGTAACCTTGTAGAACTTGATTTTTACAGGATAATGGAAATTAGGATCTTCATATCTATTTCTTTATTCTCAAGTAGGTAGTAACTGGAGAATTTGTCCTCCCAGGGTCAACCCTGAAATAGAGAATCCAAACAAATGCTTGGCCATGGAGTAATCCGGTGCCACTGTAGACTCTCTTGTTCAGAGCATTGGGTTTTAGTGAATGTTGATTCTGCAGTATTGAATACAGTCATTTCTGAGATGGCCCTGTTGGCCTGGGAGACTGTGAGCTCACTATGCGCACACTCTGGAAGGTCGGGTCATAGTTGGTTAGAGAACTGTGTGCGCGCTTTGGCCAGCAAGCAGGATCTGTTGTGCAGCTGTCGGGCTGCAGTAGGAGGTCTGCCTCTGCTTGCTGTGGATCGTTTCTCACTTTGCTGAAAACATTTCAGAGCTTTGATTAGTATTTCCAAAAAAAAAAAATTGTTCTCAATGTCTCCATTTAAATACCATCATGAGAAGTAAGAATTGGTTCATGCAAAAATGTGAGGATGAAGTGAACATCTGTAACTAAATTTTTCTGTCCCACGTCCCCCACACCCCCACCAATTCTCTGATATTAGCCGTGCGTGGGTATTTCCGAATTGTTTATTCTCTTGTCTCTTCTGTCTCGCCCCCCACCTAGGGAATGCAAGCTGCTGGTTAACTACAGATCCCCAGGCCTCAAGGGTGTGGAGACCTCCCAGAGTAAGGCACCATGTCCACGGCAGGAGTTGCTGCTCAGGAGATTAGAGTCCCATTAAAAACCGGATATCTGCATGATGGCCAAGCCATGAGGACCGTCAGGACCTGCTGGGGTGGCCGCAGTGAGTTTGAAAAGTAAGCGCAGGATGGAATGGCCCTGAAACCTCTAAGCCGGTACTGTCAAAATGAGATCTGAGATCAGGGACATGACAGCTCCTTATTTATGACCCAAGATGTCTTTGCTTTCATTTCAGTCACTTTTTGAGCATCGACCCAATCACCATGGCTTACAGCCTCGACTCTACTGCTCAGGAGCGCCTAACATCTCTTGGTACGTGTCCTGGAAACTAAAGCAAGGCTAGTGCTTGAGCAGGAAGGCCACAGTCGGGATAGTACTGGCTGGTCCTCCAGCCTGATGTTCAAGTGAGGAAGCCACCTGAACTGTTTCCAGCAGCAGCCTGACCCCTGGTGGCAGCAGGTTCTGGAGAGAGCTGTGTGCTTGGCTTTCGAGCCACCCTGCCTTTACCCTGAGTCACTGATGCCCTGACCACACCTATTTGTGGAAGTGTGATCTTTCACAGTCAGTGAATTCTGATCCCTGCTCTGATCCACACTTAACTTCTAGAGACCTTGGACAAGATCTCTCCTCTCACGAGTTTCGGATGCGCATCCCAGGGCGATCAAGTAGTGTCCACGTTGATAAACACTTAGGAGAGAGTGTGATGTGCAGTCTAGGACTTCTGACGTGAGCACTGTGTTCCTTAGATTTTGTCAGGAGCATTTAGCACATTGCCAGCAGGTCTGCACTCTTCCTAAGGTCATGATGGCACTAACAGTGCAGACCTAGTCTCGCTTTACTCACACCCTGCCTGCCTCGTGTCACCGCATCTCTTAAGTGGCTGGGCTACTGTGGTGTGGTCTTCACGTAAATTATATGCTGCTCATCATCTGCGAGTTTTGCACACGTCACAAAACCTGCCGAGGTGTGTGGGTGTGCACCATGCACATGTCCAAGGGAGATAGAAGAGATAGCTTGTTCTTTGAACCCAATCATGTGCAGGAACAATCTCCTGGCCCCTAATTAACACCTGTGGCTCTCCCATGGGTGTTCTCAGGGTGGCAGCCGTCAGGTGTGTGCTGCCTTCGCAGGGAGCCGTGGGCACACAGGTAGCTGGGCTAGACCTCGAGCGGTTGGGGAGGGCACTGCGCATGCGGGCCTTTCCCTGACCTCTCTCGTTCCTTCTAGGGCACGCTGCGACGTCTGGTCCAAGGAATGGCCCTACTCAGAAGCCCAGCCTCGCCCCTCTTCTTATTCCCCCAGGCGAAGACTTGGGGCAGCGCGAAGAGGAGCGAGTCGTGTGTGGCTTTAAGAAACTCTCAGTGAACGGGGTCTGTGCTTCTCCTCCGCTCACACCCATAAAGAACCCCCCGTCCCCCTTCCCCTGCACTGCCCTCTGTGATCGGGGTTCCAGGCCCCTCCCGCCGCTGCCCATCTCCGAAGACCTCTCTCTGGATGAGACAGACTGCGAGGTCGAATTCCTCACCAGCTCGGACACGGACTTCCTCTTAGAAGACTGTACGCTGTCCGGCTTCAAATACGATGTTCCGGGCAGGCGAAGCTTCCGTGGGTGTGGACAGATCAACTACGCATATTTTGATACCCCAGCCGTCTCTGCAGCGGATCTCAGTCAGGCTCCTGACCAAAATGGAGGGGTGCAAAGTTCAAATCCTCCTCCACCTCAGACCCACCGAAGATTAAGAAGGTCCCATTCGGGACCAGCTGGATCCTTTAACAAGCCAGCCATAAGGGTGTCCAGCTACATACACAGAGCTTCTCCAAACTCCGATGAAGACAAACCTGAGGTTCCCCCCAGGGTTCCCATACCTCCTAGGCCAGTGAAGCCAGATTACAGAAGGTGGTCAGCGGAAGTTACTTCTAGCACCTACAGTGATGAAGATAGGCCTCCCAAAGTGCCACCAAGAGAACCTTTATCCCGGAGTAACTCCCGCACACCCAGCCCCAAAAGCCTCCCGTCTTACCTCAATGGGGTCATGCCCCCTACTCAGAGTTTCGCCCCTGACCCCAAGTATGTCAGCAGCAAAGCTCTGCAAAGACAGAACAGCGAAGGGTCTGCCAATAAGGTCCCTTGTATCCTGCCCATTATTGAAAATGGGAAGAAGGTTAGCTCAACACATTATTACCTACTACCTGAGAGACCCCCGTACCTGGACAAATATGAAAAGTTTTTTCGGGAAGCAGAGGAAACAAACGCAGGCCCCTCGACCCAACCCCTGTCTGCTGACTGCAGTGTCATCTCCACCACAGAGAAGCTGGACTCAAAGACAAAACTGGACCTTGGTGGCCACGTAAAGCGCAAACATTTGTCCTATGTGGTTTCTCCATAGGCTTTGGGGTGGTGGCTTGACAGGGGCTCTCTGGGAGCAGATGGTCCTTAAGCCACTTTCTGGTTTAGTTGAGATTCACAGGGAAAGGTTTTCAGATCCCAGAATGAAATAGTCGAACCCACCATCTGAAAGAGACAGGGTTAGAGCGGCCGGGATGCATGCTCAGGCTGGGAATCCCTGATTTTGCTGTTCCGACCCGGAGTGTAAAGATGTGCAGGCAGGGAGAGAAGGTTTTGTGAGCACGTTAGTGACCCATAGAAGCCTGTGGTGGAAGCACAGGCTATAGTTGCAGGTTAACCAATTAGTTGCTACCTTAGAGTCACATATATTCAGAATGATAAAACAAGCCAGAGGATGGCTCCTGACTGAGAATTGAGCAAATGGAAGAAAACACAGTATTCCTTAGATCAGAATCATTAAAAAAAAAAAAAAAAAGCAAAAAAAAAAAACATAAAACAAAAAAACAATTTTCGCCTAGTCCATTTGAAACGGCCCAGCTCTTGGGCCCGAGAAGCTCTGTCTCCTTTCTGTCTGCAAGCAGCCTGTGCCACCCAGGGCAGGGCGCGCGTCCGTCCCGTGGCTCTCCCTGCCCAGGTTCAAAATCGTCCCAAGGCCTGGCTCCCTACAGCTCCTCACTCTGCTCGTGGAGGGGAGGATGGCGGTGTGCCGGGCAGCCATGCTTTCACCTGTGCATGCATGTCTCGCATCTCGAGAAATGAGAAGATAACAATTCATTCATCATTTCTCCCCCAGCACTTCCTGCTCTGTTCTATCCACTAACGTGGCCTGTTTGTAGCGTGGGCCTCACAGCCACAGGGGGCCTGTTAGACTCATGTCGAAAGCAAACCGTTCATCAGTGTTTGGGATGTCAGTCACACAGTCGTGAAACAGTTTGCTGCATGACAGCGTCACCAGGGAGCATGTGTTGTGTTTTTGTATTGGTTGTGTTTTTTTTTTTTTGTTTTTTGGGGGTTTTTTTGTTTGTTTTGTTTTTGTTTTTTTAGACTGTATTAAGAAACACGTACAGCACAAGCTGGCCTTGTGTTGCTGGTTCCTGTTCAGTATTTCCTGGGGATTGTTTGCTTCTTTAAGTAAAACACTTCTGACCAATAGTACAGTATGTCTTAATGGCACAGGTCACATCAGCATCTTTCTGCTTTTGAGACTCTCTCGGCTGGCTGCTTCACCTGGATTCAGGGAGACCCGTAGCCTGTGCTTGGGTTTCCACGTGCTGCGATGTATCTTGTATAGATAAGCACAAAAGAGAAGGTGCTCACTAACAGAGGTACATTACTACAATGTTCTCTTAACAGTTAAACAAGCTGTTTACAGTTTCAACTGCTGAATACTATTTGAGCTATTTAAAGCTTATATTTTAGTATGAACTAAATGAAGGTTAAGACATGCTTTAGAAAAATGCACTGATTTCTGCATTATGTGTACAGTATTGGACAAAGGATGTTATTCATTTTTGTTGCATTATTTTGAATATTGTCTTTTCATTTTAATAAAGTTATAATACTATTTATGACACCGTTAACAATGTTTCTTGCCTAAACTCTTATAAAAGTTTATGTCTCAAGTACGTCGACAAGTATTGCCATCTTTAAGCACGAGGGAAGATTTTTTTTTTTTTACAGCTTCCTAAATGCTTGAAATACACTGTCATCCCTAAAAGAAATGGGAACGATTGATACACACGCACAGTGAAAACGGGCTGTTTGTTTTTACCTTCAACAGTTCAGAGAGGGGACTGGAACTGATGCCAGGGTGTTGCTGTCAAGACAGTTACTACCTGGAGAGAGGAACATACGGAAGAAATGGGCTTTCGTACACACTTGATGTGGCCCACATGGAGTTTCAGGACTAGGTCCAGATTGTTGTGGGCCCTTTGGGTGGCTCTGCTTCTTGCCAGACATGAGGCCACCAGAGGAACCCTAGCCTGCCCTGGCTAGGGCAGCTAGCCATAGAAGACAGCCATGCTTCTCGCAGCTTCTGGAAGCAGAAGGAAGCTGGTGGCTGAATGTGAGGGCAACTCTCCAGCGCCGCCATGCCCTATGCCCAGCTGTCCCCTCTCCTGGGCCCTGTAGCCAAAACCCAGCTGCTCTCACCACTCCACGAGCTCCTGGACAATGGTGAAGTTCTCTGTGAGCTTTATGGATACTTTGAATGTGCTTGGTATCCTCCAGAGTCAAGAGTGAGGGCTCAGAGGTCAATGAGTAGACCACCTCCACCTCTGTGTGTTGGGCAGATTCTTTAACATCTCTGTCCTTGGGTAAAATTGGAGCGGGGGTGTCGTGATACCCACTATAGGGAATTATCTGTGGCCACTGCATATAAACCATGGCAGTTGGTGTGTGGTGAAGGCCTGGTATGTGCGTGGATTTTGTAGTCCTAGTTTACTCGCAGTTGCCCTGACAGGTATTATTTCTGACATTTTATAGATGAGAAATTGGCTCAGGGAGTTGGTTCAACAGACACTTGTTGGGGAATGCCAGCCACATGCTAGATCCTGGGACATGGGCATAACCTCTGCCCTCTAGAATTTATTTATTTAAAGATTTATTTCTTCATGAGAGAGGCAGAGACCTAGGCAGAGGGAGAAGCAGGCTCCCCACAAGGAGCCTGATGTGGAACTCGATCCTGGGTCCCTGTATCATGACCTGAGCTGAAGGCAGACAACCACTGAGCCACTTGGGTAGCCCTGCCCTCTAGAATTCAAGCAGTCCCTCTTTATGGCTTGCGGAGAGCGCCAGCATGGGGTACACAGTGCTGGTAGGTAGCAAGGGGGCTGTACTCTCTAAGGTGATATGATGTTAAAGGGTCAGACTCTAAGCTGAAGGAAGTGGAATGAATAGGGAGGAAAAAGACTGAGGAAACAAGTTATGTGGGAACCCCTGAGGCTGGAAAGAAGAGACCGGTGTTTTCTATAAGCCAGACGTTGTGGCAGCAGGAGGATGGACGCTGAGCAAGGTAGTGACCACTCAGAGATCTAGGCAGGGGAGCGACGGGATCGGATTTATCTTAAAAAGATGACAGTGGCTGTTGCAGGGGGAACAGCATGAAGAGAAGCCGAGGGGATCGATGATGCAGGGGGCACAGCAATGCCGGGATGTCAGGACCTGGAGAGACAAGGGGACACAGGGGAGGGGTCGGGACCAGAGATGGAGAAAACTGGCTTAGAGAGATCCTTTGAGGTAGAAGCAGCAGCTTGGATACCTCAGGGGTAGGATGAGCCCAGGAGCCTGTGGCTGTGATGCCCCCACCCCACCCCTGTGTGAGTTCCAGGGGAGCAGACAAGGTCCAGGAGAGGTGAATGGAGCACTCCCACTGACCTGTATCTGCATCTCACATCTTTTGCCTCTTCTTTCCCTCCTCTATTGCCTCTACTTGTATTGTGGTTAAGACCATCTTTTCTTTTTTTTTTTTTTTAATAATTTATTTATTTTATTTTAGAGAGTGTGGAGAGTGCTAGGGGAGGGACAGAGGGAGAGAGAGAATCTCAAGCAGATTCCCCACTGAGCACAGAGCCCAAGGTGCGTGGGGCTCAATCTTACCATCCTGAGATCATGACCTGAGCCGAAATCAAGAGCTGGACGCTTAATCCACTAAGTCACCCAGGTGCCCCAAGACCATCTTTAATTAGCTCATGTTTGCTTCCCTCTGAATCTTGATGTTTTTCCTTGATTTCCCAAGAACACGCCTTTTCCCCTATCTTTTCATGGCTAAATGTGCCTCGCCGCAGTGCTAATCCTCTACAACTAGAAAGCTGTCAGAGCACCAGCTCAGTCCTCCGGCAGCACACATCGCCAGTGGAGCTCTGGAGAGTTCTCTGGCACAGACCAGCCCAGGCCTGCACTCTCAGCTGTTGCAGAGACCAGCAGCAGGGGGAATCAGCTATTGGCCGCCACTGGATGCACTGTTACTAGGCAGGTCCTATATAGTGACAAAGCTCTGTCCTCAAGTCAGGAAATGTAGGCTCCAGTCAACCTCCTACGTTCGATGCGAAGGATTCCCTTAGCTTCCCTGAGCTCCACTGTCCCCTCAACGTGAGACCAGGCCCCAGCAGGCCCAATACCACACAAACCACAGGGATTTATTATTAGGGACTGTGTCATGGCAGACAGCAGATGCTAAGGTCAGGAGGACCACTTGTCAGTCAACTCGAAATGCAGATAAAATTAAACGTGAAGTCTTCCCAGGCTGCAATAATTGATCATGTGTTGCCTATCTTGTTTAAAGGCCACATGCTTATTTATATGTTGCTTATTTCTCTCTACATCTCTAGGGATATCTCAACTAAGTAATGAAAAGAGACTGTCTCTTCGCTGCTAGGGGCCCTATTCCAAAAAAAAAAAAAAGAGGCCAACAGATTCTTCCAGAGAATTTCATAGTTGGAGAAAAGAGGTCTACATCCCTCTGTCTATTGCCTCGAGGATCAGAATATATATTAAGCTATTCTCTATGGTAGTTTTTTATTTCATCACCTAATTTGTGGCTTTTGAGGTACATGGAAATTTTTTCTTAAAAATGAACTCTTGGCATGATTATTTCATACACAGTTTATTGACTTTTTATTTTATAGTAATTATGGACTCACAAGAAGTTTCTTTTTCTTTTTTTAAAGATTTTATTTATTTATTCATGAGAGACACAGAGAGAGAGAGACAGAGACACAGGCAGAGGGAGAAGCAGGCTCCATGCAGGGAGCCCGACGTGGGATTCGATCCTGGGACCCTGGGATCATGATCTGAGCCAAAGGCAGACGCTCAATTGCTGAGCCACCCAGGCGTCCCTCACAAGAAGTTTCAAACTAGTACGGAAAGATGCCCTGGGCCCATTACCCAGATTCCCCCAAAGATAGCATCTTACAAAATTATAGTCCAGTGTCAAAACCAGGAAATGGACATTGTCACAATACTCGTATTCAGTAGTTGGTTTAGAAAGAGTTCCTATCAGAAGGGACTTGGGTCCCACTTTTAAAAAGTAACTTAGAAATCAATTCTGGCATTCTGTTAGGCATTATGTGAAAAGCTAATAAAGCCTTAAAAATACATTGCCGTGTAAATATTTATCCATTATGCTAATGGTAATTGAGGAGATAAAGCTGATGTGTGTTAACTTGGATCGGCCAAGATTTTCTGCAAGATTACTTTGCCTGAGCTCCAGTAAAGCTACGATTTGCAACCTTGAGGATTCGGGAATGGTTTCCCAGAGCCTTGAGGTGCCACGACTTTGAAACGTTGTAAGCAAAGCAGGAGAGGAACTGAATTTCGAAGGCGGTCCGAAAGCTTTGAGGTATCCTCGTCTGGAGGAAGTAAGTCGGGCTCAGACTATGGTGCAGAGACAAGTTTTCTCTGCAGACTAGACCATCTGACAAATGTTCCGGTCCTCTTCCCCCCACATGCGAATCCTACACCTGTTAAGAGACGTTTTGGGGTCTTGTTTAGGGAAAAGGGGAGAAGGGAGAGGGGAGGAGAACAGGGAAGAAGGCCCGAATGTGCCCGAACCTGATTAGCCTTGCCTTTTACTCCTCGTGGCAGAGTGAAGTGACCACATCTCGGCATGTCTAAGGCAACTGGAAGGTGTGAATTTTCGTGCTTGCTTTTCACTCGAATGTATCAAACTTCAAGAACTTTCTGCCTAAGCCCCCGAGAATCTGTCCCTGGAGCGAGTCGAAGCAAGCTGGCCCCTGATTTCATGTCACCTGTGCAGAAGTCAGAGTGGCAAACCTACGTGGCGTGTCTGACTCTAGTGTCCGGGGAAAGCCTTCCCAACAGAGCTGCCCTGTAAGCTGTCCCTCGGGGTCACCTGCCACCCGGCGGCAAGGGGGTTTGAAGATGGGGAGAGAGCAGGAGCTGATCAGAAAGGACTCTTCGGGGCTCTACCTTCACCTGCTAGAAGGAGCTAGTGGCTATCAGGCTGCGGCGCTTACAGGTGCCTCTCGATGCTTCCA
Source organism: Vulpes vulpes (assembly GCF_048418805.1). Taxonomy (NCBI): domain Eukaryota; kingdom Metazoa; phylum Chordata; class Mammalia; order Carnivora; family Canidae; genus Vulpes; species Vulpes vulpes. Next base: position 163,021,181 of record NC_132791.1, on the reverse strand, counting down.
GAAAACTGCCCGGAACCCCCAACTGGTAAACCTGCTTCAAGTTCACTAACACAGCGTCCGTGACCGTGCATAAATCTGTTTCTCCCCACTCCCCCTGGCCACGAAGTAAAAAGCCCCCCCACCCTGCCCCCCAAGAGGAGGCAATTTGTCCTAACCAGGGGACCAACCTTGGGGAGTGTTTGTGTGTCCCTTGACTTGACTTTGTGGCCTCCTGGTGAAAGGCAGCAACTTCATTCCTTGGAAATAACTCTGGATCCATGTCAAATAAACATCTTAATCACATGCTTCCTGCATATTTCTTCATTTTACAGTCATGAGGGCTTAGCCCGGTGCCTCCCCCCGGGACTGCCTGACTTTTGCACCCTCCCCTCTTGTGTAAGGCAGGAGGAGTCTGGCGTCCAGGCCTGGGCCAGGAGCCAGCGCTCCCGGGAAGCTGTGTTTGGTGCGTGTGTCTGGTCCGCAGGCGCCCCGGTGTCCTTGCCCAAGCTGGCGGCCTCGCACCCGCGTCCACGGACCGATGGGTCAAAGTTCGGGCTGAGCAGACGCTTGGACAGTTCCCGAGGCTCAGAGAGGCCCAGGCGCCGGCTCAGCAGCTCCGAGCTGCAGAGAGAACTCCCGCACCCACAGCGGCCCAGACACATGATAAGACTTGTCTGCGCATCATCCGGGCCCGGGAGCCTCTAATTACACGTCTGGGGCTTGCAGGAGCCCAGGTGGCCGGGCTCACATGATCCCAGAACTGTGAAGATAGCGCGGGCCGGGTTCTCACTGCCTGCGCAGCCAGGTGGGGGAGGCACCTCGGAGTCCCGTGCGTCATTTCAATACAAATTAGAATAACTGCATTCCAAAGACAACAAGAGTCCTTTTAACCGGGGCTGTTCCTTCTTCCCGAAGCATCGCCACACTGTTTCCCCTCGACCTTTGCGGCTGTTCCATCTGCCCCCTTCCTCCTGCTCCCCGACCCGGGGACAGCAGACAGCTGCCGGGCACTGCAGCAGAACTGGGGTGCAGAAGGGCACAGTGTCGTGTCCCCGTGTCGCGTGCTTCCTCCACGCCACGGAGCTCTGGCCCCAGACTGCCTCGTGTGACGGCATTGGAGCCAGCGGAACATGCTCGCAGCTGTCCTTCACCGGATCAACAGCCCCTGGTTCTCAGACACCTGTCACCGCCCGGCACTGCGCTGGGTGCACCGAGTGTGCAAGCTGCTCACATCGGAATCGGCCTTAGAACCAGGAGGCCTGGCTGGAAAGGAAACACACCTGTCCGGAGCCAAACGAGAAAGTCCCTGGGGTCGGGGCCAGTGAGTGGCCCACTGAGGAAAGCCGCGCTGTGGGAGCGTAACCCAACAGTTGTCGATCCTGTCGGTAATCAGCTGTGTAGGAGGATTCCGAGGACCGCAGCCAGAGATCTGTTTTTGTTTTTTGTTTTGGAAGACTCGTTTTGTTTTTTTTCCTTCCAGGCTCCGTGGATGCTGAATCAGTCCGATTGTTCCTTTTGCAAGAATCCACAAATTTTAACAGTGATAAATAAACCACCATGTGTCATCTGGTCATTGATAAGGATCCCATAAAGAAACTGATGTACTGAACTGAAATGCTTATTTAAAATGTTTTTCTCCAAAATCTTCCCTACCAGCCTGTAGGCAACTTCTCTCCACTTTTTTTTTTCTTAAATCATACTCCTCAGGATTCTGTGTATGCATGCATTAATTACAAAAAGTTTTCTGGATACTGAGTTTTCTCTGAACAGCCTTGATATAGGCAAAAAAAAAAAAAAAAGGAGGTGTTACCACCCACCAGCATGCATTATAATTCTGTCCTTGCTTGATCCCCACCCAAATGCCCATTTCCATGTATACAAACTCATATTATTCTTTCTGAATCATACCTAAGTGCCACACCCTGAGTTGCACATAAAACTTGGCCATATTATTTATACACCAGTGTGTACTCACACAGCTGTGGCTGACTTAGAAGTCCACTTATATTTCTCTGGGATTATTTATCAGCTTACTTCTCCATTACTGATTCTACGTGGGAAATTCCCTGTAAGGTTTTCTTCTAAAATTTGGTAGCTTCATTTTAAGGACATATGTTCAACTCCTTTTCTGCTTACCAATCCTGACGTTGGTGGGTCTCTTTAAGTTTGAATCTCAACCAACACAAGCTGCACTAATTATTCAGAGTGGAGCAGCATCCTATTTTATAACTCACAGCCAGGAATGCACAGTAATAGAGTTATGGAGAGTCTGTCAATAGCCTAATATGTGGGGCTGTTGCCCTCCTAAGCATCCTGTTGCCCTCCTAAGCATCTCCTAAAACCTCCTGAAATAAAGGATCAATCTGTCTATTGGCATACCAGACCGTTTGTCTATTGGTATAAGTAAAACCCAAAATTGTCTATTGACATATCAAACCATTTCAGGAATTCATGAAAGATACAGAGCAAGCAATTGTGATATGATGAAGAAATAGAATCAAAGGAAAAGAAAGGCTAAAGTAGTCATAGGACATGACTTCTGTGACAGCCCCTCTGAAAATTCTGAGAAAACTCTGCCTTTACGGACATGGAACAGAAAGGAACCCTGGGGCAGGCGTCAGGGTGATTATCTGGGGGAACCCCTTCCAGAGTACCGCCCAACTTCTTCCCCTCTCCCTTTGTGTGAAGCTGTGTCAGTGAGTGTGTGCCTACAAGCTGGATCATTGGTGACAGAGACATAGCAAGGCCCCAGGTAGCAAGAGATATCTAGGCAGGATGGGAAGCCCTCCCACTGGAGAGTGCCCATCCCAACACTGTCTAGAGAAGCATGGCCTTCCCACTTCCAAGCCCATGCAATCAGAAGGTGGACCTACAGACAGGAGAGTAGGGATTTTCAAACACAAATATGAGGATAAAATGAAAAATCACCAAGCACTTGGGGAAAATTAATGTCAAGAGAAGCACAATTCAATAAACAGAGACCAGCATCCATGCAAACATTTCACAAAGCAAACCGATGTTAAAATAATCCTCAGCAATTAGACAGAATATTATATCCACAAAAACAGGCTATGGTGAAAAAGAGCCCAAGGACAGAAAATTGGAGGAAAATTTAAGAGGCATTTAGTATCTGAAAAGACAAGAATAGAGAGTAGCAGAAAAGAAATACTTAAAACATGTGTTTGTAATATATATAATTGTCAGATCACTAAATGATTTCAGGTTTCATACTGAAACCCAAAACTGATATAACATTATATGAAATATAATATGTATATGTAATTTATATTTTATAAATATAACATATTATGTCAACTATCCATCAATTAAAAATTTTTAAAATAATAATAAGAAAAAATTTCCCAGATCTGAAGACCCGGGTCTTCTTACAGAAAGGACTCTCAGATAACAAGTAATTTACTTGAAAATAAGACACACCCAGGGGCACCTGGGTGGCTCAGTAGGTTAAGCGGCTGCCTTTGGCTCAGTTCATGATCCCAGGGTCCTGGAATCAATCCCCATGTCAGGTTTCCTGCCCAGCGGGGAGCCTGCCTTCCCCTCTGCCTCACTCCCCCAAGCTTGTGCTCTCTCTTTCTCTCTCAAATAAATAAGTAAAATCTTTTTAGGAAGGAAGGAAGGTAGGAAGGAAGGAAGGAAGGAAGGAAGGAAGGAAGGAAGGAAGGAAGGAAGGAAGGAAGGAAGGAATAAAAGAAAATAAGACACACCCAGATACATTTCCCAAACTGCAGAATATCAAGCTTGGGGCGCTGGGGAGGACTACCTTCCAAAGGGAAAAAACAAGCAGGAAGTTACCCACAAGGAACAAGAATTCTATGAGCCCCAGCAGCACAGGATGCTGGAAGAAAATGGAGCTGCATTATCAAGATTCTAAGAAACAGTGATTCTGAACCCACAGTCTTGTACTCAGCCAAGTTAGCATTCAAATGAAAGGTCAGAGTGAAATACTCTGGGCATACAAACCTCAGAAAGTCTGTCATTCTCAGATGGGCTTTCTGAAAGCATTTCTCAAGGATTGCAACACAGCAAGATGAAAAGAATCTAAAGAGGAGGGAGATGTAACCAATGGGCAATGGCAAGTAGAAAAGCCATTATAACTTATAGTTGCCAAGTTTACATGATTTTTTATGCATGACTAAAGAATTACTACTAATGGAGAACTAAGATCCCAGGTTAATCCCAGGAGGAAGAGAATGAGGAGGAAAATGAAAACAGACTAAGGTTTTAGTCTTTGGAAGGAGAGGATACAATTGATTAATTCTGGTTATTACTGTTATTATTATTAAATGTACATTTACAAATTAGAGAATAAATTCCACTTTAGGTAATAGCAGAGAAATTTGCATCATATTAAGCATCCTGCCTGTGACAATTATAAAGTCAAGGTAAAATATTTTAAAAAACAACTATGAAGGTAGTAGAGAGCAACAGTGCCCTGGGATAAAAGGAAACAAACTAGTGCAGATCCATGTATAACCAGCTTTCTCCCAAGACAGTTTCTTAATTCTCTCAGCATTATCATCATCTCATCTCAGCTCATCATTTGAACAAGAAATAGAGTTCAAAGTGAAAGTGGCAGTTTTACTGGGCTGAAAAAACAGAAGTTAGAGTTCAGGGTTTCCTGCCAGAGTAGATGGAATTGAGGGAGGGCAGATCCTGGAAAGGAGGAAGCCCTCAAATCTGTGTACAAACATCCCCCCAAATCCTTGGTTGAATCCTGAACTATGCATTGCAGGTCACATCTCCAAGGGATCAAGTGGAAAGCAGCAACCAGAAGGCCAAAGGAACTGAGCAGGAATTTCAACAGCTGCCCACCTATGGAGATAGAGTTTAGATATCATGTCCAGTCAAGTTCAAGGTGCTTGATAAACTCATTGGGCTTTCTACTAAAACCCCAGAAAGAACACATCCCAGACTGAGGGCAAAACTGAAATAAACACCCTAAGAAAGCCTATAAGCAAACAACCACAGGATCAAAGTTATCTGATGGTAATTTGTTTGCCACCTAATACAAAATGTATCACTTTTTCAAAGGAAAATAACAGAAACCATTGTATATCATCCACAATGTTCAGTATATGATAAAAATACACAAGGCATGAAAAGAAGCAGGAGAATGCATCTTATAATTAAGAGGAAAAAGCAGTCAATAGAAGCAGACCCACAGATAACCTTATGCTGAATTAATAAAGATGCTAAAATAATTATCATAAATATAAAGATTTCAAGGAAAAGTGGATAGAATGGGTGAAGATATAGGGAGTTTTTAGAAGTAACACAGAAAATATAACAAAGAACCAAATGGAAATCTTAGATCTGAAAAATGCTATATCAAATTTTTTTTATTGTTTTAGAGGATTAACAGCAGATTGGATAAAAAGAAAGAATCATAACATGAACATAAAGACATATGAATAAAAGTATTCAACCTACAACACACAAAAAGAAAAAATGATCAGAAAATTGTCTCTGTTAGGATACTAGAAATTGGATGTACAACTTCTAAATCATTCAATGAAAAAGAAATTGAAACTTTAAAAAATGATGAATCCAACAAATGGAAAGAAAAAGGGGGAAATTTAACATTAAAAAATCATAGTAGGGGCATTTGCCTATCTCAGTCAGTAGAGCATGTGACTCTTGATCTCAGTGTTGTGAGTTCAAGCCCCATATTGGGTGTAGAGCTTACTTGAATATAAAATCTTTAAAAAAAAATCATGGCAAAAAGTATGTAAAGTAAGTTTACAGGAATAAATCAGAACAATTGGCAATCACAAAAGAAGAATGAATTAAATCCCCATTTTAAAATACAAAGACTTTCAGATTTATTTAACAACAACAACAAAATCTATACATTATTTACAGAAGACACATAAAGAGAAAGTTATGTATTGGTTAGAACACACTACCCAGGGAAGGATCCATATGGTGTTGTTTTGCATTTCCATCGTAACTTAAAGGGAAATGTTAACAATGTCCAGAGTCCTTGATGTTCTCCAAATGAAGGAGGAGGATGTCCTCAAATTCCTTGCATCAGAAACCCACTTAGGTGGCACCAACGTTGACTTCCAAATGGAACATATACAAAAGGAAAAATGATGGTATCTACATCATAAATCTGAAGAGAACTTGGGAGAAGCTTCTACCAGCAGCTTGTGCCATTGTTGTCACTGAAAACCAAGCTGATTTTAGTGTCTCATCATCCAGAAATACTGGCCAGCGAGCTGTGCTGAAATTTGCTGCTGCTATTGGAGCCATTCCTATTGCCAGTCGCTTCACTTCTGGAACTTCCACTAACTAGATTCAAGGCAGCCTTCCAAAAGCCAAGGCTTCTGGGGGTTACTGATGCCAGGGCTGACCACCAGCCTCTCATCTTATGTTAACCTGCCTACTATTGCTCTGTGTAACACACTCTCCTCTGTACGATGTGGACATTGTCATCCCTCCCAACAACAAGGGAGTTCACTGAGTGGGTCTGATGTGGTGGATGCTGGCCCGGGAAGTCCTGCTTAGCCTGAAGTTGCAGACTGGTCTGAAGGCATGCAGGTGCCCTCTGTGCCTATTCAGCTGTTCCCTACTGAAAACTGGATCACTCAGCAGGCCACTGAAGACTGGTCTGCAGCTCCCACTGCTCAGGCCACTGAATGGATAGGAACAATCACTGAGTGGTCTTAAGCTGCTCTTCCACAAAGGCAAACAAAATGGAAATAAGGTTGATTGAAAATAAACAGTTTCTAAAAGTTGAAAATAAAAACTACTTTTGAGTATAAATAAAAGAAACACCACCTAACAATAGCTGACAAAGCAGGTTTATTATTCTTGTAACAAAGTCTGGGAGTATGTGGCTGCTGGTCTTTGTTCAGTAGTGTAGGGATGGTGTCTCAGCATTTCTCTTGACCTTCTCTTCATGGTCACAGAAGTGAAGGCTAGAAAAGAGCAATACTAGTCACATTGTTTCCTTTTTCAGGAAAAGCAAAAACCTTACCAGAATTCTCAACAGATTTCTGCTTGTGTTTCATTAATCAAACCACTTGTCACCTGACAAGAGAAGATAGTCATCCCTACACTTTATAGTGAAAGCATACAAGAGAGAACAGAATTAGAAAATAGTGCTCAGTGGCCAGTGAATAGTGTCCCCCATCGGTTCAAAATAGGGGGATGGAAAAGATACACTAGACACATGTTGACCCAAGGCTAACAAAACTGAGCTGTTACAGAAGCAATGAGAAGCTAAATGGTGGTTCTATACTGAATATGATCAGCCGACTCAGTACACACTACCGTTCCTACATTGTAGAGGCTAGAAAGTAAAAATTTCATTTCTGAGGGGCTCTTGCAGCTAGGCTGTAGCTGTGGATTAGGTTTGGCCAATTGCACAGACCTGTGTGAGATTTGGTAGATGGAACTGAGGCAGTTTTTCTGCTCACAGCTAAGGTCACAGAGGCAAGTGTGAAAGACAGTTGTGGCAGTGGCCAGCATTTTAGGGTTTTATCAGCAGCTTTCTGGGTAGATATGGGTGTTATGGTAACAGCTTCAGTAGCCTTAGTGGCTTCATAATCCTAGTTTTCTTATGCCTGAATCAAAACTATGGTGATATGGTCTTCAACTGAACAGTTCCAGAGAGGCCTCCTGATTATGACTCCTCTATTTTCCCAGGGATTTTATAAGCATCTAATTTCTTGTTTGAAACTCCTTTCTGCATAAAATACACTGAGTGGTTTCTATTTTTTGCACTGAACTCCAAAACTAATACCAAGTGTGTACACATGCAACACACACACACACACACACACACACACACACACACCCCACACCACCCATGTTGGGATAATAGGGCCCTCAGATGAGTTGCAGAAGCAAATGCAAACCCTCTCTGGAAGAAGTTAACCTCAATCTAAACCTCAAAGAATTCCTATAGAATTAAATATGAAATAGAGGAAAATGAACACTTCCCAAGCAAAAATCACAAGACACATAAGGAAACAAAGTGCCATAAAATAAGAACTGCAGAAACCACAGACAGCAGACACAATTACAACTTCCAATTTTAGAATTATCAGATACAGAACATAGAATACATGTGTTTAGGATGTTTAAACAAATAAATATGTGCATAGAATAGATTTTAAAAAGAACAAAATAAAACATTTAAAAATAAACTTTATATGTAATGATTACAATTCATAATTCAGTGGATGCTCCAGTCACCAAATTGGACATAGATGAAGAATGAACTGGCTGATAGATTTGAAAAAAAAAAAATCACAGAGAATGCAGCACCAAAATACAGAGGGAAAGAAAACATGAAAGAGAAGTTGAAACAAAATATAGGATGAAAGGAAGTAAGTTATATTGTCTGGAAAGAGAGACCATAGAGAATTAGAAAAAAAAAAAGCAATATTTGAAGAGACAATGGATAAGAATTTGCCAGAATTGTTCAAATATACCAAGGCTCAAATTCAAATATCTAATAAATCCCAACAGATTAAAAGAAAGGAAAGAGAAAAAGAGAAAAGGAAGGAGGAAAGTAGATCCGCAAATCATAGATTTGCAGTGAGACTGAAAGATACCAAAGAAAAGAAAACGTTTTGGAGGCAGCCAGAGCAGGGAGAAGAAACAAATCATCTACAAAGGAATAACAAGTAGATGACTAACTCCTCAACTACAACAAAGTCAAAATGAAGATGCTAGTTAAGAGAAAACATTGTTGAGCCAGATTTAAAAAAATAATTCCTCTACATATTGTTTGCAAGACATCCTTCCAAAACATAAAGACACTAAAAAAAATTGAAAATACAGATAAAGATAAACTGGAAAACAGTAGCCAAGAAAAGACTGCAATAGTTATCAAACGCCAGACAAAATAGATAAGAAAGCAAAAATTGTCACCTATGATAAAGAGGACTACATAATGACAAAAAATTCCAATTCGCCAGGAAGAGGTAATGATTCTAAAGTTGTAAGCATCCAATAACACATCCTCAAGACATATAAAGCAAACATTTGCAGATCTATGAAAAGAGACTGACGAATCTACTGTTATGGTGGGAAAGTTTAGCACAACTTTTCTTAGTTTGACAGATCAAGTGTGTAAGAAATAAGGATAGAGATTTGACCAGAACAATTAACAAGCTTGATTTAAAGAGATTTATTTTATTTTATTTTTAAATAATCTTTACACCCAATGTGGGGGTTGAACCCACAACCCAGAGATCAAGCATCACAGGCTCCACCAACTGAGCCAGCCAGGAACATCTAACAAACTTGATTCAATGAATATATAAATATTGTACCTAGTTATTAAACATCACACATTCTTTTTTTTAACTGAAATTTTTAAAAGATTTATTTATTTGAAAGAGAGAGGGAGAGAGAGAATCCTCAAGCAAACTCCCCACTGAGCATGGAGCCTGATACAGGGTTCCATCCCAGGACCCCAAGATCATGACCTGAGCTGAAAACAAGAGTCCAACATTTAACGACTGAGCCATCGGATGACCCTTAACTGAACTTTTTTATTGAACAATAACATATATACAGAAAAGTATGCAAATCAAAAATATATGACCTAATGAATTCCCATGAAGTTGACACACTAGAGACTCAAGACTTGGATTAGATCAGGAAATAGAACTTCATGGTACCCTCAAACCCTTTATCCTGCCACTGCTCCACCCCCAGTCATAGTACATGTTACAACAAACCATCACCCTAACTTCAAATGTATAGATTAAATTTGCCTATATTTATTTAATATAAATGAAACCATAGAGTAGTATTCTTTTGTGCTCAATACTATGTGAGATTTATGTGTGTGGAAATATCTTTTTCATTCTCATTCCATTGTATGAATGAACTACATTTATCCGTTCTTCTGTTGATGGACATTGAGATTGTTGCCTCTTTGCAGGTAGCATAAATGGTGCTGGGATGAACATTCTTTTGTTTTTTTTTTTTTTTTAACCTTTATTATTATTTTTCTTTTAGTAATCTCTACACTCAATAAGGCATTTGAACTCGTGACCTTAAGGTCAAGAGTCATGTGCTGTACCAACTGAGCCAGCTGGTGGGTGTCCCGGGATGAACCTTCTGGTAGATGTCTTCTGATGATCATGTGTATGTATTTCTTTTAGGTACGTTTAGCCTTTGCAGACATTACCCATAATGTTTCCAAATGGTTGTAGCAATTTATATTCCCACCAGCAGTATGTGAGCCTTCTAGTAGCTCCATACCTCATCAATGCTTGGTAGTATCCACTCTTCATTTAAGCCATTCTGGTGAATGTGAGAAGACCGATTCTTTTCAATCACACTTGAAATATTTACAAAAGCTGACCAACTGTTAGGTTCCACATATTTCACCACACAGACCAGGCTCTCTGACCACACTACAATTAAATTAGAAATTAGTGGCAAAATACAGCTAAATTAAATTGGGATAAAATGCATACACTTGGAAGGAATCAGAACTGAACACTGACACAAACTGAAATCAATGTATAGAAACAGGGAGTCCCTGGGTGGCTCAGTGGTTTAGTGCCTACCCTGGCCCAGGGCGTTTTCCTGGAGCCCCTGGATCAAGTCCCGCATCAGGCTCCCTGCATGGAGCCTGCTTCTCCCTCTGACTGTGTCTCTGCCTCTCTCTCTGTGTCTCTCATGAATAAATAAATAAAATCTTTAAAAAAATGTATAGAAACAATGTTTAGTCTTGGATATGTAAGTTAGGAAAGAAGAAAATCTCAAAATAAATGAACTAAACATTCAATTTTAGAATTTAAAAATTCTGGAAAAGAAAGAACAAGAGTAGAAGTTTCTGAAAAGCAGGAAAAACATAAAATAGAAAGTATTATTGAGGTGCCTGGGTGGCTCAGTCAGTTAGGTATCCAACTCTTGACTTCGGCTCAGGTCATGATCTCAAGGTCCTAAGATCGAAACCCCGAGTTGGCCTCTATCGGTGCTGGGCATGGAGCCTGTTTAAGATTCTCTCTCTCTCTCTCTCTCTTTCTCTCTCTCTCTCTTATTCTCTCTCTCTCTGGCAGCCCCGGTGGCGCAGCGGTTTAGCGCCGCCTGCAGCCCCGGGGCGTGATCCTGGAGACCCTGGATGGAGTCCCACGTCGGGCTCTCAGCATGGAGCCTGCTTCTCCCTCTGCCTGTGTCCCTGCCTCTCTCTCTCTCTGTGTGTGTCTCTATGAATAAATAAATAAAATCTTTTTAAAAAAAAATTCTCTCTCTCTCCTTCTGCCCCTCCCTACCCCTCTATCCTATCTCTAAAAAACAAACCAAAAAAAAGTATTATCAAAGTTAATATCAACATTTACGCCAATACATTTGAAAACTTAGATAAAGTAGTAGGTACTTTCCTAGAAAAAACACAACTTACTGAAACCATCTCAGGAAGAAATAAAAAACTTGAATAATTCTATTACCCAAAAAGAATTTTTTTTAAAAATATGGAACACTTCGCGAATTTGTGTGTCACTTTGTGCAGGGGCCATGCTCATCTTTGTATCATTCCAATTTTAGTATGTGTGCTGCCAAAGCTCTTTGAAAAGAATTTGAATGGTGGTTTCTCAGAAAGTTAAACATAGAATTACCATATGACCCAGCAATTCAACTCCTAGGTATGCGCACAAAAGAAATGGAAATAGGTACTCAAAACAAATGATTGTACATGAATATTCATAGCAGTACTATTCATAACTGCCAGAACGTGGAAACAACCCAAATGACTATCCATGGATGAAGAGATGAACGAAATATGTCAGATCCATACAATAGAATATCATTCAGGCTTAAAAATGAAATTCTGACACATGCAACATTAACAAACTTGAAACATTCTGCTAAGTGAAAGAAGCCAGACTCAAAAGGTCACACACAACATAATCCCATTTATGTGAAACATCCATAATAGGTAAATCCATAGAGACAGAATGTGGAGGAGAGATTACTAGGGCCTGGGGGGCAGGGTTGGAATGACTGCTAATGGGGACACAGTCTCCTTTGGGAGCACTGAAATGTTTTGGAATTGGATAGAGGTGATGGTTGCACAACATTGTGAATGTTCTAAATGCCACTGAATTGTATGCTTTAAAGTGGGTAATTTTGTCAGGCTCCCTGCTCAGCAGGAAGTCTGCTTCTCCCTCTGCCCCTCCCCACCCTCATGTTCTCTCTCTCTTTCAAATAAATAAATAAAATCTCTTAATAAAAAAAGTAAATAAAGTGGATAATTTTATATTATATGAATTTTAGCTCAATTAAAACAAAAATCTCACCACAAAGAAAACACCAGACCCAGATGGATTTAAAGGCAAATTGCACTGAATATTCAAATAAATGAACGTATATATTTATGAATGATTAAAATTACATCCTTATGTACATGTATATATATGTACATGTATATATGCACATAATTTTAATCATTCACAAATGTTTATCTAGAAAAAAAAGAGGGACCCTTCCTACTCAAGGTATGACCTTAGCATAACCTTGACACAAAAATCATACAAGAAAGGAGAATACCAGATCAACCTTCCACATGAGATGCAAAAGATCCTAGATTAAATACTTACCAAACAGAAGTTAGTAATGTATAAAAAAAGATAAAACATGATAACCAAGTTGGCTATCTCAAGCATGAAAGAGTAGTTCACTAGAAAATGTACTAATATAATTCATCACATTAACAGATTACAGAAAAAAACCATATGATCTTAACTGAGAAACTTAAGACAGTCATTTAATAAATTTCAACATCTATTTATGACAAAAACTTAGCAATCAAAGAATGGAAGTGTATTTTCTTAACCTAATAAATGATATTATGGTAGATGTGAGACAGGGAAACCAAAGGGATCTCATGAAAAACTGCTTTTTTTTTTTTTTTTTTTTGCTCCTTTTCCTGCATCTGTTCTTGCTAGGACCTGCCCCCACCTTATACACGCCTTAGAGCATAGATAATGTATGTCCTCCGAGTAGAGGTCAAGGATTTAACAATTTCCTTGCAGGCTTCCAAAATAGATAACATCCAAGGAGTGACCAGGCAGGGTCGTCATGGGCGTTTCCTAGACCACAGGCTCACCAAGTCCCCTGGCTCCAGGGCATAAGTGACTTGTAGAGTACACCTAAACACTCACCTTTGTTTTAACGAGTTCCTGGGCACCTGAGAAAACACATCGCCAGATTACAATCCTCAATAAAAACCCCCAAACCCGAGCAATGATGAGACTCATTCTCCTTTTCTTTCCATGTCTCCAGGATGCTCTGTCCATATCTGCACTTTCTCTGTCTTCAATAAACTCTGCTCTGATTTCCTCTCGGGTCCCATTTGATTTCCATTCTGCGTGAGGCCAGGGACCCTCTTGGCTGGTGTTTGTGGGACTCTCTCTGGGTCCTTGGACCCAGGCAGCCTACACTGGTTGGAATAATGCTGCCTGCAACCTGCCTCCCAAATATGTCCCATTCTTATCTCCAAAACCTATACATTACCATTCAGGACCTTGAAATGGGAGATTATTTTGGATTATCCAGGTGGTCCAATCTGATCATACCAATCCTTTAATGGGGAATACCTTTTCTGGCTGCAGTGGGTCAGACCAGAGGGACATGTGACCATGGAAGGATCAGAGATGCAGCATTCCTGATTTTGAAGTTGGAGGGTCGGGTCACAGCCAAGGAATGTAGGTGCCTCCAGAAAAAGTCAAGGAAATGGCTACTTCTCTAGTGTCTCTAGAAGGAAGCATAACCCTGTCCACACCTTGATTTTTGCCCAGTGAGACCCCTGTCAGATACCTACCCTCCAGAACTGTAAGATAATATATTGGTGTTGTTAAACCACTAAAATTGTAGTATTTTGTAACAATAACAATAAAGGTGGAATACAAGTATATGCCAAAAACGACAACTCTACAATAAATGTTATATTTAACTCCCTTTAAAATCCAATGTTACATATGTTGCCCATTTTGATCACCTGAATTTAGCACTGCACTGAAGATCCTAACCAGGATAGAACAGCAAGAAAGAGAAAACATTTAGGATCGGAAAGAGAGAAATAAATTGTCATTCTTTGCTGATGATATGAATAGATATGTGAAAACTTTAAAATAATTTATGGCTACATTATTTTAAAATAGGAGAGTTTTTAAAGATTGGATACACAATCAATATATAAAAGTATATATCTGCATTTTTATATACCAGCAACAATGAGAAAACAATTTTTTAAAGGTCCTTACAATATCAGAAATAAAAAAGAAAGAAATGAAAGGTGAGAAGGAAGGAAGAACTAATAATAATTCTAAGAAAAGATGTGCAAGCCTTTGCTAGAGAAATTAACAAAACGTCATTGAAAAGACATTACATGTTAAAGAAGATCTAGATGAATGAATGACTATATTCTTGGATAAGACTCAATAACAGAAGGATGTCAACTTTCCACAAATTGTTCTACAAATTCAATGCAATCCCAGTAAGAATTCCATGAGTATTTTTTTGTAAGATTTGGCAAGCCTATTCTAATATTTCTCTAGAAGAGCTGAAGCTGTGAATAGCCAGGGTACGCCTGAAAGAAATGGAAGACTTGCCTCCACCAGGTAAAGAAATTTGGCTGTGGGGATGCCTGGGTGGCTCAGCGGTTGAGCTTCTGATTTGGGCTCAGGTCGTGATCCTGGAGTCTAGGGATAGAGTCCCACAATGGGCTCCCCACAGGGAGCCTGCTTCTCCCTCTGCCTGTGTCTCTGCTTCTCTGTGTCTCTCATGAATAAATAAATAAAATCTTTAAAAAATAATAAAAAGAAAGAAATTTGGCTGTGTGGTATTGATGCCAGCAAGGAACAATAGATTGTTGAAACAGGGTAGAGCCCAGAAACAAAGATAAGCACTTAAGGAAGTTTGATTTTGGACAGAACTGGAACTGCAGATTAGTGGGGAGTAAATAGATTCACCAACTGGTACGGGACAACTAATTAACCATGTGGGAAAATAATGAAATCAGATCCCTACCTCAACATACACAAAATTAATTCCAGGTGAATTGAAGACTTATATGTGAAATACAAACCTGTAAATAATTTAGAAAACAATAAAAGTGGAAGTCTGCATGATCATAAGATAGAAAAGAATTTAGCACAAATTATAAAGACAAAAAATTGATAGATTCTACTATATTAAAATTAAGAATTTCTGTTTATCACGGATACCATAATAAGGACAAGCCATAATCCAGAAGAAGATACTTGCAATATATATAAATAACAAGGTTTTTTGTTTTTTATTATTTATTTGAACAAAACTAAAAACACTTCATCAATTTCTCCCCATTTCTTCTCATATAAAGAATTCCTACAGGGGTGCCTGGGTGGCTCAGTGGGGTAAGTGTCTGGTTTTGGCTCAGGTCATGATCCCAGAGTCATGAGATTGAGCCCTGCATCTGGCTCCTTGCTCAGCAAGGAGCCTGCTTCTCCCTCTCCCTCTACCTGCTGCTCCCCCTGCTTGTGCTCTCTCTCTCTCTGTCAATAAATAAATAAAATCTTAAAAAAATTTTTTTTAGGGTAGCCCCTGTGGCACAGCAGTTTAGTGCCACCTGCAGCCTGGGGTGTGATCCTAGAGACCTGGGATCGAGTCCCACGTCAGGCCCCCTGCATGGAGCCTGCTTCTCCCTCTGCCTGTGTCTCTGCCTCTCTCTTTCTCTGTGTGTCTCTATGAATAAATAAATAAAATCTTTAAAATAAAAATAAAAAAATTTTTTTAAAGAATTCTTACAAATCAGAAAGAAAAACCAAAAATCCAACAGAAAAATGAGCAAAAGACAGATATTACACAGAAGAAAAAAAAACACATGGAAAGATGCTTCATGAATAATCAGGAAAATGCAAATCAAAGTCTCAAGAAGATACCATTTCACATCCACCAAATTGGTACTAATTTGGAAGCTGGACCATAGCTGGTGCTGTCAGGAAATGAAACAGCAGTCAGTCATTCACCATGCATGGAGTATAAAGCACCATAACCACTTGGGAGATGGGTTAGCATTTCTTAGTGAGAGGATTCTTAACCTGGGCTACACAGATGGAACTTGGGGCTCTATGAACTTCAATGAGTATGTATTTTTGCTAATTTGTAACTGAAACTTGTATTTGCTTCTATTAGGAAGCAAACTAAAGTAGTATTAGTAGTAGCCTGTGACTTCCACCAAAAGAATATAGGTTATCACATTAAACTTGTTGCTGATATCTCAAAATATCATTTATGTTTATCATGATTTCAAAATTGGGGTAGGTATGGGGCACCTGGGTGGCTCAATTGGTTAAGTGTCTGACTCTTGATCTCAGCTCAGGTCTTGATCTCAGAGTTGTGAGTTCAAGCCCTGTGCTGGGTCCCCTGCTGGATGTGGAGCCTACTTAAAAAGAAAAAAGAAAAAAATTAGGGTAGGTGTGAGACTGATTACTAAATATTACCATTTAATTATAGGAGGACATGTATTTTATCACGAATTTGCTTTCTTAATATTTTGAAAACTATATTCCAATATAATTGGTTTTCTTTGTAATCGTATGTATTCTATTTTATATATTTTTAAATGTTTTTCTAGGAAAGTGTCCAATGGCTTTACTAGTGTGAGAAAAGGGCCCATGGAAAAAAAAACAGCTAAGAACCCATCACTCCTACAATAAAATATGAGTGGTTCACAGCAAAGTGTCTGCCCTGGAGAAGCTCCTGTACATGTACAGCGGGGGACATGTGCACAGCATTGGAAGTGACCCAAAAGTTCAGTGTACAATGGACAAATTGTGGGATATTCATGCAGTGAATTCATGAAAGTAGTTACCTTTGGGTATCAGGTTGTGGGCTATGACTGGGAAGAACCATCCAGTAAAACACTGGTAAAGTTCCTTTTCTTAATTTGGGTGGTGAGGAAACAACCATTCATTTAAAACTGCATTTTTCTTTTTTTATTACTTATTATTTATTTTTATTTTTTTAATTATTATTATTTTTTTTTTTAGAGAGAGAGCATGCAAGTGGTGGTGGGGTTTGGAGGGGAGGTGAGGGAAAGGGAGAGAGAGAGAGAGAGAGAGAGAACCCCAAGCAGGATTCATGCTCAATGCAGAGCCCAATGTGGGGCTTGATCCCAAGACCCTGAAATCATGACCTGAGATGAAATCAAGAGTGGGACAACCAACTGACAAGCCACCCACGCACCCCATGTACAGTTGCATCTTCATCCAATCTTAGTATGTAAGCTATTTCACAATGAATATTTGTAAATAAAAAGATGGATATGGAACCAACCCACATGTCCATCAACAGATGAATGGATAAAGAGGAAGTGGTATGCATATACAATGGAATATTACTCAGTCATAAAAGAATGAAATATTGCCATTTGCAACAACATGGGTGGATCTATAATGCTAAGTGAAATAAGTCAGTCAGAGAAAGACAAATACCATATGATTTCACTGGTATGGAGAATTTAAGGAACAAAAAAACAAGGTCACCGGTTGGCTCAATCAATAGAGCCTACGACTCCTCATCTTGGGGTTGTGAGTTTAAGTCCTGTGTTGGGCATGGAACCTACTTAATTAAAAGCAAACAAACAAAGAAATAAAGAGACAAGCCAAGAAACAGACTCTTAACTATGGAGACCAAGCTGATGGTCACCAGAGAGGAGGTGGGTGAGGGGAATATGTGAAGGGGATTCAAGACTACACTTGTCATTATGAGCACTAAGTGATATATAGAATGACTCACTATATTGTGCACCTGGAAGTAATGTAACACTGTATGTTAATATATGGATAATAATCAGAAAGGTGGATAATAATCAGCATTGTTGAGGACAGATGGAAGCAGGCAAATTGGAGAACAACTTGGCCATAGCTATCAAATTGATGTAAAAAACTTTCTAAAAATATTCATACTTGCACAAAGATATACACACAAATTTGTCCCCTAAAATATTTTCTTAAATATTGAGTAACTGTTTAAAAAACTTAAAAAGCAAAACAAAAAAAACCCAAAAAAACTTAAAAAGCGTTTAATATCACCAACTAGAAAACTAAACAATCTGATTCAAAAATGGGCAAGACCACATAGACATTTCTCCAAAGCAGACATACAAACATCCAGTAAGCACATGAAAAGGTGCTCAACATCATTAATCATTAGGGAAATATAAATCAAAACCACAGCGAGCTATCACTCACACCCATTAGGATGACTACTCTCTTTTTCTTTCTTTTTTTTCAAAGAAAAGCTTAAGTGTTGGGGAGGATGTAGAGAAATTGGAACCTTTGTGCACTGTTGGTGGAAATGTAAAACTGGTATAGCCACTGTGGAAAACAATTTAGTGGTTCCTCAAAAAATTAAAAATGGAATTACCGTATGATCCAGCAATTCCACTTCTGGGTATATACCCAAAAGAATTGAAAGCAGCCTCTCAGAGAGGTGTTTGTACACCCATGTTCACAGCAGCATTACTCACAGTTGCTAAAATGTGAAAGCAGTCTGTCCATCAACAGACAGATGATGGATGAGTAAAATATAGTACATCCACACAATGGAATATTATTCAGCCTTGAAAAAGAAGGAAACTTTGACATGTGCTACAACCTGGGGAAACCTTGTGGATATTGAACTAAATGACATAAGGCAGTCACAGAAAGACAAATACTATATGATTCCACTCATAACAAGTACCAAGGAAAGTCAAATTCATAGAAACAGAAAATGGAACCATGGTTGCCAGAGAGGGAGGAATGGGGAGTCAGTGTTTAATGGTGATGGAATTTCAGTTTGGCAAGATGAAGAGTTCTGGAGATGGAAGTTTGCACAACAATGTGAATGTGCTAAATGTCATTCAATTGTCTATTTTTAAATGGCTTGTATGAGGGGCACATGGTTGGCTCAGTCAGTAGAACATGCAACTCTTAATCTTGGGGTTGTAAGTTCGAGCCCCATGTTGAGTATAGAGATTACTTAAATAAAATCTTCAAAAAAAAAAAAAAAAAGAAAAGTTGCAGAACTTCCTTTGGCATTTAAAATAATTATTTTTAAAATGGCTGAGATGACAAATTTCGTGTTATGTATATTTTATCACAATTCTGAAAATAGGAGGAAAAAAATCCATCTGTAGGGGAGTGGTTATAATACATCTGTGCTGTTCGACGGTCACATAGATAAGGTCAATCTGATACGGTCAGATCTCGAAGACATTCTAAGTTTTTAAAAATGAGAGACACACAGAGAGAGGCAGAGACACAGGCAGAGGGAGAAGCAGGCTCCATGCTGGGAACCCAACGTGGGACTCAATCCTGGGTCTCCAGGATCACGCCCTGGGCTGCAGGCAGCACTAAACCGCTAAGCCACCCGGGCATCCAGAGTTTTAATTTTTAAAACTCTAATGTGCATATCTATGTGTGTGTGCAACCTAATACAACGTGTGTGGGTGTAAATGTGTATTATCACACGTTTGTAAGTTCATAGAAACCAGGCTGGAAGAGAGACCCGAGTGGGACTCTGGGGCAAGGCTGGGGTGAGGGAGGGCATAAGGGAGCACTTCCAGGTCCTGCTTCGTGCATTCATGTGTCATCTGAGTCTTTTCCAACGAGCAGGTATTGACGTATCCATGGTATAATTACATTTTTTAAAAAGCGTTTTAAGACTCAGGTGGCACTGAGCTAGATGGCTCATGGCATAATGACCTAGTATTATCCACGATCCAGAGGTAATTTGCTGGGCCCTAAGTGTGCTGAGTGGCTGTCATTCTTGGATAAGGGATGTGGAAGTATAACCAGGTATTAGAAAAGACGATGACCTCATTCCTACTCTCGAACCCGCACATTTTATTCTCTCACTGATTCGCAGCTTCAATGCGCAGGAAGGGATGGTCTCAGGCCCCAAGGCTGGTGGACCATCTTCTACCAGCCTCCCACCTGGCGAGTCACCCTTCCCAAGGCTGCGTTCCCGGGGCGTCATTCGGCAACGCAGGGGGACAATTCTGCTTTTTGTGAAATAGACCCGCAGGTGGTGTTGGGGCCCGGGGCTCAGGACAGCCGGGGTCCAAGGCCTCCCTACAATAGCCGGCCTGGAAGGACAGACCCTCAGAACACAGGAAGTTAGAACAGACACCGGCTACATTCCATCTGGCTGTAAAAACAAAGCATGACTTTCTCTTGGGTAAACGTGGTGAAATGATTCTCCCTTTGAAAGAAGAAACCTCAGACAAGCATGCTTTTTATGGCATGCTCACCTTTATCTGGCTTTTAAAAAAAAAAAAACACTCACACAGAGATGTGGACCCAGTGAGGCCCAGAGCCCTGAGCCTGGTTGCTCTAGCTCCCCAGATCCTCTCATCCCCACCCAGGGGGCTGTGCCTGTGCATGGCTCCTGCATTACCTACAACATTGTTCTTGTCTTTGTTCTTTAAGACAATGAACTTTTCGTTTTGACTTTTTTTTTTAAGATTTTTATTTATTTATTCATGAAAGAGAGAGAGAGAGAGAGAGAGGCAGAGACACAGACAGAGGGAGAAGCAGGCCCCATGCAGGGAGCCCGATGGGGGACTCAATCTGGGGTCTCCAGGATCAGGACCTGGGCTGAAGGCGGCGCTAAACCACTGGGCCACCCAGGCTGCCCACTTTTTTTTTTTTTTTTAAAGAATTTTATTTGTATTTTTTAAAAAAGTCATCTCTACCCCCAACATGGGGCTCAAACTCATGACCCTAAGATCAAGAGTACTGCGCTCCACTGACTTAGGCTGCCAGGTGCCCCTCTCATGTTCTTTTTAAGCCTAGTAAAAATTTCCAAGAGCAGACCGAAACTCAAAAACAGATTGTGTTTTAAAAAGAGAAGACCCGAGGACGCAGAACTGAAAAAGCAAAATAAAGCAGCAGCCCATGAGGGCTGGCAGGGCAACCTCATCTGGCTCGTTGATCACTGCCGCCTGCCCAGGACTGGTTCGGGAACCTGGAGCAGCCCCTTCAGGCTGCAGGAAGCAGAGGGGGTGGTGATGATGAAGATGATAGCCATGGTGGAAATGGTGAGCACGTGAAGCCTTCCTCCAGGTCCCAGGGGAGCCCGGGGCCAGAACCGGGACAGTGCCAAGGGCCAGCTCCAGAAGGACCCCGCCCTAGGAGCAAACACTAGGATTTCTTGCGCCTTCCTGCACCTCACAGCTGGCCCCATGAAGGAGGCTGAGGACTTGGCAGGCAGGCGGGACTTCATAGAGTCCCCTAAGAGCAAAGATAGGAATTTCCTAAAAAAACCCAGATTATTCTGCAGAAAGAAAAATTTTTTAAGATTTTATTTATTCATTTATGAGAGACACAGAGAGAGAGGCAGAGACATAGGCAGAGGGAGAAGCAGGCTGCATGCAGGGAGCCCGATGCGGGACTCGATCCCAGGACCCCGGGATACACCCTGAGCTGAAGGCAGACCTCAACCACTGAGCCACCCAGATGCCCTGCAGGAAAATTTAATGTTCACCTCATTCCTTGGGGAACAGACACTATAGGATAGAAAAGATGTAACCAGATTCTAAAATGAGACAGTAAACATAACACTCTACATCTGAACGTTTCACAGTGTAAGAAATGTACTGCCCTTGTACTGTGGCCTTCGATCCTATAAAGCACAGGACAGACAGGGTCTCGACCTCTGAAAGGACGAGGTTTTTCTCCTTTCTTGGAGGGATGGCAACCTCAGTGGCGCGCTGTAGGGCTGCTGGTGCTGGAGATGCTGCTGAAGGGGGTAGCGTGGGAAATGTCTCCGTACTGCTAGACAACACTCTCTCTCCAAAATAATCAGAGCCCAGTCAAGGAGCAGAATGAGGTGACACTCTTGCATAAAGTGTGAAAGAATTGAGTCACCCGGCTCAGTGACTGGTACACAGTAGACTCAGAAAGCTGTGGCTCCTTCCCTGTCCTGCTATTCAGCACCTGGGGACTCCATCAGAGCCTCTCACGTACCCTAAATCACACTGAGGGACAGTTACAGTCATCCCCTTCAGAAGAGCCGTGTGGCTGTCACCTCCCATGGGCCCCAGGAAGGTGTCCTGCCAGGATGTCTTCTCCTCTCTCAGGGAGACTGAGCTCCAGGCTGGAGCTGAAGTTCTGGAGCCGCTCTCCTCCATAACCATCAGGGCGACACGGGGAGTCTGAGGGAGTGCTCAAAGCTGCGGCCAGTGACCCTAAGGGAGAGCGCACCAAGTGGGGGCCAAAGTCCCACCACCTTTGACCTTCGGTGACCCCAAGCCTAGGCGGGGGTCATCCAGGCAGGCTGGACAGACCACACTCCTAAGCTCCAACACCAGGTATTTTCAAATGTCCCCAGGTTTTGTTGGTCCCCCCTCTCCCCAGCTTCCTAGGAGGAGGCAGGTGTGTTTAGCACAGAAAAGCAGTAGCTGGAGAGGGTGGAGGCTCTTATCAACGTGCCTCAAGCCAGTAATTCTCGACCCAGCCAGAAAGGGCCTAGGTTTAGATAAGGCGGCTGTGCTGCCCCTGCCCGAACATTGTCAGGGGAAAACCCTTCCCTACAACACCTGAGCCCTGATAAAGGATCCTCTTAGAAACGCTCCTTCATTGTCCCTTCTGCAACCACCTTTCCTGGCTGCCCTAAGGGCACAAAAATTCAAATCTTTACTTGATGGTTCCCTTCCTGTAGATCCTTTCTGTAGATCCGGCTAAAATTCCAGGGGGCTTATTTGGAGCTCCAGGCAGCTGGTCAAACCCAAGTAACTCAGGAGTTTACAAATGCTCACTGTTCTCAGGTCAGTAATTTGTGACTTTCTGGTTTCTCTTTCCTTAGTGAAAGTGTATTTTTTTTTTTTAAGATTTTATTTATTCATGAGAGACACAGAGAGAGACAGAGGCAGAGACACAGGCAGAGGGAGAAGCAGGCTCCATGCAGGGAGCCCGACATGGGACTCGATCCCAGGTCCCCCAAGATCCCCAAGATCAGGCCCTGGGCTGAAGGCGGCGCTAAACTGCTGAGCCACCCCGGCTGCCCTGAAAGTGTATTTTATAGACACCTCAAGTTCGTCCAACACTGCTCTAAATTCACCCCGCCCACCACCAACCACCTCGTCCTGCTCCAGACAGAGGCTCCACTTGACCGTGTTCAAGTAGGAGATGCGGCCACATGCCCCAGGTGCACGCCTCTTCCCCTGCGGGTGCACAGGCGCCCCACCACTGCCTTCCGCACCATGCCTCAAGCCTCCCACCCAGGGGCCCACAGCAGCCCTTCTCAGCAGGGCCTCTGAGCCAAGTAGGACTGGGTTCCTCCTTGATGGCTCTGAGTCAGTTCCAAGCCTTGGCTCTGGCTGCCTCCCCAACTTCACCTCCTCGAGTTCCCCCCTCAACCAGCCCCCTTGCTGTCCCTCCACACCTCCTGTGCTCCTGCCTCAGGCCCTTTGCACTTCCGGCTTCTCCTTCCTGGAATGCTACCAAACCTGCCTCATTCACACCCAAGTCTCCAGAGCTTCCGAGGTCCCTTTCCAGAGAGGCCTCTTCTAACCAGCTGCAGAGAGTAACCCACCACTGCCTCCTTACCCTACTTTCTTCTCAGGACGGTCTCTCCTGTTCTCTCTCCCTTAGCAGTCTCCATAGCTTCAATAGTTTATCATATGATAAACAGTTACAGGTCTGCATTAAAAAAAAAATTATCTGCCTTGCCTCCCAGGCCAGGGGTCAGCAAAGCATGGCCTGAGGGCCAAATCACCACAGCTGCCTGCTTTTGTAAATTTTGTTGGAACACAACCAGGATTATTGCCCAACGTGTCTTGTCTGCTGCTTTGGGGCTACAAGGCCCATCGAGTCATTGTGAGAGACTGTATGGCCCACAGGTTTAAAATAGTCACCAGCTGGCCTTTCCAGAAAGCTTGCTGTCATTTGTTCTTTGCCAGAGGCGGGAAGGGGTAGAAGAAAGAGGAAGGAAGAGAAGGTATCTCCCGAAGAGGCTGTTCAGGTAAGAGTTGTACTTACCAGCTCTGTGGTCCGCAGCCTGAACCTCCCCCCTCCAGCCCTTTGGAGCTAGTGGTGAGACAGAAAAGCCAAGGGAATTTGATGGCTTCTGTGAACAACCCAAGAGCCGTTCTTGCTCGGCTTACAGCTGGCTCCCAGGTCAGGTACTGTTCTCAGCGTGTCTGGGCAGGCTCTCCTCAGTGACCCCAGGATGGCAGCCAGTGGCCCCAGGATGGAGTCCCACCAGCTGACGCGATTCCCCAGGGTCCTGTGGACAGGGACAGAGGGGGCTCTGGCTGGTGGGCCCAGGCCACACACGTCAGCCCCTGGAATCTGTTCCCTGAAAAAGGGAAAACAGACCTCGAAACATTTTCACTTCTGAGGGCCCTTTCCGCAGCGGGAAAAGGAGGTGGTCGCAAAAATCCACTACGACTAACAACTTCACTGGTATTTTTAATAGCACATTAACAATATACAATTAACAAATGGGGGGAAAATCACAAGCTTCTTAAATCTTTGCTTTTCCTCCTTGCCATGTCAAACATGTTCACTGCTCTTTTATCTCAGTCGTTGTATCAACACTTACCAGCTGCAAGTGACGCTGACAGTGAATTTGGTTTCACACACAAAAAGGAGGAATTGAGGGATAAATGGAGTAACAACCAGTAGTTTGCTAAATGCCATTTACTCTGCCATCAAGGCTCAGGACCATGAGGACCTGGGCGCAGGTGGGGAAGCTTGGTGAGGCTGCCACTTCACAGCCAGACTGCGCGGGAACTGCCCATTTTGCTTAAAGTGAACACAGTGAGAAGGATGACAAACGGCACATTTCTCTACTTCATCATCGAAGATTTCTGCTTTAATCTTTAAGAACGAGCGGGGCCTTCACTTGGTCAGCCACCTCCTTGCCGCTCAGCGCCTCGACAATCGCAAGCGCAAACTCAAAGCTGGTTCCAGGCCCACGGCTCGTGAGGATCAGGCCGTCCTTCTCCACACGGTTCTCAGAGTAGCTGTAATGACCTTCAAAGTAAGAACAAAAAAGGGTTACATCCTAACAGGCTCATATAAATTTCAAAAAACCAAAAGCCACCCTGTCGCCAGCCACAGGAGAAGCTTCGGGAGGCACTCGGAGCTCTGGCAAGGAGGTGCCGAGACTGAAGCAGCCGCCTGCCGCAGGGAGGCGAGGACAAACAGCTGTTGAAATGAAATAGATAAGGATACCTAGGTTAAAAGCAGTTGCGAAAGGCCTTGTACGTGCGAGGGTGAGTAGGAGTGAAGGCCGATTATTCACGTTTCTATCATCAACAGATGCTCAGGGGTCCGCCCGAACACTGGCATGCCGGCAGGTAAGCAGCGCCTGCCACCTCAGAACGTGCTGTCTTGCCACCAGCAGTAAATGTTTTGAGCTGAAGGCCCTTGCAAAACGGCACTGGCTGGGAGAGGCTGGAGCCCCCTCTACCGCCTGAAGACAGGTCCTCCTCGGCTGTCGTGTCCCCTCAGGAGTCCATCAACTGGGGAGGAGGGACTCATGTCCTGGGAGAGGAGACCAGAAGTCCACGCCACACACAGGCTTTGTCACCAACAACCACACCTCCCATCTGTTCTCCCAAGGGCCCTTTCATCTTTCTTGAAAACCATTTATTCCCTCCTGAGAGGCCCACCTTCCCTTCCCCTTGTCAAGCAGGCTCCGTGTCACACATACTCCATGTAAGAGAGTGGACATGCCTGCCAAGCAGACTTCCTATTGTACAGACTCCGCGTCACACACAACCTATCATATAAACTGTTACACAGACTCCCTGTCACACCGATTCTCTACCATACTCTGTCACGCAGACTGTCACAGACCGCCTGTTACAGACTCCTGTCATACAGACTGTCACAGAAATGCCTGCCAAGCAGACTTCCTACCATACAGACCCTGTGTTGTGACACAGGGTTGTGACTACCCGTCACAGAGACTCCCTGTCACACAGACTGCCTGTCATACATACTACCTGTCACAGAATCCCTGGTACAGACTGCCTGTATCACACACACTCTGCCGTCTCAAAAACAACCAATGTTCTAAAAATTACATAGGACACGCAGGCAGGGGAGGAGGCGGATGCACGGAGGGAGCAACCATTCATTTCTTGGGCACCCCCTTCCATGTTCCCCAACTGGCTTTTTGGAGGCAAATATAATAAAACAAGAATGTGCTTCTCCTATATTTGAATTCGGTGAATGATGTGACATATGGACAAATCACAGCCACAAAGCTGGGCTTCCTCAGCATCAGCTTCCCCAATGCCTTACCCTCTACAGAAGTCGTCAGCAAACCCACCCTGTGCATGGACTGACTAGGCCTGAACTCATGACCTGGCCCCCCTCCTTCCCCAACCTGTTCCCACTGGGCTCCCACCTGGCACTTCCTGGCCCCCCTGCTCCCACTGCCTGGAAAGCTCTCACCTCCTCCCACCACCCCTCAGAGGAAGCCATATGTGATCCCTCCCTCAATTGGGTCCCTCAGGTACCTCCCAGCACTGACACGATATGAAAATAGTCCCCGTTTGCTGTCTGCTCTTTAAAAGGCTAGGCCTTGGGACACCTGGGTGGCTCAGCTGTTGAGCATCTGCCTTTGGCTCAGGGTGTGATCCTGGAGTCCGGGGATCGAGTCCGCATCAAGCTCCCTGTGAGGAGCCTGCTCCTCCCTCTGCCTGTGTCTCTGTCTTTGTGTCTCTAATGAATAAATAAATAATCTTTAAAAAAAAAAAAAGTAAAAAAAAAAAAAAAAGAAAAAGCTGGGCCTCCATCAGCCTCCTGTGGCCTAGAACACTAACAGTACCATGGAGATGCCCCTAAGTATCAGGCGAACCTATGAACATTCCTGTCTTCTCCTCTCTGCATCTGCTGCCTTCATGCAGGATCTCCGTGTTCTAGCCCTCTGATCCAGCTGCCCTTCTTTCCACTCCCTGCTCAGCCCACAAAAAATGTCACCTTTCCAAAGTTTATATCAGAACATAGACAGTTCTGTTCCCAGAAGAAACCTCTGCCAACTTTCTCCAGCACCTAAAGGTGACTCTGTAATCCACATCCTGCTGGGCAGGTCCCCTCTGGGTCTGGCCTGCACAGAGACTGGACTGGAAGGAACCAAAGAAGACAGTAGGAGCTACTGGTGACCTGGGTATGGACAGTGGTGACAGGGAAGAAATGAAGGTTTGCGAAAACTCTTAGAGACAAAATGCCCAGAGCTCAGCGCTGGACTGAACGTGGGAAGGTGGGGAGAATGACTCTAGCTGTCTGTCCTAGGTGATGGAGGGGGTGGCGGCGCCACACAGACACCACTCTTCTGCTGTTCACGCCCTTTCCCAGTGATCACAAACACCTAGAGTAGTTGCTATCTTACTAACCCCACCAGAGATCAAGTCACCCACTGAAAAACCCAAATACAGCACTTCACAAATGTACACTAGTTACACTACTGTAGAGAAGAGGACCTCTAGTTTGAAGGGAAAAGGCTTGCAAAATCTAACGTCATTTACTGATGGTTAAACCAGGCCAAGACAATTTTAGATGCTAAACCAGAAAACCGGCTGGGTCCAGTCTCCCAGAGCTACGAGATGGACTGCCCAGACTGCGGCGGTGTGAGGCAATTTTTAAATGGCTCACCGGACAATCTCTTCGTGGGCAAAATATTACAAACACAGCTTAGACTAGTTAAAGACATTTCAAGGTTCCATGGTTCAAAATTTCAACCAGGAAGAGCAAAAAGGTCTACACTTACCAACTACCTCCACCTAGTGGCAAGGACAGACAAAGACAACGCACACACACCAGGCCCACCAGGCCCACCAGCCCCGTGCATACACACAGCTGATTCAGACTGGGGAACTCTGCATATCTACACCCCACAGTCACTGGCATAAAGCATTAGTTATTAATTTCTTGTTAACTTTAAGCAAGCACCCCAAAGCCGGGAAGTCTCTTCAAAGGAAACCCAACCGGGGACCCTAGACACAAGGGGTTAGCACCAAACAGCTGCTTTTACCGGCACACATGGCACCTACCAGGTAAGTGGCTCTGCAACAGCAGAGCACTTGCTATACAGACCTGAAGTCCCTGAGAGCCTGAAATATTTACCATCTAGCCCCTTAAGGAAGTCACTGACCTCTGAGCACAGCAGCTCTGGGTTCAACTCTGAGGGCTGATGTTTAGTAGGTGTCTGATCTCTTTGTTTTTGTTTTTGTTTTGTTTTTTTTAAAAGATTTTTTATTTTATTTATTTATTTTTTTTAGTCACAGAGAGAGAAAGAGAGAGAGAGGCAGAGACACAGGCAGAGGGAGAAGCAGGCTCCATGCACCGGGAGCCCGACGTGGGATTTGATCCCGGATCTCCAGGATCGCGCCCTGGGCCAAAGGCAGGCGCCAAACCGCTGCGCCACCCAGGGATCCCATAGTAGGTGTCTGATCTCTTTGAGCCTCACTTTCCTCTTCTGTAAAATGGGGAGGATACCAACCTCCCAGGACTGCTATGGGAGTCCAGTCACATGGATACCAGGACCAAGTGGTAGTGTTATTACAACAGGGTACTCAGCCCAGAGCTGGGCATGGACCAGCTTCCCCCCTTCCCCTGTGCAGGCTCGTGCCAGGCAACATTCTGTGTGCATTACACACACAGTAACTCACAGGGCCTGTCAACAGTGCCATGTGGGGGGGGGGGGGGCACTGGGATCCTTAGAGGACAGGTGAGAAACCGAGGCTGGGCGGGGGAAGGAGACCGCCCACAGCCAGGAGCCACACCCACAGGGCCTGGCCCAGGGGACGCAGCTCTTCACTGCTCAGCTACAGGATGGGGCCTTCAGATGCTTGCTAGAACAATGGACAGGTAGGAAATGAAAAGATTATCAAAGTCATTATTTCTTCATTTAAGAACTGAGAAACAGGAAGACCTTGTCCTTCAGACTGAATTGCTTATCTGAGCAAAAATGTCACGCTGATCTAAGTACATGATGAGGACAAGGAGGAGGATCAGAGGAGACACCCAGGAGGTGACGACAGCTCCACTTCTTGGAGCGCTCTGAAGGGGCAGATGTTTCAAACATTTTTTTTCCCCCTCACAGTAGGATTTACTGGCTGAACTCAATACCTCGTAACTTAAACATGTGTGGGAGCCTCACTGGGACAGAGGCGGGGCCAGAGTTCCAGCCTGACTCTGGGCAAGTCGCCTGGCCTCTCAGAGCCGGTATCCTCATTTGTGAAGTCAGTACCTGCCTTGCTAGGCACCAGTGGAGATAATGCTTGTGAATGTACTTTATAAACCTTGAGAGTTAACAATCTAATCTTCCTCTATTCCTAATCAACCTCAGTGTTCTTGAGGCATTACAGGGAAATAGACACAACAGATCCACCTTCAGATAAAGGAGGAACGTGGCCTACTATTCGACCCTTCCCCCCAAATGTTGTAACTACTAAAAAGGAAGCCTGATTCCAATCTGACTCTCCAGAACCTATTAGCTCCAAGTAAATTCTATTTCTACATTAAAAAATACCCAGCAGCCAGGGCCTTTTAATTAAAAAAATAACTTTTCACACAGATGGTTTTACTGACAACTTACTATCTTTCTAACAACTAAAATAAAGTTAGAGACTTTTAAGAAAATACTAATTTGGATCAAATTTAAGAATATTCACAATCTGGGGCACCTGGGTGGTTCAGTGGTTCTGTCTCTTTGGCTCAGGGTGTGCTCCTGGAGACCTGGGATTGAGTCCCACATCAGGCTTCCTGCATGGAGCCTGCTTCTCCCTCTGCCTATGACAGTGTCTATGTCTCTCACGAATAAATAAAATCTTTGGGAAAAAAAATATTCAGAACGTGCAACAGCACGAACACTTAGATAAATGATGGACTCGGGGAGCTGACAACGCATAAGGGTAGGTTCATGGACTGTAACACAGGTACTGCTCTGGTATGGGAGAGGAAGGCAGGGAGACTGGCGGGGGGGCAGGGCATGTGTGGGAACTCAGCATTTTCTGCTTAATTCTGCTGTGAACCTAACACTGCTCTAAAAAGCAAGGTCTGTTACTTAGAAGGAAAAAGCACTACAGTGAAAATGTACAACCTCACGTGGCTGTAGAGAGAGTGTAAGAGATGCTACGGCCCTCTTTGTTGTTTTAGTTCAGAACCAGCCTCCAGCAGGACTGAAAGAGGGGAGAAAATGTATCTCTGGCACAGATGTTTCCAAAGCAGTGCTGATGTTACTGTTTTGTCTTTTTCTTTATTCGCTGAAATAAGGCTGGCTGATGTTTTACCTGGAGCCAGTCACAGTCTCCTTGCTGGCCGAATGCCAACTGAACCACTTTTGGCTTCTAACTGGAAATTTTAGATGTTCTTGCAATGACCCACACTAGTGTGAGTTTTCTTTCTCTGTGCAAGTTCCTGGGCCTCTGCCTCTGTTACAGACACTCCACGGACAGACGGCAGAGGAAAACACCACCTGTCTGACAAAAGACACTATTTGGTTGGTGTTCGGAATGTCACACTGAGAAGCGTTAGCTGTTATGAGGGAGGATCAGTCAGTACATAGTTGTACATTCAGATAGTTATACTGCTTTGCCATTGCTCTCTACTTAAAGAAATATTCAATAGATGACCCCCTCCCCCACTGCCAAAAAGATACAATCTTAAGTTTAAAAAGCAAGCTGGAGAACAATACATTTAGCAGATCTCATTTGAGTAAAAATATTAAACTGTAAAGGATAAAGAGTATGTGCAGAAAAAATCCTGGGGTTACACAGAGAACTTTCTAACAAAAGTTACCTCTGAAATCAGAAAAGGGGTGAGGAAGTAAGAAAAGGCATATGTATGTTTTTACTTCACCCCCTACCCATACCATCTGCACTCTACCTGGAATAAAAATTATACTTATAAAGATAAATTAATAAAAATTAGCTGTCTAGCTGGTATTTATGAAAGAAACAAGTTATCCAAGAGGGTGCCTGGCTGGTTCAGTCAGTTGAGCAACTGACTCTTGGCTTCAGCTCAGGTCACAATCTCAGGGTCCTGGGATCT
The DNA here is from genome assembly GCF_048418805.1 of Vulpes vulpes. NCBI lineage: Eukaryota > Metazoa > Chordata > Mammalia > Carnivora > Canidae > Vulpes > Vulpes vulpes. The sequence continues at coordinate 162,990,168 of NC_132791.1, read as the reverse complement.
AGCCCCTCACTGGGCTCCATGCTCAGCGGGGAAGTCTGCTTGTTCCCCTCCTTTTGCCCCTCCCCACCACTCACATTCTCTAAAAGTAAATAAATCTAAGAAAAAATAAAACAATAAATACAAAACCCTGTCACCCAAGGAAACAGACCTGCCACCCATGAAGAGAGTAATATTCACTTTACTTTGGACTGTGGGCAAAAGGGCATTTTCTGAAATTGCTGTCGAGGTTTAAAGTTTACCCTCAGGCTGCTGGCAAAGTGTTTAGTAAAAAAATCCTAGTTAACCTGGCATTTCATAATCATTCCCATTGAGGACAATCGGGTCTCTGGCTGGCCTTCACTTAGTCCCTGAACCCCCATCAGGGCACAAACAGAGACAGGCATGCACCACCTCTGCCCCACTGCCTGTTACCTCTCTAGGTGGAACACTTGAGAAGAAAGCAAGGAACACCCCACACCTGAACTCCTAGAGTCCCCCTACACAAGGTTATCCTGGGTGGGAAACAATACTAAATAGCAGCTGAGAAGGTCTTTCTGTATATTGAAAATAGAAGCATATACTTACTTCCATTCATCATTTTGTCTTTAGCAAGTGGGTGTGTTGTAACTTTGCTTCCAAAACCTATTTCATGAGCCAAAAGAGCTGTAGGACCTAAAAAGATTAATAAAAAAGACTTCAGAGTGGATACAAAAAAACCAATGGTTTAAAAATTGCAGCAGCAGAAGTATTCCTCAAAACCAGGAGGCTTTTTACCTAAAATATACTTATGATTCTGAAATTAAACACTTTTTCATATGAGGTAAAGTATGTTTATAATAAACCATCTGCTCGGCACATCTGGCAAAAGCATACAAACTCAAAACACAACAATACCCATTTAATCATAAATCCTACCAAGCAGCATCCAGATAAACAGAGTGTGGCCCCGCTCAAGGAACTGCAGGCAAGGGTCCCAGGGGTCAGAGGGGAGGCCACCAAGGCCTTCCTCTTAGCAAATAATCTAGTCGCACATGAAAGGCAGCCAGTGCTTTGGATTTGACTGCTATCTCAGACTACGGTTTTCTACTTGAAAATGAAAGATTAGCAGTCATCCCTCCACTTACCTACACAAACATCCCAGGCGGTAGGATTACCACAATGAACAGGACATTGTCCAGCTCTGTGAACTGTCTAGAAGTCTGAGACGTAAGGGTACTAGCATTTCTTTATTAAAAACCACTTAAGACCATGCACAAATATCAGTAATGGTCCCCAAATAAGGAGAGAACCAAAACTATTTTATAACATTGTTATGATGCCTTAAAACTTTAAAAAAGTGATTATTCTAACTTTTTTCTCTAAGCCTCATGTCACACCTAGAAAAATATGCTTCAGAACAGCAATGTGACCTTGAAAAATGGGTTAGGGTGCCATGGCTAAGACCCGAGGACACAGCCTGTGTGCTTTAGCTTCAGCCAATGCACACACCTGCTCTCACTGACCTTTCATTTATCAACACAGTTCCAAGGAAAAAGGAGTTGTAGACTATACCTACCGGCTAGATCACAGCTGCTGTTCACAGGAAGATCAACAAATAATACTTAATTACATGAGCCTTCCGCCTGACATCAGGCCAAGTCCCGATTTATATCTCCTAAATCAAAAGCCTCAAATAGATTTGATGTCTCTCTCTCCATCTTAATTTTATCCCACATACCAGACAGCCATGGTAGCAACTTTTAAGTCTGTAAAAAACTGAATAATTATCACTCAATTTTTATTTGAATGGACTCATCAATTACCCTTCATTCTTCCTTTGTAAGATTTTAAAATATAAGAAATAATTCTCTACATGATCTTGGATTTAAAAGTGAATCTTGAGAAGCAACCATTCAGTGAAGAGAGAGCAATCGTAGTGAGTTAGGAATTTTTAGGCCGTTGCCTTCAGCAAATAAAACTGCTGCCTACATTAACGTTAATAAATTTCTGTTTTGGTTGAATGTAGGACTTTAGTGACGCCTTACTCATCATGGTAAGCCCATAATTACTGCTTTCTGGGGCTTAAAAATCCTATTTGGAGAATTCAAGAAGAGATATTTACCTGCCATTACTTGAGACTCTGGCGGATGAAAATGTTGCTGAGTCTGCAGCAGGGACCCAGCTGAGAGAGAGCAGAGGGCACCGCAGACAGGAGCCTCTCGGGCCGCCACTACACTGAAGCCAACAGCGCCACCATGTGGTGATTTACGGAGAGAACACCACGCAGTCAGCCCAGGCCCTCCAGGTCCCAGGGCTCAGCCAGCCAGGCACCTGACAACTCCTGGGCCCCTCACCTCCAGGCTCCTTTCCCTCCCTGACCCAGAGTGAGTATCATTTTATTTTCTGATCAAGACAGTCTCCCTTCCAGTCTCGGTTTTGGTCCCTTCACATCAGGGGCTAAGCAAACACTTTTTCAGCTCAGTACGCGGCTCCCAGCCCCTAACTACAACACTTATGAATCACCTCGTTTTTCATCACATCTCCTATTTTTGCTGTACCCAGAGGACAGTACAGGATATTCAACAACACAAACAGAAGGCTAGCGTGCTGTTTATGGCTAACATCGATTTAAACGATTATAAGGTCTAAGCTCCTTAGCATGGCCTTCCAGCTGCTTGAGCATGAAACAGTGAGCCAGATGTAGCTAATAATTCTGCCCCCTTAGCGACACAGAAGGACCAACTGACATGTGGTTTTCACTTTCAGCAGAGCATGAGGGAACAAATCCAGCACAAACCCTTCCTTTCTTCCTTTCCACTAGGGAAACTAAGGATGAGGCTGTGGCCAGGTGCTGGGGGCAATGAAACTAAGTCCTCACATACCTAACAGGACCTAAAACTTCCTACCCAGAGGGATGGAGCTGCATGGGCTGCAGTGACTGCAGTGTCCTTCAGCCAGAAAGCCCTGTGCCCTGAGGGTAGGTCAAGAGGCCAGTGCTGGCTGGAACCCAAGGACCGGGCCTGCCAGTACGGTCACTCTAAGGTCCTCGAATATCCAGGTCTTAGGACCCTTGAGCTTTTATGTGGGTTACAGCTATCAGGAACTGCCATGTGAGAAATCAAAACGGAGATTTTTACAACAATACTTGAGCATACATGCCACACCCAAATGATGGCAGCATCCCACTGTCAGGTCACTCCTGTGAGAATGAGGGCAAAGAATGTCTTAGTACCTGCTTTCACCTTATGATACTTTTGAAAGAACTCTGAGAATCTCCGCTGTAATTAATGCAAAGTCCCAAGGATCCCCGGCTTATAACTTCTTTAACAAGTCCACTGTACTGAACAAAACATCATGTCATTTGATCGAACCATCCATTTATTCATTTTATTTGTTGTTTTGACAAACATTTCATAAAGACCTAAGCACTGGCTAAAATTACACTCTGGAAAAAATGCAAGATTGCAGAATATCACAATGCTGGAGCATTTAAGACTGAATTTTACAACGGTATCAGAAATCAAATCATTACTAAGTTTAAAAGATGTGGGGACATCTCTGAAGCACCAACAACCTTCTTCTAAATTACGTGACAGATATCATGGTGCCTAAAATCTAACACTTTGCACTGAGGATCAGATGGAAAGCACCCGAGGCCTCTGAATCCGTAGGGCAAGAACAGGACAGAGCTGTTATGTTTATGTCTGACCGATTCTTGCTGACTGGCTGCTGGCAGATACACTTTCTGGCACAGAGATTTGCTGGAACAAGCTGTTTACTGAATTCCAGAGGGCATTATTTTCCTCAGAGGTCAACCAAACATGGAAAACATTAAGTTTCACGGAACATAGACCAAAAGCACACAGAGGCAGAAAAAAGAACTGTACTCGTTTCTGAAATGACACCAACTTCATGCTACCCAAACAAAACATGCCAAGACGGATACCCTTCATGCTTTGAAGGGAAAGAGGTATTTGGAACAAAACCTTCTAATTCGAGACTACCCCATCACATTTTTTTTGAAGAAAACCAACAGCACATTTTATCCAGGACAGTTCTGCCCATTACCTGCACAGATGGCGGCTATGAGGCCCTTTCTGTTTTCTTGTTCCTTCAGTATCTCCTTCACGGCAGCAGACTATTCAAAGAAACCCCAAACACATCAAGTTATCATGAAGCCACAAGCCAATCTCCAGCTGGAAAGCTTAGGAGGATCTGCTTTTAATTTAAACTGCAAGACCTTCAGTCTGTTTTCTGACAATATTTCTAACTCATTAATAGAAAAATTAGCAAATTCATACTCTTTCTACACCGTTAAACCTGATCAAGGCATTTATTGCAAAAGAAAGGCATACTTTTTTTTAATTTTTTTTTTTTTAATATTTTTAAAGATGAGATGAGAAAAGCAACTTCTCTGGGGCAAATTGACCCTTGCCATCTTGTGATCCTGGGAGAAAGGAGGAGAAGGGTGCATGGTGTTTTCAGATGGCAGAGCAAGGAACAAGATCCGGCAGAGTGCCAGGTATCTGACTCAACCTGCTTTGTAAACATCTATTGGCTGTGCCCCTTCTTCCTTTCCTGCTATTCCTGCAGGCGGACCCCTCACAGAAGACTTCAATGAAGAAGCAGTGGCCTCTTCTGATGCCATTTTTCACCTCTGCTGGCAGTTTCAGTCCCCTGCAGCTCCCTGCCCCCAGCCCCAGGGTCTCTTAGCTTTCTACTCTTAAACCTTCATGAAACACAAAATTAGATTCACAGAATATGTTCATAAATAATAGTTCCACCAATTCCACTTACTTGTGTAGTAAATATCACTAGAGATGTTTTTAAGCTAGAACACCATTTTGTTTCACCTGCTCCTAGTTTATTCCCAGCCTCCTTCCCGAAATATTTTAGTAACAAAACCAACATAACACATGCAGATACTGAAATACTTCCTTTATATGGTCTTTACCTCACATAAATTCTGTGCACCCAGATTACCTCCCGGCAGAATCACTACGTCATAAGGTCCCTGTAGTTAAGACAAAAAAAAAAAAAAAAAAAAAAAAGAGTGAAAACATTTCATTTGAAAGGTGCACTACAGTGACAGTCCTAAATGTGGGTCAGAGCAAAGAACTGTTAACAGAAGAGTAGTTAAATAAATCAAAGTATATCCCTACAACACAATGTTGTAACTAGCAAAAAAATCAGAATATGGTAATGTGAAAGGATGTCCATGTTGCAGAATTACAGGTGTAGCATGATCTCACTCTTCTAAAAAGAAAAAAAGGGGCATGTGGCTGGCTCAGTCCGGGGAGCATGTGACTCAATGTCAGGGGCTGTGAGTTCAGGCCCCACATTGAGTCTAGAGCTTACTTAAAAAAAAAAAAAAAAAAAAAAAAAAAGTATGCAGTTGGCAGTTGTGTGTATATGCCCCTGACATACATGTGTACGGTCTATAGATACAGACAAAAGGCAGCCAGGTGCTAATGGGGTATGGTACAGGACAGGATGGTGGCAAGGGGACATAAGAAAGGGACATTTAACATTTGGACTTTCTGTAAGTCTACAGTGTATAGGAGTTATTTTTTCAACAAGAATGCACACAATCTTAGAAAGAATTAAAAAAAAACAAATTTTAAGTGAAAGGCACAGACAAGTTTTTACCTCTTTGAGAAGTAGGACTTAGGGGAGATGATGGCAGTATTTTATTGTCCTAAACACCCAACACCCCCAGCAACCTACTGAGGCCAAACTTGCTGAAATTATGAAATGGAAATTGGTTTAACAATATTTTAAGATGTGAAAAAAGATTTTTTAAAATTTAGTTATTTAGCAGATCACAAAGTGAAAATTTAGTACACACTTAGGGCAACACATACTGCTTAGAATTACTCTTAAAGACAATGAACATCCTCCTGTCGTTTTAAAACCAAGCAAAACTACAAACTACACAGAAAGTGTGAAGTGCATAATTTCTTTCACTCCTTTTAGAATCTGAATAAACAGACACAAAACGTAACCACTGTTCTAAAATACCCAGACACCACAAGATGAAAAAGAACAGAGGGAATATTTTCTTCTACTCAGCCACTTTTAACATGCTATTTAGAATGTTTCAATAATTTGTATGTAAATACCAATACTCCTATACTCCACAATCTGGCACTGAAATACATGAATTTATTAGATAGGAATAAATTTTTCTCTTGTGCATTTGAGGACAGCGAGCATGGGAATCATGCTCTGGGCTCCTTCGCAAGGCACAAATGGATCTGCATCCATGAGCTGGCTCTGCTTGTTTTCCTGTCACGTTGACACTCCAAGAGCATACAAGTCACACCCACTATTACAATGGCCATTAAGCAGTGAACTACATGAAAGGGTGTGTAAAAGTGCCTACGCACGTTTGGGTGGGCTCGCTCCTGAAGAAGGGACCTCAGCTCTTGATGGAGTCCCAAGTGTTAGTTGCCATCAAAGGTAATGGTCAAGATAAAGAAAAAGCAGCATAATTTAACTAGAATTCTTATTCCTCTCTTCATCCCACCACTAATCAACTACAAGCTGTTCCACATAAAATAAATCACACAGCTATGTCTATATCACTGAAAATGGAAAGGTAAAAAGCAGCTTTCAAATAAAGAAACAGGAAATGTGGCAGTTGGTTCTTTGTATCAGGTAATGAAGTTATAACAGGAGGCAAAGGGGCCTTTGAGGCCAGATGAACACTGATGAAAGTGTCCCACCACCAAGCACAGGCAGCAGGAACTGCCAGCTTCCTTGAATACAGAGTCCTTGACTTCCCTGGGCTTATTATAGTGGGGAAGACATCCAAGGAAAGTAACTTCCTTAAAATAAGTCTGTGCTAACAGCCTGAGATATAATCAAAAGACATTTCAAGAACCTGATAGAGAAGCCATAGGAAGGAATAATTCCACGTATGGATAACAAACCTCTTTTTTTGCATCTTCCAGACTGGCATCAGGACAAATGATGACGTCTCGGCTACACTGTACTGGGTCTTTCCCAGCCAGACCCGCGACGGTGACTTTAATCTAAGAGAAAGACGTCATCACATTTAACATTGAAACATAAATTTAGAGTAACATTTTCACAGCTGCTGTTTTAAAATAACTTGGCAGGAAATACTGCAATGAAACCATGCTGACTTTAAGCTACTAAGTTAGCTAAATATATTTAATAACTAGGTCTGTCCCAGTTTGTCTGGGACAGTCCTGATTTACAGATACTATCCTGGTCCCCTGCCTGGTTAGTGTCCTTTCTCCCACAAGCTTTCTGGTTTGGGCCAACATCCTGCTAATAATCCATCTTGCAAAGTTACTGTTGCTATTTAAATCTCATGGTATTTCCTTCAAATAGAAAGACAAGTAAGAACAATGAAATACTACTTTAGCTTGCAAAAAGTTAATAAAACCAAGAGCTAGTCCTGGGAAAATGGGGATTGTCCTACACTGCTGGTGGGCCCACACGCTGGTACTCTGGGGAGTCACTGGACAAAATCTGGTAATGCTAACTATGGGCTGTCCTTTGGCCAAGCAATTCCATTTTCGGGCATAAAAACCAGGAAAACCTCCCACACATTAGCATAAGGAAACCTGTACAAGAGTATTAGAGTATTGCAATGTCCTGAAATACCCTAACAAAAGAATGGAGAGACAGCAGCATATTCATACAACGTAACAATAAGCAGCAATTTTAAATTAAAAAACTGGATCTAGATGTGTCTTCATTTACGAGAACCAGAGAGATGAAGGGCTAACAGACTCTGGGGCCAGACTGCTGGGGTCTAAGTACTGGCTCTTCTCCTCACTAAGACAACAACATGGACACTTCATGTAGTGTCCCTGTGCCTTAGTTTCTTCAACTGTACAACGAGGACAGTCAATAACTCATAAGGTTGTTATAGGACTTAAGCAAGTTCAGGTGCTTAGATGAGCATCATCTAGCATCAGTAAATACTATTCAAGTGTTCACTAGGGATATATATATATGTATACACACACAGAGAGAGAAATAGATGTAACTAGAACTGTAAAATGTAATTGTAGTGTAACACTACTCTGAAGACATCCGTGGGATGGATACACATTAATGAGAGAACAGAGTTATCCCTGGGGCTGAAGGGGAATAGTATCCAGGAAATTTACAAAGAGGGCTGTGCAATGCTTTATTTCTTTTTAAAGCATCTGTTGCTCAAGAAGAGGAATATTTACAAGAAATTTGGCAAAATGTTACAAAAAATTACATATTTACAAGAAATATGGCAAAATGTTAACAAATATTAAATGCGGACAATAGACAGGCATTTACTGTTATATAGTCTCTGCATTTTTGTGTTTGAAATGTTTTATAAAGTACACTGAATATTATTAAAAATGCCTTCAAAACCCAAAAATGTTTGAAAAGGGGGAGGGCTGGAAAATGTTGGGAGGACTTACTCCAGCTCGTCTCATGACATCTACAGGAATGACTGTCTCCATCTCCTCTGCTCCTTTGGCCAGGATGACCAGAGCTCTTTTCGAAGCCATTTTTATGTTGTATTTTTAAAAGACTTAATTGGAAGAAGAAGAAGAAAAAAAAAGATTTTCAAAACACTTGCATGGCAACCCTAAGATAGTCAAAAACCTCAAGTTCAGGAACATTTTTAAGCAAAGTAACTAAGTGCGTCCCAAGGAAAAGATCCTGAGAGACAAAACAGTACGTGAAAAAAGGCATTTTAAGGTTAACAGTGGTTTACACAGAATTTCAACTGCTGTTATTTTTGAGATGAAAACACAGCAGGGTTGCTAACACGTGTCAGTACCGTTTGGATTTTCTCTGACCATGTTTTTTGTTTTGTTTTAACTCAATATACAAAACTTACTGCAACCAGTACTTTCTAAAACACACATACGGGGTGGGGGGTCTTGCATTTCACACGATGCGGGGAGATAAGCCTTATTCTCGGAAGCACTATTTTCAGAGAAACGTCCAAACTTAATTTCATGGGCAAAAAGCTACACACAGTCTGCGATTTTTGGAGGGGATTTTCTTTGAAGTTCCAATAACTGCACAAAACCCTCTGGAAAGTTAACAGTGTTAAATATTTCACCATATTTTTTTTTTTTAAATGATGCTGAAAGGTGGGAATTCCCCCAGTAAACTCAACGCAACCGGACCCTCTCTTTGCACTTGGCTCTTCGGTAAGCGGCAGCTGCCAAGCGGGGCCCCAATAGTTTGCAGCCTGCTCTTTCTGGGGAGTCCGCTGTGCGCGCAACACAGACGCTAAGGAAACCACGTCAGCAAACAGAGCACGGACTAGTCACAAACTGGGGGGACGCCATGCACACAAGCCCGGAGGGCCCGAGGCCGCCCGCCCGCAGGCGCGGCGTGACTGCGACCTGCGGTGCCCCCTTCCGAAGCCCGCTCCGGGCTGCCCGTGGCTCCCTCGCCGCCCGCAGCGCCGCCCGCAGCGCCCCCCGCAGCGACCCGAACCTCGCCTCTGCCCACAGCCCCGGCACCTCGGGCCCGTCGGCAGCAGCTCCGCGCCGGAGACTACCGAACCCAAACCGGCCTAAACGGGGACGTACGTGAGTACGCACGCACGCACGCACGCCCCCCGAGCGCGAGCCCTCGGCGCCGCACTGCGCAGACGCACGCCGCCCGGCTTCTGGTTCGGCCCCGCCCCTCCCCCGGTACTGCGCAGACGCCCGTCGCGCAGACCCCTCCCCGTTCTCCCTTCGTCCCCAGGCCCTGCACTGCGCAGACGCACATCGCCCGGCTTCTCTTTCTGCTCGTTCCCCCTAACCACGCCCCCCTCGGTACTGCGCAGACGCACGCCGCCCAGGCCCCGCCTCCTCCCGTGCGTCACATCCTCCCGGACGCACGTGGGTTAGAATCCTCCCTGGACAGCTGGGGATGTTTCCATTTGGTGCACCCGGCACCACGAGAATCCCGCGTGTTCGCGCAGCCGCACGAACGCTCCCCTCCCCCGTCGGCGCGGTCCGGCCCGCCGCTGGCGCCCACGGGCGTTAACCCGCCTGTGACCGCAGCCTGCCCGCGCGCGGTCCCCTCGGGAGCTGCGGCGCTTTGCTGTCAACAGACGTTTCCGTGGAGTTGCACCTTCACGCTTCTCTCGCACGCTCGGCGTCCCTATCCGGGAGCGCCTTCTCGTTTCCCCCCGACCTGTTAGGACTTAAAGGTTTTCCCCATCCTGGGTCCCCACGGTGGGCGCCCGGTCCTCGGGATCCTGCGCGGCTCCCAGCACGGGTTTGCGTGCGGTGATTGCCCGTGTGATGGTTTCTCAAAGTTGTTTTTTTCCCAAACATCCCAGCGCTGCTGCTGCTGCACCCACAGGCTTAGAGCACTGCTGAGCACCCGGACCTGATTGGTACTTGGTGACATTTAAGTCAGAATCCCACACTTTGTTCTTAAAAGTTTGCATTGAATGTTGATACTTTAACCCATTTCAAAAACCAAAGTCGGGCAGCCCGGGCGGCTCAGCGGTTTAGCGCCGCCTTCAGCCCAGGACGGGATCCTGGAGACCCGGGATCGAGTCCCACGTCGGGCTCCCTGCATGGAGCCTGCTTCTCCCTCTGCCTGTGTCTCTGCCTCTCTGTGTGTGTGTCTTTCAGGAATAAATAAATCTTAAAAAAAAAAAAAAAACCCAAAGTGCTGAAAGTTAACGTTGAACCGATGGACTCCTTCCTATCCTTGTCCCCTCTCTCTTCCATCATTCCCCCTCCCTGACTCCCTGCGGGTAACGTTATAGTCGTTTCCTGAGCATCTTTCCAGGATTTCCTCACGCAAGCACCAGCAAATACTTTGTTTTACATCTTTCGTATAGAAATGTAGCGGACTATATGCATTGTTCCGTCCTTCTCTCTCTGCTGCCACCTTAAGTGAATGTTGGAGATCTTTCCTTATAAAAAGGAACTTCCTTTTTTTTTTTTCTCAGACAGATAATATGCCATTGTGACATGTCCCATAGTTTATTTTATCGGTGCCCTGCTGATAATACTTAGGTTATTTCCAGCCTTTTTTTTTTTTTTTTTTTTTTTTGAAGTAGGCTCCACACCCAGCATGGAGCCCAACCCTTAGTTTGAACTCTTGACTCTGAGCTGAAATCATGTCAGATGCTTAATGGACTGAGCCACCCAGGCCCCCCTGCGGTCACTTTTTTTTCTTTTGTGTGGACAGCACTGCATTGCATACCCTTATTCACACGCCCTACTTGTGTAGGTATAACTGGATGGTAAATTCCCAGAAGTGGTAAATGCACTGGAGCAGCTCCATACCACTTGAGTCACTTACCACTCTCGCCAGTAATATGTGAGGTTGAACAGTATTTTAAAGTATGTCAATGTTTTTGAAGTTTCAGTTTAGATATTAAAGACGCCCTTATTTTCAAGAAATAACTTAAAAGCACTTTAATGTTATTTCATAAGATCCTTACAACGGTGTTGAGAGTGGCTTTAAGACTTGCAAACAGATTTTTACAAATTACAACACTGCATTGTGCAAAATTTTTAAGTGTCTTTAAATAATCATTTGGCATTTTAAGAAAACATTTTGGGAGTTCTGGAATATCTTCATCTCTGGTTATTTGTAAAGGAAGCAGGCAAAAGCCATCCCCTTTCAGTTTTGAAGTATGGTGGAAAATGGGCAGTGGTCAGACGTGTGTTTTCAAAAACCAAGGAGGAATTTAGCTAGTTGAAGGAAAACCAAGAAAAGATGGGCTGTTGTGGTCCAGTGCCCTAGTAAACTCTTGTAAGGAGACAACCATGCTGGCGTCCTGCTGCAGGATGAGCTAGCCAGCACAGAACAAAAATGGCAAAACAGAAGTTCTTAGCAGCAGAAGGGAAAGAGAGAGAATGAACCTGACTTAAGACTCCTGAAACATCTGCATCACCATCTAGATCTGAAATGGACCTGGGTCATCATTGATTTTTATCAGATGAATAGCACACAGTGTTTACAACTCAAGTATTGCTTATGGTAGATTGGCTTATCTTTTAGAAATATTCTTTCTTTCCTCACCTGCATGAGTGGCGGATACTCCCTGCCCCTGGACTTTGGCCTTGTTTATTTTTTTTTCTTAAGGTTTTTTTTTTTTTTTTTAATGTATTTGAGAGAGAGAGAGAGAATATGAGCAGGGGGGAGGGCAGAGAGAATGGGAGAAGCAGACGCCCAGCTGATGAGGGAACCTGATGTGGGGCTCATCCCAGGACCTGGGGATCATGATCTGAGCTAAAGGCAGACGCTTAACCAACTGAGCCACCCAAGTGTCCCAGGTTTGGCCTAATAGAATGTTAGCAGGTGAGGTACGATCAAAGCCTTGAAAAGCATTGACCTGATGATCAGGCTTGCTCTCTTGTACTTTTGCATTGTCATAGGAAGAGCCCCTGGGGCTGCTGCTGCTTCCCATTCAACCTGGGTTTCAATGAACACTTGTAGAACAGAGCTGCCCCGGTCAACCTGGACCTGTGCCCGAGGCAGTCAGCACAGCCAAATGATAGACTGTTGTCCTCAGATTCTGTTACACTTTGATAGCTCAGTGATACAGCTCTTAAGAGGCTCATAATGAAGAAGTCTTCTGATTTAGTTATTCTTGCTTTCCAGAGACAAATATTTTCAACTTTTTAAATTATTTCTTGTAAAAAATAAATAAATAAATAAATAATTTCTTGTAATTATCTCAGTACACCATAGGCCTGAATTGCATGGGTCTGCTTATGTAGATTTTTTTTTTCGAAGAACACAGTTCAGTATTCTAAATATATTTTCTCTTATGATTTTCTTAACATTTTCTATTCTCTGACTTTATTATCAGAATACAGTGTATAGAAAATATAACAGAAAAAAACATATGTTTATTCACTTTGTGTTATTAGTAAGGTTTCCGGTCACCAGTGGGCTATTAATAGTTAAGTTCAGGGGGAGTCAAAAGTTATATGTGAATTTCAGATCACACAGGGTGAGGGGTGTTTGGTGGCCCTAACCCTTACAACAATATGCTCATACTGTTATTTTTCCTTGTTGGTTTTAGACATTATATATTAACTTCCTGGAAAACATACTTTTCATTTCACAGTTGCAGAAGTTGGAGTCTGGAGGGGTAAAATGACTGTAAAAGGTCCTGTAGAGTTTGGTCAAAATCAGGTGTTCTGAGACCAAAGTTCATACTCTACCCACCATAAACTCTATCAGTATTACTCAATAAGTCCACAACAATCATGACACTCTCCTAACTATCTAGTTCATACCTATTTCTTATCACACATTTGCAGAACAAGACAAAAAAATTAAACCATTCACCAAAAAATGTTGCTCTATTACTGGCAGTGAAGACACCTCATAATTCAGTCTCTGATTTCCAGGCACAAAAACCTCATCCTATTCACCACTTCTTTTATTCAGCACTTGACAAGTCTTTGCGCACTGTAGGAAGTGCCAACTAAAAGTCTGGCTATTTTCACTGAGCTTAACATCTTTTCTTGGGGCACTTGCAATATCTAATTGAAAGATACTGTTCTGCTTTGCTGAAACTCACAATCCAACTGCTGTTGATAATGTGAGTGAAGGAGTTCAAGACATGGTACCTTTGGCATATCATTTGGAGTTAAAGGCATTTTTTAAACAACAGGCGCAAGAAAGGCACTCAGATTCCCAGTTTTTCATCCTGAACGCAGAAGATGAAACTCTCAGGTGGGAACTGCCCTCCCAGTGTCAAGAAGAAAGAAGCATCACCAGAGAGACACTTGAATCTGCACATGGAGAATGGAAGATTTTGCACATTGGAGACCTTGTTAAAATAACTCCTACCTTCCTTCAGTCTCCCTGGTTTACTATATCACCACTCTGTGTTCAACCCAATATGTAGACATTTAGCTTTTGCCACCTCTTTGGGTCCTCATTTTCTTACAAAGGCTCCTGGGTCCCGTCAGACTTACATTAAACTGTATGCTTTTGTTCTGTTAACCTTTTCATGTCCATTTAATTCTCGGGCCCTGCCTGCCAGAGCCCCCAAGGAGGTGGAGGTAAAAAAAATGTTTTGCCTGCCCTACATTAACAGCAGCCACCAGCGGCCATTCTGATCCTGGTTCCAAAAAACAACCCTTCCCCAAATTAGCCTGATCACGATAAATAGCAAAGAATCTGCAGCCAGATTACTGTATTATTCTTCCATGCATCACATTTTGCATCTCAGCTCACTACTCATTTTCTACGAATGTGAATGTATCTTGGATCTCGTCCATAGCATTTATCTAGCAGCTTGTCTTTGGTTTACTGTGTTTCCTTCTAACCCTGTGAACCCAGTAGGACCTTCCTGTCCGGTCGCTGCCAGAGCCCTGGCATCCGTCTGTTACAGTCCCTGGCACGTAGCAGGTGCTCAGCAAATACTTGCTAAGCATTATCTTAGTCTCACCCTAAAGATGATGTTCCCTCCTTTGACTGTGGCTATTGATTAATAGTTTACATGCGTAGAGCACTGCAGTTTACAGTGGGGCCCCAACCGACGTCTTATGCCTATTTTAGTCTTTTCCAGGTTAAATTCATGTCGCCCGGCGGCGAACGGGAAATATTTTGCGCAGCGGCTCGGGTGACTTTATTTTCACCGTTTCCTCGCTGCACTAAAAAGGGCGAGGGACTACACCGCCGGTGTTGGGTTCAGGAAGGCATCTGCGGCCTTCACCATCCACGACCGGCTGCTCGGGGCAAACTCCCGGGAGGTCCGGCCGCTGCGGCGAATTTCCCCCGCGAGCCCCCGAAAGGTTAGGTCGGCGAGACAGGAGAAGAGTGGGCGAGCCCTGACCTTTGAGGCAGCGCCGGCGCCAGGGGGAAATTCTGACGCCGAGGTGTGCGAGGGGCCCGCGGGCACGCCTCGCCTCTGCTGCAGCCGCGTGTGAAAGCCCCCCCAGCGGGGGCCCCGGCGCCACGCCCACCGCCCGCCCCGGCCACCACCCGGCCCGCGACCCGCCGGGGCGTCAGGCCCGCTTCCAGCCCCCTGGGCGGGCGGTCCCCGGCGGCGCTCGGGATTGGCCGAGCCGTGCCGCAGGGGGCGGGGCTGCGCGCGGGGGCGGGGCCGCGCGCGGGGGCGGGGCCGCGCTCGACTCTGGGGCGGGGCCGCGGTGGATCGGCGTCGCCTGTGGGCGGCCGGAGGGACCGGAGGACCTGCTGGCCGCCGTGGGGCCGCCGTGGGGCCGCCGGGGCAGCGCGGTGACCCTGCGAACTTCCGGCGGAGTTTGCGGCCGGCGTAGGCGAGGCCGGAAGCCGACCCTTCCCACCTCCGCCTCCCAGATTGGTTCCGGTGGCGGCCGCCGGCTGCAGGCCGCTGGTCCGCGGCGGCGGCGGCGGCGGCGGCTCCAGGACCAGCTGCGGGGCCCCGTCTCCCTGGCTTTGTGGAAGGCCCCGCTCGGCGCTCCCGCTCCCGCCATTTTCTGGCCAGCAGCGGGAGTAGGATCGCATGACGGTGTCCATCTGGGGTCATCAAAAGCGATAAAAGCACCTTTCGTATGTGAAACGGGGGCAGCCCGGCCTGCCCGGAGCTTGCGGAGAGCCCGGAGGCTTGGAGGTGCGGGGTCCCTTCCGGCGGCTTCCTGCCGGGCCCCCTCGGTCTGCCGCCGTGTCTGCAGAGTCCACGACCTGGGTCGCTGTGTCGCGGAGATCAGCATCCCGGCCTGCGGCGCACCCTGGGGTCCAGCAGAGCGCTCTGGGTCCTTGCTCCCGCCCTTTGTGTCCTGTATCCCTTTCTTTTCTCCAGCCCCCTTGCCGCACGTGCTGCTGAGCTGGGGCTGCGTCCACAGTGAAGTCCTCGGCCGGCCTGCAGAGGGCTTCGGCAGTGCGCTCCTACGGAGGGGTCCCAGTCACTAGAAGCCGTGCTTAGGGCGTTCGGGCCCCAACACACTGTGCTTCCTTGTCTTCCACGTTCTTACCTCTTACTCTCCCTCAATCATTTTATTTTATTTTATTTTGCTTGTTGAACACAACCTGTGCTTTGCTTTTTCCACGCTTCGGCATGAAGCAGTTCCCTCCAGCTGGAGTGCCGTCTGCTTCCCTACCCAGCCTTTCGAGGTATTCATTTTGCAAAACCCATTTTTACGGTGCAAAAGCGCTCCAGGAGACCGTCTATTCCCACAGCACCTTGTTCTCCTATCATAGAATCCGTATGGCTGTGTGGCCTTATCAAAGTTAACTTGTGTCAACTTCTTCCTTCCTTTCTAGGGTGTGAAGGCTGTTGGCATGGTGTCCTATCTAGAGATGCCGCACAAGGCAGCCAGACTCATTCAAGAAGCGTTGAGGGCCTGTCATGTGCACAGCCCTGCTCCGGGTGCCCCCGGATACAGCAGTGAAAAAAAATCAGTGTTCCCTCTGATGGAGCTCATGTCCGTGAGAGTGGGAGAAGACAAACAATAAGCAATACATGCAAATGACTCTATGTGCCAGCGGGTAATATGTACCATACAGGAAAGCAGAAGGGTGAGAGGAGATGGAGAATAACAGGGAGAGGAGGAAACCCGAGTGAGATGATGGGACAAGTCATCTAGAAAATGAGAGGATGAGATTTTAGATGAACAAGCCACAAAGAAGGCCCCTGAAGCAGGCATGTGTTTCCTCCATCAAAGTAACAGCAAGGAAGGCTGCCTTGAGGGGAGTAGAGTAGAAGGATGCAAAATGGGAGAAGTAATGGGTCAGATCATGTGCACATGTGCATCAGACATTCAATAAATGCTCCTGAATCAAATTTATTGAATTGATAAGGGACTGAGAATAATCTAATGATAGTAACAAACTTGGAAATTGCTGGAGTGGGATAGACCTCAGGCATATATTAGATATTCGCAACTTACATGCGTGTATATTGGAACTCTTATTTCGTGGGACGGCATTTAACCGAAAAAAATTTCAGTGAAAACCGATGGTGTATGCAGTGGTCTTCCATTATAATGGAAATCTGGAAGAAAGGCAGATTTTGTAGAGGACAAAATGGATTAGTGTGTGATTGGAATCATTTGGTAGATATTGATCAGAATTTAAAAGTCCAGAAGGAAATGAAATCCTCCTCCTGATGTTGTCTTTCTTTTGATTTAGAGGGAAAAAAATAGTTGTACGTTAACCGACAAAAGTTGAGTTTGTGAAATAATTGGATAAATTTGTGTATTTGTTCATGATAAAAGCACTATTTCCCCTGGGCTAAGGAGAATGCTAGGGACAGGGGCCATAGGCAGAAGCTGATTTTCAGCAGAAAGTCATAAGCTTCAAGACAACATTGCTTGTTGGGGTGAGTTTTATCTTTGATCACAGTTGTCACTTGCAGTCCAAAGAACATTCCCCCCAAGTGACCTATGGCAACTCTCTCCAGTGGAATTTCAAAGTATACAACGCTTGTTTACTTAATAATTTTTGTTTACATGGTCTTAAATTTTTAAAAGTCCATCTAACTTCCTCCAAAAAGTGGCTACTATTGATTGCACTCTTCATCACATTTCTCAAAGTTGAGATTGACTGTCAGTTTATTGGCAATCATTCACATAGATGAGCTCAAATGTGGTTTCCGATTCAGCTCTCAAACCACTACTTCGGCAGTCTCAGGCTCCGCTGCTGAGTCAACAGATCTTTTTATTCATTCACAGGAATGAGTAGCTCCTGAGTTAGTCATCACTCTTGGCGTGATGTTAAGGTAACCTTGGAGTGAGAACAGTAGGAGTCCGGCCCTGGCTTCTTTCCCTAACTGCAGCTGTCCATTGTGCTGAGAAAATACACTGTCTTGATTCCAGCCTGGCTAGGCTTAAGCCCAGCTCTGCCCCCATGTTAGCTAGATGATGCTGAGCAAATAAACTTGATGTTCATGCTTCAGGGGCCCCTGTCTCTACAACAGGGATAACTTTGCAGGGTTATTCTGAGATTTAAAGGAGTTAACAGAGAGGAAGCTAGACTAGTGACCCATAGTAGACACTGATGCTGTCATTAACACTTGGCTTGGTCACTTGAATTCTCTCAGTTTCTGTTTAACGCTAGAAGACTAAATGATACTTCTTGCCTTGTAGAATTGCTAAAATACTAAATATTTAGTGTGCTGAGTCCGACAACTTCTGCAATGCAGGAAGCAATCAGTAAGTATTAGCTGTTATTAAGTATTAGAAAACATTTGTCAATATCGCAATCTGTTTAAATTCATCAATGAAGAGCCCATAGGAGAGGAACATGGAAAGTGATAGACTGTAAAAAGTGTCCCATCTTGATGGGGATGATGAGGGATACAAATTGTATAGATAGAGCTTTTACCATAAAGTGCAGTGACAGGATCCACATAAGGATTCAAAAGAAGAAAGAATTGAAGATTAAGAGCAAATTCCCAGAGCTAAAACTAAGTAATCTGTCTCAACACAAGACATGAAAGGCAGCAAGGAGGCTAGAGTACAGGGGTTGTGATCCTGGGGTCTGCAGAAGCCCAAGGGGCACGGATAAAATTCAGGGGTCTGTGAACGTGGATGGGGAAAATGATATCTTTTATTTTCACTAAACTCTAGCAGACATCTAGTATCTCCTACAATCTTGAATTTAAAAACCCACAGTGCATAGAGAGACACAATACCTATGGTATCACACCAGTAGAAATCAGTTCTTTTCATGTCACATTATAGTTATTGCAGACATCCCAAAATACCATTTACACTCATGATTGATTTGAAATTATGACAGGTATGTGTTAATGATGAAGTCCATATATTACCACATTGCAAGATGGCCTTTTAAATATTTGGTGAGTAGATTTCAAAACAATTCATTTCCTCTGTAATCCTTTGTGTTGTATTTTACAAACCTACGAATATTATTCTTTGAGGAGTAAATATAGCATCTGTAGGATGGAAGGGCATAGTGCACAGAAAGGTTAAGAGTCTTTGTCGAGAGCATGGGCTCCAGAGTCAGCCAGCCAGGGGTGAACCCTTCCTCTGCTTCTGACCAGCCAGGTGATACTGGACAGGCTACTGGGTTCTCTGTGCCCCCGTTTTCTCATCTGTAAAGTAAGGATGAAGGCTGTTGGAAGGTATCATTGGGGAAACTATGGAAACACATAGAATAGTGCCTTGCAGGGAGTAAACCCTCAGTAAATGTTAGCCATCAACAGAAAACCATCTTCAGTGAGACCCAAGGAAGGAAATGATACAGCTTACTTGGGTACACACACCAGAATGATTTCCCAAGGGAGAGAGAGAGAGAAAGAAAAGGTTAGGTCATGAAGAGATAGGCAGACTAAGAGACTGAAGTTAACAAATTCATCCATTCATTTACTCATTCATCCATTCAATAAAGGTTTCTTGAGTGCCTGCTACATGCCTCTCAACACTTGCACTAACTCCTGTGGGGTCTGGAACAGGTGTAGAAATGGAACTCACATACCATATGTCTAAATATTTAAAAGTGGCAAATCAAGCCAAAGATGTGTTAGATATGTTCTGTTTTTCTACTTCAACAGAGATGTGTTCAAAATAGCAAAATAAAAATACTGTTTTTATATCACAAAGTTCAGAAAATATCAATGATAACCAAATTTGATTATTGCAGATATCTGAATGTACTTTGATGGTCTTGAAATATTTAAATGGGTGGTAAATACACATAATTCATAAAATATTATGTATTTACTCCATAAAATTTCTTTTTTTATGCCTTTATTTCATTTTTTGTAATTGAAAATTCACATAATTTGTGTTTTGTTGACAGTGCTGACAAAGGAGTACAAAAACATATAGATAATTATACTCAAAACATGCAGAATTTACATGCATGTAATGTAAAATGTAAATGTACATATGTATAATTTTTCAATTAAAATTATTTTTCATGTTTGCTTTTAAAAAGTTACTCTACTAAAAACTTTAAAAATTTTCTATTAAGATAAAATTATAATTGGTAAATATCAAATATCTAAATTATCTCAGTATATCTGAGACTTTATTTTTGAAATGTAACTAAATTTCATTAACTTTCTTTTTTTTAGAGAAAATGTGGGAGTGGAGGGGGAATGGGTAGGGGCAGAGGGAGAGGGAGAGAAAATCTCAAGCAGGCTCCTAGCTCAGCACGGAGTCCAATGCAAGGCTCGTTCTCATGACCCTGAGATGGTGACCTGAGGCGAAATCCAGAGTTAGATGTTCAGCCAACTGAGCACCCAGGCACCCCTGTTTGTTTATTTATTTAAATAACCTCTACACCCAACGTGGGGCTCAAACTCACAACCCCAGATCGAGGCGCATGCTCCACACTGAGCCAGCCAGGCACCCCCAACCTTGCAGTTCTTATGTTTCTTACTATGCATATGCATATTTTAAAGGAATATGAATTAATATTGCAAAGGGTTCCTCAGACTTAATGTATAACTGTTATGAATTCCATGCTAATTTGCAAGGACTTTCGGAACCACAAGCAAGAACGTAATTAGAATCAGGAAGATGGACACTTGGGTTTTTGGAAACTACACTTGCCATAATTGACTCAGGGAGGTTAAGAAATCTGTTCAAATAATAGATTATATGAGAATCTATTACATCCCAGGTATTTGAGAAGGATTTGGCTAATTAGTCTTTCCCAGCCACAGTACTCTGGGGCTCGCACTGTGCCTGCCTCTCCGAGGGAGTAGCACAGCACAGAGACACTGCCACCATGTGTTTCCAGGCCGCAGACAAGAGGCGTGGGGAAGCAGTTACCTTTGGTTAGCTTGGATAGTACGTGCATCAGGTTAATGAAAGAATTTGCCTTAGCTTCCTGTGATGGTTTTATCAAACAAGAATGTGTCAAAAGAACAATATACAACTCCTTGAACACTTGAATCAGGCTATGCAGAGCCTTCAGTAGACTAATTGTCCGGTGGTTGATTTTGTGTAACATAGGCTGGTAAAACTAATCTTGAGAATCTCTCAGTAAAGGCTTTTATGTCACTAGCCCAGCTTGAAAAAGCAAGCTAATTACTGTGCTGGGAAATGAAAGACGTCATTTTCAGAGGAGGTAGTATCTCTGCCCACAGACTATCCAAAACGTAGATTAGTAAGTATCATTTAGTTAAACGAAAATATAGTCCAGTTAAATGTCATGCTGCACTGTTAAGTAGAATATCACATGTAAATGAGGAGGCGACTTGGTTAGATCGGTGACTTTGATAATGTTAGGTGATCAGCAGTGTCATTTTTTATATGGTATGAAATTCCTGCATGGGGCCAACTCTGCTGAAGCCTGTGGAGGGGATCCCACAGTTATCACAGGTAAAGCAACTCTCCGAGAAATCTCAGAATTTGGGAATAAGTTCTGTGGACAGCCCATGCATTTTCCTTCTCTCTTGCTACTTGGTCTGGTTGCTTTACTGATGACCTGCTTGGGAAGCTAGGGAAGGAAAATTTGAAACAATAAGTCTTGTAATCACAGTTGCTGTTTTTTTGAGGACTAAGTGCCAGGCATTGAGCTAAGTAGTTCATATTCATTGTTTCATTTAGTCCCCGCTAAATGAGGATAAAGCACAATATTACTGCATTTGTAAGACATGGGTGGAAAAATTGACTCAGGGAGGTTAAGAAATTTGTTCAAGATCAAATAGCAGAGCCTGGATTCAATCCAAGTCAGTTTTACAGCAAAGCTTGGGCTCTCGTGCATGTGCTATACTCTGTTGCTCCCAGCATGTGTATTTGGGGGGCACGCAGGGAACATAATAAAATTAGGCTAAGGGTAGCAAATGAAAACCACAATTAAGTACCACCTACCAGGATGACTATAATAAAAAGATTTTTTTTTTTTTAATAAAAAGATTTTTAAATTAAAAATAAAATGAAGGGCAGCCTGGGTGGCTCAGTGGTTTAGCGCTGCCTTCAGCCAAGGGCTTGATCCTGGAGACCTGGGATCGAGTCCCACATCGGGTTCCCTGCATGGAGCCTGCTTCTCCTTCTGCTTGTGTCTCTGCCTTTCTCTCTCTCTCTGTCTCTCTGTCTGTCTCTCATGGATAAATAAATAAAATCTTTAAAAAATAATAAAATGGAAAAATAACAAGTGCTAGCATGGAAGTTGGAATCCTTATACATTGCTGGTGGGGATACAAGATGGTGCAGCTGCCATAGAAAATGGTCTGAACATTCCTCAAAGAGCAAAACAGATTACCATACAATGCAGCAATCTCACTCCAAGGTATACACTAAAGAGAACTGAAAACATGCTTACTCAAAAGTGTACACACAAATGTTCAGAGCAGCATTATTCATAGTAATCAAACACCAGAATAATTCAAATGTCCATCACCCAATGAATGGATAGACAACACGAGGACATCCATGTGAAATTATTCTAAGTGAAAGAAGCCACTACATGAATCTATGGATATGGAATATCCAGAAGTGACAAATTCATAGAGATAGAAGGCAGATTAGTGGTTCTCCAGGGCCGAGTGGGGGTGCTCTGGGGAGTGACTGCTCATGGGTATCTTTTGGGAGTGATGAAAATGTTCTGGAATTCTGTACTAATGATAGTTTCACGACATAGTGAATATACTAAAATTCACTGAAATATATACTTTAAAATAGTGAGATTTATGTTATGTGAGGTATATGTTAATTTCTTCAAAGGCGACTTCAGGCCCCAGAGGTCCTTGAATACTAGGCTATAAGATCTGGGTCTCCTTTAGAGACAACAGGGAGCTGCTGAAAGTTTCTTTCTTTCTTTCTTTTTTTTTTTTTTTTAAGATTTTAAGATTTTTAAAAGATTTATTTACTTGTGAGAGACACACAGAGAGAGGCAGAGACATAGGCAGAGGGAGAAGCAGGCTCCATGCAGGGAGCCCGATGCAGGACTCGATCCTGGGATCATGACCTGAGCCAAAGGCAGAAGCTCAACCACTGAGCCACTCAGGGACCCCCCGCTGAAAGTTTCTAAGGAGGATGGTGGCACGACAGGAGTTGTGGAAATATGTAAAGTACTTGGCACATAGCAAGTGTTTAATAAACATTAGCTCCTTCCTCCCCTTTCTCCCTCCCCCAATTTGACACTAAGCCCCCATGTCTCCTGGAGGAAAATAGCTCTTTTTTGTTTGGATCCTAACAGAAAACCTTCTGTTTTAGTTGAAACCACTCTTGCTATAGTTCTCCTGGTTCACTTCCTGGGGGTTCCTAGCTTCTGGCTGCTGGACAGGTTCATTCTAGAGCATCTTCCTCCTCTTCCTCCCCCTTCCTCACCACATCTTCCTCCTCTCCTCCAGCACTTTCTCTTCTTCCTCTTTTTTTTTTAATTTTTAAAAAAGTTTTTATTTATTTATTTAAGTAATCTCTACACCCAACATGGGGCTTGAACTCAGAACTCTTGAGATCAAGAGTCACATGCTCTTCTGGCTAAGCCAGCCAGGCACTCTTTCTTCTTTTAAAAAAATTTTTTGAAAGAATGGTTTTCTAAAAAACTGTCATAGATTTTTAACTTCACCCAAAAATCATTCACCAGATAAGTTCTATACCTTCCTTATCTCCACTTTTCTTCATTTCTCCCTCCTTCTTTCCCCATCTCACCCATACAGCAAGGAACTCAGCAGAAAAGAATCAGGTTGCCCTGGGTTCTAATCCTGGCTCCCCATCCTGCTGATTATCTGGCTACACTCATAGGCTCAATGCTCTCATTTGCATAATGCTGTTCTAATAATAATGATTGTATCAACTCCTGGGGTTCTTTTGAGGATGGTATTCATTAAAGAGCTTATGTGATGCCTGTACATCCGCGCCCTCAGTGAATTATGGCTGGAGCATCACTTACTATACAGGTAGGGTGTCAGGCATGGCAAAAGTCCTGATATTTATTTAGAAATGGATATCATCCCTTGAATCTCCATGTGTAGGATGCATTAAAGGCTTTGACATGGAGGACTACTTTAAGTGACAACACTCTTCCCAAAGTAATCTGAAAGATGTCCTAACAGTAGATAGCAGCTTCCAAGAAATGGTTTGAAGTGCCATTATCAAGGGGGGACGGGGGCTTTAGGGGATTTTAGGGTCAGCAAATATCAAATGAGTGAACTCACAGAGTTTGGCGGGGATTTCCCACGAGGCCCCGCCCCCGGCTGAGTCACCAAACCCCTGGGTTTGACCTGCAGCCCAGCTCAGCAGCAGAACCTCACTGCTCTTGAAGATCAAGGAGTGGAAAGTTCTTCACCAGCCCTGAGATCTTAAGGTTTGTTCCTTTGGGGCAGCTGGGGGGAATGCAGTTGGGGCGAGGATAGAAGCTTTATTCCCTTTCTCCATGTCTAGACTTTTTGCCTTCCAATTTCTAATAACTTTTATTCCATAGCCTATTAAATAAAGCTCAAGTACCTGGTCAAAAAACATTTCTTACTTCTTAGTTTTGTTACTTTATGAGCTTTAAATCTCAAAATGGGCAAATGTATGTCTGTTAAGAAAATGTGATAATGTGTTGAGTAGAGCGGTGCTTCAACATTTTAGCAATTGGGTGTTGAAATTTTCACATATTGTTCCGACAAACGAGAAAGAGTGGTAATGAGCTATTTCCCCACTGAGCTGAACTGTTGGATAAGGACGGACAGGTTGTCATTTTAAGAACTCTATCTCAGAGGCAGGAAACAGCTGGCATTGTTGAAATCTGGATGCTGATACTAAGTGTCTATGAAAGTCCCCAAAAATTCTTGTTATTGTTATTTCTGCATTTTGGCAAAACATGTTGGAAAGTGCACTCTTAGCCTTTGGCAAATCTGCACAAAACTATATGTGTAGTCATGCTCTACTATCATAGAAGTGTCTCTGCATTTGCCACCTTTCCCATAATATTCCATCATTAATTGTCTCTGAAAAACCCTGAGTTATGGTCTTGTAGAATTGCATGGGCAGTGGTTGAAATCTAGATAATCCTAAAAAGGAGAAACTATCTCATTCTTGGAAATTTTTACCTTTTGCAGAGTGGTATTTGTGAGACCAGCTACTTTGATTAAAACTCTTTTGGGATCTGCTTTGCACGTATCCTATTTATGCAAGATTTCACCATGGGCAGTGGCTATTACAACATAGTGGCTACCGTGTTGTTGGTCATGAATTTTGAGAGGACAAGATCCATGCAGGATTCCTGTAGTAAATGCCCAGCTGGTAAGAACCAAATTAACATGTGTGTTTCATCTGTTCTGTTGAACATATGGTTCATTATTCTAGTAGCCAGGGTTAATGAGTTCTGTTTCAATGATCTTTTTATTCATTCATTTTGAAATATTTCTCAGATGCTACATCTTAACTGTATGAATGTAGCCATGTTTTCTATCGGTTTATTTGTTGTAATATCTATACTTTGTAATTCTGTGGCTATGCTAAGGGCAGTTTTGCAAATGTATAATTTTAAAAAGTCAATCAAAATAAAATGTAAAACGTGTCACCTAGAAACTGATCATTGTTTCATACTTTAGTTTTCGTGTGAACTTCATAATACCTGGGGTGATGACTGTGCATTGTCAACCACATATGCCTATTATCTACCTTCTTAGGTACTTTCTGTGGAAAAAGCAAGAGTCAGATCTGCATTCCTTGTCCTCCAAATAGTTTCTCCAGCACCAGTGGACAAAAGGCCTGTGACATTTGCAGGCAGTGTGAAGGTATGCTTTAAAAGATGCATGTTGATCTGGACATATTGGGAAGACAGGTTTTTATTCCCTAGTGTATTGATCTTTGTGAAAAGTATTAAGTGTTAAATATGCTGTTTCCTCTGTCAAAAGGCAGGTCCAGTACAATAATTTGCTATAAAAGCAATAATTTGTAGATTGAGCTTTTGAATATCAGAGATATTTTGACAAGAGACAAGCTTTTAATTAGGAAAATGTGAAAATGTCTTCTATAGAGATTTATTTATTTATTTTTAAAGATTTTATTGATTTATTCATGAGAGGCACACAGAGAGAGGCAAAGACACAGAGGGAGAAGCAGACTCCTCAAGGGGAGCCCGATGTGGGACTCAATCCCAGGACCCCGGGATCATGACCTGAGCCCAAGGCAGATGCCCAACCACTGAGCCACCCAGGCGTCCTTTCTATAGAAATTTAAAAATGAGCTTTATACTTTTAAGGTCATTAGGAACATTATAAGAGTGCGCATGGTTTTCATGGGGTTTTTTAAATTATGATTTTTATTGCAGAATATAAACTTGCTTCCTGAATTCAGAGGTCAAGTGTAATATAACTTGGGGAATTTTGTAGGTGTTTTCAGGACCAAGAAGGTGTGTTCCCCCATCAGCAATGCAGAGTGTGAGTGCATCTCAGGATTCCACTGCTTGGGGGCAGGATGCACTATGTGTGAACAGGATTGTAAACAAGGTCAAGAATTAACCAAACAGGGTAGGTTTGTTCTTCTTCAATCCAGGTCAAGTTTGTTTATCTAGACATATGCCATTAGTTTAAGTCTTGGTCCTTTGAATATAAAGTAAAATATAGATGGGTAGAACCTTAAAAATCACCACTGAGTCACATATATGATATTTACAAAATTATTTTTCAGTCAGTGGAAATAATTTGAAATCACATTTGTTATTCACCAGGGTCATGCATTTGCATACATTACATATATATACATATATATAGTGCGTGTGTGTATATATATATATATATACACACACACACACACACAATAGTCTATGTACAGTTAGAATAAAAATATTAGTTGTCTTGGGATTTTGTTTCATCACTGAACAGTCTGTAGATTGTATTAAGTTAATGACTATTATTAGGTAACTATGTTCATCTTAGGAAAACTTATGAAATCATGAAAATATTCCTTTTTTCCCTTGATAACCATTATAGATTCTCTTTATAAATACCATTTACTTGCTATATGACATTCCACTTGGGTGACTAAGTCCTTCCCTTTAAAAATTTTTTTTATTTAAATTCAATTAATTAACATATAATGTATTATTGGTTTCAGAGATAGAGTTCAGTGATTCATCAGTCTTATATAACACCCAGTGCTCATTACATCATCTGCCCTCCTTAATGTCCATCACCCAGTTACCTTGTCCCCACATTCCCCTCCCCTCCAGCGACCCTCAGTTTATTTCCTTTGATTAAGAGTCTCTTATGGTTTGTCTCCCTCCCTGATTTTGTCTTCATTTTTTCCTCTCTTCCCCTATGATCCTCTGTTTTGTTTCTTAAATTCTACATGTGACTGAGGTCTGATATGAAGATTGGCACCCCAGCTTTCTTTCAATGTCCATTAGCATGATAAATGGTTTTCCACCCCCTCACTTTCAGTCTGGAGGTGTCTTTGGATCTAAAATGAGTCTCTTGCAGACAGCATATCTATGGGTCTTGCTTTTTTATCCAATCTGATACCCTGTGTCTTTCGATTGGAGCATTTAGACCATTTACATTCACAGTAGCTATTGAAAGATATGAATTAGTGCCATTGTATTACCTGTAAAGTTACTATAAAGTTACTGTTTCTGTATGTTGTCTCTGCTCCTTTCTGGTCTAAATATTCCCTTTTCAATTATTGCTTTAATTTTTATGCAGGTTGTAAAGACTGCCGCTTTGGGACATTTAATGATCAGAAACATGGCATCTGTCAACCCTGGACAAAGTATGTATAATTTCATTTTGCTTTCAAAATAAAGGATCTCAGTTAACCTTTTAAAACAAAGAATGTTATAATTGAAACTTAAAAAAATCTATCAAGTATCCTGGGGAACCTGGCTGGTGCAGTTTTTGGAACGATCCAGGGTTTTGATCTCAGGATCATGAGTTCAAGCCCCACATGCACGTGCAGCCTACTTAAAAAGCCTATCGAGTATAGGCATAGAAGAGCATACAAATAGGCAGCATTACCTACAAATAGGTAATAATTATTTGATACACAAAGTAGGCATTTTCTACAGAAATAATGCCCAGAGCATTTAACTCAGATGGCTGGAACTTTGTTACTGTCTGCCGCAGCTGTTCTGTTCTGTTTCCTTCCAATCTCTTTGCTGCCTCTTACCTTTCCTTACTGATCAATCAGCCCATCGTCAAGAGTGCAATGCCACAGCACTGAGAATGATACAAGGGTAAAATATGATTCCTACCCTCAAAAACCTAACACCTACTTGGGCAAACAAGCCCATCACAGAAGTAAAATAGCCAACAGCATACATGGGAATTTGTCTGTTGACTTGTGTAATCAGGGCTACTCAAAGTGTGGTCTGTGGATGGGTGCTAGCCCATGGACAGTTTGTGGTGTTCATAGCAAAAACACTACACACACTAAAAGTGAGTGTTTAGAAACGTTTAAGTCAATTGACAGTGGTGTGCCTGTCAACTCTAATAAAAATGGAGGTCTTGTATTTTGTATGCCTTTGTTCTTTTTTTTTCATTTGATTTTCTTACTAGAAAATCATTTTTATTATTATTTTACATTAACATTCTTAGGTTTTACAAAAATATTGGTTGGTACACATTGGTAAATTTTTTAAAGGTCTTTCAACACAAATAGTTTAGAGAAGTCAATGAGTCTGCATGGAAAGCGGGATTAAATTGGTTTGGAAGAAGAGTGGGTTTGCATTAGATAAAGGGATGAAGGAAAAGATATAGGACAATGATGATGGTGATGGTGATGATGATGATGATGATGATAGCTAGCATTTATTGGAATGTATGTGTCTGGGTTCATAAAATCCAGCCCCTGCAAGTGTGTCTCTGGGATCATTCATCTGCTCTTCACAACAGTGTTGGCAGTATGTATACCTTATTTTACAAATGAGAAAATAGGCTTAGAGAGATTTTCTTAACTTTCCCATGGTCATTCTGCACAGGGACAGACCCAGGGCTCAAACCCTAGTATGTCTGAGGCCAACATGTCATAGGGTTAAGAACTCTTAACCCCTTATATATGCCAGAGATGGTCAAATATGCTTAAGAAATTAAGGGTGAGAGACTAACCAGGCAAAACAGTCTGGGGACAGTTGTGGGACAAGGCTCCCCAGCTGGGAAGAAAGAAGAACCCAGTTAGGTCGGTAGAACAGGGTGAATTATGGAGAACTGTGAACACTGGAGGAAGCCAGCCAGTCAAGTGTATATTTTCCATAATATCTCTATGAACTCGGACCCACACATCTTTGTCACTAGGCTGCATTACTGGATGGAAAATGTCAATATTTTTTATTAGAATGATCTGTACCTAAATTAATTATTTGAATTCTTTTCCTTGGTTTTTCTAAGCTGTTCTTTGGATGGCAAGTCTGTACTTGTGAATGGGACGAAGGAAAGTGATGCAGTATGTGGACCAGCCTCAGCTGGCTTCTCTCCAGGTACAGCCTCTGCCACTACGCCAGCCCCTGCAAGAGATCCAGGTAGCTGGTTCACTGCTATTAAATCAGAGTGGATGTATTGTGGCTATTCTGAGTGGAATCTAATTTGCCTCAATACTGTGACATCTCACATCTCTGCCTAAAACAGGCACCTCCTGCATGCCTTCCTTCTTTTATCCTGGCATCAAGAAACCCATCAATATTTTCCAAATATTTGTCATGCAATCTGAGACATGCATTTGTAAGCAGAGCAAGGTGAGATTGACCCAGATAAATACTATACCTTTGATAATGTGAAATAAAGGGGATTATAGAGTCCCAGATTTTCTATATTCTAGAGAGGTCGAGCCAGTTAACTTTTGTGGATGTCTAGAAAAATTATTCTAAAAAGGTTTTCCTATATGCAGGCAAATGTATTAAGTTAGCTGGTTGGAGATGACCAAGGCACTGCTTCTCCTTGTGATTAGGGTTTATCAATGTAACTATAAATATAAATATACTTGCAAAACTGAATATCTGCATGCATTTCTCCTTTTGCTCTTTTTTTAAAGGTCATACCTCCCAGATCATCATCTTCTTTCTCGCACTGATGTCAGTTGCCGTGCTGTTCCTGGTGTTCTTTCTCATCCTCCATTTCTCTGTCATTAAACATGGCAGAAAGAAACTCCTGTATTTATTCAAACAACGTAAGATCAATATAAACATATTTGATGTGAGCTCTTTGAGGCAAGGCTTTTTACAGTACAAAGGAAAAGATTCTTTTTTTGATTAGGATAGTACAGTGGTTATCAGGGAGGGGCAATTTTGCCCCGAAGGGGACATTTGGTAATGTCTGGAGACAGTTTTGGTGGTCACAACCTTGGGGGTGTGGAAGGTATCTAGAAAAGAGTCAGAGATGCTGCTAAAATTCTATAATGCACAGGAAAACAATTATCCTCCTAAGCTCTCACAAAACCTCTGATTTAAAGAATTATCCTTCCCACCTTCACCCCCACCTACAATGAAAATGCTTTGCAAGAGTAATGATGAGTAATTAGTGAGCTGCAATGAAAATGTAATCCATTAAAAAAATTTTTAGGCTATTTAAAAAAACTTTCTATTTTGAAATAATTATAGGTTTACAGGAAGTTGTAAAGACAGCACAGAAAAGTCTCATGTGTCGTTCATGGGGTTACGTCTTCTGCACAGTATGAAGACCAGGCAGTTGACATTGGCATGTTGTGTGTGTATAGCTGTATGTCATTTGATCACATGTATAGATTGGCGTAACCTCCAGCACAACCAATACAGATGTATTCCCTCACCACCGGGATCGCACTCCTGCTGGTCCTTTGTGGTCACATCAACTCCCTCCCAGCAGCCACAAGTCTGTTTCCCACTTCTACACTTGTTACTTCGAGGATGTTATATAGATAGAAGCATACAATGTGTAAGAGGATTATAAGCGTGTGACCTTTTCAGATTGGTTTTTTTCACTGTCAGCTTAGTGTCACTGAGATCCATCCAAGGCATGATGTGCTTCAACAATGGGGTTTTTGTTTGTTTGTTTGTTTAAATTTTATTTATTCATGAGAGATACAGAAAGAGAGGGAGAGGCAGAGACACAGGCAGAAGGAGAAGCAGGCTCCATGCAGGGAGCCTGATGTGGGATTCGAGCCCAGAACTCCGGGATCACGCCCTGGGCTGAAGGCAGGTGCTAACCCGCTGAGCAGGGATCCCTGTTTGTTTTTTTAATTGCTGACCAGCATCCGTAGCATCATTGCACCTCACCGTTCACCAAATAAAGGACATTTTGGTTGTTTCTAGTTTTTAACTATGAAGCCTTTGTGATTTTATTTATTTATTTGAGAGAGAGAAAGAGAGAGCATGCATGCACATGAGTGGGGGGAGGGCAGAGGGTGAAGGAGAGAGAATCTCAGACAGACTGTACATTGAGCCCAGAGCTGGATGCAAGGCTTGATCTCGCAGCCATGAGATAATGACCTGAGCTGAAACCAAGAGTCAGGTGCTTAACCAACTGACTCACTCAGGTGCCCACATTTTATATTTGAAGTGAATTTCTTATAGAGAACATATAATGGTCACTCTACTAATCTCCATCTTTAATTGGTGTATTTAAACCATGTATTATTTAATGTAATTACTTATATGTTAAGGCTTAAGATACTATTTTATTTTTTGCTTTCTGTTGGCTTTCTCTGGTTTTCATTTCTCTGCATTCCTAGGATTATTTGAACATTTTTTTATAAATCCACTTTGACTTGACTATACTTTTTTTTTAAATGTAGCTCTTTGTATAGCTCTTGTAATGGCTGCTTTAGTTATTACAGATAATTTATCCATCTACTAGTATCAACATTATAACACTTTGAATAAGGTATGAAATATTACTTCCCTTTGTGTCCTTTAACTGCCCCTAATTTATAATACACATACCTTCAATATTACCACTACATACTTTGAGAATCATATTAGACACTGTTATAATTTTTGCTTCACTGTCAAACATAATTTGGAAAACTCAAGGGAAGGAAAATTTATTGTATCTACCCATATATTTGTCCATTCCTTTTTTCTTTATTCCTTCTTGATGTTCCAAGATTCTTTCTTTTATCATTTCTCTTCTATATAGAGAATTTCCTTTAGCTATTGTTTTAGGATAGACCTCCTGGTCTCCTTCTGGTGACAATTCTCTTAGCTTTTCATCTGAGAATATCTTGATTACCTCTTCATTCCTGAAAGATATTTTCACCAGGTATTGAATTTGGGCTTTCAGGAGTTGTCATCAACTCTTCTGGTTAGATGGGGCTGGAAGACATTCTCCACATCAGGTGGAGTTGTAATTTAACTCTTTGCCTGGGCATGGGCAAATCATGCTCTATAGCAGGCAAAACTCCTTGTTTGAGGATTTGAATCAGGCAGATTTCACCTCCTCAACTTCTCTGGTCAAGTTGAGCCTTCCACTTGGTTTTGTGGATAAACAAAGCTACTGGTTGGGATTGCTATTTGGACTCTGCAAGTATGTACTCAGTCTGCCAAGATCTGTGTGCTGGTTGCTGCAAACTCCTCTTGCTTCTCCACCACAGTCAGAATCCTGGTGGTGGGCCCTACAGATTCCCTTGCCATCTCTGTGGTGTGAGATCAGAATAGGAGCCCCTGTAAAGTGACTCCAATACTGGGAGAAAATGGTGGTTACCTTGAGGTTCTCTTTTCCCACTGGAGGAACGAGAGGCTTAGCGAGACCTATCGGTGTTGTGCTTGCTGGTCTGCAGCAGGGGCAATGTGGTCAACGTAACTGCTTCTCTTACCCTCCTAATACAATCTGTTGTGGTCTCTGTGCTGCAAAGGTAGGGATGTTGCAGTTTCATCCCCATGTTCTAGGGTCTATCTGTGGAGTCTTGTTCTTAAATGGTTGTTAGCTGTTTTTCTTATGAAGGAGACCAAAGTCAGGAGCAAACTGTGTTGCCATCTTGTGATGTCACTCCCTTTGGTTATTATTTTTTTTTTTTTATAGTAAGAAACATGTAATATCAAGGCAGGCCCTTTTGCTTTGTTGGGCTATTTAAAAAAATCTGTTTAAGATGAAAAGTTGCTCAGGGTTGGGTGGCTCAGTTGGTTGGGTGGCATCTGACTCTTGTTTTTGGCTCAGGTCATGATCTCAGGGTGCTGGGATCGGGCCTGCATTGGGCTCCACAATTGTCCCTCTCCTTCTGCTCCCTCGTCCCACTTGCATGGATGCTCTCTCTCTTTTTCAAATAAATAAATACAATCTTTAAAAAAAAAGATGGAACGTTGCTCAGCAGTAACATAAATACTTCACACTAACATGTAAAAGAAAACAAGGAAGCTAATGCACAAATCAGTTCTTTAATTGCTGGTCAATGGTAGTAGTGGGAGTATCTTTAATATCTTGGTGCCAGAAGCATTTCATTTAAAAGAAACTGTCTGGTGTGTAATCTGAGTAACCCTCTAGACTAAAATATATACTATTTAATTGAAACTATGGTTATGTTTGGGATATGACTAATTTTGTACTATGGTGATTCATGCTCAAGTTTTTAGCTATTGTAGAAAATAAAGAAAAT
Source organism: Vulpes vulpes (assembly GCF_048418805.1). Classification (NCBI taxonomy): domain Eukaryota; kingdom Metazoa; phylum Chordata; class Mammalia; order Carnivora; family Canidae; genus Vulpes; species Vulpes vulpes. The sequence continues at coordinate 162,956,860 of NC_132791.1, read as the reverse complement.
CATTTTTCAGGACCAATACGAGTCATTGTTAAGAAGAAATTATAAATAATCCTGAGAAAAACCTCCTACTTGCTGTCATCTCTCTTACTGATGAACTTGTTCAAATTAGAGTTGAGCATCGTTGCTACTTAGAGATGTTCTGTGACTGTGATTTATGGAAACTGAATATTAAATGGTTAAAACAAACAATGAAAGATAAGTTGCTTTTAAATTACTTTTCAGCATTTATGAGACCAGTACAAACTGCCCAAGAGGAAGATGCCTGTAGTTGCCGATTTCCAGAAGAAGAAGAAGGAGAATGTGACCTGTAAAGCAGAAATCCAAAACTCCACTGGGACTGTCTTGAGAAGAATCAAGGGAGAAACTTGAATGATCCCACCATTATATCTTTCTAAATTGAAAAACATCATCCTAGATAAGACTCAGGATTATCCCCAAGTTTTCTTAAAATGCTTATAGGTTGGCCTTTAAAAACATACCCCTTTTACTGCGTGAATGGGACAGAGCAGATGGGAAAGGGGTATTTTCCAGATAATGCTAAATAAGCTTCAGCAAATTTGCTTTTGAAATCCAAAGAGAATGATACTTAAAATTACATCATGTAGGCCAATGGTCCAGTTAAAATGATAATCAAAAATCAATTCTGTTTTTTTTTGTGCGTATGCTAATTTAACATATAACAAAAAGCCATAAGATGCAGGAAATACTCTCAACCAAATTTTCCATTAGTTCAGATATTCAATACAATGAGCTCTATTGATGTGAGGGGTGGAGGAGTTATGACAGTGCCCAAATTTGAGGTCAAGGGAAAAATATCTCAGACCTTGAGGAAGAGTTTTGGAAAGCATTCCTGTGTCTTTGCACATTTTGTGGTCCCTCTATCTTTGTGTCTTCTACTTTTATGCTGCTCTTCTTAGAACCAGGGCTTATGTTTTGTTTTTCTGTTGTTGTCTAAATTTTTATTTATTTATTATTGAAGTATAATTAGCACAAAGTGTTGTGTTAATTTCAGGTGTATAGCATAGTGGCCCCACAATTCTGTACATTACCCAGTGCTCACCATGATAAGTGTTGTCCCCATCTGTCACCATACAATGTTATTATTACAGTACTATAGACTGTACTGCCAATATGATACTTTTCATCTCTGTGACTTATTTATTTTATAATTAGAAGTTTGTGTCTCTTAGTCCTCTTCATCTCTTTTGCCCATTAAAAAATTGGCTTATGTGTTTTTAATTCTTAAGAACATTAAAAATAATCTCTGATAAATGGAACAGGTAGGAACGAACAATCCCATGAACCCATAGCCCAACCAGAGTACTAAAGCAGGAGTGCTTAAATTCCCATGGGCCAAATCTGAGGGGTCGTGTGCCTTTGTAGGGTTTATGAGCTAAAAATCATTTTTACATGTTTAAATAATTAAAAACAAATGAAAATAAGAGTAATATGTCACGATTTGAAAACGTATGCCAAATTCAAATTTCAGAGTCTGTAAATAAAGTTTTATTGGAACACACAGCCACAGTCAGGTGGTTTTGCATTATAACAGCAGAGTTGAGTAGAGACAAGAGACTGTATCTCTGTATCTCACGAAGCCTAAAATATTTCACATCTGAGTCTTTGTAGGGTCAGAGTCAAGGTCAGAGTGTCCATCTGTGTGTTCCTTCCCTCCCTCATCTTCTGCCTAATTCCCCACCTTGCCCCCAGGCACCCTCTTTCAGGACCATCAATTCAATCCATTCCTTTGCTTAAAAAAAAAAAAAAATCATTGCTGCTATATTTATGTACCCCAAAGCTATGTTAGTTTTGCTTGTTTTTGAGCTTTATAAAAAGTGATACTGTGCTGCATGTGACTTGCTTTAATCGCTCAAAATCCTATTGATAAGACTTGTTCACGTTATTGTGTGTAACTAGAATGCATCCTTTTGATGATTGTATAATTTTGCAAATATACCATAATTTATCAATCCACTCTGAACCAAAGGACATTTGAGTTGTTTCCAGGTTTGTTTTTTTTTTTTACAGTTATGGACAATGTTGATATGAAGGTTCTTTTGTGTGTGTTCTGTGGAAGAGTGTCTCTAAGGAAATTTCCTTAGAGTGAAATTTCTGGATCTTAGGGCATATGAATGTTCAACCTTTTGATCTAAGTTATGCAGAAATAACTAACAATTGTCCTTACCCTCCCTACCTTCTCCACTCCCAAATCTTAATGGATCACAGCAAAACAGCAGAGATGCATTTCTTTTGGTCATCACAGGCCAATGGCAGGCTGGCCATGGCTTCGCCCCACATTGTTTCACTCAGATATAGGTGGGGGGAGAAGCTTCTACTTGGAACGTTGGTCATCTGATGGTAAAGAGGGTACTGGCCACTTTGCTCAGAGAGGGTTGGTTAGGTTCTAACCTTTAGAGCAAGTCATAGAGTGAAGCTGTGCATCAACAGAGCAGAGGGAAAAAAAAAAAAAAACAGAGCAGAAGGCATAATCTTCACACAGGGAGGATCAGAAAATATGTCTGTACCATAAGAAGTCGGCTCTGGTGCTGAACTGCTTTTCAGAGCAGTTGTTCTAAGTCATGCTCCTATCAGCCTCACTGAATCCCATCCTTGCTACCCTCTGGGATTGTCAGACCCTTAATTTTGCCCATTTAGTGGGTATAAGAGGGTATCTCACTGTGGTCTCACTTTGCATTTCCTGAATTACTAATGAGCATCTTGTTACATGTTCTTATATCATTTGTGTTTCTTTTTGTGAAATGCTTGCTCATGTTCTTGCTCATTAAAAAAAAAAAAAAAGATTTACTTATTTATTTGAAAGAAAGAAGGCATTCATGGAGGGGCAAAAGGGAGGGAAAGGAGAAAGAGAATCCTCAAGAAGACTCTCCACCGAGTACAGAGCCCATTCATCTCAAGACCACAAGATCATGACCTGAGCCAAAATCAAAAGCCAGACACTTAACCAAATGAGTTGCCCATGTGCTCCATTTTTTGCTCATTTTTAAAAACTTGGTTGTCTTTTCCTTATTGTTCATAGTTCTTCATATATTCTAGATAATAATCTTGGACACTTGTATGTATTATAAATATCTGCTTTGTTTGTAATTTCTTCCTCATTTACATTGTGGCTTTTCAGTCTTTCTAGTAATAAGCAAAAAAATAATCTTACTTTAATTTGATTAAGTTTAATGCTCATTTCTTTTTTTTTTAAAGATTTTATTTATTTATTCATGAGAGACACACAGAGAGAGGTAGAAACATAGGCAGAGACAGAAGGAGGGACTTGATCCCAGGATCCTGGGATCACTGAGCCAAAAACAGATGCTAAACCACTGAGCTATCCAGGTGCCCCTACAGCTCATTTCTTATACAGTTAACACTTTTTTGTTTGCTGATTAAATAAGCCCCTCCCTACCCCAGTATCATATTATACTTCCTTACCTTTTTTTTCTGAAAGTTTTAAGAGTCTATATAAGTCTAAGCTATCAAGAACTGGTTATTGTGTATGTTGTGAGGTCATGTTCAACTTTGAGTTCTGTGCGTGGATAATCACTAGACCCAGTACCATTTATTCCATGGTCCATCTTTTCCCCAAGGATCTGCACTACCACCTCTGCCCTTCACAGATTTTCCACATGTCTGAGCATCTGTTCCTGGGTTCTCTACTCTGTTCCGCTGGTAAAGGAGTCTGTCTCCACGCAAATACAACACTTTGTTACTGTAGCTTTATAAAAGCTCTTGATACCTAATAGGACAAGTATTTAATGTCCAACAAAGTTTTATAAAGTTTCTCCAGAAACTTTGTTTTTACATCTTTTATCAGACTTATTTCTAGGTACCTTGCTTTGTGTTTGCTTCTTATTTTAGAATTTATTTATTTATTTATTTATTTATTTATTTATTTATTTATTTATTAAAGCAGGCTCCATGTTCAACATGGGGCTTGAACTCACAGCCCTGAGATCAAGAGTTGCTCACTCTATTGACTGAGCCAACCAGGCCTCCCTATGTTTGCTTTTTAAGTGGTTTTGTTTGTTGTCAGAGTATCAAGATGTAGTTGATTTGCTTATATTAGTTTATAGCCAGCTTCCTTTCTAAACTTATTATTTCTGATAGTACATATGTAGATTCTTTGGGGTTTTCTGTACAGATAATCATGTTATTTGCAATAATAATGGTTTCTTCCTTTCTTAATCCTTTGTCTTTTATGTCTTTTCTGCTTGATTTAGTGCTGGATCTTGTGGTACATTGTACTAGTCTTTTCCATCTTATTTATGGGGGATATTTTCAGGACTTTTTTTGGTAAATATACTTGATCAAGTTAAGTTCCCTTCTGCTCTTGGCTTGTGAAGAGGGCTAGTTTTTATTTTTAAATCATGAATGTGTTTTGAATTTTACCAAATGATTTTTCTGGGAGAGAAAAGAATAATTTGCCGATGACTCAGCCAGTTGTCCTATCATCTTTTATTTGGATCTGAATTTCAGCCACATTCCAAGAAAATCACTACCTGAAAGAAATTTAATGTAATAATAGGTATTTCTGTTTTCCCCCCTTCTTTAAAAGATGCATTTAAAAAAAATGCTTTGGTGTATGATGTAATTATATATGCTCAAAAAATTTGTTGTTTTATTTTAAATAGATAAAGTACCTTCATTTGTCTTTGAATCTTGAGGATTACCAGTGCCATTTCAGGAACAAGACTGGAGTACAAATTCTAGAGTGGCATCCCCTCTCAGCTTTGGACACAGGGTGTATAACTCTCTGTTGTCCATTATCCACATACACAAAGGGATTGGGCAGGCTCTCCCATCTTGGGTCCCCCTCTATAACTCAACTAAACTTATCTGTCCCAGATTAGAAACACAGAAAACAAACAAATAGTTTATTGTGTTTATTACACAGCCTGTACGATACTTTTGTCATAGTATATTTTAGTATAATATGCAAAACTTAAAAGTGAAAACCACAGGAACTTAGGGTAGGAGTCATTTTCCCCCTAAATAACAGTTAACAAAGAAAATCAAGACAGAATATTATTATTCCCTTTGGGGGTTAATTTAGGAATCCAATAGTTAAATTTGATAGAAATGGGTGTACCTTTTTACAAAAATAAATGAGCATATTTAGCGATGTGCATATTGGAAACATTTTTCTAAATGCTTAGAAACAAGCTTAAGTTACTTCTGAAACACGTTTTTATTTTCTTTTCTGTTGGAAGGTATCATTCTGATGGAAACTTTTGATATGAGGGGCACATGGCTGCTAAAGTGGGTGTCTTTCTTCTGTGCAGAGCAGACCTTTCCATTTGTGGGTGAGAGGTACCCATGGACCTCAGCTTGGGTGCGTTATTTGTGGTCTGTGTGTGGTGGGGTGGGGAGACTGACTGGTCATTACTGATGTTTTTTGAAAAGCACTCTAGAATAAAACAGAAAGCTATCATTTTCACAGAAAAAAAAGAATAAGAAAAGCTTATTTAAAAAAACTTCTTATTACTATTGCAACATCAAATTGTAAAGGCTAATGATGAAATAACATGCCATTCTTTGTAAACCAGGGAAGCAGGCTTTAGTGCCAGGGTATGTGGCAGATTTAAGGTTTGGGATTTCTTGCTCCCAACAATATTACCAGTATTGATTCTGATGGCTGTGTTTCAAATTAATTATCATTGAAACCTCTCAAACAGATATTTTACAAATTTATTGAAGAGGCTGACTCTGACTCTGAAATACAGACCACCCCTTCACTAAACTGCATCTCTCCAGTGTTCTGCACCAGGTACCATGTGAAGGCGTAGAGATAAAGGACCCTGTGGCCACCTGAGGGCTTTGAGTCCAGGGGACTAACCAGTACAACCAAAGAAGAGACACCAAGACCTACTGTGTGCCAGGAATACTACTGTGATAGAAGTTGGAAGGAGTGCTGCCTGATTGGTGCTCCAGCCTGGTAGGGAGACAACTGTTGTGATGGGGTAAGGGGGTAGGGCTCTGTGTGGTGGGAAGCTCACTCAAGAAGGGGTGGAGGGAGGGCTTCCGGGTGAGGAGGAGCTATCTACTTCCACTGTGCATTTCCCAGAAGGAGCAAAAGGCTCAGACAAATGGGAGGGAGGGCCAGGGATGGGGACTGAGGGCAGAAGAAGCAGCTTCAAGGCCAGCAGGGACCAGATACCCAGATCTTACACACTGTTAGGAAGCTTGGATTTTAAACTGTGGACACTGACTTTGAAGCCAGGAAGGGATTTGATCAGATATGCACTTGGGAAAGATCTCCCTGATTACAGTAAGGAAATGGATCAAAGAGAGGCAAGACTAGACTCCAAGCCAGATGAGGGGGCTCCTGCAAGAGTCGGGGTGAGCCTGTTGGGATGAGGCACGAGGCCTGATTTCTGACCTAGGCAGCTGGGGGGAATGGTGCATAGGCAGAGCCAAGGTCCTGCAGGAGGCGCTGTTGGAGGAAGGAGCTGGTCCAGTGTCAGCACAGATCCTGGGGTTGCCCGGCAAAGGGCCATGTTGATGGTGGGAGAGAGGGACAGGGGAAAGTGGCTTTCAGAGGCCAGGGCAGGGTCTCCAGAATCCAGTAGACAAGAGAAGATTCAGGCTCACCAAAGGTCACCAAGAGGCCAGGAGGTGACAATAAAACATACCTTACATTTAGCAACATTGGAAGGCCTTTTGGGGGAATATTAACTGTGAAAGCCAAGCCCTGAGACTGAGAAAGGCATGGGGAGTGACAGTAGATGCATTCACACTTTTCAAGAGTCAGACAGTGAGGGATCCCTGGGTGGCGCAGCAGTTTAGCGCCTGCCTTTGGCCCAGGGCGCGATCCTGGAGACCCGGGATCGAATCCCACGTCGGGCTCCCGGTGCATGGAGCCTGCTTCTCCCTCTGCCTGTGTCTCTGCCTCTCTCTCTCTCTGTGACTATCATAAATAAAAATAAAAATAAAAAAAAAGAGTCAGACAGTGAAAGAAAGGAGATGATGTGAGACCTGAGGGCTGCCTGTGGTCTTGGGGTAGAACATCACATAAAACATGGGATGCCCAGTTAAACCCGATCTTCACCTAAACTGCAATGACTTATGCTCAAGGCAACATTTGGGTCACGCTTTTACTAAAAATTATCTTAAATTCAAATTTATCTGGAGTTCTGTATTTCTATTTGCTGAATTTGGCAAACCTAGTAAAAGGGGAATACAGTTGGGGACTTAGGGGTACCTACACCTCTGCCCCCACAGTTAAAAATCTGCCTATAACTTTGGACTTCCCCAAAACTTAACTACTAACAGCCTACTGTTGTCCAGAAGACTTAAGGCTAACAAAACAGCCAATTAACACATGTATGTGTAATATGTATTATATGCTGTTTTCCTATAATAAAAACAGCCAGAGAAAATAAACTGTCAAGAAAATTACAAGGAATAGGCTTGCCTGGGTAGCTCAGCAGTTAAGTGCCTGCCTTCAGCCCAGGGCGTGATCCTGGAGTCCCGGGATCAAGTCCCACATCAGGCTCCCTGCATGGAGCCTGCTTCTCCCTTTGCCTATGTCTCTGCCTCTCTCTCTCTCTCTCTCTCTCTCTCTCTCTCTCTGTCTCTCATGAATAAATAAATAAAATCTTTTTTAAAAAAAGAAAATTACAAGGAAATATACATTTATAGTACTGTACCAAAAAAATATCCCTATATAAGTGGATCCATGGAGTTCTAACCCATGATCTCTTTATCACTACATGTTACTAGTTTACTTACAATATATCTTGGTGTCAGTCTGCTTTTGTTGATTTTGATGAGCTTTCTTTGTGCCTCCTGGATCTGGATGTTTGTTTCCTTCCCCAGATTATGGAAATTTTGAGCTGTAATTTCCTCAGATAAATTCTCTGTCCCCTTTCCCCTCACTTCTTCTTCTGGGACTCCTATGACACGAATGTTATTACATTTGATGGAGTCACTGAGTTCCCTAAGTCCATTCTCATGACCCATAATTCTCTCTCTGTTGTTGAGCTTCCTTATTTTCCATTACTTTGTCTTCTGTGTCACAAGTTCATTCTTCTCCTTCTTCCAGCCTGCTGCTGTTCATTACATCAAGCCTGTTTCCAATCTTGTTTATTGGGCTCTTCATCTCTGATTCTTTTTTAACTTTTTAAAAATCTGTGCAGAAGGGCTCCCTGATGTCTTCCGCTATTTGCTGAAGCCCAGTGAGTATTCTTATGATTGCTGCTTTAAATTCTCCATCAGGTATGTTACTTATATCTGTTTCACTCAGATCTCTGGCCGTAATCTTATCTTGCTCTTTCATTTGGGATGAATTCCTTCATCTTGGCATTTTGTCCAAGTTTGTGCCTTCTTCCCCAGGTCAGAAAATGTCTCCTTTTCTGTTATGTCTCCTGCTCCTGAAATAACAGTTATGTCTCCTGCTCCTGAAAATAATGGTTTCTTTGAAGAAGAGGTCAATGCTGTCCAGGGTCTGGCACTTCAGGGAGTGTCTCTGGTGTATGCTGCATGTGCTCTGTTATTGTGTTCCGGCTCCTCTATCCTTCAAGCTAGTCATCTGCAGAGGCTCTCTTTGCCTGCTATAGGCTGTGTTTGGTCCCTGGCCTGAGTGTGGTGAGTTTTAACGAGGTGGGCTCTGGTCTGCTTGTGAAATGAGACCTGACACCACCTCCACCAGAACTAAGGCCCTGCAGAACTCTCTGGGCAAGATACGTGGTGTGGGCAGGGGTTTGTGCTGGTCTTCTGGAAAAAGGGCCTTCCTCACTGGGACTGAGGCAAGCATGACTGAGAAGCACAAACCCACCAGAGTACGGGGGTGTGGCACCGTGTAAGCAAGTTAGGCAGCCAGTGTCCATGCTGCCTGCCTCCTGAAGGTGGCTCTGTGTTTATGCTGAGAGGTGGCAGGGGTGGTGGGTAGGGGTGGTTATGAAATGGTGCCAGCCAGCTCCTTTGTTCCCAGAGAGGCATCTCACTGAAGGTTTGCCTCTCAGGACGTGCTCTGAGAAGATTTTCAGATGGCTGTTTCTGTGCTGTATGCTCCCAGGTTGTTTGCCTGCCTTCTCTCCAAAAGCAAACCCTTTGAGCTCTACCCCCATCAAGCAAACCCTTTGAGCTCTACCCCCATCAAGCCCACTGACCTTTAAAACTCTAGGCTTTAAGCCCTGCTGGGGGGATCCCTGGGTGGCTCAGCGGTTTAGCGCCTGCCTTTGGCCCAGGGCGTGATTCTGGAGTCCTGGGATCGAGTCCCACGTCCGGCTCCCGGTATAGAGCCTGCTTCTCCCTCTGCCTGTGTCTCTGCCTCTCTCTCTCTCTCTCTCTCTCTCTCTCTCTGTATATCATAAATAAAAAAGCCCTTCTGGTTGCAGGAACTCACAAAATTCAGCCTCTCTCATTTTCAAGTCAGCAGCTTTGAGGAAACATTCTCCTGGTGCACTCCTTTGTGTGTTCCTTTCTCGCATCCTTCTCTATGACCAGGGCTCCTTACTCTCTACAGCAGCCATGATCTGTTTCTTCTCCAAATCACATCTCTGCACTTCCTACCTTCTTCAATATGGTCAATGTGGAGTTTTTTTCTGCCAGTCTTCAGATTGATTTCTGGGGTATTTGAGAAGATTTGATAATTATCTAGTTGTGTTTGTGGGACGAGACAAGCCTAGGGTCTTCCTACTCTCCTGCCATCTTCCTCCCCTCCTTCTAACCCACATTCTCTCCCTTCCCCCCACCTCTCTCTCTCTCCTAAGTAGGCTCCATGCCCAACATGGAGCTCAACACAGGGTTTGAACTCACAACCCTGATATCAAGACCTGACCTGAGATCAAGAGTCCAATGCTTAATGGACTGAGCCACCCAGGTGCCCTCTTGTGTTCTCTTTTAATAAGAGAGACTCAAGGTGAGATGCAGATGCTTCAGAGAGTCTAGAATGGGGGTTGCAGCAGCTGGTGCCTAATGACCCAGAGTGCAGGGAACAGGGAGGATGGAAGATTCGGCTTCATAGGAAGATGGGGGCCAGATGAATGCAGAGGCTGATAGTCTCCTGATCTTGAAGGAGAATAGAAAGGGTGCCTGCTAGAAAATTCTCTGGGGTCCTCTGCGGGTGTGGAGGATAATGCATGGGAGGCTGGAGGATGGGAGAACGGGACTTGTTTATTGGAGGCTTGGATTGCTGCCAATCCAAGGCTCAGGAGAGGTGGAGCAAACTGCCCCCAGGCCCAGGCCGAGGCTTTGGGGTGGGGGGGGAGTGACAGAAGGTCAGAGGGACAAGGAAGTTGAAGATACTGGCAAGAGAGTAGTAAAAGGATTCCACATTCAGATTTTACACATTAATTGTGTATTTGATATAAGGGCCATTTAAATTCCTTATTCAATCTTCCTGAAGACAGGATAACAAAAACAAACACACAGGTTGATGATAGCAGCAGCGCCCTACAAAGCAGCCTCCTCTGGGAAATGGGGTGTGAGTGTTTCACAGGAACAGAGTTTCAGTTGTGAAAGATGAAAAAGCTGATGGGAACAGATGGTGGTGGTGACTGCACAGTATGAATGTGCTTCGTGCCCATAACCTGCACACCTAAAAATGGTTAAAATGGTAAATTTCATGTTATATATATTTTACCTCAATTTGAAAAAATAAATAATTCTTTAAAAACTACAACGAAGGCAGAAACAGGCTGTTTTATTGACTGCTCTGTCTCCCACACCGCCCACAGTGCCTGGCATGTAGGAGGTATTCAGTAAAGGCAAAATGAACAAGTAAATCAGCAAATGGCTGAATTCATCCAAGAGTCAGAGATGGCCAGAGGGTAAGTCAAGTCAACTGGCCACATATGCACACATATTCTTTTGTTCTTGGGTCTCTTTCTTTCTACTTATGTGCTCAGGAGAGGTTTCTAAAAATTATCCAGCTTGGCTAAATACATCTTTTCTTCCTGACATATTACATCAAATAAAAAGAAAAACACATGCCAGCTAAGAACTTGTCTGCTTTCACTTTGGGGGCCCCTTCCTCCTTCCTTTCTCCCCCGCCAGATATTTTCTCATCTTTCTGCACTTTCTGCAGCTGTTCTCCTGAAAGCTCCAGCTCAGCCCTCTGCTGGTCCAGACCTCAGGGCCACATTTCCGGGGATCTGCATCCAAAAAAATCCCCAGGATCATTCATGTAACTGTGCTTTAGATATGCCACACCTTAAGATCATAGCTTTATTTTTATAACTTATAATTTTTTATTAGACAAATAACTTTTATAGATAATTAGGAAATACTGATACGTTTAAAAAATAGTAAAGCCACCATTTGCTCATATGGCTTTGTAATAGAGGAAGGGTCTGTTGAAGATGATCCACGTATGACACTGGGCTGTGGATCAGGGAACCTTCCTGCCAGTGTTATTTTTTTTTTTCGAGGATAATCTAAGTGTTGAATTAAAATTTCCTCCTGGTCCCAATCAAAGAAAGTGAAGCAAACACTTGCCATGCCTGTCCCATATACATTATATTTCAGAGTAACCAAATACCCTGATTGAGGAGGGAAATTGTGATATCAGAAAACAACAGCAACACCATTTTACAGCCCTTGATGAAATAATTTAGACACTGATCATCAAAGGATGAAACCATCAGATAAAATTAGAGACTGAAGAACAGAGAGATGGAAACATATGTATGTATATAGATACAGACACAGAAGAGGGCTGGATGGACAGATGGAGGAGATAAAACCTCTAATACACACAAAAGAGGTTTTGTCTTCACCTAGATCTCAAAGCAGAATTCACTATGCAAACTCCTCAACCCTGTCCCTCCTCCAGCATCCTCTCTCTCTTGCTAGAGGAGGCCTCCAGCCGAACACTCTTAGGCAAGGAACCTGGGTATTGCCTGGGCCCTGTCCCTCACCCTTAGCATCAAGCCAATTTACACCCTCGGGCATGTCTCCAACTGCACAAATGTGACCCCATCACTGTTCTGCCTACCCTTGATCAAGAGCTTCCCAGCATTCCCAGGGTGAAGTTCAAAATCTCAAGTCTGCATCCCAGCCAGCATGGAGCCAGTCTTCCTGCGTGTCACTTCTCCACACACACCATGCTGTTCCATGACTCTGGGTTTGACCATAGGTTTTCCCCTCTGCTTGAAATGCCCTTATCTGCCTGACAAAATCCTGCTCTTCTTTCAACATCTGCCAAAGCAGCCTCCTTCTGTGAGTCTGACCTCCCTCCATATAGCCCTCTCTCCCTCTTGGGTTCTCCCCTGGGCCTCCTATGTCACCCCATCCCTGTGCTTCTTGCAGTCTGCCCTGTGTCCATCTGTTGGTCTCCCTTACCTGGCTGTAAACCTCTTGAGAGCAGGAACTGTGGCTTACTCATCTCTGAATCCTCAGTTCCTATGTAGTGTACTTTATGTGCTTAATAAATGCCTCCTAAGTATATCGAGTGTCTCCTTTAAACCTGAATGGGAGAGGGATGCCTGGGTGGCTCAGTTGGTTAAATGTCAGACTCTTGATATTGACTCAGGTCAGGGTTGTGAGATGGAGCCTTGCATCGGGCTTTGCGAGCTTAACATGTAGTCCGTTTGAGATTCTCTCTCTCTCTCCCTCTGCCCTGCCCCCTACTCACACTTTATAAACCAGCCAACCAACAAACAAAATCTTAAATAAAGCAGAGGTGCAGGGAAACCTTACATATCACCTTAAGGAGCACTGCAAGGAAAAGAGGGACTTATCTGACTGACTAAACTTTTGGTGATTCTTGACAAATACCAGCAGTTTTCCCCTACGGAGTTCATGAATTCTTGACCACTTACACTAAAGAAAGAAGAAATGGTATGAAAATGGAGTAGTTTATATTTGAATTGTAATTGACCTAGGGAGGTGTTTGACTAAGGTTTTAAACTGTTTGACTTTTGCATTTATACTCTTTTGTTATATAACATTCTCCATGGATACCCTCATGCAGCAAAAGATGGAAGGAAGGAGCAAGGCTCATCACCTGGGATTTTCAATCTGTCCAATATAATCCATGTATGGATTAGTTAGAGTTGGTACACAAGAAGTTTAAAAACCTTCCAGATTTAAACAGTATGGAAGTTCCTCAAAAAGTTAAACATAGAACTATCCTACACTCCAGTAATTGTGCTACTGGGTACTGACCCAAAGAATACCAAAACACTCATTCAAAAGGATACATGCACCCTTATCTTTACAGCAGCATTATTTACAATAGCCTAACTATGGAAGCAGCTCAAATGTCCATCTGTAGATGAATCGATAAAGAAGAGGTCACACACACACACCCACACCCACTGGAATATTATTCAGCCATAAAAAGAATGAAATCTTGCCATTTGCAACAACACGGATGAAGCCAGAGTGTATTAGTTTAAGTAAAATAAATCAAGCAGAGCAAGACAAATACCATATGATTTCATTCATTTGTGGAATTTAAGAAATCAAACAGGGATCCCTGGGTGGCGCAGTGGTTTGGTGCCTGCCTTTGGCCCAGGGCGCGATCCTGGAGACCCGGGATCGAATCCCATGTCGGGCTCCCGGTGCATGGAGCCTGCTTCTCCCTTTGCCTATGTCTCTGCCTCTCTCTCTCTGTATGACTATCGTAGATAAATAAATAAATAAATAAATAAATAAATAAATAAATAAATAAATCAAACAAATGAGAAAAGGGAAAAAAGAGAGAGAGAGAGAGAGAGACAAACCAAGAAAACTGACTCTTAACTGTAGAGGACATGCTGATGGTCACCAGATGGGTGAGATGAGGTGATGAGCACTGAGTAACCCATACAACTGTTGAATTGCTATTTAGTACACCTGGTCCTAACGTAACACTGGAATATGTAACTATGTATAACTAATATAACTGTACTGGAATTAAAATGAAAACTTAATAAAAAATTAAAAATAATCCTTCCAGATTTTACAACTATCTCAATCACAGTCTTTCCAGCATAATTCGTAGAAGTTGATTTCAGAGGATTCCTTCCCTGGCCAAGGTCTGACTTGAATGAGACTGCTGAGTGGACCCTGCTGACCTGACTCCAAATACAGCCTAGGATGCTGTTCCTGGCCAACTGCAGGCTCATCCTTCTATCCTATGATGTCCTACATGAACTTCTCTTTTGTGCAGCCTGCTTTCCTGACAACCCAGGACAGTCAGAGCTCTGCTTCCTTTCACAGATTTCCATTCATTGTTTCAGTATCATCCAAAAAAACGCTAACACTAGCTAACAGAAATATTTATTTGACACATTCCTTAAAAACCAACGGTAAACACCAAATTTATATTAGAACCACACAAATTAAAATATACTGAAATTGAAAATAAATAGATTCTAATATTATTTCGGAAAGCGTTTATTCTTAGATCTGAATTTTTGAAATCACAAAACATAAAAATTCTGACTTCGGTAGTTGCGGGTCAAAAAATTCTTTCACTTAATTTTTATTGTGAAAAGTACACACTTTTCACAAAGTGATGAAACACATGAAGTTCATTTCCAAGATCCAAATTCAGAGTACTAGTCAAGGAGAAATAAGGTAACCATTTGTTTGGAGCCCTTTGGGTTCTTGCACAGAATCTGAAAGGTGGTGGCTTCGTTTTCTTTGCTTTTTCTTCCCTCCCTCCCTCCCTTCATCCTCACTTCCCTTCTGCCCTTTCCTTTCTCTTGCTATCAGCAAGCATGACACTCAAATATAAACATAGTAACACATGTGTGTAGGCCTTTACTCTTGGAACATTTGATCTTTTAGATTCCAGTAGAAGGTTTTAAGTCAATCACCTGGAAAGAACAGGAGCCCTCTGCCACAAGAGGGCAGTAAACACCACTCAGCAGAGGGCTGGCCAGGGATCAGAGGGAGGGAGAGCTGGCGGGAAAGGAGAGGCCATGGCATTCCTGCCTTTCCTATGGATGGAAAGAGGGAAGCTTGTAGAAGTTGGGGGGCTTGTCTGAGATGGTGGAGCTAGCTGCCAGAGTCTGCTATCCTCAAAGGTTAACATGCCCCCAAGTGAAAGAATGAAACAGGAGATGCCCAGTTAGGGATGCTGTTCCCCAAAAACTCAGCAGTCAGATGATGATGTACAACTCACCAGAAGAGAGAAAGTATAGGCTCTTGGACAGGGAATGAGAAACTCTTTCCTGCTTTAGGACATTTCAGCGTTTGAACTTGCTGTTCTTATGCCTGAAATGCTTTCCTCCGACCTAGCCCCCGGGACTCAGTCTCATGCACTGAATTATCTGCTGGATGAGCCTGTGTGGACTCGCACGGACATCTCCAACTCAAGATGTTCCAAAGTGGTTAAGGGTTGTTGCTTGGGGTTCACCGACAGTGAACCGGCCCTCCTCACTGTGATGGTGACTGGTTACTTAACCTCTCTGGGTTTGTTTCCTCATTTATTAAATGAAGATAAGAACATCTGCATCACAAACTTTTCCTGAGGCTTTGGTGAGGTAACACATTCAATTAGATTGTATTTCTCATGTGGCATGGTATGTGATCTGTAGAACATCTTGATGAATGGCAGCTTCTTCCTCCATAAACCAGCCCTTCTCACTTCGTCTCCCAAGGCCCAAAAACAGATTAGCATCCCTAGACCGTCTCTTTTACCATTTGCGACTAACTAACCAACAAATCTCAGTGTACATTTCTAGAATCCAGTCCCACCTTTCCATCCCACTGTCACCCTCCTAATTCATGCCTTCAGTACTTTCTGCCTGGACCACTGTGGCTGATACCCAGCAGCCTGCCCCCCATCCAGGTTCCACAGCCGGTAAAGTGGTCTAAGTAGGATGGAACTTCACCATGTAATAAGAGATTACCAGGAACAGTGAAGTCACATGGGTTTAGGGCTTAACTGGATCAAGATTTTAGCCTCTGTTTTGATTGATCCATTTGGAACTGGTTTTTATGGTTGGTGTGAGGTAGGGATTCCATTCCATTTCTTCTGCATGGACAACCAACCTGTCTCCTCTTCATCTGCAATGTCCCCATTGAAAACTCAAGTATGGGGGCATCTGGGTGGCTCAGTGGTTAAGCGTCTGCCTTTGGCTCAGGTCGCGATCCTGGGGTCCTGGGATCGATTCCTGCATCAGGCTCCCTGCAAGGAGCCTGCTTCTCCCTCTGCCTCTCTATGTCTCTCAGGAATGGATAAATAAAATTTTTTTTTTTAAAAAAAGGAAAGAAAACTCAAGTATCTAATTATAGATGAAGTGAAGACACAGCTTTTGGGCTTCATTCACACATTAAGGTTCAAATAAAGCCTAGGAAAAAAAATTCGACTCTGCACTTCACACATTTCCCTTAGAAAATGTTTTCAGAATGAGCTAAAATGGGGAAAGTGGCACTCAGTCTCCCACACTCATTATCTTGTCTAGACGGCAAAAACACAGAAATTTTACTCAAGCTCTGATTTAAACAAACAAGCAGACAAGGTTGTTTCTAAAATTTAGCCTATCAGTGACCTGAAAAATGGAGAGAACATCCCATAATGTACATTCAGGTCTTCTATTCCAGTTATAATATGAAATTCTTTAACGAACTCTAACAATTCTTTTTTTTTTTTTTTTAAGATTTTATTATTGATGAGAGAGACACACACACAGAGAGAGAAGCAGAGACACAGGCAGAGAGGAGGCAGGCTCCCTGCAGGGAGCCTGATGTGGGACCCCATCCCAGGACTCCAGGATCATGCCCCCGGGTCGAAGACAGGCACTAAACTGCTGAGCCACCCAGGAATCCCTGAACTCTAACAATTCTTGATTTTTAGACTCTAACAAGTCTTGATGAGGACTGAACAATTCAACTTTTATTTGGTTTTGAGTATGAAGGACTATTTTTCAAATGATAGTTATCTTTACACAAATAATTGATGGATTATTGATTCTAAAAAAGTGATGTGAAGGGCACCTGGGTGGCTCAGTTGGTTAGGCATCTGCCTTCAGCTCAGAGCATGATCCCTGAGTCCTGAGACTGAGCCTTGCATCAGGCTCCTTGCTGAGCAGGGAGTCTCCTTCTCCCTCTACTCCTGACCCTGCTCATGCTCTCTCTCTGTTTCAGATAAATAAAATCTTTAAAAAAAATAAAACTTCTCTGTGTTGTTTCTCACCTCCCCTTTGCCACCAGCTTCTATGCTGTGAATTTCCTGCACTGAACACCTAGCTCGGAGCCACTGTCTTCCTTAAGAGCAAAGGGAATGGCAGTAAGAGGACAATAGTCGGTTCAGACCTTCTAGGTAGGGCCAATTGGAACTGATGCAATGGATGAAATCTGGACATTTATAATGATATAAAAAAACCAGGAGACAAAAAATGTCAGTTAAAGATTAAAACCAATTTCTAGGTCTGAACAGTGGCTTGCTTTCTTCCCCTCTATTTCTCAGTGATCTGAAAAGCTCCTTCTTGTTGTAAACTTTCCACATATTCTATTGACTTTCTGGGCTTTTGTGTGATTTTTTCCTCCAGTGAATGTGGCAAAGATCCCATAGAAGCTTCTGGATCTGTTATGGTAAATTCCACTGTCGGATTGCAATTTGTGTGTGCCATGGATTCAAGGGCAATAAGGTCATTGTCCCAGACAACTCCCTGGGGCCAAGGGGCACAGGGTGAGGAGCAAATCCTGATAGGGAAGCTGAGAGGAGGGTCCTCTTTCCTGCCACTGTGATGCCAGAGCGTGGAAGGTTGGCCTGGGAGGGTCTGAGTCCCGAGACTCAGAGAGAAGGTGTCAGGAGCACTGTCCGCACCCTGGTGTGTCTGAGGACCAAGAAGAGAGGATGCCCCTAGCAGCATGGCCTTCACCTACGACGCATACCACCAGCTCAGCTCTTCTGGGCATTGGGCTGCTTGATTCATTTTAAAGACAATGTTTCTCTGTCATTTCATCCGTACCTGTGTCAGTTATTGATCAAACCAACATAATCCGTGTCTTTCTTCCCTTTTCTTTACTTTCTTTTCACAGAAGGATCTCTATAAACCTCATGACCAGCACTCTCCCTCTCTGGTTTTGTAAGGCCCACCATTCCTTCAGGAGGATCCCTTAATACTTATCCACATAGTAGCCATCTAAACTGGCTGGATTCTGTCTGTACCTCAAGCCCTTTGAGCAGCCACCCTGCTTGTGTCTGAGGGAGCCCCAGCATCCAGCACAGTCCCTGGCACAGGGCAGGCGCCCCAGGTAAGGGCCACCTGTAGAGACAAGAGAGGATGTTCCAGCAAGATAAGCCTATCGAAGGACCAGTGAGCTTCATCACTCCCTAATCCTAACGAAGGCAGCAGAGTGAGGTATCACTTACCGAACGAAGATTTGCATCCAAACACACACATCCTTTTGGGAATGAGGAAGAAATGAAAGTTGGGATATACTTTTGTAGATGTGGTTAATGTTTGGAGAAAGCAATTACTGGTTTTTCATACATTAGTTGTTGAAGGTGGAACTTGGAAACTTTTCTTTCCAGCATTTTTGGTTCTTTCCGCTTTCTGGCTATTTGAACATCTTTCTAAACAAATTTCAAAATTATTGAAAGGTTTTAGGAATCGATTTTAGAAAGGTTGTCAAAACAAAGGTAATTGTTAGTTTGTAAGTCTCATCTTAGCTCTTTGCTTTGAGACCTATTTGCTCTTCAATCCTCACAGAATTGTTTTAACTGCAAATGTTAGCTAAGTATTCTTTTATAATTTTCTGCAGGTGAGATCTTGTTGTAACACATTACCATGAAGAAGTTTAAGCAGAAAGTAAAGATTCATAAATCTCAGCCATAGCCCCACTTTCTGATAAAATCAATGGTTTTTAGGAACAGAAGAACCTGGGCAAGCTGCTAGTGTCCACTGAAATAGGATCTCACCTGTATTGTGGCTGATTCTGCTCTTAAATCACCACTTTCCCCATGGTATCAGCTTCCTGCTTCCACGACCAGCCCGACTTGGGGTTCTCTCATGTGTATTCTTATCTCACAGAGAGGTAGGGCTTTGCTGGTACCATGCTCACCCAGGAAGGACAAAACTGGGGGCATTGTTCACTGAACAGCTACATGGTCCCTTAGACACTTATTTCTGGACTCACACAGGAAGACTCAGCAAAATGGCACCAAACACCCAATTTTCCAATTGAGTGCCAATTTGTTGGCACTCCGTGTTATGTTCTAAATGAGCTGTTTCCCATCAGTCTGGCCATCATCATTCCTAGAATCAGCATTTCAGGGGCCACCAGAGCAGTGGGTCAAGAAGAAGTTTCTGAAGCCCGACTGCTTCATCCTTCCTGGGAGAACAAGGCTCCTCGCTTCACCTCACTATGGTCATGGCCTCACCCAGAGGGGCTCAGGGCCTGTCATGAGGAAGAATGAGTTGATGTTTGCAAGGGGTTCAGGACACAGTGAGAGCTAGGTTCGATGTTCATTAACCAAACACATAATTTTAACATTCTCAAAAGGTAAAAATAAAAGGATATGAACTCTACAATTCAAATCCATTCTCGGACAGTGGTCCTGAGGAGTCCTTACACACTCTAGTCTTTCCTTTGTTAATAGTTTCAGATGAACATGTGCCTGCAAACTGCACGCTACTTGTCCTCTAGCACCCCGGCAGAAGGGCCAGCAGGCCGGTCTTACCCCTGGCCTTTGCACTGAGGCAGGTATATGCATAACTTCTTTTTTTATTATTATTATTCATGAGAGACACACACAGAGAGAGGCAGAGACAAAGGCAGAGGGAGAAGCAGGCTCCATGCAGGGAGCCCGACGTGGGACTCGATCCAGGACCCAGGATTATGCCCTGAGCCAAAGGCAGGCGTTTCAACCGCTGAGCCACCCAGGCGTCCCTATGTGTAACTTCTTAAGGTATACATAATATGATTTTTTAAAGATTTATTTATTTATCTATCTATCTATTTATGTATGTATGTATCTATTTCAGCGAGAAAGAGAGCAGAGGGGAGGTATAGAGGAGAGGGAGAGAGAAACTCAAGCAGATGCAGGGCTTGGTCTACGACTCTGAGATCACAACCTGAGTTGAAACCAAGAAGCAGATGCTTAAATGAGTGAGCCACCCATGCACCCCCATAATATGATTTTTTTGACAATATATTGTGAGAGGTCTTTCAATGTCAATAGCTAACATGCCTCATCATTTGTATGCTGCTAGAAGCATCTTTGCAAGTACACATTTGTGTATTTTCTGATAATCTCTTTGGGATGTATTTCCTTAAGTGGTGCTACTACATCAAACATGATATACCTTTTCGAGATTTTTTGAGCCATAGTCCCTGATTTGGGATGGAAAAGCCTTCTGCCTACGTGGCCCTTGGGGTGAGGGTAGACAATCAGATGTCCACTTGAAAAGGCTTTGAGGGAGAGGAAAACCCGGTTCTAGTCTGCTGGAGTCAGTCAAGGCAGGAAAGTGAAAGGAGAGTGAAAATGATTTTCAAGCATTTTTCTAAAAAAGATCGTTTTACATTTGGTTTTATTAGTATTTTTCTTGCAATTTTTAAAAAGATTTTGTTTATTTATTCACAAGAGACACACACACAGAGAGAGAGAGAGGCAGAGACATACACAGAGAGAGAAGCAGGCTCCATGCAGGGAGCCTGATGTGGGACTCAATCCCAGAACCCTGGGATCATGATCTGAGCCAAAGGCAGACGCTCAACCACTGAGCCACCTAGGTGCCCCTTTTTCCTTGCACCTTAATGAAATCCAGTCATGGGGAGGCTGAGGAGAGGGGATTTATTTATTTATTTATTTATTTATTTATTTATTTATTTATTTTAAAGATTTACTCATCCATTCACTTGAGAGAGAAAGAGAAAGAGAGAGCAGGAGGGGCAGAGAGAAAAAGAATCCCAAGCAGACTCCATGCTGAGCACAGAGTGCAACATGGGGCTTCATCTCATGACCATGAGATCATGACCTGATTGGAAACCAAGAGTCAGATGCTCAACTGACTGTGCCACCCAGCACCCCAGGGGCTCTATTTTTAAAGGCTGTATTTAAAGGACTATCTTATATTGAATTGAAGTCTCTGTCCTATGTCTTCCACAAACTGGACCCCTTTGTGTTCTCTGAGGTCTCTTTAGGATGGAAAAGCCTATCATGCCTGCCATCATTATCATAACTAACATATGTTGAGCACCTCGCCTTATTAGTATCTTTCACCCCCACACAGCCCCTGGAGATGAACACTGTTCTTGTCCCCAGTCTGTAGGAGGAGAGAACTGAGAAGCAGGGGAATTTGGCCAAGGTCCCACAGCTGGCCTGAGGCAGGGAGAGGTTCCCACCCCGGAAGTCTGCCCAGAGCCTCCTGGGCCCAGCTGGCATCCATAGGACCTCCCTCACAATGTCAGCAAATGGTCCCTATGTCCCTCCAACCTGCACAGTTGCTTGACTTCTCCCTCAGTCTGAGGGATGGTTTCCAGACATCCAGACACCGCCTGCACGCAATTGAATTCATCAAACGTTAGGCCTGAATATCACGTTTTCCATGTGGTCTGAGGAGGCAAGGTGCCAGCACTTTAACCTCCTTTGTCTCAGACATCATGTCTTAGATGATATGACCAGGAATTTTCAGCAGCAGATGCCTGTGTGGGCTCTTGTAGACAACAGAAACCTTGAAGTAGACAGAGAGGAGATGATGAAGGGCACAAAAGAGGAATGGTACCTTGTAATGGAAGACCAGGGGCCATAAGGAGAACAGTGACTTGCAGATGATGCATCAGGAGTTGAGGCTGGTCCCCACGGGCTGGAGCGGGGGTGAGTTAGACAGTGGTATTGGGACCAAGAAGGCTGAAGCTGCTGAGTGCTCTTTTGGAATTGTTACATTTCAAAGGAAAGTGCCACGTACATGAAAATGAGTTGTGGGGTTTTCCAGTTGGAAACACAGTTTAGGTGAAAAAGGATCAGAGAGACAGATGTGAGTCATAAACATAGACACAAGGGTTAAAGGTGAACTGTAAGGGAGACCCAAAAAAGCAGAGCCTGGACACAGGATGTGGGGGTGTTTTTGTGTCTTCAGTTGATGGAGAGACACAAAGGTTTAAGATCTTAACTCTTTTTTTTTTTTTTTGACATTTTATTTTTAAGTAATCTCTACACCCAAAATGGGGCTTGAACGCACAACCCCAAGATCAAGAGTTGCATGCTCCCCTGACCCAGTGAGGCAGACATAGACATGTCTTCCTTTCATGTTTTTCCTTCATAGACATGATTTCCTTTCATGTGCTTGTTTCCTTGAATGATTCCCCAGAATCTCAGCCTACTTCTGCCAGAACCGGGCAAGAAGGCTTAACATCTTCCATCGGTGCAGCTTAGGCTTTGGAAAGAGAACCCTGTGGGGTTCTGCTCCTATGGCAGATGGCTTTTGCCCTTTGAGCTTAACTGAAAGTCAATGTTATAAAATATCAATCTTCATTTTTGAAGAATAATAACTCATGAATATCCCAAGTTCACTTCTAATCTGTTTTTATATTTTAGGTATTTTTAAAAACAATGCATTCATCATTGCTGCAGGTAAAGATTTAAACTTGATCTGTGTGTGATCACATTCATTACTCAAGAGAAGAATTCAGGGGAGCCAGGGTGGCTCAGTCAAAGTGTTTGCCTTCGGCTCAGGACATGATCTCCGGGTCCTGGGATTGAGCCCTGTGTCAGGCTCCCTACTCAGCGGGAGTCTGCTTCTCCCTTTTCCTCTGCCTGTCCCCCCATTCATGCTCTCTCTCTCCCAAATAAATGAATAATAGTGTTTAAGAAAAAAACAGTAACTTGGGGGAAAAAAAGAAAGAAAGAAGAATTCATCCTTCTGCTTCCTTGATTTTGCCTTGGTCTTTGGATCACAAATGTGCCCGGGGCCAAAGGTGCCTTAGATGCTCCTCTGGATCCAGACACCCTGCCAGTAGGAGAGAAGGCACTGAGGGGGGCTGTCTGCAGGGAGAGGCCCTGCTAGTAAGGGCCAGTCCAGCTACTGCGTCCCATAATGGGACCTCTCAAGAACTGGGCAAAAGAAATTGTGCCAAAGGAGCAGATAAAGAGCTGGAGAGAATCTATAGGCAAAGGAAAGCTCTAGGAGCACAGCAGAGGCTGAGTCCATGTGAGTTGAAAACTGACCTACGTTCCAGTTCTAATGCTGTGTAACAAACAGTCCCAAAATGGAGTGACATAAGACAATTATTTTAATATGTTCATGGATTGTGTGCATCAGGAATTCAGACAGGGAAGATTTGTCTCTGCTCCACCAAGCCTGGGCCTTTAGCTAGGAGATTCCATGGCTGGAAGTGATAGGCTATCTGGGAGATGAGCTCATCTGGAGGCTTCTTCATTCACATGTCTGGTAGTTGACGCTAGCTGACAGTGGGAGTTCAGCTGGGCTGTGAGCCAGAACACCTACACATGGCCTCCCCTGTGCCCTAGGATTTTTCCTGACATGGTGACTTCAGGATGGTCAACTTCCTGCATAGTGACTCACACCTCTAAAGGTGAGTGTCTTAATGAACAATGAAGAAGCTGCATCACCTTTTATGACCCAGCCTCAGAAATCACGCAGTGCCACTTCCCTGCATCATATGTGCTGGAAGTCACAGGGTGTAGGAGTTTTTTTAAAAGGTCCACAAATCCTTTGATTCTGCCTTCCGAGGGTGCACCCAACTCTCCTACTCTGTACTTAGTGACTCTTGTGTCATGAATAGAATATGGCAGAAGTGACAGGAAACAACCTCCCGGACTAGGTAATAAAAGCCACTGCAGCTCCTTTTTTCCATGCCCACCCCCACCCTATTCTTGAAGCCAGCTATGATGTCGTGATGACCCTCAAACGGCCCTCCAAGGAGGTCCTGCCAATAGTCATGTGAGCCAGCTATTGTGGACATGGATTGTCTTTGTTTGTTTGGGCTGCTGAAGCAAAAATACCCTGTACCGGGGAGCTTAAACAACAAAAACTGATTTCCCACAGTTGGGGAGGATGGGAAGGCCAAGGTCAATGTGTTGACACATTTGGTGCCTGGTGAACACTTACTGTTTTCTTCATAGATGGTCAACTTCTTGCTGTGTCCTCACCCAGCAGAAGGGTGAGAGAGGTTTCTGGGACTTTTTTAAAATAAAGGCACTAATCCCATTCATG
Organism: Vulpes vulpes; assembly: GCF_048418805.1. Lineage (NCBI taxonomy): Eukaryota > Metazoa > Chordata > Mammalia > Carnivora > Canidae > Vulpes > Vulpes vulpes. The sequence continues at coordinate 162,932,789 of NC_132791.1, read as the reverse complement.
GGGGGCTCTACCTCCATGACCGAATCACCTCCAGGCTCCACCTCTAAATACCATCACTTTGGGATTAGGTTTCAACATGAGTTTTGGGAGGACACAAACATTCAGCCTATAGCCTGGATCGAGGCTTCAGCCAACATCTTGACTATAACTTGAAACCCTAAACCAGATTCCCAGATTCCTGTGCTCAGAGATGGAGATAATTAATATCTGTAGTGTTATGTTGCTAAGTGTTAGGATAACTTGCTATTCCACCATAAATGATTAATACACAGGGCTAAGACACATTTGAGGGAAGGTGACATACACACCACTTCTCAACGGGGAAAGCATAAAGTAATATGTGGACATGTTTTAAAACTGCCTTAATTTATACAATAAAGACTATTTTCTTCCCCATTCACCCACAAAAATAGTGAGTGTTCTGTGGAAGCTTGACCATAAGACCTGCTGTTATTATTTGTTCTTCTTAATGTCAAGATGGTAACATGTATTAGGAATCCTGGGTACCTACTTGGTCAAAAAAGAGTTCTTGATGAAACTGGCCTTTCACCAATGGCATTATTAAAAATATGATTCCTTTTTTCCAGAATTTCTCTCAAGGAGCTTCCCTGAACATATTATGCTTGATTTCACCTTTAATCACACTATTCTCATGCTGGTCCCTACTCTCCTCTCCAATTTCCATTAGTGGGAAATGAACTCCTATTCATCTGTTATGTCTGAAGCCAGGAATTCACCATGTCTAAAAATACACTCACTGAGAGAAGGCTTCCTAGGAACCCACTGCTGCCTGGGACTCCCAGGGGCACTTCTCTCTTATTGTATTCACTATTCTGTATTATGAAGATCTGTTTGTGTGTCTATCTTCCCCATCTGAATGTTCTGCATCAACTGTGTCTTATTTTTCACAGTAGAGCCAGCATCTAGCACATTGGGAGCACTGCCTGTCAGTAAACAGTGATGATGGTGTGATCTCCACACCTAAAGGATGACACTAAGAGCTGATACCATACGCCATGATAAGCACATTTTCACACCATCTCTTTTAATCCTCACAGTGAGAAGATTGACTGCAATTCCCCTTTGGCAAATGAGCAAACTGTAGCCCAGAGAGATTGAGAAATTGTGTTACCCAGTTGGTGAGTGGGACCACCCACCCATTCATAAGAGTCATCTTGTTCACAGAGTCTGCACTACTGTCACTACTGCAATTCTACATTGAAGTCTGGATTCTCAGTCCGAGCAAAACCAGTTTCAACAGCTAGGAACCTTAGAAAGAAATAACATTTAAATAAGTAATGCCCCTTAGATATTCTATAATTATATACCATGTGCCATACTATTAAGTGGTAAAAAAGAGGATGAAAGAGAATAAAGTATGACAGAGTCATTTTAATAACAAATTTAATGCATCTTAAATAAAGTGTGTGCACAAAAAAATGCAGGCATAGGTAAAGTTGGGAGACATTCTTTGAACTGTAAGACCCACTCGCACTTAGAAACCTACAGGCTCAATGACCAGGAAAGAAACCATCGAATTCTTCAGCTGCATCCTGACATTTTTCATTTTGAAATCAGTGACTCCATTCTTCCCTCTAAAAACTTTGGCTCCCCCAAACAATTAACACAATCAGCTTGCATACAGGGAGAATGAAAGGAATGAGACTCCAACCCTAATCCACTGTAAAGACTAATAGAGACCTCACATAAACTCAGGAGTTGTATTTCCTGGAAGTGGGATCTCCTGCTGTAATGTAAGTACACTCCAATGCAGCCATTGTTCTCTAAAATGCATTTCAAAGCACACTGGTTAAGTTAGCTGCTCCATATACACCGGCTAACAAAATGGTGGTGGGGTGAGGTATATAGGATGCAGAATGAACATGAGATTGACCTTGCAAAGGTCAAAAGAACAGACGCATTCTCCAGGCTTTTAAAACACTAATCATGCAGGGAACATGTTTTTTTTTTTAATAATAAATTTATTTTTTATTGGTGTTCAATTTGCCAACATACAGAATAACACCCATTTTTCATCCCGTCAAGTGTCCCCCTCAGTGCCCATCACCCACTCACCCCCACCCCCCGCCCTCCTCCCCTTCCACCACCCCTAGTTCATTTCCCAGAGTTAGGAGTCTTCATGTTCTGTCTCCCTTCCTGATATTCCCCACACATTTCTTCTCCCTTCCCTTATATTCCCTTTCACTATTATTTATATTCCCCAAATGAATGAGACCATATAATGTTTGTCCTTCTCCAATTGACTTATTTCACTCAGCATAATACCCTCCAGTTCCATCCACATCGAAGCAAATGGTGGGTATTTGTCATTTCTAGTGGCTGAGGAATATTCCATTGTATACACAAACCACATCTTCTTTATCCATTCATCTTTCGATGGACACCGAGGCTCCTTCCACAGTTTGGCTATTGTGGACATTGCTGCTAGAAACATCGGGGTGCAGGTTTCATTGCATCTGTATCTTTGGGGTAAATCCCCAGCAGTGCAATTGCTGGGTCGTAGGGCAGGTCTATTTTTAACTCTTTGAGGAACCTCCACACAGTTTTCCAGAGTGGCTGCACCAGTTCACATTCCCACCAACAGTGTAAGAGGGTTCCCTTTTCTCTGCATCCTCTCCAACATTTGTGGTTTCCTGCCTTGTTAATGTTCCCCATTCTCACTGGTGTGAGGTGGTATCTCATTGTGGTTTTGATTTGTATTTCCCTGATGGCAAGTGATGCGGAGCATGTTTTTAGGAGCATCCCTGCTCAGAAGCTTACTGGTCTACAAACTGGGCAAACGAGGTGTGTATGTGTGCAGTTTATTCTTTTGTGTTCTGAATGCAAATGTTATTATTTGAGGATTTGCACAAAATGTGACATAGAGACATCATGAAGAAAAACAAAGAACAACTATTTCATAATTGTGAAAGGTAAACAAGAAGGTAGACTGGTAGGGAAATCAAACCTGAAGATTTGGGAGGTAAGTGGAAAGTTTCTGATTGTTTCTCCTTTTTTCTTTCCTGTCTTTGAGCTTGGCTAAGGGCAACTCTGGTCATAGAACTGTGTAGCTCTGGGATTTGTTTGTTTATTTGTTTTGTTTTTGGTTTTTTTGCCAGAGAATCAGGAAAAAGGGTCCTCACAAGAGAGTATGGAAGAATCCTTTCTTTCTCTCTCTCTCTCTTTCTTTCTTTCTTTCTTTCTTTCTTTCTTTCTTTCTTTCTTTCTTTCTTTCTTCTCCTTTCTCTTTTCTTTCTTTCTTTCTTTTTCTTTCTTTCTTTCTTCTTTCTCCTTTCTTTCTTTCTTTCTTTTTTTTCTTTTCTTTTCTTTTCTTTCTTTCTTCTTTCTCTATTTTATCTCTCCAGGCCCTGACCTGACAGCAACCCCAGTCTCTGATCTATAAGGTAGCAGAGAACATAGTGATAACTGAGAGAGAAAGTCTGGACTTCTGGCCACAGGACTGAGAAATGGGCCCCTGAGAGCCAGAGGGTGCAAAAGGAATTAGAGACAGGAGAGCTGGTGAAGGGGATCTCTTAATTCTATGTATCAATGGGCACATGTCCTCAGCTTGCCCTTGGGCTGTGCATATGCAGGAGAGACCCAGAGCAACACAGCAAAGACTTTGAGAACTGAACTGCAAAGATAGCATCTGCCTGCACCCCAGGCCAACCTCCAAGTGCTACATGCATGAAACAGACACAAAAGAACACAACAAAGCTTTGAAAAACTTAAGTGACATTGAAACCACCATTGACAGAAGGTAAAATAGACCTTCTGGTAGGAACGTAGCCAGGTAACTGCCCACTAAACAGCAAGTCAGTGTTCTCCAGAGGACTTTAGCAGGACAGAGTCTCAAAATGTCAAACACTGGCACAGGAAGGGCCAGGAATATATAACCAATTATCAAGAGAAAAGAAAATCAACAGATACCAACCCTGAGTTCACACCGATATTGGAATTAACCAGGCTTTAAGGTGGGTATTGTAACTGTGCTCCATGGGGTAAAGGTAAATACACTTCAAATGAATGGAAAGATATAAGCCCTCATCAGAAAAATAAAAAGCATAAAAAAGAAATGGAAACTTTAGAACTGAAAAATACAATGTCTGGGAGAAAACAGAATGGAGTTGACAGAGGAAGGAGTTAGTAAATTCAAAGATAAATAAATGGAAATTATTTAATTTGAAAAATGGAGAGAAAGATTAACTACAAACAATTGAACAGAGCAGAGACTCAGGGACCTCTGGAATAATATCAAAACATCTAATATTTGTGCCACTGAAGGTCCAGAAAGGGAAGAGAAAGAGACTGGTATGGAAAAATATTTGAAGAAATAATAACTAAAACTTCACAAATTTGGTGAAAGATATAAATCTACAGATCCAAGAAGTTCTGTGAACCATCAAACAGGATAAACTCAAGGAACATCAGGCTGAGATACATAATAAACTGGTGAAAACCAAAGATAAAGGAAAGATCTTGACAGCAGCCAGAGAAAAGTGACATCTTGTACAGGGAACAATTGGAATGACTGTAGATTCCTCACCAGATCTTACAGAAGACAAAAGGCAGCAAAGTATCATTCTATATTCAGTGCAGATACTCTCTAGGAATGACAGCAAAACAAAGACATTCTGAGATGAAGGAAGACTAAGAGAATCTGCTGCCAGTACACTTGCTTAAAAACAAATACTAAATGAGATTCTGTAGGCCAAGGGGAAGTGATACATAGGGAAACTTGGTACTGCAGGAATTCCTTTAGGAATGAAGGAAGAACAATAGAAGTGGTATATACCCGACTCAGTATAATGGACTATTTTCTTAATTTCTCTAAAATATGCATACTGCTGAAAGAAAAAATATAGTATTGTCTGGTAGAATTTTCAGTGAATATAAGTGTAATATGTAGAAACAATTATAATATAAGCAGAGAGTAGGGGCATCTAGGTGGCTCAGTGGGTTAAGTGTACAACTCTTGGTTTTGGCTCAGGTCATGATTTTAGGGTTTTGAGACCGAGCCCTGCAATGGATTCTGCACTTAGCACAGCGTCTACTGGAGATTCTCTCCCTCTCCCTCCCCTCTACTCCTCCCAACTCATGCTTTCTAAATAAATAAGTAAATAAATAAAATCTTTTTTTAAAAAGGGAGGATAAAAGGACTTAGATGCTTATAAGATCTAAATAGACCGTGAAAGTTAGGTATGCATATCATAATCCCTAGAGCAACCACTATAAAATAATATGAAGAGAAATGGGCAAATAAAATTGATAAATTAAAATGAAGTACTGAAAACATTCAAATAGGGACACCTGGGTTGCTCAGTGGTTAAGCATCTGCCTTCAGCTCAGGATGTGATCCCAGAGTCCTGGGGTCACATCCTACATCTGGCTCCCTGCGAGGAACCTGCCTCTCCCTCTGCCTATGTTTCTGCCTCTCTCTTTGTTTCTCTCATGAATAAATAAATAAATCTTTTTAAAAATAAAAACATTCAAATAATCAAAATAGTGTAGAAAATAGAGGACAGAGGAACAAAAAACATTGAGAGAAAAAAAAATACATTCTATAAAATGGTCAACATTTTATCAAGTCAGCAATATCAATAACTACATTACATGTAAATGGTCTACATTACATCAACTAAGAGTGATTGTCAGATAGGATTGAAAACACAAGACCCAAATATATGCCATATTTAGAGAAATATAATGACTCGTTAAAAGCAAATGGATAAAAGTATACTATGAAAACACTAGTCAAAAAAAAAAAAAGAAAGAAAGAAAAAAGAAAAAAAAGAAAGAAAATACTAGTCAAAAAAAACACTGGAGCAGTTATATTAATATAGACAAAGTAGATTTCAAAAGAAAAATGATGAATAGGGGATCAAAAGGAACACTACATAATAGTAAAAAGACCACCAAGAAGACACACCATTCCTAAATGTGCCTGCTCTAAATTCATGGAACAAATCATCATAGAATGAAAAAGAAAGTTCATAATTATTCCTGGAGATTTCAAGAGTCTTCTCTCAATAATTAATAATGTTTAGTGCAGAAAATCAGCAAAATATACAAGACCTGAACTATAAATCAACTCGATCTAGATTTATAAAACATTCTATCCAAAAACAATAGAATACACATTCTTCTCAAGTGCACATGAGACATTCATCACAATAGGCCATATTTTGGGTCATAAAACAAACATTAACAAACTTGAAATAATTAAAATTTTGCAAAGTACATTTTCTGGTCATAGTGAAATTAAAATAATAATCAATTACAGTAAGATATCTGGGAAACACCAAAACATTTTGAAATTACAAAGTACACTTCTAAGTAATCTATGAGTCATAGAAAAGTCACAAGAAAAAAATCAGAAAATATTTTAAACTGAATGAAAAAATATAACATCAGAGTTTGTGGATTCTAGCTAAAAGTTAGTGGTTAGAAGGAATCTACAAGATAGTTCCTAGAACTAACAAATTTAGCCAGGTCACAGGATATGAAGTAATATACAAAAATAGAAAGTATTTTTAGATACTAGCTGTGAACAATTAAAAATAGGAATTATACAGACAGGATCGTTTCTAATAGCACCAAAACCCACAATGTTACTCCCAAGTGAAAAAAATTGTAGAGTGATACAGATTCTGTATGCCAGCATGTATAGCAGTGTTATTCATATGTGCCAGAGACTGCCCTTCAAATGGTGAATGGATAAATCACGGCACATCAAAATGGAATATAAAGTAATAAAAAGAACTGAAGTATTGATTCAGATGAAATTCAAATGCATTATGCTAAATGAAAGAGCGAGTCTCAAAAGGTTGTGTACCATAGGATGATTCATTGATAATGATATTCACACAAAGACAAAACTTTAGGGATAGAGGGGGTACTGTTATGGATGTGGGTAGGAGGAAGCACAGACCACAAAGGGTCAGCATGAGGGAACTTTGGGGGCAAATGGAACTATTCTGTATCTTGATTGTGGTGGTGGTTATGTGATTATCAACTTGTCAGGTCTCAAGGAACTGTTTGGCAAAAGTGTACATTTTACTGCATGATAACTTAAAATTAAATTAAAAAATTTAAAAAAACAACGAAATCCACACTCCTTAACTGAGTCAATCTGAACTAACAATCCAGTTCAAACCGGTGTGGGATTGCAAAGCAGTGTTCTAAATCAAGGACATTAGAGGAAATCCATTTTTGTGAAATAAGGAAATACAGGAAATAAATGTGCTGTATCATGTTATAAAAATAATAATATGGCCAACAACTGTCAATGGATTTTTTTTTTTAAAGTCAGAGGGTATTTCCCTTTAGAAGAAAAATACTGACATAGGGAAACCCTTTTAGAACCAATTCCTTTTGTTTGGAGTAGTCTAGTTAGTGACGGGACAGTTCACAGCCCTAAATCCGATCTACCTTGACTGATCTAGCATGGGTTTGCGTCCTATGGGTTAACATAAAAAATAATTTATTTTAGGGTCACCTGGGTAGCTCAGTGGTTGAGCGTCTGGAGTCCCACATCCGGCTCCCTGCAGGGGACGCCTGCTTCTCCATCTGCCTATGTCTTGCCTCTCATGAATAAATAAAGTCTGAAAAAAATAACTTCTTTTATATTTATTTAAAATCAACACGAGCTTGAACACTGTCTTAAGCATCCCTGTCTGAGCTGGACAGGGCTCTCTGGCAATGCTAAAATGGATTCTCCGTGTCAGGAGATAAATAGTAATCGTTTGCGTCGCTTGGGCCAATGGTCCTGTGCTGCCGCAGCTGGGCGGAGATAGGTTTGGAGGAGCCGTCGGCACCGCGGGAAAGGGCCAGAGCCCTGAAAGCCTCCGAGCCCCCAGACTCGGCCACACCTTCCCCCGTGTTGTCAGGGAGACGGGTGGCACGCAGGTCCCCACGGAGACTTAAACCGGGACACCTGGAATGCCTTATAACTCGAACAGGTGCGGCGCAGGCGACTTCCAATGGGCCCGCGAGACCAGAGCGCTTGATTTTAGGGATGCAGCAAGAAACAGGGCCCGGGCTTCAAGCACAACAGTCCAAGTACCAACACCCCCCTGCCAGAGGCTGGGTCTCAGCAATCAGCCCCGGGCTCCAAATCCCTCCCACCGCCTGGGGCTCGGCCCCAGGAGCCCCTCCTTACCCGCCCCCCACCCACATTCCTGCGGGCCTCCCCAACTCACGCACCAGGCTCCACCCGCGCAGTCCCGGGAGGCCTCGCCCAGTCTTGACCACAGGCCGCCCCGCCCCACCCGGCTCGGCCACGCCCCCGCCCGGTCCGGCCCGGCCCCGCCCCGCCCCAAGGCCCAGTCCCTCAGGGCGTTGGCCACACCCCCTCCGCCTGGCCACGCCCCCCTCGCTGCGGCCCGCCACGCTTTGCCCCACCTTACCCAGCCCCAGCTCCGCCCCATCACCCCTCCAGCCCCGCCTGCCCGGTTCGCCCCGCCCCCGCCCCTTAGCCACGCCCAGGGCCCGCCTCCGCTCCGGCCGGCTAGGACGAGAGGCGGCGCCACCGTGCGGATCCCCAGTCCTCCTCTCCCTGCGCCCTGTACCCCTGACCCTGGGTGGTCCTACGCGGGACTACTGCACTTCCAGGGCCAAGGCACTTCCTGACCTCGTGCTCAGGCCACCAGTGTTGCCTCCCAGACCCCCCGGCCCAGCCCAGATGTTAGCGAAGCACCTGATACAGCAGTCCTATGATTATAGACACGTGGACATAGAGAAACAAGAAAGGAAAACTTCTCTTTGGGAAACGTTCCAAAGATGTTCACTTTCTGAATGAGACCTACGTATAAACCAATAAAAGCTGTAAGCGGGTGGATGGATGGTGGGTGGCAGGTGGATGGATGGGTGGATAATGGGTGGGTGGATGAGGCTGCTGCTAATTATCTTTTAGAATAATGGCCCTGGACATCAGGACATTGGGTAATTGTACTAGAAAAGACCAGGTGTGATTTGGCCAGGCATGTATGTATCATACAGATAACACATTTTTTTCTTTAAAGACTTTGTTTGAGAGAGAGAGAGAGAGAGGGAGAACCACCATGGGGTAAGGGCAGAGGGAGAAGCAGCAGAGTCTCTGCTGAGCAGAGAGCCCAATCCTGATATCATGGCCTGAGCCGAAGGCAGCACTTAACCAGCTGAGCCACCCAGATGCCCCCCATAACACATTCTTTAATTAAAGGTCAGCATCAACAAATTTTTAAGAACCTGCTATGTTCCAGGTCATGAGAATACAGCAGTGACCAGAGCAGAAGGCCCTGCCCTCATGGAACATAGAGACACTAGATAAACCCACTGCATGTCAGAGGCTGTGGAGAAAAGCCAGAGCAGGGTGAGGGGACATAGGAGGTGAGGGAGGATCGTAAGGCAGCATTTGATTAAATGAAATTTGTGCTTACAAATCACTGAGTGTCCATCACGGAGAAAGCTTACTGTGTTATGTATTTGAGAAATAAGCACACAGATGGATGGTAAGAGCTCCTGGCAGTGGGGCTGGCCCCCACAGCTGGTCCTGTTGAACACTGATTTCATGGAACCCCATCAGACAAGGCCACCCTGTGTCTGTCCTGGACCAAGACAAAACAGCAGTGCCGGAAAGCAGTCTGCTCAGACAAAAACAACTCATTGGGAACACAAAAATAATCCAACACCCCCTATCCTGGCTTACATGCGAGATGGCTGCTTCTCTTCCAATCAAAGCAGTAGCCTCAGATGGTTTGTCCTATTTTCTGGATTAGAATTATTGAGATATCCAAGCAGAGAATCACCTCTTCAGCCAATCCAGAGCACAGCCCTGCTTCTTGGAGCCCCCACCCCGCCGTATCACCCACCCCAAATCCCGTAGGTCCTTTTCAATACCTCTGTACTGAGATACTGCATGGTTCCCCGTGATGTATGGTTTTATGAAATGAGTCAAAAAACACAACTTTGGCTATCAGTGTGCAGTTTTGTTTTTTTTTTAAGATTCTAAAAAATTTGTTGACTTGAGAGAGCACACACAGAGGCTGGAGGAGGGGCAGAGGGAGAGGGAGAAGCAGACTCTCTGCTGAGCGGGGAGCCCAACGTGGTACTTGATCCCAGCTGGGCTCAGCGCCCATTCTCCTCATGGATCTACGGTTCCGTTGAACTCCACACCCAGACCTCAGACACAAGGAATATTCTCTGTAACTAAAAGCCTCCAGTGACATCAGAAATATGAAAAAATGCTGGCGGAAGCCTTTTGGGCCTCATTCAGGTGACATTTGAGTCATTCCCTTGAACATTGCCTAAACGGGGCTCCTATGCAATTGGATGAATCAAATCAATAAAGAGAGTGGATATTTACCTGGCACCCTTCCTCTTCCGCCCTCATTCGCAATGCGTGACGCATCCCCCGGCCCATTAAGTCCAGACCCGGAGTGTCACAGCTTTGGCAGCTCATCCTTCTTTGGAAAGTGGCCTTCTAGGTCACAGAGATGGGGATGGACGTGTCAGCTAGAAAAATGATGCCTGAAAGTGAAGATGCAGCCCATCTGTGGCTGCCTACAAGGTCTCATGGAAATGTGACATTTTCAAGACAAATGGATGGACTTGTCTTTTAGTTTATAAGAATCTAGGCCCATCGAGTAGTGCTGTTATCACTAGACACGTTGTGGTCACTCCCTTTTCAGGGAGGGCTGGGCAGGGCCATACTCTTCCAGTTCCACAAAGTGGCTCCTTTCAGGCACCCCTGCAGTGGAAGGACCCCCGAACACCCAGGGCTCCCCTTGAAAGCGCTTGGTCACAGAGCTCCCCCCTTCCAGCAGTGTCCAGTACAGCGAAACAAGCAGCCCGGCCAGACATGGGGCCCTGCCGCAGGCCCAGCGCTCATAAGCTGCAAGAACTTGGCAGGCTTCTGGACCTCGTGCCACCTCCCTTCAGTCATCTGGAGAGCAGAGACGTTGCTGTAGCTCTGTCCCTCCTCCTGGAGACTCCGGCACATGCTGCACGCATGGCGCAGAGCTGGGACACCTGCGTTGACATCATTGTTACTATTCCACCGGAAGAGGAAGTGCCCAGCCTATGAGGCTTTTCCCTGTTATTTCCTGAGCCCATTCTAATCAGTCTCTCAATGTTCGACGCCATCAAAACTGCTCTTGCCAAAGACTTGGTAGGTCTCCTGGGCCCTCATCTGCCCCTCCTGTCTGCCCTCACATTCGTGGGGACTCATGAGGCCCTTGTGGCTTTACACACCTGCTGATCCAGGTATTATCTACGGTCCAGGTCCTCCTCCTGGACCCTGCACACCTCCAGCTCCTTCTTGACTTCTGCCCAAGGTGAGGGGCTAGCAGGCACCCCAAACCAACATGTCCAAAGCACTCTTGACAATCCCCTACAAACCTGCTCCACCCATGGCTGTCCACATTTTGTCTACAGGGGACACCGCCCTTCCAGGCTCTCAGTTCAAGAACACTGAGGTCATCCTTGATGTCTGTTTTTCTCCCGCACCTGATTCTCCAGCAAATCCTACTGGTTGGTCCTTCAAAGTAGCTATAGTCTGGCCATTCCCACCACTCCCAGTTCCAGCCTCCAGAGGGCGGTCTCTCCACTTCTGCCCTGCCCCCCTTGAGGACCTCCCCCCACAGGGGCCTGGAATGAGTCTTTTAAAACATAATTCACATATTGCCATCTTTCCTCCAAATGGGCTTCCTACTATACTACTCACCTTAAACTGCAAGTCCTTAAAATAGCCATCAGGAATCTATATCTGTCCCTCTACCACCTTTCTGTTGTCAAAGCCTCACTGTTCTCCTCCTTGATCAACTCTACTGGAGCCACACTGACCTCCTGGGTGTTGCTCAAAGAAGGGATCACCCAGTCCTACCCAGGGCCTTGGCAATCACTATTTCTTCTGCCTGGAATGCTTTTCTTTTTTTTCCTCAGATAGCCACGTGGCACTCTCCTTTTGTTCCATATAGATCTCCTACCTAAAAGGGCCCCCTGCATCCCAACACCCTCCTAAGCCTGGTATTTTTTCATGGCATCTATCATCACTTGATAACCTGGATGAGAACGACACAACTCCCTCATTTAAAACCCTTTCTTGGGGCAGCCTGGGTGGCTCAGTGGTTTAGTGCCACCTTCGGCCCAAGGCATGATCCTGGAGACCCAGGGTCGAGTCCCACATCAGGCTCCCTGCATGGAGCCTGCTTCTCCCTCTGCCTGTGTCTCTGCCTCTCTCTCTCTCTCTCTCTCTCTCTGTCTCTCAATAATGAATAAATAAAATCTTAAAAAAAAATAAAACCCTTCCTTGGGAGCACCTAGGTGGCTCAGTGGTTGAGCGTCTCCCTTTGGTTCAGGTCATGATCCTGGGGTCCTGGGACCAAGTCCCACAACAGACTCTCCACAGGGAGCCTGCTTCTCCCTCTGCTTATGTCTCTGCCTCTCTCTGTGTCTCTCATGAATAAATAAAATCTTAAAAATAAATAAATAAAATCCTTCCTTGCCTCTCCTCTTTGCTATTGAAGGACAAAAATCCAAATTCCTTAACTTTGTGATGTGATCTAGTCCCATCTACCTCCCAGGTCTTAGCAAGCTGGGTCCAGCTTTCTGGAAACACACTAAGCACCTCCTCTGCGCCTTGGTTCAGGCTGTTTTCTCAGTCGGTCCTCATTCACCTCTCCCATGAAGCTCCTGATACTCCTGGGGTGGTGCTGGGTGGCTGTGATTCCCAAGGGTTATCGCTGTAGTGCAATCAACAAGGGAGGCATTCAATAGCCACTTACATGCGATGGTTATCTGAGATATAAATTAATATAAATTAAGCCTATAACGAATATAGATTAGGTTAAATTTTTCATTAACATACATTAACTCTACATCTGTATAACCTATGATTTTACATGAATAGAAATGAGTTGGACCCCCATGATGTCTGAAATGTCATCGGAATGTGCCAGGAACGAAGTTCTGCCTCCAGATTGGTGTCAGCGCTGCACTGTTTGTGCAACTGTGCAACTGTTTGTTCACTGTTTGTGTCACAGCGCAAATACGTTCCTGATAGATTGTCCTGAATTTTGATGGTCAGTGCTAAGAAAGTGCTGAACAGGTTCGAAACACCTGGCAAAGTCACTCTTATCAACTTCTCTCTAGGGAGCTGTCATAACTGAGGGCCATACGCAAAGTTATGCCCACAGGACACAAGGGTAGAGACGGCCGCAGAGACGCAGAGACGGTGAACTCAGATCAGTTTCAACACAGACCAAAAAGAGATTTTTGACTTTTATGTTACCCAGTAGACTCTGGTGCTCCATGGGTACAAGTCACCCAAAACACATCATATTAACTGTTTGCTTCTTCAAGACACAAAAGATATCTCTCTGGTTTAAAAAGGTAATTTACAGGGTGCCTGGGTGGCTCAGTCCATTAAACATCCGCCTTCGGCTCGGGTCATGATCCCAGGGTCTTGGGATCGAGTCTCACATCAGGCTCCCTGCTCAGTGGGAAGTCTGCTCCTCTCTCTGCCCCTCCCGCCCCCTCTGCTTGTTCTCTTTCTCTCAAATAAGTAAAGTCTCCGAAAAAAAAAAAAAGTTAATTTGCAACAAATAAAAGGGACTCCACCTCTTCCAAAAGGTGGTCATCGTCCACACCTGTTCTGCCATAAACACAAAGCTGCATTGCTTAACGCAAGGACTGTTAGGACCGAATGATGTGCCAGTGCATTTCTGGGACAAGGTGACATTGTCATTGATGGTCTGTTGAAGGAAAAGAAGCTAATTTTCTTTTGAGCTTAAGCCTTTAGTAGTAACTTAATTAGGCCATCCTGTAAAATCATCACTAATAACTGTCAGAGGAACCCCTGAGTCACCAGAGGATGACAAAGCTTGGCAGAGAGCCTCTGCCAGAGAGAAGAGGCATCTACAGTTCACTGCACCTCTCTCAGAATTGTCCTCAAGGGACACCAACAACCCCCACACTTCAGCCTGCCTGCTTCCTGACCTCACTGCAGGACTTTGCTTCATGGGTGTCATAATATCACACACGTGTAATACATACATACATACATGTAATATATAGGTATGCAATATATACAATAAAATAGTATTTTAATGGAATAGCCCTTTACCCTAACACAACTATTTTTACTTTTGAACTATTACATGCTAGTTCTTGTCCATAGTCCTCTTTTTTTTTTTTTTTTACATAGGGTCAATCTCCTGTATCCTACTTCTTTAACATTATTCTGTTTTCCAAGTTTCTTTTTTAAATTTTTTTTTATTTTTTTATTGGAGAGAGAGAGAGAACACAAGCAGAGGGGAGCAGCAGAGAGAGAGGGAGAAGAAGACTCCCTGCTGAGCAGGGACCCCCGATGTGGGACTCAATCCCAGAACACTGGGATCATGACCTGAGCCCAAGGCCTGAGCTACCCAGGCACTCTGCCTCCCCCAAGTCTCTTTTCTTTTTTAAAAAAATTATATTTAGGGCAGCCCCGGTGGTGCAGCGGTTTAGCGTCAGCTGCAGCCCGGGGTGTGATCCTGGAGACCCGGGATCGAGTCCCACATCGGGCTCCCTGCATGGAGCCTGCTTCTCCCTCTGCCTGTGTCTCTGCCTCACTCTCTCTCTCTCTCTGTGTGTGTGTGCCTCTCATGAATAAATAAATAAAATCTTTAAAAAATATATCTACGAGAGAGAGAGAGAGAGAGAGAGAGAGAGAGAGAGAGAGAACATGTAATGGGAAGAGGCAATCTCAAGCAGACTCTGAGCTGAGCATGAAGCTCTATGTGGGGCTCCATCCCACGACCCCGAGATCACAACCTGAACTGAAACCAAGGGTCAGAAGCTCAACTGATTGAGCCTCTCAGGTGCCCATGTTTTCCAAGTTTCTATAATCAGTTATTATTTGAATGATCACTAAAACGATGTGTTGCTAAGCTCCATGATCTTCTAACTTATACATTTATTTTGGGCATTTTGGGCTGAACCAGGTGCCTTGTGGGTGTGTACTATTTGACAGACATAGTGGACTTACAGAACTTTTTATCATTCTTGCTTTTTTCTTAATTTTATGTTTATTTATTTAGTTAGAGTGCGCGGCACGGGGAAGGACAGAGGGAGAGGGAGAATCACAAGCAGACTACCTGCTGAATGCAGAGCCCCGATGCAGGGCTCCATCCTTGAGATCAAGACCAGAGCAGAAATCAAGAGTTGGATGCTTAACTGACTGAGCCACCCAAGCACTCTTGTTATTCTTGTTTTTTAATTAGTTGCCAAGAGAAATCATGAATAGCCCTTAAAATTCAGTTTTCTAATATTGAGATTTGGCAACCAGCAGTAGGAGTCCACCTTCAGAGAGAACATAAACTTTCCACTTTGCCACACTCCCCACCACTCACTATTGTCATTCACAAAGCCAGCTTTGCTCATTTACATGATCACTTCTGAAGTCCTGTATGCAGTTCAGTCTGCATCCTTTGACTCCACAGATAAGGCTGTACAGGATGCCTTCAGATAATGTTTTGCTTCTGCTGTATTATTTCCTTAGGGTATATTTCTGAAAGCAGGATTACTGGGTGTACTTCTTCTCCTGCTATATGGTTTTCCATTTGGATGTCTGTTGGGTCCATGGTCCTCTCTTGGGCAATAGCTGCCCCCAGGCACCCTCCCTGCGGGCGTTCAGCAAAAGCTGGGCCAGCTTAACGCTCTATCCTAGGAATCTGCAAACTGGATTTATTTATTTATTTTTTTTTTTTAATTTTTATTTATGTATTATAGTCACAGAGAGAGAGAGAGAGAGAGGCAGAGATACAGGCAGAGGGAGAAGCAGGCTCCACGAACCGGGAGCCCGATGTGGGATTCGATCCCGCGTCTCCAGGATCGCGCCCTGGGCCAAAGGCAGGTGCCAAACCGCTGCGCCACCCAGGGATCCCTGCAAACTGGATTTAAAGATAATATGTAGGAGCTGATCTTCTTAAACTGAAAAAAGGCCAATTTTGGGCAGTGGGGTGTATGTTTGGTCAAATACATGTGGGAAAGAAAAGAAAGCCAGTTCTGCAAAGAGCAAAAAGAATGAGCTAAAAGGCAAGGAAGTGTGGAACCAGAGAGAGGGAGTCTCCTGGTCCAAGGCTGTGTCCACCACCTGGCAGTGGAAGAGTGTTATAGGTGCTCAGGTGTCCACTGAATGCATAGATGAATCCACCCTCCGTCCCACTAGACCTGTGAGCATGTGAAATTTCCCTGACATCGTCACTGTCCCTGTCCAGGAATTGACAATCCCTTGCTGCCCATCCCAGGGATCTGGACCATTCCTGCCCATTAGTAGCATGCCCCTCCTCCCTCACCAGTAATAGGAGGCTCACCTGCTTCCAGGCCATTCCCTTATTTCCTCTGGGAGATCCCCCAAAGTATGGCTCCCCAACTCCACCTGGGTCTCTGCTCACATTTCCCCTTCCCAGAGGCTGCTTGACGGGCCCTCTGAGTGCACCGTCTCTTCCCTCTGCTTTATTCCTCCTCATAGCAATAAAAAACTATCATAGCAAATACTTATTTTGTTGGCTATTGCCTCCAGTGAGACAGTTCATGAGAGGAGAAAACTTACTTTGTTCACCATTCTGTCCCTGAAACAAGGCCCGACACATGGTTGACACCTCATTCATTGGTTAAACATATTTACTGAGTGCCTATTACATACAATGACCTGAAATATGTAACCATGCTGGAAGGTGCTTAGTACAATGGGATAAATTGAGAGAGGCAAGAGTATGAGTAATGCTGGGGATATGTTTGTTGCAATTTTTAAAAAAGGTTTTATTTATTCATGAGAGACAGAGAGAGGGGCAGAGACACAGGCAGAGGGAGAAGCAGCTCCCTGCGGGGAGCCTGATGCGGGACTTGATCCCAGGATCCTGGGATCACAACCTGAGCTGAAGGCAGACACTCAACCACTGAGCCACCCAGGCGCCCCATTTGTTGCAATTTTTAAGTAGTCAGCTCAGGGAAGGCCTCATGTAGGAAGCAGCATTCTGGCAAACACTCAAAGAAGACAAGGAAGAGAGCCAGGCACACATCTGAGCAAAGAACATTTCAGGTGGGGAGCAGCCACTACAAAGATCTTGAGGCAGGAATGTGTTCAGGAAGCCACCGAGTTAAGCTCTAAGGGGAGAGCAGCATTGAAGAAGTGAAACATGAAATAGGAGCCAAGAGAGATTTAAGACACAATCAACCTTATTAGGTATCAGTTACATAGGATAAAATGTACCCATGTACAGTTTGATAAGTTTTGGTCAATGCATATATATAACCATGTAACCACTGCCTTGGTCAAGATATAGAACATTTTCATTACCCCCCAAAAGTCCCCAAGTCTCTGCACAGTCAACCTTCCACCTCCTGTGGAAGTGTGCTGCAAGTTCTAGAATTTCATTTAAATGGAATCATGCCACATGACTCTCCTGGGTCTGGCTTATTTCACTCTGCACAAAATTTTTTCAGATCACGCTGTGTTTATCAGCAGTTCCTTTGTACGTTAAGTAGAACTCCATCCTAAGACTTAGTATGGCTTGTTTATCCATTCGTCTGTGGATGGACCTCTCGGGTTGTTCGCAGTTCTCTGCTATTATGAATAAAGCTGCTATGAATGTTCGCATGCAAGTGATTATTGCATCTATGTTTTCATTTCACTTGAGTATATGGAGACCTAGCAGAAGGATTTCTGGGTTATATACTTTAATGTATGTTTAACTTTATAAAAAAGTTACAAACTGTTTTCCAGGGAGGTTGTGCTGTTTTGGATTCCCCCGGGGGCTCTGCATCTTTGCCAACATTTGGGATCATTGGTCTTTTAGACTGCAGCCCCTCACTGTGATTTTAATTTGCATTTCTCTGATGAGAACAATGTTATTTCTTCATGTCCTTATTAGAGACTTGCACACTGTCTCTTGTGGAGTATGTATGCATTCCTTTCATTGGGTTGTTGGCTTACTGGGACATGGTTCTGTATAGATATAGATATATTTTATATCAATGGAGAAGTCTTTCATCAGACATGTTTTCTGACTTTTCTCATAGCTGGTCTTTTCATTTCCTTACCAGTATCTTTCTCAAAGAGCAGATGTTTCTAATTCTGGTGCAGTTCAATTTATCCATTTCTTGCTTACATGGTTGATATCTCAGCTAAGAGATGTCTGCTTGCCTCAGGGTTGTGAAGGGGTTCATGTTTTTTTCTAATAATTCTGTAGTTTTAACTTTTATTTCAGGTCCATACAGGGTTCTGAGCAAGGACCTGACATGATCCAACTTCTGTGTCAGAGGCATCCCTGTGCTGTGTGGACGCCAGTGGGGTGGAGTGTGGACCTGAGGGCACCCACAGGGAGGCCATGTGATGGTCCAGGCTGGGGCCAGGCCGGGCAGAGTAGGAGCAAAACACAGCAGTTAGGCGTGGGCAATATTCACCAGTGAGGTTTTCAGGTTTGTGTTCCATCCCTCCTCGATGAATAATATTGAAATTTAAGGCATGCTCTGATCCTGAGTGTTTGCTGTGCATTTTAACTTAGCTTCACTAATGTAAAGAACCGGTTTTAAGTTTTAATCCAAATATTGTCATTCTTCCAGTATGGCAGCCCTCAGTACAACAGGACAACTCATCGATCACTCTTGAAAGATTAAGGAAAGGGAAACCAACACATTCCATGTCATGCTCTGCATCACTCCTGCTAGGACTCACAAATCCATGTCTTTTCCCTTGGCCACTTCAACTCATGTATGACCCTTTCTTTGACTCATGATTTATTGCTCTCAGTTACTCCTTTTGCCAGATTTATAAACGTAACTGTTCTGTCTTTATATAATACCTACTTGGGACACTAGGCAATGACAGTAAATTTATTGTCTATGAGTTGTTACCTTGAAAAATTACATCAATGCAAAGTGATTGCCTTTTAGCCTTCATAGCCAATAAATTTAATTTTTTGGAGGGGGTGATGTGAGTCATAGGATCATATATATAATCACTGATCACAGAATGAGGAGCAAGTTGGAAGTTCTGAGCAACAGAAGCCAAGAAGGGAGACTCCTGTCTCTTGCCCGACATGTATAAGCTGATATCCTGTTTGCTTTTCCTCGGATGCTTACATCCTCATTTCTCTCTGCCTGTCCCTGACCCCAGGGAAGAGGTCCTACAGCTCTCAGGTAAGATGAATTTATTCCCCTTCTGTTTGTCTTGAAAAAGTCTTCAAGGGTCTCAAACGCAAAGTTAGAGATAAGAATGGGAATTCTTGTTTGCAGGAGTCTTGTTAAATTAAATCCTAGATATGGAAAAAATACTAGAGGATCCTTACAGAGCATATTTTAGATTTTTTTTTCTTTCTAAAGTGTAAGAGGAAATAAAAGGTAGCTTTGCTTATTTCATGTCATATCTGCAACCCAAACTTTTGATTTGGTCAATTTTTTTTTCGATTAAAAAATTGTACTACATTTTAAACATCATTACTTTTAGTTTCTATTTTAAATGAACTGATTAGATGTAGAATTTGGTTGTTCCAATTATAGATTAAAACTCTTTTATATTTAGTTAAAAAGCAATCATCTGACATGTGCTATATGAAACAAAAATGTTTATTGAAGAATTAAAAAGGGACAATCTGGAGCTAGAGATGACATCATTTTCCAGGTCAAGTATCTTGTCCTTTTGATTGATGTTTTATTCAGTTTAAGTGTAGGTTGAATTAAAAAAAATCATTAAAAAAATCAATCAATAATAGTTTGGCTATTTCCTCTTAATTTAGTTTAAGACATAAAAAAAACTGATGCATAAAAATTTTAAGTAGATTTTAACTTGTCTTTAATTTTGGGTACTTTTAGACTTTTTTTTTTAAGGAAAAAAAAACTCTTCTATACCATCGATTTTATCATTCCTAGTGTCTAAGTTTCTCCAAGAGGCTTTTTGATGATGGGCAAGCACTGTTGGCCACTCATGTCTGCCTACCCACTGCTACAGCTCCTGACCTCCTGTCTTGTTCCTGGCTAAAAACAAGCATTAACTTTGTTGAATCTCTGCTATTTAAAAAGAAAAGTGCAAAGCAAACATGAGATGAAATCAAGACTCATTATATCACTGTCTTCAATGAAAACGTACATATTATTATGACTTTTTTTTTTAAACTCAGATGAGTGCATTTTATGTAAACCCTTAACAGGTGGTAGCCTCCCTTCAAGTTCTTGCCTCAATTTTTCAAATTTATTTGTTCCAACATAAATGAGCCTCATTACACACACACGTGTGGCCAAATTTTACAGGTTTTTCATTAATATTCTTCAGAAATACTGTGAATGTACTCAGATGCCTTTATAATGAATTCAATTCATTGTCTTCCAAGTGAAGTTTTAGCTAAAGATCTGTAAGCTGCAAGCATGCTGGTATTCTGGGACTCCTGGAGCCTCTGACTTCAGCACAGCAGCAGCCAGCCAAGAGAGCTATCCTGGTGCCAAGTCTCCACTGAGTGTGCCTTCCACCATCCATGCGCATCCCATACTCATCATACACATCCTAACCATACATCTTATATTAAGCTGACCAAATTTCACATTAAAAATGTTACTATCAAAGTTTTGAAAGAGTATTTCAAAGGCTGACTTTTTTTAAAGATTATTTACTTATTTATTTATGATAGACATAGGGAGAGAGAGAACGAGAGAGAGAGAGAGAGAGAGAGAGAGAGAGAGGCAGAAACACAGGCAGAGGAATAAGCAGGCTCCATGCCGGGAGCCCGATGTGGGACTTGATCCCGGGACTCCAGGATCGCGCCCTGGGACAAAGGCAGGAGCTAAACCGCTGAGCCACCCAGGGATCCCCTGATGTTTTTCTAGTAATGATTATATTCAAATCTTGAAGGTCAGGAAGATAAGGAGTGGTGCCATCTTATTTGGTTTACTGGAACATAAACAATCTTGGCTCCCAGAGAGGCACCCCTTCATTTTCCCTCTCCAATTTTATCCTCAAATATCTACAAGCAAAATGTAATGAGCAGCGGTAAATAGAAACCAAAAGGCACCACTTTTGGAGTGGAAACATTTTTTAATTGGTCCTGCGGCTCAGCTCTGCTCTCCTATTCAAGGCAGCTGAGCAGCTTGGCAAAGTCACACATGGCAGTGAAGAGTCAGACTTAGATCCACTCCTGATTTTCTGTCCTGCCAGCTTGCAAATCAGACATAGCATCTTCACCTCTCTGTTAAAATACTACTGACAAATCACGAACACAGCATTTGAGGCATCTCTAGTATTCTCTCCCTGCCCCAGTGCCCCCCAAAGACAATAGGGAACAGAAATAATTAAAGGGCGAACACTGTTACTAACCTGTATTATTACTCTGTGTAGCACATGATGGAGATGCAAGATTGGCCTTGGATGAACTGGAAAGAGTGTCCCTCTTGCAAATGCTGCTGGAGAGACCAGGGGCAGAGAGGGAGGACGGTCTTAGGGAAGCAGGTAAAATAATTCTTGCATGTCTAGTGGTCTAATTTTTATTGCTACTGAATTACTCTCTATTCCTATCTACTAGATGAAGTTAAACACCCATTTGAATAGAATAGAATAATAATTAAATAGAATAGAAAGATGACCTATAATACAGGCTAATAAATTGCCCAACATTCTCCCTTTCTGGTGTGAAGACTCCTCTGCAATCTTGTTTTCTTTCTCATTGACTCCTTGCATGCATCATGCTCTCCTTGGCACCTCAGCATAATCTAATTTTTTTAATGCATAGATTTATTTGGAGAAGGAGGGTGTTATTCCAGTTTCCAATAAGTGCCATTTTAAATCCTGCTCCCACTTGCTAAAATCTTAAGCAAACTACTTAATCATCTGTTACCTCAGTTTCTTCATCAGTAGGCAGGGTTTGTATACCTACCTACCTCTCAGGGCTGTTGTGAAGTTGATGAGAAAATGCAAGGAACATGCTCACCACAGTCACACCCAGCCCCCAATAAACAGCTTTTACTGTTTTCTGACTGTATGCCTCTATGCACTGACACAGGTGATCAGAACATTCTGGAAATGAAATGGAGGCTTTTTTTGAGGGGGAAGGGCAGAGCAGAGAGAGAGGGAGAATCTCAAGTAGGCTCCCTGCTGAGCATGGAGTCTGAGGGGGCTCGATCTCAGGACCCTGAGATCATGACCTGAACCCAAATCAAGAGTCGGACACTTAAGAGACTGAGTGACCCAGGCGCCCCAAAATGGAGCCTTTTAATAGACACTGTTTAATATTAAGAAAACTCATTCATTTAAAATGTTTCTAATAAACTACTGAACCGCTAACTTCTTGGGGAGAATGCAGTGCCCTCTGGGAATTCTATCAGCAAGAAAGAATAAGGGTCCCTGCCTAGCTGCCTTCAAGTAAGTATCGCTACAGAGTGAAAACAAAGATTAGAAACTAGACATGACTTAGTCCTCTTCTAGTCTAAGTAAAACAAGCATAAAACAGAAATCGCAGATTTGATGATGAATAGTTTTCAAATACTGTCTTACAGGTCTCAGTACCGACATTGCTAACCATAAAGGAAGTATGAGAAAGGTAAGTGACTCTATTTATCACAGTTAGGTGAGGCATTTTATACTTCAAATGGTTCTAAATTCTTGAACGGGGTTTGCCCTGGGTGAAATCATACCTTCAAGCATGTGCTGAAATCGTACTTTCAAGCCAGTGTTATTTCAAAGCATTAATTTTTCTAAATTCTGATTCCTATATGTGACCCTAAGAACTCACCTAGTGCCTGTTTGGGGTATATTATTGTAACAGGTTTAAAAGAACAAACAAGAGGTAAACCATCCTCTCCAGTCTGTCACCCCTGTGCTTTCTCTTTCATCATTCCCACTTATGGTCCAGGGGCCAGCAGCCCTGCTGTCACTGGAAGTTCGTGAGAAATAAAGGTTAATTACAGGGGAAATACAGGATCTATTTCACACAGAAGATAGTAATGTAGAGAACAGGCTACTGGTCGAGTATTTAAATAGAAATAGGTCAATGAGGGCTTGGGACACATCATGGCAATCAGAGGGCTCAGTGGACGGGGGGACCCCTGGCTGGGTGCAGGGAGTCCTTCCAAAGCCATCACACTCCGGGCTCTCACCGCAATTACATTCCACACAACAGAGCACACACACTTTTCAAAGGTCCTAAGTCTTAGCTATGGTTCCTTTTTCTTGTAGGGGTCTTAATTCACTGATAACCTATGTTTGTTTGTTTGTGGGTTTAATTTCAGGCTTTCTCTGGACAAGATCCTAACATTTTCCTGAGTCATCTTTTGGGCAGAATCAGGAAACCAGATAAGAAACATGGACCTTCCTCTGAATGCTTCTGGAAATACTGTGTCTGAAGTGAAATGAACACCTACTAGTCAACTCAAAAACAATCATCTTAGAAAGTTAAAAACAAAAATGCCTGATTTGAAAATAGGAAAAAAAAAAAAACCTAAGCAAAATAAATCCTCTATGTTTTACAAATATCATGAGTGGTTATTTTACTTATAGATGTGTCCTGAAAATTTGCAATTTTTCCTTCCATCAATTTATCCTTAAAGAATTCTTTGAGGGATGCCTGGGTGGCTCAATGGTTGAGCATCTGCCTTTGGCTCAGGGCATGATACTGGAGTCCCAGGATCAAGTCCGACATTGGGCTCCTCACATGGAGCCTGCTTTTCTCCCTCTGCCTATGTCTCTGCCTCTCTCATAAATAAAATAAAATAAAATAAAATAATAAAATAAAATAAAATAAAATAAATAAAATAAAATAAAATAATAAAATAAAATAAAATAAAATAAAATAAAATAAAAAATAAAATAAATAAAATAAAATAAAATATAAAATAAAATAAATAAAATAAAATAAAATAAAATAAAAAATAAAATAAAGAATTCTCTGAAAAATTAAAAGTAAAGCTAATAAGTGAACAAAAATTAAAAGTCACAAAAATAAAATTTAGTTAAAATAGTTAAACTACAAATTGCTTAAATATTATCTTATTTCCATGTCCTCTTAACCTTGAAAATAACATTATTACTTAAAAAAAAAATCAATACCTTGGAGTGGAAAAATTCCCTAGGTGAAGGATATATAAAGATGTGAGCTGGTAAATGTCTGACTTCTCAGTTTTTGGCAGGTGAGTTCACATGCTCAGATCCCTCTTAGCTGCCAAAGTGTTGAACACTTGAAAGCTTTCATCTCTTAACACTGACATCCATTTGATCTCGGTTCCTGTGAGCTCAGGGCTCACAGCTCACTTACACTAGATCGTCTCCTACAGAGTGAAGAAAGCTGAAGAGGGAGCTCAGATTGTGGAATGAAAGGAAGAGCCTGGTTTGTTCACTTTACTTTTATTATTATTAATATATTTTAATTTATTATTTATTTTTTAAAAAAGATTTTATTTATTCATGAGAGACAGAGAGAGACAGAGAGGCAGGGACACAGGCAGAGGAAGAAGCAGGCTCCACGCAGGGAGCCTGATGTGGGACTCGATCCCGACACCCCAGGACCACGCCCTGGGCCGAAGTGGGCGCCAAACCACTGAGCCACCCAGGGATCCCCTATTAACGTATTTTTAGAGAGTGAGCGCATGAGTGAGAGTGAGAGTGGAATAGGGGGTATGGAGGGGCAGAGAGACAGGGAGAGCTTCTTGAAGCAGACTCCATGCTTAGAGCTTGGAACCCAATGTGACACTCGGTCCCAGGACCCGTGAGGTCATGACCTGAGCTGAAATCAAGAGTCAGAAGCTCAACTGACTGAGCCACTCTGGCGCCCCCCGGGTTAAAACCCACTTACGTGTGGGTACACACTGACTTAAATTCTGTTAAAGTGCCCACACAGATGCAGCTTCAACATGTACAGAATCCAGAGTGTGAGCTCCCAGCCTGAAGCAAGCACACGGGAAAGTGCAGCCAACACGAACTGCCCTGCTGGTCTCTGCCATCAACCACACAGCAGTTCAGAAGGAATGGAGCCTCAGAGCTGTACCAAACTGCCCCACATAATCACTGCTGTGCTTGTCAAGCATCAAAGATCTCTCATACAACACACGTTTAAAAAAACTTTCACTTTCTGAGGGGCATCTGGGGAGCTCAGTTGGCTCAGGTCATGATCTCATGGATCTTGGGATCAAGCCTCTCAGAGGGCTCCCCTACCCCTCCGTGCCTGCCCTCTCTCTCAAATAAATAAATAAAATCTTAAAAAAAAAAAAAAGAAAAAAGCTTTCACATTCTGGGTTTAAGACAAGGACAAATCTATAAAGATGTCTCAAACTCAAAGAATGGATGCACCATCTCAGAGATTGTGTTGACAGTAATAGCTATGATGACACCGTAGTATCTCACGTTGAAAAGAAGCTAATACTAGTTCTCTAACACACAATTCTGGCACCACAAAACTATTTTATATTTATGATGCCAGAAAGAGCTTCTGTGGAATCCCAGTGCAGGGTAACTGTGAACCCTGGCCCTTGTTTCAGTGACGTTAGGCAACTACTCTCTGGATGGGGCTCTGGGGTGGGATTCAAGCATTCCAATCCCTGCTCTCCACACACAGGGCACAGGGCACAGGGTGAGTCCTTGACCCCATTAGGACTCTCTCTGCTTCAGCGTCCTTGTCTGCAAAATGAGGATTCCAACAATGCTTCTCTCTAAGGTGGTTGTGAGCATGAACAATTCATGGCAAGTGCCTGGAACAGCCTCTCGTAGAGTCATGTACACTGATAAACACCTAGCTATTTTTACTTCCTGGTGTTATTGGTTTGCTACAGAAAGGTGAAAACGATGTGATGAGGATAACATGTACAGTGTCGGCTTCAGGACCTTGTCCCATGTTTTAATTCTGAAATTCTGTTGCTGCCAGTTACACATTTTGTGAAGTATAAGTTTGCTGTATGGAATCTGAATGAGTGCTTCTGATACTGAATTTTATGGACTAGGCACTGAAATTAGTGTTAACAATATATACGGTGCTGCTGGGAGGGCTTGATGAGATAAGGAATTTGAAAACATAGCAAGAGCTCAGATGCTGTGACAAGGCAAAAACAAAGTGTTGCTGAGAAAACCAGTGCTGATCTGTGCACCTTGCAATGCATTTTATCATGATGATAAAAAAATCCATATTCAGGGCAAAGGTTTATTGACATAGTACAAAAACATCTCAAGTTCCACAAGTACCCAGTTTGTTTTTACTTAAAAAAGATACCTGACTGAAAATATTAATAAGCATTAAAAACAAGTAAATTCATATAATTATAAATTCAGTTGAAACAAAATTTCAGTTTAGATTAAATTTACCTTGTGAATTATAATGAAGTTTTTCTTAATTGCCAAACAACTCCATTCACACAGCATTCTGTTTTTCTTAAATCCTGACCTCTTACCCAAGGAAATGCAGCCTTTTGGGTAACATTTATGTAAACATGGAAACCTATAATATAGATTTTTATTACCAATTTCTGTAGTTATTAATATAAAAAGTTAATATGGGGGATCCCTGGGTGGCTCAGCAGTTTAGCACCTGCCTTTGGCCCAGGGCGTGATCCTGCAGTCCTGGGATTGAATCCCGTATCAGGCTCCCTGCATGGAGCCTGCTTCTCCCTCTGTGCCTCTGCCTCTCTCCCAACCTGTGTCTCTCATGAATAAATAAAATCTTAAAAAAAAAAGTTAATAAACTTGAAACAACAGAGTGTAAAAGTGGGTACAGCCCCCTTGTGGGGCAGCAGTGTCACTGCTCAGCCTCCTCTCCCCCCTCCAGCAGTGCAAGCATCATGGTGCAAAATCTCTAAATATGCCTAGTCTACTTATCACCATAGGAAAGTCATCAACAATATTATAGATCTGCCTACAACAAGCACCAGTTTCATATGAAGTCTGGTATAATACGCACTTTTTAGTACATATAAACTGTGTACTAAGGCAATGAGATCAGCAAATTCAAACAAATATCCAGAAAGAATGAAAAAGAGGTGCTTCTGTGACTGGAGAGCATAACGTATAAAATGTGCTGCATGAAGCAGAATGACCTCTGACAGCCATACATTATTTCTGATTCATATAAATTAAAATTTTTGCCCCTACAGAAGGTCATGATGACTCCACTGATGGACAATATCTGAGCTGGTTAGTTTTTTAAAATTTGATTTTTCACCAGTGGCAAAAATACTGCTCCACTTAACCAACATGACAAGGGCTTCAGAAATCACCCAGCGATCAGGGTGGAGTAGAATATGAAAGCTTCTGAGTAACCACATTGGAATATTTGCATGGAACAGCTCAGCATCTGAAAATGGCTCTGACACACAGAATTACCTTCCAGGAAAATGTACTTTAGAAAGGAGATCCAAGCTATGGGAGTTGAGAATCAGGACCCAACAGTCATCATGGATAAAAAGGATGAGTCTCCTAATTATTATCAGGATGTATTTTTATAGAAAGGTTTAAAACTTGAAAGGAGGAAGTGTATTTTCTTAAAACAAACAAAACAACAACAAAAAGAAAAATCAGCCTGTTACATAAAGATAAAACGTTACTGCTCCTTCACTTACTTCTATTCCTCTTTCTGGTCTGCATGGGTCATCTGTCATTCCAAGTCTGGGCAGGAATTACTGACTTCTCTAAAGAACAGGGAGCTGACTTATCAAGTAAACAATCCACTCACTTCCTAGAAGATACAATGACGGCTGGCCAGTGCAATGCACTGATCTCTGGCCAAGCCTGTACCCCTGCGAAGATGAGGATGGCTGTGCTCTTGTGGACACCCACTGTTACTGTGCAGCCCCTCTTAGCACTTAACAGATCTCCAACAAAGATGGCCAGACCTCTTGTGTGTAAATTGATTGGAAAGAAAGAGTTAACTGTTGGTTTTGGTGAGGCAACATTTAAACACCAAGGCATAAAAGAACAATAATTATTTTTTACGTAACTTCTGAAACTTTTTAAAATCATTATTTTAAAAACAAAAACATTAGAAAGGGGAATATCACTGATTAAGCGAAGAGCTCTTTCTGTTTTTAACATCACACATCCAAAAGCTAACTTCAACTCTCCAAGGAATAAGCTCATGGTAAATAGATTGATTATTAGGGTAAGACTTTGGGAATTTCAGTTGAAGGTGGAAAATGTTAAAAAAAGGCGTCTACAAGAACAAAGCTCAAAATCCAACCCTAACAACTAGGTATTTCCAGTATACTGATGGGTGGTATTTGTTACTACTGGTAAATACCAAAGTGACTTATGTTGTGGGCAAATGAGAATGTTTCATCTGAGCCATGGAGAGAAGCACCAAGCTGTGCAAGAACCAGATGAAAGTACTACATTTATGAGAACCATTTAGGTAGGATGTCCTCAAGGTCTCTCATGGGGAAAATGATTTCTGTAACAACAGAACGAAATAAAGGAGGCCAAGGTTCGGGGCTATTTCTGGCTATACCTCTGGCTACCACTGTTTTCGGGTGCCATCTGTGTACACAATTCTATAGAGGCCATACAATATCAGAGGACAGCAGAATCAGAACCTGACAGCTTTAATGCACCAGGAACACAGATATAAAAGACTGTATATATGACATCCGCTTCAGAAAAATGATGCTGATTAAAAAAATCAAGAAAGGAAAACCATAACATTCAGTGACAACTTCATGGTCACTTGGAGTCAGGGGTTTAAAGAAATGCACAAAGAGGTCTGGTTGTCCAGGGGGTCCCGGCAAGTGTGTCTCCACAGTCCCTCAACTGCTGTTCGCTGCTGGAGTGTGACCACAGGATTCTGCGAAGACATGGACGGATTCCTTGCTTTCACAAGTGACACAGTCCTCCAAGAAAGAACAAAAGCAGACAGCATGATGTACCATCATCTGAAAAGTTTTAAAATCCATAATATGCTGGCCAAGCACCTTATTTCTAGTCCCCAATTTATTCAATTCACATCTAAGAACAGCTTATGTGACAGTTCATTCCTTATCATTAGAAGGAATAGGACAATTGTTTACACACTTTTGCTTACATTACTTTGGGGCTCATTCATACATACACTCTTCTCAAAACCCACAAAATAGTATTCTGAGAATGAAAATGCTTAAAATGAGTAATGGGCTCAGCTCCCGCTTTTCAGCAATGCCATCTGTAACCAGCCTTAAGTTCCAGGAACTCGTTCTGTTCTTTAAAAATGAGGGTGGGGAGGATTCCAGCATATATTTACTTCAGAAGCCTTAATATCACACTGTTCTGAACACCTAGCTTACTTCTCTTGCTAGAGTTCTTAACTTCACACATGATCACATCCCACATTCACATCTTGACACCTGAGGGAATAAAGGGCTCATTACTGGTACAACTGTCACAACCATTCACAGAGCCACCATGAGGACCACTGGCAAATCAAAGCTCCATTGTCCAGGCCGTTCGCATAAGATCTTATTGAGAAGATCTCATAACAGCAAAAGACCACCTGGGTCTCACGGAAAATCCTGCATGAACACTTCCTCTAGTATGAATCTTACTCCATTCACACACAAATTGAGTATCTGAAATGCAAATTTCAGGAGTCCCCTCCTCCCCTCAATCATATATCAAAGCAGGTGTCCCGTAACATTCCAACCAATAAATACGCTCTCAGTCAAAAAGACCTGTGGTCAAAATGAGAGGGACTGTGCAACCATATAGAAATTATTTAATAACTATACATGTTACTTTGGTGTTTGTAGGTAAAGTAGGGAGAGTAATACCTACGGTGGAAATATCTGTAAGGACTGTATTTTCAGTGGGATCATGTGAAGTGTATGAAGTGCCTCGGGCACCACCTGGCCCAGAAAAACATCCACACTGGATAGCTGCTGTCACTGTGCTTACCTGGATGTCTATTCCTTGAGGGACAGTCTGGCTCTGAATCCAGGAGTGCACACTGGCCAGCTCCTGCCTCTGCCCACGTGAGAACCAGGGCTGCTGCCCCTGCATGCTGGCCAGCTTCTCCAGGTCCTCTCTCAGTACAGCCTCTGTAACTCTGGGGACAAACAAGCAACCTCAGTCCTGAATAAGGCACTTTCTGGGTTTGCCATATATTTTATATCTCTTGCTAATATACAATGTGCATGTTAAATAACAGAATTCACACTTTGTCAGGTCGGTGAAGCCAGAGCATTTTTTTCTCGGTGCAAAGCATCTGTGCAGTGCTTGAAGGACGCTGACAGAAGAAACAGATTCCCCTCAGCTCCTCTCTCTTTTTAGAATGGGAAAAACCAAGGGCCAAAAAGAAAAGTTCTGGCACTTGTGTGCTATCTTGTGAAGCGCTGCTTTTCTTTGTTTTCTGGTCTCATGATGCACAGCATGCTGGTTGAGCATGGGTCCGAGTGTGTGTGTGGTATAGTCACTATAGCCACTGTTCTAGGATCATTCATCACTTGACCTCGAATGAATGTGAAAATATATTTCTCTAAAAGCATGTATAAAAGGACGTAATTTAAAAGTCACTTTGTATTAAACAACATACTTAAGATAACTATTAAAAAAAAACTCATATAAAAGTAGGTCTTCTAAAGTGCTTTCTTACCTCTCAGGTACCTGATATGTCATCAGAATGCACTCAGGTGTTTGTTTTATCATTCTCCACATAGACTCTTCAGCTAAACCGGGAAATGTTTCTTTTCCCTGTACATCTTGAAACTGCTGCCCATTTGAGGTGATTTCAGAAGAATAATCACTACTAGCAAAGTATATACTGCTGTCACTGCTTCCTATCAAAGATCAACAACAGTTACAGGTTAGGAGAAACCTGTTAGGGGTCAATTTGCCAAATTTATTCTTCAAAGACTCTGGCAACCAGCTGACAGTCTTTGTTGCCACCCAGCCCAGCCAAGCCCTGGGTGACCTCACTTCTCAATTTTTCTATCTTCCCCTCCATCTTCCCTAGGTCTCCCTCTCACTCTTCCCAACCTGTCCACACTCAAGGCCATGCCTCGCTTTTTCATCACTAGCAACTATTCCATTGCAGCTCCATCTCCCAAATCACTAACATCTCAGCTTTACTTGCTCATCTGCTTGTTCAAGTGTACCAACTACAAAGCTGAAACAGTGCCTCAGCCTTTCAGCTCAGAGCCCAGAGTCCATCACTCAGTAACACACTTTGCAATACCTGAGATTTCTTTTTCCCTCTTACTTTCACAACTATTCAAATGTCGATTCTCATAAAGCCAACTGTCAATTCTGTTCTTATGTAAATCCAAATAGCCAAAGATATGGAGAAAAGTCATATATAATAAGGCACATTGGTTCATCATCAGCAAAAGGATCATCCAAATGCTGTGTAATTTTGTGACAATCTCTGGCCAGCACACCAGCTTGTCCCAGCAAGCACTACTTTCTACTTTTCTGCTCCCTCACTCTCATCTATTAGAAATGGAATTCATTATCTTGATACTAAATGTAACTTTACTCATATCTACACTCTCTCCTCACCTCTTCCTGTTACAATAGAGAAGCCATCCATTCATCCTAAGGCCCATCCCTTTATGGCTGCTTTGAATGAGCCTTGCAGATCATTCCTTTCCTATCTTGCATTTAACCTTTCTAGATCCTTCTAATCAACTCTGAAACAATAGAACAAACAAAAACTCCAAAAGTACCTAATTTTTTAAAAAGTATATGGGCAGATATAAAAGATGTTTTTCCTCATTAAAAAATAACTTCCCTAAAAGGTAATTGTTTAAAGCAAATATAACAGTAATTCTATTGTGGGGTTTATAATACATGTAGAAATAATATTTTTTGTAAGCAAAAATAACACAGAATATGAAGGGGAAATGGAAGTACTCTTTTAAGGTTCTTAGACATAAAGTGATATAATACATATAAGGTTTGAAGGTTAACTGTGATAGGTAAAAGATGAACTTGTAAATCCTAGAGCATTGACTAAAAAAGAAAAACAAAGAAAGGTACAGCTGATGTACATCAATGGAGAGAAAATAAAATCATTAGAAATACATAATTATCAAAAAAGGAAGAAGGGAGGAGAAAAAAAGAGAAGATGAGACAAACATAAAATACATAGCAAGATGGAAGATTTTATTTAAACTTGACCATATAAATAATCACACTAAATGTAAATGGTCTAAGTATTCCAATTAAAAGGCAGAGGCTGTGATATGAATTTAAAAAATATCAATATCCAATCATATGCTGGTTATCAGAAACCAATTTTAAATATACAGATAAGTTAAAAGTAAAAAAAGGAAAAATATGCCAGATAAACACTAACCAAAATAAAGCTGGAGTGGATACACTGATACATAAATAGGTATAGAGCAAAGTACTTTCCACTATAAAGAGTTCAATTAATCAAAAGGCCTAACAATCTTAAATGTGTATGCACTTAATAAAAGAGTATCAAAATATATGAAGCAAAGACTGAAATTACAGTGGGATGATGTAATGTCTCAGTAAACCATAAAACAGAAAATCAGAATGTAGAAGATTAGATCAACATTATTAGCCAACTTGATGTGATTTACATTATAGAAGATACTACTCAACAATAGCAGAACACACATGCTTTTTAAGTGCACATGAAACTTTTATCAAAATAGACCAAATTCTGGACCATTAAACAAGAGTCAGTAAATTTTTAAAAAATATAATGTTTTCTGACTATAACTACGTTAGAAGCCAGTAAGATATCTGAGAAAATCTGAAATTAAAAACATTTTTAATAACCTATGGCCAACAAAGAAAATACAAAGGAAATTATATTTTGGACTGAATGAAAATGAAAATACTCATGTCCGAATTTCAGTAATGTAGTAAAGTAGTGCTTAGAAGAAATTAAAAGCATCAACTGTATATATTTAGAAAAGAAAAAAACAATCTCAAAACAATGCTCTGAATTTAAGAAACTGGAAAAGAGCAAATAAAATTCAAAGTGAAAAGAATAAAGATTAGAGTAGAATTGGATGATACAGATCCAGAAAGCAATAGGAAAAAAACTCAATGAAATCAAACGTTACTTCTTTGAAAAATTAATAAAATTGGCAACTATCCAGCCAGAATGATCAGGAAAAAATTAGTATCAATAATAAGAGAGAAGATGTTACTACAGATTCTACAGACCTTAAAAGAATAAGGGAATATTATAAGCAATTTTATGCCAATATATTCAACAACTTAGATGAAATGGAGAAACTCCTTGAAAGATATAAATCACCAAACATCACTCAAAAAGAAATAGATGACCTGAGTAGTTCATATCTATAAAAGAAATTGAATTTGTTGCCAAAAGCCTTCTCACAAAGAAAACTTCAGGCCCAGAGAGCTACTAGACTGGTGACTTCTACCAAATATATAAAGACAGCATATTATTTCAATATAAATTCTTCCAGAAAACAGAAGAGAAGAGAGTATTTCCCAACTTATTTTTTAGGCCAGCATCACCCTGGTACTAAAATCAGGTAGAGATATTACAAGAAACGAAAACAAAGGGCCAATACTTGCTATAATAGTGTGATAATCCCTAACAAAATCTTAGGAAAGAAAATCCAGCAATATATAAAAAGGGTAAAATAGCATGACCAAATACAAGGTTTGTTTAATGTTTGAAAATTAATGTAATTCACTGTATTAACAGAATAAGGGAAAAGAACCATATAGTTACCTTGATAGATGCAGAAAAATAATCTCAGCAAATTAGCAGTAGAAAAGAATTCCTCAATTGTACTGATAAAAGGCATTTATTAAGACCTACATTTAACATCACATTTAATGGTGAAATTCTGTCTGCTTTCCCCCTAAGACTGCTAAAAAGACAAGAGTATCAGTCTCACCACTTTTGTTCAACATTAGGGGTCGTTACCATTCCAATAAGGGAAGACAAATAAATAAAGACATGCAGATCAGAAAAGAGGTAAACTATATTTGCAAACAAGATTGTCTACATTGAAAAGTCCTAGAGAATCTACAAAAGAGCTACTAAAACTAATAAATGAGTTTAGTAAGATAGAATATACATTCAAAATAAAAATTCAATTAGATTTCTATACGCCAACAACAAATACTTGGAAATTGAAATTTTATAATGCCATTTACATACAATAACATAAAAAAATGAAATCCTTAGGGATAAATATAGCAAAATATGTGTAAGACTTGTACAGAAAACTACCAAATGCTGCTGAGAAAGATTAAAGACCTACATAAATAGAGAAATACATCATACTTGTAGATCAGAGGACTCAATACTATTAGGATGATAATTTTTCCCAAATTGGTCTATTGATTCAACATGATGTCAATAAAAATCCCAGCAGGACTTTTTGTAAAAACAAATTGATTCTACAATTTATATGGACAAAGGACCTGTAATATCCAAAATTTTTTTGAAAATAAGAATAAAGTTGGAAGAGTTTACTTCCTTAGATTTTAAAACTTATCTGAAAGCTACATTACTCAGCACCTGGGTGGCTTAGTTGGTGAGCATCTGCTGCCTTTGATTCGGGTAATGATCCTGGGGTCCTGGGATTAAGTTCCACATTAGGCTCTTCACAGGGAGCCTGCTTCTCCCTCTGCCTATGTCTCTGCTTCTCTGTGTCTCTCATGAATAAATAGATAAAATATCTTTAAAAAATTTAAAAAGCTACATTATTCAAAAGAATATGGTATTACCCTAAAGCTAGCCATAAAGATAAATAAAACATAAAAGAGAGCCTACAAAGAGATTCAACATATATGGCTAATTTATTTTCAACAAAGGTGCCAAGATAATTCAATGGGGGAAAGACTAATATTTTCAACAAATGGGACAGGAACAATTAGAGATCCATATGCAAAGAAAGTGTATCAATCCTTACCTCACACCACATATAAAAATTAACTAAAAATGGATCACAGATCTAGCTACAAAAGAATATTTAAAAAGGGGTGCCTGGGTAGCTCAGCGGGTTGAACACTGAACTTCTGGTGTTGGCTCAGGTTGTGACTTCGGGATTGTGGGATCAAGCCCCACACTGGGCTCTGTGCTCAGTACAGTACAGGCTCTGCTTGTACCTCTCCCTCTTTTCCTCCCCTTGCTTGTGTTCTCTCTTAAATAAATAAAACCTTAAAAAAAAGATTGTTAAAAAAGATACAAAAGGAGCACTTGAGTGGCTCAATCAGTTAAGTGTTTGATTCTTGATTTTTGGCTCAGGTCATGATCTCAGGGTTGTGAGACTGAGCCACAGATTTGGGATTCTCTCTCTCTCCATCTCTCTGTGCCCCACCCCCCATCCGTTTGCACATGTGCACTCTCACTCAAAAAAAAAAAAAAAATCAAAAACAAGATACCACAAAAGAATCACTCGTGCTAATTCCTATGCCAGCAAACCAAGACTTAGCACCGTTAACCTAACTGCAGTTTCATCTTCCCGGGAATGTAACTTTTAATCAGTCAACATGGAATTACCTGGTCAGGACTAATGAGATAATCCACCTGATAAACCCCTTCCATTTCCCTTAGGACTGTGACTTTGCCTGAAATGCATTCTTTACTAGTAACTTCCTTTTTCTGCCCCCTTACTGCCAAAAATAACCCCCAAACCAAAATCAAAACCAAAAAAACCCTTCCATTTTGTAGAGCCCTTCAGAATTCCTCTCTATTGCTGGATGGGATACTGCTCAATTCATAAATCATTGAGCAAAGTCAATGTGATCTTTACATATATTCAGTTAATCATTTGTTTTTTTTTTTTTAACAAGATAAGCCTATTAAGCTTCAAAAGGAAATAGAAGACCATCAGTGACAAAAAAAAAGAGCATTACATAATATTAAGGGGATCAATCCAACAAGAAGCTATAACAATTGCAAATATCTATGTACTGACAGTAATATAATAATACTGGGAAACTTTAACACCCCATTACATCAAAGGACAGATCAGACAGGAGACAATGGCTTGGGAAAACACATTAGACCACACGGGACTTATATAAATATTCATATTTATTTAGCTATTAGTTACTTAATGTTCCATCCAAAAGCAGCAGAATACACATTATTTTCAGGTGCATATGGAATATTCTCCAGGATAGATCACATGTTGGCCCACAAAACAAGGCTCAATAAGCTTTAAAAGACTGAAATCATATCAAACATCTTTTCTGACAATAATATAAAACTAGAAATTAATTATAAGGAAGAAACTGGAAAAAACACAAATACACAGAGGCCAAACAACATGCTACTAAACAGCCAATTGATCAAGTCAAAGAAGAAATAAAAAAACACATGGAGACAAGTGAAAATGTAAACATAATGGACTAACGAGAAGCAGCAAAAGCAGTTCTAAAAGGGGAGTTTATAGCAATAAGGGTCTACCTCAAGAAACAAGAAAAATATCAAAATAATATAACTTTAACACCTGAAGGATACAGATAAAGAGCAAACAAAGCCCAAAGTTAGTAGGAAGAAGGAAATACAGATGAAAGTGGAAATAAGTGAAAGGAAGACTGAAAAAAACAGAGAAAAAGATCAATGAAACCACAAAGTGATTCTTCAAAAAGAAAAAAAAAAAAAAAACAAATCGATAAAACTAGCCACACTCATCAAGAAAAAAGAGAGAACTAAAATAAATAAAATCATAAATAAGAAGTAACAACTGACACCACAGAAATGCAAAAGATTAAAAGAGACTACTATAATAAATTATATGCCAATAAGTCAGACAATCTGAAAGAAATGGATAAATTCCTAACAACATATATTCTTCTAAAACAAAATCAGGATGAAATAAAAATCTGAATAGACTGATTACTTGTAATGAAATTGAATCAGTAATCAAAAAACTGTTAACCAACAAAAGCTCAGAACCAGATGGCTTCACAGGTGAATTCTACCAAATATTCATTAAAAAAAAAAAATTTAAGTCCTATTTATTTAAGTAATCTCTACACCCAGCGTGGGGCTTGAACTTATGACCTTGAGATCAAGAGTCACATGCTCCACTGACAGAGTCAACCAGGTGCCCCTAATTCTACCCAACATTAAAAAATTTTTTTATTTATCTATTCATGAGAGACACAAGAGAGAGGTAGAGACACAGGCAGAGGGAGAAGCAGGCTCTTTGCAGGGAGTCTGATGTAGGACTTGATCCCAGGACCGGGATAACACCCTAAGCTGAAGGCAGATGCTCAACTGCTGAACCACCCAGGCATCCCTCTACCAAACATTTTAAGAAGAGTTAATACCTATTCTTCTCAAACTATTCCAAAAAATAAAATAAGAAGAAATGCTTCCAAATTCATTCTATGAGGATAGTATTACCTTGATACCAAATCCAAAGACACTACAAAACAAGAAAACTACAGGTCCATATCCCTGATGAACAGAGATGCAAAAATCCTCAACAAAATATTAGCAAACTGAATTCAACAACACGTTAAAAGGATCATTCAGCAGGACAGAATGGGATTTATTCCAGGAATGCAAGGATGGTTCAATATCTGCAAATCAATCACTGTGAGACACCACATTAACAAAATGAAGGATAAAAACGACATGAGCCTTCTCAATTAGTTGCAGAAAAAGGATTTGGCACAATTCAGCATCAATTCATGATAAAAACTCTCAACAAAGTGGGTTTAGAGGGAACACACCTCAATATAATAAAGGCCATAAACCCACAGCTAACATGCTCAATGGTGAAAAACTGAAAGCTTTCACTCTAAGATCAAAAACAAGAAAAAGATACCTATTCTGACCACTTTTCAACATAGTACTGGAAATCCTAGCTTCAGCAATCAGACAAGAAAAGGAAATCAAAGGCATCCAAATTAGTAAGGAAGAAGTAAAACTTCACTGTTTGCAAATGGCATGATACTATATATAGAAAACTTTAAAGACTACCAAAAGCCTATTAGAACAAATCAATTCAGTAAAGTCGTGAGATACAAAATTAATCTAGAAAAATCTGTTCTATTCTTACACTAATAATGAAGTAGCAGAAAGCAGTTAAGAAAATAATCCCACTGGGGTGCCTGGGTGGCTCAGTCAGTTGAGCATCTGCCTTTGGCTCAGGTGGTGATTTTAGGGTCCTGGGATCCAGCCTGGTGTCGGGCTCCCTGCTCAGTGGGGAGTCTGCTTGTGCCTCTCCCTAGGCCCCTGCTCGTACACTCTCTCTCAAATAGATTAATAAAATCTTTAAAAAAGAAAATAATCACATTTATATAATTACAGCATGAAAATATTTAGAAATAAACTTAACCAGAGATTAAAGGCCTCTAAAAACTACAAGACCTTGATGAGAGAAATTGAAGACATTAACGAATGCAAAGATATACCATGTTCATAGATGGGAAAAATTAATAGTTAAAATGTCCATATTACCAAAAACAATCCATAGATCCAATGCAGTAGCTACCAAAATATCAAAAGTGTTTTTCATAGAACTAGAACATATAATACTCAAATTTGTATGGAACCACAAAAGACTCCAAATACCCAAAGCAAATTTAAAATAAAAGAACAATACTTGAGGTATCACGATCCCAGATTTCAAGATATACCACAAAACTACAGTAATCAAAACAGTATAGTACTGACACATAGACCAATGGAGCAGTATAGAGTCCAGAAATAAATCCACGTTTGTATGGTCAATTACTCTATGACAAAGGAGGCACGAATATACAATGGGGAAAAGACAGTCTCTTCAATAAATGGTGTTGGGAAAACTGGACAGCTACAAGGCAAAAGGATGAAATTGGACCACTTTCTTATACTACATGTCAAAAGAAACTCAAAATTGATTAAAGACCTAAATCTGAGATGTGAAACCATAAAACTTCTAAAAGCAAACATAGGCGGTAATTTCTTGGACACTGGCTTTAGCAATATATGAAATGATATGTCTGGGGACACCTGGGTGGCTCAGTGGTTGAGCATCTGTCTGCCTCTGGCTCAGGGTGTGATCCTGGGGTCTGGGATCAAGTCCCACATTAGGTTCCCTGCAAGAAGCCTGCTTCTCCCTCTGCCTATGTCTCTGCCTCTCTCCTCTGTCTCTCATGAATAAATAAATAAATCTTAAGAAAAAATAAATGATGTCTGCTCATGCAAGGGAAACAGAAGCAATAATAAACTACTGGGACCACATCAAAATAAAGTTTGTGTACAACAAAGTAGGCCGTCAAAAAATGAAAAGGAAAACTACTGAATGCAAGAAAATGTTTGCAAATAATATATTTGATAAAGGGCTACTATCCAAAATATATAAAGAACTCCTACAACTCAACACCAAAAAAAAAAAAAAAATCTGATTAAAAAAATGGGAAGAGGACCTGAACAGACATTTTTCTAAGGAAGACATACAGATGGCCAACAAACACAGAAAAGATGCTTAATATCACTCACCATCAGGGAAATGCAAATCAAAACCACAATGAGATGGCACCTCACACCTGTCAGAATGGCTAGAATCAATGACACAAGAAACAACAGGTACTGGCAAGGATGTGGAGAAAAAGGGAATCCTTGTGTACTATTGCTAGAAATGTAAACTGGTACAACCACTGTGGAAAAAGTTCCTCAAAAAAATTAAAAATAGAATGACCATATGATCCAATATTGGATGTTGGATATTTATATTAAAAACAAACAAAAAGGCTAGCAGTGCCTCAGTGGCTCAGTTGACTAAGTGTCTACCTTTTGGCTCAGGTCATGATCCCGGGTTCTGGGATCCAGCCTCATGTTGGGCTCCCTCTCCCTCTGCTCCTGTGTACTTATTCTCTCTCAGATAAATGGATAAAATCTTTTCAAAAAACCACCAAAACACTAATTTGAAAAGATATATGCACCTCCATGTTCACAGCATCATTATTTACAATAATCAAGATATGGAAGTAATCTAAGTGTCCATCAATAGATGAAAGGATAAAGAAGAGGTAATTTATATGTAATGGAATATTACGCAGCCATAAAAAATGAAATCTTGCCATTTGCGACAATGTGGATAGAGCTAGAGAGTATAATGCTAAGCAAAATAAGTCAATCAAAGAGAAGTATCCTATGATTTCACTCGTGGAATTTAAGAAACAAAAGAAACGAACAAAGACAAACCAAGAAACAAACTCTTAATTACAGGGAACAAACTGATGGTCACCAAAGGGGAGCTGGGTGGGGGGATGAAGGAACTAGGCGATGGGGATTAAGAGTATACTTGCTGTGATGAACACCGTGTGTTATACAAAAGTGTTAAATCACTATATTCCACACCTGATACTGTATGTTAACTCTACTTAAATTAAAATAAAAACCTTAAAAAAATAGGAGATGTGTGTGCATGCATGTGTGCATGCGTGCGCACACACACCAGAGTATTACTCAGCCTTAAAAAAAGAAGAGATCCTGTTATCTGTGACAGCATAGAGGACCTACAGGGTATTATGCTAAATGAAATGAGTCAGAGCAAGACAAATACCATATGATTTCACTCATATGCAGAATCTAAAAAACAAAAGAACAAAGCAACCAGAAACAGACTCATAAATACAAAGAACTAGTGGTTTCTGGAGGGGCAGGGGTTGGAGGATACGCAAAAACTTCCAATTATAAACAAGTCAAGGAGATGAAAAGTACTGCACTGGGAATATAGTCATTGATATTGTAATACTGTTGTATGGTGACAGATGGTAACTACACTTACCACGGTGAGCACCTTATCATGTAGAACTGCTGAATCACTATGTTGCATGCTGGAAACTAATATAACATTGTATACAAACAAGACTTTACTAATAAAAGTAAAATAAATAAAGTTAACTATACACTTACCACACAACCTAGCAATCTCATTCCTAGGTATTTACTGACTAGAAATGGAAACACATGTCCACCAAAAGACTCAGACTCAAACGTTCATAGTGGCATTATTCATTATAGCTCCAAACTGGAAGCAACTGAATAGTCATCAACTGGTGAATGGATCTCTATACAATTTAATTCTACTCAGTAATAAGGACCAAGCTACTGATACACAACAATAAGAATGAATCTCAGCAGCACTGTGTTAACTGAGAGAATTCTAATACAAAAAATTACATACTGGACAAATCAACTAATATTACAGAAAAATTAAAACTAGTGTTAGAAAGTGATAAAATTAGTGATAGAAAGCCAATCAGTGCTTGCCAGGAGCCAGAGCATCAGGGCAGAAATGGATTATAAAGGATCACAGAAGAAATTTTCTGGATGATGGAAATGCTCTATAAGGTAACTGTGATGCTGGTAACATTAATGTATATATTTGTCAGAATTCTTAAAAATTTTTTTTTTAATTTTATTTATTTATGATAGGCACACAGTGAGAGAGAGAGAAGCAGAGACATAGGCAGAGGGAGAAGCAGGCTCCATGCACCGGGAGCCCGACGTGGGATTCGATCCCGGGTCTCCAGGATCGCGCCCCGGGCCAAAGGCAGGCGCCAAACCGCTGCGCCACCCAGGGATCCCAGAATTCTTATTTTGTATACCAAATCTGGTAAATTCTGTTGTATGTAAATATACACCAAGGAGGCTTTCAAAAAAAAGAAAAAAAATACTTCTACACCAGTGCCAAAACCAAATGGCCTATCACACAGTGATTTCTTGGCCACAGAGTGTGAAGAATTCCTTATTTTGATCCACTACCTGATGCTGTAGAACCCGCTCCAGATGGAGACTCCTCAGGAAGTAATGCCATGGACAGTTCACTGGCAGTAAAAGGATTCTTCTTACTCCCACTTCTGCCTAAGACACCCTGCAGGAAGTAAGGACACAAAAACATATTTTAACAACCTGAGCATCATATGATACAATAACTGGTGGATCTTTGATGCCACATATTAAACAGAATAAACTGGATAAACTGCATACATAAGGGATATGTCAAACAGTTTAGCCTGTCCCCAAGAATGCAGTTTTGACCTTTCTGTGTAATACTAAAGATACTGCTGGTTGGTTTTTGAGCACCTACTACATACCAGGTACCATACGGTTGTATTTTGTTGTTGTTGAGTCATTCCAAAAATATATACTGAATGTTTTTGTATGTTTTAAGCACTATTCCCAAAACTAGGAATATAATAGTGAACAAAACAAAGTTACAGCTATTTTGAGCTTATACTGCATGGGAAGAAGGACTATAGGAATATTACTTCATATACTCCTCAGAAAGCGCCATTGAAGATTAATCTCTTCATTTTTCACATAAGGAACAAATAAGGAAGGCTGACTAACTTGGTTCAGCAAACAGGCTGAACAAGGGACAGAGCCTTTGAACACGTGTATTATTCTAAGCCTGGCTTTGCTCACTGGAATATACCACCTTGCACTACCCTTCAAGCAAGTGCCCTAATATCAGCCTTTCAAATTTGAGCATATTTTCTTGACTTGGATCATCAGATTTTGAACATTTGTCAAAAAAGGGTATTATTATGCCTTAAAGGGAAAACTGAAGAAAAAAAACTATATAGATTCACACTTGTCTTGAATCCTATACCTAAATATAGGAATATCATATTGCAAAGTTCAACTGGAAAAATACATCTGAGAATTTTTTTTTTTTAGGTAAAGAGATGAAAAATTAAAGGAAAATGACCAAGCCATTTTTGGTCTTAAAAATGTGCATACTTTACTGCCCACTACTGAGAAGTAATGACCAGAAGTGGCTCTTCCTCCCTCTGTACATATCTACTGGCCCTCAACCATGCCTGCAAGAGTGCACTCACTCAATTCAGGTCCTATGAGTATGGTTTACTCCTGTCTTACCAAACCATAATCCAAGTTGTAAGAAAGAAAATACACTTTATAAGCAATGGATATGTTACATTTAATAACCAGATACTAAATTTTTTTAAATGATTTTCTTTTTTTGTTTTACAGAGAGAGAGCATGTGTGTGCATGAGGTAGGGGAGCGGCAGAGAGAATCTCAAGCCGATCCATGCCCAGTGCAGAGCCTGACATGGGGTTTGATCTTGACTCTGAGATCATGACCTGAGCTGAAATCGTGAGTT
Source organism: Vulpes vulpes (assembly GCF_048418805.1). NCBI lineage: Eukaryota > Metazoa > Chordata > Mammalia > Carnivora > Canidae > Vulpes > Vulpes vulpes. The sequence continues at coordinate 162,889,800 of NC_132791.1, read as the reverse complement.
GGATGCTTAACCGACTCAGTCATCCAGGTGCCCCTGGATATCAAATTTTAAAGGTGGGGAACCCAGTGCACATAGAAAATGTGAAAGATAGTACTTTGGGGAGAAAACCTCACAAAGTAAGAAACCAGGACATAATAAATTCTTTAATTCTTGCTTTTACAATGGAGCCAGATAGAGACCGTGCATATTTCTGGAAAACAGAGCTGTTATCAGCCCCAGCTGTGATGTCCATTACCCACTAAGTCTTCAGTGTTGAGCCCTAGTGCAAGAACCTTAATTTTAATGAGGACCCACATTTATGTTCTCGCTCATGTGCTGGAGGTTAGTGTCACTTCCATATTTAACTTCTGGCAAATATCCCCTCTCACCTGATCTGAAGATTCACAGGATCTGAGCATGTCTTCCTGCAGTAAGTTGAGCTGTAGAGGTGAGCTGCTCCTCGAGTTAATGCAGAGGTGCTCTCCATGTGGCGTCTCCCATCTTCCCTCCGCCTGCCTTTGGCTGAGGACTGAGGACAGCTGCTCCAGGCGTGGAGCCACCGCTGATACGAAGGGTGGTGTTCCAGAAGAGCCTGCTGCTCCCAGGAATGCATAAGGACAGAATGATGGTGACAACAGGGGACAGCCAGTGGGGTCAGGCAGGAAAATGGTTGTCACAGTATCTGAGGAAGGAGAAGGGAGAGCAGGAAAAGAGTGCAGGCCATTCAGTAAAGGTGGCTTAAGCAGACAGTCGAGTGTGGTCAGTGATGCTCCAGGCTCTCTTTGGACAGAGGGTAGGGCTGGGATCCGGAGGGCCGGGACGAAGTAGGGAGACAGGCTTGGAACCATCATGGCAGCTGGGAATGACAGGCCAAGGGCCTGTGGACAGGAGGAGAGGGCAGGGCCCCAGGGCTGCCTGGACTCGCTCTCCCCTCCAAAGTGGGGACAGAAGGTGTCCTGAGTGCCTCTGCTGTCTGACAGCACCGGCAGCTTTTTCTGCTTGCGCTTCCCCTTCTTGCAGCCAGTGGATCGGGTCTGCTTGCCAGCACAATCTCCTGAAAGCATACAGAGGGAGGCATATTGTGGAAAACTAAAACCAAAAAAGATGACAGACTGCCACTTACAGGTAATTCTAAGTAGATTAGGAAGGAAGAAACACTTGTCAACAGTAACTATGTCCACTAACACTGCTACTGAAAACATGAACAAAATCCTGGACAAAAGCTGTTGCTATAAAATAAACTTATTCAGTATCTCTCAATCACTTTCTTATAATATCAGCTTCTCAGATCCAATATCTAAGAAAGATCCCACATAACAAATTGTTGCTTTGAGTTTATGTCAGCATCTCTCAGTTTCTTAAAAGCAAATCCCCAACTCTTTACTCCATATCTCCCAGTATTTACTTACACTATTTATAAAAACTGATAAGTGAAATAGTTTTTAAAACGTAATCACCTTGAACATACAAATGTTTAGCTCTGCTTCTGCTTTCTTGCTGAAGACAGGACCTGTAGGATGATAAGAAGATCTTTTCCCGGAATTTATCAACATAGTTCTGTTCCTCCTTCTGGGTGTGGGCTGACAGGACAGCCTTTGTGAGCCCTATGTGTTTAAATTCCTCTGAGATCAGTGGAGCTGGGCTTGTGCTCAGGGTCCAGGGCTCACAAACTGGGGCAGCATCCTCTGTTGGAGTCACTTCTGCTGAGGTAGAAGGGGACAGACTTCATTGTAATTGCTACCAATGATTTGCATTTATTTCTTTTCACTAATTTAACTGATTTTCAATAAATTCTTACAACCATTATTACATCAACTGGAATATAAAAAACTTCATCAAGCTAGCAAATAAATTGGTATTTTTTCTTTCTTTATACTCTTTGTATACCCGTTATATACATTTTAGAGAGTTGTAATTCTCAGTGTGCATATACATATTTATTAAAATCTTATTGTAAATATTTTATCCTAGATTCTTCAAAAATTTTATCTTTGAATTAATTTTACAAATTGGTAATAAAATTCATGTGGTTCAAAAATCAACAATGAAAAAGCAGGCAGTAAATTCTCCTCACTCCTACTATGTGCCTAGTTCTTTATTTTCTCCTATTTCCTTATCTACAGTCCCATTTCTTTATGTACCTATAAATAGGCATGAATACAGATTTTTACCCCAGAGGCATGTAATAAGTACACTATCTATAGCATATTTTTTCATTAATGATATCCTTTTTACCAGCACAGCAACCACTATCTTATACTTTTTACATATCACAGCCTTCCATTTTATGTGGATACCATCATTTATTAAGAGTCTGCAGACAGACTTTGAGTTGCTTCTGAACATTACTTCTCCCCAGTACAAAGGATTTCATGGTGGACATGGTGGCAGGCTTCCCTCCAAGACCCATTCCACCTCTCTGTGCAGTATCCAGGCAGCGTGGGTGTGCCTGGCCCCACTCCACTTCCAGAAGTAGGCTCTGATTCCTCTAAATCAACACAGCACAGCTGAGATGGAGTAATAGAAACTGGATTTACCTTCCTGCCTGAACCAACTAAGAAAATGGACCAAACATATGAACCAGTAAGTTCCAAGACACCGAACATCAGTGAACGAAGGAGAGTGACTCCTGGGGGAGGGAAGACAAATGAGGTGAGCCCTAGGGCTGTCCCAGCCTACTGCCTTGAGAGTTTCTGAGGTGCAGGGTGGGGAAACGAGGTGGAGCCTGTGAGCCCCCAGAGCTGAAGAGGCAGAGCTGAGAGTCTGGTTGGTGGCTAGATTTTTCAGGGAAGAGTATCAGGGAGGACAGCTGCATAGAGTGGGCTCCACATAGCCAGAGAACGTTCTGGTGTACACACCAGTGCATCATGGGGGATGCTAAAGAGAACATCCTCCAAACTGCTGGAGAGAAGCTGGGCTGCAAACAAATCAAGGATGGCAGTGGATTTCTCATCAGAAACAGTGCACTGAGAAGATGGGAGAGCAACATCTCTAAAGTACTGAAAGATGAGACTGCCACCCAGAATTCTATCCTCTGCCAAAATACCTTTACAACATGAAGGTTGTTGTAAACGTATGTGTAGTCCAGACACACAAAACCAGAAAGGCTTCACCACCAGTTGACCTATACGACAAGAAAAAGTCAAGGAACTCATGCAGGGAGAAGGAGAATGATCCCGATGAGTCTACATGATGAAATGAAAGCACTGGAAGAGGTAACTACATAGGTAACTAGCTGAAGAGATCACCACTACCTGCATGAGAAGAACAGTATAGGGTATGATTTACAATATATGTAGAAGGAAAACATAAGTTGACAGACAAAGGCCAGAAGGAGGCAGAAATACCCTATTGTTGGTTTTTCACACAATATATGAAGTGGAATAATATTTCCAAAAGGTGGAATGTGGAAAATTAAACATGTGTACCATAAGCCCCAAAGCACCCACGAAAATAAAGACCACTCTAAATACTAACATACCCAGGTTAAAAGTAAAAAGGTTGAAAAGATAAAACGAACTAGTACCAATTAAAAAAATGCTGAAGTGAATATATTAATAAAGACAAAGTGTATTTCAGAGCAGAGAATATATGAGGGAAAAAGATCATTTCCCAAGGCAAAAATGGCTGCTTCATCAAGAGGACATGACAATTCTAAACACTTATGCACAAAACAGGAGTACTTTCAAAATGCATGAAGAGAAAACCAGTAACACTGGCTTTAGAAATAGACAAATCCACAATTATGGTCAGAGATTTCAGTTCTCCTCCTGAAGCAGAACAAGTACTGAGAAAGCTATTAAGGAGTGACAGGACCTGAACAAAAGTATCAAACACCTTGACCTGGTTTACACCGAGAACATTCAAACCTACAGCAGCAGAGTAAACAGTCCTTCTAGTACACACAGAATAGTCATCCACAGAGACCATATCACAGACTGTAAAACTCTTTGGTTCTTGACAAATAGAGAATTTGAGTTCTGTATTTTCTCTTACCATGATGGGATTAAATTAGAAATCAGTAACAGAAAGAGCTGTGGAGAAGCCCAAATATGTGGTACTGGACTAATGTGCGATGACGAACACAGAGACATGTGACCATGAATGATTTCAAAGGAGATAGCTAGGGGACATAAGTCAGTATTGGAACACGATGTAAAGGGCACAGTCCATCAAAAAACGTGGGATGCAGCTAAAGGTAAAAAGAAAATTTGTAGTAAAATCCATTTGGAAAGAAAAATGTCTGAAATCAACTACCTCAGCTTCCATGTTGAAAAACTCTTCAGAGAAGAGCAAGATAAAATCAAAGCAAGCTGAAGAGGAAAGAACAAAGACCAGAGCAGAAGTCAGTGATGTAGAAAACAGGAACACAATGCACAAAGCCAGTGCAAGCATAAGCCGGTGCTTTGAGAAGACCAAGCAAACTGACCAAACTCCAGTCAGACTGATGAGGAGAAAGAGAGGAGACAGACAGAAGGTGCTAACCTCAGAATGCTGCCAACTCAGAAAGAAAAGGGAGTGTCATTAGAGATTGTACAAGGGTCAAGGGGAGAATAAAGGAGTGTCATGAACACTTTTATTCCAATAAACCTGACAACATAAACAAAATACACCAATTCTTTGAAAGACACAAAGTTCACTCAACAAGCAGAAAACCTGAACAGCCCTGTATCTATGAGAGAAACCGCATCTGTAGTTAAACACTTAGCCAGGAAAACTCTAACCCAAGATGGCTTCACTGGTTCCTAATTGAATGATTTTCAATTTGAGACATGTTACAACCCAACATAGTTTATATCTCAATGAACGTACCATATATGCTTGAGAAGAATGCGTATTCTTCTCAACACGTATTATGATTGCTGTGTCTCCTTGATGAACTGCTTGCCACCCCAAAGCATCTCTGAGAAGACCCTATCTTCAAGTCTGAATCACTAGTGGCATGCCACCTTTCTTATGCTTATAAGAAGCTTATCGTTTGCATTGTGCCTCTTTCTCCATTTGTTCTCAATCCATTTGTGGATTTATATTTAAACTGTACTTCTCAGGCAGTATATGGATGGGTCTTGATTTTTTTTTTTTAATTTTTTTTTTTTTAATTTTTATTTATTTATGATAGTCACAGAGAGAGAGAGAGAGAGGCAGAGATACAGGCAGAGGGAGAAGCAGGCTCCATGCACCGGGAGCCTGACGTGGGATTCGATCCCGGGTCTCCAGGATCGCGCCCTGGGCCAAAGGCAGGCGCCAAACCGCTGCGCCACCCAGGGATCCCGGGTCTTGATTTTTTAATCTGTTCTGACAATTCCTGCCTTTTAATGGAGTGAATATAATTGGGTTTAGAGTGATTATTATTAATCTGACATGTTGCCTCTGGTAGTGGCAGCTGTTGTTCTCTTCCTCCCTTTCTGCTCTTCTTTTGGATTATTGGTGTTTATTATGATTATTTTTTGTGTGTGTGAGAGAGAGTTTGTGTTGCTCAAGTGGGGGGGGGGGGGGAGAAATAGAGCACATACCCATACCAGCACAGAGCTCAATCCTATGACCCTGAGATTATCACCTGAGCCCAAACCAAGAGTTAGATGCTTAATCAAGATTCAGATGCTTAATCTACAGCCACCCAGATGCCCTAGGATTATCTGAGTGTTTCTTAAAATTACATTTTATCTCCTGGCTTTATTTCACACCCCATTTTGACCCTACTACAGTTTTAAAAATGTGTTAATGGAAATGGTTTCTGAAGATTAGTTACTAACGTCTGATTCCCTACTCTGCCATTCATCTGCTATGTGACTTTGGGCACATAAGGATTAAGGAACTTAATCTGTTTGTACCTTAACTGCTCCATGACTGGCAGGGAAATGCGTTTGTGGTCATGGTCCTCAGATCCAACTCATTGGAGGAGTTATAGTGTAAGCTGCAGAAATATAGGCTTTCCAGAAAACAAAGACATAGAGATACTCTACAGATCCCTTGATTCTGTTTCCTGTCCTTGGAATAAAGACATGGCCCCACACAGGCTGAGACTGGTTTAAGATCAGGAGAAACAATTATTATAAATATTCCCTTAAATGAAAGCTCACAGACTTCAGTATGAAATCCTTCAAAATGGTAATATATACCAGAGTACAAAAAGTTCAGTGGCATAATAAAAAAATCTTTCCCCATTGGATGAGACCCACCTTGTGTGGGCTGTGTCACTGGCAGCTGTATGTCCATATTGGAATCAAAAGTGTTAAGAAAAGATACACTAAAAAATATGCATCTGCTCCTTCCTGAGAAGCCAGTTCAGCTATGTATGATAAAACTCTATTTTCAGTTCATTAAAAACATAATCTTAAAAAAAAAAAAAACATAATCTAATCTCACAATGGCTGTGTCTCTGGTATCTTCCCATCAACGCCCAGCCTGCCTGTCAATACTATACTATATAATACTCTCCATCTCCCAGGGTCAGTGTGAGAATTAAATGAGTTAATTCCCATGAATGACTAAGGACAGAGGGTGGCACAAAGAGCTCAATACATGTTTACAAATATGCCACTGATGCCCAGCAAAGAGAAATAAGAGCCCCAAAACCAGATTTAATACCTTTGTCCCCAGTTCTTTTCCACCAAATTACAAATTACAAATTACAAGGACAAAAATCAAAGGATAGGAAGCAGTAAAAAGGAACAAAAGGAAGACATTAGAATAATTTACCAGATATATACTGTTAAAAGGAAGGGAGTTTTAAACACACTCTCTTCACTGTCATCAGGCCAATACAAAAATCTGGACATATATACGGTCAATCTAGTCACAGCCACAGTCAAAGCTTGACAAGGACACCTTCTTTCAAGGGCAGCAACAAAGCGTCTTAATACAGCCCCCAAAAAAGACTTCATTAGTGACAGTTAATGCTAACTATGCTATGTTATCAGGTACTATGTTACCAGGTATCATTCTAAGTGCTTCCTACACTTCGGCTGATGTAACAACAAATGACAATGACTTAGATATACAGTCCAAACTATATAATCGATATAAACATGGTGGTTTTTCCAAAAATGTTTTCACTGAAATCAAAGAAAGGAAAATGTAATTATAATTTAGAAGTCATTGCTAAGTAACTGGTATGAAGGACTTCTGTTTTCTCATAGTAGTGTGTCTCATGCCCAGTGTATGTTAGAGCAGAAGGTAAACGTGGCACCTGACTCTGGTGGTGGAGCAAGAACCATGGTGCTGCTGTAGCTGCACTGGCTCATGCCAGAGCCCAGGCTCAGCGCCGCTGGGGCCAGGGTCCTTGGAGCACCTTCTGTAGCATGTGTGGACTCCCAGACAGTCGGTATCTCCAAGTTAGCTATGGCTGGGAGCTGAGACACAGCTGGGGGCACAAGAGACATTGACAATGAAAAGAAAAATCCCCAAAGAAATTTATGTTAAAGACCCAGTTTGCAGATGTTAGAAGCTGTTGAGCTAAAACCTACTGGCCACAAAGGAACGATATGAAACTAGGCTTTTTATGATTAATGAAATAAGACAAAAATTTAAAAAGAAACAGAAAAGGATGGCTTTGCAATCATCCTCTGTCTACTTAGGAGGGCATTCGTGTTACCTTGCAAGGCTTGGGCATGATGTGCCTTGTGGTTCTGTCCGTCTTCTTCTGAGGATGAAGAGGTTGTATTGGTACAGGATATGCACTTTCTTTTCAAAGCTGGAATGTTGTAGCTCTTCAGGTATCTGCAACAACATATTAGGTCATGTATGCCTGCCTGTCCCCTCAACTCTGCACAACCCACATTTCTGCTTTTCTTGCAACACTTCTGTGTGGGTACTTTGTACTCTCATCTTTAAGCATCCCAGCCTCAATCACTGGCCTGTCTCTTTTACTGAAACCTTGATCTCCAAATCTTGCCTCATTTAATTTTTATGATCAAGATCTTATCTTCTCAACCAAACCATGGCTCCTTCTAAGAAGGGATCCATCTTCTAATTTTTTTGCCTCCTCTAAAATGTTCAATTTATTATAAACTATAATGTAAGTAGGCACTCCATAGTATCTACTGACTTGGAGTAAAAAATTCAGACAACCAATATTAAAAATGATGTAGGTTGTGTGCTTACAATGACGATTTATACTTTTGGAAAAACTGACATGTTCTCAGAACTTGTGTCTCACACCTGATAACACTGTCAATGCAGTTTATTTGCTGATAGGATGGGCTATGCTGGTCTTTTCTCCAACCTTCACAAGACTCCATGTGCACGCTGTTGTTTTTCAATGTCTGTAAGGGAGAAGAGGCCTTCTGCTCACCTAAAACAGAATGAACGGATGTGTAATTAAAAATATCACACATACCTAAGAACTTATCCAATAAAAAGAGATCAGGTCCTTTAGCATGTATCCATTTGATAGAATATTAAATAGCTATTAAAGACAAGTTCATCCACCCCAAGACTGCTAGAACTCATACAGCAATTTGGCAGTGTGGCAGGATACAAAATCAATGCCCAGAAGTCAGTGGCATTTCTATACACTAACAATGAGACTGAAGAAAGAGAAATTAAGGAGTCAATCCCATTTAAAATTACACCCAAAAGCATAAGATACCTAGGAATAAACCTAACCAAAGAGGTAAAGGATCTATACCCTAAAAACTATAGAACACTTCTGAAAGAAATTGAGGAAGACACAAAGAGATGGAAAAATATTCCATGCTCATGGATTGGCAGAATTAATATTGTGAAAATGTCAATGTTACCCAGGGCAATTTACACGTTTAATGCAATCCCTATCAAAATACCATGGACTTTCTTCAGAGAGTTAGAACAAATTATTTTAAGATTTGTGTGGAATCAGAAAAGACCTCGAATAGCCAGAGGAATTTTAAAAAAGAAAACCATAGCTGGGGGCATCACAATGGCATATTTCAGGTTGTCATCAACACAGTGTGGTATTGGCACAAAAACAGACACATAGATCAATGCAACAGAATAGAGAATCCAGGAGTGGACCCTCAACTTTATGGTCAACTAATATTCGATAAAGGAGGAAAGACTATCCACTGGAAGAAAGTCTCTTCAATAAATGGTGCTGGAAAAATTGGACATCCACATGCAGAAGAATGAGACTGGACCACTCTCTTTTACCATACACAAAGATAAACTCAAAATGGATGAAAGATCTAAATGTGAGACAAGGTTCCATCAAAATCCTAGGGGAGAGCACAGGCAACACCCTTTTTTAACTCAGCCACAGTAACTTCTTGCAAGATACATCCACGAAGGCAAAAGAAACAAAAGCAAAAATAAACTATTGGGACTTCATCAAGATAAGAAGCTTTTGCACAGCAAAGGATACAGTTAACAAAACTAAAGGACAACCTACAGAAATGGGAGAAGATATTTGCAAATGACGTACCAGATAAAGGGCTAGTTTCCAAGATCTATAAAGAACTTATTAAACTCAACACCAAAGAAACAATCTAATCATGAAATGGGCAAAAGACATGAACAGAAATCTCACCGAGGAAGACACAGACATGGCCAACACGCACATGAGAAAATGCTCTGCATCATTTGCCATCAGGGAAACACAAATCAAAACCACAATGAGATACCACCTCACACCAGTGAGAATGGGGAAAATTAACAAGGCAGGAAACCACAAATGTTGGAGAGGATGCAGAGAAAAGGGAACCCTCTTACACTGTTGGTGGGAATGTGAAATGGTGCAGCCACTCTGGAAAACTGTGTGGAGGTTCCTCAAAGAGTTAAAAATAGACCTGCCCTATGACCCAGCAATTGCACTGCTGGGGATTTACCCCAAAGATACAGATGCAATGAAACGCCGGGACACCTGCACCCCAATGTTTCTAGCAGCAATGTCCACAATAGCCAAACTGTGGAAGGAGCCTCAGTGTCCATCGAAAGATGAATGGATAAAGAAGATGTGGTTTATGTATACAATGGAATACTACTCAGCCATTAGAAACGACAAATACCCACCATTTGCTTCAACGTGGATGGAACTGGAGGGTATTATGCTGAGTGAAATAAGTCAATCGGAGAAGGACAAACATTATATGTTCTCATTCATTTGGGGAATATAAATAATAGTGAAAGGGAATAGAAGGGAAGGGAGAAGAAATGGGTAGGAAGTATCAGAAAGGGAGACAGAACATGAAGGCTCCTAACTCTGAGAAACGAACTAGGGGTGGTGGAAGGGGAGGAGGGCAAGGGATGGGGTGAATGGGTGACGGGCACTGAGGGGGGCACTTGACGGGATGAACACTGGGTGTTATTCTGTATGTTGGCAAATTGAACACCAATAAAAAATAAATTATTAAAAAAATAAAAAATAAAGACGAGTTCAGATATTAAAAAAATGCACCAATACCAAAAAACATCGACATGGAATGACTACATGAATGATTACATTTGGTTTTTTGTTTCTTACAAAAAAGGAATGAAAAATGTTTCAGGTAAAGACTAATAATAAAACTATCAGGTGAAAGGCTGATGGGGACTTTACGATAGTGAGCTGACACTACCTGGCAACTGACCAATCTTGGCATCCCTGGGAGTGGGGTGAGCAGATACAGTGTGAAGTGCCAGGCATTGCACTGCAGACCTGTGCCCAACAAAACTTTCTGCAGTGATAGAACTGCTCTTAGTCTGTGCTGTCCAGCACGGTAGCCACCAACACCACAGGGAGTGATTAAGCACGTGCAGTGTGGCTACAGCAACTGAGGAACTAAATTTTAAATTTTATTATTTGTGACTTATTTGAATCTAGATTGTGGTCAGTGGTTGCCACACTGGATGGCAGAGGTACAGGCTTCAGGTTGGGGCACTGATGAATTAAACCTTGTGTGGAGAATGATGAGCCAAGAATGGAGTCTGAGAAAGTGCACGGAGCTTGCCAATGTGGCGTTCTGGAAACCGAGACGTAAAAGTGGCTCAAGGAACGAGGAACCAGTTATTTCAAACCCTGCCGGGGGGATCCCTGGGTGGCACAGCGGTTTGGCGCCTGCCTTTGGCCCAGGGCGCGATCCTGGAGACCCGGGATCGAATCCCACGTCGGGCTCCCGGTGCATGGAGCCTGCTTCTTCCTCCGCCTGTGTCTCTGCCTCTCTCTCTCTCTCTGTGACTATCATAAATGAATAAAAATTAAAAAAAAAACAAAAAAAACCCTGCCGGGAGGCTGACTTAGCTACTACTATTATCAGTGAAGGTCATCTTACCTTCCTGGATGACGATGCTCCATTTCCAGAGGGGATTATGGAAAAAGACCTGCTTTGCTTAACTTTCACTCAGTAACTTTTACACTTAAAAACTTTTAAGATTTCATTTTTGCAAGTAATCTCTACCTTGAATTTATGACCCTGAGAACTGGAGTTGGAAGCTCTACTGAGCCAGCCAGGAGCTCTTATACTTTTATTTCTTTTTTTTTTTTTTATACTTTTATTTCTAAATAATTTGAATCTTGAAAGGGGTTACAGAAACAGTGGAGTTTCTGTATACGCTCCTCGCTGCTTCTGCTAACATAACATCCTACAGAACTGTAACAGAGTGAACAACACTAAGAAATGCACAGTGGTGCATGGCCTATGTGGATCTTATCCACTTCTCCGTGAAATGTCATTTTCTGCCCCAGAATCCAACCAGGGATCTCATGGTTGATTTCAGCTGTCAGTGTCTCTGTCTTTCCTGGTCTTTCCCAATCTCAACTCTTGTGAAGAGTACAGGACAGGAATTCTATGGGAATGCTGAACTTGAGTTTCCCTGATATTCCATCATGATGAAGTTGAGGGTGTGCATCTTGTGGAAGATTCTTGCAGAGGTGCTGTGCCTTTCTCAAGGCCTCACACCAGGGGTACATGATCTTGATGTGTTTACTATTGGTGTGTCAGCCTTGATCATTGGTTAAGTTCCTGTCTGCCCGATGTTTTCCGTGTAAAGTGACGATTTTATTTGTAAAACATAATATAAACAATAAAGGTTTCGAAGGAATACTTTGAGACCATTCAAATATCTATTTCTCTTACATTTTCTCCTACTGGTGAATGGGCCTAATGCCACCAAACTGTACATTTAAAAATGGTTAAAAATTGGTTATACATCTCCATTCACCTGTTGAATGACATCTAGGTTGTTTCCAATTTTGGATAAGTATGAAGGATGTGTGATAAACATACAAAGACAAGTTTAGATGTGAATTTTAGTTTTTCTTTTGCTTGAGTAAATAAGACAGAGTCGCTGAATTATACAGTATGTTTAATTTATACAAAACTGCAAAACTTTTCTAATGTGGCTGTACAATTCCATATTGCCTTCAGTACTGAGAGCTCCGGTTACTCTGCATTCTTGCCAGAACTTGGTATTGTCAGTATTTTTTCTTTTAGTTTTAGCCATTCTAATGTGTATATAATGGTATCTCATGTGGTTTTAACTTCATAAGGACTGAGACAGCATTATTTCCCATGCTATTTGCCATCTGTGCTACTTCACTGGAAACATGTCAGATCTCTTGACAGTTTTTTTTTTCTCTTGACGGTTTTTTGAATAGATTACCTTATTATTGAATTTTGACAGTTTTATTATGTAACCTGGATACAAATTTTTTACTGTATCTATAATTTGCAAAAATTGTCTTTTCATTGTCTTACCAATGTCAGACAAGTTTTTAATTTTGATAGTCTATCTCATCAATTTTTTTTATCCATCATGCTTTTGATGTCATATCTAAAACTTTTTTGCCAAACCCAAGATCACAAAGGTTTTCTCCTAAATTTTCTACTAGTTTGTTTTAATTTGTTTTTAAAAGATTGTATTTATTTAATCATGAGAAACACAGAGAGAGGGGCAGAGACACAGGCAGAGGGAGCAGTAGGCTTCCCTCAGGACGCCCAATGTGGGACTTGATCCCAGAACTCCGGGATCACGCCCTGAGCCAAAGGCAGATGCTCAACTGCTGAGCCACCCAGGTGTCCCACAGTTTTAAGTTTTATATTTAGATCTATAACCAATTTTAAGCTAGCTTTTATATGACACGTGAGCTATATGTTGAGGTCCATTTTTTAACATATGTGGACGTCTCATTGTACAGCACCATTTTTTTTGGAAAGGCTACACTTTGTCCATTGACTTGACCTTGCACCTCTGTCAAAAGCTGACTATATTTGTGTGGGCCTGTTTTGGGACTCTCTAATCTGTCCATTGATCTATTTTTTCACAAATTATTTTTTCAAAATTGTTTTGGCTGTTTTCATTTTTTTTTCCCATTGAAGTTAGGGGATCTGCTTGATGATATCTATACAGAAAAACAATCCTGCTAACGGTTTAATTGGAATGACATTGAATGTACAGATCAACCTGGGGAGAACTGACAACAATATTGAGTATTCTAGACCATGAACTTGATGTCTTTTCATTTACTTAGTATTTTTTATTTTACAGTTTTTCTTTGTTTTGAAGTTTTCTTAGTATCAATTATTTCACATATTGTTGGATTTTATATCTAAGTACTTTGGTTTTGGGTTGTTTTAACAATTTTTTTCCAATTGTTCCTTGTTAGTACACAGAACTTTTAAGTGATCTTACACACTGGCCATGGATCTTCTAACCTTGCTAAAATCAGTAGGAGCTTTTTGGGGTAGATTCTTTAGAATTTTTCTATGTAGACAAACTCTATCATCTATGAATAGAAAGTTTTATTTCTTCCTTTTCAATCATTATGTCTTTTATTTCTCTTGCCTCCTGCATTGAACAGGACTTCCAGTCTGATGTTAGGACAAGGTATCTTTAACTTGTTCTCCAGGTTAGGGTAATAGCATTTTCTCACCATCAAGCACGTTAGCTATAGGTTTCTGTGCATGACTTTTTTGATAGATTAATGAAATCCCATTTCTACTGCTAACTTTTTAGCATTTATCATATGCTTTTTCTCTATTAAAATAACCTGCTGGGTTTTTAAAATTCTGTTAATATGGTAAATAAAAGCGGCTGACTTTCACATATCGAACCAGTTGTACATTCCTAGGATAAATCATACTTGGTTGTGATATATTTGTCCTTTTTGTACTTGCTGGATTTAATGATTTGCAAATACACTGACAAGGGATCCCGGTCTGTAGTTTTCCTGAACTGTCTTTATCTTGTTTCAGTATTAGGGTAATAATGAGGTCATAAAAGGAGCCTGGGAGTTTCCTTTCCAAACTTCCTCCTTCTATTTTCTCCTGTCCTCTATTTTCTGAAAAAGATTACATAGAAACTGGAATTATATCTTCCTTGAATGTTTCTCAGTGAAATCATCTGGGCCCAGACTTTTCTTTTTGGAAGATGTTAAACTTCAAATTCAGTATCTGTAATAAATATGTCTGTTCTAGCTGTTTCTTTTTCATGGAGTTCCAATAGGTTCTTTCTTTCAAGTTATTAATAGACCAAAGTTTTGGGAGTAGAGTTGTTTGCAGTCCCTTTAACATCTGTGGGGTCTTTCATTTCCAACGGTGGGTATTTCTGTCTTCTTTTCCTGTTCAGTATGGCCAAAGGTTTGTTACTTTATTTTCATCAGCTTTTGATTTCATTAATTTTCTCTTATTGATTTCTCAATTCCATTGATATATGGTTTTTACAATTTCTTTCCTTCTGCTTACCTTGGATTTAATTTGCTCTTCTTGCTTTTGTTTCTTAAGGAGGAAGCTTAGATTATTGATTTAAGAACTTTATCTTCCCCATGTATCACTTAATGCTATAAATTTCCCTTTAAGCACTGCTTTACCTGTATTCCACAATTTTTTTGTTTTTTCAATTCATTCAATTCAAAATGTTTTTAATTCCCTTGAGGTATGACCTATGGGTCATTCAGAGGTGTGTTCTTTAATTTCCAAACATTTGGGAATTCTCCAGATAAACCTTCCTATTACTAATTTCTAGTTTAATCCATTAGGTCAGAAAATATATTTGGTATGATTTATATTTTAAAAGATTGTTAAAAGGCTTGTATTATGGCCCAGAATAAGGTCTATCTTGATGAATGGTCCATGTGCCATTGAGAAAATTAAGTATCATGTTGCTATTGCTTGGAGTGTTCCATAAATGTCCATTACGCCAATCTTGTTGGCAGTGCTTTTTAAGTCTTCTACATCTTTAATGATTTTCTGTACACTTGTTTTATCAATTACAGAGAGAGGTGCGTTACAGTCTCTACCACTGCAGATTTATTTCTCAAAGTTTTTATCAGTGTTTAAAGTATTTTGAAGCTCTGATGTTAGGTGTATAACCTTTTAGGACATGCTCTCAGAGAATCAACCCCTCTGTTGTCATGCAGTATCCCTCTGAAACCCTGATAACGTTCCTCGTCCTAAAGTCTACACTACCTGGTATTAATACAGCTCTCCAGCCTTCTTTGGACTCCCGTTAGCATGTGTATCTTTTCTAATATTTTGCTCTTCATCTATGTTTTTATTTGCAAAATGGATTCTTGTAGATACTATACAGCTACCTCTTTTTTTCATTCAACTGATGATTTCAGTCTTCCAGTTAGTACGCTGAGAACATTCACATTTAATATGATTATTGAAACAGCTCGATTAAAGTATGCCACTTCACTGTTTTCCATTTGTTCCATCTGGATTTTTGTTTCTTTTCTGCCTCATTTTGCATTAAATGTTTTAAATTCCACTTTATCTCCTCTACTGATATTATTTGTATTTTAGAAACTAGTTCTAATCATTGTTATAAAGTTCACAACATACACCTTGAAGGAATCAGTTTTTACCTCCAAATAACGTATTGCTTCTGGTGTAGGACTCCACAGTACGTTCACAGTGCCTCTCCTGATCCTTTGCAATTTTTTACATAGGCTACAAATGCAGAAGAATATTTCTGCTTTAATAAGCTACCTTCTAGGGCAATTTAAAATAAGTAAAATATAAAATTTCTTCATTCATTGTTTCTAGTGCTTTTCTCCATTTCTTTGTGTTAATCCAAGTTTTATGTCTGGTACCATATTCCTTCCACCTTTAGAAATTCCCTTAGTGTTTTTCATTCAACAGATCGCTGGCAATACATCCCCCATTCCCAGTTTTTGTTTGAGAAATTTTTATATCCCCTTCATTTCTAAAAGATACTTTGGTAGAGAATTCTTCCTTAACGGTTTTTAGTCTTAACATTTAGTCTTCTACTGTACATGGTGTCTAAAGGAATGTCTACTGTAATTCTTTGTTCCTCTTTATGTAGTCTTTGTTGCTCTGGCTGCCTTCAAGATATCCTTTTGCTTTTGTTTTCAGCAGTTCGAATAGGATATTTCCAAGTACGTGGATTCTTTTTTCACGTATGTGGTGTTTTTATTTTGTGATTGGTTTGTTTGTTGTTTTGTATCCACACTAGTTGATGTTTCTCATATCTGTGGGAAATTCTTGATTATTTCTTCAATTATTTCTTTTTTTAAAAAAAGGATTTTACTTATTCATTCATGCGAGACACACAGAGAAAGGCAGAGACACAGGCAGAGGAAGAAGCAGGCTCCCCACAGGTAGCGTGATGCAGGACTCGATCCTAGGACCCTGAGATTACGACCTAAGCTAAAGGCAGATGCTCAATCCTTGAGCCACCCAGGCTCAGTCCCTTCTTCAACTATTTCTTCTGGGATTCCAATCACTCTTATGATAGATCATTTGACAGTGTCTCAACATTCTTAAAAGCTCTATTCTATATGTTTCTTTCTCTCTGTGTTTCAGTTTGTGTAATTTCTATGTATCTATATTCAAGTTTATGGATTTTTTTCTTGGTTGTGTCAAGTGCCCATCAAAGGCATATGTGCACCTCTAACATCTCCATTTGATCTTTTTTAAAAAAATAAGTTCCATCTCTACACTGTGACTGTTCATGTGGTTCTAGATATTGCTTACTGTCCATTAGAGCCTTTAACATGTTATATATAGATATTTTAAATTTTCTGCCAGGTAGTTCCAACATCTCTGTCGTATCTGACTCTTGTGGGTTTTTTTTTTTTTTTTAATTCACAAGAGACACACAGAGAGGCAGAGACATAGGTAGAGGGACAAGCAGGCTCCCTACAGGGAGCCTGATGCGGGACTCAATCCCCGGACCCCCTCCCCGGGATAACTAACGCCTTGAGCCATACGCAGATGCTCAACTGCGGAGCCACCAGGCGTCCCCTGACTCTTGTTCAGATGACAGCTTTGTCTTTTGGGAGGGTTTTTTCCCCCCCTTTTGTATGTTTCTTAATTTGTTGGAAACAGAACACCTTGTATAAGACAGTGGAGACTGGGCATGTTTTTCCTTCTGCTGGGGCTGTGTTCGAGTTAACATAACTAATTTATTGGCCAGGTCTCAGGTTAGTTGTTGCTATGGCTTCACTCAATGTATCACAGCTTTCAAATTCCTCTAGTGACACTTTGTGCTTACATGGTGGCTGGTGTGCTAGAGAGCTTTCCTTTTTTTTTTTTTTTTTCAATATTTGCTCCACTTGTAGCCTCTAGTCTTCCCTCTGCACTGTGCCTCAGAGGCCTGCCTCTTGCAAGTACTGATTCCATCAGTCAGGCACCAGTATCCAGGGCTTGCTCTCACGTCTCCCTGCAAGCATGTATCCCCCTTGTATTTTAAACCTGCTGGCTGCCCTATAACTGCAGTGCTCTGATAGGTCCAAGAAAGCTCATGAATTCACTGCCACGTGGCTTTCTTCCTTGTCAGTTTGGAATGATGCTCCTTCTACTTCTCCCTGAACACAAACCAAAGCACACTCACCCTAAATAAGTTCAGTTCATGGATCAACGTTTCTCCCTCAGGTGCTGCCACCCCAGGAGTGGAACAGTCGATTTTCTCTAAGTTCCCAACTGCTTCTGGCAGCTGGCACCGGTATTTGTAGCTGATGAAGAGGCTTTGTATCTTTGTTACTCCTTGCCTTTCCATATTCATTCCTAAAATTTTCCTTCTTACTCTATTTCAAGGCCTAACCTGCCCTCGTAAGAAAGGTAAAAATATAAACTTAAAACCTTATGCTCCTGTTGGCTCTGGTACCCTGTATATAAACCATGTATATAGTGATTAGTATTTTGCTTTTGATTGGTGCTATTTCTAATATTTACACTATAACATTTCTATCTTTAAGTTGCATACTAGTTTTCTTTGATTAGAAAGTAATAAAGATTTTCTACTAGCTCTTTAAACTTGTAGGTCTTAAGATGTTAATAAAATCTGGATGCCCAAGTTACATTATGTCCCCGCAAGCAATATCAAAATGGCAGCAGATTTTCCCTTTCCCAAAAGTCACATCCTATGTGTTTGAGAGTCAAATAGAGCACATATCTTAGTAGGATAATGTTAATTTCCAGACTACCATCATAAATATACAGAATTAGTTACAGGTTGAATTTTATAAAATGGTGAATGATAGAATATTGATGTCTGCTTTAAAATACAGCCTCTGAACCATGGTACTGATGGCAGTCCAGACCAATGGCAGATGATAAAAAATGGAACAAAGCAGAACGTGAGAAAGAATTTGTACTCTGGCAAGAAATACAGAGATCAAGATATAAAATCATGGCCCTAACATGAGGTCCTAGGCCCAAGCAGCAGTGAGCAGCACAAAGTGGACCAGACAATTAAAAAAAAAAAAAAGACATTTAGAAATTTTAGGCTTCATATCTTCCTATAGAAGTTCCAATGCTAGGATATGGGATAAGATACACAATAAGGAAGATACTCAAATTATTTTGCAATGAAGTAATCTGATGGCTTCAAGGGACAAAAAAAAAAGGTGTTGTTTCTATCTTGTGCCCTTCTATCACAAAAGAAACACACAGAATGTTAAATCTCCTACTAAGGAGACAAGAAAAACTCAAGGAAGGACAGGATGTGCTCTATCAGGAGGGGAGCCTAGCCTGTGATATCACCTGTAGGAGTAGTACATAGATATTTTTGTTTTATAAATCATGGCAAGCCCTGAAAAGTGTAGCTATTTAAAAAAAATTTTTTTTATTGACCTTAGAGAAGAACTTTCACCCCTGCTGTGTAAAACACCCACATTTGACAATGACAGAAACCATTAATAACATCTAGGGTACCAAACCTGGAAAGACTTCCAAAGTCATATTAACATTCAGAAAAACAAATGAAGGAAAGGTAGCTAAACCAAAAAGTTAATATAATTTCATCTCTACATTATAGACCTTTCCTCTGCTATTTAAGTCCAGTAGATTGACTTGTCTAAATAATGTCAATTGTCCTAAGTGATCCAATTCCTATGGAATGCTCTTCCTTACCTCCTATTTGAGAAAAGTAAACACGTATCAAAAAGAAAGTCCCCAGTTTTTCATTCAATTTAGGATATACATATTTTTCATTTGTTTTAAGTGACAGGAAGGATTATGACATTCATTCTAAAATCAACTCTTTTGATTGACAAATGCCTCGTATGGGAGAATCTATACATCTGTTGGTATTATCGAAAACATTAATTCCTCGATGGAAATGTACAGAAATTATACCCTAATATCATTTGGCTTCCAGCGCAGTATTTGCTGCTACCATTAGCATTATTACTGTCATCATCTGAGCTGGTAAATGTGAAAGGTGGCAGCAACGGGGAAGAGGCAGAACCAGGGGAGGAGGTTGGGGGCTGCCCTGCTGACTTACCACCAGGCCGCGCTGGGTGTGTCCCCATCACGTGTTTATCTGGTGACCTGGCCACTGACTCAATGTGGAGCTGCTGACCCAGTTTCTTCATCTTGTTTACGCTGGCACAGACCTGCTGCAAGGCCGTCTTAGGGAAAAAAGTGATAGGATACGTTTCAAAACTGTAAGATTAATTAAAAGATAGGTAAACAATAGACGAAATCAACATATTTAAGATAAAACACATTTAACTTCCGGTTCTCTGAAGACTGAAGGCGCTGCGACAAGGTTAAGCACAAATGCTGCGTTAGGACAAGCGTTCGTTAGCCGCTAATTAGGAGAGCGCGCCGCGAACCCAGACCTCTCATTTCACAGGCACGGTCTCCAACCAAAATGCATTAGGTCGCCTGTCAATCAATAGGGTCCCCGAACGTGCAAGGAGGACCACGTGCCTGCCTGCCGAGGTGCACCACGCGGCGGAGGGGAAGGAGCCTGCACGCACGCGCACGCCCACACGCAAGCGCACGCCGGCCCACGCACACGCCGTCGGCCACGTACCGGCGCCCTGCGTGCGGCCTCGCCGTGAGGCCCGCCGGACTCCCTGGAGGACGCGAGGCTGGCGCGTGGCTCCTGCGAGTCGCTGCTGCCCAGGCTCCCGAAGCCGCTGGAGGCGCTGGCATGAACCGGCTGAAGGAAGGAGGAGGCCCCGCTGTAGAGTCTGTGGACGCGGCCCCAGAGGAGAGGCTCGGCGTCCACCTCCACCTCAGGGCCCCCCGCGCGGTCGCCCGGCGTGGACGCGAACCTCCGCGAGATCCTGAGGCACACGCCTCGCCTCCGCTTGGCCGCCGGCAGGGCCCTGCCCTCCCTTCTCAGGAACCCAGGCCGGGGCGGGCGCTTCCAGAACAGCCGGTGCTGGGAGAGCCACACGGGGGCTCCAGCACGCTATGAGGAGTTTGGGAGGGACGAGAAGTCAGATACACAGCCTGTGCGTGCGTGCGGTGGCCGCGACCGCGACCGTGGGCCTGCCGCGGCTGTGGGGGAGATGGGAGCCGCCGGGCTGTTCCCTGCGGGACCCTCCACAAACGCTCTGGCCTGCACCCGCTCACCAGCGGGATCAAGGAATCGTTTCTGGCATTTGTTCCCACAGAGGGTTTCGGCCACGTTTGCCCGGTAATAACCGGACACCGAGAGCTGCCATCCCTCTGCCCCCACCTTTAAAATACTGGGCGCCTGGGCAGGGTTTGGAACACGAGGAGGATGCTCTCGTTCAGAACCAGCTCCCTGCCCTCCTAGAGTGGGATCTTACAAGAATGTTCTGTGCGTTCACTCAGGAAAAGGAAAGCAAGATTAATAAAACTGAATCTAAAAACAAAAACAGGAAGACAGAACTCCCTGGAACTCAGAGGATACAGATTTCTCTCTCCTCGCATTGTATTTTTGGGAGGTGGCTTTATGAAGATCGAAAGTTAACATAAAACACAATTATGGATATTTTGTGCTTGCTTTTTAAAATCTCACTTTACCTGTAAGAGAAGTTTGTGAATTTGTTCTTGTAATTCTGTTACGTCTTTGTCATTACTGTTCATCTTTTTTATTCTGGTAGCAAATACATCCGCATTCAGTGGACTCCTACAAAGTATCAAGTAAAAGATGGAGTCAAGCAATTCAAAATTAATTTACAATAAAGTCTAAAGAGATTTTTAAACAGAATGTTCAAACACTAAATCTGTATTTATACAAAGCAACTCTTGGGGCTCCAAGTAGAAAACATGAAGCTTAAAATCTCATCCATGGAAGCAGGAAAAAAACTAAGAAACAAATGAGATGTTAAGAGCCTTCTTTGGATCATCTGAAGCTGTAATCTTCTGACGTCTGTGTCAGCACTGTGTTTGTAGAAATCTAAAATAAGTGACAACCATAGCTACCAAGATACCTTCAACAACTACTGGTCTCAAAATTTAACATTAACTGAGCAACCTATCGTAGGAATTTTAAGACCCTAGATCCACCAAATATTAAATGTTTAATGTACTTAATCACTTCAGCAACCCAACTATTGGTGAAAATGTGGCTGTTACAATCTGCAGTCCTGTTAACACTAGAGCGTTCCAAAACTACTATCTGAACACAGAGGCAGATGTGCCAACAGAAAATATCACAAAAGAAATGACATTCATTTAGGATCCTCTATGTGACAGGAACCATAATGCTTTTATAACATATAGCAAGAATAACATTTCCTAAACCCACATGATGTGCCAGACACTGTTCCAAGAGCTCTATCAAGTTATATCTCCTTCACCAGAGTTGAAAACTTCCCAAGGTCACCTAGCTGGTCAAGTCTAAGTAGGTATTCATGAAAGGACCAGAGTCTAGGCTCTGATTTTATTTTCACTTCCCCACAGATTTCCCTACTGGGGGGAAAAGGTCCTTTCTGACCAATACGTATAACTTATATTTACTTGGCAGTCATATTTCTTAATTATTACATTAGTTTTCTAGCACAAATTGGTCTCTTGAGTTAAGGAGCCCATTTCTTGGGATCCCTGGGTGGCGCAGCGGTTTAGCGCCTGTCTTTGGCCCAGGGCGCGATCCTGGAGACCTGGGATCGAATCCCATGTCGGGCTCCCGGTGCATGGAGCCTGCTTCTCCCTCTGCCTGTGTCTCTGCCTCTCTCTCTCTCTCTCTCTGTGTAACTATCATAAATAAATAAAATTAAAAAAAAAAAAAAAAGGAGCCCATTTCTTACATTATAGTTCCAGACCTGTTCTTTTGAGAGGCCAAATCCCAGAACACAAAGACCTAGGAAGACCTTGGAACCATTTCTTACCATGGTTAGGTATCCTCTGTTATAGTATCAAGGCATGACAAAAATAAGTCTTACCGGTAAGACCTACTGTTCTCCATTTTATGCTCATGTGCACAAAGCTTTACAATAAAACACAAAAGGTGTTATTTCTCAAACTCAGCATGATCCTAAAGAGTTAGGTATAATTTCCATTATAAAAAAAACAAAACAAAACAAAATAGACATCACCAGGTTCCCTATGGCCCAGGTGAGAAACCTACAGGTCAATTTTAAATTTAACCCAAAAAGTCAAGAGACTGGGAGTATTTTAGGCTACAAGAGTGGCAGCACAAGTTGTTCTAGATCCATTTCACAAGGTTCTGTTACATGGACAGGTAGCAGTAATCAAACAGGCTTGAGTCGGTGTGTTGGCAGGAATATAAAAACCAAAGCATCTAATTTTTAAAAATAAAGATATGATAGAATAGACGCAAATACATGGAATTTGACAGAAGAAGCTGATATAAAAAGATTTTTTTTGATATAAAAAGTTTTACATGGTCGCTAAAGAGAACTTTAAAATTCAGAAAAGATAAAAAAAACCTTCATCCATTAACCATACCCATAGCCAGAATTTATATTTTATTTCGTTTCCTCTTCTTTTTCCTACTTCACAATGTTTGTGTGTCATTTGAACATATTTATATTCACGGTATAAATAATTTTGTATGCTGCTTTTTTAATCTTTCCATTTTTCAGTAAATTTCAGAAATTTTCAAATTTCTTTTTGATCAGTAACATAACATGTCAAATAGTCTAGAACTTACTTAACGACTGATATAAGCTAGCTACTCTAAGTCCACCGTTATGATTAAAAAATGGTACAAAATACATCTTTGCTTTCTAAAGCTCGTTCTAAATATGCCTGTATTTAGGCATATTTCTTTAGACTGTTTCTTTCTATAAGGAAATCATGGGGTCAGAGACAGAAATCTTCCAAGGTTCTTGACACATACTGCCAAACTGTCTTCAAAAAGCATTTAAAAAAAAATTATCTGTGGTTAATTTGTGTGTCAAATGATTCAAACGGAGTCAGTGGGTGGAAGAATACTATTTGGTAAAAATAGTCTTCTAAAAACATGGACGTTGACTGACTTACATTCGAACTTTATGGCGACCAATGATGAAAGACACCTTTCGGCTCCATGGATTCACAAAGCTGGACCAGCTGGAGTCCAAGATGACGTAATCTCCATTTTGAGTACAAAATCGAATGGGTGAGTGTTCAAAGGGAGGGTGGCCTGCATACTTCAAGACTATATAAGATAATACGAGATTAGAATTTATTTTATTTTATTTTTTTAAGATTATTTATTTATTCATGATAGACATAGAGAGAGAGAGAGAGAGAGAGAGAGAGAGGGAGAGGCAGAGACACAGGAGGAGGGAGAAGCAGGCTCCATGCCAGGAGCCTGATGTGGGACTCGATCCCAGGACTCCAGGATCATGCCCTGGGCCAAAGGCAGGCGCTAAACTGCTGAGCCACCCAGCGATCCCCGAGATTAGAATTTATTTAATGCAGCTATTTATTGCAGATGTCTTTTTTCTAGGCATTTATAGGTTTTTCAGAATGCCAGAAGAGAAAAAAATTGTTTTTAGCACCTTCAACACAGGGCTCACCTGTTAAAGGTTGAGTGATTAGAACTTATGGAAAGGTCTAACAAGAAATGAAAAAGAGCAGATGAGTGGCTACACAAAAACCTCTGACTATAAAGATGCAGATCCTTACCTTTTTGGTGTACAGTGAGCATGAGAGAACGATCTTCTGGATGCAGATATGTTAAGACAGACCTTCCCATCAGATCCTGAGGCAGGTAACCCAGCAGAGGCACTGCTCTGGGGTACAGACAGAGCACAGACAGCACATTACATGCAGCAAGTAATTTCTGTACTTGTACACTTTAAACTTAATTCTAAATATAAAAAAAGAAGGTATGCAAAAGATGTCATTCCAGCATTTTATACAAGGAGCAAACTACCTCAGAGCCCATGCCATGGGGAAATGGCTCCAGAATCTAAGAAATGCTGGGCATTAGACATAGTGCATCAAAGCTGCCTACGGAACTTGCTAGAAAATGATTCATTGGCTTACCACAGGCTAACTCAATCAGAGTTTCTAGGGTAAGACCAGGAATCTATATGTTTAGCAAGTTCCTTAGGGGTCTCTAATGTCCCCCTACATTTAAATAGTTTAAAAAGATCACATCATAATGTAGAAGAATGCTTATGGTGTTAAGTAAATAAAGCAGGCTACAAATTTATACAGCACCATTAAAACTGCCCAGAGACAGCATCTCCCAGAAGGTAGTAACAAATAGACAAAGGGAACACAGAGACACATGCAGGGTGAAGCTTCATGGGAGAGCCGTGAATGCAGAGCTTTCAGAATGATTTAGAAAGAACGGACTCCATTAATGTTTTCTGTGTGCACAAATTCACAAACATTTTCTAATGCAAGAAATTTAAGCCATTACCAGTAGGCTATTATCTGCTGCTAAATATTCTTACTTTATACAAACTACATGATACAAAGTATATCACCAATTACTGTTTAGTTTGGAGATATCTATTATTAAATAAATCTATTTTCAGATGTTAGGATTTTGTAAAAATAAAAATTAACAGCTATCATAACTGTGTCAGCTGTTTGGACTTTGTTGCCTTATATTTATATGTGCCATGGTGCACTGATTCCCCAGATTTTCAGATGTCACAAATAAGTAAAATGTAAAAATAAATGGGGGGCATGAGTAGCAGAGGGTACTCATCAGGGGATAACATTTATTTTTCCAAATAAAATTATTAAAAAACAACAATAAGCAACGACTACCATCTCCTATCACAATTTTTTAAGGAAGACCACTTCAAGACCAACAAAAAAGTAGAAAAAACATAAGTTCAAAATCACTGATAATGTTTTAAATTAAATAAACTTAGCTTTACCAAAAAAAAAAAAAAAAATCTGAAGCTGGAGGCCAAGGTTGGAGTTTTGGTCTCCTTCTGAGTACAATCACATACCAGTGGCCAGGTACACTGTCCTCTTGTGTAACACAGAACACTAATTACTGA
The DNA here is from genome assembly GCF_048418805.1 of Vulpes vulpes. Classification (NCBI taxonomy): domain Eukaryota; kingdom Metazoa; phylum Chordata; class Mammalia; order Carnivora; family Canidae; genus Vulpes; species Vulpes vulpes. Next base: position 162,864,281 of record NC_132791.1, on the reverse strand, counting down.
CTTACTACTGTGAAATCATATATAACTTGTAAATCATATAACATACAAGATACTTAAAACATAAACTTCAAGCTAACATCAAATGGGTAAATGCACAGATATCTACTTCATAATGTAGAAGTATGTAAACATGATGTAAATGTTCTCACATATCTACCTGTACTCAGAAACAAAATTTCTTTTAGGCTTAGGAAGTGCTTACCTTTCATCTATTTCAAGAAAGACACACCCAGGGGTGTGTGTTGTGGTAAAAATTCTTTTATCCACCGGGATTCGAGGAACTAGGAAAAACAGAAAGACTCACCTAAAGGCAAATATCTAATTACTCACCTACTTTACTGAACACTTACATTAAAAAGGGAACAATATCTCTATACAAAATGGTAGAGATCTCATTTAGGGGCCTGGCCTTCAAGAAGCCAAAGCTGTGGTGAAATTATAATACCTGTCATTACTTACTACGTTCTGATTGGGTCAAAATGCAATGCCTATTAAAGTTAATTTTAAGTAGAGTCTGTATACACGGAAAGCTTACTCAACACAATGCAGCAGTCAAAGCTGGAGGAAATTAAAGGTCAGGACTAGCCCAAGTCTGGTCATATTTGGTGACTGTGTATAACTAAGTACATTTATTTGGTGTGTGATATGGATATTTTAAGTCTGTGTAAGAAAACCCGATATGGTCAGTTCTACTGTTGTTCACTTTGAAAATGTAGTGATTTGAAATCATGCACAATTTCATCCGCAAGAAACGAGAGGTGAATGGAGTCACCCAAGAATATACAAGCACATGCACACACCTCAAACATCTACACCTCTGTGCACCCCATGTTGCAAGACATATATTACAAGACATGCCCATCCACATTTGACTTCTGGCACCACAGTAGCTCAGGAGCTGTGACCCTGCCAACACCCAAGTCTACAAGCCACCATGGGCCTTTTCCAAGGCGAGGCACTGTGTTTACTGTGCCATTTGTGTCTTTCTTAACCATTTAACGTGTGTAAAGCTGTGTTACTATTTTTATTAGATCCCTGTATTATTTTCAATGTGTGGTTAAGTTTTTGAGTGTTGTGCCCCTAAACCCATTTTTTTCTTAAGCTCTGTGATTTTGTGTGTGTGTGTGTGTGTGTGTGTGTGTGTGTGTGTGCACAGGACAATAATTTTTAGGAAAGCATATGTCAGATTACAGCAGAACTGACTTTAATTTCAAATAGTAAGTGGAGGGCAGCCCAGGTGGCTCAGTGGTTTAGCACCGCCTTCAGCCCAGGGCCTGATCCTGGAGACCCGGGATCAAGTCCCGCATTAGGCTCCCTGCATGGAGCCTGCTTCTCCCTCTGCCTGTGTCTCTGCCTCTCTCTCTGTGTATGTGTCTCTCATGAATAAATAAAATCTTTAAAACAAAACAAAAAACCAAATAATAAATGGAAGCTGCTCCTGTATTAACATATGAGTTTAGAAATGTAGCTCTGCCATCAGAGGACATAAACTACAGTTTTCATTCAAGGGCTTTTAGAACACCTAAAAAATATAAGCTTGTTCTTGTGAAATTACAATTTTCATGCTCTTTTTTTTTTTTTAAAGATTTATTTATTTACTTGAGAGAGAGTATGTTGTGGGGGGAGGAAGAGAGGGAGTATCTTAAGCAGACTCTCCACTGGGCATGGAGCCCAACACAGGGCTCAATCCCACAACTGGTGAGATCATGATCTGAGCTGAAACCAAGAGTCAGGTGCCTAACCAACTGAGCCTCCCCACAGTCGCCCCCAAGTTTCACGCTCTTATTTCACACAAGGCAGAAGCAGAAGGCCCCGGGATAGTCACCAGTACAGAAAAGATTAGAGGACCATGTATCGGTGGCCAAGTCTATGCTTAGACCCTTAGGCTGTGCCAACCTTGAGGGAGACAACCACTGAGAAGTTCAGGGTCAGTACACAGAGACTTTAGGGAAGATCAGCTCTCAAAGCCCAAGAGCTCAGGGCCAACGTGAAGCCCTGAGCATTCTTTCCTGGTTCTGTGGCTGTAGTAAGCAAGCTTTCACATGTTTCTCCCTAAGGTACTGTCAGGTTACATGTGACCTAAAAGCAGATGCTCCTGAGTTACCTTCATAACCAGAATGAATCTTCTCCACCAGGGTGAGACAGCAGGGCTCAGGTTCTGGCTGCGCAGCTCTGTGTACGTGTATCAAATAGGGGATAATCCTGAATGGGTAGTAACGCTTCTCTTGCTCTGCATCTTTGCCTCCCCTGAAAAGCAGGGAAATGATGGGTCAGTGAGCCCACGTGAAACTAGGCCAGGAGAAATGCCTTCTTGGTGATTTCCGAGACAGATGTGGCCAAATTGAAAATGTTCAAATGTGTTTATATTAAAAAGAAATGTTAGTGTATATTTTCAATACCCAAGCGTAATTATACTCATTGATTATTCAATGGAAGAGAGGTTTTACGGAGAACCAGTTTACTGAGTTGAAGATAGAACCAGCTGTCCTACAACTTTTCTTTTGACTTCGAAACCATAACTTCCCAGTCTTACCTCCTGCGTCTAAATTAAGTACCCTGTGACAGAAATAGGGTTCCCTGTGATCATACTCCCCAAAGCCAGCTCTCCACCAGCCCTACCTACCCTCCCTCAAGGGACTGACTGCACCTCACAGCTTCAGACACAACCCGGATGGGCACAGGGCCCCAGGTGTGGTGAAGCTCGCCTTGCGTGCCTGCTGAGCAGAAAGGCAGAGCTGGAACCTGCTCGCCAAGCCCTAGCCCCAGCTGTGGGGCCTCTCCCAGGCTTCTACCCAGTTTAACAGCCCCAGCTGCCCAGAGGGCACTTCTCCTTGGATACACCATGGTCCCCTTTGTGTCAGCATGCCCACAACTGAATTCATGCTCCCCCGTTTCTACCAGTCACATCTCGCCTCTCCCACCACTGCTTAAAGTGATGCCAGGTGGTCCTCAGCTGCCTGGAAGCTCTGCATCCACGTCCACATCTGCGTCCACATGCACTTGTGCTCCCACCCCCGCCTGGCTTCCTCGCCTCTCCACAGACTCTGGGGCCTCCACCTGCACCTCCACTCTCCACCACAACCCTGCTTCCACAGCTGAGGGCCTGAATCTGACCCCGACCCTGACCCTGACCAGGTGCGTGTCAGCTATACTGTCTCCCAGGCTCATCCTGTCCCGTATGTGCTGAAGACCCAGTACTTGCTGCTGCCCCACCTTCTCCCTAAACTCCATACCTATGCACCACAAGTTCGATTTCCAACACCGTAAGGCAGTCCAACTGGTCTAAAACCAGGCACTGTGCCTTCCCTCCGCACTCCAGGAAGCAGCTCTCTCAGTGTCCTCTGCTCCAGTAAAGGTCAACTGGAGCCAGAGACCCTCATGTCACCCCTGACTAATCCTGTTTCACACCTGAAACCAGTCCATTAATGAATCCCAATAGCTCTGCCATATAGAAATATCCAGAATTCCCAAGATATTCCCATGTCCTCCTGCTACCACCTCCTGGTGTGACAGGTGTGACAGCCTCTCTCTCTCTCTCTCAGACCTTCCCCATCTTCTCATCCTTGCACAGTGTCCAATGTGGTCCTTTTATGTCAGTTCTCATCTTTCTAAAAAATAAGGCTGCTCTGTTTTTGTCCACTGAGCAGTCCCAGAGGCCAGGATAAGCCCAGCAACACCTCCCCACTACCATCCAGAGCCAGTCACCATACGGTTAAGGCCGTGTTTCCCCACAAAGAATGGGGGATCCTCGGAGAAATGACTGGCTCATGTATGGGGTAGGAAGTGTCCAGGTTGAGCCTGGGTTACTGTCTGAAGCAAAGGAAGCTGTCACCGACCACAGGAGTACCCTCTCATTGCACTGGAGCTAACCGAAGCGGCTCCAGCTGGTCACAGACGGGACAGTTTGAGCATCATGAAGATTAACAAGAACCTTCTCTTTTAGCTCACGTTCTGAAATGCTTATGGGGGAAATGCTCCACAGTCTGAGATCTGCTGCAGAATAACAGGCAGGGGCTGAGGAGCAGGCAGTGGCAGAGATGACACGAGACTGGTCACGGGCTCAAGTTATTAAAGCTGGATGGTAAGTACATACCAGGTCACTGTACCATCTCCTCTACTTCCACATTTTGCAAATTCCAAAAGTAAAGTTTTCAAATAAATGATTAACCTGAACAAAACATTTCCTTCAGATGTCAAAGCTTCCCATGTTCTGGTCCCTGTTTCTTCGTTTCCTTCCATCCTCTGCTCCAGCCACATTAGCTTCCTTGTTACTCCCCCACAGGCCAAGCATCCTCTCCCCCGGGGCCTTTGCACTTGCCTGAAACACTCTTCCCTCAGATAGAGGTATGGCTCGCTCCCTCACCTCCTTCAGGCTCAGGCTGCAATCAGGCTTCTTATCAGAGAACATTCCTTAACCACCCTGAATATACTAGTAATCTCTCCCTTGCCCAGAATTCCCTACCTCTCCTTCACTGTTCCACACAGAACTTTCTGTCAGCTCACATATACATAGGTACCTGTTTATTATCAGCAGTTTCCCCACACACACACAGAATGTAAGGCCCATGAGGCAAGAACTTTACACCTGTAATCCTGCCTGGCTCAGAGAAGACACACAAATATATTTACTAGCAAAACAAACACAAACAGCGCTTAGTAGGTGGCAAGCACTGTTCTAAGATCTTTGTAACAACTCCTCTGTGAAGGACTGAATGAACACGAACACAGCCCTCCCTCCTGCCCTGGACCCCTCTCCCCAGAGTTCCCTCCCTGAGCACTGGAATGCTGTTAGCTCAAGAACCCCTAACCCCACGGAGTGCTGACTGATTCATTACAAGGAGTTTTGTCTTTAGTTTTCCACATCTGGAGCAGTTAATAACTTTAGTACTCATGCTGGCAATCGTGATGTCACTGAACCACATTTTCTTATTGCAAAAGTAACGTGAACGCATCACAATAAATTCAGGAGAGAAAAAAAATCACTAATAAATCCTACCAGAAATCAACTATTATTACAATTTTGGTCTGTTTTCTCCCAGTTCACTACATCTTGACCTTTTAAATCCTTCTCTGAAACACATCTATCTAAATTTCTTTACAGTTATTAAAAATTTTTTAAAGTTAGGGGCGCCTGGCTGGCTCAGTTGGAGCATATGACTCTTGATCTCTGGGTCACCAGTTCACATTTGGCACAGAGCTTGCTTTAAAAAAAAAGTAAAAAAATAAAGCAAAATTTCAAAAATTAAATGTGACCAAAGGGCAAAAAGCAAACAAAGCTTCCCTAAACAGTAGGCATTTGAAAGTGTACTTCACATCATCCAGAGGTTCTTTTAGAGAGAGAGAGAGAGAGAGAGAGCACAAAAGACTGAGAGAGTGCGAGCGCTGCCAGGCTAAGAATGATCTTTCTTTCTCCTGACTGCATTATTATCTAGTCATTTTGTGAGTGAAATCTGCATTTCTTCCCCTCAATCCAAATACAAATTGCTTGTGGCAAGAACCCAGCACTAGATGAATACAAAAGAATCTATAAAGGGCCAAATAAAATCAGAGTATAGCCCACCCATTCCTGGTCCCCCATAAGCCCCCAAACTTACCGGATCCTGCAGAAAAAGGATTTCACCGGAGCGAATTCATACTGAGATGCTGCGGGAAACAGAGACAAGTGTTAATCACCCACTCCCAGAGCCACAGGGCAGAGCGGCCCCTCCTCAGCAAGACAAACTCCAACTCTCCCCATGGAAGCAAGAAATGAAACTATTCTTTCAAAGGAGATACTCTTGATCTCCAAACAGGGCTCCTGCTCTCACTTTGAGATCTAGTCACAACCAGTGCTTTCCAGGGGGCTTTCGTACTGTCGCAGTGACCCTCAGGGAGATAATGTGGATGTGTGGGAAAAGGACCTCATCGTCCTGTTCAGACTGCCCGTGTTCCTCCTTCCAATGTCAAGGCTATAATCTGGGGATACATTTACTTCGGTCGTAATATGCTATTTCACCATGATGGTCTGGATGGGCCTCAAAAACTGCTGATTTGGACAACTTACAGTGTTTAGGTATATGATACATATATGTCTTTCACTTTTTTCTTTCCTTGGACAAAGTCCCCAAAATTGGGGTCCAGGGTTAAACAATACGATCTTAGGATTCTCCCTATATAGCGCCACACTGATCTACAGAAGATCATACCATTTGCACAGGGTCTCTAAGGACATTTTCTCACAACCCTCAGGCCAATAGTTCCATCAGTTTTAATGATTTCTGCATTAATTTTATGGATTTGTGAGGTGGTAATTCAGAACTCTTTCAATTTGCCTTGATCAAGGGGCTGAACCTTCTCCCAAGTGTTTGTTGACTACCTCTCCTCTGCTAGAGCTCCTTGAATTGATATTTTGGGCATTTGCTCACTGGGGTGAAAAATCCTCAGTTACAGGAACCAAGGAAATGCTTAAAAATAAGGAGATGTTTTTAAAACATGCACTGATGGAGCATAAACAATGAGAGCTCTGAAGAACCAAGATGCTGCATGTGATCCTGCTCTTTGCACTTCTGGGGAGAGGATCACAGGAGGGGTCAGAGAATGGGCTTTTGAATGATCAGGGAAACTGTACGTGATTAAAAAAGAAAAGAAGTCAAACCACAAAATACTCTAGTTTCAAAGACAACGACCTCACTATCAGAATTCAGAAAACTAAGAAAATCACAGAAAAGTCCTGAAATTCTGAACCTGGAAGACCATTCATAGAGCTTGTGTGTGAGAAAGCAGGGAGGGCGCTGCTGACAAAGGAGGCTCTCCAAACTGCACTGCTCAGCAGCCCTCACAGGGATGCCACCTCAGGAAAGGCTCAGGTGAGTTTGCAGAGGAGTTATGGCAAGACAAGGACATTTCGAAAATATTCATTTTTTGAGATGGTTTTTAGGAACAGGAACCGGTCTGTGGTGTGGCTTTCAAAAGCCTGCCTTAAGAGTGCCTGGGTGGCTCAGTGGTTGAGTGTCTGCCTTTAGGTCAGGCTGTGATCCCGGGGTCCTGGGATCGAGTCCTGCATTGGGCTCCCTACAGGGACCCTCTTCTCCCTCTGCCTGTGTCTCTGCCTCTCTCTCTGTGTCTCTCATGAATAAGTAAAATCTCCCAAAATAAAATAAAATAAAAGCCTGCCTTAGTTTGACCACACGTCTCCCATCTGAAGGCAACAATCTCCCAGGGATAGCTGTGGTCACCAGGGGCCATGGCTTGGGGTGAGGGTCCTGGACGCTGCCCACAGGGTGAAACCTGCCATCACCTCACAACTGGCAGTGTGACCTGGGGTGAGTTCCCTTAGCCCTGGGCCTCTGTGATGGCAGGGCTCAAGCTTGGAGGGCCATACCTGACCATAGGCTCCAGCCACTGCCCTGCGCCTATGCGTGAGCAGTCCTGAGGTGGGATGCAGGGCTGTTCTGGGGCCTGACCATGACTTGGATTTCCCTTTGACTGGCCGGCCAAGCCTCCTCCTCCTGCCCCATCCCCCTTGTTCCCGCTCCTTCCACGGGTGTCAGACACGTCTAGTGGGCCGAGGGCACCGTTCCCCTCCTCCCCCCAGCCAGTCTCTCAAATGGCTAACCCTCTCTTGGCATTGGCTATGCAACAGACCTACTGACGCAGTCACCTCATCCGTCAACCGGGGATGACGACAGTATCCATGCCTCATAAAGGTTTTTGTGAAAATTAGTCAACCCACTGAAACCTGGAAAAAAGTCCCTGCCACATGGTAACCATTCAATAGATGGGAGCAATGAAGATGACCCCTAATGTTGCATAATGTGCCAAATACCTCAAGTGCTTTCCCCGCCATCAGCCTGCTTGCTTCTCACAGCAGCCCTGTGTTAGCAGGCTGGAAGGAGAACTATTACTATTTCATGACGAGAAGCTAAGTGGCCTCCATCATTCATGAAGGGACAAAGCTCAATTTAAAACTCGGATCTTCGTTATACAGTTTTATTCATATGGTGAACATAAAAAACAGTGATAGGGATTATAGAGGAAGGAGAAAAAATGAGTGGGAAATATCAGAGAGGGTAATCGAACATCAGACTCCTAACTGGGAAACGAACAAGGGGTAGTGGAAGGGGAGGTGGGCGGGGGGATGGGGTGACTGGGTGACGGGCACTGAAGGGAGCACTTGATGGGATGAGCACTCGCTGTTACACTAGATGTTGGCAAATTGAAATCCAATAAAAAAATATACATCAATCAATCAATCAATCAATCAATCTCAGATCTTCAGATTCCTTACTTAAAATTCTTCACACAGGAAATACTGCAACCCTACTGGAAGATAGACTTGGGAAAACTATGTGTAGAGTACACCAGGCACCTGAATTCAACTGCATTCTCTGGGGGTCGTGTAGGACGCAGTACCAGATTGTGGGATCTCAAACAGTAGATGCTAGCCCTTATCATTTCCACACCTTAGCTGTAGCAGGTGAATCCTTGTTTTCAGAAGTGCATTCTAAAGAAACAGCGGTCAGATCTTTCTGTGAGGTCGGTACAACAAACCAAAGTTGAAACGTGCTCTGAATGCCAGGCCAAAGGCTGACACCCTGCTGAGCTTATAGCTTCCTATGTTCCCCTAATGTTCTATGAGCTCAAAGGAAGGGGCAGGAGGAGGCAACATGGGCTCAGCCCAGAAATGGCGCAAGAAAGAGCTGGAATTGCTGAGATGTGCGAGGCGAAGCCCAGGGTGAGCAGTCACGAGAGGCACCTCCTCTTTAAGGAAGATGTCAATATTGAGGTCCAAAAGACAGCAATTTCAGGGTATATTATATGTTTACATGGAGAGGAAACAGCAGGCAATAACTAATTTGCAAAGATAACACAGCTAAAAAGAGCAGAGACCATGGAGGCATCACTGGAGGGATGGTGGCTGGAAGGGCAAGAGGGTAGGCAGACAACCTCGTGGTGTGTCTGCCCCGCTCACATCTCTATCTCAGCACCAGGAACAGCTCCGGGCCCACAGTGCTTGCTGAATAAACATTTATGGAGTGGATGAACGATCGATCAATAAAAGGAGAGAAACAAAGATGGACACTTAAAGGCTGAAAATATGTGTTAAAGAAAGAGGAAGCGAAATAAAATCAATGTTTTTGAGTGAGGGGAACAGGAAAGAGCTAGAAGCAAGCAAGGAAAACAGGTGTGTGTTCTGAAGTGTACACAACCTGTGCATAAGAGATGGGGCAAAGGTCTGCCACTGAAAAAAGCTGCATCTGAGACTGTGCCCACTGGACCAAGTCCTGCCTTAGAAAGTCAGAATGGGCAGAGGGCCCTAGACTTGCAAGATGAGAAGGTTCTGGAGGTGTGTTTCACATCCATGCCAATGTACCTACCACTACTGAACTGTACACTTAAAAATGGTTAGGATGGTACATTTTGCTAATGGGATTTTTTTTACCATAATAAATCAAATTTAAATTTTAAAAAAATCAGAAAAAAGGGCTTGGAATTAGAAGAAAAAGGTTCATTTACACTCAATTCTTTTTTTTTTTACACTCAATTCTTTAAGATACACTTCACAAAGAATATGAAATAAGAAATATAGAATGACTTTAAAAGAAATAATGAATAATTTTTAAAAATTATACAGGACTGAATGTCACAAAGGAAACTAGGACTAGGCATTCCTCAGTTCATGAAATTAAGCATTTCAGAAAAAAACAAAGTAACAAGATTCATGAACTTTTAGGGAGAAGAGAAACTAGAAGGGGAAATAACCATGAGAAGTTTATCTCCAAATAAAAGCAAAGAAATAATGAAGTCAATGTAAGAGAGAAAACATTTAATTTTATTAACTTAGAGAAAACAGAGTCTTTATAACAACTAACTTGCTATATGGTGTGCAGCTTGCCAAATCATATTTTTAAAAAACCATATTTATGATAACAGAACTTCTAAAATTAACTTGACTACATGAAAGCATATTAGCTGGAACTTTGTTATTAGAAGCACTTAAAATGCTATTTCTATCACAATCTTCTTATTTATTTACTTATCTTTATTTTTTTAAGCTTTATTTATTTTTAGCAATCTCTATACTCAACGTGGGTCTCAAACTCAGGACCCCAAGGTCGAGAGTTGCACGTTCCACCGACTGAGCCAGCCAGATATCCCACATTCTGACTTTTAAATAAGGAAATAAGAAAAACCATATAGCTTACAGGTTCAAAATTATGTGTTAATTCTGGTACTATTTCTGAAATAATGAAGCTGATCTTTAAGAAGCAAGGTAAACATCTGAGCCTCGGTCCCATTACCTCTTTGGGTCCAATTGTTCCAGAGGGGAAGCTGAGTGTGGGCAGTGTGTACGCAGAACACTCTCACATCTTGAGGAGCAAGCAGTTCCATAAAGTGAGAGGACTCCAAGAAATCTTTCTTACAATTCAGGATCGAAGTAGCCTGTTCAGAAACGTGCACTAACCTTCCAGACAGAAATGAAAAAACTGCCACAAAGGTATCCTATGAAAAACATTTAAAATAATGAAAAGATTGAGATACTTACAAACAATATTCCCTGAAACGGAATTTCTTCTAGACTCCTAATGTGATCAACACACACAAACACATATCCTGCAAAGGCAGCATAATTCTCCAACATATCCCTTAATAATCATCATAAAACCTGTGTTCTATCTTCTGAAGGACTGATTTCTATACCAAACAATATACCAGCTCTTCCTGCATCAACTAAATGTGCATATGACGTACCCACTTTTGATTCCTTCTCTTTTGCAAACTGAGGGGAATGTCTTGTCTTCACCAATGCCTGATTCAAAGCTTCAAGACCACACTCAAAATTCTCTTCCTTCAAGACACTGTCTTTGACCAACCTCACTACATAAGAATCATTTCTCATGTCTGTCCCATCAGACATCAATAACATTTACAGTTGGCCATGGCTTGTGGCTGCTAGCATTGGCATGTCTTCCTCTCTAGCTTTATTCTGAAGATCTTAAAAAGGGAAAATATCTTCTTAAACTTTTCCTTCTTATATTCCGCCATATTCAGTAGAGTCCCATAAACACACAAGTCAGTAAAACAAGTATCTACTATGATACCAGGGACAGCTCCTGTTCCAATATTACAAGATCTTGAAGTTACAATCTTGTTGAGGTCTAAACATAAAACTAAGGGATCTCCATCACATTAGATTTTTTTTTAATTTTATTTATTTATGATAGGCACACAGTGAGAGAGAGAGAAGCAGAGACATAGGCAGAGGGAGAAGCAGGCTCCATGCACCGGGAGCCCGACGTGGGATTCGATCCCGGGTCTCCAGGATCGCGCCCCGGGCCAAAGGCAGGCGCCAAACCGCTGCGCCACCCAGGGATCCCTCTCCATCACATTAGTAAGGCATGAGGCTGAATTATTTTGTCCACATGAAGAGATTCAAAAAATGATACACTAAATGTCTCTTCCAAAATTTTACAGAAAAATGACAGCATCTCAACTCACCTGTTCTATAAAATCCAGTTGTTACAACTTGAAGTAGTAGGTATTGGAACTAAGAATGATATAAATACAAATTAACAATTCGGAGATTAGAATAAAAATGGGGGCAATTACTCTGCATTTTATGTTTTCCTCTTAATTCAAGAGAACTCAAGGATGCTCAGAAGGCAGGGGCGGCACGGAAGGGAAGCCCAGTAGACCACCCCTCACGTGCTGCCTCTTGGGTTGAGATCTGTGCTCTGGCAAGGGCAGGAGAAACTATCTATACAATGCCTCTTGGGCAGTGTGCTTCTATTCTTTGCCTGTGGTTACTAAAACTCTGAGGTTATTAGGCTTAAAAATCTACGTCTTGATAAGATTGTTAAGAAATATCACCCAGGTTGAGACTGCAAAATTTGTGAATTCTTACTGTGTTTTTGGAAGTGTACCCTGAAGCAAGAGTGGCCAGCTCCTCAAGACTGTACACGGTCGCATCTGTTTGAAGTGTTCCACTCTGACTGAGAATCTGGAAAAACTCACTGCTTGCTAAGAAACACAGGAAAATAAACAGATAGTCCAGTGACAGCAATATCTTTAGGAAATCATTTTTACCATCATCAAAGTTGGGTTATTTTTTAGGATGAGGACACCTTGGCGTGTGTGCCTCAAAACCAGATCATCTTCTTTCACCTATAACACGAATAGCTGTACAAATGTAAGCTTTTGAATTTTAGCATTTCCTGATGTTCTGCATTGCCAGGAGCAAGATCCACATAAGGTACTGTAACCCAAAATTCCAAACACGCACAGGTGACGTGTTTATGGCAGAAACATTACTTTCGTATCCAAGAACTGTGTGTCATACATGAAGTCAGAGAGATTTGTTTTAAAGAAAATGTATACTTTATTAAATCCCTGGAAAAGAAAACTCAGAGATAAAAAGGAAAAGAAGTTTGCAATTGTTCATTTTTAATTTGGCAAATTCCTGACATATCATGAATGCACTCTAATTGTATGTGGATAACGGCAAGGTGAGCTGTATTTAACCAAATGTATTTTTTCCCCAATATCCTTAGAAGATAACGATCGTGTAAAAGTGACTCTTTAAAATGTGCTAAACCCTACTCTCCTGCAACAAATCATCAAAATCTGGCACAGTCACTAAGCAGCAGTTCCTAAATATTATACAAATAAGGTCCTCCTGATGTTCCTAATTTGTAAAACTAAGACATAGTTTCTGTGTAGATTTGCTCATCTCACATCAAATACCATAAAAAGCTTAAAACATTTCAGGGACTAGAAGCACACTGACAACTTTTCCAGCTTGGCCAATGTTTATGAGCAAAATAATGTACTTGCATGACTGCAATTTCTCCCCAGCTCATTTACCTTGTACACTGTGTACACAGTGAAGGGCATAGTTGAGAGCATCTAGGGTACTTGGCTTACTGTGTCTGCCTGATGGAAAGTATTTTTTCATTTCTTGCACAACCATTACAAGTTCTTCAGAAACTCTGTTTCGATCTTGCTGTTCACTGTAAGATAAAAAGAAAAAAAAAAAGCTTGTCAATTCACACTTTCAATTTTAGGAGCAACCAACATCTACTGTATGAACAGCGTATGATGTGCCAAGCAACTTTCTAGATGCTTCCCATGGATCAACTCATTTAGTTCACAGGTTTATTTTCCCCTTTGGACAGGTGGTGGGATCTCAGCCAAAGAAACTGGTCAACATCAAACATTTTCCATCCATTCTCATTCCCACTTCAGCCCCCCGCTCACCTAAATCCTTCACCACTCTTTCTGTGCTTCTGGTATTCTTTTTTGATAATCCTTCAGTTTCCCAGGGCGTTACGTCCCAAGTTGTCTGAGCATCCCCCTGAACTTTCTCCTAGGCTTATCAACGAAGGGATAAAACGATTTAAGCCCTCCTTTCCCTGTACTGATCATCCAAGAACAAACAGATCAGGGGGGTCACCTGTTGGTGCTCTCCACCTGTGGGCTCTGCAGTTGGGATTTCTCGCTCCACACCTCCTCCTGTCCTTTCCCCAGGGCATCAGAGCAACAGGCCTGTGGTTCCGGAGGCTCGGACCCCCTGGAGTCCAGAGATTTGGACACTCCCAGGTCTTCGCGGGGGTCCATCTTTTTTGCACGGCTGCTCTCGGTCTGTTGCCCGCTTCTTTTTCACTTTGCAATCAGCGACAGAAATGTCTCGTTTTGGTCCATGCCATTGCCTTAGGGAAGGTGATCTGTCATCAGGAGCCAGCAGACACTGATCCCTGGTCACCTGGAGTTAGCGTCCTCTGCAGGATCTCCATGCAGTCTTGGGTGGCTCCGCTCGCAGGGGCAGCCTGGGGCGGGGGAGGAGGCCGAGGGACAGATGTCCAGTCACACGGCTCCTGTGGGGCTGGAGCCGGGCTGTGACAGCGCCCCCGCCCCGACCCGCCGGCCGCACGGCCAGACCCTCCCATCCAGCAGCCTGCCCCCCGGGGCTCCGCATGGGTGCCCGCGCCCAAACACTGGACCCGGGCACGGGGAACTTCCAGCGCCAAGTTCCGGGGCCCCGGGTTCCCGCCCGGCGCCACCCGGCCGCCGGCCCCAGTACGGAGGGCGGGCTCGGGGAGACCGCTCCCGGCCCCGGTAGAGCACTCACCCTCCACCGCCACCGAGCCACCGCCGCAGCGCGCCCCGCCCCGCCCGGCCCGGCCCGGCCAGCCGGAGCAGTCCCGAGGCCCGCCGCGTGCTGGGGGGAGCCGGCGCCGCGCCCCCCGCGCGCCACGTGACGCGGCCCCGCCCTCAGCCACGCGATTGGCTGCCGCGGCCGGCTCTGCGCGCCCCTATTGGCCAGGGGGCGGGGCCCGCGCCGGGGGGGGGCGGGGCGCCCGGGTTACATAAGCGGAGGCGGGTGGGCGGGGAGATGGCCCCCGGGCACGTTACATAACGCCGGGGGTCCGGCAGGGCGGCGTTCGGCCAATCCCGGCCGGCTGGCGCGTAGCGGAGGGCTGGGCGGCCCGGAGGGGCCTGGAGCTGGGGCCGGGCCAGCCGAGCGCTCCGCCCCCTCCCGGCGCCGGGAAAGGGAGGGGCGGAAGCCGGCTGCGGGGCGGGGATAGGGCGTTCGAGCCGCCAATCACGAGGGGGCGGGACCCGGGCGGGGTAGGCCCGCCTCCAGGTGAGGGGCGGAGGGAGCCGGGCGGCTGGGAGCGCAGGTGGCTGGGGCCGCCGGCTCGCGGATGGGGGGCGCACCTGGGGCGCGGGTCGGGCGGCTCCCGGGCAGAGGGAAGCAGCACGTCCGAGCTCCCTGTCTGCGCCTTCTCGTTCCCTTGTTTGCGTCTTGCTCATCCTTCCTGCTCGGGCGCCCGCTGGTGCTTGAGGCTCCGAGATGCTTGAGGCTCCGAGGGCCCGGGCAGTAAGCAGCCCCACGGAGATCAAAGCCGAGTCCGGAAACGGAATACTGACGACGGACTCTATACACATTTTCCTGGGCTTTCCTGAAGTTACAGGTTGATTTGGCAACTGGGGGAAGACAAGTGTATGTAAAAGACACGGTTTCAGAGAAGGAAGGTGTAGCGAAGTCTTTTTAAAAATAGCAGTCTGAAGGTTTTCTAGATTGTATGTGGGCTCATCCGAAGTGCAGAACTCCGCCCCTTTCCAGTGCCTGGAACATGAAAAATCTTCAGTGTTTATCGGATGAATGAAAGGAATTGTATAGAAAGGGAAGGGAGGGGGGAGTGACGTGCGGCAATTGTTCATATCGTGTATTGGATCAACCACTGATACCAGAGCTGCCTCTCAAGCTTTGTTTTGTCAAACTGCGTTCATTCAACAGATAGTCATTGAGTGGATGATCTAGGCCGAGGGGATTGTGGTCCCTGAGACGGAGTGGTGGCAAAAGTCCCTGCCATTCAAGGAGTCAACCTTTTATGAATATGTAAAACACAAGCGAGTGCACAGAGGTCAGAAGTGGAAAGTGCTGCGTGGAACGTGAAACAGTATTAAGTGTGGCTGGACAGGGATGGAGGGTGAAGCAGGTGGCAGATACATCAACCTGGTGATGGCGGAAGCCCCTCTGAGAAGACGAATTGAAACCTGAGTGTGTGGGGGGAGGGAGATGGGGGCAGGACACCTGCAGTGCCGCTGATAAAGCAGGTGTGTTGTTAAGGAAGAGAATGGCGGTCTACTTTGGTTGGAGAGTTCCCAGAGCGAGGAGGAATGGTGTGAGGGGAGGTCAGGAAGTTAGGAAGTGCTGGATTATAATTAGGGAATGCAATTTTGATTTTTTTTTTCTAATGGTAGTGGAAAGAGGATTTAAAGTAAGAGTGATCTGTATCAGCCAGACTTCTACACAGGAAGCTGTTAGTTACACGAAGAGGGCTGAGGATCCTTTGGACTAGGCTGGTGCCAGAAAGGATGGTGAGAGGAGGCTGGAGGTGGGATGCTTCTGGAGCACAGACCCTTGCTGATGAGTTGAATGTATGTTGTAAAATGAGAGTTATCAGGCATGACTCCTGGATCTTTGGTTTAAGCGGTGCTGAGTGTCATGGGTCATCGAGTCATCAACTTAGATGGACAAGTCTGGGGATGGTAAGTTTTGATGAGAGGAGAATGGAGACTTGTTTCCCACACACTGTTTGAGACATGCATTACATGTGCCAGTGGGGTTGTCCAGTGGGTGATTGGCTCTCCCAGTCTGGGATGTAGGGGAGAGGCCAGGGATGGAGATAGACCTGACATGTGGGGGAGGCCAGAGTCCCTATGGCATTGATAGACATGGGTGAGATGGTGTCAACATGGGAATGCAGACAGAGGGATCCCTGGGTGGCTCAGCAGTTTAGCACCCACCTTCGGCCCAGGGCGTGATCCTGAAGACCTGGGATCGAGTCCCACATCAGGTTCTCTGCATGGAGCCTGCTTCTCCCTCTGCCTATGTCTCTTCCTCTCTCTCTCTCTGTGTCTCCCATGAATAAGTAAATAAAATCTTTAAAAAAAATAAAAAAAGAGAATGCAGACAGAAAAGGGCCAAAGGCCAAGACTGAGACATGGGGTGGGGGTGGGGGGCAGGGAGATTCAGAGGAAGAGCAGAGAGCCAAGCAAAGAATAAGGAGCCATAGATGGGGTTGAAAGAAAAGCAGAATGTTGGATCATGGAATCTAGATAAACTATTACAAGGAGAGAGCTATTGACTGTATCAAATGCTGGTGATACGAGTAAGACAGAGAATTTTCTGTTATGCTTCACCAAGATGATGACCTTGGTTAAAGATGTCTCAGTAGTGTTGGTGGAAGGAAAAGCACAATGTGAGGCCGTGGAGAGGGATTTTGCTGTGTGGAGCCGGAGACAAGTGTTTGCACAAGGGAAGGAGGTGGGACCACGATTAGGGTCTGATGGGATGACCCAACAGAGAGGGAGAGGGGACAAGCAGGAAGAATTTCTGCAGACAACGGGGGGAATTGCTGGAGGGAAGGCTTCCGTTAGGCTCCAGATCCAGAGCTTTGCCTAAGGCAGGCACTTGTATTAATGGGATTGTCTAAGGTCTTGAGGGTATACAGACAAGTAGAATTTGAAATGCACTTAGCTTGCTGTTTAAAGGATGAGAAAACATTATTTTCTAATAAGTATACAATAACTGGTTTATGTGGTAAATTGTAGTTTTACAGATTGAATTTTCTGCTAGTGTGAAAAGCAACTCAGTTGTAAATAAGGATGTTATTTTTTTAAGATTTTATTTTTAAGTAATCTATATACACAACATAGGTCTCAAACTCACAACCCTGAGATCAAGAGTTGCATGCTCCACTGACTGAGCCAGCCAGGCACCCCCAAGGATGCTATTTTTAAATGTACTAAGCAGCCTAGTCAATCTTAAACAAATAATCCTCACTCAAAACCAGTTTTTAAAAAATTACCATACTTTCAAAAACATCTTATTAGTGATGCAAATATAGAATTGCCATGTAAGATGCACAATTCATTAGAAAATACTTATGAACCAAGGCGAATTTGCCCCATTCCTTCACTGAAATTGTCAGCAGGAAGGCAAATGTTCACAAACCCTGCATTTCTCTTTCCGGTGACATGTGTTCCTGGCCACCTCTGAGGTTAGGCATGGTCATGTGACTTGCCATGGCCAGTAAAATATGAGCAGACTTGCAGCTGGCAGCTTCAAGAGCCAGCGCACAATTCCTGATGTTCCCTTCCTGCCACAGTGATAACCTGAAACAAATGTTTACAGTAAGTCCCTCCCTGAGGGAGTGCGATTAGAAACTTCCTGTTGGGGATCCCTGGGTGGCGCAGCAGTTTGGCGCCTGCCTTTGGCCCAGGGCGTGATCCTGGAGACCCGGGATCGAATCCCACATCAGGCTCCTGGTGCATGGAGCCTGCTTCTCCCTCTGCCTATGTCTCTGCCTCTCTCTCTTTCTCTCTCTGTGACTATCATAAATAAATAAAAAATTAAAATAAAAAAAATATATAAAAAAAAGAAACTTCCTGTTGCCTGGCATTGGACATGTAGCATGAGTGAGGAACAAACTTGGAGCTTTTCAGATTTGGAGTACGTTTACTATTATAGCACTCCTCCAATACATTCTGAGTGATATATATGGTGAATAAAAATACCAGCAAGTCCAGTGGACTTGTTTGGCATGGACACTGGATGGCTGGTGGTGCCATTCTCTGGAACATACACTATTAACTGTAGGAAGAGGAGTATGCAGCAGGAGAATGCTTAATTCTCTTTGGCCCACGCTGAGTTTGAGAGGCTTATGTCCATTAGGCCAGGAATCAGCAGTACATTAATGAATAGAGATGTGGGAATAGGTAAGATTGACCAGGAAAAGTGAGTAGAATGGAAAGAGAAATTGGCTGAGGACTCCGCTGGCTAAGGAATCCTGACATTTATGGGAGAGGCAGAAAAGAGCCCATTTATTGTAGATTTTCCTTCAAAATCTTGAAAATGGCACCAAAATTTTATAGAAAAAGTCCTGAAACGAGGACTGAACGGCACAATTCTACTGTAAGTACTTTGCCTGGACATAATAGCATTCCAGATAAGAAGAGCGGTGACCATCTATCCAAGGCCAAGGCAACGGGAAGAAGTCAACCTTTCTCCCAGTAGGACTTATATAGGAAACGGACATTTTTTTTGTAACCATAAGCAAAGGGCATTTCCACCCATATTACATTGATCCCTAGGGGTGGCAGATTAAGAGTGGAAGTATATTCAAGGGTAAGGAAATGCAGAATCAAAAAGAGAGCCATGTATTTGGAGAAGTCTCTCACCCATCCACGTTATCTTCCCCAGGTGCCACGTAGGCAGCTGTCTCTTCTATGACATATAGGGACAGCTCTGCACGTTACTCTTTAAAGAACATATATTCAAGAAACTCAAAAGCCTGAACATTTTGGTTGTTGTGAGAAAGATAGCTCCCCACTCATCTACTATACTTTCCAGGAGGGGAAGGTCTGCTTCTGTTCACTAGGGTACGGAGAAATGTAGGAGACTAAGAAATGAGTACTTGGGGAGGGAACTGGTGAGAAGGAAGAGAAAGTGGGGTTTGGGGTTTATAAGTGAGAGGTCAGGGCAGCAGCAAGGAATGCCATTTTTAAAATTTTTATTTATTTATTCATGAGAGACACAGAAAGAGAGAGAGAGGCAGAGACACACACAAGTAGAGGGAGAAGCAGGCTCCATGCAGGGAGCCCAATGTGGGACTCGATCCTGGGACTCCGGGATCACGCTCTGGGCCAAAGGCAGGCACTAAACCGCTGAGCCACCCAAGGATCCCCAGGAATGCCATTTTTAAGACTTGGACCATGTGCAGCTATCCTCCTATAATCAAGACAGCTACCAGAATTATGTTTATAAACAGTTTATTCAGTTCATTACAGTGGGCAAGTTCCCAGCTAAATGCACAGATACAAGCAAGGTACCCCTGGGTTAATGCAGGAGCCAGCGGGTTACATGGGGCTAGGCACGAGGCAAGGAGGGAGCACCAAGATTTCAGTCAGACCTGGCCAGAGCTCCTGAGTGGAGGGTGAGCTCATGGCCTGCCCCACATTGACTGCTGCTTCCTTCTCACAGCTGGGCCTCCTGCAGGGCATGTCTTCAACATTGCAGTGTTTCAGTGATGCCAGGGGAACAGATACTAAACAAAGCCCGTGTCCCGGTACCCCCCAACTGTTGTTGCTTTCTAAGTCACATGCTAACATGTGAATAAGAATTTTAGAATCCTCCAGTAACAATGGGCCACAGTGGTAACACCTCTGTATTCCTCCCTCAGCATCTCCTTGCCTGTCTGCCTGCCTACCTGAATTCCCATCCTTAAGCCACCCACCCAGATGATGAAAGTCTCACACAAGTCTCTCAGATGACAAAGCTATTTCCAAAGCAGCATCTTATGCAATCTATGACATCGAAGAGTTTCTGATTAGCTATCCTCTGTGAAAAGAGTCATCCAGCCCTGACCGATGCCCAATTGAAAGCATAATTTAGAAAACAGATTTAGAAAGTGGAATACAGATAAAAATAGAAAACAAAAATAGAAATATGGATAAAAATAGGCTATCGTCACTGGGAACTGGGCCAGTTAATGACGGGTTCAGGATGGTCTCACTCGAAGGCTGCAGAAGCTGTTGCTCACATTAATTCTCATAGACCTCCTGGAGTCCACAGTTGACAATCTGTGAACCATAGCGTAGTACTTGGGCTCTAGGTAGGAGATGCTCAGAGTCTAGCCTAAACCTTCTCTAACCCCTGGGAGAGATGCTGAGTCACAGGCAAGCTGCACCACCTACAGTATTCCACAGGCAAGGAAGGCCTGGAAGGATACAGAAGTTCACAATCTTATCATTTTAATTGTGAAGGGCACTTTAAATTCCATTTGTCACATTTCTGAATTTCTCTGTTGGGATCAGACTTAAGGACACTGTACTGGCATTCAACTTTTTGGCAAAATAGAAACTTTGGTCATAGCCATAGTTCTATAAAAATGTTTTAAAGAGCCTATTATTTCTGATTAAAATAATATTTTTTAGCAAGTGATACAAAACAGTAACAAGAAAGTAAACATCTTCATATCTCACGTAAGAGCAAAAACTCTTTATCTGCATCTTATTTTAAATACAGCGCAGAAGTCAGTAGTGCTTATAAACAGTAGAGAGTTCTCTTCTATGGAATCAGAAAAATAGCAAAATAAGGCACAATCTGTTATTGTTACAGATTTGCGTTAGGCAGTAGTGTTCTTTCTGGAAGGCACAAACTGGAAATCTGATTACCTAAGTTTAAGAATGTGGTTCTGAAGATGTCCTATGACAGGGATAGCTAACTTGGAACAAATTCCCTTAACTGGAATTAATGGCAATTAATGAGACAACATCACTTCTAGGTTAACAACACTCGGGAACTTAAGAGATCCTCATCACCAGCCACACAGCAGTCTCGGAAGGCACTGGGCTGGGTATGGGCTGGGCAGCTGCACTTCAAGTTTGGAGTGCTTACAAAAACAAAGGCACGTTTCCTAGAAATTGAACTTTACAGTAACAAACAGAAAATAATCAGTTTAGATAGAACAGTAGGCGAGCTCGAGAATATAGCAGGTTCTAAGTCAAATGTCTTGAAGAGATTTCTTGAACAGCAGGCTGGGGCCACACTGGTTGTTCATGGGGAAACATTCCACACTGAGAAGCAGGGGAGACGCAAAAAAAGCAGAGAAAACAACAGTTTAGTCTCTCTCCCAGAATTAATACTGAATGTCGCAGTCTAAATGTGAAATTCCATTTGGCCAACTTCCTACTGGTGGCTTCTCTCTACATTCTGTAGAGTGCCTGAGGATACTGTTGAGAGAAGGGACGGGAAGAACTGTTTTTGCAATTGGTTCTCATGTCCCAGGCTATAGATGTCAACGTCCTGTTGCAGTATTGTATATGGTAGCAGTAGGAATAATACCAGTAATAATACTTCTGTGCATGTAACCTGTGTGCGTTATGTATTTATTTACTTATCCAGCTATTATTAATACTATATGCTGGCTGCCATCCTATGCACTTTTCATACACTGGCCAGTGGTGTCCTCATAGCAAACATATGGGAAAGATACTATTATCATCCCCACTTTACAAGTGAAGAAACTGAGGACCAGGGATGTTAACTTGCTTGCCCAAGCACATGCCTGGATGGTAGTGGCACTATGGTGGGTAACAGGTGGTCATGCTGTTAATCAACAGACTATACTGTTTCGTGTAAAAGGAAGTATCAGATGAAAATGTACCCAGAATGAAAACAGAGAGAGGTCAGTGGAAATGAATACATTTTCCCTAACTTCAAAGGATCAATCTTTGTATTTAAAAAACCCTCGGATTTTAACGAAATAACTCTTTAAAACATTTACTGAAAAAGGGGATCCCTGGGTGGCTCAGCGGTTTCGCGCCCGCCTTTGGCCCAGGGCACGATCCTGGAGTCCCAGGATCGAGTCCCGCGTTGGGCTCCCAGCATGGAGCCTGCTTCTCGCTCTGCCTGTGTCTCTGCCTCTCTCTCTCTCTCTATGTCTATCATAAATAAATAAAAAAATACATCTTAAAAAAAAAATTTACTGAAAAAAATAAAAATCTGTGTAGTAAACTAATAGTTCTGCAGGAACTTTTATTCTGAGTTTTTGTACGTGCCATTAGCTGTGAGCACACAGACGACTTGAACAATGAGTTTAGGCAGGAGAACTCACCGATGATGATGATGATGATGATGACCACGACGACAATCCCTATCACCCACATCTGTGACGAAACATAGACCATTTCACAATTCAAACACAGACATTAGCGTGCTCACTGAAGGGTATAATATTCTAGTCACTGACAGAGAAATTAAGGTACACTACAGTTGGAAATAATTCTTAAGTTTTAAACCCTAAATTGACTGTTCTCAACTAAGGCATGAAGCTATTTATCTGCTTTTGGTGGTCCCTAGAAAGGCATTTTTGTTTGTGTAAGTTCTTCACATAGGAAGGGCTACAAAGCTTGTCCTGTGTATCAGAAAGTATCACTTCTATACCAGGAAGAGGGAAGATACATTTGGACTGTGGTGTATGTATGAAATCTGTTTTGGGCTCAGCTGCTTGCCTGGCTGATCCCCGCACTTCTGTGGAGCATGCGGTTTTCAAGCACCCCCATCTTGAGACGCTGGAGCCATTCACTGAACCACATGCCAACTGACCACCAAGCCCAGCCCTCTCCAGCCAGTATGCGTTCAGGGCTTTGACAGGGTGGAGGGCTGGAAGGGGCTTATGTCTGTGACTGATTTTGGGCATTGCTGTTCTATATGCTTCTTGAGGTCAGGAACGGATGAAGCATTCCTAGCTAAGGAGATAGGAAAAGGTATGCAGTCAGTGCTTTTGACTCCGAGTCAATCCAAATTTCCATGTGCAGCACGTCAAACTCACTTCCAAGATTCAGGGAAGTCCAACACTTGGAGCCTTGGTTGACCCTCTGAGAATACAGTTATGGTGATGTAAAAACCAGTTAAAAGAAAATTACCTTGCAATTCTTCCACCAATATTTTCTCTTCAACTTGGCAGCACTTGTTTCAAATTGGGATGCTCCTGCCTGTAGCGCGTCTGCACGATCATCTAACTCTGAGAGCTTCTGATCTCTTTCCAACACCTTATCCACATTGACTCTCATGATGTCCACCACCTGAATGAACACGATCACATCAAGTTACTCATAAAGGAAGGGAAGAACAAACAAAACCTTTAGTGAAGTAAATGGGCACATTTTCTTTCAGGCCAACACTTTATTACTTTGAGCCAAACTTTCATTTAGAAAGGATGGGGCAGGGAGTGGCTCACTCTTTCATGATAAAAACAGTCAGCAAATCAGAAAGAGAAGGGGACTTCTCTAACATGATAAAGGGCATTTATGGAAAAACCCACAGCTAACATCCATGCTCAACAGTGAAGGATGGAGCATTTCTCCCTAAGATCAAGAACAAGCAAAGATGCCCACTTTTACTAGTGCTGTTCAAAACTGTTCTGGAAATTCTGGCCAGAGCAGTTAGGCAAGAAAAATAATAAAAGACATCCAAATTGGGAAGAAATAAGTAAAATGATCTCAATTTTCAGATGATTCCATATATGGAAAATCCCCAAGAATCCACAAACTACTAGAGTCAATAAATACATTCAGTAAAGGTTTAGGGCACAAGACCAACACCCAGAAGTCAGAACAATTCCACACATGAGAAATGAAAAGGAAATTAAAAAAGAATAATTCCATATACAATAGCATCCAAAAGAATACCTGAGGGATAAATTGAACCAAGAAGGCAATAGATTTGCACACTAAAAACTACAAGACACTGCTTGTAGAAATAAATTAATTGAATAAATTTAATTGAAGAGATTAAAACCTAGCTAAATGGGAAGACATTCCATGGTCACAGATTGTTGTTAAGATTGCAAAGTGCCTCAAACCAATGTACAGATATACAGATTCAACACAATCTCTATTAAAACTCCACTGTCCTCCCCCCTCTAACATCCCCTCCTAGAAACAGAAGAGAGGATCCTTAAATTTTTATGGAATTGCAAGAGGCCTGAATAGCCAAAATAATACTGAAAAAGAAAATGTTGGAGGACTCAGACTTTTCAATTTCAAAACCTTACAACAAAGCTATAGTAACCATAGTAGTGTGATTCTAGCATAAGGACAGACATACAGACCAATGGAATAGAAATGAGAATCCAGAAATCAACCCAAACATCTATGGCCAATTGATTTTTGACAAGGCTGTTAAGATCATTCTGAGAGGAGAAGGATGGTCTCTTCAACAAATGGTGCTAGGACAACAGGACAGCTGTATATAAAAGAATGAAGCTGAACCCTAATACAACACCCTACATAAAAAAATTAACTCAACATGGATCAATGACCTAATAAGTAAAAGAGCTAAAAACTATAAAATTCTTAGCAGAAAACATAAGAGCAAATCCTTCTAACTTCAGATTTGGCCATGGATTTGACACCAAATCAAGAACAATAAAAGAAAAAATAGGGGCACCTGGGTGGCTCAGTTGAGCCTTCAGCTCAGGTCATGCATGATCTCAGGGTCCTGGGATTGAGCTCCCCTGCTCAGCAGGGACTATGCTTGTCCCCCTCTCTCTACCCTTCACCCCTGTTCCTGCTCCTGCTCTCTTTCTCTAGCTCTCTCTCTCTCAAATAAATAAAATCTTAAAAAAAAATAAATTGAGCTAGATAAAAATTAAAATTTTTTGGGCATCAAAAGACATTATCAAGGATATGAAAAGACAATCTACAGAATGGAAGAAAATATTTGCAAACCATTTATCTAAAAAAGGTTTAATATCCAGAATATATAAAGAACTCTTACATCCCAATAACAAAGTGAGAGACTACCCAATGAAAAGCCAGGCAATAGACTTGAACAGACATTTTTACAAAGAATGTATACAAACGATCAACGAACATATGCACAGATATTGACACCACTGGTCATTAAGGAAATATAAACCAAAACCACAATGAAATACTTCATATTTACTAACAAGGATAACTAAAGTCGGATGAAACAGAAACTAACAAGTGTTGATGAGGATGTGGAGACCTAAGAGCCCCTGGACTCTGCTGGAGGGAATGTAGACTGGAGCAGCCACTGTGGAAAAGTCTGATAGTTCCTCAAAAAGTTAAAACACAGAATTACCATATAATCCAGCACTCCTATATCTATATCTATATCTATATTTATATCTATATCTATCTATATATTTCTATATATAGATATATATATCCCAAGAGAAATAAAAACATACATCCACACAGAAATTTGTCTATGAACATTTATAGCAGCATTACTCATAATAGCTGAAACGTGGAAACTCAAAAACCCCGCAACACATGAATGGAAAAATAAATTATGTACACACACACCATGGAACACCATTCAGCCATAAAAAGGAAGGAGGTAGTGACAGGTGCTACCACACCGATGAACACTGGAAACATGCTAAGTGAAAGAAGCCAAACACAAAAGTCCACATACTGTATGATCGCCTGTATATGATACATTCAGAACAGGCAAATCCATAGAAACAGAAAGCTGATTACAGGTTACCAGGAATGGGAGAAAAGGGGAATGGGAAGTGACGACTATATGTGTACAGGGTGTTCTTCGTGGGTGATGCAAAAGCAGTGAAACTAGACAGAGGTAATGATTGCACAACATTATAAATACACTGAATATCACTGAACTGTGCAAGTTAAAATGGCTAATTGTATGCTATGTAAATTTTACCTCAATTGAAACAAAACAAAACCTCTCCTTAAAATTCCTTTGGTTAAGAAAAAGGACCCAATTTGATTTTGTAAGTAAACAAAAGTTTCATCCCCGATGGAATCAGAATGGGTTTCTTACCGTGGAAATGTAAAAATTTTCAGAATTCAGTTCATAAACAAAACCATAAGACCAAAACATTACCAAATGATTTAATAATGCAGTCTAACCTAAACTTAACTCTGCTTTTTAAAGCAGCTAAATCCAGAAAGATCAACATGTCTTTGTTGGACATTGGTAGCTCTTCGGGCTATAGAAACACTAATCTGAATTTCTCACAGTCTTCCATTGTGGGTCTGCATATACAGAGCTGAACAAAAGATGCTGTGAGGGTCCTCTATTTCAAGAATTCCACAAGTATAGATTTGTTGGGCTAGACCAGTTTGCCAGCATCTGCCTTCTCTACATGAATGGGCGAAAGTTGGAACTGAGTTCTAGAGGCTTGCTCAAGCCTGGTAACCCGTACAACAGGCTACACTGTAAGAAGCATTTTGATGAAAAATCTGGTTGGAGGGACTGGTCTTGGCTTGAACAAACTTTAGATCTAATCCTTAAAACTCTATTACCCTATTTTATAAACTAGTTCTTTTTTTCTTTCCAATTTTTTTAAATTGTGGCAAAATATATTTTATAAAGTGATCCTTGGAAGAATATTCTCGGGAGGAGTGTTTGTGGTTTAGATACGTGATTTGGGTACTGACTTCTCAGAAGCTTAGCTCATTTGTTATGAAAC
Source organism: Vulpes vulpes (assembly GCF_048418805.1). Classification (NCBI taxonomy): domain Eukaryota; kingdom Metazoa; phylum Chordata; class Mammalia; order Carnivora; family Canidae; genus Vulpes; species Vulpes vulpes. The sequence continues at coordinate 162,837,756 of NC_132791.1, read as the reverse complement.
AGCCAAAATTTCCTTTTCAGTCATGCTTTCAAGATACTTTTTCTAAAAAGATTTATTTCCAGAGTGTTCCCATGTTGGTTTAAAATTCACTATTTTCAACATTTTAGAGCAATACCTCATCTACTTGATTTTGTGTCTGCTGAAGTCTTCGGTTGCTGCCAGAGGCAGCACTTGACCCTGGGGTTGCACCTGCAGACCTGAAACGGGTAAAGGCACAAGCATGAGTAAACTATGATTCCAGATACATTTTTTATAAGTATGAAGACATTATCCCAAGACTTCACTGTTTAAAGGTTCAGAACTTAAGCAGAAAAAGAAACCCTTCCTACAGTAAGGAACAAAGGTTCTAATGACATTTCTTCTAATTCCTCTGTGATTTCCAGGATTCATCATATGTTAAAAGTGAGCAGGGTCTCAAGTGAAGGTTTAATATCACTTTCTATCACTGAGGCAACTGATCTTAAGACCAGGGATCCTAAGATAGAGAAACTCTACCTTCCAGTTTTTTATTTAAATGCACACATCTACTTAAATGCACTCAGTACTCTCCTGAACTCTCATTGTGGCGAGAACTGTTTTCATGGTTATGAACAATTACAGAATGCCACTTTTCCAGTTTGGAGAAATATATTCATTTATATAAACAGGGTCAGGAACATCAAGAGGCAAGGAGGAGGGGGTGGTGTGAGTGGGAAAGGTGAGATGAAGCAGTGCTTCCTCTCTTAAAAGGTACTTCTCTTTTCAAATCCTCAACTGAAGGCCTATTTCTCTCCAGCGAGATCTTTCTTGACCACTGTGGCTTTGAAGTCCTTATCGCTTCCGTTACTTGACTGGCCATGCTTTCATTTTTCACACACACATACACACACAGCTGACCCTTGAACAAGGTGGGGTGTTTGGGGTGCAGACGCCGACGCCGACCCCTCCCCCTCCCCATGGTTGAATATCTGCATATAACTTTTGACTCCTCCCAAAATTTAACTACTAATAGCCTACTGCTGACCAAAGGCCTTACCAATAACATAAACAGTCGATTAAGAAGTATTTTGTATATTATATGTATTATACACTGTGTTCTTACAGTAAAGTAAGCTAGAGGAGAAAATGTTAAGAAAATCGTAAGACACGGGGCAGGCAGGGTGGCTCAGCAGTTTAGCGCCGCCTTCAGCCCAGGGCTGATCCTGAAGACCCGGGATCGAGTCCCGCGTCGGGCTCCCTGCATGGAGCCTGCTTCTCCCTCTGCCTGTGTCTCTCATGAATAAATAAATAAAATCTTTAAAAAAAAAAAAAAAAGGAAATAGTAAGACAGAGAAAATACATTTACATTACTGTATTGTATTTATTGGAAAAAAACCCAGCTGTAAGTGGACCTGCACAGTTCAAACCCATATTGTTCAAGGGTCATCTGTAATGTCTTGCCCTCCCTGATAGATCACAGACTCCTGTGTCTTACAGGTCTCTTCCCTGTACCCAAGACAGCACCTAGCCTGGGCCTTGATTACAACAGCTACTGATGCACCCACTGATTCAAGTTATTTTATACCTACTACATGTCAAAGACCAGGGATGCAGCAGATCCCATGCCTGCCCTTACACTTTATTTTTATTCTCTGATAGGTAATAGCAAAGAACCATGCAATGGCACATTTTCTCATTTAGCATTTTTCTCATTTAGTCCTTCCAACTCTTCGAGGGGGGGTGTGTGTGTGTACTACTATTAACCCCATTTTCTGGAAGCAAAAGTGGGATTTAGAAAGTCAACAGTGCTGGTTGCAGTGGAACCTTAGACCAGGTCTCATATAATTCCACCGATCTAGACCTTAATTAACCATTGTGATTTACTGGCACGGCAGCCGCCGCAGGTACACTCCGGAGAGGCGACCCTAGTCCCCGGAGGGATCCCGGGGAAAGTACCCACGCCTTCCTCCTCTGCAGACGAGCAAGAACAGTGTGGAGGGGGCTAGAGGGTCCTCGTGACTCTTGAAAGTTTCCTCTGAATGTTACTGCGGGAAAACTTGGGGTTTCAAGGGCTACTTCGAGGCGGCCTCTGCTTAAAGAGGGAAGATCCACGGCTCTGCTCCGGAGTCCACTCTGAGCACTGGAGCCCGTATGCACAGGGCCGAGGTTCTTTCCCTCGCAACTTCCGGAGCCCAGCCCAGCCCAGCCCCAGGCGGCGGACAGGCGCTCCCAGGTCTAGGGCAGTGGCCACCGCTCCTCTCGGGGACCCTGGGCCGGGGTTAGGGAAAGGGGAGAAGGGGTGGGGTCGGGGTCGGGGTCGGGGTGGGGCGTCTCCTAGCTCCGGGAAGCCCTGGGGCTCCCCGCCGCCGCCGCTTCCGCGACAGCCCCACGGCCGCAGGGCTGCGGGCTGCGGGGTGCGCGGCGGGGCTGGGTCGGCCCGCCTGCAGCCCGCACGCCCCCGGGGCCGCCGCCCACCCCTGGGCCTCGGGAGCCGCTGCGCAGGCCCGCGTCCGAGCGGCTGCCGGCGGGAGCCGAGCCGGGGAAGGGTCCCAGCCGCGGGCCGCCGCCCCCTGGGGTCCGAGGCCGCCCCGCGTCTCGCCGCGTCACTCACATTTTGGCGGCGGCGGGCGACGGTCAGCCGAGCGGCGCAGCGGGACCGAAGGCCGGGAGCTGGGCGGGGCGGCGGCGCGGGGCCGATGACGTCGCCGGGCGCGGCCGCGGAGGGGCGCGCCGGAAGGGGGCGTGGCCCAGCGGGGCGTGGCCTCTCGGGGGGCGTGGCCACAGAGAGGGCGGGGCTGTGCCTCTGGCTCGGTGGTGCTGGGCGCGCTCTGCCCGCAGCTGCCTTTGCAACTCTGGGGGACGCGGCGCGTTAGGCCCTGTGCGGGGAGAGTGCAGGGAAAAGAGGGCGGGGGCTGGTAGTTTGTCCTGGGCCCGGAGGCCATTCCCCTGGCCGTGACAGTCCTGGGGACAGACTACTGCTTGCTGCCGGCCGTCCCGCCCGAACCGAGTGGTCCTGGGGACGCCGCGCTCCCCCCGCCCCCGGGAAACTTGTCGAGATAGGAAGGCCCTTTGGGTATTTATCGCGGGCGTTATGGGGTTAGACACCCTCGCCTCGTGTGCTCGGTTGTCGTGCACACTGTATGAGGATCTGGGGACGGGAGCCTGCACGGGAGGAGCTGTGTTTACGCTTTTTTTTTTTTTTTTAAGATTTTATTTATTCATGAGAGACACAGGCAGAGGGAGAAGCAGGCTCCAGCAGGGAGCCCGACGTGGGACTCGATCCAGGGACTCCAGGATCACGCCCTGGGCCCCCCAGGGCTTCCCTACTCTCTACCTTTCTGTATTCCCGGGCCCCGCGCAGAGCAGGTCCTCAGCTTCTGGTGGGGGCCGTAGGCGGGGGCCCAAACCCGAATGCAGCGAGGTTCTTTGCAACGTACTGAAAGTTGTTCCTGGAAGTATTCCTAACGTAGAGGGCGCCTACCTTAAACTCCCAGAATACTGCCAGGTCAACCGGCAGATGAGATGAGAAATGAAAAAAAAAAAAAAAGACAAACAAAAACAAAAACCAAAAACTTAAATACTGAACTGTCTTTTCCGACTGTCAATGTAATAATTTGAAAAGGGGAATGTCGGTGTGTATTAGAATAAATAAGAGTGTCACCGAGGAGGTGGGATTTGAGTTGGGTAAGTAGATAAGAAGAGAACTTTCCAGGCAAGGGATGAACAAACATGAACAAAGGCAACAGTGGAAATGGGCATGGTTTGCAACCGCCCAACCAGAAGGGGCAGGCTGGGGCACAGGTGAAAATAAGAGTAAGGAGTGAGGATAGACAAGAAAGGAAACTCATTTAAATGCAACGGGCTCTGGAAGCCACAGGGCAGGGAGCTGGGGGAGACCCTACAGGGGATTTGGCAGTAGCACTCCCACCCGCTACCAGGGAGAAAGGGTGATGCTCTGCAGTGGAAGGAAAGCAGATAATGACAGAATTCTCAGAAAAAAAGATGGATCTTAATAGAGAACAGCAGGGGTTTTTAGCGGCAGTGGTGAATTCAGATTGGTGTCTTTACGTTGAGAGGTGCCTGAGAAGACAGTTAAAAAGCAAGTGTTCTAGGGGACAGTGGCTTCCTAAGAAGTTTTTCTTTCAGGGACATGTCTGAAACTCTGTAACAGTCAATGCCAAGACATTGTCTCTGGATGTAAGGAAATACGTGAAATCATCTCCTAAGGGTTTGAAATCTGGTCACCCTGGATTTCAGTGTCAGGTCAAGTTAAAGCAAAGCACACACAAAGTATGGGGAAATTTTCTTCATTTTTAATTTACAGCAGAAAGAATATAAAGCATTCAGAAAACATTTTCCATATTTTAAGGGCAATTCAAAACATTTTGCATGGTTTCCAGCAGCTGAGTTCTTCAACAGATCCATTGATTCAATGATGCTTTACATGCACAATTACAAAAATAAAACTTACAAAAAAGAAGACATCTAGACTAGTTTTACATGCAAGTCTCAGGGACCCCCCATTGGGCGCCAACTACTGTGTGGAACTGCCATAAGCGACCGTGCAGCCAGAGAGGGGTTCGAGTTATTGTCTTTATTTCGTTCACACAGTACAGCTGATTTCAAATGGGTAACAAGAATAGCAATTAAATCTTCAGGAGACAGAATAAGATTAGCTATTAATTTTATAATGAAATCCTACTCCTGGCACTTGGGAATTCAGATTATCCAAGAAAGCTGCGCTTACCTATCATCTTATATTCAAAATTAAGATTCACAACCAAGAAAAAGCGGTCAGAAATGCTTCATTTCAGTGGAAGTGCATTTGTACCTCACCTAGGATTCACAGTTGTACTGGTAGGCTACACCGGTAGGTTTCGAACCTACTTTCTATCCCCTCCATTAAGAACCCTCCTAATTCTACATGAGTCTTTATCTTCCAGAAGTTTCTAACTTACTCAGCTAATAATGTAGCATGGGAGACATTAAAAAAAATAAATGAAGAAATAAATGTGAGGGTTAAAGCAAATCCACTGAGGTCATTACTCTTGTCAAAAGATCAGTTATTTGTACCATAATAAATGGAATAAACATGTCTAAATTCGGTACTAATGTGGGATATTCTGAAAGAGCTGGCTTTCACCTTCCTATTCCCATTTACGAATACAGTTGGGTGTTTGTAAATTACTCAATGTCCTCCTATAGGTCAAATTGTGTAAAATAATAGGTATTTGAGGGGAGTGCAACAGCTGCAACATAACCCACACATTTAAAAACAAAATCGAGCCAGGTCAGTTTACAAATGTACAGGTGGCTACTAGTTGTGGGGCTGTCACTGTTGTCAAAGCTGATCACAAGCGGTAAGACATATACTGTACAGTAATCCAAGGTTGGCAGTGAAAGGAAGTAATTAAAAAACAAGTACAATTATAGAAAAGGCACCAAAAGCACTGACCCCAGTTTTTACCACAATCTTTTTGTATCTACCTTCCTTCTAAAGACACCAGTTTAAAAGCTTATTTGTGAATATTTTTAGGCTTCACAACAAGCCTTGAGTTTTAACTTACAGTTGGCAGCCAGAACCAAGAAAAAAAACTCTTATCTCAGCTTTACACCAACTGATCCTGAAACTTAACCTGGGAATTTTAAACTGGCATCAGCAAATGCGAGCTTTATTCTCTCAATTTAACGTTAGTAGTTTAATTTTTAAAAGCATCAGATTTCTTTGGCTCCTCATTATATGGAAAGAGTAATAGACCATGACAACCCTACGAGACCAGTTTGCATCTTTTAAATTTTTAGTTATTTTTTGTGCATTTTTTGTTACATTTTCTGATTTCCAGCAGGAGATATGAAAACGTCAGACGTTTTCCTACTTTTCACACTATTTCTTTTGTCAGATTTTGATCGTTCTAAGTGTTCTTTTGTTGGAGTGAGTGGATGGTGTTAAGCTATATACGGATTCATCTTATGATTATCTGTTTAGCAAAAGTAACTTAATTTTTTAAGCAATATTAGCATTCACATTACTTGGCACCATTGGCAAAAAAATTTTAAATTAAAGAAAATAAACTCCTGGTAGCCAAAATTAAATGTAAACATATCCTTTTTTTAAGTAATGTTACTCTGCCTTTTATCCTAAGTCTAAATACAGTAGCTCTTTTTTTTGTTTTTTGTTTTTTTGCAGTTTAGTCATGCTTTAGCAAAATGTTCTTCTAAAGAACATTTAAAATAAAGTACTCTTATAGTGAAATAAAGTTTTTTTGTTTCATTTTACAGACCATAGCCACTAATGCTTTGCTTTTGTTCATTTCTTTTTTCTTGATTTCATGCACATATCTCTTTGTTTTAATATATACAATATATACAAACAATACATCCACATTTTTCTCGCTCGTTCAGACAAAACTATACAAATAATTTTATCTTGCCATGTTATTGACCTTTGTGAATAAAATATTTAGCAATTAATATAATCCCTTTCAAATATTTTCTCACTTTCCGTTTCTACCTTCTATATATACACAGAAACTGCTCTGTTTGGATGAGATTATAGCCAAAAATATGGAATTTACTGGCCAGAACGCAGCACCACACTGATCTTTTAGGTGGCAAATGTCCAGGCAAGGTTTATGATTCCTTAGAATGACTACAGTTTCCAAGGTTACTAAAAAAAGCTCCATGCTGTACCAATTCTCTAAGTAAATCTCATTGCACATGAAAGTAAGGCCCAAAAATTAAAGTGCTGAGCATGACAAAAGGGACAAGATGATCGCTATATTCGCAGGTTCTTGGGAGGTGGTGGGGACAAGAAAATAAATTTAAGGTCCGTAAGCTGTTTCTCATTAGTTCCCATGCATTACCCGTTTACCACGCACCCGCCCCTCTGCAAATTTCCACAAGACATTAAAAACCTGCAGATTTTAAAAGTTGCATTAAGTGTGCTGTAGAGATTAAAACAAACACAAATTAAAATAAAATAAGATCAGTGAAGGAAATGAGAACACACGGACCCAATAAAGATTTGTATGATCTACGCCCTCCACTGAGAATCAATCCCAAAGATTCAGCTTCTTGGAAGTAACTGACAGGTGCAGGAGCAGCATTCTTTTTTTTTGTTGTTGTTGTTGCTAGTGCATCCCCACCTTTGCTTGTCTATATTTTTGGTATAAATATTTGTACAGTTCCACACGATGTTTGAATACAGCCCTATATGAGAAGGAAACCGGCTTCTTCCTAAGAAGAGGAAGCCTCTTTCAATGCCTCGTGGTGTCTTGTTTTCCCATGATCCAACAGAAGATTGAGTTCCAAGATGTCTTGCTGATCAAATTAAAAGTTGTCCATGAAAGTGCAAATGCAAATGACCAACACATTCCTGTTAAAATCCTGCAGCTGATCTCCCCAAAACTGCAGAGGGATTGTGTGTGTGCGTGTGTGCGTGCGTGTGTGTGCATGTGTGTGTGTGTGTGTGTGTCGTTGCATGTCTCTGCTAAAAACAGAAATGAAAACAGTCTGCAAAGCAATGTCACATTGCTTAGGGATGCTGCTGTATGTCTTCAAGTTCCTTGGCCTTTCTCAACTCTTTCACTCTGGAAGAGAAACAGAACAGAACACCAGGTGATAGCTATGTAGTGAAACCGTGGCCAGATGCGGCAAGGGCATTACCATTCCCTCTGAAGTGAAAAACCAAGACAAATAAATACCCTTTGGAAGATTGATGGCAAAAGAAACTCCTGCTAAATTGCTCAGGGAAATATCCTGAGAGGAAAACATGACCCTTCCTGAAACTCTGCTCTGTACTGAGTGCTCTAAACACAAAGCAAAACCGAAGTCTACTACATTTAAGGCACGTGTGACAGTAACGTGATCATCTTAGAGTTAACTTCACCTAACTTTCCTCTTAGCCTGTTGGGACCACCATTAATGCCCGGCAATCCCACAGGAGGCAAGTTAGGGAAAACTGCACACAGACTTACTTCACTTATGACACACCCAGTGATTGATCTGCTTTGTTCACAGACTCAAGACTGCAGGTATCTCGAAGCTGATCAAACGCCTGCACAGCTCTACTACTGTGCTCACGTCTTGTGGGGGTCTGATTTTCATTATTCCTTACCTTCCTCCCATTCCACTTTGTAACTTTACAAGATGTTCAGGCCACTTCCCCCAGTGCTCCCAGACGGACAGCAACAGGGTGCATACCAATAGGGTACTTTTCTCTATTTATCAAACATATTGTAGTTAACAGATTTAAATGAAATTGTTATCAACAGAGTCAGCAAATTATGTGTTAATTATCACTTCCAGTCTATACTTTCCAATACAAAAATTTGCCTTGGGTTTTGAATTATGGCTATCTGATGAAGATGGGTTGCCAGGGAAGAGGTTGTGAGCTAGAAGCCTATTTCCTTTTATTGACAAATAGTTAAAATTTTGCCTTCATTAGCAAAATGATCAAATGCAAGTGTGACTTCAGGATCTAAGTCCCGAAGGCTGTATGTGTGGTACATGGCATAGGCGGTGTGCAGCTCAGGGTACCATATAATAACATTTGTTTCCCAAAATGCGTGTGGGAGTACGAGTTTAGCCAAACAGAAGGGCAGTTTCTCAGGACCCGTACACTCTACACCTCAACAGCACAGAAAAAAAGTCTGATCTGTTTTTCTCATGTGGGCCTATACAGAGGTCAGTAATTCCCAAATAGAGTTTTCTGATTTCTAAGGATAAGGTTTCTGCTGTTATCTTAAGTGATACCAGTCAATTTAAATTCTATTTTAAAGTAAATGCTAGTTTACTTTCTAAATAGATTCTCGTTAAAACCCAGGGGGAAGAAAACATTTTGAAAAGCATCAGGAAGTTATCGTTCTATTACATAGGCTGGGATTCAATGGCCTGGCACATATGCTATTAAGACAATTTAAGAAAACAATATATTTACCACCTCTCCAAGCAGAATCATTTCTGAGTATTCTACAAAGTTGAAACAATCTCTTCAAAGAGAAGTTGCTCTCTTTCAGAAAAAAAGCTTTATTATTTTATCATCATTAATACTGAAAAGAATGATCATGTTTGAAGACTTGCTTATTTGCCTGATTTATTTACTAAATACACCAGGTCCAGCTTGATCAACAGTGTGTCTTCAAAACTGTTAAATCCTCCTTTCTTAAGACAGGTGCACTCAGAACACATTGCTCTGTTCATAACTGGATCCAGGTATTAAGGTATTATTTAATTTTAAATTTTATAATTAAATGTACCATGGATTATTAAGTTTTAGGGTAATTTGGATCATATTACAGTACAGAATTGTGCATCGTTATAGGTCCCTAATTTTGGACATGCATACTTGATAAATAAATGGCTTTTTAAAAATTGAAACATGCTATATTGTGTGTTCAATTTTTAAACATGCAATATCTATACTAACAGCCCTTTGGCTGGAAAAATGCAAGGCATGCACTGATGCCACCTTTACTTCTGGGCATGCAAAATATCTGTACTTGTGCAGACCTAGGGGCTGAATCACCGCAAAATGTGCATGCTACTTCAAATTCGACATTTTATCTCTGCACTAGTACAGAACTCATTCACAAATATGCAACAGTGACTCCATCACTGATGAGATTTCTAGAATTTGAAGAATTCTCAACTCAAAATCTGACAGTGTAAACACAGATATCCATCCACAGTTTTTCTAGAGTGAAGAGGAATGCTTTAAAAATATTAAGTTCATCATTGAGATGAAAGAAAAAGGAGAGTAAATTATAAACCAGAAATGTTTTACACAGTCTCATACCAAAGAAGCTGTAATCAGCTGGTCATAGTGGATAAACCATAAACAGTTTTTCTTTTAGTTAAAATGGTCACATTTGTTTTTGCAGGTTTTTTTGTTTGTTTTTAACAATTTCTTTTGAAACTAATTAAAAAGTCAACTAAGTTTTCATGAGATTTCAAAGTCACCATGTAAATAAATACTCTGCTATGAACTAGTGGAAGCCTTGCAAGACTCCAGGTTAAGGAGAGATGCATGTCCATGCACAGAGAGGACTGTGATTGTCTATGTTGGAAAAAGGAGATGCCCTGATCTCAGAATCGTTTTCTAGGCTTTCATCACTCCGGATCTATGGTGGAGAACTTAGTTTTTACAGTATGTTAGGATGATAAACAATACCCGAGTGGCTTTGATGGCATAGGCTTTTTTTTTTTTTTTTTTTAAACAGAAAGATGTTCAAGGAGAAATTAGGGAAGAGGAAGAGAAGGCTTCTGTTCCAACAGCTGTACAGGCTACTTAGTATTCATTACCTTGTTCAGTCCTCCCAACAGATCCCCATTCTCTCCAATTTGTAAATGCAGAACCTGAGATTTATAGCAGTGAAGCAACCTGCCCCAAATAATACAGTTAACAAGTGGCAGAGTGGGAATTTAAATGAGCCCAGGCCTGACTTTACCTCTCCACCCTGCTGCCTCAAATATACCTCAGGATAACAAAACAATGGGGGGAAAAACCCGTTACTGTATTGGTTTTTCCAAAGGTATTTGGAAAATCTCCATGGCATGAGAGAAGTCCATTGTTGAAAACTGGTAACAATTAACATCTATGTTCCTAACAACTACATTTCCTCAACTCTGAGATGCTGCCTCTTAGGAGACCTCATGTTGATTTACTATGGTGTTTGGGAGAACAAAAATTCCTCCACATAAAATGTACTTATCAATTTATAAAACGAATCTAAGACCTGAAGATAGTGGGAATAAGAATCAAGGAAATGGAAGATTTTTATCCTCTTCCAATTTCCAATTGGCTGACTACATGGATGTCAATTTAACTCTCAAAGTTTAGATGAAATTGAGAGACTTGGGATCCCTGGGTGGCGCAGCGGTTTGGCGCCTGCCTTTGGCCCAGGGCGCGATCCTGGAGACCCGAGATCGAATCCCACATCAGGCTCCCAGTGCATGGAGCCTGCTTCTCCCTCCGCCTGTGTCTCTGCCTCTCTCTCTCTCTGTGACTATCATAAATAAATAAAAATTAAAAAAAAAAAAAAAGAGAGAGACTTTTACAATCTGCCCTACTGAAGTCATAAATGGAGTTCTAAGTTCCTTGAGGGCAGATTATTAGGAAAGGCTAGAGGTACCTAATTTTTTATTTTGTTTTAAGTCAAATGTCAACTGGACAAAAAGTAATGTTTGAATGTTATATTGCCTCTAAAGAAATACAAAATGATGAACTATATCACCAAAGCAATTTGGAATATTTGCTACTAGAATTTGTATTAGCAAATCCTAAAAAACAGATGTTTCAAATAGTTACAGAAGTTTGTTATTCCCTTGTCTCAGCCCGGACATGAATAACCACTAAAAGGCACATGTTAACTAAACATACATCTCTCATGAGAAGTATCACAAAAGCTTAGCTGTTATTACCTATAGGTTTTTCTCCTTGTTTATTTGTATTTCCAATATGTGCTACAAGGAGTATGCTTCTTTTGTAAAAACTATTCCTGCTTGTCATTCTCCAGAAAAAAAAAGAGTTTGTTTTTCTATCCATCTGTTACTACTACTATGTCTCACAAATGATGCATTCACATAACACACAAAACTAACTGAAAAATTCGGTGGAGAGAAAACAATCAATTTTATAGTCCAAAACCAACATCAACTCACTGGTGTTGTAGATATTACCTGCACTGTAGGCCTATTTTTTCAGTATACAAATTTGGTAAATATAGGCCAGCATTTTTGAAGTTGGACTTACACTTGAAAATTTGTCATTGTATTTCTAGAGCTTAGAAGATCTGTCACTGTATTTCTAGAGCTTAGAATACAGATGTTCCATAACTTTTGTTGTGTGGTATGTGCTATCCACATGCAGCTAATGGTTGCTGAGGTTTCAGTACTCTAAAGGAGTTATACCTGTGAGATTCATTTGGGGCCAAGAAAAAAACCTTACCTAAGAATACCCTAGCCATCGAAAAACAAACCCCATTGTTATTACGCTTGTGTCTGACTTTCACCACACAGAAGACGGGCAAAGCAGTCTTCCATGGGACTGTACAGATAATTAATCTGAGACAGAAACTAAAGCTTCTGCAGCTACAAGGCTCTCACTACTGTAAAGAGAGCTGCAAGGAGCACATCTCTGAGCCTCATGGGTAATCAGGGTGGCAAGACTTTGACCTGTGACCATTCAACTATTAAAATTGAAAACAACCCCAAGATTTGCCCAGGCATTCTAGGCTGAATAATTGCCACTTTGGGATACTACTGCAGTCTCAACAATAACAACAAAACCCAAAAAACTAAACAAAACAAAAAAACCAACCCCCCAAAAATAAAAAAACCAAAACCAAACCAAACCAAAACAAAACAAAAAAAAAACGAATGTTGCATTCTAATGTACTGAAGTGATGTAGTAAGCAACAGCACTGAAAGCCAGCAAAAGCCCACAGGGTTTATTTCCGTCAGACGTCCAATGATAATTCATGAATAAATGAAGTAGGCCTGCTTCTGAAACTTGTAGCAAACAATGGCTCCATGGGTAAAGCATAAGGCAAAGCTGCTTCATTACATCTACTCAGTAATGCTCAGCCAGAGAAATGTTTCATGAGTCAGTGGATTTCAGCAGGTATATTCTTGCAATGCTGGACGTCAAAAATATACAGGGCAGCCAGATGTGGCTTTCTGATTAGTTACCTGTTGCTCTGAGAGCTGCAATAGCTCGTGGGGAATTTAGGAAAACAGAGGTCTTGCCATTTTCCAGAAATCTCATTTGGATTGCAAAACAAAAAAGACAGAGAGGCCCAATAAGAATGACACAGAGCATGTTGTCTGCAATTTAACACACACCACTGTGTTCCAAAAATATTCATTTCCTAAAAGAGGCAAGTAAGACAAAATTACTCTGGATATTTGAATTACATCCATGATGACACATCCCACACATTCATTTCCTACTCCTCACCAAATACATTGGACCACTTGGGAACTACACCTCATGTCAAATTTAACAAAGGAAGCGTGAGGTCATGGTCGTTGACCTTGAGCACTACTTCTCTCCATTATACAGCAGACTTCCGGGCACTCGTGAGAGAACTATCCCTTGGATTAAAGTATATACAACAAAGCAAAAAGTGTAAGTGTAACCTGCAGAACTTGATAATGACCCACTGAAGAGATTTCACAGGACTGCTCTCAAGAGTCAGTGCTGAAATCACTACTTACCCAGATAACTGGAACCATCTGGCAAAGTTAAGTGTTTGGAAACCCAGTTGTTAACTATAGAGAAAATCGGTTGCTTAAATATTTGTGACTGGAAAGTGTTACCTCTTCTTCCTTGAATTAGGGTTCTTTTATGCCAGTAGGATAGCTTTGCTACCTTTACGGAACGTGGGTACTGGGTCCGGAACTTACAAAAACAGGTTACTGGAAAACAGAATTCTCACTGTGTATGATAGTGACTGTTCTAAATGCCCTCTCACAGAAATATTACCCCAGGGAAAAAAATGAATTTGTCTAGGAATTGCTTTTCAGAGAGTGGTCTCTCTCATCTATGAGAATACTTCCTCATACCCACAAAAAAAAAAAAAAAAGTATCTTGAAGAGATGAGCAGAAAACCATTTTTTACTAGAAAAAGCATCACTGCCCTGCTGAGTCTCAGTACTTGGAAGATGAGTCTGTCACATAAATCAGGTATTTATTTTTTGACATATGAGATATCTTGGTTTTCCACTAGGACATTAATACCCTGTTCAATAAACTCCAAACCCAGCTGGAAAGTAGTGTTTGCAGCAATGTGCACCTCAAAGACTTCTTCAATCTTAGAAATCCTCCACTTTTTTGAAAGTAGCATAACACCTAAATTAACTGAAATAATAATTAAGACTGTTGATTTAAATATCTCTCTGTGCATAACAGAAGTTTTCTCTTAAGTGGACAGTTATTGTGTCCAAGACAAAACAAATATCTCCAAGAGTTATCGAGAATTTGGAAACTCCATTTTAAGTGGGTAAAGTAAGGGCTTAGCCCAGATGAAAGGCTGTGTGAAAATAAGCTGATGTGGTGAAGGGTATTTGGGGCTTTTTCTTAGCCTTCCCCAAGTGAAGACTAAAAATTGGAAGATATGATGGCATTTTCAGATTGCTATTTTCCTGGAATCACCCTATTGTGCCTTAATTCTGATGACTGACATCACCTGCTTTTCTAGATAGCCTTCTGCTCCACCCATCTGGGAGGTGGGGTTCAACAGTGGCTGACAAACGCTGTGCCGCAAAATTTAATTCCTTCAGTTTTTGAGTATTTTTTAATGTATCAACCTTACACGTCTTAAATATGGTGTACTTCATACATTAATAAAACCAGCATATTAACTCCTTTGACATAAGTTCCAGGAAAAAGAACTCTCCTCAGAGAACGCTCTGCCTCCCTAGAGTCATTTCAACTTGGGGACTGTTGGAGGAAGTGCCACTGTGAACTCTCTGAGGGAAGAGGGGAAGCAAGAGCTTCCTGGTAATTAGGGTCACAGATAATGCACAATACAGGGAGAGAAAGAGAACCACTCTAGAATGAACCTGAACTATTCAGCTCCTATCTCTCGAACTCCCTGAAGACTGCCCGCACAGGGGTGCCAGGGAATTCCAACTTTCCATGCCTGAATACGAGTTTGAGGAGCTTGAGATACAATGCGGCAGGTGCTAAAGAAGTTAAGGTAGGGACTCTAGTGTTGAAGATCACCTTTGGAAAATGTACTCTGTGACTCTAGTGTTGAAGATCACCTTTGGAAAATGTACTCTGAAAACGATAATTGACATTTCAGAAGCTAACAAGTTTCAAAAGTGCATAAGCAACCACTTTTACTAAATGTTGGTTCCTTGCAACAATTGTATTAATTGCACATCACATGCAAGATATTACAACTTTTAGGTAAATTGAACCCTAGGGCATGCATCTGTTCTTTGGGAGGGGTTTGTTTTTTCACGTGAAAAGAAATATTATCTATGTATGCAGACAGTGAGAAGGAACGGAAAGAGAAAAAAATGGAGATTTTTGTCCACTTTTTCTTTTATGTTTCAAACACAGACATCTCTGAGCCAGTTCTACCACATGGGACAATTGTAAAAAAAAATGCCTAGTTTTCAAAAGGATTAACTAGTTAAATTTACAGACTGATGTATCGACTTTATTTATTTATTTTTTTAATGTTTTCTTTCAGTGACTAGCCATGGTTTTAACCAGGTGAGACTTTGAGTCTTTAACAGGGATAGGGTCTTGTGTTAGGAAGAATTTATAAAAACTCAATTCTCCTATCATCATCAGTCAGCAAACTATAGTCCATGAGCCAAATCCAGCCCAACGAATATCTGTGTAAATAAAGTTTTACTGAACACTAGCCATAACCATTCATGTACATATTATCTACGGGTGCTTCCATGCTCCAATGGCAGAGCTGAATAGCTGTGCCAGTGACTGTACAGCCCACAGAGCCTAAGATATTTACTATTTTACTAAAGTCTCTTAAGAAAAAGTTAGCTGATCTTTGACTTGAAATATAATGAGTAAAATACCAGCATCAACATAAATGTACTTGGATGAAAACTATTAGCTCCAGAAACACTTGAAGTTTTAGATTTTTTTGAATTATAATGTCTTCTCAGAAATCTTACAAATGACTCAAATATTCCTGTAGTGTTACAAAGGGAGGGCGCTGAATGTAGCTGAGTTGGTAGTTAACTCCCATGTTATTTTTTTAAGTATATCTTCTCTTAAGTCTATTGGACAAAAGTTGTCAAATTAATCTATATTCAAATCTGATTTTGGTGAATTATATTCCTGGCTTTAAAAAAAATTTCCGGACACTACTGTAACTTTACTGTAGTAAAGTTCTTTACTGTAACTGCAGGCATGTGATAGTCACATCTGGCAGAGACTTCTGCCCCTTGGGTATACCTACAAATCAGTGTCATGTTCTAAAATCGCTAGGACATTGACAGTGTCTACTGGATACTTCTCCATTAACATTTCTTTAAAATATAAATTCTACTGGAACATCCAATCTTCACTGCAATACAGAATATACAGATTCAAGACATTTTACACCATGTTATCTTTATTCAGCATTGCCATTAAATTCTGGAGGCCAGTCAGGTTTGCTTGCTCTGTTATAATGAATGTTCTGCATTGCTTCTGAAAGGGCAGCTTCATGTGCTGACTTACCTCATGGCACCAGGGAAAGGGAGATTTAGAAAATGAAATTAGAGGAACAAGGTAACGGGGACATAGTAACTCTAAATAAGAAATTTATTCATTAAAAAAAAAAAAGGCAGTATCACCTGCTGAGTTTTCTTGCTTTAGAAATTTGGACCTGGCAGTAGTTGAAAGAATTTCATTGTGGCCAATCATCTGAATCAGAAAGAACCACCTGCTAGATGTTTTCTGAGGTGTAGCCTTGTTTTGACTCCACCAACTTCTAAGCATGCCCTGCGGTGGTTTCAGAAGGGCCTCCCTTTCTCTTACTCATGCATCTGTACATCTGCTGTATGTGACTATTTTCATGTTGTATAAGGTAGCAGTGTTAGTAATTAGGGTTAGTTTTCATTTTATCTTATTTCATTCAAAATGGATGTGAAACTTACTGGCATACCTAGGCTGCAGCCCCATGCAAGCAAGCAAAAAGCAAAATATTGAAAATGGAAGATAAAGGTAAACACTGGCTAGCAGGCAGCTAAACTCACCCTTTTGTACAGCCTATGGTCCACCAGGGGGCTT
This sequence comes from Vulpes vulpes, assembly GCF_048418805.1. Classification (NCBI taxonomy): domain Eukaryota; kingdom Metazoa; phylum Chordata; class Mammalia; order Carnivora; family Canidae; genus Vulpes; species Vulpes vulpes. The sequence goes on along the minus strand of NC_132791.1, from coordinate 162,821,039 downwards.
TAGACAGTAAAACAACACCAAAGAGCTATTAGCACGTGAGGGTCACAACAGAAACCTTATACATAGCTTTATTTCAATAACAAAACAAAAAAAAAAGAGTATAAAGTGGTTCCTTTTTTGGAAAGGAAGAAAAGGAGTGGTGATGGGGTATGTGAAATGAGCAGGTACAAAATTCACCAATTTATTGTGAAGTCTGAAAATGTGGGGGGTCATATGACTTTGCAAACTCCTTCAGAAATGGGACACTTCTTATTGATTCCTGAAGCCGTTACCTACCTATGAGAGGGTGTCATGTGAGGTTTTCTATTTTAATGCTTCTCGGGGACAGGACAATGACAGTTTCTCTTAAAATAATATGCAGTACCCCAGAATGGAAACAGGGCTACATTCATCCTAGGGAAAATAGGAACTCAGACTTTTGGTTCTGTGGATCTTCAGGATACAGGGATGGGGAGAGAATACTGGTCTGACACAGTCAGTATACAAAGGTCATTAAAATTTGTCTATACAGTTTTCCCGACATCTGAACTATTCCAGATCAAGTGAGGAAAAGAGGCAGTAGGGGTCTTTACTTCATCCCAAACAATGAATAGGAAGTCAGAGTCCATAATCTGATGTTCTCATAACAAACCTTCTTGCCACCCTTAAGGGGTTACTATGAGTTAAAATACGAACCTGAGAAAGGCAAAATCTTCACAAGCCTCTTTTCTACTAGTTTACAAAAAGAGGGCTTTGAAAACAAGAGTGAAGGGATTCCTTTGTTCAGTCTACTCTGGGGGCCAGCAGCCCTTTATGCACGTCTGTTTTGTTTAAATAGCTTATCCTCTCAATTCACCCAGTGTAGACACAGGGTGTTTTGGATGAGAAAGAAAAGAAGTGTGGGACTTTAGGTAAATTTGCTCATAACAACTGAGGTTGCACTACCTATATGTGTTTCCGAAGCTCGAGGAGAAGATAGGAAAAACAAGGAAAATATAATTTGTGAATGTTTGGGTTTGCTCAAAGTGGCCTAAGGCAGAGCAATGTAAAGCTGATTTTCTTGAAAATACAATCTGTTGGGAAAGTGTTAACCACAGTCTCAGCAGGGCTGGATGGAATCAATCTCCTTGTATTTTTCCATCTTTCAGGTAGGAGAGGAAAAAGGAAGAAGGGAATGAGAGCACATGTGAGAACCTCCAGAGAAGGGCCTAGGGAAATCTCAGATGTTCCACCAAATGAGGAAAACCAAACACTCTAGTTGTTTGCAAGTATTCTCACGCTGGCACATGTATGAGTGAGGGGGAGAGGAGAGATGGGCCCCATGAAGGCATGTAGAACTAATGTGATCATGTCACAGGTGCCTCATAGTCTCATATGCACTCCCTAAGAAGACTTCCTCATTCAGTGTTGATACTGAAATCTCATTGGCTAGCTAACCATGGAGAAAAAGACCCCAATCGCTGCGTCTGTAGAGAGCAAATGTGCTGTGGAGGCCTAGTAGGTGTACATTAGCTTCTTTCAAATAGCATTCTAGTTAGAGAATATCAAACATATCCTAGAGAATGTTCTCTTTGAAGTTTTTATTACTGTAAATGGGTGGCTCTGTGCACATTTCCTTTTATCATCATAGATAAGAATCCTTTTGTTAACAGAAATAAAAGTACAAATGGCCAGTGGACCCCTATTAAGGTCTCAAAGTCAAAATAGTTTCAAAGTCAGCAAGCAGGCAGGTTTAGGAGTACGAAAAACTGAAGAGGGAACCTATGTGGAATTGAACTGAATGTGGACACTTGGGCTTCTGGCACAATGAAATAGGAAGAGGAAATAAGATGTCAAAGAGCTTGCTTCAGAGTTCAGTTCTATAAACTGCGTGGCTCCTGATGCACAGGGAAGCAACAAAACCACACAGGGTCACCTACACACAGCTCAGAGGGCCACGAGGACAGAGGGCTAACCTAACCAAGGAAATAGAACAACCTCACCAGCTCCCCCAGAGCTAAGGAAGGATCCTGCTGTTGACAAAGGAAGGTCAAATTTGAGGAAACAAAGAGAATCCCCTCTAGCTGGCTTCGTGGACAGCTGCCCTGCCTCCAGGGAAGGCTCAGGTCACCAGAGCCTGTTTGCTCCTAACTGAAAACGCACCTCTCAACTCAGATGGAGTCTCCTTCCTGCACATCCCCAGCAGAGGGCACCCGCTAATCAGGTCCTATGTCGGAAAGCTCAGATGGAGTTAGTGGTCTGCTACCCTTTCCTTGAGAATAGAAACTCACTTATTCTGTTTGGACACGCACTAGCACAGGGAGGGCTTGGAAAAGAGCATGCTGCAATGTGGCATAGAAATAAGAGGTTCAAGAGAAAAGGGAATGAAGAGCTCGTTCTGCTAAGCTGTCCTCATACCCAAACTAAGACAGAAAAATCAATCTCCACTGCTCGACATTTACCACAGAGGCTGAGACAGTCACCTGGGTTCCTGAAGCAGCAACTTGCTCCCTAGTTAGAGTTCTGCTCTCCTACTGCAATGCGGGATGTTTACTCTGATGAATGTCAGGGGGTTCGCTCTGCGGAGGCGGTCATGCGTGGTTAGGAGGGTTAGGGCTGCTTTACTGCTCTCGATGAGCAAACTGTCTAGATGAGGAGTAGGGTTACCTGTGGCGGCAGCGGCGGAGGAACCTCATTATTTTTCGAGCAGCTTGGTCCTGCTTTTTGGTTAGCAAACTGCTCCTGAAAAAGCCAGAACATCACTGTCACGAGAAGGGTATTGTAACGCTTAATGCACACACATTGAAAGCAGGTGGGCAGTGACAGAGGACTTTTAATGAAACAGTTCAGCCAGTGAACCCAACCGCATGGGCAGGCATGGCAGCGCCAGCAGGGAAGGAAAGAGGGGGTGGCGGCACCTTCCCCTGGCAGTGAGGGACACGGGGCCCAGGTCCAACATTTGATGACGCTCAAGTATGCTTTCACAACCCTTCCTGTGCTCGTTTTTGTGGAAAAAGGCGTTCTGGCCTTAGACAGGCTGAGTGTCGAAGCTGACTCACCCGAGTTTGATATCTTCCTGATCTTCTATCCATGTCTCTTTGCTCAGAACCCCCTTCACACTCTCTAAATTGGACTGGCTGGCCTCTAGCTATTCTTCCGAGGTCTCACATGCAGGGACCCTACAATTCACAGTGCCCTAATGGAGCACCCTCTCTGAGCAGAACTGTGGTCTGGACGGATTCTTGCCCCAGCTGAAGGCAGGTGGGGACCAAAATAACCAGGTGGACTTGGAGAGGACAAGAGGTAAACAGACAAAGGTGGGCTGGCAGCATGGGTATCACCAACACTGTCACGACATCTAGAGCAATCTGTAAAGAAGGTCCCTGTGACATGCACGTCTCCCCTGACGTCGGGGCAGAGCTGTTCTTTCCCTGAAGCCAGGGCTCTCTCCTCTCCACAGCTTTGTCCCCGTGAAAGCTCAACCCACCTGAGTTTCTGTTGTACAATTACGGCTGTTCGGCGAGCCTGCCGTCTCTTGCCACACTTCTTATAACTCCGGTAATACTTCTGGATCAGCACAGCAGCACGCCGGCTCTGCTGAAATTTTTTTTGTTCGTAGTAACTTCGGAATTTACTCTGGATTAGGATGGCAGCCTGTGTCATCTTTTTATAAAGTGCATACTGCAGGGAAACAAGAATAAGCAGTACAGTAACAACAGGAGCTGTACAAATCCATGTGTCCTCTGGGCGTGCTGGGGAAGGGAAGGAGAGAAACAACTTTTCTCCTTTAGCATCATAGTCTCTGTTTTGGGTTCAATCATCAAAGAGGCAGTCTAGGAGCCTGTTTTCACCTACCTTTCCCAAATGCAAAATATTAGTTTAAAGGTTGCCTTCAGACAATGTATTGCTGTAAATGTGCTTTTTCCCCTGAAGTATCAAATATTTTGCCCTCCTTGAAAAAATTTTTTTCTAAAAGCAACAGGTGTAGACATTTAGGAATAATAAAAGCATATTTAGGAAGTACAATTTAAATGTTTAAGATTAATATTTATTATTTGAAGATTAATGTTTACTATCTGATTTTGAAACATTTCAAAATAACCTTTCTTATGCATCCCAATCACCACCATATGCAAGCCCACTAGTAGCAGTCAGCATGTGACTCCTAACTACTGTTCCAAAGGACACATTTCTGAGTTGCAAGGTCCCAAATACAAGGCTTATCATGAAACGCTGACACCTTTAAGACATTTAACCTGCAAAAGATGAACACTCATAAGACCAACGTGGGGGTGAAGCCATGAAACCGGGAAAAGTGTCCCAGAAGTGGGGGGTACTGCTTGGGAGCCAGTGCCAGTAGCCCTCCACCCAGCCTGCTGCAGCACTATGCAAGTAAAAGATGAAGGCACGACAGAATGAATTCTCTTCCATTTTGGTCTCTAGTCACTAAAAATACAGAGCTCTCCATATTTAAAAAATGCGATGTCCAAACTGCTAATGAAGTAGAATAGGACTCTGGGGATAAGAGGTCACAAGAACCGCATTTTCCTTGCAAGAAGGCGACTTACCATCATGGGGAAAAATACTGAGAAAATGCCTGTGCCTAAGTACATCTCTGCCTGTATGAGCTGGAATAAGGGAAGGGAACTGACTTCTCGGAATGTTCAAGACACAAGACCCTTGCGCAAGAATCCTCTTTATCTCGTCTGATCTGCTTTCCATTTTCCTTTGCCCAAACATCTTTGAAGACAACGCTGCATCCTACAGGGCTCCTGTGGCTTTCATCCCCTTGGCCTGTGCACACTGCACATTCAGAAATTACTGGACCACAGTGAAGCACACCGGGAGGAGGGGAGATGCATTTAGTGGCTCGCTGGGCTCACAGTAACTGGCTCAGATGGATTCTTTATATTGACATGGCCAGGAAAATGTCCAATGACTGGTAATGCCAAAACCCACTCCAACTGAATAACCACATGGTCCCCAGAGATGCACTGTGGTTAGGTGGCATGGCAAGGAGAGGACACCTGTTTCCTGACCCTGCCATCTTAATGGCCCCTTCTTGTAGCTGGTAATGGGTGTGAAGTTTGTGACTCTGGTGGAATGGTTTGTGAGGGGACTTGGGTGTCATTACCTTCAAGGCTATCCATGTCAGCTTGGGGAGAAACAGAAAATACAAGATTAATGTTAGATTGCTGAATATAAGGAAATTAAAAACCAGAACCAATAAAACTCCCAACCGGAAAAAAAATAAAAAAATAAAATAAAAAAGGCAATCTGGCTATATTAATGCCTTTTATCTTCCAAAATACTTGTCTTATACTTGTGGATATTTCCAAAAATAATGCCTTCTGTTTTCGTGGTTGTAGACCACACTTCTTTGGGAGGGGATTTTAAAAAACAAAACCAAAACCAAGACTCATCTTTTGGAATAAATACCTGTTTAAAGTTCAAAGACTTGAAACTTTGTGTGTTTCCTTTGTGCTAAGGACGGTCCCCTGCTGGGGAGCTACAGGTACTGTGGTGCCAGCGTTTACACAATAAACCTTCATTTTCTGGGATCATGAACTCAATTGGCTATAAGTTGAAGACTCCTTCCAGCCCGCCCCCTTTCACTAATAGGGCTTAATCAGAGAGAAACTCAAGAACATGGCAACCCATATAAAAAATCAAAATGAGCCCTGCATCATAACAAGAGAACACAGTATCACACTTCCAAACAACTATTACACATTTTGGCATGTATTATTCCTTTAATAAAATCTACCTAGGACACTATCTACTAAAAGGTTTTAGAATCTACTGACAGTCCTGAACTTTATCATATGGGCCAGTAAAAACTCAATTAGGCAAGTTTTTATATTTTCTAACCATCCAGGTGGCTAGGAAAATCTAATAGTGACTTAATTTCTCTGAGCCTCAGCTTCTTCATTGTAAAATGGATATAAAATTGTTTATTGCCAGTAATTGTAAGGAGCAGATGTGATGAGATGATGTGGCTGCAAGTCTAGTACATCCTAGGGCCCCATACACATCAGGTCCCTAACCGACATGGTGGCAGTTAGGTAACCTTACAGGGTGTTTGGGAAACAGAAATACTGCATGAACGAACACTTAGGTATTCTTTCTGCATCTATTATCTCTCTCTCTCTCTCTCTCTCTCTCTCTCTCTCTCATTTTTAAGATTTTATTTACTTATTCATGAAAGACAGAGAGAGAGGGAGGCAAAAGTAGAGGGAGAGGTAGGCTCCCTGATGAGGAAGGAGCCCAATGCGGGGCTTGATTCCCAGGACTGGGATCATGACCTGAGCTGAAGGCAGATGCTTAACTGACTGAGTGACCCAGGCACCCTCTTCCTGAATCTCTTAACTAAGGAATGCAAAAGCAGTTTAAGATGTTCTGGGCTTCTCAAGATTTTCAGAGATTTTTTCCAAGTCTTCATTTGAAAACGGACGGGAAGAAGCTGAAAGGAAAAGTGGCTCAAGAGTAGATAATTTCTCGGACTCAAGGTCAAAGAACTGCTGCTGTTTCTCTTCTCTGATTACCACATCAAAGTCCCTAGGGTTCCTCAATTACTCCAGGTACAATTACTGGAACACAGAGCCTCCCTTTAGACACAAATAACCTTCTTTGTGTCAGATCAACATCTCAGGTAGGTCATAATACTGAAAGGCCAACAATCTGCACAAGAATTATTTTGTGGCATAAGTTTAACCGCCGATAGTTTTTTGGTTTGTTTTTTACCCCCACCTCCCTGCTCTGGAACATTTTCCTCTGGTTTTTGGTCATGCAATTCAAAGTCTTTCAATAAAGTGCTGGACCTAGCACTCTCTGGCCAGGCCACATGCTAGAATCCTCAGGGGCCTGTCACTGTTTGGACGAGTTGCACTTCCTACTGCGACCCAAAGCTGTGCTTTACCTGTTTATATTTTCTGTAACAACGCTGAATGACAGCAGCAGCCACTTCCTGCTGTTCCCGCAAGGGTCGGCCCTTTAGGGTAAAGAGAGGGAGAAACATGATTTAGTGCAAGAAATAACGATTTAGTGTAAGAAATATCAACTTTCTTAAGACTTAGACAGAATTATTAGTCATTTATAACTTTTTCAGAAGCCTCAGGTTTACCAAAATACAGTGATAATGAATTGTAAGTAGAAATTAGGAAAAATGAATTTATAGACTAAATCTCTAATTCTTGCTTCTAAATAAAACTGATATTTGGATGTTAGGAGGTCTAAAAATACTCATTTTCCAACTATTTAACAAATCAGGTATTGTACTATTTGTCTTTACACATTGTCAGATTTCCACTGTCTTTCCTTTTTTTTTTTTTTTTTCAGATTTTATTTATTTATTTATGAGAGACACACAGAGAGGCAGAGACATAGGCAGAGGGAGAAGCAGGCTCCCCAAAGGAAGCCCAATACAGAACTTGATCCCAAGACCCTGGGATCACAAACTGAGCCGAACAGTTCAACAACTAAGCCACCCACGTGGCCCTCCATTGTCTTTTCTAACATAACCCCCAACTACTCTACTTTGGGATCAATGATTACTGGCTTTTAACACCTTCTTAAGGAGGTCAAAGAGTCTTTTGAAAATCTGTGGAAGGCCACAGACCCTCTCCCACCAAAAATACACACACAAGCTTTACCATAAAATTTTAGGAATTCAAGGGCTGCCCACAGGCAGTCCCAGTCCCTTAAGAACCCCTACTTTAGGTTATAAATTCCTTGTGGCAGAGGTATCAACTTCCTCTATATTAACTAGATAACAAATATCCATTACCATTACCAAGAATAAATTGAGATGGTGATAACTATCACACTACTGGTCAATTTTATTCCACTAAAGCTTCTGAAAATTATTAATAATTTCTTGTGACATAATATTCCCAAATAACAATTCTACAGACTTAGCAGGGGAGGGGGGGTAAGGCCTAAGTTTTAGTCTGGATGATTTTAACTTCTGTCTGTGTTCCTCAATCTTAACGAATGTCACAACATCAGGACTCTGTTCTACTTTACCTTATATTTCCGGAAAGCAGTTTGGACAAGCCTGGCAGCTTCATAGAGCTCTCTCTGCTCGTGATCGGACAGAGTCAGCTGAGCAAATTCATTCTCCACCTTCTCACTGGTAGACGCGCTCAGGAATTCTGACCAATCTGCTGCTGAGGGAAGGCTGGGTTTCTCGAAAGCTATTTCACTGACTGGGGAGCCAACAGGGCTCAAGCTGGTATTAGAAGAAGGAGTTAGAGGCTCATTATACGCACTTCTGAAACAAGAGGAGACACAAGGGAGAAAGACTGGTGATTGATCTGTGCAATCCATTACATACTGAGTAATGAGACAAGAGCCACTGCATGCTATTAAGAATACACCTCCGTTCAATCCAGAAAGTTGGTAAACATATTCTGTACTTTAAACTGTCCTGGAGTTAGTAAGTTCCTACTGAGTACCTATTATGAATTTAGCACTATGCTAAATACTAAAGCCACTGAAGACGCTGCCTGGCCTTTATGAAACGTCAGCTGAATTGGGGGCGGCGGGGAGATATCACAGGACATGACCTCACACGCACAACAAGGGGAGAGAAGTCACAGAAGAGGTGAGGATGTGAGCAGGGACCTGAAAGTAGTGAAGGAACTTGTCCCAGTGTTTCTTTGCTTCCTTCACGAGGTCTCACATTACACAGCATTCATCAGATCTAATTAGCTTCCCAAGTCTCCCATTGAGCCCAGGAATTTACGCCAGTCAGTGATCCACAGACTTGCACTGACCTGATCTGGGTAGCACTTGGCAGACGATCGACATCGGCTAGGTAACTGGCCAGCCAGCTCATGGTACTGCTAATGGTGGCAGTGTCTGTCCTTTCCAATGCCGAGGGCTCCGTGGGCACAAAACTCTCCTGCTTGATTCGGTCAGGTGTGGCTTCGATGATGTGCTCTGCCAAGGTCATCATGTTCACCTGGAATCCAGAGTTCACAGAAACACTCGTTAAGAGGGAATCTTAGAAGTTATCCAGCCCCTCATCTACCCCACCCTCCCTGGGGAAGAAAAGAGAAGGGAGGGCGGCCTTCCACCTCAATCCAGTGCACCCCAGTATCACTGAAAGGTCTTATTACAATTTGGCCAAATATGCTGAGAACTGATTCTCTCCAAATCATCTCGCCAAAACCCTTTAGTCAAAACCCTTTAGTGTTAAAGAATTTCTGCCCCGTGCCTAGTCTCTGTTCTCAGCAAGGATCAGCCATTTAATGATACTGTGACTTGTTCTTTAGCCAGTTGTCACATTACCATGGTGACATGACAGGTGACCTAAGCAATGGCCACTGCACCCCCCACTTTGGCCTTGCCTACAGACCCCCAGTCCTGTAGAGGGCAGCAACGAGCCAATCTGAAAGGCCAGCTCCTGGTTGACATAAACCAGTTAGATAATCCTCTTGACCTCCCACCTTCCTGTGCACTGAGATGAGGATTATGACCCACTTCTGGACCACCTGGACCACGAGACTCTACAGACACCTGCTGCAGGGATTGGGGAAAAGCTTTGGCTTTCATGATGAACAAGGACTGATGCCTTTGGTTCTTCCCTTCTTCCTGCCTTGACTCCAAATGAACTCCAGCACCCACATTGTAACCATAAAGCAACAAGAATCAAGAGGAATTTTCACCAAAAAGAACGGAAAACTCAGGGGGAAAATCTGGACCCCTCTGGGCATCACTGAGCAAATGAGCCTCTGGACTTCCTGTCATGTGAGAAAAATCAATCATTTGTTATTAAACCACCACAGTTAGGCTGCTGACATTTGCACCCTAGGTACATTCCTAATAGAATTAGGAATCTTCAGAGCTAGTCTGCATTGCCACAGATATAATTAGGCTTGGAGGTATGGCCTTGTTTTTAAAGATTTCCTTGCATGTCTCTTGAAAATGGAAATTGAAATATAGTAAAGATTTTAAGTGAATTGAAAGTATTCTGAAAGGATCCATACAAAAGTGACAAAAATGCTTATCTTACAGTGTGAATGAACCTCAAAAACAGTGTGCTAAGTGCAAGAAGCCAGACACAGAAGCCTGCAAAGTGTATGATGCCATTTATATGAAATTTCCAGAAAAAGCAAAACTCTGGGGATAGAAATCAGATGGGTTGCCTAGGACTGGGAGGGGAGTGGAGATGACTGCAAATGGGCATGGACAACCTTCTGGAGGTGATGGAGTTGCTCTAAAGGGCACTGAGGGGGACAGCTGCACAGCTATGCACACTGACATCACATGGAGTGCTTAGAGGGCTGCGCTCTATGGAGTGTGTGGTATACCTCAATGAGTTCTTAAAAACACTTATCTTGGGTCATTTTCTAAACTTTTAATAAACAAAAATGGTTCTTGTAATAGGAATAAAAATGAAAAATAGTGCAGCCTTTCTTTTCCTTCCATATAAGCCTCTTGATCTGTGACTTGAGCAGCAGGAAATCCTACCTTGATACTTTTTCCATGAAAGTATTTACATATTTTATTAAAATTTCTGCAGACTGAAGATTATAACTCTAGGGCCACCCTCCGAAGTCCCTCATTTTATAAACATGTATCAGTGTGAGAACACCTGAACATCACCACAAGTGCCACACTCTGGGATAGCACACTTTTTATTGTGGTGGCTGCCAAAAGCAAGGAAATTTAAATGACTTTATTTTTATTTTTTTAATGACTTTATTTTTGTAAAAAGACTTTTATTTATTTATTCAGAAGAGACACACAGAGAGAGGCAGAGACACAGGCAGAGGGAGAAGCAGGCTCCATGCAGGGAGCCTGATGCAGGACTTGATCCCAGGACCCCAGGATCATGCCCTGAGCCTAAGGCAGATGCTGGTGTTCCTTTAAATGACTTTAAACAAAATAACAACATTCTAAGCAGTGGGACCTAAAAAGTTATGTCATCTGTTTCTAAATTTCTTTTTTTTTTTAATTTTTTTTTTTTATTTAATTATGATAGTCACAGAGAGAGACAGAGAGAGGCAGAGACATAGGCAGAGGGAGAAGCAGGCTCCATGCACCAGGAGCCTGATGTGGGATTCGATCCTGGGTCTCCAGGATCGCACCCTGGGCCAAAGGCAGGCGCCAAACCGCTGCGCCACTCAGGGATCCCTGTTTCTAAATTTCTTGTACTGTTGTTCAGAGAAGACAAACTTTAAATGTGCAGCTTTGGGTTTTTGTTTAAATTCTCATCTTCTAGCATATGAACAATTTTCACAAATGTGTCTAGGATATCTAAAAAGGAAAATCATATCTATAACTTGCTATGTGTATGAACTGCATACATCTGCATAATTACATGGTAAAAGCGTATCCTGTATTAAATCTATCACATATGTTAAATATATACATGAAAGCCAACTTTCTAATTGCCTCGTAACATGTTTTCACATTCTTCCTATATCTACTTTGACAAATTCCGAGTAAATGTCAGTACCACATATGATTATAAGTGTGGTTCCACATTGCCCTGTTTCGACTGGTTTTTGCTTTAGTATTCAGGAACTGTGTTGTGAGTTACACAACTGTTGATGAGTTATATCTTCTTGACAAAGGATACATACTATTTGCCTTGAATTGTACTTTGTATTTTTTCTCTTTTTATGCTTATTTGCCTGTTCTATCTTTGCCCATGGCTTCCTTTTCATTCTTTCTCTGTCATCGCCTTTTATTTATTTATTTTTTTTTAATTTTTTTTTTAATTTATTTATGATACTCACAGAGAGAGAGAGAGAGGCAGAGACATAGGCAGAGGGAGAAGCAGGCTCCATACACCGGGAGCCCGACGTGGGATTTGATCCCGGGTCTCCAGGATCGCACCCTGGGCCAAAGGCAGGCGCCAAACCGCTGCGCCACCCAGGGATCCCCGTGTCATCGCCTTTTAAGTATGCACATACTATGTGCTAAGTATAAGTAGCACATAGTATGTTTTGCCACCTTTTTCTTTCTTTTTTTTTTAACCCAACTCTGAGCATCTTTTAATAGAATTGCCAACTAGCAAAGTGGGAAAAGTGGGAATAAATCATGTTTAAAAATATTCCTACACTATGTTTTCTGCTTATTATTTATTTTGTTGCATTTTTACTTTTCACCATTTCTGAACTTTTCCCAAATAGGTCCCAATTCCTTTTTTCCCCTTCAATGACTTAGAAATTCTATAGATTGTTTTTATGCAATCTATTAACCTGACATTTCTAACAAGCCTATTTCAGCCTATACTTACCTATCAATAATACAAGTGGAAAAAATTTGTGATCTTTCCCAAACAAGAAAGCTGCTTTAATACCCTTCATTATTTATTTCCCTACTTCTCTCATTTTATTAAAATAATAAAGATATTAGTTCTAGGTTAGTTTTAAAATATGATTCCTCCTCTATTTAAAGAATCCCTTCTTAACAAGTGCCTTGTAGGTATAGTCACACTGTCAATAAGTACTTAGAGGTATCAGTTTTACTAGTTTTATTGTCCACTCCTCCATGAACTCTGGCTCGAATTATTTCATTATTTTTTGAATTACTTATTTTTCATGTTTATTTTTTCATTTGGGTGAATACTTGAGACTGTTGGTTTTTTATAGATGTATGCTCTTAATTTAGCAAAATATTGCTTCTCAAGGCTCAGTGAAAATATAAAGTAAAACTTTTCAGGTTGTTACGTGTTTCTTGCATCAACCCCATCTTAGCAAAGGCCAACCATTACAAAGCTCTGCTATCCAACGGCTATTTAAACTTAAATTAATTGAACTTACATAAAATCAGAAATCCAGTCCCTGAGTCACACTGGCATCGTCTTCAGCCATGGATACTACGTGTGGCCAGTGGCTACCATAATGAGCAGTACAGACACAGAACCACAGATCATTTCCATCACTGCAGAGAACTCCAGTGAACAGCACTGATTTTCACAGTCTAGTGATTTACTATGTTTATGTTTATAAATATTGTCCTAGGTTGCTTAGTATTGATATGTGATATGGCCAAATCCAGCCACCTACCTGTTTGTGTAAATACTGGCACATAGCCACACTCATTCATTATTACCTAAGGCTGCCTTTGAGCTCCAAAGGCAGATTAAATAGTCCTGACAGCCAATATAGCCTACAAAGCCTTGAAATATTTACCATTTGGTCCTTTATAGAAAACCTTTGCCAACCCCTTGTCTAACAAATTCTTTGATTTCCCTGGCAGGCCTCCCCACAATTGCAGTGGTTGGGAGACAAGTGGTGGAACACCCACTCCACCCATGAGGAATGGGGCACACAAGCTTGTCACTCTGTGCTAACAGCAGGGGTGGCAGGAAGGGGATCTGAGGATGAAGAGGAGCAGCTTAGCAATGGCCCTCTCTCTGGGAATGCGGGCCAGGACAGGGGATCTCCAGGCCCCTTCTTCCTGTGCCAGTTCTATAAGCCTGGTGCCCTACTGAATTTCTCCTGGGATTTTTTCCCATTACATTTGTTTTGGGTCATATAGGAACTTGGAAAGAGAGTAAGTCAAACTCATACTCTTTTGGCTACTCATTTGGTCCTCCCCTATATAGAATATTTTATTTAATGGGATTTGCTTGCTTAATAGCTTCCAAGTTTACTGCAGTATATACTCTTAATCCACTGCAAGTTTAATGCCCCAACAGGATGCTGGAGTTTCTAGGTTTATTATAAGATAGCCAGTTATCAGCTTTAGGGATATTTCCACTGCACCTTAAGAGCCTCACACCACATATGCCTTTACAATGGCCAGATGACAGCTGTGCTCATCAAACCACTTAGGTCATTCAAATTCCATTCAGAGACTCCTGTTTTAGCGATTACCAGGCTGTGACTCTATGAAACTAGTACTTAAATGGGAAGTCAATCTCTCCCCAGATTCAGGAGGGAAGCAGAAGAGCACTGGAGGGCTCTGAGTGAACTCTGAGGAGCTGGTGTGAAGAGGGAAGGCTTTGCTGAGACCCAGGTCACGAGTGTTCAGGCCCTATTCACAATGTTTGAGTCAGGATGAAAACGTGGCCCGAACAAAGGTGGCACTCCAGCATTCTTATGCCCAAGAGCGTATGTTTAAGCCTTTGCTGGTTGAGCAGATCACGTGGCCTGAGGGAGCTGGCTGTAAAGACAGAGGGGGTGAGACGGACACCCTGGCCTCTGCAGGCTTACCTTATCCGCGCTTACCTGTATCTCATCCATAGGTTGTGAGCATTCTGCGCTCTCTGCACTATCGCGGTAGGACCCCATCTCTGTATTCACCACCTCTCTGTTAGCCATCATCAGGACACTCATTGGTTCCCGTGGTCGCACCTGTGAAGGTGCTGCATCCTTTCCTACACTGGTCCCCTTCGGATTTCCAGTCACCTGTACTGTAGACACACCAATGTAAAGATCTTTGGAATTCCACTTTACTACAGGCTGAGATCCAGAGGCTTGGAATCCTGCAGTCTCTGGAGTGGGAGGGGAGGTTTCCCGGATGCAGTCCCTCACTCCTTCACTGGGGCTGATTGTCTCGGGGACACACTGCTTAGAACTAGGGCTCTGCTTCCTGATATTTGGCTGTTCCAGACTCAGTGCAGTGGAGAGCAGCTTCTCCTGCCTTGCCTGGAAGTACTCAGGGTTCAATTTATGCTTTTTGGGAGCTGGATAATCTTTGTGGCTCTCACTGCTGTAGTAATTAGAGGGTTCAGAACGAGGTCTTCTCAGCTCTGAAAAGTACAGTAGAAAGGATAGTCAGGACAGGAGATAAAATTAGGAATCCTAAAGAATTAACACTTTCCCTATGCCTGAGAGACACAAAGTGCGAAGCTGGAACTTAAGACATGTCCCTAACATTTAAATATTCCCCAGCAGCATATACTGTATTCAGATAGTCCTCCTCCATAATTGTTTCTTTCTTGAATGGAAACAGATTTCTTTCTTTTTTTTTTTTTTTTTTGTTTCCCGCTACTTTCTGCATTTATTTTTGGGAGGGGTGGGGGGAAGCAGTAGGCTTTCTTACAGCTAAATGAAAAATTGGAGGTATAAAAAACAAAACAAAACCAAGCCCTTAAATATATGTGAATATCCTATGAATATCCTATGGACTTTTCTGAGGGTAGCTGCATGAAAGCAAATGGGAAATCTGTCAAGTTCTGAGAAGTAATAATATTGAATTTTTACCTGGATTCGTACTTGCAATAACGGTGACTCCTTTGGGTATTTCTGGAGAGTTGATGGCTTCACTATGCCACTGGGTCATCCAGCTATCCGTATTAGGCTCTTCACTTGGAGGACAGTGTATTCTGGGGTTCTGCCCCAGCTGAGCCTGCTCATCTCTCTGCAGGTGCTCCAGACACTCTGCTAATTTCACATGACCCCTTGACCTGGCAATTCCCAAAGGCAGCCTTCCTAGAGAGTCAGGAATAGAGATGGCCCGACGGTCCCACTTGTACAGCACAACAGCAGCTTCTAAGTGCCCTAGAGCACATGCCCACATCTAGAAAACAAGAAAATGAAGCAAACTTTCTCAGTACAAGTTAAAAAAAAACATATTCTACTTTTGCTACGGCTGCCAACTGACAAATTGGTCCTTGTCGGCAATCTAAATGGGTCCATATTACCATATTCCCATGCCAGTTTAGAAGAATAGTTCAGCGAATAAATGACCTATTCCTTACCAGAGGAGTACAGGAGAAGTGGTCCACATTCAAGGGGTCAACTTCCAGTTCCAAATCAATGCTATCTGCATGCTTTGTGCTGTAAGGGATAGCACCAGAAATTACTGCACAGTTAACCAATGTTTAAGAGAGATACTAGAATATCATAAAACCTGCAAAGATGAAACCAAAGTGAGCACCTGACTGGGTACCTCCCCAATGCAAGGAAATAGAGTCCCTAACTTCATAGGGTGGTTTGGCCTAGTGGTCCAGAGCAAACAGGAAGTACAACATTTAGTTAGTACCTCACTCCGCATTTCTTGGGCAGAAATTCATAAGTTTCCCTTGCAAACTATCCTCAGAGAAAGCCCTTTGTTCACAGGTCATGGTCATGTTCCCTGAATGGCCAGATTTCTCTCTCCCACTGGAAACACTCAAGAAGAAGCAGCAAACTGATAAGCAAGGATGAGCCCCAGCCATCCACACCCCCGTCTTACCGCCATTTGATGAGGGTCTGGATGAGGGTGGCATAGCCCTGTGCAGCAGCCAGGTGCAAGAGGGTCATTCCACGGAAAGTCTTTGAATGGATCAAGTGCTTGGACTTTGCCCAGCAGGCTCGGCTCATCATCTTCTCACACACAACAACCACACGGTTCTCGAAGCAGCTCCCCAGCGTTCCAGGGCCAGAAGCACACTGGGAGGAGGAAGCAGGTATGAAGGACTGAGGACCAAGGGCCTCCCCTCCCCACTGCCAGTCAAGTCAGCCTTTTCATGTAGGAGAAACAAATGCTTTATGGTTAGCCACTCAGAATGGGAATCAACAGACTGCACATAAAGAGGCATAAAACAGAGACTAGGATGTGCCTGGTTTAGCTCAGCAGAACTTGTCCATACTTGTGGCACAGGGTAATTTCCCATAACTCTGAGAACACCAGAGTCAATCACAGCTGAAACTCCGATTATGAACATCATGCTGATCCATCTCAGGGAAAGCATATACTGCTTAAAAAAAAAAAAAAAAAAGGTGCTACTGCTACTTCCTCCAGTTGAAGTACACACTGTAGACCATGAATGAACTGGTAAGAGAGCAAAGCAGGGTAGTCATCCCAGTTCTTGGATCTGCAGATATACCTGGACCTTTGCCTCCCCTACTCATCCTTAAGGAGAATTAAGTCACTTAAATGGGGAATCTTTTCCCCCCACGGAAACACTTTTGAAAATCCAATAACAATCCCATCCTTTGGGGAAAGCATTGGAGATCTTGAAATTGATGTGTTATTAATAACCATAGAGGCATACAGGAAAGAACAATTCACCAATTTTAACTATGGTTTTCTTCTCTTGATTCAGTTGTAAAGCAAGAATAGAATCAAACTTAGTAACCTCAGAGGTTTATCTGAGTCTCTGTGATGGCAGTTCTCTGCTGAACATTCCCCCCAAATAAATGATACTTCCAGCTTGACTCTTATCTCTGGAGTTACTCAAAAAGTATTTTTTTCCAGTAATAAAGCCCACAAAACTCAATTACTACAGAAATATTGTTGCTCTTCACTGTTTTTTTACTTTTAGGTCTGGAAAAAAAAGCCTATAAAAATAAAAAGGTGGATGACAGATATAATGTCCTCTGTAAGGCTGTCAAAACATCTTAATGGAGCACAGACTGGTGATCCCAACCTGCAGTAGAATGACCTTGACTCAAAAGGCCTGGCAGGGGTGCCCCACACGTACCAAACAGAACTTTCACAAGCACATAGAAGTTACGGGTTAGTGAACAAGAAGGGAATATTTTTATATATGTATATATTTTTTGCATTAACAAAAACTGCCAGATCTTTATCACAAAAGGCAGACACAGGGATGTACTGAAGCCAACCCAAATTGATGAAAGAGTCTTCAATAGCAGTTAATATGGGATCAGGTCATAGGAGGCCCGTTACTGAATGGTGGAGCTGTAAGATGACATTATATTCTATTCCCTTCATGCAACCTTGGTTGGTGTGAGGAAAAGGTTTTCATGGGAATCTCTTATTTGAGCCATGAGATTTGTTAAACAATGGTTGCTTCTTTCCTAAAGTTTAGGAATATAGGTGAAAAAGAAGCCTACTCCAGCCTTAATCATATTTTACTGTGTGCCGAGTCCTTCTTCACTTCTAAAGACAGGCGAGAAAGAAGAAGAAAACTTGAGGTAAAGGGGGTTAGTTTCTTGGATGTGGTCTAGAAAATGCTTTGTTTTTACCTATGATTATTGTTAAAATATTACTAGCATTTGATATTTACAAGGATCGTAAAACTCAAAATGTTCACCAAAAAACATAACTGTTCACAGGAAATCATCATTCATCTTGAAAAGAAAAAGGAAGAATGACTTTAGGCTTGCAGAGAATAACTCAGTGGCAGAGATAGGAACACTCTCCATCCCTTTACATTTGTCTTTAGGGCCTCCTGAAAAATAATTGCTGCCCAGGACATTTTCTCAAAATGAAGATCCTCAATGAAATTTATATAAAGTTTCTAAGGCTAATGGGACCCTTAAAAAAATCTACTAATTTCCCTGTATTAGGCAAAATCTTTATGGAATATATGAAGAAGCATATGTGAAACAAGATAGAATGGATAATGTTGTTCCCCACCAAATAATTACAGAAGCAGTTTCTCTGGGTCCATCTCATATTGGTCATCTTGAGTTTATAAAAGGCTTCTGAATTACTGAATTAAATTATGTTTCATATTTATACTTAAAATAAAGAATACAGAATACAAAGTAGATTCCAACTGAACTGAGTCACCATCAGGCCTGTTTTTTCATTGGATCCCTCAACTCCCACAGCCAGGCAGTAGCAGTGAATTCTGAGATCAATAATAACGATTTAAGGCCTAGGGAGGTCAATATTGGGAAGGCCCCACAGTTCAAGGCTTCTTTACTATTACATAGGTTTTAATACTCGGGCACAAGACTATGAAATACTCCCTGGGACTAGTCCAGGAATGATACCACTACCAGACAAGAGACTTGAGACCCACTGCCTCCCTGATCAGTAAGACATAAACAAGACAAAAGGTGATGGTCAATGCAGGTTCATACCTGAGCTTGGCTTCCTCCATTCCCAGTCCCATTGCCCCCTCCACTGCTGCCTCCTCCGCTCCCCTGCTTGTGCTGCTGGGACCCCGTCATCTCAGCCATCCTCCTTTCCATCTGCTCCAGGCGCTCTAGGATGGACATCCTGAACTGATTATCTAGGGCAGAACAGGGAAGAGTGAGGTCGTGTTCCAGAAGAAGAGCAGTCGACATGCGGCCTAGTCAAGCCTGCAGGACTGCCGTCAGCCTAACCGAATCTCAGAGGTTTGTCCAGGCCAGGTTTCTCTAGCGTAGTAGTGAGTTTTGATGCCTCACACAACACTTGCAGCATCTACAGTGGATCAGAATTCTCTGCTAAAGGAACAGAAAATCCCTTTCTGTCAAAGTCCTAGTTTCATGTTCCTGGCACCTGATTTCCTTGCCAAATTCCCCAATTGAAGCCTTAGGGAGATCGGATACGTAAGCCCCTAGAACAAATAAATGATATGATTACAATTTAATTTAAATCAATGGAAGAAAGGAAGATGTGTGTGTGTGCCAGTGTATATATAAAAGTTATCTAGCTAGTTGGCTATCAGAGTAGTAACTGTTTTATCCAAACACTGCGGAAAAAAAAGATTTTATTTGCTGATCATTCACTGGCTGAAACCCTTACACATTTCCTTTAACACATGACACATAACACAGTCTTTTGAGACCAATACAACCAAGTTTTTCACCTCTACATAAGAAAAACATCAGGCCATTACCATTGGAGCTAGGATTGTAACTCAGAAAAGTCTGATTCTGTACCATATTACTAAGATTAGATTCCCTCTCTCTCCACATTCATGCATTTATATCCACATACGTGTGCATGCACATGCATACATTCATATCACGATTTCGGTTGCATGCATATGTAAGAAAGGAGCTAAGACCATTATTAAAATCATTAGCACCTATATTTATTCAACAAATTTTAAATAATGCTGTATCAGATATTAATAGTAACCTGGTCTAAAAAGGCCTCTCCCCACTCCAGTAGGGGAAGCAAGAAGGATAATGTGATGAGGAACAATAGGGTGGGCTAGGATTTAGGAAAGGCAACACTTGAGTTTGACTCTAATGAGAAGGAGCCAGGTCTCTAAGAGCTGGGCTGAGTTACTGCAAATACAAAGGCCCTGAGGCAGGGCACTGGAGGAGCAGAAGGTGGATGGCTGGACCCCAGCAGAGAGGAAAACAGAGGGTGAAGCTGGGAAGGGAGCCAGTACCCGATAGGACGTGGTTAGGAACGCTGGCTGTGCCACAGGAGAGCCCTGCAGCTTTCAACCAAACCTTTAGTGCCTCAGTTTCCTCAACTCTTAACTGGAGAAAGTAACTATACTAATCTCAGGTTGTAAGGATTGAGTGAGTGTGTGCAAATGTGCAAACATGTAAGTTCCTCCTCCTCCTCATCTTCCAATAAACGAGTTAAATGTCACTAGGAATTTTGACTGAGTAGCTGTGAAGGCCTATTTGGTCCCCAAATTGTTAATGGCATGACTATTTTTGATACAGAACTACCTGAATCATGAAAAGGAAGAACCCAGGAAGGAAGTATTTAATCAGCATACCTGGCCATCCTGACTACAAATCCCAACACCAGTGAGTAATGCTGATTCTACAAGAAATAAAACAACGGGCAGGACCAACACTTAGGGAAGGCTTCCTATGTGCCAGTCACCATTTTGATCACTTTACAAGTATTAACCCATTAACTCTCCACAACTATCGTGAGGTAGGCACTGTTCCTACCTGCTTCTTACAGAGGAGGAAATTGAGGCATAAGACAATCTCTCCGGCTCCGGAGCCTGGAGCTTAACCCCTATATGTCACTA